>NC_052253.1:1692470-4092470 GCF_013401445.1 Tripterygium wilfordii
ATAATCTATCAAAACCAAGACAATAAGAGCTTTGCTCGTAAGAGCCAACATGAAGATGGATAAAGACGGCCTTTTGTTTTTACAAGGAATCAAGAAATATATGACAATAAGATATAGACAGGAGGTATCAACAAACATGAGACTGAATGAATTACAATAAATCACTAACCACCAAACTATTAGCACTAAATGCAAACGACCAACCAAACAACCTTGCCCAAATCCATTTCTTCAAGAGAAAAAGCATGAAATAACTGCTTAATAATGCTATGCAATCATAAACCACATCCCTCGATAAAAATGCATACTGATAAAATTCACCCAATGGCCAAGGTAAGCATTTCACTAATCCAAGGACAGAGATATCCAACTCTCTAATATGCTTGGTAACCACCTCCCCTTGAACGTCCACCCATCCTTCCACGGCCGCGGCCATAGCCTCTGCCCCCTCTGCCTCTTTCATATCCAGCACCTACAAAGCAAATGCTTCATGAGATCAACGTGAATCCTTCGCAAATTCAAACTGATATCCCCACCATTTATAAATCCAGTATGATATACTTGTTTATAAGCTTATGGAGATTGAAAATGACATATCATACAAAGATTAAGGATCCACATCCATTCACATCCTGCATATATTCGATTCTCCTCAATAACAAATTACCCTAAAAAACCTTTTTTGTTGTATCATCACTCCGCATAAAGCTTTTCCTTACATCAATTCATGAAACAAACTTACCACGACTGCCCCAACCTCTTCCTCGGCCACCACCGTCGTTCCAATTTGTATACCCACCGTTATCTATCATATAAAAGGGCACGTTGAAGGTATTGCCATATAAAAAACAAAGTAAAACAGTATGGAAATAAATTTTGACAACCATAATAAAACATCCATTATTGCTACCCTTGATAGTTTCCTTCATAGTTCCCCCGAAAGTTTCCTTCATTGTTCCCCCGATAGTTTCCCTGATAGTTTCCCTCATTGTTCCCCGATAGTTTCCCTGATAGTTTCCTTCATTGTTCCCCCGATAGTTTCCTTCATTGTTCCCCCGATAGTTTCCCTGATAGTTTCCTTCATAGTTCCCCTGATAGTTTCCCTGATCGTTTCCATATCCACCCCTGCCCCAATTCCGCCCTCTCCCTCTACCACGACCCCTACCTCGGCCATATGAATCTGAAATTTATCATCAAAACAAGGTATTAAAACTGACAAGGACGTATCCAAAGATACCACCTAAAAACATGTTACTGACAGCACCTTCATTGGCGGCATTGTACGGAGCACGTGCTAACCTGGGCTGCTGCTGCTGCTGCTGATAAACATACTGCCTCTTTGGTTGTGCTACAACAGATGGAGCTTGGCATCTATTGACAAGTTTTTCAGACATGCACAAAAAGCCAAATTGTAAAGCAGGAGCACTGGGAAAACAATGTAATTTTCAAGAATTGAATGGTATGAATTTCTTAAGTGACATGAGCTCTCTCAAGACACCCGCCGCCTAAAAGAGGGCCATACGTTAGTACAGTAACCCAGAAACCCAAAAAAAAATCTTGATCAGTGCCAATAATAGAAACCAGAGAGGCTTGGTTCAAGGATTAATAGCCCATATCAATCTTTGCAACGGCTCAAACACAAGCCACTCTCCTCTGAATCCACATCCAATAGCCTAACCTAGGGTTTAAAAAAAAATGATATTGGCAAGAAGCAATTACCCAGGAGAGTTGGTATTTAGCTTCTCTAGTTGATAAGGTTATTGAAATCATCGAGACATGACGTGTTTGTTCCACACTGCATCAGACATGAATACTTACATATCTCAGTTATAATTCATACATAAGCATCACTGAACATATCATCTTTTCCTTTTCTTCAAATGCAAAACAATGAAAAATTATTATAAAACTTACGGCACAAGACCCTCCTCAATAGGTTCCCATACATCAGTTATGCTTATTGAGCTGATTGCAGTGTCTTGATGCAAATTTGGAATTCTCTTCTGCATCAGTAGACAAATACCTAATTAGTTAAGCACCAGAGAGCAAGCCACATACAACGAAAACAACATTCGCAGGGAATACTAACCTTCAGTATCTCTGTAATGGCTACTGTCTTGCTGATTGCTTGGCCCATTGCCTTCAAGACAATCTCTTTCATATGTTTTTCCTAAAATGTATTGCAAACGACAATAACATAGAAAGCAGAGATCTTAAGCATTATTAGGTGGAAGATTAAAGAAGTGTCCAGGAAAAATAAAAGCAATTGCACAATGGTTCACATACAATGTATATATTACAAATACAAGTGACTTCATCCTGACAATTAGACTCTTTAAGTATATCTAAGTCATGCTTTTCAGGGATCTCATGCATGCTGCTCCATCTTCAAACAGCTAAATACTTACTTCTTAGTCATAAACTCCCCACTGAACCCCCTATATGACTACTCTCACTGCAAAATTCTATTGTGATAGATTCTGTACCTAACTGCCTAGCTCCGGTAATCACACAATTTCTATATATACGCACAATCTGCAGACAGAAATACTACAAAAAATTAGACTCTTAACACAATCAATCTCGGGACAGATTTTTCATTGATGTAAAATGGATACATCTCAATCAAAATTCAAAATCGCAGAAAGGCATAAAAAGCAGAAGCAACAGATCCCATAAATCCAGTTAACTCCAAGAATAGCAATAATCACCCCAAATCCACGACGGACACACACAGAACGCTATGGATATAATGGCAGGAAAACAAAAACAAATCCATGACAGAAGAAACAATTAACAGTACCCATTAAAGCAATAAAAACAAGACGCATGTACAGTTTCGGCGAGAAAAGACGATACCATGAGAAGCGTAGTGGCATAACTGATGTAGTTTCGGATAACGCCTTGAGTGGTGATACGGATCTCATTCTCGCTAAGCGGAGACTGTGGCTTCGGTTTTTCGACACGCTGGTACCTATCCATGGCTCTCTGGATTTTTCTTTTGCTCCGGAACGCTAAAACCCTAGACGAAGAAAAGAGAGTAAAGGCTAAAACCTCAGCGAGACTGAGGAATGAATGAGCCCCTTGGGCTTTTAATTAAAAGTTAAAAGTTAAAACTCGACTTGTATTTCCTATTGGATTAAAGCTGTTCTACTTTGGAGCGCGTGTTTACCAGAGCTTTATATTATGAAATGGGCCTAACTTGGGCTTTTCACTGGTTAAGTAGTTGGGCCTCTGTTCATTCAAATTGCTTGGACCCAAATGGGTAAAAATCTAGGATAATCGAATGGGCTACAACTACTAGTGCTAATTTAACGGTTACTTTTAAATTTTAGATTATTTAAGGAATCGTCAATGTATTTTCTTTTTCATTTGTTTCTCAATCAGAAATTTTCCGATGAATGTTACTTCCATTATACATTTATACAATAATCTAATTACTACATAGTTTAATTACTATTAACAATTACAGTCTATACATGCGAGTCACTCCCCGTTACTTCAAAAAAAAAAAGTGTATCACCCTAATGATCAAGGTTCGAATCTCTCATCTCCGTTTTAAAAAAAAAACGAAAAAAACTGGAATCTATAATATAAGTTTCACGATTCAAACTTGCGAGCTGACAATTTATATTATGCTTATCAACGTCAAAAACACAAGGGGTAGATGAAGGTCAAAAATTAAAATTAAACATCAGAAACCGAAGGTAGAATGCGCCCATTTTGAAAATTCGTGACCAAATGTGGCTCTCTTGTCCAATTTTCATGTCACAAAGAAGAGATGGAATGTCTATGCTGCATGTAATCCGATGTTTGACACAAGATTACAGCAGAAGACGAGATGGAGGAGGGGGAGATGGTAGAACGGAACAATCAATCAAATCACACACTGCATATTCAACTTATATAGTACAAATGTTTGGAACAAGATGCTTGCAGTTCAATAAGAGAAAAAGATCCAGACTTGTCTTCAATTACAATTCCGTAATAAGCTGAAAGCATTATAAATACATCCAGGAACAAATCTTTTCCAGCTTTAGCACTTCCTCCAAGCTTATGAGTCACTGTAACCATGATTTCCAATCAGCATGAAAATTACAAGGCAGTTTCCTAGCATTCTTGGAAAAATCGATGGTAACAACAATAACTGGGACAGCAAAGCATAATCTGGAAGATAACTCCAGAAGCTGTCAAGTTCCTGCTATTTACCAGAGATTTGCTGATGCCTCTCATGACTGATCCTCATTAGTCCTTGGGCGCATTAGACGCCTGCGTCTTCTTGGAATGGGAGACCCGTCTTCTCTAGCATTGTCTAACAGATGCAAGTCATTGTCATTGTCTTCATCTTGTAGACCCAATAAATTCTCACCCCAAAGGTACCGCCGGTCGGATGAAGCTCCTGCACTGCGTCGATGCCTTGTCCAGGCCCTTGAACGACCCCTTGGCTCACCAACTCTGTCCATCGAGCCTATCATCTGGAACAAAAAGAAAGTGGTCCACAAAGGTGCAGTAGGTTCGCCAGCTACTCTTCCTCTTTCAACCGGTAACACATCTCCAGTTTCAATAGCGTAGTCCCCAACAACAACAGCGTCTGGAATAGCTGAGCGAATAGCACTAACAATATCACCATATTCTCTCTGGTGCTCGAGGCGTCTCCATGCTCGTTCTCTAGAAGGATCAACATCAGAAGGTCGAGTAGTTGGGTGAAGCCTCCTAGCATGTCGACGCAATTCCTGATAGTTCCCCGCGAATGAGCAAGATTCCCGGGTACAACTACGCTTCTTTGAATTAAGATATTTTCTGGCCTCTTCTACAACCTTCCACCCTAGTATGGCTCCTCGGCACAAAGGGCATTCCAAACTCAATCTTGACTCTGACAGATTCTCCCCATCCAACTCTTCATTGTCATTCCTTCCACGATGAGGCCCAAAACTACCAATTTCCATATTGGCTTCTCCCTGTGTCGTTAAATGCTGAGCATGATCTTGAATATTATTTTCTACCAGTCCTTCAGGCATTAAAGAAGTTATAGTGTTGCTTTCACTTACATCATTGTTATCATTGCCTTCAATAATATCAGTTCTCAAAGCCAAGTCCAGGTCATCAGAAGAGACAATAGAACTATATGGGTCAAAAGATAAGGAAGAGGGTAAGGTTGAATTATTCAGAGAATCATCCCTTGACTTTTTGAACCTGTCTAGGCAATTTGAATGCCGGTAACTTGTATCACAAATGTAAGATCTGCAACCCTTCTCATGCGAACTGCACAGGAGGAGGACAGCATTATGTGGATGGTCCATGCAAATAGGGCATAAGACTTCATCCAATTCTTTGTGAAAACCATTGATTTCTGTATCACAACAAACTCTTCGTTTCACCCCCGCCATCTTGCATGCACTGTCGTAAGTTACTAAACATATTTGACTTATTAGAATGATGCCAGCACAAGTGAATATGACTTAATATTAAATTATTAATAGACATATAAAACTAATTACTTAGCATGGTCACAGCACTAATTAAATATACCATATAAACTGACATTAGCAACCGACAATAACTACAGAAATCAAAATACAAACAATAGTAAATTACTCATAAAAAACACTAGGAGCGCTAAAGCCTACAGGCATAATCCAAAGACCAAGCCACTTGAGTAAATAAAAAGTTATAATGATTTAAAATTATGAGATCCCACTAATATGGTTCACAGGTTCAATACTATATCAGTAAACTGAATAATGGGACTAAGATCCAATTGGATCTTCAATCTGAATCAATACATCAAGTGAATCTGCATAAACTACCCTGACCTTCCCTGAGGACAGTTCAAGTTCACTGTTGCATTGCGGAAATTTGATAGCTACCGATAACAGGGCTCTGCCCATGATATGCTTCACAAAATGACTATGTCCATCATAAAGAGTTGTCTCACAGAAAATAACAAGAAAAACTAAGATAGAAACGAATTGGACCCCTGGGCATCTTTTAAGGAAACTATAATTACATATCAGAAACCTGTTACCAAATGACGCTTGCAGTCTCAAAACTCACTAAAACCTAGCATATGACACCAACAAAGTTTCCAATCCTAATAACAAGATTTAGCCACATAAGTACAGAACCCTAGTCAAATTATAGTAACATCTAATACAACAGACCATTAATGTTTTCGAACGGAAATTCTTAATCCATCATAGTACCACTCTTGACCAAACACACTCAAGTGCAGAATTCTGACAAGGAATTTTTTGTTGTCTAGCTTGCATATACCGTATAGGTTTTCTATCCAGAACGAGATTTCCACTTGCCAATGAGAAGAATAGTAGGAGAAATACAATTTTTACACTCCCAAGTCAACAGTGTATTATTTCTATACAACAAAACTCCAGATCTGCAACATAAACACTCTTCAAGAGTCTGACATGCACGACAATATCCTCTTCTTCCTACACTCCTTACATGAACAATTCCCAACTTTATCTTCATACAGCTTCACCCTTCACAAATACTCACATTATAGATAGCCTTCATAATTAACCACCAGATATCCAGTCAGCGAAGGTATGATATTAACACTAAACTTTGATCTAATGCCAAGGAATACAAACATGATAAAGCAAACTCCAAAACCTTAAGAAATGTATTCTCTTGGGAATTGGGACGATTGTTGCATGATTAATCACTTCAAATCTTGTTTCTTTTCCTAGACAAACAGTGAAAAACCACACACCCCAAGAACATAGTTTAGGTGTAGCCAACCAGATGTGAAACACACATTGTGCCATTATCAATGCCCAACACAATCTTTCTGCTAGGAATCAATTTTCTAACTTACTACAAGGATCAAAACAGACAAACTTGGAAATATGAAACCAAGCTTTGTTGGTGTGTGTGTTGGGTGTTCAGGCAATGCACATGATAAATGAAATAAAACTCAACAAGATCAGTCCAGCACACATATATACTAACCAGAAGGAAGATGTCTACACTATTCCCTACTGGAAGCTGCTGTGCTTTACTTGCATAACCAAATGAGAAATCTGAATCTCTTCTTGAATTTATATGGTATCATGCAACGGTCCAAGGAATGAAAAACATACAGTCAAAATCATATAAACTTGATATAATACAGCCTTGAATTTCGATGGCTAAGTCTCTAGTGATCTAGCCATTAGGTTACCAAGGAGTCCTAAAACCTGCAATTGCAAAAGAAAAGAGGAGCAATGATCAAATTCAAAGATCACTAACAAGATTTCCATAGATTATCAAGGAAACAAAGTAGCTACAAAAATAGCACATAAGGAAAAGCTTTGGACTAGTTTCTCAAGACAACCACAATACTATTCAAATGACATAAACTATGAATTCATTTCATTCACAAAAGACAAAACAATGGACGCAACCAAATACATTAACATAGCATATGACTTAGTTACAGGAGCGCACGAAACCCAATCCACCCCACCCCACCCTTCCTAAAAAATAATGTAAAAGACAATAGAACCCACTGAACATAAAATGCAAAGATACTAAGATGGATATCTATCATCAGATAAATACTAATCCATCCATTTTGAAATCATGCAAACGTCATCTAATTTATTAAATATATCAGAAAGAAGTACTAAAATGTGAAAATTTCAGATATCTTCTAATGAAGAAAAGGTTGAGGGTATGTATCTAACAGGATTACAGCTAGTTGAATGAACTGGAAAAGTACATCTGAAAAATACCATTCAAGTAGGTTTGGTACATGTGCTGCAATGATGTATCATTCAAAATGCTGAGCTATTAAGAAACAATATTGACAAACAATGAATGAACATAGAAAAAACTACAATGTTCCAATTAAAATGCAGCAATAAAAAGAACGAAAAGATAAGAACTGACAATGAGAATGGCTTAGATATGAATTATTGGCATAACTGCATAAGCGAATTCATATAGCGAATTCCAACTATAAGACGATAATAATAAAGTCTTTGATGATAATAATGAAAGAAACATCATCAATCAATCATGCAGCAAAACCCAAATTTGTGAATTAACATCCTAGACATACATACGTAACAGAGATTAAAAAAAAATCCACCCAGCAGCATATGCTTCCACTACTGCATCAAACCAATCCTAAATAATTGCCTATTCACCAGGTAAGCATTGGAAAACCGTATAACTCTATGAAGGGTTTGGTTTAAGTGTCTCAGTTCTCAAAATCTCATCTTCACCCCACCCAAAATCAATAATTAACACAGAACATGAATCAGACAATTGCCACCTAAAATCTAACCTTTGCAATATATCAATCCCTTCTCAACACACTAACCTAACCTCAACATAGACAAAACAACAACACACACGACACGATTCCAAACACAATTGCAAAAAAATGTAAACATAGGAGCATCAACATGAATCTATATGAATCAGATGGCAAGTTGGCAAGAAAATATGAAAAAGGAGAAGTGATTACAGAAAGGAACCCGATTCCGACTAGATTGTTGCGTGAAGGATTCGCAGATACAGAGAGGAAAAAGAGACGGGGACTCGGTGGCTTTAACCGCCTCCGCTTCGGTGTTCGGTCGGTGAAACTTGCTACATTAAAGGGCCGAACTGGGCCGCAGATTATGATCCAGCTAGGCTCGTTCAGGTCATGGGCCTTTCAAGGCCTGGTTTATATGGGCCAACTGTACTTGTTTAGATTAAAGGCCCAAATTTCCCTCACATTATGATCCAGCCTGGTTCGTTCAGGTCATGGGCCTATCTGGGCCTGTTATATGGGCCAACATTTGTATTTTTTTTGAGTGGATCATTTGTACTTTAAGCCTTCCTTGAGTTCTTTTTTTTTGGTACTCATCTGATATTTTATTGTGAGGAAATTTTATTTACACACCACTAATCTACTATCTCTATATCACTCTTTACAAATGATAAGTTTACACCATAAATTTATAAGTCTACACATAAATTTGTAGTGAAAAAACCAAATTACCCTTGTTTTATAAAATATTAAAAATATTAATGTTAAGTTTACACATTAAAACTTCAAGTTTCTTACCGATTTCCCCATGTTCGGACTCCATCTGCCACCGATTTCCCACACTTGAATCGACGTCCAAAACCGTGCAAATATATGACCAAAAATTTCTCATTATCAACATCAAAAGCTTTAAAGGAGAGGTAATGTCTTGTGAATTCTCTCTTAAATATTTCTATATCTAATGAAATCTCTCAAATTGAACATGTGAGTTTGTCAATTTCTGTATATAGCATGAGTGAGTGTCTATAGTTGTTAAACGGCGATTTCTGGTTAGAGTATGGTTGAAATAAAAATCGACACACCATGTCAATTTCTAGGGTTATAAAACGATAACATCGTGTTGTTTATCTATTAAAAAACGACAACATCAATCGTTTTTCTTCGCAAAAAATGACAACTTCTGTTGATTTGTAATATCTCCATAAATCGTTAGGGTTGTGTTGTTTTTCTTCCAGAAAAACGATAGGTCCGCTTGCCTTTTGTTAATGGTCATATTTTGTGGAGTGACAACACTGTCCTTCCATTGTGCTTTAAGCTTCCTATCCTAGGGATGTAAACCATCGTTTAGGTCATTTTTTGAATACCTCTATACCTAATTATCGGTGCCAATAATCATTTATTGATGCGGATAATCATTTGTTGGTGCCAATAATCATTTCTTGGTGCCGATAAATGTCATTATTATTTATAGAAATGTCTATTTATCGGTGTCGATAAACATCATATGTGAAACTAATTATTATTTATAAAAATGTCTATTTACCGATGCCGATAATAGTTTTTCGGTGTCGATAATAATTTCTTGGTGCCAACAAATGTCATATGTGGAACCAATTATAATTTATAGAATTGTCTATTTATCGGTGTCAATAATCATTTATTGCTACCAGTAATTGTTTTTTGATGTCAATAGACGTCATATGTGGAATCAGTGTTGATAACCATTTCTTGGTACCGGTAATCTTTTTTGGTGCCGATAAATGTCACGTGGAACTAATTATTATTTATAGAAATGTCTATTTGTCGATAATTGTTTTTCGGCGTCGACAATCATTTCTTGGTGCCAACAAAAGTCATATGTGGAACCAATTATTATTTATATAATTGTCTATCTATCGATGTCGATAATCATTTCTTGGTACCGATAATTGTTTCTTGGTGCCAATACATGTCATATGTGGAATCGGTGTCAATAACCATTTCTTGGTATCGATATTAATTTCTTGGTGCCGATAAACATCATATGTGGAACTAATTATTATTCATCGAAATGTCTATTTACCAATGCCGATAATCATTTTTCAGTGTCGATAATCATTTCTTGGTACCGGTAATTGTTTATTGGTGCCAATAAACATCATATGTGGAATTGATGTCGATAACCATTTCTTGGTACCGGTAATCATTTATTGATGCCGATAAACATCATGCGGAACTAATTATTGTTTATAGAAATGTCTATTTACCGATGTCGATAATCGTTTTTCGTGTCGATAATCATTTCTTGGTGGCAACAAACGTCATATATGGAACCAATTATAATTTATAGAATTGTCTATTTATCGATGTTGATAATCATTTCTTGGTTTCAGTAATTGTTTCTTGATGCCAATAAACGTCATATGTGGAATCGATGTCGATAACTATTTATTGGTACTGGTAATCATTTATTGATGCCGATAAACGTCATGCGGAACTAACTATTATTTATAAAATGTCTATTTACCGATGTCGATAATCGTTTTTTGGTGTCGATAATCATTTCTTGGTGGCAACAAACGTCATATGTGAAATTTATTATTATTTATAGAATTGTCTATTTGTCGATGTTGATAATCATTTCTTGGTTTCAGTAATTGTTTTTTGGTGCCAATAAACATCATATGTGGAATCGATGTCGATAACCATTTATTGGTATCGGTAATCGTTTCTTGGTGCCGATAAACGTCATATGTGGAACTAATTATTATTTATAGAAATGTTTATTTACCGATGCCGATAATTGTTTTTTGGTGTCGATAATCATTTCTTGGTGTCAACAAACTTCATATTAGTGGTGTGTAGATAAAATTTATATTTATTGTGATTGAGAGAGAATCCTTCTTCTCAAGTCTTTATCTCTAGGAAATCCTTGGTCACGGTATTGGGCCTTTTTTTTCCGAAGTTTGCAACATGCCAACATCGGCTATAATGGGGGCCCAAGGATCACATACAGGTTTGGTTTTTGGGCTCATATTTAAGCCCAAAAGCCAAAGCGGTGCCACCTAGGCACCTATCATATGAGTTTTGAATTTTCCAATTTCGGTAAAAAACACGGAACTCCTAATTAAGTCGGTTATCGCTAACCATGGTAAAGAATTTGAACCATGGTTTGGTTAAGGTGCTAGGGTTTCCCATATGAAATGAATGACAGGATTACAGGATTCTCTTTTCTTTCATCTGTCGTGTGGTTCCTAAAAGAAGGGGTCCTGGTCAATCTTTGTTTTTTCCCCCTTCTTTTGTTGAGTTAGTGAATTTTGAATTGCTTGAGTAGTGACTATTAGCTTAAACAATTTGTTTATGATTTTGAAAATATCTTTGGATTGCCCACAATATAGCCACATAAGATTGTTATTTAATTTTGAGCTTAAGTTAACTAAATGATTATTGTTACTCATGAACTTAGTTGGTTCTTGATTTGTGTCTTGTGGCATTAGCTTATATGATTTGGATTTCTTCTGGTATTTTACCTTTGTGTTCTCATCTGATTTTGAAAATAAATTTGTTTTTGTGTTGTTCCTTTTTTTAATTTCTATTGTGAATATGTGCTTGTACCAGAGTTTTGAACTTACGCAAATTTTGAAACTTATATTGTGGTTTCCTATATTATTTCATGCTTGAATATAATTTCCTATTCTTTATCATCTGTTTTTTTTTCCCTGCACGGCTGCAATTTTAGTTTATATTTTTGTATGGATTTTTGGTTGGTTGTATATTTTGGGAAATTGACTCCAGATTCTTTCTCTGTGAGTGGTGTGTGTGGTTTTGCAAGGAAAGGCTTAGAATTGTGTTGTCTTCTTGGGCGCATGTTTGCTTGATCTTCAGACAAAAAGCAATTGTGTTCATCATTTACTCACGTCTTGGTAGATAATCTTATGCCTTTTGCTCAAATGTTTGTGCAGGTAAAGAAACTGTATCACAATGGCAGATGCTCATGAGACTGATAAGAACATTGAGATTTGGAAAATCAAGAAATTGATTAAGGCGCTGGAAGCTGCAAGGGGCAATGGCACAAGCATGATTTCTCTTATCATGCCTCCTCGCGATCAAATTTCCCGGGTAACTAAGATGCTTGGAGATGAATTTGGAACTGCTTCTAACATCAAAAGTAGGGTCAATCGTCAATCTGTGCTGGGTGCAATCACTTCTGCCCAGCAGAGACTTAAACTTTACAATAAGGTTCCTCCCAATGGGCTTGTTCTTTACACAGGTACTATTGTAACTGATGATGGGAAGGAGAAAAAGGTTACCATTGACTTTGAGCCATTCAGGCCGATTAATGCATCTCTGTACCTCTGCGACAACAAGTTTCACACGGAAGCTCTGAATGAACTGTTGGAATCCGATGACAAGTTTGGTTTCATTGTCATGGATGGTAATGGAACTCTTTTTGGGACTCTCAGTGGTAATACCCGGGAGGTTCTTCATAAATTTACTGTTGACCTCCCAAAGAAACATGGAAGAGGTGGACAATCAGCTCTTCGTTTTGCTCGTCTTAGAATGGAGAAGCGCCATAACTATGTGCGGAAGACTGCTGAACTTGCCACACAGTTTTACATTAATCCTGCCACCAGCCAGCCCAATGTTTCTGGATTAATACTAGCCGGGTCTGCTGACTTCAAGACTGAACTGAGTCAGTCCGATATGTTTGACCCACGGCTTCAAGCAAAAATATTGAATGTGGTTGATGTTTCTTATGGTGGGGAGAATGGTTTTAATCAGGCAATTGAGTTGTCTTCAGAAATTCTGGCCAATGTGAAGTTTATACAAGAGAAGCGCTTGATTGGCAAATATTTTGAGGAGATATCCCAGGATACTGGGAAGTATGTTTTTGGTGTGGATGACACTATGAAGGCTTTAGAGATGGGGGCTATTGAGATTCTTATTGTGTGGGAAAACCTAGACCTTACCAGGTATGTGCTGAAAAATAGCACCACAGGTGAGGTAACCATAAGTCATTTTAACAAAGAGCAGGAAGCCAATAATAAGAACTTCAGGGATTCAGCCACCAATGCTGAACTGGAGGTTCAGGAAAAGACGTCACTGCTTGAGTGGTTTGCTAATGAGTACAAACGGTTTGGTTGCAGTCTTGAGTTTGTTACCAACAAATCTCAAGAAGGATCCCAGTTCTGCCGAGGGTTTGGTGGTATTGGGGGCATTCTTCGCTACCAGCTTGATATGAGAACATTTGATGATCTCTCTGATGATGGTGAAGTTTATGAGGATTCTGAATAGCAATCAATCAAATATAACCCGTCACTGGTGCAGGAAGGTGGGGTAAAAGGCCTGCACCTGCGGGCGAGCTGTCGTGCTTGCTGCTTCTGATCGGTACCTGTGCTATATAAGTTTTGTCCACTTCTTAGAGAGGTTTGGTCTTAACTTGCACATTCTAGTCCACTCAGTTTTTTTTGCTAAAAAGAAAGTTGATCGTAATAGCTCACGAGTTGTATGAGTGATTTCCCCCCTTGTGGTGGTGTGTTGATGTTGATCGAAATTTTGTGTCTTGTTCATGTTAACTTGATTAATCTTAGAGAGGCTTTGTCTTAACTAACATGATCTTCCCCAATTATTTGACTTCATTTATTTCCATTAATCTGTTTTCCCCCCTCATTCATAAGAATTAATGACTTTTCAGTTATCACCCATTCGATTTGTGACTTTCTAGTTCTGTGGTTATTTAATACACCCTGTGGTTATTTCTTTTCTCCTTCTATTATTTTGTCAGTTTTCTAATTCTGAGAGTTCTGGTGGTCTGCAGTTGGATGGAAGCTTGGTGGTTTGGATTGTGCAACGGAGGAGGAGGAAGGATCTTAACACAGTTGCTTCCCAAGCGCGTCAAGTGGATTCTGAAGAACTGGTGCATTTGATAAGATCAAAACCCTGTTGTTTGCTTAATAATATAGAAATTTAGAATTTTATGTTGGCTTGTTTTTTGAAAAAGAAGTACTTTAAAATTTCTTTCTCTTAAGTCTAAGCTACTGCTTTATGGTTGGCAAGTTGGTTGTTACTCGCATACTCTGGTGCTTGATTCAACTTATTTTGATTAATGAGCTTTTGGTATTAAGATTAAACTTTATCATGAGTTATGTGCTTTTTGGAAGTATCTTACATTGCTGATATCCTTGGTAATGGATGTATGTTTTTGGGTGATGTAAGGTATTAATAACATAGAATGTGCAATAGCTAGTTACTCCATAAATCCCTCATACGTCGTACATTGCTCATCCTGCCTAATGAAATTCAGCCCCACAATCGCCTCCAACCTACACCTTAATATAGGCAGCAGCACAAATCCAAAGTAGCACTATGCATCGGAAGGTACACCAGTACTTAACTATTGAAGTTACTACATCCATGAGAGTTCTACGGATCAATGGTCTCAAATCCTTCTAATATTAATAAACAAACAACGCCTTGGAAGCAAAAAATATGGCAACACTTTCAGGGTCAGAACATGAGAGCATATGAGTTGTTGCCAGGTCTAGGAGAATCATATAGGGCTCAGGTCACTAATTAATTGATCTCAAGTTACTGAAAACGTTTCCAAATATCCCTTGGAAAAATCAGCCATCAAGTTTGGCTTCACACATGCAAGAGTATTCCTAACATTCCTTGATCCTTCTATTCCTGAAAGGAGAAAAGAATCAAAGCTGGAGTCAGAAAGCACAGCCGAAGATTTTTAAGGATAAAAACCCACCACTAGAAACCAGAATATAAAAATCAACCACCAGAAACCATACTACGTTTCAGCAAAATTAGCTGAGTAAACAACATTTCCCCACTATAGACTCTGGGTAGAAATTTATAGGATCTTTTAAACTTTTCTTAGCCAAATTCGATCCCTCCTTTGGCCTTAAATCACAACCAATTAAAAGCAAAGCACACAATAAAAACCTAGTTTTGATCTTCCTATGTTCCCAAAATTTCAAAGTGCAGTATATAACCAAGTCATCAGTAAGACAAAAATTCAAATCTGTCCTGTAACAGACAGAGCATAAAAAACATGCAATTCAAATGGGAAGAAGAATAATGCGACATATAAATACCTGCTCCATTGGGGTAGCTTCATTGTCCTTCGATTCCTCTCCAGTCTTTGGCTCAACATTAGTTTCTTTGGGATTCTCCGAAGTCATTGTGTCATCTTCTTCCATTGTGTCGCCTCCACCACTACCAACTGGAATTTTCAGATCTTCAGGAATCATGCCTGATTTCAAAGCCTGTCCAAGGAAAATACAAATGAGAAGGCAATTATCACTCAGCGCAAAAATGGAAATTCGAGAGCACACAACTTCTCCAATAGAGCAGAAATCACATACCTTTTCAAGTCTTGCAACCTCTTCAAGAGTTTGAGAATTCACAATGGCAGCCTGCATAACAACCAAAATGGTATGTAACATAATAATTCCAATCATGTACTAAAAACAAATGACACATAGTCCATTCACAAATGTTATCAAATATATGGATAAAAAAATTTCAGAAAGAAAAATAATTTCGCCACAAGTTAGAAATGCTAAATGTACAATGGCACTGCCGTCATACAATTGGATCTGATAAATAGATTACCTTGATAGCTATAATTTGCTCAGGAGTTGGGGCAACCATTTTTGGAGCCAGTTGTTCCTCTGCCGGTTCCGAAATGGATGAAACCTCAGCAGGAGTAATTGTCGTCGTGGACACCTTTTTAACCTCTTCTTCAACTTCTTTAGATGCAAACAAATTTGCTGCTTCCACTCTTTCCTATCATTCAAAATTAATGAAACCAGAGAATGAGGAGTCATCCTAGGATATAACCATTTTAATCCCTTTTTTTTTTTTTTAGCGAAACTTAATTTGATGGATAAGAACAGAAGTGATGAATATAAAATCATGCATATTAATACAAGTCAAACATAAAAATTACATGCCCCAAATTGCTGATCAGGAAAAAAAATAGATCCTAAACATAGAATGTAGATCGCAGTTCTTATTTCCTAATATTCAATGTGCCTAAACTCATGCATAAGCAGTTGCCCGACATGATGCCTCTAAATTTAGCACATTATGTTGTGGACTAGGCCAGGATCTGCCATTTCAAAGCATTTCACATCCATGATCTTTACACCTTTAACCTTTTGGCATGTCTTCAATTATAATTATGAAAATAGATCAGAAGATATTACGAATTGCTGGTCCCAGCTCAAGACATCAAACCACATCATGCAATCACCAGGCCAAGGTTTTAATGCCACCGCTAAGCACTGTTTTCAATTAAATAAGATCATGATTCCAACAAAAACCAGCTCACAAATGTTGGTTTAATGACAGCCCAAGCTTGTTAACAAAATGGGAGGTCCAGTTTTATCTTCTATTAGCTAGTTGTCCTTCACTTTTAGTTCAAAGTTCGATTAAACTCCTGAAAGGATAACATTGAAACTTGATGAAAGCCTTTAAACGACTCATTAAGAAATGTACAATCTGCAAGGGCCGCTAAAATTCTAGTGAGTTGTGATAATGAACGGTAGGGTTCAGGGCTCCCCAAAGTCTTGCTAATGAAGCAAGGCAATGAGCCCCAACACTTGAAACCGCAAAGAAAAGTTATCTGAATACACTCAAAATACACAAACATGGGTTCAATACAGCAAAATAGACTCACCTTGTTTTTCACTTTCCTGAAATCCAGAACCCGAAGCGACTTTAGTTTGTGAATTATGTAAAGCCGATAATTAGGTTTCTTCGTGATATTGTTATCCAGCAGGCTAAGGAACTGCAACCTAGGAAGGGAGGCAAGAGGATCAATCTCCACCAAGTTGACAAGCCTGTTGTTAGTTAGAACTAACGAGTGCAGCTTTGGCAAGAACTCTACAAGACAAAACAACGGTAAGCCGTCCCATCAAAGGGAAAGAAATCAAGTGTAGTTAATAGATTTTACTACATACCTCCAATGTTGGGATTAATACGAGTAATCCGGTTGTTATTTACAATCAAAGTTCCCAGCCGATTGAGATTGGGAAAGTTTTCAAGCTTGACAATCTCATTGTCTGACAAATCAATGGTATCAAATTGGTCCTGCCACCCAAAATTAAAATAAATCAGTTTGCGATGGTAGTAGTACCAAAGATTTTCTGAAATATAAAGGAAAAATAACTTTGACCAGTGTTTTGAGAATATCTAGTAGCTTAAATATACTTAAGGTTTACGAGGGAATAATTTGGACCCTGAAGTTTTGGCTCAATAAGGGTTATCATGAAATGCAAGTAATATGAAGGGATAGGTTCAATAATCGCTAGGGTTTAGGGATGTTAGGAAGGAAGATTAGAGTACTGAGGACAGCAATCAATTGGACGCAACACAATCTCACTTAGGTTTTTTCCGTCAATTGGAAGAGGACTCCAGCTATCTAGTCAGAAAAACGTTTAAGAAAATAACAAAAACGAAGAAGAACACGGTACCTCCGTGGCGCCTAAATTCTCGATTACAGCAATCTTGTTACCTGCAAGCATACAAGGGAAACGCTATATGAACTGTAGGTTATGGAGCTAGGAGTTCCAAACAAAGAAGAACAGAAAAGAAAGAAAACCTCGAAGATCCAATTCCCGGTCCTTTATGGCATTGAAAAAATGCGGACTTTTCCATATCAGATCCGCCGTCAGCCTCACCATAGCTTCTTACACTCTACAACCACCAGCACCAGTAGCTATTCCTCCTCAAGCAGCTTCAAAACCTCAAACACAACCAACAGAAGCAGCAGAATAGCTCTCCAATTGAACGGCGGCCAGTCGGCAAGGTGTGGTGGGTAGCGTAGACTTGTTCAGGTCAGATGTTAATGGACCGAAGCGCTGGCCCTTCTCGCTTAACTTGGACTTCAAATCTTGTTCAGTAACTTTATCTTGGGCTCCGAGTCTGGAGCCCATATAACTCCGTCGCCTTTTTTGTGTTGTTAGATATGGGCCGAAAGAAGCCTTTTTAGGTTCTTTTTGTTCTTTAATTTTTATTTTGAACTATATAAGGCACATGAAATCGAAATTCTATACATATAAGTCATCAGTTGAAACTAGCGATTGAGATCCCTATCATAACTGTAGCTGAGCAGAAATGCGCCTCGCTGACCAGCTGTGCTTGGCTCCCGGGTGCCTGATATGTATGGCATCGCCAACTACACATTAGCATCAGGGCCTCAAAAGTGTTGGACCAGCATTCGAAGCCATCCAAGATGTGATCACATCCACGAGCATGTCAACATCTTTTGATGATTCTGCACGAAGTATTCTCGAGTCTGCACCCACTGTGTTTCCTACTTCTTTGGCAACAGTCTCCCATGGTGTTCCCACAGTCAGATTCGCCAAAAACTCACTTCCACGATTTACCACATCCGCCATTGCTGGAGGAATGTCTGGGAGAGCCTGTAAAGATAATGTATGGAAGTAGTACAAACAGAATGCGTTCATCCTCAAGCATACAATTAAAACACACAGTCATTTATTTTTAAGCGAGGTATACCTGCTGCAAAGGGAGCCCGTGATCTCCAGGCAACAGGCGAATGGACATGTCTAGCAGTGAACTAATAGCTGATTCTGAGGAAAGAACCTGAGCAAGTACTGAAGTTTCGTCGATTGTATCATCCCTAAACTTAATGAGAAGGTTCCTGGAAATGCCGTAATATGATTTTATCTGTGGAAAAAAGAAACCATCAACAGAGTAGTCGGACAACAAACTGAAGAAAATACCAAAAAAAGGTTTGGTCCACTGCAGCAGATAGTAGCATTTATCATCCATTACAGAAAGTAAATTTAGATGCAATGACAGGTTTTGGATGCTCTACAATGAGTAGAACTATATGCATTTCTATGATCTAACTTGAGTAAACAGCTTGTGCCGTGGAAACTTGAACGAACTGTAATAGGAAAAAAAAATTATATAAAAAAGGTAATAAAAAAAACACATACATGAATACATGGCAATTTTTTAGGAGAAAGAATTCACAATTGATTATGCATTATGTTGTCAGAATTCTACATACAAGTCGGCGAGTTTCTTCTGGTTTTGGAATGAAATCTTCTCTTCCCTTGACCAAGTCCATGTACAAGGGAAGAAGTTGCTCAACCATAGGAAGAACTTATGATAATGACGCTAAATAAACAGAAGTGCAAAGCTATAAGCAGCATGCTTCAAAAGGCATACTTTACAAACATCATTGAAATAAGTTCCCGACTCGAATACTCACCCCAAGGCGAATAGTTGGTGACATTGCAATTTGTGATAAAAGTGGACCAAGACTTTGAGCCATTGGGACAACAACAGGAGAGAACAAAGGAATAGCTAAGCTTGCCTCCTGTAAGAGTATGAAGAAATTTCTTGTCAAATCATTCAAAAATACAGTTTTGGTTAGAGAATATTGTGAAGCAAATGAATGCTGGCTGTGCACAGGAATTTAAGAGGTACCTTGTTGTTGAATGACATCAATATATTCCCATTTCTTTGCACAGCATATCTTGATGCTGTTCAACAGCGAAATAACTAATTTAATTGATTGCTGCAAACCAAACAACTTGCACTCTAACAAGCCAAACAAAAGAGGAGACGAAACAGTGGTACCCATCAAAAGGTGAATAACAGATCCCAAAGAATGCCCAATACCAAATGTGGGAAGATCACGTACCTGTGAAATGAATGCATATTTAGGCCACCATCATCATTTCTTGATAATAAAGTTAAACTTCGATTATTACTGTGCAGATTGTAAAAAAAAGCTCACTGTTTCTCCTAGAAACCGATGACATCTATCAAATTTGAACTGCACTTCATCCGCAATGAAGAAGTGATCAAATCCACTAGCATATGGTGTCGCTATAACCAGAATACCCCTACATTAGCAGAAACAAGAAGTTTCTAAGCAATCTCCTAAATTTTCATAATATGATTCTCGTAAAATCCACAAGCAATAAATCACCTGGAGAATAAAAGCATACTTCTAGAACAGCACATCAGTCGGTCTTATCCAACTCATAATCAATACAATCATACAATACTAATGAACCAACCAATAGGGGTTTGGAGGAGCAAGTGTAAGGTAGCGAGAGATCTTAGGCCTTTATTAAACCTTCATCACGAAAAGTACAAGACTAAAATATATGATATGAGATTATGCCTAATGTGCAGCACCATTACCACATATGCAATCAGAGTATGCTACACATCAGAAAATGAGCTGTTAAAAACGTAATTGGAATAGAACTGTTTCAATATAAAGTCACTCACTTCTGTGCAAGGCGTTCAAGAAACAAACGGTAGGTAAGCTGGGGGGCAGCCCCAACGAATACACCACCAATAAAATGTACAACCGAGTTGGGTATTGAGCTTTTTGGTTTGAGAACCCATGCCCCCTGAGACAGTGCAAAAATGAAAGGTAAGGAAGCCTATAAAAAGTTCGATTCAATATAATGCAGAACAAACATAATTTTTTCGATTCCTATTTGGAAAAAAGCTAGTAAAGTGAGGTGAATGTATGTGACACAAGGTGGAAATGCTATTTAGAGAGTATGTGTAAGTGTAAATAACTCGCATGTCATGCTCAAACTTCCAGGGTAGTTGATTTCAATTTATACTTGGTCTGATGTCTGGGTAACAATCTTGCACAGCCTTCTTTCTTCTCCAACTACTACCAGAGGAGAAAATCAAATAACAGTATCTTCTGAATTCCCAAAAATCATGCGATTGTCTACAGTATCCAAAGCTTAGCACACTAGAAAGTTTGGTCGTGGTCATGATGGTAGTAGATCTTGCAAAAATCATTGGGCAGGCCATTGTAAATGAAAGAAGGTGCGGCGTCATGTGTGAGTATTGCATAAGCATTGAAGTTTTGAGTTCGCCACACATCATCCTCAAATCTAATCCACTTCTCAGACTATCATGATTCGAAGATCAATCTGAACGTATGCGTAACTTTGTCCTAGACAAGCTGACAGAGTATGCTGAGAGAGTATGAGGAATACATTATTAACACTCAAGAGTATAAATTGACTACTTGCTACATCAAAAATAGCCCAGAAGATACTGAAGAACACCTCAACTTCACTCCAATCGCTTGAACCGCCCCATGCCCCTTGCGATTCCCTTACTGTCTCCGTTATTAATCTGAGATAAACAGAAAATCATTGCTGCTTTTCATGTGGACTTCTGGCATGATTCAAACATTTAACCAATGAAGACTAAAAATATATCACTAAATGGTACAAACTTGTCCATCAATGGAAAATGAGAAAATGTCTACCCATTTGTGGTAGGTCAATTACATATCAAACCAAAGGCATGTCATCTTTTGAAAACCGGAGAGTAGATAATTGATGATGAATAAGTTTGTAAGGCTAGGCTACAGAGTAGAAAAAACTTTGCCATTTAGATTGGGCAGGAGGCACAAGAAGATAAAAGAGCTCATTATCTTTTCTTCGTTAGTTATACATACGCAGATATTGGATAAATTGATGAAGATATGCAAACACGTACCTTTCAATCTGACCGTAGAGTTGAATTCCAGATCCATTAGATGGAGGACTTGGTGGTGGAGCTGGTGGTCCTGTCTTGTCCTCATCGTCGTAGCTACAAGAGACTGCAATTCTGCGGCCGGGACGATTAAATATAGATAATCGAACCCGGTGAAGATGCTTATGAGGACGAGAACGATGAAACGAAGCTCCAATAGAGCCAATTTCACTGTGAATCTGATGCTGGTTTCGATGAATGTTGGGTCCAAAGACAACCCGCCATCTGTTTGCTCCTCAACTCAGAAGAGCTACGCAATGTCGCAATGATCGTCCCTGTCGAGTGGGAGATAAAGCCGACGTGCGCTTTGTTTGGCTAACTAGAAAATAGACTGTTTTCAAAACCTTGTTTTTTTAACGGGCCGTTTCTTTTTTCCCGGCACATAAAAGAAAAAGGCAAAGGGCCGTGCTCAAACCAGAATGAGGTGGGTGTGGCCCAGGCCCGCTGTCAAAACACAGTTGTAGATCAAGTAAATAGAATTTGGGCCTTTATGTATCCTTCCACCCGAAACTTCAAGCTGGCCCATTTGGCCCAGTTCTTCGACCTTGTCTGTTCCACAAAACATATCTGCTATTAAGTTTGGTCCGAGACATGGGAGGAAAGAAAAGAATATAGAGAGACCAAAACACAGCTTCCCCATAGAACATCACATAAGGTTTCATTTGACAATCCCGAAGTAAGAAATTAGTTGACAAACAAACAGAACATATATGAACAATAGTTACACAACACCAAGCAATAGTTTCATGAAATTTATTGTTCAGATTCTATTTGTAAGATCATATGGAGTTTTCAGCAGTGGCAGGATGGTATGAGCGCCGTCTCAGCTGAGATTCAGGGGTTGGCTGCTGCAAGAAAATCCTTGTTGGATCATTAGGATCAACATATCTGCAAAATGAGTAATTAATCAATTAGTTAACTCGCCATCCAAGCTCGGAGAAATAAAAGGAATCACATCAACAAGAAAAATAATGCGATTAGCTACAATTAGCTAAAAATGCTTACGCATGTCTCATCATTTCATCCACCGGAGTCTGCGCTGCCTGCAAAGGGTCCACACGAGGCTCTGAATTCTGGTTGGCTAGCTGGTTATGTAGCCTCACTGAAGAAAGCAGGTTGAAAAACAATGGAACAAAGGTTCCACAGCCACCTTCCTTGAACAAAATCTTGAATGAATGAGTAGAGTATAGAGCCCTGTTCTCATTTTCTGGAACAACCTGGAATTATTCGGGCTGAAACCATCAAATCTAGAGAGAAACAAAATGTCCACAAAAACCACAAACATAATATCACTAACACACATTACCGGATCTACGGAACCAGATATATTGTTGCAATGAAATATTGGTTGGTTAAATTTCTCACAACCGACATGAAGCTGCAAAATGAAACAATATGTGAAAGAAAGAGAAAAAGGGAAGTAGGAGGTAAGGACAATAGCGGATATATCATAACACAAAACGAAAAGATGCATGTCTTAATATCCTCAGTCAAATACACCAGCTTATGTAAAATAACACAATATGTCAAACCACAAATCATCTGCATTAGGAAGGTGAAGCAGAAACATTCCTACCGCAAAGATATGCACAGAATTTCAGGGGCGAACATACATATTACATACACAAGCAATACACCCAACAAATCCTTAAATTCCATAACTAATGAAGCTCTGCACTGAGAAGGTGCAGCCACAAATTTTATGAACTAAATTTATTTACACACCTTACCCCACCCCCTCCCCTTCCCTAAGTTTTTTTTCCCCTTTTTTTGTTCACCTTAGCAATTCAACACAATAAGTAATCCTCACAAATCTCTCTCTTTCTGAGAGTCAAAACAACTCTTTAATCATCATTTAGCTAACCGCCTTTTCTATACCATTATATTTGAAGCCACCAAAATAGCAAAGAACATAAACCTCATAACATGAATACTAGGCTGAATGGAGACAGAGAACACTCGTCTCACAGGCCAAGAATAGTGAAAAATAAGACACAAATTAATTATTAATACATGACCACACCATCAGCACATGCCAAGTGCCCAATCCACATTTCACATATTATTCATGATATCATTACTTGGAATGTAAGGTCTTATTCTTTATTTAAGAGTTTTCCTGCCCTAGAGTAATTTCAACATCAAACTTATTTTTGCCCACTTAACCCAGGAGAGAATATATAAAAATCAAATAGTAATAAGAAATTACCTTAAACGAATGCCTATAAGATTCCCCATAAAAGAAAAATGAAAATAAAACACTACACGAAGCTAAATCCAGCCTCTTAATGAATACAGACACAAATATTTGACAAAACTATTTCTTATAGATAGTAAAGAAGAGGGCACTCATAGAGTATAGTTATAATTTACAAGCCTAAAAATATGCCAGCTCCTACACACAGAACGCCAAAAGTTTGTCAATAGAGTCAATATGCAGGTTAGCTAATAACAGGAAAATAGATAATAGACATCAAAGCCTTGGAGCTTGATTAGCAAAAACTCTGAGAAAGAAAGCAATCCATACCAGGGGCATGTCAAATGCAAAGAAGTTACCAACAGGCTTCTCAGCAACAAAGACCATTCTAATATTTGACAAGTAGATTGTACCTTTGGCTTTAACCTGACCACCATGACTAGCGAAAATACAAGGGAAGAATCAGTGAATCGTGAAATCATCTCAATAACTGATACTATTATCCAATAATTCAATTTACCTATAAAAAGTAAAAACAAACTCTTTACATTACAAAAAAAAAATCTGAATATAATCGTGTAAACGTACTCTTTTAGACTAATTAAAATTCAATACGAAACCCTAAAAGCAACAGGCATAGAATTAAATCAGTCCCCAGAAGAGGGAAAAAAAAATAGAGCCTGTTTGACATGAAAACAAATTTAGGTTTTTCAATCATAGTGTGACCTTATAAAACCAATATCAACGTATGCGTAATGAACAGCATGGACTGCTTCTTTAAACCCAATACAACTTAACAAATTTTCATCCAAGCAAACAATATTTGGTGATAATCGATTAAACCCATCAAAACAATCAAGGGTAGAAAGAAATTGGAACGCCTGTCGAACAAACTACGCAGAATTTCATGCGGAGTGATTATAAGTATTGTTGGTAAAACAATAAAATTCAATCGATTGAGTCGATTTGAGATCAATAAAAACGGGAAAGAAACCAAATTACTAATATAAATACACACCCAGAAGCGCCAGGGATTTTATCGACTTGGAACTCCACGCCGTCTCGAGCCATCACAAAAATCTCGTTCACAAACGGCACCGGCATCCCGTTTGGGAACAACTGAGGATTTAGAGCCATAGCAGAATGAATATGCTCTCAAACTCTCCGAACGGTGATCAAGAATTTCTCTTCAGGATATCGGATCAGCTTTCGTTTCAAATCCTCCTATAACCGAACGAATAAGCCACCGACGCAAACACGCCTTTCCTAATTCTAGACCTTGCGCCTCGCGTTCTATAGCCTTCCCCGACTCACCCGAACTCGTTTATTTATTTAGGAGTAATTTTTATCTTTTCGGCATTTGAAAACAAGACACGGGCCTAGTAAACGAGCCAAGCCCAATCTTCAAGCCAAGTCATCCACACTGAAAAGTGAAAAGTGAAAAGTGAAAAGGATCTGTTGTCGTTGTGTACTTGTGTTGGTCTCTTTAGTCTCTGGGCTTCAGGCTTTCCAATTTGGGTCGGGACGAGTAAATGGGCTGGCCCTGTGACACGGGCCTTAAAATTTATGGATCAAGTGGTCTTTGGACTAGCCTTTTATAACCATATTGGTTCAGAAAATGTGGGCCTCTCACTAACGACCCATTGATGTTAATGATAGGCCCTTGATCCAGGCATTGGAGTTTGTGGACTTCGCTTTGAATTTTTAAATGAGCACCGTACTCACTTGTGGAGGGATCCAAAATTTCTAATTCCGATCAAGATCTAATTTGGAGGAAGTTTCACCTTTTTATTGATTGACAACTCCGTATTTAAAAGATCAAACGTTACTAAATGGTATATGATTTTACAGAGTCGTTTCATGGTCTTCTTTTTTTTAAAGTCTCAGGTCAATCAAGGTACTAACTTGACTGACCTGGCATCAAAAAGTCGTTTCATGATATTTCAGTTTCTAAGTTATAACATAGACTATCTATCGATGACTAAAAGTAATATTTACCTTCAAAGTTTAAAGTTCGTATTTGAAATGGTTGACTTGGTGACTCAGCACTTATGCAATTCTAACCCTTCCTTTAAGTCTAGAAATCTAAGTCGGGCAGACTCAATTTTCAAATTTTCAAACGACCTCCGAGTCCTATGTTATGTCCTCTTGTGTTGAAAATGAGCCAAATGGGGGACAAGTACTTCCATATGGGGTTGATGCTCACAATTAAAGGAAGTTATTTGACTATATTAATGGGTCAGTTGGGCCCAAGGCGTAGAAAGTTCATGGGTTATGGTTTTGGGCCTTCTCATCGTCCTAAGCCTCCATGCAACGTACATCACTGTGTCTGCATGGCATGAACAAAGGGTGGTTGAGATTCGAGAAGGACTGCTTCTGCATGCACATTGTGCAAATGCGACAAGTGGGCATGGGGGTTTTGAAAAGTTGACTTTTTTGTTTGAAGTTTCCAATTATGTTTAAGTATGACCAGAGCATGTATTGAAAACGTTAGACTTTGTCGTTCCATATTTGGTAAATCCGCGTTTTAGAAGCAAAAAAATTGGAAGCCAACCTTTCTCACTTCTTGGTTCCATCTTCGAGCTTCAACGTATTCTCTTTGGATCGTCAATAAATCGAAGCACATGCCATGATTGCCATCTTTATCGACCCGTTCAATATTCGTTGTCAATTGTCATACATCTTATAAATCCTTTATACAATGTACACTTGTATTGTAGCTCAATTACCCATATGGCCACAGGCTGCGTTTTGACTCAACTTATAATCCCGTCAGCGGGAAACTTTTGTGCTCGTGGGCATTCCAACCCGAGTTTATACAAATATAAGATGTCCAAAGGGAAAACTAGCTTGCATGGTATCTCGGTTATTGTACCTAAATTTGCATGTGTGTCTTGTTAATTAATCACTCGTTTTTCTTAATTATGTCCCATCATATCTACATTCATTGAGTTGTTAAAAATATATACTTATTAATGGATACTCATCATTCTTCCCATAGAAGTTGATCAGAATTTCAAAATATGAACAAACCATATATGTACTTACAGCAAACTCTATCAACTTTGCATTGCTTGAGATATGATTCATACCAGAAGTAGTTTATGTTAGTTAAGATCTCATATCCGCTGATTTTACAGGGTAGCTTAGTAGCTTGTCATCATATCACCAACTCAATATTCCTCCATGTGACAAGTGTGTATATATATATATATATATATCATCATCATCTATATGTATCTAGTCCGTTAATGTACATAATAAAGTTTCCTTTCTATAACTAGATTGTCAAAGGGTGATAACTTAACAATAATGTTGAGTTTAAGAACTAACAAAAATGAACATGAAACTTAATTTCCCATTCGGACAATCTTGGGGAGATTTGAGTTTTGGAGAGTCTTATGTTATACGCTCATTTGTGTGTCTTAGAGCACTTTGCATTAAAACTATGATGCAAGTCATGTTGAATACAAAAATTGTAAATTGTGAAAAAATTGTATTTGAGTAGGTAAAGTAGAAAATCGGTGAAGCACTGATGCAAGTCCAGGAACAATAGGACTTTGTTACACATTGCAGGCAAATTGGTCGAGTCTCATAATTTGTGACAAGAGTAGTGATATTAATTAACTATATAAAAATAATTTTATTATTAAAACAGCAGGATTTTTGTTTTGGTAGCTAGTAATGTTTAGTGTTTGTCCATTTGGTTAAAGACTTGTTAGTATTTAGATGTTTTTTTTCCCTTGAAATTAAAGTGCAATTTCAAAGACGATATCACGATACCTAGGCACTTTGTTCTCTGTTTGTTTCGCTAGTGGTTAGGAACGGTCCGTGTAAAAAGGTTTGTGTATAGTTTCCTAGTTTTGGGCAAGAAAGACTTACCATGAAAAAAAAAATGAAGGAGAACTTTGACTGGACTGCTTTATACTTTCCTACCACCTGTATTTGCATATCAATATCACCTGTATACCACCCGTATTTGCATCTATTAATTGTTGTTTCTTTACAAGTAATATCAGAGCAAGGTTATTTAGCTTGGATGTGGGTGTACATGTGTGACTCATGGTCCCATTTGGTGGGCTTGAGCCCGGTCCACAAGTGAGGGGAGATTGATAATAAAAGTTTCATATCATTAAAATAGAGATTAATGAATATGTTATAAACCATGAGCTTAATAAAACGTGTTTTAAAGTCGTGAGCCCCGAAAACACTGTGATGGATTGGATTTGGAAAAACCGACAATACCTTACCATGATAGTCAAATTTGGGCCCGGGGTTCTATTGTTGTTTCCTACAACAACCTGCTTCTCCGTCTCTGTCTCTCTCTAGCCATAAATGTATATATAAACAACCTTCATGCTCTTTATAGTTTATGTGAGCAAGTTAATGCTTTAGATTCTTTGTGAATTGTGGATAAAATGAGGAGCGAAGAAGGCAGAGGAGCTTATTCTGATAACAACTCCGACACAGAGAGCATAACCAGTGACAGGTCCACATTCAGTGGTCAATTAGATGCTCCGATCAAAAAACGTCCATCCAAGAAAAGTGCCCGCTTCAACCTTCCTACCGTAGAAATACCGAGCACCTCCGAAAACGGCGGAGCTGACGATGGTTCCTCTTATGTCGAAATCACTCTCGACATTCGTGACGACTCTGTGGCCGTTCACAGCGTTCAAGCTGCAGGAGGAGAAGGTCATGAGGATCCGGAACTGGCTTTGTTGGCCAAAAAGACGCTGGAGAGCAAGTCGCCGTCGTTTCGATCGTATCTGTTTCGGAACACTTCCTCGCAAATCAAGCAAGTCTCTCAAGAGCTCAAACGGTTAGCTTCCTTCTCGAGGAGGCCGTCCGCAGCTGGACGGTTCGACCGGACCAAATCCGCTGCTGCTCATGCCTTGAAGGGGCTTAAGTTCATCACTACCAAGACTGGTGGCGGTAGAGGTGGATGGCCTGCCGTGGAGAAGCGGTTCGATGACCTCACCGCCTCTACTAACGGACTTCTTAGCTCTTCCTTGTTCGGTGAATGCATAGGTAGGTACTAGTTTGAAATTTGAATTAATCAAAACAATTAATATATTATTAAAATGTTGTTGAATTAATTTTGAATTTGCAGGGATGAACAAGGAGTCCAAGGAGTTTTCATTGGAGCTATTTCGTGCTCTTGCTCGGAGACATAACATCGCCAGTGATGCAATCAACAAATCTCAGCTGAAAGATTTCTGGGATCAGCTTTCAAATGAAAGCTTTGATGCAAGGCTTCAAACTTTCTTGGACATGTAAACCACTTTTACTTCATTACTTTTCTTTGAATTAATTAATGGTAATTTTGTTGTTAATTAATAGTTAATGATGGGGATGTTGCAGGGTGGACAAAGATGCTGATGGAAGAATCACAGAAGAAGAAGTCAGAGAGGTAAGCGTGCATCGAACAGGTTAAGATTTTCAGATTAAATTAGGCTTAGTATACTAATTAATTAGTTTTGGGTCTGTACTCTGTAGATCATCAGTCTCAGTGCTTCTGCAAACAAGCTCTCAAACATTCAAAAGCAAGCAAAAGAGTATGCAGCATTGATCATGGAAGAACTCGATCCCGACAATGCCGGTTACATCATGGTACGTGAAAACATGAAGTAAATTGTTTTTGATTAAAGAATCCAAGTAGAGTTAGAATAATAATTCATTGGTATTTTGTTCTTTTAACAGATTTATAACCTGGAAACTCTGTTATTACAAGCTCCAAACCAATCTGTGCGAATGGGAGATAGCAAAGTTTTGAGCCAACTCTTGAGTCAAAAGCTGAAACCAACTCAATTGAACAACCCAATAAGCAGATGGTATGAGAAGATCAAGTACTTCTTATTAGATAACTGGCAGAGAGTCTGGATTATGATGTTATGGATCGGAATCCTCGCCGGCTTATTCACGTACAAGTTCATCCAATACAAAAACAAAGAGGTGTTCGAAGTGATGGGCTATTGTGTTTCCATTGCCAAAGGAGGAGCAGAGACTCTGAAATTCAACATGGCCTTAATTCTTCTCCCAGTTTGCAGAAACACGATTACTTGGCTCCGAAACCAGACTAAATTAGGCAAGGCCGTGCCTTTCGATGACAATCTGAACTTTCATAAGGTAATTGCCATTGCAATAGCAGTTGGAGTAGCACTACATGCTGGTGCACATCTAACATGTGATTTCCCTCGGCTTCTTCACGCCACCGAAGAGGAATACGAGCCTTTGGAAAAGTATTTTGGGGAAGAACAGCCTGAGAATTACTGGTGGTTTGTCAAGGGTGTTGCAGGGGTTACTGGAATTATAATGGTCGTGTTAATGGCCATAGCGTTTACGCTAGCCACGCCTTGGTTCAGACGTAACAAGCTCAACTTACCAAAAGCTCTAAAGAAGCTCGCAGGATTCAATGCCTTCTGGTACTCTCACCATCTTTTCGTCATTGTGTATACCCTTCTCATTGTTCATGGCATCTACCTCTACCTCACCAAAACATGGTACCATAAAACAGTGAGTCTCTTTTCTTTATCATCGATCGTTACGTTTCTTCATCACTTTCAATTCAATAATCGTGTTCCCTTGACCTTTGATCTTTGAATGCAGACATGGATGTACCTTGCAGTGCCAATTCTTCTTTACGCTTGTGAAAGGTTGATCAGAGCATTCAGATCAAGCATAAAACCAGTCAAGATTCTCAAGGTTGCTGTGTATCCAGGCAATGTACTAGCTCTGTACATGTCAAAGCCCCAAGGATTCAAGTACAAGAGCGGCCAATACATGTTCGTCAACTGCGCTGCTGTTTCTCCCTTCGAATGGTACGTGACTGTCTAATTAATTCTCCCATTTCAATCAAATCAACTCAAGAATGAAGAAACCAAATCATTCAATCTACACCCATTTGCAACACACAGGCACCCATTTTCGATCACTTCAGCTCCCGGGGACGATTACCTTAGTGTTCATATTCGAACTCTCGGAGACTGGACTCGGCAGCTCAAAACTGTCTTCTCTGAGGTATGTCAACCTCCTCCGGCAGGCAAGAGTGGACTACTCAGAGCCGATGGTGGCAATCCAAGGTAAGAAAAATTCAAATTCCAGTATCAAATTAAATTAATTAACAATGTGGATTAAATTAATTAATCAATGATTTCAGCTTCCCGAAGATTTTGATCGACGGTCCATACGGAGCACCAGCGCAAGACTACAAAAAGTACGATATAGTACTTCTGGTCGGACTCGGAATCGGGGCGACGCCGATGATCAGTATCGTGAAGGACATTATCAACAACATGAAAACCCTATCCCACGACGCCGCCGCCTTGGAGTCCGGCCTCGCAACCCCAAACAACAACAGAAACAAATTCAAAACCCAGAAAGCCTACTTCTACTGGGTAACAAGAGAGCAAGGGTCGTTCGATTGGTTCAAAGGGGTAATGAACGAGGTGGCGGAGATGGACGAGAAGGGCGTGATTGAGCTTCACAATTACTGTACAAGCGTATACGAAGAAGGCGATGCCAGGTCAGCCCTAATTGCCATGCTTCAGTCACTCCACCACGCGAAGAACGGAGTCGACGTCGTTTCAGGAACCCGCGTCAAATCCCATTTCGCAAAACCGAATTGGCGACAAGTGTACAAGCGAATCGCACTCCAACATCCAGACGCACGAATCGGTCAGTGTCGATGACTCACCTCGCCCACCATTTTCAATTGCGCTTTTAGTCAATTAGTGTTGATGGTGGTTTGGTATTTGCGTATTTGCAGGAGTTTTCTATTGTGGGGCACCGGCACTAACGAAGGAGCTAAGGCAGTTAGCATTGGATTTCTCTCACAAGACCATCACCAAGTTTGATTTTCACAAAGAGAATTTCTAGATTAATTAACTAATAATGTTAATTAAATTAAGAAGAGTTTACGATTAGTTATATTATATCTACACTCGAGCCACCAGTTAGAATAATAAGGATGATGTTCGAATCCTCCCTTTACCGTTTCAAAAAAAAAAAAAATCAGCTATATAATACCCAAATAGAAATAGAAATGCATTTGCGAACTTTTTTTTTGTTTTTGGTTAGTGATGATGATGTATAATGTTTCGTCATTTGTATTACATGTTATGATTAACAATGTTGATGTAATCAAGGTATTGTAATTTAATTATTCAAATTTTGTTCCAAAAGAATTGTTTATTGCGGTAGTAGGTCAATTTGTGCGTCTTTGTGGCATGTATTATTATTCTTCAATGGGTACCAGCCAAGATTCATTGTTTTTCAATAATGGTGTCATCACTCATAATCTATCTAACTATCTTCCACTAAAACGACAGAATCATATGTGTATGTCTTGGACATTCAAATATTATATATGTGTGTGTGATGCAAAGTGGCATGGAATCGGTTTAGCGTTGGTCCTCCAATTTAGAAAATTTTAGAGAAATCATAAATATATGGTATTTAATATTTAAAAGTACATGACAATTCTAGATCGTTAGATATAAACTCAAAATATTCAATTTTTAATTTTCAATTACGATAAATTTGATTTTTGTTTTCAATCACGACGAGTGTTACATGCGTTGGTCTTAACCCCAATCCAAGTGGCATACGCAATTGATGGTAATAACAAATGGCGAGGCCACTATGTGTCTATGTGTGGTAGGTAATATGTTGATAACTATGGTCACTTTATGTGGTAGGTAATGTTACCATACGTTTATATATATATGGTTATGCCAACACTTTTATATGAAACCCACAGCGATATGAGGAGATTTTTGTGTGTTTGTGATGGTGTTGGTGAGTGTGAATTAGAGGTGTAATTTACCTATTAATCTACATGTGTCTCATGTACTTTTCAAAATTGGGGATTTCTATCTTATTATACCCTTTTTGACAATCAAAACCACATTTGTTCTCAAGTAACAATCAATGAAGATTTGTCTTGACTTTAATTCCTACCAATATTATAGAAGCTTCAAATTCAACCCAAAAGGCACAAATCTTGGATCACATGTCACACTTCATGAACAAGAAGAGATCGAGAAGAAAATGAAAGACAGAAGACCAAGATGAAATCAATAGTAATTCACTTTTTTTTTTCCCCTCAAATCGAGCATGCTAGTACTTCTTTACTTCAGATATAATTAATCCTTCTAGAAGGAATGGTATTGCATTAATTTTATCACTTGGGTGATATATAAGCCTAGTTTGGTAAGACATTTTTGAAAATAGCAGATATACTAATAGAAATGGTGGTAACAGAAATGCTGGAGAATTTTAGTAGCAGAAATGCTACTCGAATGTTGTGTGGTGTTTGGTTGAACTTTTGTTGGTAACATTTTTGCTAAATAGTATATATTAAATGATAAATATTTTATAATATCAATAAATTTATTTATTTATTAATTAATTTATAATAACTCATGAAGTGAGGGTATAAATGGAATAAAAAAAATTAATGGGGATAATATTGACTTTTGACGGTGAAATGCTATTAAAATGCTTCATACAATTAACATGTCAAAAGTAGCATAAGATGCTGAATAAAAATATCTCGGATTACGTGCCAAAAAAACTCGTTTGGTAAGGCAGTAGCATTTATACTAGCAAGTAGTATAAATGCTACAAAAAATACTCATCCAAACGGGGCCATAGTCGAATTGGTGAATTTCTTTGGGCACAAATCGTATGGATTCTGAAAGCCTTGGATTCGATTCCCACCAAGAACAATATCCTCGTGGTTAGGCATTGGGTTTTGACTCAACTTAATTATCCTGTTATCAAGTGGAAAATTTATGTACGCGCGGACATGACGGCTTGAGTTTAGACCCACATCAAATGTTCAAAGTCCAAACTTATAATAGTGTCATCATCGGTTACCATAAAGAAAATGTTAGCATTAATTTCTTTGATTAGTGTTGTTTTCTAATGATCAATGAATCTTACCCTCGGACCTAATTTTTTCCAAAAAATGAGACAATCACGAAATGACTTTGGGATTGGAATGGCGGAATGCTAATATATTCAAATATATATACTGGACCTGGACCTGGACCTGGACGGCTGGACCTGACCTCATACTTGTAACTTGGCCATGCAATTATTCTATGTAAATTTCTTTTTTCTCCCAAGACTACGTTGCCTTGTGCTTCACTTTCTTCGTTTAATTTTTTTTTTTTCTGCCAGTGCCTGAGAAGACTGTAATCTCGCTTCTTCTTTATTTTTGAATATAGTTTTGTAATATTGTGTTTGTTGAGTCAATATTCATTATTATTTAAAATCTTCGTCCTCTGATTGACTTGATTTAAAAAAAAAGGAAAAAAAAAAAAGACAACTAAGTCGAGAGCTGACCTAGTCAAGAACCGTGTGTATTGGATCACAAGTTATAAAGAATTCTAGATCTCCTTGAATGATCAACTCCAATTTATTCCAAAAATCTATAAAATTCTGGAAAACAATTATGAATATAGAATTTGATAAGAGAATACAATGCATGATATTAGACTTTGGCTGTAATATCATACGAAAAAGATTGTGTATGGAAATTAAAATTCTCTCATTATGATTGAATCCATGAATTCCTATTGCCATGAAATATACCCTTTCAACAACAATTGAGGGGTATTATCCGTTTTGAGTCTTAAGATTCGCACGATTTATCGGAGATTGGTTTTTAAACTTATAAATCGCACGTTAGATCTCATCTAGCCGATGCGAGGTGAGATTTTTTTGTATTTCTAACACTAATGGAAGCTGTAAAAGCAGCAAGTTTGCAAAATACTCCTAAAGATATATCCATTTCAAAGCCTACAACAAACCACGAGAAAAAGGTAATAGTATGAATGCTTAGAGAAGCTTGTTTTGTTCGAATCAAAGTGGAGGGACTAAAGTAAAAAGATCGTTTCACCAAAGTAGAGGGGCCAAAAATATATCTTATCCTTCCAAGAGATGGGCCGTCTTTTATTGGGCTTTTATTGAATACGTGACTATAGAGTTGGAAATTGGAGTCCCTCAACATCAAGCTCGCCAATCTGTTATTGGGCTTTCTAGTAATTTATGTCTCGAAAGCTGGCCCAACAGTGTTAATATATATTCTGTCAGAAATAATGGAAATCGGCTGCTAGATCATGAATAAACAAGCATATTTTTAACAAATTCATATACGCAGACATGTAAAGTGGGCTGGCTCGCTGGATTACATTAATGGGCCTTGCCGGGCCGGCCTGCAATCTCAAAACATAAGACTCAATCAAAGCAAGAACATTCGTGTGAACCTTCATTAATTCCAGAGAATTAGTGCAATACAAGCTACCAAAGACCAATCTATAAACTCATAAAAGAGAAGGGAGAAAGGGGGAGGGTGGGAGAGAAAAAAGAGAGAAACAATAAAATAGTTTTTTTATTTTTTATTTTTATTTGGGGATGGTGGTACACACCAAACCTCTAACATTATTGTTTAACCAAACATTGAGACATAGATTAACATTATTGTTTAACCATGTTCTGAATTTCAAGAGTTTCGATGGATTTAGGTTTAGATATACTTTCGGATCTATTTGGACTTTGGAGGACTACTCAAATGACAAGATTTGCTTTGCTCAGGTATTTTTAAATTTTTTTTATGTTTGTTTTTCTAATCAGACGTAGTCCGGTGTGCTCTAGTAATTTTTCTTATTTGTTTAGTCTACTAGTGTATATCCCGGTGTCCTTTGTAATTCAGTGTTTTGCCAGTGTAGTCAGGTGTTTGTTCGAAATTTTTAGATATAATACATTTTTATGGTGGCTCGAGTGTCTATAGGATTCAAATTGTCTTTTCTAAATTATTTGGTAAATGAATATAAAAGACATTTTTCATAAAAATATAAAATAAAATAAAACAAAACATTCAAGCATTAATCACGCCACTAAAAAAGTCTACACGGTTCACATCCATAATTTTGAGACCCAACTCTAGACCTGCCTAATAATTTGTCTCCGCATACACAACTTGGTCAACGATGAGATTTTAGGCAAAGCACGTGCGGGCATTTGGGTCAAAGTCAGACAAACATGTATATATAATTATATATTCGCCAGATGAGACATCATTATCCTGATCAACACGTTTGGATTCTTATCCGGACAAAACTAAAAATCCACACATTCATTTATGATCACCTGAATCTAAACTCAACTGACCCAACACCACAATGCCACTAATTCATAGATCATTTTACTGGTTTCCAAATGTTGGTTATGATAACAAGCCGGGAGTCAGCCTAACTAGTTTTCATTCTTGTATTTATACTCGATGATCAATGGTTCAATCCTTATGGATATCAACTATGTGTGTATTTGTCTAAATCATGTGAGTGTGTGTGGATTATACGTGGGTGTGAGTTAGAGGGATACATATGTGGTGCATGTGTACGCTTCTATTGTCAGATTAAAAAAAAAAAATTGTAGGTTATGATACATGCATGCATGGGAGCCCCCAATATTGACATTATAAGATATCTAACACATTATATATTTATTGACTCCAATCACAAAGAACATTAGTACTGCATGCTGGTGCCCAGCCACCTCAACATACAAGTCATTAGATAATTCTAATTCTGTGCCTTCTATTATTTAACATTAATTAATTTCCAATGTGCTCCTTGATATATATGGGAAGCCATCAAAAGAATGATATTTTAGGGTTTCGTTTATATTAAAAATAAGTCTTAAGTAGATTTATTTTGAAGTTTGATTATTTAGTGGAGTAGTATACTTGATTTGAGGGTGCGAGAAAAAAATATTTATCTCGAATAATAAAAATATTAATTTAACCATCAAGAGAGTGTCTACATTCTTTGGAATTTGTAATTCGATTTCTATCTGAGCCTATACATCAAACTTTTTTATATTTTTGACTAGTAGTACTAGGTTTTTTTTTCCCTTCCATTTGGTGCCAACCTATGAATTCATATGGAAATACGTGTACATTGAATTGAATTTTTCCAAAAAAAATAAAATAAAATGAACGTAGTTTTCGACATAAATTCAAAAAGTGATTTGCACTGCAATTAATACAAAAATCCTCAAGCCAAACTTAACTTGTGGATGAAGCATAGCCACATACAGGTTGGACGGGATTTCCCAACGCCTTTTCTTTGACCAAAACTTGATCGAATACACCGAATCCAAGAGTTTGGGTCAAGCTTTCGAACAACCCCAAGCCAAATAGTACACCGTGCACCCTCTACAGTATATATGAATTTATGTGTGAATCGACCATTTTTAAAAGTGTGGATAATTTTAAATTCACATGAGATAAATATATATATAATAATAATTCGGATACTCATTCTTCTATCATAAAAAAAATCATGGGTTCGGATGAAAGAGTCAAAATTATTTACTGAAATAAATAAGTGCGGATGCAAACCCAAAACGCATAATACTTTAGCCAGAAGGCTATAGGAAATTTCTCTCGCATTAAAAAAAACCACCAATATATATATATTAGACTTTTTATGTGAGAATTCTTTATTTATATATATATATTCAGTCATACGTGCCAAGCAACCACATAAAACCTTTGCCCGGCCCTCAGCCCTCTCTCTCAAAACCAAGCAATGTCTTCTTTCTTCCTTCACTATATGTAACCAGTAATCACTTCTTTTAGATTCACTTTTTTTGCGTTTCTGTGGATTGATGAGCAGCTAGGCTAATATGGGTATCAAGTTTTTCAGTCTTCAAATGGTCCCCTGGGCATGTTTTCATCTTATGAGCAACGACGTCGCGTGTGGCCAAATCCAGCCAGAACCACCACGGTCAATCAAGCTAATCGATTCGAACGGGGAGGTCAAGATCTACACCCGACCCATTCCCGCGTCGGAGCTCATGATCCAGTTCCCTAAACATTTAGTTTGCCACTCTGACTCGTTCTACATAGGTCAAAAAATTCCGGCTCTAGCCGAGTCTGACCTGCTCCAACTCGGTCACAACTACTTTCTTCTCCCCACGCAGTTTTTCCAGTCCGTGTTGTCGTTCGTCAACATTGCCGCTTTCGCCTCTGCCAAAACGACGCCGCACCTGCCGTTTCGAAACGCGTTGATGAAAAAGGCCGCGACTTGTAGACCGTTCGATATACAGAAATCGCCTTCAGGGTGTTTGAGAATACGCGTGACTGACGAGTTTATATCGCAATTGATGGAGGAAGGGGATGCGGTGGAGAATGGAGAGGCGGGTTGTGAAGAAGAGACGACGAAGAGTGCTGGAGTGTGTAATAGTCCTCAGTTAAAGAAGGAGTATAAGCAGCTTGTTCGGTATCGGCAATGGAAGCCGACGCTCGAGACGATCAGAGAGAGCAAGGAGAAGAGAAAGTTGTCGTCTTTTGGGATGAAGAGAAGGAAGAAATCACAAGCAAAAGTTAAATCAGAAACCCAACAGAGAACAGAGCATAGCAACGTCCATCACGTAACATCTAGTAGTAAAGCCTGTAAATCCTCTTTGAAGGGGAAAATCAAGATTATCAGATCAAAGAAGTGATATGGACAACTTGGCTCTCTCTCTCTCTCTCTCTCTCTTGTTTTTATTCGTAATTTGAATATGCTTGTACTATGTAAACTGGTCGTAGTTAATCTCTCGCATACAGAAATGAATATATCAAACACATTCACGGCATCATTGATCCTCTGTGTTTGTTTTGCCATATTATGAGTATTTCTGTATCTGGGTTTTAGTCCTTATCATCAACAGTAAGAGGGAGGAGCAAAGAGAATCAAAACATGCATGGTGGGGGTTACTGGGAAATCCACTTTCACAGTCCACCATGAATGTGATGTTCTGCTTTTGCATTGGCAGTCAGTGGTGGTGGTGATTGGGAGAGAGAGGAGAAATTGGTTTTGGTAGGTAAAAAAATTGAGGGAGATGTCAGATGAGGACAAAGTAGGAGTCAAAGAAGGTCAGCAGAATGCGTGCGTCTGCTCCTACCCAAAGCCAAACACGTGCTTTTGATATCTATTTTCATTTGTGATTGGGTGGCAAACTAGCAGCTCAATGTACCGACCGGGTCTTCAGTATCTACTGTGCTTCGTTGAATAGTTCAATACAATTCCTTTGGAACCTTATCCCCTTTCTTTATTTTTTATATCAACATCTTTTAAAAAAATAGTAAATATTAATAATTTTGAATCTAATATTAATATTATTGTATATATTTTTGCTTGGTTTTTTCTTGTAATCCACATCACTTGGTATTTTTCAAGCGATGTGAAATCACAAGTCTTAACAATTCCCTGCATTTTTTGACTGAGCTATACCATACGCAAAAGTGGACGAATAAAGAACCGCCCAACTTGACTGATACATTGCTCTTATATCATATCAGAAATTTGAGCACACTCACATCAATAATATTATCTGTTTAGGGTTTATCTGTTCACTATGAATACATCGGATCCGCATGACTTTGTTATTATGACCTTCACCTATGGTACTTAGGCCCAGGAAAAACCTTGATGTATGAGAGATGCTTGGTCTTTTCTTATAAATCACATTGCTTCATATTCTCCAAGCGATTTGGGATTACAAATCTTGAGAATAACCTAAAAAATGTGAACTCTTTAGTTGATCGCCCATTATGATTTTTTTATCATATTTGGTATTGGAACTAGTATGATGAATTTTAAGTACATTCAAGATCCACAAGCACGGCTGTTTGCGGCCGGTTTTTTGTGGTTTTTTTATATGAAAATGACCGACCAAACGGTTGGTTTGTTGGGTTTTTCGTTTTTTTATCGGTTCGATTTTTAGTGGAGAAATGTGCAACTTTGTATTATAAAAAACCGATCAATCATTTCCGTTTCAGGTTAGGCGGTTTTTTTTAACAACCCTATCCACAAGTGGATCATTTGATAGAATAGTTGGTGACTAACAAACCTGCTAACAAATCCTTAGCTGAGATGGTTAATGCATATACTCAAATTAAATGGTACTCAAGTTCGAGTCCCACTTCGGTTTACCTACTAAAATAATACCATGGCGAATCCATTGGTGGATCTGATGAAGAAGATGCAGAAGGATGGTGACAAGATCGATGAGAAACAAATTGAAATTATTCATCACATCTGGATCCAAAAAAGTTGAAAAGGTTGATGAGCGAACTCTCACCTTAAAAAAAACATCGAAAGTGTATCTAAGATTATTTTGTTATCAAAAGTAGATAGACAAAAAATTGAAGATAGCCCCCTCCACTTAATTTTTTGAATAGATAAAAAATGATAAAAGTATATGATTGAATTTGTAAACTCGATCAAAACATATTAATCATTTTTAAAAAAAAAATTATTACTCAAAATCTTGATTACAACAGACCCCGTCATCCGTCTGTTTACATAGTTAACAAACAAGGTCTTTAACAAATGATCAAAATTTAGCATCCCAGAAATCCAATGCTCTTGGATTGAGCTTTTGTGGGGGAGATGATTTTTTTTAAAATTATTTTTAATAAAGAGATGATTTTAGTTGTTCGTGAACATCACAACCCCCGTAGAAGGATCTATTATCTATGTATGATTTACGCACACATTATCTGTCATTATGAATTACAGTCAAGGTAAAAATAAAATATTGATTTCCTTAAACAAACAGTACAGTTAACTTTTTACTGTATATCTTTATCCTCGAACACAATTTCTTCGATGAATCCAAAGACTGCGTATCACCTCAAATCCATTCCAAGGAGGAGGAGGGGTTGCTGCTTGCTTTCACCAAACTCCAACTGCCCAAAACCCAGAATGTCGCTTGAATTCTAGAGAATGTAGCAGTTTCAAGATAAGAAGCCCAAAAAGCTGGGAAGATATGGATGTTCTTTCGTTGACCTACACGCCGAGCTTCCTCAAAAAGGATAATCCGATCAAGTCGACGGTACAATTCAAGCGTACCCGTCACCTTAAAACCTCTGATAGGCACTCGAAAGCAGTGAAATCGGGAGGGTTGACAACCACCCATAAGGTGCTCGGTGAAATTCCTCTGTCAAGTTCGTACTCCTGGAACAAACTCATCCACACCCATCTCTGCAATGGAGACTCTCAAACTGCTCTCTCCGTATTCAATCTCATGCTGCTGTGCCACGTCCGTCCAGATAGACACACTATCCCTCGCATTATAACAGCTTCCCGCATCTCTGCTAACTTATTCTTAGGCAGACAGGTTCATGCTTTGGCTCTTAAACTTGGCTTTTCCACTGACCACTACGTTGTTACTGCTTTGATTGAATTGTATGGCCGTCTTGTTGGTGTTGATGCAGCGAGATTCGTGTTTGATAAATGCTCTTTGAAAAATTCAGTTTCTTGGACTATGCTAGCTAGGTTGTACTTAGCGGAGAATAAGCCCAATTTGGCTATTGATGTGTTTACCCAAATGGTCGAATTTAATGTTGACATTGATCCAGTTGCATTGGCAACTGCAATTGGTGCCTGCGGACAGTTAAAGTCTGTGCAGCAGGGTAGGAGTGTTCATGAGGTAGCAAAGAAATGTGGCCTAGAATCAGATGTTTTGGTGGGCAATTCACTGTTGAAGATGTATATTGATTGCGGAAGAGTTGAAAATGCTCGTGCAACTTTTGACAGAATGCCATATAAAGATGTCATTTCCTGGACAGAAATAATTCGTGTACATGTGAAGAATGGAGGATTCAATGAGGGTCTTAAGTTATTCCGACAGATGATTACAGATAAAGTACAGCCGGATTCACTCACAATCTCAAGTGTTCTACCGGCATGTGCTAGAATGGCAGCTCATAAGCATGGGAAGGAGATTCATGGGTATTTGATTAGAAATGGAATCGACATGAATGTTACAGTAAGTAATGCTATCATGGACATGTATGTGAAATCAGGATTCATTGAATCTGCTTCAAAGGTTTTCAGCTTTCTGGAGGAGAGGGATGTTGTTTCATGGACTGTTATGATACTGGGCTTTAGTTTACATGGACAAGGCGAGCTTGGAGTGGATCTATTCCACAAGATGGAGAAAGACTCTAGCATAGAAATTGATAACCTGACATATGCAGCTGTTCTCCATGCTTGTATTACAGCATGCTTTGTTGCGGAAGGCAAGCTATACTTCAGTTGCATTAGGAAAGTTAATGCTGCCCATTATGCTTCAATGGTCTCTCTCTTAGCTCGTGCGAGGCTATTTGATGAGGCAAGATCCTTCATTGAGGAACATAAGATTGGGAGGATTAGAGAGGTACTGAGAGCGTTGCTGGATGGGTACAGGATCCATCAGCAAGCCACATTGGGTAAGCAGGTCATTGAAAAGTTGTTGGATCTGGAGCCGCTTAATGCTGAGAACTATGTGTTACTATCCAATTGGAATGCCGAAAATGCAAGTTGGGACATGGCTGATGAATGGAAAAAAACAATTAGAGATATGGGTTTGAATCCTAAGAAAGCTCACAGTTGGATAGAGTTTCGAAATAAAGTTCATGTTTTCGGAACAGGGGATTTATCCCATCCAAGATCAGAAAAAATATATTCGGAGTTGCATAATTTGATGAAAAACATGGAATATGAAGGAATTAGGCCCAACTCAGATTATAGTCTCCATGATGTGGATGAAGAGCGGGAGTGCATTCAAATTGGACACAGTGAATTGTTGGCAATATCTTTTGGACTCATTAGTACACAGGCCGGGGCAACTATTCGTGTGACCAAAAACCTTCGTGTGTGTCACTCTTGCCATGATGCTGCAAAGGGTATCTCTAAAGTTGTAGAAAGAGAGATCATAATAAAGGATCCAAGTTGTTTTCACCATTTTAAGAATGGAGCTTGCTCGTGTAAGGATTTTTGGTGATTCAGTTTTCTGCCATTTGATTGTCTACTCATTTAGGCCATCGGATAGTAGAGATCCCTGGTTGTTATAGAGTAGAAAATTTTGTGCTGGTATCTATTTGCTGAAACTTGAAAGGCAAAGGAGTGGTCTCCTCAATGTACGAATCACTTCCACAGACTGATAAATCAAGGTTTCTTTTTCTTGGTCAACTATAACCGGCCAAGAACCCTCTCTTCGAAAAAATGTAAGCAACACAATTTGAGATTTATGATCGAAGCCACAGTCATACTGTCTACGCTAATCCGAAAGATAAGCTGAAAGAAACTCAGTCAATGTTACTGCAAAGGGAGCGACATGCCCACAGTATGCTACTCAGAAATTTCAAAGATGTATGGAAAGCAATTCTAATGCCTAATTCAAGTTTCCCTTCTGGCAGACCTCCTGCGACGAGGAGCAATGGCATCTTCATTCTCAGGTTCCTTTTCCTTTGCTTCCTTGTCTCTTTGATTATTGGAACTTTGAGCTTTCTTTTCGTTCGTTCCCCTGCTTTGTTGATTATTGGAACTTACAGCATCGGCTATCTTGTTTTTTCCATTGTTAACAACCTGACAGTATCAGAAGAAAAGTTATGAAAAAAAAGTTGTTGCTGTTGCATAAATCATGAAGGTTTTATAGAGGTGTAACCTCCATACCTTAGGTTTTTTGTCTCCAAAAAGGAGTCTAAAGAAAGCCGTCAAAGTCACAACCACAACAGAAGCAAGAACACCAATTGTAATGTCAGGTTGCTTCTTTCCTTTTTCAATGAGATCCTGCAGGGAAGCATGCAATCTCAATGATAATAGCTCATTTGAAATGAAGCATCATTAAGAGAAAATTCTTGCAACTGTTCTAGTACGAAATCGTCGTAGTAACTTACAATGATCTTAGGCTTGTATGCATCTAATAAAGGAATCTCTGCAAGCTTATAGAGAAGGTTGAAAATTTTCTTCTGCAACATTGCCTAGAGAAAATTGAAAATTTTAGAGAAATCAAGTACCAAGAGATATACAATATGCATAATTTCAAGGAAGCCACTGTATATAATACCTGGAAACTAGAGATTATGCCTGCTAGACCTGAACCTGCTTCTTGAGCCTTCTGCTTCTCCTTCTCAGCTTGGTACTTTGGCTTCCATGTTCTTTCCCTGTAGGTTTCTGCAACCTTCTCATCTCTAGTTATCAAGATATTGTCAAACAATATGCCATCCTGCATAGTCCAAATCTCAATCCCAACAGCTGCAATAGGCTCAAAATCAGGCTTATCAAGTACATAGTAATCCGGGTTTGGAATCTGTCGAGGTTTCCAAACACCCTTATAATTCGGATTATCAATTAATGGTGCTTTCCATTTTCCTTTATAAGCAGGATTCCTCTTCATTGGCTTCTTCCACTCTCCACACCCAGGTGCCAATACACATTTCGGATTCTGCATCTTTGGTGGCTCCCATTCGCCATCCTCCTCATCATCCCAATCCTCCGGCTTCACTGCCTGAGGGTCGTCAATCTCCTCAGTCTCGTAATCTAACCAACCTAGTGGTTTCTCAGCTGCCTCATCTATGATCTCCATTGGTGCATCTTCATCCCAATCCTCAGGCTTCACCGCAGTTGAATCCGGAACCTTTTCCCGCTCATCCCAATCGTCTGGCTTCTTATCGTTTGGATCTGTAATCATCTTTGGCGGAACCAATGCAGGCTCAAAATCTTCACCGGAGAGAAAATTTGCTTTCTTCTTCTCTCCTCCATCTATAAGAATACTCAATTGATTCCCAGGTCTTAAAACTGCTGTATAGACATGAGTGAGCTTGTCTGATGGCAGAGGAGGAGGGAATTTGAGATGATGCTCCACGTACTTCCCAGTCTTTGGATTCCTGTGGTTAAGGATGAAATGAACCTTGTTTGTTGGACCACACTTGTCTGGTCCAAACATTATGGAGTAAGGATGGTTATTGTCAAAGTTTCTTGGATCCCATGAATCCTGAAGTGGTCGGAGGTATTTCAGGTATGCTCCGCCGCACTCTAGGTCATTCTGAAGCCGGACCTCGAACTGTAATACAGCCTTTCCGTCCTTAAAACTGAAGATCTCCCCAAGTTCTTTGACAATGGCGTATTTCCTTGCCTTCTCACTGACAAGGAGGCCATAGTCATCATGTCCTTCACTCTTGGATAGCTTCCATACACCTTTGTAATCATCTCTCTCAGAAGCAATCCAGCTTCCTTCAAATGAATCGTCAAATGGTTCGTAGAGTACCTTGTCAAATCCATGGCCAATCTCAGTATAATAACATTGCATAATAAAAAGAAGAAGAGAGAGTTGGGGGAAGAAACAATGAGAAGAGATGGAGGAAGAAACAATGAGAGCACTTGCCACATCGTCGGAAGCAGCAGCGTGATCAATAAGCACTGCGGTAACCACCACCAATTGAAGAAGCCGATGTATCTTCTTCCATTCCATGGCCAGACTGTCTCCTATCAGAATTCAACAAGAGATGGCATTAGAACTAAACTGGTAATGACATGTATTTTTGTTTTTTTAGTTGTTTTTTTTTTCCTGAAATTTACATTTCCTCCAAGATATGGGGCTTTTGAATAGGTTTCTGTTGGACTAGAATCCTCCTCCATTAATGATTTTTCAGCATGTTTTTTTTAAATTTTTTTATAATTTCGTCAAATGCCATATAAACCCCTTGTGTTAGTGGCATAAAAATTTTATATGCCATTCAATGTGTAGAGCTGAAAAAACTGAAACAAGGATGGGTTTGGCAGGTGCAAACGCATGCATTTGGATAACAAAAAAGTTTAGTCGAGCAATGTGTTACGGAAAACTGAAGCTGCGAGGAGCTATTTTCACTCGCGACGCAACGCAACGCACATGACCGCATTTTTTGTGTCAAAACAAGATAAATTTTTTTTTATGGAAAGAAGCATTGTATAACTAAGAGGAAAGGGATGCAATAATATCTTTCAAGACATAACTTAAAAAGAAAGCCAGGGCATTTCCAAAGCCAAAACGAGTTTTTTCTAATTTTATCCTCAATCAATTTTATTATTTTATTTATATTTTTTAAAAAAGAAATTCATCAATTGATATTAGTGAAAAAAATTTAATTTTAGCATCACCTCGCCACAACATTTTTAATGATAAGTTAAATACTTTTTTGTTACCATAACTATCTCATCACAGTTTCATAAACCTCCCTATAGGATGTCAAAACACAAAACACTCTCAATCTATTCGAGAAATGCAAGAACAAGTTGGCTCCATAAAAGTCGTCCTTTGAAAGAACCAATGCTACAATAAAGAGAGAACAAGGGCGACCAAAGATTGAATTGAAATCCTGACAAATTAGCACATATATAATTACTACCAATATTATTGCAATAATGAATTATAAATTACAGAGGCCACTTAGGCAACACTGAGGCCCGACATATAACCCATTCTGGCAACATACAGGCCCAATCTAAGCCCAATAGTATCCATTACTTTCTTCTTTTTTCTCGATTAATTTTATTCGAATTTCTAAGATTAATCTCAAATTAAATAAACAAAAATAAGAAAATCCCACTTAATTCCATCTGAATCTGATCAAGTTCCTCTGGCAAGCATTTCCTCCTGGAACCTTTTGAAGGACTCGAGCTTCTGCAATTTCATCTGCTTGTGAAACCTCAAAATGAACAAATCCGCCACATGATCGATCTCATCTTCCAAGCTGAAATTCTGACCTCCTTCCTCCTTTGAATTCCTCACCAAGTCAATGATGGACCCACCTTGGTCAACGAAATCATTATCATCGAACAGCGAGTGAGTGAGATCCGGATACTTATCATCATCATCAGCATCATAATGGGCGGTCTCGATGTCCTCCCTGGACATTGCGTTGTAGAGAACAATAGCCTTGCTTTGGCCCTCAACGTCGCCGTTTTGACTGTCCTTGTCGTGTTGTTGACCAAGAATGCTGTGAATTTTGTTGGAGATTGAGCCGAGCAAGACCTTCCTGTTCTTGACCAGAGAGAACAGGATGAGTCGAGCCTTGAGTGCACTTGTTTTGGTCTTGATGGCTAAGGACTTGGCCTTGGCAACTGAACTCAATAAGGACATGATTGGTTTGAAGAACCCAGAAGCCTTGATCTTCATGATTTTTTTTGGTTTTTTAAGTTCAGAGTATTTGAAACAAAATGAAGTAAGAAAAATGAACGAATTAATTTAGAGAAGGAAGAAGGGTTTGGAAACTGAATATCGGATGAGTATGGAAGCAGAAGTTGGCATGAAGCAATACAAGAGACTTTCATGGAGTTTATATAGAAATTTAAACCAAATAAAGCAAAAAAGCTTCTCCATGCAGAAATCTAGTCAGACCCAACTGCGTGGCACCTCACTATTGGTTACAGATAAAGATTATATATTTTCATATGATGCTTCAAGTGGGTCGAAAAATCCAAAAAAGGAAAGTGATGAAAAAAAGGTCATTTGGTTTATTTTTTGTTGTTTTTTTTTTTTTAAAACGAGAGAGTGGTGGATTTCAACCCTATATACCAACGGTGGATTTCAAACCTATATATCGTCTTTATCACTATAACTAATGGTTCAGGTGTTTCTGTTTCTCGTATTTTTTCTTCTAGAAAACATTATTTTTTGTCTGTGTCAAGCTGTTTTCAAGTGATTTTATATTTTCAGTATTTTCTTAAATGGAATACCAAATGTGTTTTTAAGATTATTTTATATTTTTTGAAAAGTAAAAACAGAAAAACAAACTTACCAAATCATATAAATTTGCATCTCATGCACGGTAGCAAAGGCATCAGATATATATTTTTAACCAGAAAAACAGAAAGAAAAAGTTGTTGAAAAGCACTTTCAGAAAGTAAAAGTGAGACTGTCTTGAATAAAAGTTACAGAAAAAGAAAGGAACCCCCATTATTTATGTCACTCCACTTGTCTTGTTCTGCTAATACTGTGTGTTTGTGTGTGCATCCCGTTAGCATTGATTCAACCACTTGGTCGCAGTATACTTGATTATCTCTTTTAGGTCGGGAGTTCCAAATAATAAGTTGAAATATTTGTTTGTGCAATCTTAATTTTGTAGGTTTGTCCCACTTTTGAGTCTTACCAACATGGGTTTCGATTCAATCTCTCAATCATGCTAAATAAAGTTAAATGAAATCATCAAGGAAGGTTCAAAGAGGCCGGCCTAACAGCGCAAAAAAGAGAATTAGACCTTCTTAATAACGTGTGCAGCCCACAACAGAAGTGTAGGAGAGAACATAACATATAAACTTTTCAAGTCTTTGACCCATGCATGCACACTGCCCCTTTTCTAGGAACACAGAATGAGAGAGCAACTAGTGATGCATGGATGTGCTTTCTCCTTAGAGGGTAAGAATCTTAAAACATGTGAGTTTATTAGTTGTCAAATCACAAAAAAAAAAAAAGAAGTAAAGTTGAGATTAAGTAAAAGGGCGATGAGGCTTTTTTTATAGCAAATGAAGATATTTAGAGAATCTCATAAAGTATTACAGCCCTTGGTATCAGATCAGTTAAATACAATCACTTTCTTTAAATATATACCACAAAAGCAATTTCAGTCATATATGAATTGAGTGAATAAGGGCAAATAACAACTGGTATATATTTGGGAAGAGTCGGACGATCTAAGTATTCGGACATTTATGCCAGGGCAAATGCACTTACAAAAAACTTGGTTTGGGAAATTGAGTTTCATCTGACAATGTAAATAAGAAGAAATCTCAACAAAATTAGCACCAAATGTATTATTTCACAGAACTAACATTACTGGTACATGGAAAATGAAATTTGGACAGCAGAAAAGGATCAATCTCCTATATAATGGTGAGATAATAGTATTTTGTTATTCATCCATGGCTAGTATCAACTCATCAAGTGCCAAAAACATTTCACTGCTTCAGCAGTATCAACCCATCAAGTGCGTAAACTAACAAAAGCATGAAAGAGAATACAATGAAACACACGATCAGAACGGAATCCAGGAACCAGATAACCTAACTCTCAAGTCAGCGAATTTTGGCTTTCTTCTGGCCTTGCGCTTGAGGTGCTGCACAAATCTTCCTCCAACACCGGATAGAAATAATCGAGGGTATCACAATTCAAGAGAAATTTGCTCCAATATAGTACCCATAGTAGTGAAGTGGGCTTGCAGCAAAGTTATCACCTTGCAAGTAGGAAGTAATGTAATAATTAAACAGCAGCTCCGTAGAGCTGCCCCAGAGAAACCGCAAACTGAAGTATATAGCTGTATGATTTTCCTTTAGCAATTGCATACCTGGCAGATGATGTTGGCAAACATTTCCAGTCAGGAATATGTTAAGGAAGAATAAATCTTACACAGCTAGCAGGCTAGCCAGGCCAGCATAAATCTTATTGTGGCTCTCCATGGCAATGGGAAATACTTACACAGCTAGCAGGCTAGCCGGGCCTCCCAAAACTGCAGTGATTCCTTCGAGGGTGACAACACCAGCATCCCTACCTGCATATCTTGAATCACCTTTGCTGTACTCTTTCCCTGCCAGCAGTGATTTCTGAGTATTTTTCCAAAAAAAACCGTATCATATGGTGTCTAAAAACCATGCCAACTGATACCAATGCTTAGTGTTTTACAAAAATGAGGAAGCAAGAGGGCACTTACACACTTCCGCGAGATAATTAGCAGTCTTGTCTTTGTAAAATTCTGGAGAGAATACAAAATAACCCTCAAGAATTATGTGAGTAAGGCCAGTGAAAGCCCACCAGCACATGAGCAATCTATCAACTTTTGATTTTTTGGACTTCCCTGCCATTGCAGAAAGATGAGTGAATGAATTAGGAATTCAAATTATCATTCCATTCAAGGGATGTCCGATCATTCGATTGACAATATTAGCGAAACACAAAAAACCACCACCACCAAAGATGAATCAGAGAACTAACTTCCGTGTCAGTTGGGTATATAAACATGAGCAGACAACAGTCCCAAACCACATTTTCCAATTGCAAATATGAGATCTTCCCAGCTCACATATAGACTTGAACAAGTTGTATTGAATCTATTCGCAAAAATAAAGGAGAATATATGACAATTTAGAATGTCAAGTTCAATCAATTATTCAATTAGCTGCTCTTCAGTAAAGTCAACTCTAATCAATGTTAATTTAATCACCACCAGTTGAAGGTTCTCTGATTGCGAGAAAAATGTTCTCTTTTATCTTACTTGGTTAAACCCCATTTCATTCTTTCAAAAACAGTCTGTAGCAGAAAAATCCATCCTTCAAATAAAATCTATAATTTTTTTTATATATTTTCGGGTTTATGCAGCATATAAATCTAAATCTTAATCTTGTAATGAAGCTCACAATTTATTAGATGATATCATTAGTCAATTGATTGATTGTGTTCACATTGATTAGTCAATTGATTGATTGTGTTCATCTATCATTATTAGATGATATCATTAGTCAATTGATTGATTGTGTTCACATATCATTCATTGTGTAACTATATATACTACGGCTGTAATACCACAAAGATTAATAATAAAAAAAACACTTATTCTCCCAATCTTCCTTTTCTTCATGGTATCGGAGCAGGCCTCCTCTATTCTCTGATTTATTTTCTAAATGGCCGAAATCACTCCAATCATGTCCGACTCTGGCAGTTCCTCTGCCTCTCTACCCTCAAATACTTTTGATGTTCATACAAACCAACGATTATGTTCGGTGTTGTTGAATGAGTTCAATTATCTTCCTTGGTCAAGATCTGTTCAATTAGCTCTTGGTGGGAGATCAAAACTTGAGTTTATTGATAAAAGTATTGTTGTTCCTGATGTCAATTCTACTCAGTATAAATCTTGGATTGCCCAAGATAAGATGGTGCAGACATGGCTACTTAATTCTATGGAATTACATGTTGCTGAAATTTTCAGTTACTATGAATCTTCTGCAGATTTATGGAATGCTGTTAAGGAGATGTATGGAAATCAAAATAATACGGCACGAGTTTTTCAACTCAAGAGAGACATTGCATGTCTTCAACAGGAAGGTAAATCATTTATTCAATTTCTTGGTAGCATGAAAAGTATGTGGAATGAGTTGTCTGTTTATCGTCCACATACTACTGATTCTGCTGTCTTGCTAAAACGGGCTGAAGAGGATAAGATATTTCAGCTTTTGGCTAATCTTGCTCCTGACTACGAAGATCTTCGTAGTCGTATACTTATGAATTCTGAGCTTCCTTCTCTAGGAAGTGTTTGTGCTACTATTCAACGGGAAGAAGTCCGAAGAAAGGTCACGAACTGTAACCTTAAATCTGAGTTATCTGAAGCCCGGGCATATATGTTCAATCAATTGACTAATGATATCATCTAATATGGTATCGGAACTTATGATATCATCTAATAATGATATGTGAACACAATCAATCAATGTGAACACAATCAATCAATTGACTAATGATATCATCTAATAATGATAGGTGAACACAATCAATCAATTGACTAATCAATGTGAACACAATCAATCAATTGACTAATGACATGCTAGATTGCAAGCCTGCAAATACACCGTTGGAGAGTAAGCTAAACCTGACTATAGATGGTGAATCTCTTCGATTTCCTCAAAATTATCAAAGGCTGGTAGGTAAGCTTATTTACCTCACAATTACTCGACCCGATATCAGTCATGCAGTCAGTATTGTGAGTCAATTTATGCACTCTCCAACCATTGTTCATATGGGAATTGTTAAACGGATTCTTCGATATTTGAAAGGTTCTATTGGCCGTGGTCTACTAATGAAGAACAATGGTCATACACAAATAATCGGCTACACTGATGCTGATTGGGCCGGCAACTCTCTTGATCGAAAATCAACTACTGGCTATTGTATATTTGTTGGTGGCAATCTTGTGTCATGGAAGAGTAAAAAACAGCTCGTGGTTGCTCGTTCTAGCGCTGAAGCTGAATATCGCGCAATGGCTTCCACTGCTTCTGAACTTATCTGGCTAAAGGCATTGTTGGCTGATCTTGGTTTCCTTCATCCTCAACCAATGACTCTCTGCTGTGATAATCAAGCTGCCATGCATATTGCCTCCAATCCGGTCTTTCATGAGAGAACCAAACATATTGAAGTCGACTGTCATTACGTCCGTGAACAAGTTCAATCTCAGTTAATCTCTACCAAATATACTCGAAGTCAAGACCAACTCGCGGACATGTTCACTAAGGCTCTTTCGTCAGCTCAATTTCATTGGTTACTTTCCAAGCTTGGATCAATCAATATTCTTGCTCCAGCTTGAAGGGGAGTATTAGATGATATCATTAGTCAATTGATTGATTGTGTTCACATTGATTAGTCAATTGATTGATTGTGTTCATCTATCATTATTAGATGATATCATTAGTCAATTGATTGATTGTGTTCACATTGATTGATTGTGTTCATCTATCATTATTAGATGATATCATTAGTCAATTGATTGATTGTGTTCACATTGATTGATTGTGTTCACATATCATTCATTGTGTAACTATATATCATTCATTGTGTAACTATATATACTACGGCTGTAATACCACAAAGATTAATAATAAAAAAAACACTTATTCTCCCAATCTTCCTTTTCTTCACAATTCTACCTCTTTAACCCAAAAGCCTGAAATCTCACTAATGAAAACTTTTAGGTCTCTATTCCTGACAGCTCAAGAAAAGCTAGACCCTTTAAGCAACAACTGAAAAGAAACCGCTTTGAACCTGATTGAATAATGGCACTACACAGATTGAAAGAAACCGCTTTGAACCTGACTGAATAATGGCACTATACAGATTGAATTTTTCCCTCATTTTTCCACTTGGAGATCCGAACATTTCAATAAGCAGAGAATGATGGGAAATCCTAGAAAGAAAAACGAAAAACGAAAGAAGATGAGATGAGAGAGCTGACCAGAGAAGATCCAGACGAGAGAGACAACGAGGAGGGAAGAGAGTCCAAATACGCTGAGGATTGTAGACCAATGGAGGAATCCAGGGACGAAGCCGGGCAGCTTCAGATCTTTCGGCACATATGGATGATGCCCACCTTCACTTTCCTCAATTGATTGATTGTGTTCACATTGATTGATTGTGTTCACATATCATTCATTGTGTAACTATATATCATTCATTGTGTAACTATATATACTACGGCTGTAATACCACAAAGATTAATAATAAAAAAAACACTTATTCTCCCAATCTTCCTTTTCTTCACAATTCTACCTCTTTAACCCAAAAGCCTGAAATCTCACTAATGAAAACTTTTAGGTCTCTATTCCTGACAGCTCAAGAAAAGCTAGACCCTTTAAGCAACAACTGAAAAGAAACCGCTTTGAACCTGATTGAATAATGGCACTACACAGATTGAAAGAAACCGCTTTGAACCTGACTGAATAATGGCACTATACAGATTGAATTTTTCCCTCATTTTTCCACTTGGAGATCCGAACATTTCAATAAGCAGAGAATGATGGGAAATCCTAGAAAGAAAAACGAAAAACGAAAGAAGATGAGATGAGAGAGCTGACCAGAGAAGATCCAGACGAGAGAGACAACGAGGAGGGAAGAGAGTCCAAATACGCTGAGGATTGTAGACCAATGGAGGAATCCAGGGACGAAGCCGGGCAGCTTCAGATCTTTCGGCACATATGGATGATGCCCACCTTCACTTTCCTCAATTGATTGATTGTGTTCACATTGATTGATTGTGTTCACATATCATTCATTGTGTAACTATATATCATTCATTGTGTAACTATATATACTACGGCTGTAATACCACAAAGATTAATAATAAAAAAAACACTTATTCTCCCAATCTTCCTTTTCTTCACAATTCTACCTCTTTAACCCAAAAGCCTGAAATCTCACTAATGAAAACTTTTAGGTCTCTATTCCTGACAGCTCAAGAAAAGCTAGACCCTTTAAGCAACAACTGAAAAGAAACCGCTTTGAACCTGATTGAATAATGGCACTACACAGATTGAAAGAAACCGCTTTGAACCTGACTGAATAATGGCACTATACAGATTGAATTTTTCCCTCATTTTTCCACTTGGAGATCCGAACATTTCAATAAGCAGAGAATGATGGGAAATCCTAGAAAGAAAAACGAAAAACGAAAGAAGATGAGATGAGAGAGCTGACCAGAGAAGATCCAGACGAGAGAGACAACGAGGAGGGAAGAGAGTCCAAATACGCTGAGGATTGTAGACCAATGGAGGAATCCAGGGACGAAGCCGGGCAGCTTCAGATCTTTCGGCACATATGGATGATGCCCACCTTCACTTTCCTCCATCTCTCAGTCGCTCTCTGTCTCTCCGTGTCCGTGGGACTACCAATGTCGAACACACTACCCTTCACATTGCACTCTCCTAAAATATATGTTTTTTTTAAAAAAAAAATCATTTATCATGAAAAAAAAACATGCCTTCTAAATTTTGATCGAGAGTATTGGATATAAATTCAAAATATTTCATATTTATAAATTTAATTTTTGTTTAAAAATGTATTGAATTAATTATGTTAAATACTACTTATTTATGATTTTTAAAATTTTTTTGATGTTTTATAGATTTTTAAAAGATTTTAATGTCGCAAAATGATGCACTTGTCATAGACATGTGCATAATGCACAGGTCCTCCTGATTCCTTTCACTACGATTTTTCAAATTATCAAAAACAGGCTTGAGATAACAATGCATGAGCGGTTATCAACTTAAGATACTCAAAAGTTTAAATCATTTTTAAGTTGAATTATTGTTCTTTAGTCAATTGGCATTGACACTCGAACCACTAATTAGAATGATAAAAATAGTATGTATCATCCTGATGATGATTACAATTGAATTTCCCCTCTCCATTTTTTTTTTTAATTTTAAAAAAGGTTAATCGGCATTGTGCATTCGATGCATGATCACCTCTTAAGTTGGTTTGGGTAAAGTACGTGTACGTCACCGACTCACCAGGAACTCATCCTGGGCTTATTATACTAGTCTTTTGGCCCTAATCAGGGTCCATGAATAAGCTTCAATTTTCCCAATTAGTTAGGTGATGGGCCGATTAGTTGGGCTTGGGTAATGTGTGTATGTCTCCCAACTCACCCGACTCACCAGGACTCATCTTGGGCCTTCTTTGGCTAGAGGTCTTAACTCTCGGTCTCAACGGTAAACGGACATTTTGGCCTAATCTGGGCCTACGTGTCCACAAGCCCATTATTGTCCGGCTCCCATTTCTGCATCTCTGTTATTAACTTACAATTCGCCTGTCTGCTGCAGATGCTTAAGCAAAAGTCTTTGTTCATTGTGAACATCAATCAACAAAATCTTGAAGACTTAATAATGGTATTAGTTTGTTGAATTAACATATTTAAATAGATTTGTTCTTGATATTCGTAGGTCGAATCAACATATTGAAATAATCGTTCCTTTCATCACGCTACCACTTATAAACCTAATAATCAGTGAGTGCATGTGCTCATAATAGTCCGAGCAAAACCCCAAACACCACCCGCTAGAAAGAAAGAAAAAAATATAAATAAATAAAAACGCCGATAAAATCACATGACGATTGAAATCGATAGTTACGACATCCAAAACACTTCTATTTAATATTTATTGATTTGGAGAATGTATGTATATGATAAGGTGACTAAAAAGAAGTAATATAATCGATTTTAGAGAGGAGAAAAATTCCGACATATACGCAGAATGGTGGGGTTGCAAGTCACCCATCACATGCCAAGGCTACTAGATGGTGGGTTGGAAGGCAGCTGGCAAGGCTACTCCGTGTGGAGAAGCAAGTAGTGACCCACAAAGGAAGATGTTTCGCTTTCATGAGTTTCAACCCCACATTGCACGAAGAGGCATGACCTTACAATAAGCGAAGACCACCCAATCTCATCCTATGCATCTGCATCTTGTAGAGTTGTAGGGAGCAAGTTCAAGGGTGGGGGCCACCCAGGGGCTGCTACTGCTAGAAGGACAAACACGACCTCCCCCTACGTTGCTTTTGAGTCGAATCAATACAACACAGCTAATAAGGGACTTGTCTTTTTCTCCAAACATGAGCCCCCAACACACGTGTGGGTTAGTCTAACATATATAGTGCCAAATGCCCCGCCCACATCTACATTCACTCTTTGATACATCATTTTCCCTCACTAGACATCGATTGGAACTCTCACTTTTCCTTTCCAATCAACGTTTTCATACTATTATGTCTAATCACCACCTTCTTTTTTCCATCAAGAAGGATGTCATAGAAACCTTTCACGTTTGCCATTTGGATATTCGAAATAAGTCTAAACTCAAACCGTCATACCCACATATAGGTTTACCCTTTGAATATTCGAAATGGGTCTAAACTCGGATCGTTGGACTATGCACATATAAATTTTTCACTTGACGATAATGTAAGTTGAGTGAAAGCCTAGTGAGTGACCAAAAGGATTTTCTCTCAGTAAGAACTAACTCAGCATGTTTTAGAGTTTGATAGAGTAAATATGGTTAATGAATGGCTTTGTTAAAGCCAATAGTGTTAAAAAGACCTTAAGAGGAAACATCCAAAACAAAAAAGCAAGAAAACAAGAGCAAGGTGGAGCCACAATGAGGAATAATGAATGAAGGGGTGAGGAAGTGTTACTGTTAAGCCACATTCAAAAAATGTGGTAGAGCTGGTGGTGGTTAAGGCCACATGTTCCCCATAAATGCAGGAGACAGAGACAAAGGTGCCTGGGCTTACGCACACTTCTCCCCTCTTGCTTGTACAGTATTATATGTCATGCTCTGGTTGCTCTCATTGTCCCCTAACAATGTCCCTCTGTTCACGGATCTCCTCCTAACTCTCTAGTCGTGGCTGCATGTAAGCCTCTGCCCCAAAAAGCTACTGCTATCTTTGAATCTTATTATGTTCTCTACCTGTTTGTTATATTTCCCCAACCAAAGAAGCACCCCCCCTTAAACAGTATAGTAAAGCAAATAAATGTGTCAAACAAGATTGAAAGGAGTTTTCTGGAGATGTCTATTTATCTTTTTCAGTAGCACAGCTAGATATATCATATATTCATGCCTGCCATACTAAGAAATGCATTGATGTGATGTCTATGAGTCCTTGAGTAATTGAACACACAAAATTTGACCTGCCATTCTTGCTAATTTTGAAGCATTTTGCTGCAAGATATATACTAAACTATATTACAAAAGCCAGTCTTTCCACAATAATGGGAAAATAAATGGTGCTTCTTTTTTTATGTTTCTGGACTCTCTAGCACTTAAAGTTTCAGTTGAATAAGTGGCATTTTTTTATATTGGAAAATGTTCCCAATTCTCTTATTACTTGTTCAGTTGAGGCATTTCACGGCATTTATAACATATTCTAACATATTCCTCCCCTCCCTAACACATGGGAACGCCCCTTCTAAGCATAGCTTAAATGTAAAAGAGAGAGAAATCCGCACTGTTTCATAATTTGTTCTGCAGTTTCTTTTCTTTCATGGGTATAACAGTTAGATTTCACTGAATCAAAATATTAGTGTTGCATTGCACAGAACTAAAACAATAGCTATCAAAAAAATTTAAAGTTTTTTTTTGAAAAAATCTGCCAGTGCACTAATTCTTCCATTAGCATGCAAGGATGAATGGAAAAATGACAACAATCAGGGCAGAAAAAGAGAGTGAATCTGCAGAAGTAGAGATAAAGATCTCTATTATGACCTAAATTCTTACAAAATACACAGTGAGGCAAAAAAAAGAAAGAAAAAAAGAACAAGACCCAGAAAAGAACTTCTGCCCATCGAAATATATCCAGTCAAGACATGAATCTAGTTGCCATGAGTACTCTAACACAGATCAAGCCATATTCAAAGGCTCCCAGAAGGGAAGATTCTGGCTGAAAAACCTCCCCACCACCCTTGAATCCAGAATCTTTAAGGCCTGTTCAGATTTAATGCACCTGGGTGTCTTGTACTGGTTAACAGAGGAACCCTGAGAGACACAGAAATCCATGAGTGCATCAAATGTTCCATGTTTCACCACCCTTATCTCGAGAGCTCCAATTGAATTGTCCTTTCTTCTGCATCTCCTGTACACTGAATCCAATGATTCCTCTATAGTGGAGCAGCATTTCTCCATTAGAATCGGGTCGAGCTCTGGCATTTTACTCTTTTCTCTCATTTTAAGCTCCCAAAACAATACATAGTGTCCTGGAATCTCAGAAGTATCAGCATAGCTTGTGTACTCAGTTAGCAGAAACCCAAGAGGCTCAAGGTGAGCTGATGCTTGTGTCACTGCATTCAAGAGGTCTTCTTCATTGGTCTTATCAGTATCAATGCTTAAAACCACGTTTTGCCGGTAAAGGAATCGGAATTGTGGAGCATTGTTGTGGAAACCAGTGACCATTAGAATGTCCCCAACTCTGTATCTATACAAACCTGAAGAAAATCACAGAAAAATCAGATCAATTTTCATTTTTTCATGATTAATATCAGCAAAAAAAAAACTAAGGCATGGCCTAAAGACTCACCTGTATAAGTTGTGACTAAAAGTTCATAATAATGACCAAGCTTTACATCCACCAGATCAACAGTTTCTATCTTTTCCTTATCTTCCCCTTTTGGCATGCAATTATGATCAGAAACACCATTACAAAGGCTATCAGAAATACTAGTTTCTTCATGGTTTTTCTCCACAGGCAAGAACTCAAAATAGGCCATATTTGGGATTAGAGTGTAAGAGACATCAGAAGGCTTGCTTAGTGGCTTGAAGTTAATGCCAAAGTAACATTCAGATGAAGCATACATAGTTGATACCAAAGGGAGCCCACCACTATAGAACTCAAGTGTTGGGATATATTGAGCCATAGAGCCTGTAACAATGACTTCAATGTACTTTGTTCTAGGCCAAAGTCTCTTAATTATCCCTTCCCAAGATATCCCACTGAACTCAAAATCAATCAAATCAGCCAGTTCTGAGTTGGGTTTGCTCAGAAACAAAGATACAGCATTCCTGCAATCAGTATTTGTGATCCAGTCACTAACTTGACCTGTTCTTATGTTGGTGCATAATTCTTTCCAATGATCTTCTAAGAATTTGATAGCCCTCAGAAAAGCAGAAGCAAATACTGCACCAACCCGTAAAACCTCGTCGCGTTGGACTAATCCGCAAAGTAATTGGCAGTACATACTCTGTTTGCTATCAGGACACAATATGGTGTCATCAGGACTAGTGTAGACATTATACCTGTTGAAGGTTCTGCTTCTGAAGTTAATGCTTTTGTAGTAGCTGGTAAGTACTGGTCTTGCCATTAAACTAGAAGGAGTTTCGATTTCGGGTTTGATAAACAGAAGGTACATTCCTTTTCCTTGGTCCAAATCATCTACATATCTGAAATCAGAAAATTGAAGTATTGAACAATCTCAGATACCTTAATTTTTTTTACTGTTACATTAATGCAACAGGATTGAAGGAAATTGTTCTTACTTGTTCATCACAGGCACAAGGAGGTTATAAAAGAATGTCTTCCTGTCCAAGTCTTTAGCAGTTGAAGGCATGATCTTTGGCCGGCCACCGGAAGTTCCTGAGCTGCACCAGACAAAGAATTAAGGGAAATTTGAGGAAGTGATTCTTGAATTAATGGCTACAACAAGCAAAATTTTGAAAATTCTCATACCTTGTGAGGAGTTCAGTGATGGGTTCAGCTGAAATGATATCTGAAGGCTCACCATTGGCAATTCTCTCAATATAACTCTTGATTTCTTCATAGTTGACAATTGGGACATTGTTCTTGAAACTCTCTTTGTCCAATTTGCCTTCAAGAAACCCTTTAAGATATTCCGTATCCGCGTTTGCTGATAGTATCTCCTCTAAAACCTGATTCTGTATCTGACATGCATTCATGGTCAAGTCCTCCAAAAGCTTGATTCCACCTTCATTGTCATTTGGATCATAGCTAGGCAACATCATTGTGTTCAGAGAGAATAGCTTTAGATCAATGTAGGACCACAAAATCTGTCAAAAAGAGTAGCTTCTCTTCTCATATCAGCTAAAGCAAAACCACTGAAAAATTCCTAAAGAACATTATTGAAGGACATATTGCAAGAACTAATGTCATATTCAACACTCCAAACACAAAACCCAAATTGAAATTTGTTTCTGACAGAAAGGGTTTCAGAGGAAGGAGAGCAGTTTGGGGAATGAAGTAGTAACAATAAGAAGGAAACACAAAGGAAGTAGAGGCTGTAGAGGTCCTACACACACATGGCCTTGTCTAGTAAGCTATCAGAATCAATTAAAATAAGTTTCTCTGTAGAGTTTCAACTCCAATCACTGCTTTCCTATGTTGCTTAAGATAAGCCTTGGTCAGCAGCAGCAATTACGTAAGAAAAAAAATAAATCAATAAATGCATTACCAACTTTGCTTGGAATTCAATCCACATCTAACAAAAAAAAAAATTAGAAAAGAAAGCAAACTCTAACCTATGATCAAAGAAGTGGACAATGTTGTGCCAAGAGATGGAATTTGTTGAAACAGCAATATTTCTTAGAGAGGGGCCTCCTCCATGAATATATGTATGATGGAATTGCTCATGATTTGCTTGTTGTTAGTAGAGGGTCTTAGGTGGCATAACACATGGAGATATACATGAAAGCACAGCAAAGTTAGATGCTATATTGCAATTTTTGGCATAAACATTGTGGTTCAGAAATTCACAAAAAGGACTTTTTGTTTCCTTGTTTATTAGTTTAGTGTGTATATTTATTCAATGACTTTATGTCTCCTCATTATTTGATCTTTCAAATCAATGTTTCTATACCTAATAACCAAATGCGAAGTTAATCACGGAACAATAGCTCAGTTGGTTATATCTCTGGATTTAAGGTGGATAACGCTAAGGTCAAAGTTGGAACCAGCGGGAAGTATTTCCCTTGAGATTTTTTTTATTCCATGGGCCTTCCCACTTCTTGGTAGGGGTTAGTGGTCACATTTCTTTCGCATGAATTTCAACCCAATCTTACCTGTCGTCACTCGTCAGTGTGATGTGAGCTATTCTCTATTCTGACGATATGAGATTTGCATCCAAAAGTTGCTAATAAAAAAAAATGACTTTCAAAACTGCAAATTCTACCTACAGATTCGAAAACATTTCAAAATATTTAATTTTTTTTGGCTTCATTTACCTCATATATCAATACAGTGCAAGCTCTGTCTGAAATGACAACTTAGCAGAGAACTATGTATGTATGTATGTGTGCATATAATATACATATAGAGAGAGAGAGAAATGAAGAGGATTGGGATTGTCATATGGTAATATAGTAGTGAATCATGTGTCATTTCAAGGACCCTACACTAAGAATCATAAAAAATTATGATTGGAGGCCGACCCAATGAAACCAATCCATTATTGGGATTGGAAACATTTTGGTCCACCTAAAGATCAATACCCATGTTGGATTATAAATTTATGAACCACGAGTCAAGAAAGTGTTTGCTTGCAATCTGACCCACCCACACACCCACATTAAAAAATGAATCAAAACCTCTTAAACTGCCTAAAACAATATCAATTTTGTTTCACTTGAGATCTGTTTAAAGTGTGGAAAAAAGGACTTAGTTTTTCACAAGTCAGTCATAGAAAATTGCTTTTAGTTGAAATTCTCGAGAATATTGTCCGCTTTGAATTTATGAGGTCACTTTGGATACATTGGAGTAGCACGTGACGTTCCAACAAGTATAGTGAAGGTCACTTAATGTTCCACTTTGGGTTTTTTTGTTCACTTTAGATATATCAGGTTGCACGACTTTAATTTGTTCTTCTGGAATGTCTCACTTAGCCCAGAAAAGTCCTTGTTGATGTGTGAGAAGATGAACTTTGCTTATAAACCATTCTGTTGGGATATGACGGATGTGGGATTTAAGTGTTGATACGAAAAAACCCAGCTGTATGTTGCGAGTACAAGGGGTTTGCAATTTGCAAAAGACAGTTTGTTACTTTACAAGTCAAGTTAAAGAGGCAAAAGAGTCCCATGTGTTGGCCTGCACACGTCTGCTCAGATATGGAAAATTCAGTACTATACAAGCACATGCATGGCTGATGCACGCAGTGATGCTATTGTGAAGTTGATCGATATAAATTAGGATTTACATGCAACTTTGTTTGTAGCATTGACATGACAAAGCAACTAACAATTAACCCAGTTGAATCCCCATATTTTACTAAATTTTGGGTTGCTTACACACGCATGTGTAGCCAAGCACGAATGCATGCGCACCAGGTGTTCGACAAAATGTGTGCTTGGGAGTTTGGTTTTCATAATTAGTTTTTATAGGTTTGATTATGAGGTGTTCTTGAAGAGCCCATGCATGCTAGCTTGAGAGTTTTTTAAATGTGTTCTCGTGAGTTTGACAAACAGCTTAGAACCCATGGGAGGGTATTTTAATTTGATGAATTTTAGAGACACCCCATAGGCCATAGGGTATTTTCGTGGTTTTGAATTTTTTAGACAAAAATACTCTCGACCTATTAATAAATGCAAAATATCATTAATAAATATTAAATAGGAACATTAATTTGTGACATTTACTTCTCTTTTTTTTGAACTCGTGAGAATTCATGGGAACTAAACTTTGGGATTTGGGCTTTGCAATTATTCAAAAAATGTTAAAATCTAAAATTTTACATCTAACGATTAGAGTAAATGTCACATTACCTATCTTATTTTTATAATGTTACTCATTCTCTCAGGCTTTATTAAAAAAAATGACTTGAAATTATATGAGCCATCAGATGAAAATTTCATATTCTAAAATTCACGAGGAATTGTAAAGCCCCGAAGCCCCTAAACTCTCGAGCATATATAAGCTCATATCACTCAAAATCCATAACACCCAAAACATATATATATATATCATCAAAACACCAAAAAAAAAACACATCTGAGAAAACTCCCAAGCACATGGGAAAACTAGCAGAAGAAGTTGAGATTTGGATTGCATGGAAAGGAGGAAGTTTCAATAAAGACTCATAATGTTTTATAACTCTGTGCTAGCTCTTACAAGTGCCTAACTAAGCACATATCCATACAAGCCTGTTTGGTAAGCACATTGAAGCGATAAAGAAAAATGGTGGGTGTAAACTAATCATAATTAGAACACAGTTGTAGGGATTTTGCTAGATTTGGTTTCAGAGGTCTCCACGTTCAAACCAAAAACAATTCAGGTTTCTTGTGGAGGAGACACAAACCCCTTGGAATCTGCAGAGGAAGAGGGAGAAACACAAGTAACTACTAGTATATTCTTTAAATATACCATCTTCCTCTGTTAACTAAACAATACATATATATCTATACATATCTAGCAGGTTCCCTTAAACTGTACTGATTGGATTGAAGCATATGATCAAAATCACCAGATCCAAGAACAAAGTAGCTACCTACTCAATAGACATGTATACATTGATATTTACAACACACATAAAAAAAACAAGGAAGTGATCATGAAGAAGGAGCACATGGTTTAAGGGTATGTTGCATGAAGAAGGAGCACATGGTTTGGGCCTAAAATGGGCCTCAAAGATTAAAACTATAACCATGAAATAAAAGATGATGAAAATAGATTCATCCCAATTTATATATGTTCGACTATATATAAAATCTGGATCATAGTCTCTTATTTATTAGGGAAAATTCCAAGCCGGTACCACTTGTGAAACTTTTGGACATTTAAGTTCAGTCCAAAAAACTTTATCCCTCTTAGGTACCACTAATATTCTAATTACTTTCTTACCCTTGTTTTCTTCCTCTCACAAAACCTACCCTTCTCTTCTCTTTCTTTCTCCAAAAAAATAGGATATGGCACGCTGCTTCAATCTCTTATCACTACTAATTTCATATTCATGAAATCTACTCCTTAACTTCTCACGGGCTAAAGAAGAAATACACTTCAATTTTTTTTACATTTCGTTTTATCTGTTAGAAAGGAAAAAAGAATACATTTTCCTAGAATTCAATTCAATACAGTATTCAATGTATAGAAGACTGTAAATGAAAGTCTCTTTATCACTTCTTGTAAACCTCGATTGAAGTTAATTGTTAGATCATTGTGTGTGCTTGCTCAATTTTCCACTCCTACTTCGTTTTGGATATCTGTTCAATGCGTTTATGAAATTGCCACTACTAAGATGAATTTCTCTTCGACAATACGCCAACTCGCCCTCTATCTGGAGTATGAAAACAAAGAGTCCATAAACAATTTTGATGATCAGGTTCGAAAACCTAAAAACTTATGATGGTGGGGTGGTTGTCGGGGTGGTAGTGACGATGGTTGTGGGGGAAAGGTTGTCGACAAAGCAATACTGATTTTCCTTTCTCTCTCACTAGCCTAGGGTCTCTCATCTCTCTTCCTCAAATCCATCTCAGCCAATGCTACTGTTTTATATCAGTAACATTGGTCGCCTAGCGTTATTATTTGGAAAAAACTTCAAATCCGATTGATTTTGGTGGCGGTTCGCCATACCACCATCATAGTTGGACTCCCCTCATTGAAGCACACAATGCCCAGTCAGGTACGGCCCAAAACGACCATCGAATATGGTCATTTCAAAACAGGAACATTGGTCAATGTTACTATTTCAGAAAAGTAACATTGGTCGACCAATGTTACCAATGTTACTATTTCCAATGTTACTATTTGGAAAAAACTTCAGATCCGGTCGATTTTAGCGGCGATTTGCCATACCACCACTACCATTAGAATCCCCTCACTGAGACGCACAATGCCCAGTCATGTATGGCCCAAAACGACCATAAGATATGGCTATTTTAAAATAGTAACATTGGTCGGTCAATGTTACTATTTCAAAACAGTAACATTGATCGTCCAGTGTTACCAATGTTACTGTTTCAAAACAGTAACATTGGTCGGCCAGTGTTATAATTTGGAAAAAAACTTCAGATCCGATCGATTTCGACAATAATTTGCAATACCACCATCACCATTAGACTCCCCTCATAGAGACGCATAATGCCCAGTCATATTTGGATCAAACGACAGCCATAAAAAGATATGAGAGAGAGAGAGAGAGAAAGACGTAGTAAAAAGAGATGTAGTAGAAAGAGAGAGATTCAGCAGGAGAGAGAGAAAGTTGTTGTGATGAGAAAGAGATGTAGTAGGAGAGAGAAGGTTATTGTGATAAGAGATAGATGCAGTAGAGAGAGAAGATGCAGTGAGATAAGAGAGATGTAGCATATAACAAGAGAGAAAACCATATTAGATCTAATCCTCTTTGAAAAAAGGCAAAAAAGGAATCAGATAAAATTTAAATGATTTAAATATTATAAAAAATAAAAATGGACTTATCAGGGATAAAGTTTTTTGGAGTGGACCTAGATGTCCAACAATTTTGAAAGTGGTATTAATATGTCATTTTCTATATTTATTATGCTCTCGATGGGAGCTAGTTTGGAAGTGGACCTGGAATTTGAATGCCAGCGCAAGAGGTAATGCAGAGGAGGTTATTCTGGTTACAAACCATCATAGCCTGTAAGTTACCTAAGGACCCAGTCACACAAGAATGGACGGCTTGGCTGCACCCAGAGAGGCACTGCTCCATTGTCTGCACATCCTGGCCTTGGACATGCACCACAGGCCCTGCAATTGAGAGCAGCATCAGGAGGACAAGTCCAAACATGGTTAATGTTGTATTTTGGGTCATGATTTCTGTGTGTTTGTACTCTATAGTATGTTTTTGGGGGACTATTTATATATGTATATGTATATGTGTATATATATATATATATAAATAAGGATGATGGTAGATATTTATGGTTATGAGTTATCTTACATTCCGGATGCATGATGTACTACTCTACGCATCAATAAGCATGCCCATTAATACAGCTAATAGCTGCGCAATTGATTTCTACAACAACCTTATTCTTCTCGACAACCTTGCCGGATCAATAACCACTAGTAACCTCTGACCTCAACCGCACGAGCCAATATTCTTTCATGGGCTTTCCATATGGCTTGAACCGAGCCTCTTATTCTCCCCAAAATCCAAATTGGGGTTCCGTATTTTGGGCCGCTGCCATCAAGATTTTCTTCAAGTAGTGGGCCATTGCTATCTTATTTCTCTCTTATGGGCCTGTTACTCTGCCCAACCCAACATATATTTTTAGTTTAAGCACGTACTAATTAAGAAGTGCAAATCTTTCTGGACAATGCTAGAGACCTCCAAAATTTAACCCCCAAAAGTCCCTCAAATCTATGTGGCATTAAAATAACCATTGATTAAAAACACACATGTAGGGCGTACTTCACATCCAACACTCCACATTAAATGGGGGACTTTTGATGATCACTTTTTGGGGGTCTCAAGCATTATTCCATCTATCTATTTATACTTTACTTTAAAGTTCCTAGAATTGGGAGCGAATTCCGCGTGTTTCTATACTCGCGAAAGTGGTTTTGTTTCATTCACTAACTGGTCATGTAGAGCGACGACGTTTCATGCTGATGTCGAGAGCCTTCTTCGCGAAGCGACAAATATGTATCCTCATCTTGATTCATGTATCTGGGTCGTTTTCATAGATTTCAAGTGCACTCTCTTCTCTCCTTCCCCATCCCTCTGTCTTCTCTGACTATCGCTTCTCGGCCAACCTTCAAACAAAAATTCTGAGACGTAAGTAACTCTGAGCTTTTAGGTTAATTTTACAATTCGTTTCGTTATATTTTGGTTTCTTTTTGAGGTAAAGATTTCTTTTCTTTTTTTTTTCTTTTTTTTTTTTTGTAAATTTGGCTTCTTCCGAGATTCATTGCATGCATTTTGGGGGACCTAATAAAGAAAGGTATGAAATATGATTCTAGAATTTCTGTTTTCGTATTTGTATTTCTTTGATCATAACCTTTGTTTTGGTTATTTGTCTTTAGAACTTGAGAAAATCATCAACTTCTGTACTGTACGTTTAGCCTGTTTTGGTTCTCAATCTTCTGAATAATTGAACATCAATGATATAACTGCACAGTTGTTGAAAGCAACTATCTCATTTATGTCTTAGTTGTCTTATATAATTACATGTGCTGTTTTGAATGCATTATTTGGACAAACCTACTACTCTGTTTTTTCTCTTGGAAAAGGATAAAGAATTGAAGAGGTAATAGTAATATATAAGGCTTCTTGTATTTTTTAAATTAAAGAAGCTCTGCATGACCAGGAATACTGCGTTTGTCTTGCCAATATCTATGAGGGTTCAAATATTCTTGAGTGAAGGAGATCTTCATGTGTTGAGAAACACTAAAGAGGAAGTTGTTGCACTGCCAATGGTAACTGATAGATGATATATCTGTAGGTTTATTGTTGCCTGTTGGCATAATTATCTGAAATAATATTGCGATTAATGTGTTTTTCTGAGGAAATTTGATAACCACAAAGAGAAGAAGATTCACCACTATCCACGAACGGAAATATACAATAAGGTAATTGTTTCTCACTTTCTTTCAGTCTGTATCATTCAAGATGTTTAATGAGTATAATCCAACAACTTCCTATGTGCCTGGTAATTCTAATTTGGATTATCAACTCTTGTGTGCTTTGCTTGTGAATAATCTCAATTGGCATAATTTACTTGTGAATGTCAGTGGTTTGGTAATGCAAGCATACAACTGAGATTATCTTTGTGGGCATAGTATCCATCTTTTGTCTTTTGTTTGTCTTATTTGCTTTTCAAAATTTTAAATTTTGTTCTAAATTTAAGTCTCTTAATGGCAAGATTAGGTTTTTTTTCCCCTGTGGAACATGCAAGGGATAAAGAAGAAGGGAAACCGAAGAGTAGCAAAGCAGAAGAAATCAAATAGGGTATTATGATTTTGTGTTGCGTACCCTGTGCTAGGAGGGACATAAAGGGTATGCAGTCATGACTTTATGATTCGAATTGCGCCACCAATTCTGTTGAACAAGTTTGATTTTCTGGATTATGAAACAATGGAGGAGAGGGTTTGAAGATACATTGTCAGTTGTTTATTCTTGAATTTTTTGAAGCTGCGTTTCTTTATTTGTAGAATCAGTTTATTACAATTGACATGAAAATTCAACTATACAAAATTAATAGGACATTTGTGGGTCTCTGATGTGAGGTTGCTCTTGAATTTAAGGAGGATCAAACGATTGAGCTATTAAAGAACAGTCTCATTATCATCATTCTCGCAACTTTTGGAAGTGAGCATCATATCCTAGTTTCTTTTTTCCCCGAATACTCCTCTCTATGGCCGCAGTTAGTTATTGTTGGCAATGTATGGCTTTGATGTCAAGTATGACAACACTGGCAAATACCTCCATTATGAAGATTTATTCCAACATTGAACATCCTGAGACGACCATCTTTCGTGAGAAGTTCGAATTGTTTGCACTGCTATTTCAATTTAGCAGTTTGTTATGAGTCTACCTCGGCTAAGATTGTTGGCCTCGGTTAAGATTGTTGGCTTCCCTAAGTTCATGTGATTACCCGCCGTCCTAACGCAACGCGCGGGCCTCCTGTCTAGTGATACTTGACTTTCCAAGTAGCTTCATGGTTTTAACTTTGGAAAATAAAAAAGGAATATCAAAAATCTTTTAGTGGTTATTCAAGGAAGTTGAGATAATATGAGTGGGGGAAAAGGTAGTTTATGATATTAAACTACCTTGTTTGATGGCTGCTTAGTACTTACACAAAAATGGCTGGAGGCCAGAACAGAGGGCATTGAGACTTGTGGAGCATGAATCATGTTAGCGGGGAGTCTGGAAGAAGATGACGTTGCTTCCCCAATAGAAAGAAACAAAAGACCTGATGCTGTGTTCAGTTGCAAAAACAAGAGGCTCACCACCCATGCCAACCTCTTTCAGCGACCATCATAAATACGTTCATGTCAGATGATCATAATCCCCATCACAACCTTTGGCTCTGCTTCTTTTAACTTGATAAATCTTCTTTTCACCAATCAAAGAGAAAAAAACATACATACGGCATTGGAATTCGGTAACTCCATCATGACCACTGTTTAAAGACTAAACGCTAGTAAAGAAAAACACTCATCAGATAAAAGGCAGCGATAAGACGCTAGCTTGGTCACGTGAATGTGAAGTGCAGAGCACTGGTATTTACTATCATACCCTTTTGTGTTCCAACCAAGGCCTGTCACATTAAGAAATTGGTTATCTCATTATGGCCCAAAGCTAGCCCATTAAGATCCCAATACACATCTTTGACAGGTTGGTTGTTTGGTAAGAAATTGGCTATCTCATTATGGCCCAAAGCTAGCCCATTAAGATCCTAGTACACATCTTTGACAGGTTGAGTGTTTGGGAGTGCTTTGTATTTTGGTGATGTGAGGTAAAAAGTTGTGACAAAAAACGTTTGATCTGTCATAAATTTTTTTTATTGCTTACCCCACGTCATGCAACGGATAAGCTCTAAACTTAACGTGTATAGATTGTATAAGAAAAAAACCTTTATTATCATATGTTTAAGTGAATGTTACACTCTCAATACAAATATATAAATATATATAGGGTGTAACTTATTTAGATGGATGATACCATCATCCATACCTAGACATTAGGCTTGATAGATGCACTATAACCATTATCATAAAATTTGTTCCAAATCATGACTCCTCCGTACTTGGCCGAAGTCTTGATTTGTGGTAGAATCTGAGAATTAACCACGTCCGCCGGAATGAACCCGCCGCTTGGAGCAGCTTCAGCAGCTGCCGGCAGCCCCAAGAACACTTGACTAGCTTGAACACCAGTCCACTGGTTCCAAGCCCTCAATAGGTTATCAGCATTATCAGTGTACATACATGGAGGATTGTTATAGAATTGAACCCAGACATAATTAAATAAGCCCGTAGCGATCGCACCGTCAAGGTTAGCATCTGGGAATGGACATTGTGGAGCTGCTGCTAAGGACAATTGTTGGTTAAATCCCTTAAGTGATCTAGCTAGTTCATCCCAATACTGGCCTGAACCGGACTCGATATCAAAATCAATCCCATCAAGAACAGCGTCCCCAAGAGGTCGCGAGTTCGATTGACCACCTAAGTAATTGTTCCAGAGATAATCAGCAACTTGTTTTGCATCATCAGCTGAAGATAGAGAGTAGCTTCCTGCAGCACCACCAATTGAGAGAAGTACTTTGATGCCTCGTCCTTGACAACCTCGTATGGCCTCGCTTAAACCGGTGCAACCATTACTGCCCGGGTCACAATGACCTGCCAAGTTTAGTACCGGAGTTTGGCCATTGCCAAATGTGGTTAGAAAAGCTATATTGACAAATTCATAGTTTCCTGTGGCACAAGTATCAGCCAGTGTGCCTTCACCGCCATTTTGGCCCCAGTAGATGGCAATTCCAGCACCATATGAGGGAGCAATGAACAAAGATAGAATAGAGACTAAGCCAAGAAGAATAGATGTAGTGATAGAAGTTTTAGCCATGGTTGGACGTCTTGGTTGGCTTCTCTGACTCAACAATGGTGGGGAGGGTACCTATATTTATAGTTGTGTCGGACATTCACACCGGACTTTTGTAGTTGTCGTGTATTGCAGGTCACGTAACCAATTACTCGTTTTGTGGGGTTTACAAATTCTGATTCGAAAAGTCTTTTAACTTGACTTACAATAGTTTCATTATTAGAAAGTTCACCTCAAACACCACAAATTGATATCGTCTTTTTTGAGTAAAAAACTCGTATGACTTTGATCTTATTGGCCGTCATCATTGATTTTTAGGCTCAGAAAACGTATGAGTTGTGTGAGAGAGACTGATTGAACTTTTGCTTATATATCACTTGGTTGGGTTATGCCAATGCGATATGGGATAAAGTTTCAACACTTCCTCACACTTGTTGACTGAGTTATGTCAGATCCAATAAATGAACAAGTATATGTCATGTCCAAATAGATCGAGTCTTAGCTCCAATACCATGTTAGTCTAATTCAAACACTACAAACCAATATTGTTTGCTTTGGGCTAAAGACCCACACTACTTTGTTCTCATCGGGCCATCGTCATTGTTTTTAGGCCTACATAACGCGTTGGTTGTGTGAGAGGGACTGGATTGGACATTTGCTTATATGCCACTCGGATAAAATCTTGAAGAAGTTAGAAGGCAAAATTTCTCATCTATAATGTGAAAGTGATCAATTTTCATGCCGGGGGCTGCTTTGGAAGAACATGATCAATCAAACATGAGTCATCACTAAAGAACAATGTCGTTAGCCTAATTAAGGACGACTGTGGAGCCATGAATAGGAAAACACCTCAATGAACCATTGCGGTCAAGTGAAACGACAGTCCAGCAAGGTTGGAGAAACCGACATTAATTGTCAAGCTCCTCAAGTCATCAATTCTTCGGAGTAGACTTGGAAATTTGTTTCAGTCCCCATTGATTTAATTAATAATGCGTGGCATATAGTCATAGAAATTCCAGACATCTCAAGAAAATATGGGATTGTCCAATGTTGACTGACTGACTGCTTTAACTTTGTTTAGACTTGAATAGGTGAGTATTGTTGAATGACAATGCTAGAAATCCTAAAAATATGATAATTAGTTATATGTCTCTGACCATATACTATATAGCTAATTATCAATTTTTAAGGTTATATAGTTATTATCCGCTTTATCAAATTGAAGCCCAACTCATCATTTCAGAGTCTTACAAGACTCATTGCTTTAAAAATTAAAACATGTTGATCTTACTAAGTCAAGAATAATTAATCAACTTAAAAACTATCTTTTGTATCTTTATTTTAACGATAAGTTTTTGAGATAAGTCAATAATAATAATATATTAACATATTTTAGCATGAGAAGAAAAAACATGAAATTATATGATATGTTATTTTTGGAAAATAAATATAAAAGATTTATTTATTTTTGAAGTAATTTATTTATATATATATATATATATATTAAGTTCTTAACCCACAAGCTTCAAGGCAACTAGAAAAGAAGCATTTGCACAAGAAGTGAAGAACACAGCACGTGAGAGACGTTTGGTTTTGTAACGTTCGAAGATCATGGGCTTGTAAGCAATTAAGGCCCAGTTTTGTTTATCCCTTAAACGGTTAAACCTACTCTATAAAAGAGTTAGGCCCAATGAGTTCCGTTTGAAATTCAACCCATTATCACCCCACATGCTACGTTCCTCCTATGTCCATTGGATCCAATGAAGTTTTATAAGGTTTGTGGTGTTACCCGAACTATATTGACGCCGTGCATTATTGTGAAACTGACGTACTGAACCCAAACACCGTCAAACAATCTTGGAATAAGCATACATAGTTCCCATAAATCTGAACAGCTGCTGCTAGATACAACTTCAATTCCTCTTTCACTTGCCATGTGATAGACAAATTTCGCGTGACCTTGTTCCAGTGTTGAATTGGACCATGCTCAATGTCGAACTCAATACCATCCAATACAGCTCTTCTAGTATTTTTTATACTGAGATATGAGTATGTTTTTGGGTCCGAATAAAATTTCCAAGTGTTTAGTTTTTGTGGCTCTAAACAGATCTTCAGTCAGATAAACATTTAAGTTAATTATTTAAAAATTAAAACCCATGTCCAAACCAATTTGTCGGGCCCATGTCACGGCCCATAAGGCTATAACCACAGGAAAAAAATGACGCAAATAGTGGTCCAGCAAGTGCATATTGGGCCTAAAAGGAGAGGCTAGGATCTAATTACTTTGTAATTATCTTAGACCTATTTATATCCCTCCTAAAACCCCGATCCAGATCCCTTCCCGAAGTCGCAGCACTCGCTCTCTTTTGCCCGCAGAAGGGATTATCGCTTTCGCGAGTTCTGCAAAAGAACAGTTTCCCGATCGAAGATGGTGAGTTTAAAGTCAATTATCTCTTTAACAGCTTTCTTTCTCCTTCGATCTGAATTATATGTTTGATTTTTATTTTCTTCTTCCCACTGTTTTAGTGATTTCTCCGTCTTTGCGTGGATATTTGATCGTTAGGTTCTTCAAAACGATATTGATTTGCTTAACCCGCCAGCGGAGCTGGAGAAGAAGAAGCACAAGCTCAAACGACTTGTGCAGTCCCCTAACTCGTTTTTTATGGTACATATTCATCTATACGCATGCTTATCGGTGCATTTATTTTCGATTTTACTTTTGGTTTCTGGTTACAAGAAGATGAGGCATTGATTGAAACCGTTTGTTTTGAACTTGTGTAGGATGTCAAGTGCCAGGGTTGCTTCAACATGTAAGTCTCTTTTGATTTAGTTATTTGATTCATTTTATTGTTCAGTAGTGTAAATTTTAAGACTGAACACATAAATATGTGCAGAACCACGGTATTCAGCCACTCCCAAACTGTGGTGGTGTGTGGGAATTGCCAGACTGTGTTGTGCCAACCTACTGGCGGCCGTGCTAGGCTTACAGAAGGGTGCTCTTTCAGGAGAAAGGGAGATTGATCCATTGTTGGTAAATGCTTCTTGAATTGATTCTATGAGCAAAGAAATGGAGCGCTTGTGGTTTTTGTTCTGGATTTGATTTTCTTTTAACATGTAACCATGTTAGGATTGATTTATGAGACCTACATATTTATATTAGCGTTGCTGTTTAATTATCACTCGGTTTGCTATCATTTGTTCTTTTTGGCAGTGTCAGCAATTCACAATATGAACACTCGAATCATTATTTGTCTAGAGCTTTAAACTTCGTCCAGATTCATACTTTATGCCCTTATCAGTCTATGACTTTTGTCATTATCAATTTATCATGTGAAACTAAGATTAGTTGTTAATTCTTTCTAAATAGAATAAATGCTATTAGATATAGTTGCTTCTGTTCAGGGTGGATGTTTGCTTTGTTACCGATGTCTCCCTCTCTGTACGTTATAATGATTCTGGACAAGTTGCTAGTAGTCCAACCAGTTGATTGTGTTTGATCATGTTTTTCTGCGGTGTCGAAAGTTCACCAGTATCATGTTTGGGCTTTGTACTTGCTTTTCCTCTAAGCTTCCAATGTTGGCAGCTTCTGTTGCTAAGTTGTACAATGTATGTTTCTTGTTAGCCCTAAGGATTTTTTGTTTATTTGGATGAAGTGTTCATAAGCTTGCATGGTCTTCATCTTTCTTGTGCTCGTTAAGAGAGTTATGTTTTGTTCAACAGTAAAAATAACTTTTCTCTTACAATTTGGGTTTGGCTTTCCTTTTTCTTATTATTATCTGAATGCTAGGAGAAAGCTGCACGTGCACCCTAGAGTTAATTCCCCTAACTAGATTCAAGCAAACTATCAAACAAAGCTATTGATGTCATTGTGCAATCCACCTGCAGTAAATTTGTGTAGTTAAATCTATATTTTTTTTAGCTCAAATTTGGTATTGTTAGAGTGATTGTGCAAGATAAAGATATCATGGTCTTTAACCAATCTGGGGGTATCAATGGGGGTTAATCTTTCTTTATCTTTCAGAATCTTGTTGGTATCAGTGCTGATTATGGGTGATAACTGATAAGCAGCAAGTATATGTGCTAAGGCAAAGTTATTCCAGGTTCATCTTCATCCTCTGATTGTTATTTTGGCTTGTAGGTTTTGAGGGTGATTGGCATTGAATGATCAATTATAAAGTTTAGAACTTAGTTTAGGCGATTACTTTACTTCCTGTTTGTTTTGATTTTTTCTTTCCACGAGATTACTTTCACTTACACTCCAGTATAGATGATTATTGGTAACCCTTTGTTGTATTATGGAGTTGTGATATTTTTCATGATGAGATGTTATGCTGTACTGTAATGCCTTGGAGGAGGTAGTCGTATGGAAAGAAAAGATGCATTGTTCTCTAAGATCGACTCCAATGAGATCGACCCCAATCATATAAAATTGCAAATGAAAGATACACAGGTTGGGACTTGGGGGACTGATCAAGCTGTTTTGGAGAGAAATCTGGTGTCCACCACCTTGAAGAGTCCTCCACAAACTAGGCTGGAGTACTAGTTCTGATTTGTAATGTTCTAAAATGTGAAGAAACTATTAGTTGAATACGTAGATAATTCTTTTGTTTCTGCTTATATGTGATCAGGGCACTAAAAGCTGCCTATCATTATCAGTACCTAAAAAAAATGGTCTGTTTCATTTTTGTGTTCGATTTGAACGACCAACAATTGGAGAGTCCATGTGCCCGTCCGCGCACCCCATATACTCTTGTGGGTTACATATGCACAACTGGAATTCAGCGCAATCTAAACAAGGCTTTAGGTTAGTAGCGACCCATGTATGTATGTGCACAAACTGTCTGTTGAAAATCCCAACTCTATTCACATCAAATATATTGTTTGTTTTGGTTTGGGTTTATCAGTTCTCGTAGATACATGAGTCCGTATGGCTTTGTTTTTTTTTTGAGCTGTTTCACTTAATGGTACTTAAGAATAGGAAAAGGTCTCTTGGTGTGGTAGGGTCGAGTTTTCTTATAAACCACATGATTTGAGCATACCAAATAAATATGAGATATTAACCATTGTTACATTCAATTCAAATATATGTCTTAATCACCTTGCCAAAGGGTTAGTTGGCTAACGCATACGAGTTCTTTGTCACCATCACGTGAGTGTCTCAAACTCAACGGTTACAATCTGAACTGAAGTAGAAGGTCAGACAATATTTATAAAATGGAGAGCAAAACAAGGTCATTGTTTTGTCACTTTTTGTTCCATGTAACAAGGGAAGTCTAATCCCTTTTTGACTACATGTTTCAGTGATGTATGTTGCCTGGAAATCCGAGTTATGTGGACTAAAAAGTACCCAACAACTTTCCTGCTCCATTTCCATCTTGATTATACATTAAAAACAAAAACAAAAACAGCTTGACCTCTTTTTCTCTTCAAATGCTATCTAATCCAATTAGACATTAGCTCTTCACATGGAAATCAAACTAAATTCACTGATAAACTTAAAAGTATCACATTGGTATTGATTAGTACTGTGATGGGTATAGAAAAGTAGTAGAGAATCTATGATGATCTATAGGGTGGAGGTAGATGGATATTGCATATTCATGACCCTAATTAAGGTCACCCAAATATGATTACATATGGAACATGAGAGAGAGCCTTACACATGTATGTATATATTTACAAAAAATATTAGTCAATAAAAACCTAATCTCAGTCAAATGTAACTTTAAATTAATATTATTCAAGTGTCCCTACACATTTAATAATTGTCAATTTGAGAGACTTTCCTTGCACCAATATGACAAGCACCCCCTTCTCCTATTGAATTAGGACTACAAAGAGGGCAGATGTTAGTTGGCTTTTCACATATACTTTGTTTATTTTGGTATTAGAGCATGCACAGTGGGTGATGTTTAGAGTGCTCCAAACAACACTTTATGTTGAAATGTAATGCTAATTGCTCACAATGTGTAACATTTGACACTTCAAAACATGTAGAAATTTAACTCACACTTCATGTTTGGTGTGTGTCTAAATGGATAAATAGTGATAAACACAACCAATCAAATAATGTCACATTTTGAAAATGAAGAGAGATATGATGGAAAGTAAGAGAGAGATTATGGAAAGGAAGAGAGAAATGATGGAAAAGAATAGAGAGAAGAGAAAGAAAATGAGTATGGAGCGTTAGCTCAAATGTGTTCATTATGAATGTATTGGAATGTAGCACTTGTTAAATTGATAGTTACACAAAAATTGAGGTGTTTGGAATGTGAGATGCTCACAAGCCAAAGTCTATCGTCAAACCTAATTTATAGAGGGTTTATTGGTTCAAGAAAAATTGACTTAGAGTCACACTATGTGTCTACAACGTGTGGATTCTATCTTAATAGTTATTAGTGGTCACCCCAACTTACCTTAAATTTCGTGCTCACAAAATTTAAATAATATCGTCTTTCCTCAAAAGTCTCTGCATATTTTTGACCTATTGTGACCCGCGTTGTTGTTTGAACCAGATTTTCATTAAAGTGGTGCGAAATTAGTAGTAATTGATGAAGGGTGGCAGGGGTCTGCTGTAGTAAAAACTACAACAGATCCCGCTGTAGGTAATTTGGGTCGTAAAAAATTTTTATTTTATTTTGAAAAAATTATAGATGTGTAGTTTATGATCTAACGAATCCAACGATATATTTTTTGTTCAAAACAAAAATCATATGCTATATGAAAAATGCTTAACAATTTTAGACCATCGGATATAAACACAAAACATTCGATGTCTGAATCAAGATGAATTTGATTTTTGTTTTGAACAAAAAATATATCGTTGGATTCGTTAGATCATAAACTACACATCTATAATTTTTTCAAAATAAAATAAAAATTTTTTTCATCCCAAATTGTTATTACAGCGGGGCCTGTTGTAATTTTTTTACAGCAGAGCCCCGGCACCCAATTGATGAAGGTGAACCCTTTGCCTTATTTCCTTGTGGGCAAATATATATATAAAAGAAATTCTCTTATATGGATTTAAAATACAGACATATATTTTCACCCGTTGATTTGAAATATATAAAACTCAAATCAATAAGTCTCATTTGTCATTTCAAATCATTTGTTTTTTTTTAAAGACTCACAGGTCACACACAAGCTAAGCAAATTAATAAGTCTCATTTGTCATTTCATTTTTTTTTTTTTTTGAAAGACCCACAGGCCACACACATGCTAAGCAATGCCCGAGGGGCATGAAAGCCACCACAATGGATAGAAAACTACCCAAATCCCAAACCCCCTGATGAGAATAGAACCATGAACCTCAAGATCTTGGACAGATAACCAGACCAACCAAGCTATCTCCCATTCTCTTGTCATTTCATTTTTTAAACACTTTCAAAAAGTGGTTTTGCATTTTAGTTTCCATTTTAAATTGGTATAAGAAAACTCCTATATTTATAAAGTTAATTTCGAATATTAATTATTGCAACATTGGGGCCCACACTTTAAAGTCTTGATATATTGGATCTATTGAAACAGGGGTTCGTAAACAATTCTATTTATGGACGTTCGTAAGAGAGAATGACCCTTATATATAGATGTATTTGTATACCATTGTAGTCATTAGTTGATCATAATTAAGTAGGTCTTCCTAGGGAATGTTTTGATCAAAAAAGCAGTATATGCATGCCTAGCTAATATATGTCCCTCTCTCACATGCAACCCTCAATTGGAGATATAGGGTTAGTGGATAAAATTAATTAAAAGTAATGAGAAAGGATTGTGGCACATATCATTATAATTTTGTTTATTTTTGGTTTAAATTGGATGCACATGGGATGGAGATAATAATAATCCCTATGAGTGTTCCACCTAAAAGGCTTCTCTTATGCATTATATAGGGTAACATGAAGCTTTTTTTTTTTTCCTTCTTTGTTCTTGTGGATTTATATTCTTCTTTTGACCAAAAGAGATACTATTTATTTATACATATTTGATAAATCAAAAGGCTTATAATAATTTCTTAAAATACCCAAAAAGATGAAAAGGGTAGGTGATCAAGAAAATGTATGTAATCATACATATATAAATATATGCATGATAATGACTACTGAGATCTTCATATGAATGAATGAATCATGTATGCACTTAAGTCTTTGAGGAACCCATGCATGCTAATAATAATACTAGTGAATAGTGATGATTAGTGCAAATTATCCATGATTAGTGCTTTTGAATATATATATATATATATATATGAGAACTCTCATTTTCTCCCTCCAAAGGAAGCATGTGAGGATAATAATCCAATTATAAGAGCTTTTAGTATAAAATATATTTAATACTATATATAAGTTTGCAAGAAAAGTATACATGATCTAGTAAGGAGATCGCACATGCCAATCATACGTACTAATCTGCTCATCAAACCCTGCTCATCATTGTATATTTCACTAAATCTTGCCAATACATTATTGTAATTGTTATTATATTAACCATATATTGGGACAAGCAATAAGCATGCATACATACATACATATATACATACGCAGGCCTATATGTACATACGTATAGGAATTAGTAAACCGTGTCTTTTATTGTAATCTAGATCAATATTGAATGGGATAACAACATTAGTTAAAAATAGCAAAATATTTCATAGATAAAAAAATTGATTGATTGAACTAATTATTAGATCGTCTAAAACACAAGCTTAATAATTAAAAAAACTGGAGTCTAAGAAACAATTTTTTGGGTACAATTTCATGTGCCCGGATGAGATATGAACTTGTTGAATATATTCTTCCTCAAGAGATTAATTTCTTTATAGGTGAGCATTTAAAAAGAGAGAACTTGTGTGTTTGCACATAATCATGAGAAGATGTTAAAAGAGGAGTAATCATTCAGTAGTTCTGGTACACCACGTTATACGTTGATGTGGTGCATCAAAATCTATAAGACAATGTCAATTCATAGGCAATTAGTATAACTTTTAAAATTTGATTTACAAATTACCTATTCTATTCTCAACTGTCAACGCATTGTCACCAATCATTCGTGAATTGATGCTATACTATTAGTTTTGGTACACCACATCAGTATACTAGTACCATTGAATAATTTTTAGATGAAAGACTACATAATGAAATGAAATCTAATTACACTAACTAAAATATAAGAAATGTGGGCCTACTCCCAAATTATGTACATTATATATATTTTTTTATACTTTTGTCATCACTAATTTTGGAGACTAAGGGTGTGAATGCTATTTAAGAAAATTGACAAGGACAAATGTGGTAAATCACAATAGAACGTGGAGAGAGTATAGCAATAATAGCATTTAACATCGTCCTTATTTAAACATGCAACCGCTGATTAACATAAACACCACCAAAACCACAATTATTCTCTCCTCTCTCACTACTCTGCTCTTCTCTTCTCTTCTTCTCACTAATACTGTCTTGTTCTACAACAATGGACTTGACAAATAACTCAAGAACCAACTCCCCTTCCTCTTCCAAGACCAAAAGAAAGCCAAACCAGACCAAAAAACAAGACCCACAACAAGAACAGGAGGTGAGGTTTTTGGGGGTTCGAAGGAGACCGTGGGGACGATACGCCGCCGAAATAAGAGACCCGTCGACCAAAGAGAGGCATTGGCTTGGCACTTTTGACACAGCCGAAGAAGCCGCGCTGGCTTACGACCGAGCGGCCCGATCCATGAGGGGCTCCAAGGCCAGAACCAACTTTGTCTACTCCGACATGCCTTCCGGATCCTCCGTCACCTCCATTATTTCTCCTGATGAAGCCCAACACGATATCTCCTCTCTTTTTATCAGCCCAACCCACAATCACAACCGCCAAAATGAAACGGATAACTACTTTTCTCTCACTCCGGAAACGTTTGGGTTAGGAGAGGCTTGGGCTCAGCCCACAGCAGTTACTGGGCCATACCAGCCCATTACTGGTATCGCGGATGGTGGTAGCTCTGGATTTGGGAAGAGCTGCGATGACGTGGAGCTCCCGCCTTTGCCTCCTGACGTGTCCAGTTCTGCTTGTTATGGGGTGGAAATGGGCCAGGGGTTTTGGGATGATACCAACTATTATGGGATCTCGGATGGGAGGACCAATGGGCTTGATTCTGCATTCAATGGGCCTTATTCGGGCCATGGGGCTGACGAGTTTGTGGATCAAGGCTCACTAATTGGGAGAGCGTCGGTTTCGGATAGCGTAACGGATGGGTTCGATTTGGGCTCAACGTCTGCCTATTACTTTTAAGCTCATAATTAAATATTTACGACATAAAGTGCTAAAACAAGTATTATTAATATTATTATTTAAATAATTAAATGTGTTGGCTTTGGGCTTTTTTTGAGTATGGAGTGATTTTGTCAAAGCCCATGAGTTTAGGGCTTTGACCTTTTTTTTTGGCTTTTCTGTCTTTTGTGAGGGTGTGAAATGTACAGATGTATGTTAATTTGATTTCCATTACTCTCCAGTCTCCACCTTGACCACTTTAGAGCTTCTATTTTGTTTTTTTATTTATTTTTGCTTTGTAGTAAAGCATTTGCTCATAGTCATAATCCCTAAGAACAAATGAAATATATGTTTCTACTTCAAAACAATCTAATATTGCAGCGTCACTGGAGATCAATGGCAGCCTACCTGGGAGGTACCGGATCGTTCGCATCGTCCAGGACTCCAAAGATGAAACACTTCACACCATCTGCGGCTGCAAATGCCACCCATTCTGGTCACCATTACAACAAGTTAGTCAATGAATTGATCCAAAAATGATTCCTAAAATGTTTTTATTGTCAAAATATGAGATTTACTTGCAGTAAGCTATGATTGCAACCTTCAGGTATGGGATGACAGGAGAGTTTTAACCTGTGCATGTGGTGCTGGTAATGCTGGTGGTTGCATTGTCAAATGGAGGGCACACGGCCAAGCAGCAACTGGTGCATTCTCCATCTGTTTACGTTTCCAAGAAGAGGAGGGAAAGCTTTCCAGAGGTGGCAGACCATGATCGCTCGCTCGCCAAAGCTGACAAGTTCGTGAACAAAACTTTCCTGAGAAAGGTTGGTCACATACAGGAACGCAATCCCGTCTTTCCCAACACTTTCGGCACTTCACGTCCCGATCCTTTCGCCAGGTAGGGAAAACAATTTTACAGTACTTCTGTTGGAAACACCATGTTCATAAGACTTCTCTCAGTTGATGAAGCTGTCTGTTGCACGTTAAGTTACAGGCCTAGGAATGCAGAAACTCTGGAGTCAGTAGGGTTGGAACCAGACCGCAACTGGATCTATGAATGCACCTGATACATCTCCAGTGAGTATTAATATGGTAATTCTATAACATAATAACGTCGAATTGAACATACAATTTCTACGACTTCTTGACTTTTCCAATTGTCAATAGATTTTAAATGCTACAAGAGAGCCCTCACTTGCTAAGCTGTGCAGCAGTGATGAGGCTAAGATTGTTATTAAGTTCGTTTAAATAAACAGCCACACCATTTGATCTGTATATACAGCTCTAAACAACAGCCAACTTGCATACTAAATTTCATAGGCTAGCATGCATACTCAGATCCTCAAGTTTCCCGTTAGGAGTTCCAAATGGAATGAATGAATCATGTTTTGAAATGTAATTATTTGGCAAAAAATACACCATTCCAATGACCAGCTGAATACGATCTCAAGAATCATTCTCCCAAGATGTCCACTGGAGTGGGAGAGTTTGTCAAGTTAAGGTTTAGGTTCACACAAAGTACAACCAACATTTTGAGGAGACTTTTCTTTTTAAAATGGCAGAAAGAAAACTTCTATTCAAGGGCACTGAGCAGGGTGCAGCCAAAAATATTTTGGGGTTTTTAAACGAGCAAATTTTCACATTGATAGATTATTATTAACAAAAGTATCATCATAGCAAGTGATCTGCAGACATAAAATGTAAAACTACCTGAATAATGAAGCTAGGTAAGGCACACATTGCAGCAACACAAGACACTCCACAAGCTTTCCTGCTCTGCAAAGGCCAGAAATTAGTGGAAAAAGCACAGCAGCTAAAGTATGATACAAGAACCATAGAACTAAGGTTATCAATTGTATTCTTACACATTATCACTGTCCAGGAATCAATGCATGAACAGCATTGGAGGCATTCATAATGTCGCAAGAACAAATGCAACCACGGAAATATAAACTGAACCTATCAGTTATCATTTGTTTGGTTGTACAAATAAGGTGGGATGAACAGCACAATAAGACACAAACTAGAATGCCAAAGCGAAAGATGCTAAAGCTTAGTAGTTAATAGTAAAAGAAATGCAAGTTGAGAAACATTCATCTGATAGAATAACATATGTGGTACATCCAAAAGCTCCAAATTCAAATCATAGTCCATGCAAAACCATTTCCTCAATGCTAAGTTCTAAAACACCATTATATTATGCAATGAGTCTGACCTTTAATGAGGGAGTCCTTCAAAACTCAAATTTTCTCAATGAATAAAAACAGGGTCATTGCGCCTGGGAGGTCTGTCAGGAATTGTTCCTGGCTTGGATTTTGAAGCCTCGTGCTTAGCTAACTCGAGGGGAACTGGACAGTTACTTTGAATAAGCATCTGCTTGAGATCATAAAAGACCTCAGTGTCCTGCAAAGTCAAGAAAGTCGTAGCCACACCTGTCTTCCCAGCACGGCCAGTTCTACCAATACGGTGTGTGTACAATCGATATTGCTAGGCATATCATAATTTATGACGTGAGCCATGTCAGGGATATCAATGCCACGTCCCACAACATCAGTAGCAACAAGAACATTGTACTTTCTAGTCCTAAACCCTTCAAGGCTAACTCCTCTCTGCTCCTGTGATTTACCACCATGCAAAGTTGTCACGAGATAGCCATTTTTATCAAGATTCTTGGCAACCGTATCTGCATTATTTTTTGTGTTAACAAAAACCATTGCTGTTCTATCTGCAAGATCATCAAGCAATCTCTGTAACATTGAAAATTTCTCTGATTCCTTCATCATCATTACATGTTGGGATATTAAGTCAGTGGCTTTGCCAGCAGTGCCAATGTTGACCACTACAGGATTCCTCAAGTACTTCCTCGCAAGCCGCTCCACAGCCGGTGGCATAGTAGCACTGAACATATAAGTTGTTCTGTAGATCTTCTTCTCATCAAGCTCTTCATTTGCTGGTTTGATATTGCTTGAAGGCATGGCATCCATTACTGCCATTATTTGAGGTCCAAAACCCATATCTATCATACGATCCGCCTCATCAAGAACAACATAGTTGCACTGGTTCAGAACAGCATAACGTCTCTCTATGCAATCAATCAAACGACCCGGAGTTGCAATCACAACTTCACAGCCTTGCCTAATACTCAAAGCTTGTTCCTCAATGGGCCGCCCACCAACAACCAACACTACTCTAATACCCAAATAATGAGCAAATTTAACAGTCTCAACTTCAATTTGCTGCGCAAGTTCATGAGAGGGAGCCATGACAACAGCATAAGGCCCTTCAGCTTCATTCTCCTCACTTGTAGGAGGCAACCTCGAAATGTAATTAAGCATAGGCAATATAAAGGCAGCAGTCTTACCAGAACCAGTGCCAGCAATGCCGATGACATCTCTTTGTTGCAACCCAAGTGGAATGGCAGCCATCTGGATTGGAGATGGCTTCTTGTAACCTGCCCTTTCCACACCCTTTAGCAGCTCTGTACTCAGTCTACTCTCGTCCCAGCTCCTCATCGGGGGAGGAATCTTGGATCCCTTATATGATATATTGAAATCTTCTCTGAAAATCCTCCAATCTCTCTCAGTCATTTCATCTAGCGTCTTCTCCGTCCAGTGGCGATCAACTTTCATATCAGAAGTCCCATACGATTCAGCATCTTCCACCTTCAGCCTCCGCGCAGCCATCTCAGGCTTCTCCTGCCGTAACTCCTTCTCGTTACGCGCGGCAAGCTTCTTCTGCTCTACTCGATCCATTCCAGCACGAAAACCCCTCCCGAACAAGAGCTGGGCCTCGTGCGGGCTCTGGTATGTCTCTAGACGTATCTTCCGTGTTTTCCCAATCGAAAGACAAACGGAACTTCTGGCTTGTCTTAATTTCCCTCTTCTTTGGTTTCTCATAACCGAGATACTGCTCCTTAATCGCTTGTAGCTCTCTCTGCGCTAATTTCTCCCTCCTACGCTCGCTTTCCGCTACAAGATCTACAAGTGCACGCTTGCACTTTCTCATCTCAGACTCCCGGTCACTCTCACGCGCCCTCCGACGGCCTCGTTCGCGTTCTCTGTCTCTATCACGGTTGCTCTCCCTGTCCCGCTCACTTCGGCCGGAATCAGAGGATTTATGGCTACTGGAGTCGGAGGGACGGTACTTGGAGAGAATTGCATCCTGGCGTTTCTTCTGCCGTTCGATTAAATCTTGACGGCGTTCAAAGGCTAGTTGTTGTCGTTGAACTTTGGTTAAGAAGACCGGTTTGGTGGTGTTAGTTCCGGCGAAGTTAGAGCCACTGACATCGTCAAACGGTCGTTTCATTGCGTAAGGATTCTCGCTTGTTAAAGGTTGATCGCGTACAGGGAAATAATATAAAGAGAGAGACGATTAAATAATCGTATTAGTATTAGGATCCCTGATTAGACGATTAATTAATCCTACTAGTATTAGGATTCCTGATTTTATGCTTATGAGCCAATATTGATTACTCTCCAACAGAACAACAGAAATTGGTATCTTTCAAAAAGTATCCAATTACAGCATATTATACAAGACAACTTCCAAGAATCGATTTGGGTGGAAAGGTTTCAACTTTGCTTACATTCCTCAAATATTGGTCTCCAACATTATGGATCTCTCCACACAGCTCATTACCTTCTAGCATCTGAATTGGGCGACAAGTCGGTTAATATTTATGGAAACTGCTTACTCCTAGACAATTCAAGACAACAAAAAAAACACAAACTAATCTCTGTCATTTAATGGTGCTTGGAGTGGCAAGTAAAACATTGATATGTAGGATCAGCTTGCTATAATCTTGAGGAGCTCAATATCGAACAGGAGAGTTTTGTCTATCAGCCCTTGGTTCCTCAGCACAAAGTCCAAGGCTCGTTGCCCCTGTTAGGCAGAGTGCCATTGATAGGAAAAAGGGGAAAAAGAAACATGGACTTCAAATAGGCATCACTAAGAGAATTTTTAGCAGTACCGAAAATGTTATTGGCTTTGGTCCGCTTTTGTTGAAGTCATTCCCTGGATACCCGAGTTCAGGAGGCACTATGATCCTGCATCACTGCAAAGTGAACTATTTGCACAATATGCATAAACTGGAATAGGGAAATTTTGGCATTAACAAAATTACAGAATGTTGCAGTATGTCTAAAGAACATCAAGGCACAATAACAAATAACTATTAGCCAGGATAGAAACTGCAATGGAGTATGTCGTGTTATCATGTATGAATATAGCTCTAACATGTCAAAATACATTATTAATGTATCATTACTTTGCATGTATTCGAGTAGATGTACTTAAATGTCTCAGCTCAGATGCAAGAAAATGTTTGCGAAACAAAGCAGACGAAACACCTTCTAATGCCACCCAGAGCCATGCCTGAAACAGCCTCCTCAAAAGCTGGTATTACCTGAAAAATGCAAGAGCCCGGCAGCACAATCTAAGCCCTCAAAATTGACAAGAGAACATGTTTCCAAGGTAGCAAACGAATCATATAGCATTGTTACAACAGAATGCCAATCATTAACATTTGGATTCAAGAGCAAACAGTTTCACCAAACTAGTTTATAGTTAGCACCACCATCTGATATTTGGATTGGAAGGACAACAAGTCGAGAATGCTTCGGACTCGTAAAAAAGTGAGATGACAAAAAAGTTACCTACGATAAAATGCTAAGAGAAAACAAAAGTACGTTCCCATATCATATCATCCAAATTGAAACGAACACATCTATAGAAGAATAACCTGACCTCTTGGGATCCTAATCTAAATTTGAAAAAATCTTTCTCACCCCCCTGCATGTCGAGATCCAAGAAAAATGTAAATTTAACCAATAATACAAAACAATACATGATAAATAGAAAATAAGTACTTTTCACCTCAAAGGAACCACCCTTTGTCTTGTTTCGAGCTTCAAATATGCGGCCATAGTAACCTATGGTATATCCATCCCAATCAACCTAAAATGCATGTATGTTGTGCCATTAATATCTTCGATGAAGTAACTACAAAAATAGAATGTTACTGAAAAAATAAAGATGACCATTAAACACACATAAGCGTCATTCACAAATACTAGTCTCTTTGATTTCATAGCTTTAGCTTACTCATTGTGTCCTTACCACAACGGCCTCTCCCATATTTGGTGTGGGGCCATTTCCCTTTCGCAAATCCTGCATCATTTTCAATTATTTAATTAAACAATAGATAGCACTTAGAGCACTTACAAACTAAAACAACGCAATTTTCCAATAGGTGACCTTGCATTGAAGACCGGATTCTGTTTCAATGTAATCTGGATAGCGCATTTTTGTCTTGCCATAATCCTTTCCCCTGAGTGCTGGCACTGCATATTGAAACATGGTGCAAACAATTAGTTAAGTATTGTCATCATCAATTCACACCGATTTTTCATTGTTCTCTTATCTGTCATCCACGCCAACTATGATGCAACTACAGAGCAATTGAGAAACTAAATTCTGTACCAAAATCAACTAGCTTCCTCGTGTAATATTGGCATGCATGCAAGATAACCAAAAAGGATATCAAAATGATGGATTCTTCCTCAAGATCAGGGTTTAAAGACGGCCAGATTATCACGCATTTCTTGTAGAGCTGAAGCTCCAAACTGAGAGATGGAAATGCGGCCAGATTACCACACATTTCTTGTAGAGCTGAAGCTCCAAACTGAGGGATGGAAATGACCACTCTGATCCTACTGATTCCAGAAACTGCCGAAGATCAAGAAATGCTTCCCAAAAGTAATGCCCACAGGCCATATGGAGGAAACAATGCATCAAATTTGTTCCACAAAGAACATTCCAAGAAATAGTTGAGAAAAATTGACATGGAAGAGATGTCATATTTGTACCCTAGCAGTGTTTCTAGACGAAAACCATAAATAGAAGGGATAACAGTGAAATTACTGTCAGCAAATTCAGATGCCACGGCCACCCCATCTTTTGAAGCACCCCACAATGCCCCAGCTATCAACCCAACCGAAGATATCATGACTTTTCTTCTATCAATCTTGTCTCCATAAACTGCAAAACCGCTTTCACCTAAAATTTACAACTCCAATCCTTTCAATTGCTGAAAACCCCACAAACTAAGCCACAAAAAGCAGGTGCATACGTAATTCACATTGTTTTCGAAGAAATTACAAACCGCTTGAACTGGACTCAGATTTATAGGGTATCTGAGGAGCGAATTGAAGCGTAATCGGCATGCGCCACTTCTGAAAAGCAAAACAATGAATACTGAGCGAAAGGCCCCGAGAGAGAGAAAACGACAATTAGCCAAAGTAACGCCCTACCATGGTTGAAGCGCTTCCAAGAGATACCGGTAAGGATTGCTGTAAAATTCCAATTGAAGAAATCGGCGCCATGAAAATATGTGTACGTGAGGTAGACCGAGAGAAGTTTCGAAGCTGAATAAATAGTAAAACCTGGAATGGGGTTTCGCGGGAAGATAACGGCCTCAGCTTTATCTTTAGGCCCATTAGCGGATCTACCCTTAAAGTGGGGCCCGGCCCCTCTAGGCTCTAACTTACCAATTGTTTTGTTTTCTTCTCTTTTTGGAAGCAGCTTTACAATCGTTTTAACCCAAAAAAAACCCCTCATCAACCATATTTCTACCTAATTCTTTCACACAATTATCAAACACTTTTTTTTTTAACCGAGAATTACCCAGTCCAACATATCAACCGGCGCGAGAGTTGAAATCGGAATCTCCCGTATTTACAAAGAGTTACCATAATTAACTTTACAATCCCAACCATAAGTAACTTATTGCATAATTATCAAACACCCAGATAATTATCACCTACTAAAGGCCAATATTTTCAATTTGGCCCAATTTGTCTCTTCTGGGTGAGGATTTTTGGTACAAAGAGAAGTGAATAGAGTTTTCAAATGGCCTGTCCTTGTAAAAGCTGCTTAACCCCAAATTAATCCGACCATTATTGCACCCTCAAGAGCGCCCATTGATTGATTTAAAGTGCAATTTAGCTCATAGAAGGGATCATTAAGCAGTTCGAAACTCTCAAGCCCACAACAAGGGTGTAGAATAATGAGCTGAAGACATCAAAATGGAAGATAGTCATATCTACAAAACTTGGGATTTGAAGGGACATATCACAGACATTTCTCAACTGATACAGGTTTTACAAGAAAAAGTCCTAAAACCTGAGAAAATTAACATCACTTTCAACTGAAGAGCCGGGATTTTAACTACCAAGGTTTCATGTCACCAACCGGTCCAGCCGTCCAGTTCAGTGTCTTCTCACCATGCTTCAAGTAAATACTCTTGTCATGAGGCAGTTTACGAGCAAGGCCATTCAAGATTTGGTGGAAAGCATCACCTGGATGTGCAGGTTGAGGAAACAACATTGCTCGTTTCATCGAAGGATTAGCAAGAAGTCTTTGTTTCCTCAAAATCACTTCAGGTGGTATAGATGTCAGGATATTGTCCAAGTTGGGAACCTTTTTTTCTTCTATGAATACTCCGATTTCCTCCCATGGAATAGCATCAGCAAAGGGTAAAACAATATCGTCTGCTATGATTACAGGGATGCAGCCGAACACTACTGCTTCGACGAGCCTAGGACTCCATGGTGCCCATCCCAGGGGGCACAAACAGAAGATTGCTCTTTGCATGTCTTCGTAATATGTTGTTGGATGGTCAGTGGAGATGTCAAACAGAGGATTGTTTTTGAAATTCTCCCAAACCGCTGCCCTTGCACCTCTGTCATTTGGAACAGAAAGGATCAGAATGGACTCATATTCAATTCACAAAGCAGATGATCATCTATCGATGACAGAAGCAGACCATAGCCTGTCCAGTGGATATCATATCCGCATCACACGACACCAAAAAAAAAATCTATAAATTAATGTGTAATCAGGAATACGATGTTGAGAAAATGTGAGATGCTGGGCCTATAATATTTTGTTGCAGCGACTAATGAGATTGGCTCCACTCGGCAGTCTCCGCTCCTATAAAGACAAATACTTGGCCCACTTTTACGAAAAATTCTACATAAATGCTTCACATAAGAACTGTCATGATTCCTTGTAGTCTTAAACATTATCAATTCTCTTACAGTGCCACCAAGAGGAAAAATTGGGCAAATTTTGGCCAATTTCAATAAACCAGAGTCCTACTAAGAGCTCAGTATTTCATACATACCTTGCATAGTAACCACCTTCTGGATCATTATTCACATCATAAAACAATCCACGAAAGTAGACAAAGATGGAGCGTGGAGTGTCCAGGGGAATTTGGTGTGCCTGCATCTTTTGAGGTGGAGCATAAGGAGGAATTGTTATTGAGCCCTCATTCAAGCAAACATGATTCCGCTGTCCAAAAGTTTGAACCAAGGTAGCGCGACGGAGTAAAGGAAGAATACCCCGTTCAATTGCTTTCTCTTCCTATAATAGCCAGTATGAATTGTTTTAGTGAGCACCTTTGTACATAAGCACATCTTAGATGGTCAATCTGCAACATACTGAGAAGTGGGAAAATAAAGGAAGTTACCTGATAATGAAAGCATGCTCCAAAATCATGGGGCACAACAAAGAAATGATCTGCGCCTTCTGTTCGATTCCAATATGGCCAATTTGTGGAGATAAGCTGTATCGCACTTCTCATCACCCGTGGAGACTTAAAGGGCAACGGCAAGCCACTTGGTGTAAGGTCACATGTGGGGTATATGGGGGTATAAAACCAATCAGCTTCCTGAGGATTAAGGGTTCGAACTGGGCTTGATAAGAGAAACCTGTGCATGAAAATCTCTGCAGCAAACATATGGGAAAGACATCTGGGGTCTTTTTGTAGGAGCTTCTTGTTGTATTTGCTTGGGAGCTCATATATGTAAACTTTCAATCTTCCCACTGGATCATCATCCAAGACATCACCAGCACTTCCTGTATTATGGAAACCAAAAGCAAACTTTAAGATATGTTCAGAGCTGTGCAAGCAAAAGAGCTAGATCAAGTCGAGTCAGGTTTTATTTTGTAAGCACAATCAGCAATTCAGTTCTATAAAAAAGAATGCCAGCAGGAACAGAAGACGTGTTTAGAGACATTGGTTTTTTATTTTTATCAAGAACAAATAACAGAGGCTTCTGTACAAAAATCCTTTTAAGTTCTAACAAGAACTCATTCATCTACACCAGTTGAGACTAAAAGCCCTGATACAACTTATATTCAGGTTTAAGAATGAGTATCTTGGTTCACGTCATAGAAGATGAGCATCGGATACATTAGGAAAGCTAAGAAATATGGAGCCAAAGTTTCCATGGAAGAATGAGATCAAAGAAGAAATAATAAGTTTCCACCTCATTCCAATCAGTCAACTGAGCAAACCCTGATTCAATTTCCATGAGTTCATCACCCATGAAAAGGCATCATAGAATTAGATCAACTGCTACTTCTAATGTCCTATCTATCTAAATCATGGCTTGCTGAAAAGTTCTGAACAAGATGCTTAATAAAAGGCAATACAAGAAAAAATTAAACATTCTCAGAGAAATTGATTTCCTCTTTGTCCTCATTTCAGCTCTTCAGGGAGCATGTTTAAGTTAACTTACACAAATAACCAAACACGAAACCACGGCCCTCCAAAAGTGAAAAATGTTTTCATTGTGTCTATGAAGGTCGCCTAAACATCAACCAAGCAAGCTCTCGCATATTCATATGGCTAATCAAAAGAAATATGTCTAAATTGGAGTCGACCTATTTTGAGCATAACTAATTTCCACAATCTAGATCTAACATATAGAAATTTTCAGAAATAAATACAACTCCTCAGAAAATATAACGGTTCAGCTAAAATTTCGTATCATGAACAACTCAAAAGCTGATGAGAAACACTGAGCTAAGAGTCTTAGATATCAAAACAAGCAAACAAACACAAAAATCATATTAGAAGTAACAATGGAACCTGAAATCCGCTCAGTACGCAGACTCTGGTCAGCGATAATCGTCCAAACAGGTCCATAAGTAACAAAGACCAGAAAAAACCATATACATAACCTCATTTTGAATTTTATCCCAAAATACCGAAATGGGTCTTTCGGGGTCCGCCTCAAAAGGGAATGAAAAGCTCGTATTTAAGAGGATTATAGTACAGTTGGGGCGTCGTATGTGTAGTAGTTGAAGGGTTTACTTTGAATGTAGATTATTGGGGGCATGGGTTTAAATAAGAAATGGAGGTTCCCATGTAGGAATCGATAGACTAAACAACGAAGAACTTGCTTCAAGGAATGGAGAAGAGCCATTTTCACGGAAGACAACGGAGCGGAAGCAGGTGCATCTCTATAGGTGGCTAATAGCTTTGTGAAAGCTGCGTTTGTTTTGAAAGTTCGATGGCAAGTCCATCTCAGTAGCAGATAAAGAAATTGGGCTCCGTGTTCTTTTGTGACGGGCTGGGCCTTTACCTTATCAGGCCCATCATAATTTATTTGGCCTGCAAGCATCCTTGTTTTAATTGGGCCTTTAACATTATCAACTGTCCACTGAGGGGGCCTAATTGGAGAAGTTGGGCTCCGTGGTCTCTGTAACTGGCTAGGCCTTTAACCTTATCAGGCCCATTGTAATTTTAATTGGGCTGCCCGCATCCTTGTTTTAATTGGGCCTTTAACCTTATCAACTGGTTCCCTGAGGGGCCCTATTTGGAGGAGCAATACAGCAATACAAATCACGTCCTTTTCCTAATTATGACCACAAAAACTTCAATCATTCAGCAAAAGGGTGGTCTCCAAATCTCCAATACAATTAGGCTAGACATGGTATTTGAGGTCCGAAATGCATCTTGCTCAAGAGTCAATGCAGGCAGCAGATACAATTTCAGTTGTATTATTCATAACATCAGAGCCAGACCAATGCAGGCAGCAGATGCAATTTCCAAATATAAATATCATTTGGTGAACAGAAGGAAAGAAAACAAAAAAAGTCGAAAAATCAATCATCCAACTTCATCAGCTGCAGAGGAGTACGTCTATTATGATTGATGACATGTCACCATGAAAAAATGCTTCAGAAAAGTAATTCCCTAACAATTCTTACCCTACCATCAACTTGTTCTCCTCAAGGAAGCTGTAAGTGGGCACCTCCAGATTGTATGGTGCAGGCCCCTTGCGGATCCTGCCAGAGACGTCATAGTGCGAGCCATGACACGGGCAAAACCAGCCGCCATAGTCGCCAGCATTTGGTAAAGGAATGCACCCCAGATGGGTACAGACCCCGATGACAATGAGCCATTCTGGATTCTTAACCCTTGCAGAATCTTCCTGTGGGTCACGAAGAGAAGCAAGATCGACACTGTTGGCCAGCTTAATATCATCCTCAGTCCGACGCTTGATGAAAACCGGTTTGCCACGCCACTTGACTGTGACAGTGGACCCAGGCTCAATACTGGATAGGTCAACCTCAAGAGAAGCAAGGGCAAGGACATCTTTGCTGGCAGACATGCTCAGCACAAACTTTAGGACCAAAAGACGAATCAACGAGGCATACACGAACCTCCCTCCCGATAAGACAAAATAGGCAAATGCACGTTTGCTGGGGTCACCAGGGGGAAAACGCTCATGGTTGTACTCATCGTAGGTAATTTTTGGGGTAGGGTTCTTCACCGCTTCCACAGTAGCTGGCAGGTGTGACAGCACACCTGTGTCATGTCCTGGTGTGAGGGCTTGAGAAGAAAACCCTACAAGAAGTAACCAACCATTCAGAAAGTGGGCAAAAAACAATGAAATACACAAATCTTGTGTTAATAATAGTCATAATGAACAACAGGTGCCAAGGTTTTCATCATGACAGGACCTGTCATGGAACTCTAGCCCCCCGAGAAAAAAGTTCTTATTTTTGGTGGGAGGGCTAAGATGAAAAAAGAATAAAGGTTAAAAAAATGTAAACAACTCCAGTATACAAGTCTCTCGCATTAGGGGTTGGGAACATGCAGGATGTACATAAACCTCACCTCCCCCCCCCCCCCAACATAATATGTGGAGAGACTGTTGGAATTAAACCTGTGACCTCTAGGTTGCAGCCATGCAATTCTGTCCAAAATCAAAATTAAAAAGAAACAAGAATGTACATTAATTTAGATATACCATATACGCTAGTAGTTCACTGAATTATAATTCACAACAGTAAATCCTCAAGTGCACCATAAGTGTAAGTTGTAACATGTAATTATATGAAAGTGTATGTTCTAAATTTAGGTGCACAAAAGTTGTTCACTGACTAAGAATTCACAATAGTAAATCCTTAAGTGCACCATGAGTTTAAGTTGTATCATATGTAATTACATGAAAATGGATGCATATAACAGAAAACAGTGTATTCTCTCCATTACTCTCATTTAGTGTAAAAGAGGAAAATTCAGAACAAGTGGGCAGTTTCATTAGGCCTTCTATTACTATAAGACAGTCCACTCTTTGTGCTTGCCAATATCCATGTCCATTTTGAACAAATCCTTCCTCAATAAAAATAACGTGATGGCCTTCTTTCCAATTATAAATCATGGGCAAAAACATATGCCCCTAATATGATCATAATCCTTAAGGGAAGACATGCACTTCGAAACTTGACTTGACTTAAGTAAAATCCTGAAATTTTGCATATCCAATCAAACATTACTCTTCTAAAAACATAAAATGTCTAACTTCAAATAATGGATAACATTACCACCAGGAGAACATTGAAAAATAATTATACATACAGATAGCACGACTATGGAAGCAGCACTATATTAACAGACTCATTCTTGAAAACTTGACTCACATGATATTAATTGAGAATACACAAAATTGAGAAAGTACAAATGAAATCTGCATACCAATGAAAGAAATAGTGTGAATACAATGTTTTCGTTGTTTCAATGGTATTCATTCAAACAAGTTGCAATTAATTCAATAGAACATAAAAGTTACACGACAATAAAACCAGAAAAAAAATTTATAATAATTCGCTGAAGAAACACCAAGGTGATTCACTTCCCACAACTAAATATAACCCACAAAACCTAGAAAAAGGCAACAACCAACAATAATTTCAAGATTCTCACTCAATGCACAGTTTCAAGCTTATGGTCTACAAAAACTTAGCCTCGTTTCTACAATTCTCCAATGATTTCTATAATGGCCCATTTCACAGCCGGACAACCACAGCAAAAACTTGAAGATTAAAAATCCTGCAGCATACCCAAAGTTATCAATCGAATGGATTGTATAACATGTAATTTTATTTTTGAAGATCATTTTAAGTCCAAAAGTTCCGGCCTCCTGATGCAGGCACCCCACACAAAGAAATTAATAAGCAAATAATAGAAATTTAAAAGATTTAGATTATATTTTTCCCTCTCATATTTCCTTGCAAGCAACCGTAGCTTGAGGGGGGAAAAAAAGAACGCCTACTTGTTGAGGATGTCATAATTTTGCAAAGGCATCGATACGATTAGAGAACCCAACAATAAGGAGATCGTAAAAGAAAGTGAAGAATCAAACCTCTGATTAGATCTCGAAGGCAAGAATCAGCATAGTAGGTGGATCTGGAAGAAGTGCCATCGGAGACAGAATCGCCGCCGCTAAGGAATTGGTTTCGAGATAGGAACGTGGAGGTTGTCGGAGACAATCTCCATGGCAGAGAAGTGAGCTTCCTCCCAGCTACTCTCAACATCCTCTTCTTTCTTTCTCTTTTCCCTCTTTAGGGTTTGTTTCGATCAATGTCCCTGGCAGAGACCTCCGGCTCTTCTGTATCGAGACGAGCGTTCGCACTTCGAAGAAGGATCAACTCACCAAAAAATTGCGTTTATTTTGAATACGATACGACGTCGTTGGTGCATCAGCTTTTCACTTGCTGACAAGTCTTCTCTTCTTTCTATTATTTTGCAATATATTTTAATCTGTTTCTCTTACCCTATTTTAAAAAATTCCCCCAGGAATTTATCCATGTTCTCTATTAGATATCACACATATGAGTGTCACTGAGTTACGATAAAAACACTAGATCCAAATGGGTCAATAACACATAGTTCCTCTTCACCAAAAAGGAAAAAAAAAATGATGTGAATACACACATAATTCACAGTTTTAAGAAATATAAAAGTTATCCCACGGTCCCACCAAGTTATTAGCTTAATAAATCATCATATCTATTACACCCACAAAGCATGCAGAAGATATTGTGGTTTTTCATCATTTAAGTTCTGGCTGCACAAAATAGGAAAATTTTCTTCCAAAAACCGTCATGGTTGAAAAACAATTCAAAAGTATGGTATACCCCATGCAAATCAGCACTTGCAGTATAACGGTCCCCATAGCATCATAAGAATCTAAGCTCAATCATCTGTCGTAGCAGAGGAATGATGAGGGAAACTAGACCACACATCTTCCCACGTCCTCAAACCCTCGGTCACTTCCTTGACAACTGATGCTACCTCTTCCACGTTAACACGGATTTGTCCCTTGCTATCTCTCTCTCGGATTGTTACCGAGGATGTTGAATCAACGGTGATAGCAAAGGGTACACCAAGTTCATCTGTTCTTGCATATCTTTTCCCTATTGATGTGCCTGTAAATGAAATAAAATGTATTCAATCAGAATTTCATGATACCAATGCATAAGAAGGCATTTACTAAGTTTATATAAGGGTTTCCAAGCATGTAAAAGCAAATATCACTCCGTAGCACTCATATTATACCAGATTATCTCCATCAGTTACAATCTGATCCCAACAGTATTTGGGTTAAAGACTGAAGACAACGATGATACAAGTGAATATATATGTGCAACAGCGCAAACAAAAACATTTTTGTCATAATCATTCATGAACATATGCCTACGCCAGCAAATATATCAAACTTCAAAAGCCACAAACCTAACCAATAACCAACTGATCTAATCACAATCAAGTGAGTTTTATCTTGCTCAGATACCTGTAATGTCAATCTTATGTGAGATTCCAGCAGCAGTCAGAGACTTGGAAATGACCTTGGCAACCTCCTCATACTGTTGATTTTGAACCAGTGGGAAAACTGTGCATTTGATCGGTGCTACAAGAGGGGGGAAGCGGAAAACATTCAACTGCTCATCCCCAGCCTTACTTGGCCTTGTATAGAAAGAGTGCTCATAGAGGCAATATATTATCCTTCCAACACCAAAAGATGGCTCAATCACAGATGGTGTGAAAACTCTCTGATGTTCTTTCTTCTTCTCCTTTGAAATTGTGACCATGCTCTTCTTAATGCTTACAGTTTTCCCAAGAGTGCGGACATAAAAGTTCACCTCTCCTTTGGATTCCAGATCAGCCTTCAATTTCATAGCTTCGCCTTCCTTCATTGCCTATCAGAAAAGGATTATAACGTATCAAACAAATGCTGCAGAAAGCTTCACAGTGTCAAGGACCCGTCAAGAAATTAATTCCACTTCTCACCTCCAAAGCTTCAACCACCATCTTCTGGTTCCCCTTAAATGCAAGGCCCAACTCTTTTTTCACAGGAGTGATGATCAATTTCTGCAATTGCATGGCATGGGTCAGAACCAAATATAGCGACAAAATTAAGCTATCAGTTTCCTAATACGAAAAGCTGCCATTAATAGTGTTACCTCGACTTCCCTAGGTTCAGAAAACTTTTCATGAGCCACAAGAGGGACACCACTTTTCTCCTGTTAAAAGTGATAAACAAAAACTTTTAAACAAAAGTTCCATAAGCACATAATGCATTGTTTCATATACACAGAATCCTGACATCTTTTCATATGAATGAAGGGTATGTGCAGAAGAAACATCTATCCAATCTTTTATTTGTAAGATCGAGAAAAGATCAAACAAGTTCTCACCGAGTGGGCTCGCAAGTCATAAGCAGATCTGTCCGCAATGCCAACACACTCAATCCATCCATAGGAACATTCAATCTCCGCATCCCAGCAGTCAGCAGCATAGTGGGCCATTTCATTTGCAAGATGCTGCCGGAAACGTAACCGGTCTTTGTCTATACCAAGGCTAGTGAGGAAGAGATAAACTCTGCCAATGAAGTAGCCAAGGGTTTGATTGTTGACAATTCCCTGAAATGATATAAACCACATTGTCAGGGAGAGGGGGGTATGAGGGGAGATGCAAAAGACTAAATGTCAAACTAACCCTTGAAACTGCTTCTCCCAGTGGAATTTGCTTTGCCGAGGCCCCAGACATTTGTTCTTCTCTTGGGAACATCAGGAATTCCAAATTTACAACATCCGAATACTTCGGGTGAGATTTGTCTTCAGGATCAACAAAATGCTCTATTTCTGCAAGTGTGAATTCACGAACTCTCAAAAGGCCTTGTCGAGGAGATATCTGTATATGAAGGGTACAGCAATCAGAAAACCTTCTCTCCCATTCACGCAAAGCTCAAATTTTGCAAATGTCTTCACAAATCATAGGCTTCTAAACAAGAAAGCAGACAACTTCTAGAAATCAACTGCAACAGTAATGGGCAGCGCAATAGATTGGCGCAGAGAACAATAACGCAGAGCCAATTAATCCACAACAACAGATTTCTAAATATAAAAGGTAAATAACTCAGGTGCACAAGGCTACTATAGTGGGATCAAGGAAAACACAATCATAACCCTGAAATTGGAAGAGGTTGTTTCCAAGATCGGTTATGGTGAAACAACCTTACCACTAGGCCAAGGGCCATTTCAATATGCACACAAAAATAGTAGAAGACCCAGCACAGAAGCATGTAGGTGTTAAAGAACGAATTCTTAAAAGAAAATTTCAAAACCTCATTTCTGAAGGCTTGACCAATTTGAGCTGCAGCAAATGGGAGCTTGTTGCCATTGTAATAGTATAGGTCTTTGAAATTAACAAATATGCCCTGTGCTGTTTCAGGGCGCATATACCTAGGCAGGAAGAAAAATTAAGAGTTCAGAAAAAATAATATAGCAAATAATTGAAACAATGCCAGATAAATTAACCGAGAGTTCTAAGCTAATTTACTTAAAATAGTCAATCAATCTATCTCATTTCTGGTTATGCTGCACAACACCATCACAAAACTTACAGCCTTGGCAACAAAATCAATCACTACTCACCCAGGGATCAAGCCAGATGGACCAATTGATGTCTGAAACATCAAGTTGAATGGATAAGGATCAGAAAGATTATTCTTTGTATCTGGTGCCGTTATTCCATACTCTTTTATTTTTGCACCAAGCTCCTCAGCAGAGAAATCATCCAATGTTGCAAGCACATGCTTAAATTCAGCAGCCTTGTCAGCACTAATGCTAAGATCTTTCTGAAGCTTTTCATTGCAGTGATCCTTTAGCAAGTGGTCAGCTCTGTAGCAATTCCCGGTTTTCTCATCCTTAACCATTAGGTCGGTGAATTTATCAACATGGCCAGATGCTTTCAACACAGGCTCAGGTGTAACACACGGACAGTCAACCTCCAACATGTTCTCCTCGAGAACAAAATGCTGGGAAACATTGAAAGTAAACCACCCATATTAGCTGCTTCCCCAATCTTTAACAACTTTATGACAGGGTACAAGAGCAACAACAACAACAACGCAACACTACAGTGATAACCGCTGGACAGCAAAAAATAATTTACGCCACTGATAGTGGCTAGATATACGGACAAGCATATAAATATCTAGTTTACTGTCCTAAACTTTGATTTCTCAAATACGAACCTTGTAAGTGAGTCTATAACGGTCATTAAGATATAGCAAAAACTTAAAATCAAACCTACTTGAGTTCATCTCACTTGTTTCAATCATTTGGAAATTGAAAACTGCTAAATTGGGCTCTCATTTCACAAATTTACACGGCATCATTGTCTAAGTCATGTACAATCAACCATTAGCATCGCCTTGAGCTTGAAACCACCTTAATTGAAAGAAAAGTTATAGAAACGGTTATTACCTGACGCCAGAAAGCAAGAACATTAGACTTAACGGCGCAACCCGGCGGCCCATAATCATAAAGGCCGGCGACACCCCTGTAAATCTTAAACGATGGAATGTAGAACAAACGCCGTTCGAGAGTATTAACCACGGCTTGCCTGAACTCCTCCCTGTTCATGCCATCAGCGCCACTTCCAGTGACCGCCGCCTGAAACTGCCTCTCAAGCTCATTCTTCTCGAGCTTTAAACTACTTAAGGCTTCAATAGCGGCGTCGATTTCCGTCTTTGCAGCATTCGAGGCTTTCAGGGCCCTAACAACGTTGCCTTGATTTTCCACCGCCGATTGCTTCTCAGCCAAGGCTTGGCGAAGCGACTCCTCCGATGCAGCCATTAGCGAAGAGATGCGTGCGAAGGCGTATGAGTGACAAATAGTAGCCAATTGGAAATGATGAGGAAAGGAAGGCAGAGAAAAATCGCATGCGAGCCCGGCAAGTCTTTTGTCTTCGGGTGCTTCGCTAGGGTATGGTTGAGATGGCCGAGTTGAAGTGATGTTAACTTTGATATGTCTCTCACCGGAGTAAGGTTGTTGAGATGGCCGAGTTGGTCTAAGGCGCCAGATTAAGGTTCTGGTCCGAAAGGGCGTGGGTTCAAATCCCACTCTCAACATATTATTAATTTTGTATTTTATATATATTTTATTAATTTTATATATATATATATATATTATTAATTTTGTATATGGACCTCAATTGGAATAGTGGGCTTCATTTTATTTTTTAGTGTATGGGCCTCAATTGGAATAGTGGTATGTATAATTAATTTCATATATATATATTATTAATTTTGTATATGGACCTCAATTTTTATATATATTTTATTAATTTTATATATATATATATTAATTTTGTATATGGACCTCAATTGGAATAGTGGGCTCCATTTTATTTTTTAGTGTATGGGCCTCAATTGGAATAGTGGTATGTATATATATATATTTTTTTTTATAAATTTCATATATGGGCAACAATTGGAATAGTGGGCCTATTGACACTTGTACTTTTATAGGCTTGATCTGGTAGTGTGTCGTATATTGTATTTGTACTTGTACTAAAAAAAAAAAAATGGAATAGTGGGCTTCATTTTATTTTTTAGTATATGGGCCTCAATTGGAATAGTGGGCTTCATTTTTTATTAATTTCGTATATGGGCCTCATTGGAATTGTGGGCTTCATTTTTTATTAATTTCGTATATAGGCGTCAATTGGAATTGTGGACTTGATTTTTATTTGTATCTTTGGTTTGCATAGTTTATATTTGAGAAAAATAAATAAATTAGCTTATAAATTATTAAAAATAAGTAGATTTATAAGTTATAAGTTTTTGGTTATATTTTGAAATAAGTTAATTTATATTAAATTGTAATAAATGAATGAATAGCGTATTAACTCCTATGAGAAGCTTATTTTAAGGTACCGTGTAAGAACTTATAAATTAGCCTATTTTTAGGCATTTGGTTTGTTCATATGATATTTTTAAAATAAACTAATTTATATTAATTGTAATAAATAAATGAAGAGCCGTAAAAAAATATTATTCTAAAGTAGCGTATAAAAGCTTATTTTAAGGTAGCATATAAGAGCTTATAAAATAGCATAAATAGACCCAATCACTTCTTGTCCATATACAATGTAAACATTGTTACTTAATGTTTTAATATGAATTAGCACATATAAGTATCTCATTTTTAAAATTTAATAAAAAAAGATAATACAATACCTTACTTTTTATTATAAAATGCCACTTGTTAATAAGAAAAAAAATAAAAAAGCATTGTAAATTGGATTTTAGGATTGGGGGGGGGCCACAATCATGGACATGGTCCCCACTTTATCACAAGCAGAATATGACCCCATACTAACCCTCCCTAATCACAGGCCCTCATGAGATGAGACTGCTTCCAAGCCCATCTTTGTAAGCTTCCATTTTAATATAATATTATAATCCTTGCGTGTCTTTATTTTGAAACTTAAAAGGGCAAATTGATTTAACAAGAGATGTATGACAGGAACAAACTATATCACATGTATAATAAGGATAGTGATATTTCACTTGCACCATTTTGGGGTAATGGTGTGCTCTCATGGCCTCTCATCAACCTTTTGAGCCAAAGGTTCCAAAACAAACGGGGAAAAAGAAGTGGCTTTTTATGGAAGAGTGGTCATCCATTAGTACTAGCCATCAAACAAAGATTGGAGCAAAATTATTGATCAAGACATAGAGTGATTTTCTTAACCACTCGCGTTGATAGTCTAGTCAGTGAATATTTATGTGGTTAAATTGTATGGATTCGGGTGATTATGAGTTCGACTTCCAATGAAAGCAATACACTTGTGACCACAAGCTGAGGTTTTGACCCAATTTACCATGTCGTAAGACATCAATATACAACAAATCGAGCAATTCATAATAATAGATGATCTACGATCAAAAGGTATTAATGATGATAATACGAAAATCATTTTCACCATTGAGACGTTGACAAGTGTGTATCCATAGAAAGTGAATGAGAGAAGATCATACTAGGGAGCATCTCGATACATCTAGATGTCACCTCAGTCGGTATTCTTCGGTACTACCTAACAAGCATGACCTTGAAAACCCCATATGACCAAAAGGTCCAAAATACCTCTGGTATCGAGGAGCACTCATCGTTATTTAGGGAGAAGATCTGCAAGAGATCTCTAGGTGATTCACCCCCAAAAATTTTGCCTGCAATAAAGAGAGCTTAGTAAATCTAAATTCATATAAAAGGACCTCCACTCAGGTTAATCTCCTCACTTTTTTCACTATTGATTACTAGCTAAATAGAGGGCTCTAAATACCGAGATGTCTCACTAGCCTTATTACAATATTACCTAATGAACTAACTTGAGCGTCGAAGCGTCCTCCTTAGGTATACCCCTGTGACCCTAAAGCTTACATTTCCTATTTGCGCAGAGACAGAACAACGACCTCTTGATCCCTAGTCTAATCAATTGAGACGCTTATAGAATCGAGCAGTCGAGAAGTCGATCCGATTTTGCATGTCATCAAATAGGTTTTTGGTTTTTGATCAAATATTGAACGCTTTAGGCAAATTGGTTGTTGATTAAGAAAAATGACCCATTTTGAGGTTTTTGAAAAGTAAAGATAAAGGTGGCCTTTGAATTTTTGAAAACATATGATATCCTCCAATTAAGAAAGTAATATTTATCAAATAAGGGAATCCCATTAATTTAGAAAATCAAAGTCATGAATGATTTTTTTTTGAGATACAACCTAAAGTAGATATAACGCAATACTACAACACACTACCCAAAGTCATGAATGATGAATAGCCCTAATTAATTATAAATAATAAATTAGAGGATAATACCCATACGGTACAAGCCTTAACCTTCACAAAAAGCCCACAAATCCCATCCTACCTATTCTCTTCATTCTAAACGGCGTAACGGGGCTCCTGCTTGAAACGCCGTTACTTTTCTCCACCCCGTTAAGTCACGTGGCTTGCCACAAATTTTGAGTCGGCTTCAATTCATGGAATTAGAGCAGTTAAGCCTCGCTCCAAATCCCGTTGACGCCGACATTGACAGCCCTACTAACGGCAAGTCGACGCCGGCCACCGACGGCGGAGATGACGGAAGTAAGGCCCCGAGACTCCCACGCTGGACGCGGCATGAAATTTTGGTCCTCATAAAGGGCAAACGAGTGGCCGAGAACCGGGTCCGGAGAGGCCGTACCCCGGGTATGGGGCTCCGGTCGGGCGTCGTGGAGCCCAAGTGGGCATCGGTCTCCTCGTACTGTAAGCAGTATGGGGTCAACCGGGGTCCGGTGCAGTGCCGGAAGAGGTGGAGCAATTTGGCCGGTGACTTCAAGAAGATTAAGGAGTGGGAGTCTCGCATAAGAGATGAAATGGAGTCGTATTGGGTGATGAGGAACGATTTGAGAAGAGAAAGGAGGCTCCCAGGGTTTTTCGACAGGGAGGTTTACGATATTTTAGACGGAACGTCGGCAGGAGGCCCCACGGGGCTCGCGTTGTCTTTGGCACCGTCACGAGTCGGGGCTTCCGGTGACGTGGACGAGCCGGATGCAGAGGAGGAACCCGTCTTTGATAGCGGGAGGAGCGCCGCCGCAGAGGACGGCCTATTTTCCGACTTTGAACATGACGATGCAGGAGTCACCCCGGAAATGCAGACACTGCCAAAGGATGTTCCACCTATTACCATTGCGGTGTCAGCTCCTGGATCGGCGACTCCGGCGCCGATTTCTGGTAAGTTGAATTTTGAAATATTGGAGTACATATTTTCTGATTTTTTTTTCTTAGAAATAATAGTGGTTGGTGTATTTCACTATTTTTAAAGGTAATTATAGATTTTCCCGAGATGTGTAGTTTTTTCTTGGGTTCTTTTTTTGAATCCACATTTTAACTGGGTTTACATTCACGTTGTTGCAAATTAATTTCTTTTTTGTTTGGTTCCCTGGAAAAAAAGAAAGAAAATGCTTTCATCACAGGCTGATTTTTCAACTGTAACATATTCTTGTTTGCAGAGCAGCAGTACCAACCACATCTATCACCACCACCAGGGTTTCAAGCTCCGGGTAATACTCCCAAACTTAAACCCTAACGATCTTGATTGAATTTGAGGACGTTTATTGATTTTTGAAACAATTGATTCAGTATATTGTTATTAATGCCTCCTGAAAGGATCTAGTAAAATTTATTGAGTTGTTTAAAGGGTCGAAATGGTCTGTTACCAATGGAATTCATTGTTGGCTGCTACTGATTAGTAAAGCATTTGTTGGTTTGTTATTAGAAGTTATTTTATGTTTGAATCACGAAATGCGAATTTGGATTGCATCATTGGGAAGAAATCACTGAACATTTAACTATGTTCACCATGGAAGCAGAATAAAGCTCAATGATTATTAGTTAACACGATGGGACTTGGCTCCCTCTCGGACGTTTCTTGCATTGAAGATCATCTTCATGTTTGCTTAGTACTTGAAGATTTCATATTATACAAATCGTAAAATTTTCTTAATCACCTATCAGGCTGGCATGAATAAGAGTGTTTCTTGAGGAAAGTCTGCTGTTTTCTTTCATAATAGAGCCAGGAATAATGGCTGGCATATAAGTCTACTTTTTCTGTTATTATGCTATGATCTGTCCTACCCGAGAGCTGAAAATCTTTTCCAGTTTTGATTTCATTTAGTAAATACTGATGATAAAGATCTCTCTTATACAAACATGTGTTTGATGCTCTCTGCAGGTGCAACCAATATGAAACAACCAGCCTCGAACCCGGAGATGGGATCTACTTCTCAGGAGAGACGGAAGAGGAGACACGTCGTGACAGATGTGGACGAGGAAACAACTAATCTGCAGAATCAGTTGATTGATGTCTTGGAAAGGAACGGTAAAATGTTGAGTGCACAACTTGAAGTTCAGAATACCAATTTCCAGTTGGATCGAGAGCAGCGCAAAGTCTACGCTGATGGCCTAGTTGTTGTTCTTAACAAGCTTGCAGATGCCCTAGGAAGAATTGCAGATAAATTATAGAGAAGTGAAATCAGATATAGGAAAAGTTCTTTCCAAGCCCTATAGATGATAGTGGAGGCTGAAGAATTGCCAGATTGAATTACTTCCAGTACGGGATTCTGTTTTGCATTTGATTTTCCTCTATCATTTTACCCTCTCTGCTCTTTATATCTTTTTTTTTTTTCATACACAGATAATAAGTTTAGAGGTATTAGCATTACATTTCATACCAATTTTCTGCAATTATTCTTAGAATCATCAGGTTTATATAGATAGTTATCTTTCTCCCATCAATTCTAGTGGTTGTAAAAAGTACAATGCATTGATTGTGTTAATACTACAATGCATATTTCATATTTGACTGGAAAGAAAGCAAGTTTTTATTTTCTTTCTGATGCTCTGAAGCCCTGAAACCCTGCTTAGAAGTTACTCCAGGATATATAAACTGAAAAAAATCCAGAAGAGGGAGAGGCGACAGGAGGGATTGGCACCCAGTTGAGTGATAGCTGCCCGGACAGAACCGGCAAACGATTTACATATGGTATTTCTGCCACTATCATTCGTAGGCATAAGAATCTCTCATGGTATACTCTAGTCAACAACATAATATCCATAACAAAATGATGTGAGAAACTCAAATCAACTAAATCCTCTCAAACCCAAGACACTAAGAAGAGGGGAAAAAACACCCATAAAAAAAGAGCCAGAATGGAATGCAGTTATGGAGGACTTCAAAAAAAATCCCAGGACATCATAGTAGAGAAATACTACAATGATAAGAACTTCTTCCCTTTGATCTCAATCACTCAACATTCAGAGTCGTCTGAACTCGACTTTGTTCTGTACTTGCGATTTGGTTTTTGGATACTAGAACTTTCATCTGTTGCACTTACTTCTTGCTCAGCTTCCTCCACTGCAGCAACTTTGAATTGATGGGATTCTATCACTGCAATGCCAATGGGGCATTCTGCTTGCTGGGAGGACTTGATGATATCAACTTTCTTATCTTGCTCAACCTCACTGCAACTATCTGCTGATTCACAAGCCACTGCCTTTTTCTTAGGAATAAAAGTGATAAATTTTGGAAGATCCAGAGAAACATCCTGGGAGTTTGATCCCAAGTCTGAGGGCTTTGAACTTCTGACCAACTCCAAAGAGTCCATACGAGCTCTGGTGTTGGATTCTTCATCAACCTCCTTCATTGAATTCAAGGTATAGTGTGTGTAAGGGTTCTGGGTACAATCTTGAACCCTTGATGCATTTCGGGCCAACATAGATCCATCATTAGAAACAATAGCACTTATTGAAGAATTTCTTATCAAAACATCTTGATGGCCTTCTGATAACTCTTCACTACTAAACATACAACCAGGATCAAACTTGACACGTTTTGGTGATTTGGGAATTGAATTAGTGTCCTTCCTCTTTAAGATAGATCTGAGTAGGACACCATCTCCAGACAATCTAACCTGAGGGTCCTTAAATTCTGTACCGGGATTACGAGGAGAATTCAATACCTGGGCTTCAGCATCATCTTCCATTAGCCTGTTCCTAGCAGCAAGGTGATTGGCACGTGGATCTTTCGTAGTACTGCTTAATGAGTTGAAAAGGACATTCTCCGCATTCAAATGCGACCCATGATTGGTAACATCCTTCATATAAAGCCGATCATCAGCATTTTCTCTGCCACAAGCCACTTTGTCATATTCATCTTCTTCTTCCTGCGATCAGCACCAATTGAAGAAGCATTAGACTATGGAGAATGACGAAAGGTTAATTAAAAGGACACATGGAAACAAATTACGAATCATCTATTCTCACCAATTGAATGAAAACACTATATATCTCCCCCACACTTTCTGTATGCAGTAAATTATGAATTTCACCTTTTATAGCAAGAAAGCATAAGATGATTTTCCCACCAGAAGTACACGGACATACTGAAAACATCAAGCCATCATAAACTAGTCCGAGCAGTCCATAGGCTTAAACTTCAAATTACCCATTTTCATTCTGTCACATTGATGTCGTCCTATGTTAGGTCACTGTGGAAGCCAACAACAACAGAAGAGGCAAAAGGGGAAGCAAAAAAAAAGACTGCAGCATAATCTATTCACAACAAAAAAACACAGCAACTAACACAAGCAAAGGCAGCTCGTTTATTCTCATGAGCATTTCCCACAGACAGAAATTCATCAATATAACATACTCAAAAAGCTCAAGAAAACATACTTCATTGTCGAGAGTGCGGTCCAATCCTATCGACGATCGGATATCCCATTCATCACTATCCTTCGGCTGTTCATCACCATCTTCATCGACATCATCAAGATCCCCTCCAAGCCCTCCGCCTAACTTTGCGTTCCTTCGAGAACTTTTGCGATCCTTCTTCAAGAAATCATCGAACGAAGCGGAACACGGCGTCTCATCCCGGTCAGAAGAGCCCGAGTCCCGCCTCCACTCTTTCCTCTCCACCTCTTCTCCGGTGAGAGACCAAGGAGATGATCGATCGGCTGAAGAAGGTTGCACGGAAGAGTTCGATCCGCCAGAGAGGGATCCGAATATTCTGCCAACGCGAGCTCTGAAGCTGTCGTCGTCCATGGAGTCTGAGGAGGCGGCCATCCTGATACTGGGATTTGCGAGGCAGTAGAACTGGACCGCCTTATGGTCGCTTCATCCCTTTTTAAAGGATAAGGAGCACCGCCCTGTGGGGTTTTTAATATTTGTTAGGGGCGTTATAGTCATTTGATTTTTGGGCCACCTTATTGGGCTCACTTAGCTCCAATAGGCAATAGCCTATAACGTTTAACTAGGGCTGACCCACACTTCAGTGGACTGTGTGAACTGGGCAGGCTTGGCTGAGAAAGGCCCATTACTATTCCCATTAACTTGGGCTGGCGACTGGTGCTAAGTCCGTAAGTCGGTTAGACTTTTGTTTCAAAGAACCAATATGTGTTGTTTGTTAAATTGTTAATCGCTAAATATCACTAAAGCCAAATTGAACAAATCAAATGTGCACCAATATCATCAACTAGGGGTGTAAGCCATCGGTTACGCTCATTTTTTTTATAATTTTTGACATGAATTTAACTGAACCGATGATTGATTATCGGCGGTTATTTCAATATTTCGACTATTGGTCAATTCTATTAAATAAATATGTAATTTTTTTGAAAATAACCCACCGATCAATTAGGTTATTGATCGATTACGGTCATTCGGTTTCTTATAACTCTACCATCAACGAAATGCAAAATTCACCCAATTTCTTTTTCTTTTTTTACAGGAGAATTGATGTGCTTTCAATGTTGAAAATTCAAACTCAAAGTCTCAAACATATCAATGATATTATCCGTTTTGAGTTACGGGTCCGCACATATTTGTCTATCGTGAAAAATAACCATTAGTTTTTAGGCCCATAAAACACGTCCATGTGTGAGAGGAACTAGACTTTTATTTATATATATACTATTCGGTATTGAGTTATTAGGCTTAACATCCAACCCTAACAAATGAATTGATGGAAAGTCACCATTAATTTATAGAGATTTTGGGTTCGAGCATCCCAACCATGCCCCTTTATTCAAAAATAATCATGACTACTAGTTTTTTCGTTGGCTTTGGATAACCATTTGTTACGGAGGGAAAAGAAATGCAACTGGTCAAAAGGGCAACAACATTGGGCCCTAGTCCTAGTGGAATCATTCAAGTATTTTCTTTTTCAACTTTTATCATCTATGATTCTACAAAAGGCCATCAGCCCAATTCCTTTATCTTCCTCTGCTCTTCTTTCTTGTCTCTAAAAATTCGTCAATCAGTGTGAAAGGAATAAAGATGTTTGCCCATATTTTTATGTTTACAATATTTTATTAATTTGATCTATTTTTTTAAAAAACTAAAAAACACCTTACGAATTTCTCGTTTGAATATCCAATATGCGTCTAAATTATGATCGTCAAGCCATCTATCTCACATAAACTATTCGCCATAACGACAATATAAATTAGAGCAAAGTTCAACGAGTGGTACACAAATATGAATTTGACCACGCTGTTAAGCCATTTGCCTAAGTTCAATATACCATTCTCACAAGACATACCCAAGTGTTAAAAATTATTTCATAACTCAAATCAAACTGAGCAAATTCTTTTCATAATAATATTTTTTACTGTGGAGATTTCTTTTGGTAATGGTATTGGCTACAAGCTTGAAAATTAGTTAACATTAGAGAATACATGTTAATTGGAGTTCTTAGACCATCCACAGCAGATACTCTAAACAGAAACTCTAAATTTACAGTAAAAGTACACTTTTCACATATTTGCAGTTTCTTTAACAGTATCACCACTCAACAGATACTCTAAATCATTTAAATATTCATTTATATTATCAATTTTTATTATTTAAACTGAAGTCTTTTTACATTTAAATCAATTAACATAATAATAAATCAATTGATATTTATATATTCCAAAAATTAAATATATATTGACAACTAATATTCGACAAATTAACAAATTTGGAATCATAATTGATAAAAGCCAACCGAATACCACGTCATGCACATAGAACCCTCTATTTTAACTTTTAAAAAAAAAAAACAGAGAGTTCGCCAGTGAGAGGTTCAGAAAATGAGTGAACAAGAAAAAAAAAAACAAAACAAAAAAGAGACAAAATAAATGAATATTTTAATCAAAATATTATATACAGTATTGAACAGTGAAACAAGACATCTACCATTTCACTGTTCATATATGCAGTTTTAGAGTATCTCGTCCAGTATCTGTTGGAGCATGATTTTTTGTCAAAAACTGGAAATGGTACTCTAAATTCACAGTATATACTATTTTACAGTAACTGCTGGAGGTGCCCTTAGATTGTTTCGAACTGAAATTTCAAAGAAATATTTCAAAATTTACTTTGAAAGTTCAAACTTTAAAAACTAACGAAATATCATCGTATTTAGAGCAATTGCAATGATATAGTTTTAATGGGGAATGGAGGGTATATGCTTGTTCCATTGAATGGGTAATGGATAAAGAGAAATTCTCTTATGCGGACACCCATAAGTTATATTAACTTATGCACCTCAATTTCATCATTGATTTGAAAGTGTGAGACCGAAAGCTGTAGACCCTACTTGTCATTTCACTTTTGAAAACACTTAAAAAGTGGAGTGCGCAAGTTATTAAGTTGCGGACATCCGCACTTAAGAATTTATGAATGGATAAAAAGGTAACAATGATAACATTTTGTTGTCCCAAATTTGTTAGGTCAAACTTGTAAGCATAGAATATTTTTTTCTTTTTTTGAAATGCCCATAGACCACACACACGCTAAGCCATGCCCGAGGGACATGAATACCACCACAGCGGATGAAAAACTACCAAAATCCCAAACCCCTTAGTGAGAATAGAACCCTGGACCTCAAGATCCTGGGCAGATAACCAGACCAACCAGTCTCTCTCCCATTCTCGTAAGCATAAAATATGATTGACTTCAAACATGAGTCCCACTTATACCAAAAATCAATATTGGCCCCAAGTCAATTACACCAAAAACTAAATCAATAAATTTACAATATTATGTCAATATTCAATATATATAACATTTCATTATCATTCTCAATCACCTTAACAAAACACTTAATCGACTACATTTTGTCGTTCCCAATAGCATTGCGCACTGTGATTGTTCCTCATGCTCCCATTATGGCATCTACGACGGTTTTGGTTCGTGGGTCCCACTTCGATTTTTTTCACTTTCTTTTTTGGATTTTGTTTTACGTTGAGTGATTTTCATTTTCTCGCGCGGAGAGCAAATGGAGGGAAGTTTTCAGTGCGTGGCCCACTTCTTTAAGTGCTGAGCGCGCGTGACTGAAGCATCTTGGATTCGTTGTTTTCCCCACGCTCTCCTCACGAGCGTGAATACATCTCCATTGCACATCTGCTCCCTTTCATATTTTATTTTGATCATATTTATTTTTTCAAAATACAATTTCAATATTAAAATAAAATTAGTATAAGACCGTGTTCCATTGTCTAAATTAATTTATCATACGCGCACAATATAGTTAGTAATTGGATAGGTAGTAGTTGAATTCGTGTGTATATATATTAGCGTGGGAGTTCGAATCTAGATCATATAATTTTAAAATTAAAAATTTATTATTGAGGTAAATTTAATGCTCTGATAATTGGTCTAGAAATATTTCCGAAAATGTTTAAGATCAATTTCTTCTTTGAAAGTATTAGAGTTTAAACCTCTTTAACATATCTTCGTTTTGCTTCAATAAAATACTTGCGTTATAAAAAAAATGTTGTCTTAATCCTCTTACACATTACTTATAATTCAATAGTAAAGTTAAATTTAAAATAAGATATAAATTAATGTTTGTGAATTTTATTTTGGAAAAGTTATTGTGAATGCTTGCACATGAAGTACTAACATATATGGGCAATGTGCGATACACGCGCGATGAATGCCGGTTTGGTAAGAGTGGTCCTTACGTCCCTTCGTTACTGTGTAAAGTCCACCACTGTCCGACACTCGGGAGTTCGTATAAAAGTTCAATGAAACGAAGTCGTATTAAGCCCTTCAGAGCATCCACAGTAGTATAATATAATACAGCACTTCAAAATTATTCTCTCTCTTCTCCTCTTTCCTATGTGGCACAATTTAATTGGATGAGTGGGTCCCATAATAATACTATTCATCAACACTCCATAAATTCCAACACTCTATATTCATTTTCTCTATTTTCTCTCTCTTCCTTTTCATCATCTCTCTCTTCCTTTTCATCTTCTCTCTCTTTCTTTTCATCTTCTCTCTCTTTCTTTTCATCACCTCTCTCTTCTTTTTATCACATTTCTCCTCATTTTCATCATCTCTCTCTTCACTATTCATCAACTATATATATACTCCAACTCTCAAGTATCATTTTTCCACAACTAAATTTTCAAGTGTCATTTTTCACCCATTGTGTGCATGTAGCGCTATATTTATCAAAAAAGTAACATTTCAAGTACTTGAAATACACTCCATTATATCCATTGTGAGAGTATAACACTATATTTATCCAAAAAGTATTGCTAACAATGTTAAATATAACACCATTGTGGATGCTCTCAGCTCGTCTCCTTTCGTCTCTTCCTAATTTGGCTCGAAAAGCAAAAAAACCAGAAGGTTAAATAAAAAAGAAAACACAAACAAAAACCGCTCTCGCTGTCTGACTGGTGTCTCTCTGTTTCTTTACGCTTTTCTTCTCTTTATCTGTGTATGTCTGTCTCCCTTTCTCCTCCTCTCTGTCTCCCTCACGTGGTCTGGACATTCTCAGGTTAGCAAAGCTTGGCCTAATCAAGCCCTTTCCATTCCCGGTAAACACCGACCGCCCTAACTAAATCATTCTCGTGTTTTCCTGTTCCTTGTTTTGCTCCTTTTTTTTAGTTGTTCTTCTAGGGTTTCATGACCAGCTGAGCAGAAAAGAGGACGTTATTTGGCTAATTTTAACCTGTCAAAAGAGAGTTGGTTGTAGATGTTTGAAAGTTGGAGGTGAATTCTGCTTTGTTTTTTCGGTTTAATGATCGGGATGCCTAATTGAGATTTGTGGCGGAGACGAGCTGGAACCATGGTCTCGAAGACGCTTTTCGATGAGCTCCATGACTCTCCCATGTTCCGGACGCAGGTCTGTTCCGCTTTGTATCTTCCTTGGCTTCGATGAAGCTGGAAGGAGTTGAAGCTGTATCTAGCGAATGAATTTTATTTTAGAATTTTTTAATATTCACTTGCTAGTCGATCTAAGTTGTCTCGGCCTGTAGTTTTGACAGTCTTTAGCGGTAGTGTTCGCAATGCTTGGTTTTGATTGATTAGAAAATTTAAGGCTTAAAAAATGAAGGTTGAGCTATTGTGATATATGTTAGATGAAGCATAAGCTGAAATATCTCTTCATGACAGCCAGTTTCCAGTGATATGTTATCGGATAAATTTTGTGTGTATAAATATCTTTTAGGATTGTATGTATTGCTAGTTTAGTTAGTTCAAACCTTCAAGGAAACATAATTGTTGGATAGATATTGGCATACTGGACTTGCGATTTTGTAATTGCTTCCACAATGGTTAAGATTTAGTCTAGAGGGTGTGAACTGTGAATTACATCTGTAGTTATTGGTTGAGGTCCTATATAGATCCAAACAATCAATAAATGGGTATAGCTTGGGGCTTCTATTCTACTATATGATCTATGTGGTTGGTCACTGTTACTTTTTATTTCTAAATTCTTCACCATGCGACTGTGCTATATAATTAATCTCCCGAGATTTTACTTTTCATATCTTTATTATTATCATGACTTGAGTTACTCGGCTCCTGTTTGTATAGAATCCAAGAACTTAGGAAACTTCTTTTGTTTAACGCCCTATTGATGCAGTAACTCTCATTACCTGATCTCAGGATTCATAAATGAGATTTTTGGCTGGGAAATTTTCTCTTTCGTTATTTTGGAGTGTTTCCGATCTCAGCAGTGTCAATTGATCTCTAAAGATACTAATATGGTGTACAGAGTTTGAAGAACGAGCCTCTATGGTGATTAGTGTGTCTGCCAATGACATCTCTCAAGTTTCTTTGATCTTTTCATAACGTTATTATTCCTGCATAAATGCTTGGTGGTAATTAAACTTGTTTGATGATGATATATGTTCCTTGTGTGACTGGTGAGTGTTTCTATTCATTTGTGCATCATATAAATGTAGTAGTCATTCTTTTGGTCCGATACAAATTGGGGTGTTACTTCGTCGAAAACTAAGACAAGTCTGTTTCCTGATTCTTTGTCATACTTATCCTGTACTAACCTTCAGAAGTTGATGCATCTGACACATTGGGTTTAATGTGGATGCAAATATTTGTGTTGTTACGTATAATGCATGTGTTAGTGTGTCTCTTGATGTTGGATTGTTGATGATTTCTTTGGTGGCAGATACAATCCATGGAGGAAAATGCTGAATCATTAAGAGAGAGGAGTTTAAAGTTTTACAAAGGATGTCGAAAATATACGTATGTATTTTTTATGAATGTGCTTCTGTGGCTTATTAGAAATTAAGTTCAACCTATAATACTAGCTGTTATTATGTCTGTAAAAGCAATGAACCTTTTCTTTGCTTTAAAATAATGATGAATTTTTTTCTTACTTTTAAAGTGGTACTTACTCGATTGCCTGTAAATGTATTCCTTCTCTACTTCTGAGTGTTCTTGCTCCAATTATATTGAAGCTTGGTGTGTGTCATTTTCTGTTCCCAATTCTTTTCCGATTGGCACACCAAAAGTTTCTGGTAAAAAGAACAGGTTATATATCTTAGCTGCTAATTTTTAGATAGACATGGAACAATTTTCTTCACGTGACTCACTTTTTTTCCTCTTAATAAAAGGTAAACAATTCCCTTGTACAAGGCTTCCGCAGTGGACGAGGTCGGGGACATATTAGATGTACGTAGTCCTTACTTCCACATAATATGTGGAAAGATTGTTTCTAGGAATTGAATCCGTGACCTCTAGGTTGCACCCTTGCAACTCTACCATTGAGCCACATTTTTTTCTTCTTATGAATCTTAAATATGTGGAGATGCAGAAACTTTTTTACTCTTAAGCAACCACATATTTAAAAAGCTTAATCTAGAAGAGGATAAGATAACATTAAATCAACACCCTTCTTACATTTGGTTGCCGCTTGTGGACCAGTAGTGAAGTTTAACCATGCATTACGAGGGAAGCCTCAGGATTTAAACACATGTTTTTCATATTGATATATTTCTTAATTTGAAAATGGAATATGGAGATTGGCAGATTGCACAAGGAAAAAAAAGCAAAGGAAAGATAACAACAGAACAAAGGGAAGTGACTGGGTGGTTTCTCTTTTATTTTTTTGTTATTTTTTATCAAGGTGTTTAAACTTTCACATGTGCTCTTATATTTAAAAAGGCAGTCATCATTGATTGCTCTACAAGGACTGTATGTTGTCTCAGCTTTCAATCATCACTCTCTTGTATTTGATTAAGAAAATTGATTACTTTTATCTACTTTTTTCTTTGTGGCTGATTGATGAAGATTGGATTTTCTGCTTGCAGTGAAGGACTTGGTGAGGGATATGACGGGGACATTGCTTTTGCCAGTGCCCTAGAAGCTTTTGGAGGAGGACACAATGATTCTATTAGTAAGGCTTTTGGAGGTATGTATTTCTGAGTTTAGTTACAATAGTGGTTTAGAATTTAGATGTTGATGGTCACATATTCTCCTTTTTAAGCTCTTCAAGTGTAAGTTCTTATGAGTCATGATCACCTGTTAAATGTAGTTATGGTTGGTACCGTTGAGTTTAGCTTCTGATAATTATCACTGAGACAACTTTATTTTGATTTGCTGATTCAGGCCCTGTGATGGCCAAATTCACCATTGCCTTAAGAGAGATTGGGACATACAAAGAAGTCCTTCGATCCCAGGTAGGATGCTGGTATTCACCCTTACCAGAGTTCTGGCTTACAGGCAAAGACTACAGACGCCTGTTATACTGATACTTTTTGTCAAATGGCTTCATCTCTATGTCGTTATCTATTTCCTTTTATCTTCTTTTGATTTTTAGGAGCTTGAGGTAAAAAGGGAATAATTTGAGACCTTATAAGCTTATAACAGTGCACTGTATCCAACTCCATTTTTCTACCATTTATTCTTGGCAATGCAATGCGGCATTATATAAATTGCATATCTGATGACGTGTAGGATTCGTTTTACAATTAGTCCGTTACCTGTGCTTCCATTAATTGCAGCTTAGTTTTTTGAACATAGCATGAATAAGAGCATTAGGCCGCTGTACAGGGTAACAGTTTCCAATTCTTTGGTTCCCTCTTGGATTAGTTCTTTAACTATTAATAAGAATATATTTGCAGGGCTATCAGAAAATTGATACCTCTCTTTCTCTATAAGGCGGTAACATTCTTATGTGTTGTGTCTTTTTCTTTTTCAGGTTGAACACATATTGAATGATAGGTTACTCCAATTCATCAACATAGATTTGTTCGAGGTCAAGGTACTGTGACATTGTCCATTCTTTTTGAATATTATATTTAAAATGTGCTGTATAGCCATGGTGAAAGGCCGGGTTACCAGATTTACACTCGAGATACAATCTGCAAAGCTGTGATCTGATTTTTTTTAATGATTTCTCTCAACCATTGCCATAATAAAATGATTTATGGGAAGAACTCCAACTTACAACTTCTGTTTGGCATTTCTTTACTGTCCAAATTCTGGTTTTCTTTTTTCAAACTTTCCACCCTGAACATTATTATGTATTGTAAATTTCGAGCATCAGAATAATGGGTAAAATTTTTAGAGAAACACCAAATTGCTCAAAAAGACAAAAATAAGGGAAGAAAAAAATTCATTCAAAGAAAAAGGCATCTGTATGGTATGATGTTCTCCTTTCATGGTGGTTGTTTTTGTCTTTGTTACAAAATATCATGTCGTAGTGCAGGAAGCAAGGAAGAGATTTGACAAAGCAAGCCTTCTCTATGACCAGGTGCTTCCTCGTGCTTAGATTCTTTATTATGCTGGTTTTTTTTTTGATAAGTTTTATTATGCCGTTATTGTGGCAACATATTTGGATGGATTGATAAAGTCATTGTTATTCTTGTATTCTTTGGACAGAAGTAGAGATAAGAGTGATTTATAATATTAGTATCAAACTCTTGACACAATTTTTTTATTCAATAGTCAATTTGCGTAGTGAATCCAAAGACCAGATTGAATAAACTCTTTATGAAGGCTCTCTAGCTCTTCAGGCCAACTGGGGATTCTGTAGGAACCCACTAAGATTACAATTGTTTGAAGTCTCTTTAGAAGCATTGGAGTTTGAGCTTTCAAAACTTATTTTATGTGTAATGTCCCGTAAAATATGTGAGTAGTTCTCTGTTGAAATTGGAAGTTCTGATCAGATCTGGCTTACCTACAATAAATTTTGGTGCATCCAAGGGATGTGGTAGATGGAGAGAACATTTATTGCGCTCACTCTCACCACCCCATCACCAGCTGCTTAGACAACTTGGACTGACTTGTAGTGGATGCTTTGTTCCAGGGAGGATAAATGTTACACCAACATTTTAATCAACTTGTACCGTGGGCTGCAAATATAGTTTTTCCTATTCTTCTATCTTTGAATTGCGTATGACTTAATCCTCATAGAATTCCTAAGAAATAAAAAAGGCATAAACTTTAATGCAGAATTAATTTTAAACCTTTTTAATTTTTTTTCTTCTTTCATTTTTTTTATCGACTATGGTTCCTGGATTTGCAGCTGTTTTGATAGTAATGTTGACTGCAATTACAGTCTAACTTATGCGAAGGCGATTTGAGCATCCTACATAACTCTGAGTATACGTGAAATGATTGCAGATAGTTATCTCAATATTTGTTGACGTCGATGAATTTGTCCATTCAATATGACAGGCTCGTGAGAAGTTTCTATCAATGAAAAAAGGAACAAAAACTGATGTAGCAAATCTTTTGGAGGAGGTATTATGCAAAAAAACTGAATTTTAGTGGATATCTCCCAAATTATCATTCATGTAGTTGTCATATTGATTTGCTCTCTGTTGAAAAAGACTAAGATGCTTGACATTTGTTACTTATGAATAGTTGTAACCACTGCAGGAGCTTTATAATGCAAGGTCTTCATTCGAGCAAGCTCGCTTTAATTTGGTTAGTTAATTCTATCATCAAGAGACTCTCGGATGTTTCAGATTCAGCTCAAGATGTTATTGCTAGATCGAGGCTTCTATCCCCTGATCTCTTGGTTTTGCAGATCACTGCTCTTTCAAATGTTGAAGCAATAAAGAGATTTGAATTTCTGGAAGCAGTCAGTGGGACAATGGATGCTCATCTTCGCTATTTTAAACAGGTGGTTCACATACTGGTGTTTCCCTGTATTCCAGAGATTATTTATCATGTGTTCTTATAAAGAGTCTATTGCATGTAGGGGTATGAGTTGTTGCATCAAATGGAACCATACATTAATCAGGTTCGTTATTATATTTCAGTATTTCACTTTTAGATTGCTGTATATGAGCTGGCATTATCATATTCAAGATTTGCACAGCATGCAGAATTCTATTGACATTATACGAAATAAGAGCAAGAGAAAGAGTGGGATATGCAAGCCACCAACTTCTTGAAAGCATGTGTAGGGTCTCCACCCAAAACTTAAGTGACTGTCAGAAGTACAGCGTACTGCAACCATAAAAAAGAGGTTGCTTGTCTTGCTGGAAAGCTTGGCAAGGCTTCAAATGATGGACCTAAAATTTACAATGTGATGGTGTTAGTTACTTGTGAAAATTAGAAGCGAGTAATTCGTATTTTGTACGTGAATTGTAAATTGGTTTTGTTGCATCCGGGCCAGCCAAATAAATTTTTCCTCAACCGTCGGTGGCAAAAATTTATGTGAATAAATTATATTTTTTTGAGTGAAAAAGAACTTATCTTAGATTGTGTTATAATTGAGAGTGTTAAAGTACCTGCTCTGTCTACTGTGGCCCAAGGATATGCAGATTTATGAGAATAAATTATATGGCTTGCTGAAATTCTGGGGCATGGGGCTTCATTTTGACTAGGTAGGAATCTTAGATTTATTGTTCTACAATGGAAATGAGGGAAGCGACATGTCTATTCTTTCTTGGCAGGTATTGACTTATGCAAAACAATCAAGAGAAAGGTCCAACTATGAGCAGGCAGCTCTTAATGAAAGGATGCAAGAATACAAAAGGCAAATTGATCGTGAGAGTAGGCTGTCTTCCAATGGTTCTAATACATCCCCCACTGGTGATGGGATACAAGCCATTGGTAGAAGTTCACATAAAATGATAGAGGCAGTTATGCAATCTGCTGCTAAAGGAAAGGTTTGAGAAAATAACTTATCTGGAACTCTGTTCATGGAAATTTATGTCCTTTTGACATGTCCTCATGTTTCTATTTATCTACCTTCATCTGAACTACCAGCAACTTTCAGGTTCAAACCATTCGACAAGGCTATCTTTCAAAACGTTCTTCAAACTTGAGAGGTGACTGGAAAAGACGATTTTTTGTTCTTGACAGCAGAGGAATGCTTTATTATTATCGCAAACAGTGCAGCAAATCATCTGTAAGTACTTCATACGGATAGTACTTAGTAAGTTGTGTTGGAGACATCGTAGAAATCTATTTGCTTATGATATACTGCCTTTCATTGTTATCATTACATTTCAGGGGTCTGCCTCACACCTTTCTGGTCAGAGGAACAGTTCTGAGCTTGGATCTGGACTGCTGAGTCGTTGGCTCTCCTCTCACTATCACGGTGGAGTTCATGACGAGAAATCTGTTGCTCATCACACTGTCAACCTTCTTACATCAACAATCAAAGTTGATGCTGACCAATCTGATCTACGGTTTTGCTTCAGGATCATTTCACCAACGAAGAATTATACATTGCAGGTACTACTTGGTGGTCGTGTTTAATTGTTTGGTGATGCTATCCTTTCTGATATTTATGCTTGTCAGTGCAGGCAGAGAGTGCTCTAGATCAGATGGACTGGATTGAAAAGATAACTGGAGTTATTGCTTCATTACTTAGTTCTCAGGTTCCTGAAAGGGTAAATGTTGGCAATATTCATTTGATTAGTGGCCATTGGCTTTATTTTTCAAGTTGATGATGATAGTCCATCATGTTTCAGTGTAGTCCCACGGGAAGCGGTCATCATTGGTCAGCCAATGAGAGTAGCTCCTTTGAAAGTGCTGACTTTGACAACAATGCCATTGAAGACTACACATCGGAAAGGATTCATTTTACTGCACATCATGAACGGCCATTGAGAATTGTGCAACACCAGCGGTCCTCTGTGAAAACAGTGAAACCAATTGATATGCTGAGAAGAGTATGTGGGAATGATAAATGCGCGGACTGTGGTTCCCCTGAACCTGACTGGGCTTCTTTAAATCTTGGCGTGCTTGTTTGCATCGAGTGTTCAGGGGTCCACCGTAATCTTGGTGTGCACATATCAAAGGTAAGTGACACTGTTTTCTGTGCATTATTTTTGCATATTGTAATGGCCATCTTGATATATGTTTGTCAAAGGATATTTTAGAAACTAAGTAATTAAGAGAGATACCTTGATTAATAGAAACTAATTAAGAGAGATACCTTGATCTACATTGAATCACAAATTTTGTGAACAGAGAAGGTGAATAGTTGCAGGCCTCGTGTTTATGCCCGAGGATATTTATCAGAAGGTTCCTCAATGAGGCAGAGAACTCGATGGATATTTTATTAGTAGATAATTCTACTGTTCTCTTTTGTTGACTGCCATTGACTCTTGGGCTCGTTCAGCTTCTTTCATATTCTAGCCACCAAAAAGTTGAGTTTATCTCCTGCAATGTCATAGGGAAGTTAATCGAGTAGCATGACGGTTATAGTTGATGAGGTCAAAGGATGAGATGGTTTGTGAGATTTTGTGGTGGTGGCTTGATTATTCCTTTTGAGTTATGAAATTTTTTTATATGATCAAATTGGCAGTTGTGTACCAATTGTGTAATTTGTATGTATATTATTGTCTTCTATGGGAAATGAATTTATGACATTCTCATATAGTTTGGCTCTTTGTTTTGTGTTGACTACAATTGCAGGTAAGGTCTCTCACACTTGATGTCAGAGCATGGGAACCTTCTGTTATAAGTTTGTTTCAGTCTCTGGGGAATACCTTCGCCAACTCAGTGTGGGAGGAATTATTGCAGTCAAGAAGTGCCTTTCAGGTCGATCTTACCCTCCCAGGGTAAAGAACTGTCAATTATGATTCAATTATAAAAATTAATGTCATAACTGCTGGTTGCTGACATTTGTATTATGTTCTGGCGAAGCTTATGCAAGTTGGATAAACCAAATCTGTTTCTCATGGGCAAACCTAGTCATGCAGATTCCATAGCGATAAAAGAGAAGTTTATTCATGCAAAGGTGCAACTATGTTACTCATAGCCTTCCTTTTTGGTTTTATTTATTTTACTTGGGGAGAGTTATGTATAGGGGTTACATTGTTGGGAGGGGGGGGGGGGGGGAATATGTGCATTGAGCTTGGTTGTACTTTTTGCATGAAAAGGTTTTGCTTGATTGCACACTCTTACTTATTCTTACTGGAGATGTGCTTGTATTTGTGTGGTTATCATTGTTTCTATAAACTGCACTTTTAATCTGCGTGATTGTCAGTTGCATACTCATCTAATATTTTTGTTCACAGTATGCGGAAAAGCTTTTTGTTCGCAAGCCAAAAGACAATCAATTTTATCTTTCGGTGGCACTACAGATCTGGGAGGGTGTTCGTGCCAATGACAAGAAAGCGGTATATCGTCTCATCGTCAATCATGAAGCAGATGTGAACATGGTGTATGGGCAAGCATCTTGCAGCTCTTCTCTAACACTTGCTAAAGTTATGCTACTGCAAGAGCAGACAAGCATTGACAACTGTTCGAGAAATTCGTTGGACAGGTCCTCTACTAGCCTTTTGAACTTGGAAGGGACAAGTGGACCTCAAACTTTGGAGGATTTAGATGGCTGTACATTGCTTCACATTGCTTGTGAAACTGCAGACATTGGCATGATAGAACTTCTATTACAGTATGGTGCTAACATAAATTCAACTGATTCAAGAGGTCAGATGCCGCTCCATCGCTGTATTCTTAGAGGCAAAGCTGCGTTTGCAAAATTGCTCCTTACGAGGTATATAGCAGTCCTTGTTTACATCTTTTGCATTTACCTAATAATCTCTGAGTTCCTCCTATTCAAGGATATCGATTCATGTTTACAGGGGAGCCGATGCACAGGCTGTGAATGGGGAAGGTAAAACACCACTCGAACTAGCAGTAGAGTCAAAATTTGTTGATAATGAGGTCCTTGCTTTATTATCTGACTCTAATGGATAGTTTTTGAAAAGAAACATATATAAATGGTAATAACTAGGGATGGAGTGTGAAATGACAGTTTTATGTAAATTGTATTTTTATTAGCACAAAAGTTGGTCCGCCATTGAATAGTTCACCGGTGTTGGGAGAAATAGAGAGGTGTACTTCGTTAGGTGGTTGTTCCTGCTGCATCGGTGTACAACGCATGCCATCTATAAACGCCCCAGTATTTCTGCAAAGGGTTATATGATATGAAATATGGTTTGTTGAATCAGTTTAGTCCCTTTTTGTGATGGAGCTGTGAGTATAGATCAGGGCATTGTGTATTTGTACATTGATTCATTTCAATGAATATTTATTGTCTGTAAATTACTGAGTGATTGTGAGTTATGACAAATTACCACCTCTGTCACAAGGTCTGGTTGTTGCTTCCTGGGCCTCCAAGCAATTAAATTTTGGTTCTTTACGTTTTGCATATAAAGTGCTGCGTTGTAATGAGGATCTTCTCTGCTTGCTTAGTGTGGTGTTTGGTTAATTTAGTTTGAAGTAAAATGTTTTTTTTAGAAGGGAGTAATAATTCCAACAAAAAAAAGGTGAGTGTGATGATAGCAAGAGTAAATGATAGCGAATTCATCTATTATCTAAATGCAGATATCTTACATTGATTTATTTCTTGCCTCTGGCGGATAATAATCTTGATGAAATGTAGAGCTCAGCAATGTTATTAAATCTAGTAATGAGTCTTCTTTTAATGCAAGAAGGGTATTACTTCACGGCTTCAAATGAAATTATCATGATTTTAGGCAGCGTTATTGCTAATAATTTAATTTAGTGATTTATTATTTGATATGGGTTTAAACTAAGGGCAAATGTAATGGTGAAGTGGTATTGGGCCAACAAAGATGTTGTCTTTTGCTGATGTGGCTGTATTGTAAAATGTGTTTTGCTTATGTGACTGTATTGGGATAAGTGTTTTGTTGATGTGGATGTATTGATATTTGATGTTTTGGTGTAGTTTTGTTGTGGATAATATGGAGGAATGGAATGTTGTTGGGTTGGGTGAAAAGAGAAAGTGTGTGGGAAGAAAAAGTGTATAGAAATTTGTGTTTTGCTGATGTGGCTGTATTAGAATACCTGTTTGACTTGACTTTTTGTGTAATAGAGGTGGGACCGGCTCAAGTGGAATCACAACTTTTTGGGATTTTTTTTAAGAAAAGTTTGTTTAATGCAAGGACACAGAACAAAACCTGCAGCGCGAGCGCCATAATCCATGCAATAAAGATAGACTCCATAGGCCATAACACAAGATGCTATATTTAAAAAAGCGTATTCGACAGTAATTCCATGCTTCCAACGGCTATTCCTCGTATGATTCCAGTGGACACATGAGAGAAGGAAACCGGGATTACCTGTATCTCTCTCAGAAAGCCATTGTTAGCGCACACAAGTGGGATGCCATTGTTAGGTACCATATCCAGGTCTTACCGCCATGCTTTAGAAGTGTGGAGATAGTGACACGGGCAAAGGCTTTGTGTGCCCAGGCATCGACTTTACAGCATTGAAGCAACGCAAATCAAAATATTCAGGAAATACTCGACCAAAGTTTGACAGGGCAAGCCAACACAGACGGTAATAATTACAGTATACAGAGTGGGCAAACAACTCAAAACAATTGTCTAGAGAGCCAGACAAAAATGATTCATAACCTTGCATCAAACAAGAAGAAGAATGTACACATGCCTTGCTAATATATATATAAACGCCGACTTTATAGTGTAGACCTTCAAACAGGTCAGTTAAATTTTCCTGGCAGAGTTCAAAGATTCAAGAGTCCTGAGAAAGATGTTTAGAGAGAAATGAAAGGTCGAACGAATAAAACAGCTATAAACATCTATAATACCAACTGCCAAGCAAAGCAGGTCACTTGAATTACCCGGCTGAATTCCTAGATACCAAAGGGTCCTGATCGATTTCTTTGCGTGATGCTTCCCATAATCGATGCTCAATTCCCAACTTTCTGAGCTCCATCAGCCCTTGCTCAACTAAGCAGGAAAAAACCAAAATGAGCAGTTAAAAATGAGAACCATAAAAGACTAGTCAATATTGCATTAGCACGAAGCTGGAAGCATCTGTCATATGACAGTACAACAGAATTTTCATCTTTTTAAAACTATCGTAATGTGTTTGCTAGCCAGTGTGAAATGATGGTGCAATCAAGCGTGGATGATCAAATTACTCACTTCTAGGTGTTTGTGGATAACAATTATTAACAAATAATTATATACTTATAACCCTAATGATGATTTATATATTCTATAAAAATTAATGTCATAACTACATAAATATTGCCGTAATTATTACCATCATATTACAATTATAGGTACCCCTATCATTCCTTGATTATTATTATTATTATTATTTTAATGATAATATAATTTATATAATATAATTTCAATAAAGGATAAACTTATAATTGACCACCCCATGGAATGGGAATGGGAAAGATGTCAATCCCTAATTCTAGCATGTCCATCAAAGGTAATGCCCTTTCACTTGGAATGGAAGTCCCAGGGCCAACCAAACATGCAGTTAAGTTGAGCAAGCTTAGCACATACCATCACCCAATGAAGTTTAATCACTACCATTTTAAGCTTTCATGAAAGCTACTGTCATATCTCCATGTAAATTGATGATGATGAGAGAGTTATTATTACCATCAACAGCATCATGAGAACTTGGTGAGTGCGCACTGCGGCTGATCCAAAATTTAAGTCGTTCATTAGCTATACCCTCCTCTATACCATGGGCCTTGGCCCTTCTCCAGAAATATGTAAGCCATGCCTATGCAAGTTATATACATGAACAGTATCAGATACAAAGTGATAAAACTGTCAAATCCAAGAGAATAAACAGCAAACCTCCTTGAAAAGTAAATCTTCAGACTCCTCTGGACTCAGTTCTGAGGAACAAAAAACTAACATTAAAAGATTTTGCATTTTGATTACACTTATATCATCTGACAAAATCTCTTATGCTATTTATAAATAAAAACATGACCATGCAACCCCAACTTTTACCCTCCCCCAAGAAAGAGAGAACAAAAGGAAAGGATTAGAAAGAATTGTTGCACTGGTAGACAGCTTAAGCATGTCTTAGCATTTTTTTACATAACTTTCTCCTCAAATATGGGATTGATCATAGATGGAAAATCAAGAAGTTTGCTGTTGGTGAAGAATATTAAGGATATGTCCATCAACTTTGTTTGGGAGTCCGTACAATATCTTTATTTTAGAAAAAGGTCGCAAATTACCGAAACAGAGTGCAGTCCCAAACCCGATATAACTTACCAAATTCCTCCATAAACTTTGGATCACCTGGTGATTTGATATCTGTATGTGAATTCGAATAATGACAGAAAAGTAAGCATTAGCACTTAGGATGGATACACGTTAACGATGGCACTTAGAACTGATGAAAATAGATAGAAAACAGAAAATGGAATTTAAAGCACAGGCAAGTGACATATACCACCAAGTTTACAAAGCATACCTGAGGACTGTCGAACAGAGTTTGCCCGTCGCTGTTGGGCCAATGCAAGAACAATAGCATCTTCAACCTTCAAAATTTCAACAAAACAATATTATGTAGGTTCCTTGAGTTTCCAAGAAAGATTCAGAAGCATATAAAAAGAATGGCTAACAAAGAAGATAACCCAAAAACAAACAATTACTTCACACACATGCCTAAATTTCAAGTTTGTACACCGTAAAAAGAAACCAAAAAGATCTAGCACAGCAGACCTTCAAAGAAGCCAGCTCCTTCAAACCCATTTCAACCGTAAGCATACTCTCAATATTGCCTTCGCCAGTTAGATCACTCAAGTCCAGAGCAAGCGTGCTCCTCTTCTCATTGTCTTCATCATCTGCTAAGGTGAAATGTCTAATACAGATGAGAATACATGCCGATCTAATAATTATATAAACATGTCGCCCAATGAGATTGCAATGACTCAAATATTAATAATCACAGAGGTAATCACTAACCTTTTTCCCAACATTCTTCCTTGGCCTTTTGTCCAGCAGAAATGACAATCTCAAATGGAAGTGGAGCCAAAGATGACCAGTACTCGTACTTTAATACAGCAACATCCGCACAGATACCTGCAAATCTTAATAGATTATGCATTAATGGCAGTTATTAATAATGGATAAAATGCATATTATGTGCTTTTGAAAGTAAAAACTAAAGGGTATCATGCACAAAAAAAATTTGATCTCAAGAACTAGAACACCAACATAAATGTTCAGTGGTTTGACATCAGAGTTGTATGCTCTAAACTTTCATATTAGAATTTAAACATGGGAAAGTTGAAAAGCAGGTTAGTTCATCCCTAAATTCCCTACCACTTGCCCCTAACTAATAAAGAAAACTAAAGCCAAGAGGGAGAGGGAGAGATAAAGTTTAGACATATCTTGCAGTAAATTACCATATTTTGCAGCTAAACCCCAGTTGCGCGCAAGCCAACACCTTTTAAGAACTACTTCTTCCTGAAAACAAATCAAGTCAATGATTAATATTTAAGACTATCAGCAGGGTGCTTAAAAGCACAACAGTACGCACCATCTCTTTCTGAGTCAATATCATTCTTTGTGTCATTGAGCGAAGTGATTTAACTTCAGATTCTGAGCCATGAAGCTGGCGCACAATCACTGCAGCTTCATCTTTTGCAATCTGATTTGAGCAAGAAATTAAAGTAAGTATAAACACGAGTCAGTAGCAGCGGAAAAACTCACAAGCAAAATTACTAGGCTAACAAACATGAAAATAGATCAGTACGACCACCACATATTTACATACGCACCTCCACTTCAGACTTAAGAGATGCAACTTCTTTATCTACTGTGCTACTTTGCTTTGCATCCTTAAGGGCAGCCTGCAGGAGAAGAAAAACAAAGAAAATCAGAGAAGCTTAAGTTCTCTGTTTCATTGAAGGAAAGAAGAGAATACAGAACGTTATATCCAATAATCAAACAATTCCTATTTGATGGCCTAATGAAGTCATTTACCTCCCTTTGACGCAATGCAGCTTCCTTTCTGCAATAAGAAAACAGATGTCAACATAAACTTCAAGCAGAAGGAGGGGGGGATAAACAGGTACCAGGATCACAACTTACCTACTCAATAGTTTAGCTTCCAAAGACACACCTTCTCCTAGAGCAGCAACCTAACAAGGGAGAGGCAGCACGGATTATAAGGGGACATTCACATGGAATGGGACATATCTAGGAAATAAATACTTTTTAGCAAGAAAAATGCTGTATGTTCAGTATTTCAATTTTCAGCAGCAACTTCAGAGTAGCTGAAATCCGCAAGGAAGAATATCATTACAAGCGTAGTCAGAGAAAACCATGAATAGGTGATGCGGGATACAGGAATGAGTACAGTTGGAGTTTGCATCCCAAATAAAACTTTCTAACTGACAATAATATCAACATTTAGTCACCATGGATGCCATCTTACATTATTAAACTAGCAATTACCTGTTTTTCAAGCTCCCTAACTCTGGCTTCAGCTTCTCTAGATTTTTCATCTTCAACCCTGAGCTGTACAGTGCACAGATTATTTTAAAAGGATCAATAGAAAGGACATATAAGGCCACTGACGGGGTTTTCTTAAAACTTCAAAGGTAGAAAATGGTAAACCTTTTCAAGAAGATTCCCATTCTCTTCTTGTAATGCATCGAGCTGCAGGATAAGTTGTCTGTTGTCGTCAGTTTCATAAGGAATTCAGGAAAAGACATATTCAAAGTCACCTAGTAAGAAAATGCTCATTTAAATATCATGCAATAACAATTATAACATACTTCATCAAGAAGTGCAGAGGCATCGCGTTGATGTCCGTTATCCTTTGAGTTCAATCTTCCAACATCCGAAAAGAATCTGTAGTTCATGCCACATCTCTGATTTCTTAAATTGTAAACCAAATAAATATTTCTAAGGAGAGCAAAATCGAAGCCAAGCTAAAAATTTAACCCCGTCAATAACATGAACAAACTCAATATCCAAGGCCACTTTAATCCTTCCATAAAAACAAACAATAACTTGAGTACCTTCTATCTTTTTGTCGACTGGTAGGAGGATCTATAGGTGGCATGGAAACAGGAGTCCTCACGGATGATCTACTGGGAGGCACCGGTGGAACCGCTGTACGAAGAGAGGCTGTTGCCCTTCCAGCCGAAGTGGAACGAACTGACGGTGCTACCTCCGCAGAAATCCTTTCTAACTGATAAAAAACAAGAAGTACATCCACATTAAATCAATTAATTTTGAAATCTCCTTAATTCATCGGAGAACAGAGTTCATCGCACAATGCCGAACCAACAACATTGTTTTCGCATCAAAATCAAAGAAGATCCAATTGCATTCAGAGGAATTACAGAGTTAAAGTAAAACAAAATAATCGTAACTCACCGCTGGTGAAGGAGATCTATTGATCCTCGCAGAGGAAATCGCAGGCTTACTAGTAGCACTACTAACAGAGTTCAAGCTGTTCCTCGTTAGAGACATAGGAGGAGGCGCACTGTACCTGAACCCAAGATCGCCACCGTCTTCGTCGTCGTCGTCGTCAGTAGTCTGAGAGGCCATAACCTGAGCAAGACGCTGCGCTGCGGCCTTGGCAGCGAAGTTCTGATTGCGCTTGACGGAGGAGAGGCCAGTGATGGAGGAGGATCGCGAATGGTGGTGAGTTGCCGGAGACAATGCCGGAGAGGAAGTGGTAGTAGCGGTTGAGCCGGGCTCGCTGCTCCATCTTGAAAGATAAACCGGACTACCCTGTCGGTTCCGGTCCATAGGGAAACTTGAGAGAGTAATGAAGAAGAAGTGGTGAGTGAGACCCTAGATCTTCGCGTAACAGGAGCGAAAAACACGGTCCAGAAACACAGCGTTCTGAGATACTGACCGACATACAACTTTCTTAAAACAAACAAAGAGGGTAAGAAACACTCTATTGTCGCTTGAAAAACAAAACACAAACAGAAACACAATCCCTACCGGGTTGGATGGGGTCGGAGACAGGATGTACAGTTGTTTTTGAAACAACAAGACATTGCAAATTCTTTTTCAATTTGAACAAATGTAGAATGGCCCATATCAAAGAAAGCAAGCCCATCACCAAGTCCAAGCCCTACAGTTGCACTTGAAAAGGAAAATTAAAGCCCAATATCCTCTATCAATAATTAAAAATAAAGTTATTGTTATCCATTAAATAAAGACACGATCCGTTGGAGATTGTTTTATGTTACCTCCTGTGTTACAGGCAAGTTCTGAAAATATGAGATGTGAATTGTCGAGATCAAAAAGTGTGTGAACTATAGTAAGATAGATAAAGGTCAAATTAAATATTTTTATTGATATCAATTAATTTTTGATTCATTTATTTTTCATAAAAAATTAAATAAAATAATAAAATTTACTAAGGATTAATTTTAAAAAATTGTTTTAACACCAAAAATGCAATCAACCGAACTGAGTGCACCATTCCACCAGACACTTTTTTTTTTTTTTTTGTCCAAACCCAATAGGTTCAAACATTAGACAAATGAATCATTGTTCTTTCTTGAATGTCAGCTTCGTAACGTAAAAAATGGACAAAAAGATGCACATTCTTCTCTAGATTCCTCGAATTCGGTGGTTCTCTTCTCTCGCCCACTTTCGGTAACTGACCATATCTTAAACGCCTAGAATTAAAAAAGGGTGTACTTCCAAGTTTTCTGAGCAACTTGATATTTATAGTAATTCGCATAATTGACATCTTCACTCTCTAGTTTCTCACTCTTTAATAATTAAGATTATTTATTATTTATTATAAACATTCTTGGAAATCATTTTCTTTTTCTCACTGTCAAAATCGGGTGGGATTGGAAGGAAAAAGATTTCAATACACGTGATGCCACCATATCCCCCGCCCCCCCCCCCCCCCCCCCCCCCCAAAATATTAAGGCTGAAATGGATGCAAACTACTTGTAGCCCCGGGGTAAAGTCTTCCAAATGCGACTTAACCCATTCTTTTAGCCCATCTTCAGTGCAGGGGAACTGCTGATTGTTATGGGTGAACAAGAACTCAAAGTTGGACCAAGAGCTCTAGGAGCCTTACCCCCAACTTGTCAATTTAAATGTGAAATTTGATTTTCCGTTTATCAGGTCTTAATTTTACCGGAAAAAGGTTAAGATGGTTTAATTGCAAAGTCCTGCTCATTCATCCTCCGGTAAAGCAAAGTTGATGCTTCCACCCTGTGTTAATGAATGGAAAAAGAAGAGGGGGGAGAGGGGATGAAGGTACATCCACATCAGGATAGGTAAGCTTATTCCAATGCAAAATTGAAATTAGAAAGCATGGATGATGATTCTCACCAGTTAGGATGGACAACAAATCTACCAGTGGAAAGCGCCCAATTCACCTGTTTAAGACATAATGAAACGATCAATATTTTCTCAACATCTCATCCATCTTCAGGTGAATATACTTCAACAAGGACTTTCCCAAGGTATGTTAGCAACAAATGGAACAACTGGATTCCAAGATTTATGAATGGAAACCATCCAAAAAATTGTTTCCTTCAATCATATCCATTGTGCTCTCTATTATATTGAAAGATAAATTGAAACCACCTTGCAGATTCAGGTTACGGATATAAGGAGAAGCCAAAGAACAGAGAAAACTATTAACAATACCTTATCAGTCCCAAGGGAATGGGCAACTACATGGGTAACCTGATCATCTATCTGGTTCCTGCACACTGCACCAAACTGTTCGGCCATCTGCCACAGCGGGTGTAGGTGGGGATTAGCTTCACCAACAGGAAACACCCTACTAAACACTATTTGACAACCAGCCAAAATCTTCCGCTGCTCTGAGGCAAGGATATTCCTAACATCTGCTTCCTCCAAGGATTGATGGGTGAAAAAGTTTTGATGTATTCTCTCAATAACCTATTAGAAACAGTCAGACAAACAAGAAGAAGACAAGAATCACCTTTCATTCCTTTTGAGAGAGAGAGAGAGAGTGAGTGTGTGTGTGTGTTTTCCTCACCGCCAAAGAAGATGCCAAAGTCCCATCTTCTAGTCTCTCATCAAGGTCAACCTCAAGAAGAGAGGGACCTTGAAGCCCAAATTGGCGTCTACTACAAGGAAAATAAGTATACCTGCAACAAATAAGTTTGGGTTTAGTAAGATACTTATAAGTAAACTGATCAATTAAATCGTTAAGGGTTGTCTTGTTGTAGCAAAGAAAAGTTACCTCTCTACAACTATCAAGTTCGGTCTGTTATGCGGCCAGACTCTCACTGAATCATCTATAATAACAACAGCGGACTCCATACCCAAGACTCCTTCCAGATCCTTACTCTTGGGAAGTCTCTCATCACCATCAAAGAGATCCACATCATCGCCCTTAGAGATCACGCGCCCATTAAACAAAACTCCCTTTGGATCAAGCACTTTCGCCATCTCTGTGGCATATACCTTGTTTCCCATAGTGTAAAGATGCAGCTCAAATAGCTTACTAGCCTTAAATGAAGACAGAAATCTTTTGAGTACTACATATAATAAACACAAACACCTTTGAGCACATAACCAAGACTAATTCCTCACTATGATTTTACCTTTTCCAAAAAATTCCAGATTCCAGGCCGTAATTTAGTCCACATTCCCATATGAGGAAACCGAAATAGATGTCTTTCCGGTTTTTCGCGATCCTGTTCCTCGTTCTTCCTCAAGATCTCCTCATGTACAGGGTCTATCTCAACAAACTGAAGAGGTAATCAGAGGTAACAAAATTTATATATAAAAAAAAAAAAAAAAGAGAGAGAAAACATGCATTTCCAAATATTGGTTACTTAAATAGGTAATGACGAGCTAGTTATGACAGTAAGAAGTTACCTTTGCTGAATTGAGAAGAGTATGGTCAAGATCCAAGACAAGGCAGAGTTTACGTGCAGCAAACATTTTCTTCAGTTCGTCAATTCTCCTTGCCCTCTCTCTTTGAATAGCAGCTTTTTGCTGCTCATCATAACCTTCAAAAAGATGCTCCAGATCTCCCCATCTATTTTGTGGATGAGGACCTGCTGCACCTACCTCTGGATCCCCCACTTGATGGCTCTCAGAATTTGAAACAACAGTTTTCACATCCATCCTTCCCATTATAATTGGCATAGGTGGAGAAGGAAGATTCTGAGAAACTACAGGTGGAATTACTGATGCTTGAGGAACAGACAGACTATTAGCAATGTTTTTAATATTATTGGTAACTGGTAGAGATACATCTGAAAGCATGGAAGACTGAGAAGTCACTGACTTCGTTTGTGTATGACCTAGCTGTTGAGCATTCTGATTGTCATTCTTAGCTTGAGTAGTAGAAGTAGGAGGTCCATTCATTTTCAACTGCTCAGATCCTAAGCTCCCAAACCTTTGAAGGGCATTACCATGGAGAACACGACGAGGATCCCGGGGTTTCATGCGAATTTTTCCCAACTCTTCCTGCAAAGAAAATAAATTGTCAAACAAGCAAGGAAATTGCATAACATGCTAAGGAATAATAGAATCCGTTGAAGTTTTATAATACAGTAAACATGCTCTTAAATTGGACAATTCTAGGAGACAAAGGCAAGCAAGGCTATACGTAATTACATATAACGTGAATGAAAACTCATGATTACATCTAAAAAAACCATTGAATAAGCAAAAACAATCAAACGAAATCCAGCCAAACCTCTTGATCCAAGATCAACCAGGTTAACTTACCTAAGAATCCTTCAAATATAGAAAGAACATTCAGCCTACATAATGTTCATATGGCACATCGAGATTTTAACCTGGGATTTAATGTGAGAATATTTACCTCCAACTCCAAGAAATTAAATGAGTTGGATATTCAGCAACACTGATGATTCAGATGCAATAAAGAGGGAAAACTAGAATAGCATGTATAAAATTGAAACATGTGATAACCCATAGGCATAAGGCACAAACAAATAACAAATTAAGAGGCATCTGTTTCACATAATTATAATTTTGACATCCTCATAAATAACATAAAATTTAGTTCTCACCGAGGTAGTTATTTGAAAAGGAACTTGAAGTGTTCCAGATGGTGTTGGTAAAATCCCTGTCGGGGTCACGGGAGTGACATTTACAGAGGGAACTGCCCCCGGTTTTGAATTGAAACTCGGAGGAAGTATTGTAATTTTCACAGGATCAGCAGCCTTCTGCTGGGCCTCTACTGGTAAATTTTGTCGTTGTCCCATCTTAAGTATATCAATCAACATCGTTGGGTTAACAGCAATATCTTTCAATATATCGGGAAAAGATGCTGTGTTATTGGTTCTGGTCACTGACACCTGCTCACCGACAATCACATTAGGTTTACCACTATTTGCTAAACTATCCACTTTCTTTTGATCAGGTTTTGCATTTTCTGTCAATCGACTTCTGCCTTGAGTTTGCAGTCCAATAATGTCACAGTCCTCCAACCAACCACCACTGCTAGTAACAGTTCTCACATTCTTAACATCCCCAAAATTGTCTGGCATATTCCTTTGCCTTTTGGATGCAGGACCTTTGGAACTAGGATCCTCAGCAGTTCTTTGCTTCCGTAAGTTCATAATATCCGCAGCAGGTTCCATTTTAGGTGTATTATGAACCACTAGAGAGGAACCTTGATTAAGATCCAAAGCAACTGTTTCAGGATTCACAAAAGCAAGCCTGGGATCTCTGGTCTTTGTCGGGGGTTTTATGGGCGAATTATATACAGAAACCATGGATGCAGCATTTCTAGTGGTGATAAGTCCTTGCATGTTAGAAATATCGAGAGATGGAGAGGATGATGGCATTGGTTGGCCCATTATCCGTTTACCAACAGTGGAGGAACTAGAAACCTCCCCGCCAGTATCACCATCCCTATCTCCAGATTCTACCGATGGGGTTGGACTAGGAAGATCAGTAGTAAGAACTGAACTACGACTGAACTTTTGTTGATAGAAAGAAACAGCTTTGAGGGCGTCAGTTTCGTAGGGATGAATTATAGAGCCTTCAATGTCTTGCGCCACCTTATCTGCAGCCAAACTTGGTCTAACAATCCCATCCAATGGCCCACGTACAGGTAAAACTGGTGTTGTTTCACGAGTAGGAGACGGAAGGCTGTCCAAATCATGATCCTTGTGGAGGTCTAGTAGAGGAAGCAAAGGGCCTCTACCCCTAAAACCAGATACTACTGGTCTCAAAGCCTCCCATGACGTGCTTGACTTATCAGGGACGAAAGGTTGAACAGTTTGAGGCAACTTGTTTACAGTGATCAAACCATGACCTGCATTTCCAGCTAAGCCATCGATAGCCTCCTTATTCGACACTTCAGAGACCTTTATCTCCTTCTCCTTATTACTAGGCCCAGCCCTTGAGAAAATATGACTCAATGCGAAAGAGGTCGGCATTGACTCTATCTGTAAAAGTAGAGAGCATAATTAATTCTCCATGAACATAGACCAACCATTCCAAACTATAATGCACAGATGACAAACAAGCACAATAATAATAGCTCAAAATGAACACCAATATTTACACAAATCACACCTCTTTCATCTTATCCGGAGAGAAAAGCGGTGGGCTATGGCTCTTTACAAGAGAAAGTAACCTGTTTCAAGATCCAATTCAATAAATCACCAACACCCCATACTTGATGGAAGTTAATAATAACAAGTAATGCATTGAAAATATCAAAACCTCAAAAAAAAGCCCTTGTTCTGTCCCTTCAAAGCACTATCCATGGCACAAAAAGCCTGCAACGAACAAATTGTTCAGGTGCCAGAGTAGTTTAATTTTAATCAAACAGAAAAACTTCAAAAGCTTAGTTCGTTCATTAATCGTATATATTGAACACAGCAAACAAAATAAATGAGTCAAAAGCTCTTGCAGCCTTACGGAATCAACAACTTGAATTTTAGTGAACAACATCCGAATAAGAAGATCCTTTGTAGAAACATTATTCTCCCTAACCATTTCCTGCAAACTCTCCAAAACGCTCTGCAGTCTAGAACAAACTCCTTGAAACGACCTACAGCAAATAAGTGAACAAAAATATAATTAACTCAACTGCCAGTTTCCGGAATTGCCCTAACTGGTTCCTTTTGTTCAAATACGCGTAAATTATCAAACCCCAACAGCAATTTCACTTACTTCTCTGCATCCATCACATTAACACTCTCTAGAGCTTCCCGTATCAAGTTCACTCCCTTCTCCGACTCCCCAATTCTTAAGGCATCAGAATCCAATGCATCAATATCCATACATTCTTCACCATTAACAGTCCCGGCTTCTGTCAGTGGCTCGGAGTCCAAATCAATCTCACCCTCCTCCAATTCTCCTTCTTCCTTCTCGGAATCCGTCTCATCACCACTTACATCAATCACAACTTTATCGACTTCTTTGCTGTTAACAGAGGCAACAGACGAACAAGGTGACGATCTCTTGGAATTCTCATCCGGCTCAGCCTCCACGAAGACGTCATTCAAAGGTTTATTCTGCACGGCCTGCGCCCAAGCGAGATTGTACAGACCAGAGTTGACATAACCCCCGCGAACCCGGTACTTGTACAGATCCTGCATGCTCCAAACCCTAGACTCCCCTTTCGATGGTTTGGACTCCTTCGGGACCTCAACCTTCCGATTCTCTTGCTTAGTAAAATCTTTTGCACTGATCTCCTCTACAGATGATGAATCAGAAACCTCTCCTTCTTCCGTATGGGCCACTCTATTGTAATTCTCATCTTCGCCCATCTCACCAAAGGGTTTCTTCTAGATTATTCTACTCCTCGATCCAATTAGATCAAGATAACTGTATATCTCAGAATTCGAAACCAAACAACAAACCAGAGCACCTTCACCCGATTTCCCGAGAAATAAAAACAATTTCAAGGAAAGCCTGTATATAAATTATATTTGTTTCTTATTTTTCATAAGAGAATTTGTATAATTCACCCATAAATTATCGATCTTGTGGCAAAAACTCGAATTCACCTTAAGAAATTCAAATTTCTATTCTTGATCTCCGATCTGTTGGAAACAGAGTTCGAGATCGCGACTAGATTTGCTTTTTCTCTAGAGATCAGATCGCTTTCCAGAACTAGAATAATAACACAGCGGCGAGAGGAAAGGAAGATGAAAGTGTCTTATAATGACGAAACCAATCTAGCGCACGCAAGAATTTGAATCTAGACCGTACACGTCATCGATCCGTGCGAACTTTAACGGGTGATGATTTCCAGTTTCCACTTGAGAGGTTGTTGTGGCCTTGTAGGGGCATGGGACCGTTGTAGTGGCTGACAATTTTTTTAAAAAAAATTATATTTGATTTTTTTTGAAATACTGTTGAAAAAACCATATTTTGATTGCGTTTAAGAGTTTAACTTCAATTTTAATTCTGAACAAGAATTAAAGTCATCAGTAGAAAAACATATAATATTTTGGATTTGTATTCAACAATTTAAAATTATTGCATCCTTTTCACATTCAATTTTATTTTATTTTGGACAAAAATGTATATATTTAGTTCATAAATTTGATCAAAATTAAGATTGTCCAAAAAAATAATGTCAAACCGAACCAATCATCATTTAATCAGTTATTATTAAATATATATTAATGAAGATTAATCGAAAAATCGAAAAAAAATTGACCAAAACCGCCAATATGGACCGAACGATTGGTTTCAAAAAATGACATCTAACTATACCTTTTATAAGGGATGGCTGGTCGAAGACGTTGTATAACAAAATTTTCTTTTGGAAAAACATCATTATTAAAGGGACGTGTACGGTAGGAAAAATTAATTCAATCAATCTATTGAGAAAGAATATTTTACATTAATAAATGAATCCTAATTTTTTTTTAAAAGACTGACCCTGGTGAACTACAGCGGGTCCAGCGACTAAGGTTGTTGTAGCCGTCAGCGGATCAAGAGCTGGACGCGGGTTACTCGGTCCGGCCCGGGTCTAATCGCATTTTTCAGTTTCCAACTTTTAAATAATTTATTATTTAATACCAAAAAAAGATTATGGTGTTGAATATATTGAATTAAATCTCGATTTCACCAGATTACAGTTCTTCTTTCTCTAGTTTGTGCTGTCCAATATTTCGAACAATGTTTTTTTTTTTAAAAAGAATGTCAGTTGTCTTTAGGTTAAATCTACTTACCAAGAAAATAACATATTAGATTAGAAAAGTGTCTAAATCACTGTAACTATTAAAAAAAACATTCGTATCGATTAAAGTTCCTAACAAGAGAGGAGAGAACTACACAAATATACAAATATATATATATATATAAAGATTTTTGATAATTTTTCGATACTTTGTTACCATGATGAACAACAGAGCTTGAATTGTAGAAAATGGAGATAATTATGAAATGAACAAATAACTATAATACATTTTTCTTAATATGTTAAGAAATAATTTTCTAAGAGGGAGCAAGAAATTTGATGCATGAGGAAAAAATATGTTTAGAGTTTAGCAATTATTGTTTGCGTTGCTTTTTTCTCCAAAGTCGCAAAGGTCATCAAGAACATGTGTATGGACAACATTCTATGCATAGTAGTAAATTGACAAATCATGAATCCCATTCTAAATCTGAGTACTCAATAGCGTCAACATAGCGAAAATATGTGTCCCCGTTTATTTACGCGACTAAAAAGTAAAACTAAAATGTTTTTAAAAATGATAAAGTTTGAAGTGTAATACATTTCACAAAGATTTTAATTATAATGCGAGTACATTCAGTAGCAAAATAATAGCACTGCTATATATAACATGACATTATTGAATTGTAACATATGATTGATCACATGAGACGTAAAATACATGATGATTGAAAGTGTTTCTTAACACAACTTCAATTTTATTTTATTACATACGGCAAAAGTTTGAGCCATACAGAAGCAGACGTGACAGCTTCTAAAGCACTTCAATATATTGTAATACTTTTCCACAATTATTAGCATTGATTTTCTCATAATTAACATATTTAATATTATGTTTATTTAATTTTTGATGAGTCTTTATTATTAGCATTGATGATTTTCCCATAATTAAGGGGAAGCTTTTTATCCCTCCCTTTGTTATTATGCACAATTCAAGGGGAAGCATCATTGAACCCTCCATTTTATATATATAAATTGATGATTGATGATATATATATATATATATATATATATATATATATATATATATAAATTTGGATCACTGTGGCAGCAAGAACAAATGCTGGAAAACGATGGCTGTCTTGTCAAACAAATTGTTTATCAATGACCGAAGAATATGAGCTTTCTACGTCCACAAGGACAAATGCTGGAATGACCAAAGGATCTCGAGGTTGGCCAACAAGAGCTTTCACGTGGACAAATGCTGGAATGGCCAAAGAATCTCGATTGAGGTCGGTCAACAAGAGCTTTATATGTGGAAAGCCAAGATACAAAATCCTGTGAGGATTCAAACTAACCCATAATATTCAAAGATAAACATATAAAACTGTTGCTAGTACATGAGGATTTGTTTAGTTTTTGAGAAAAAAAAGAGAAACTGGCATAGAAGTCCAGAAACTAATATGACTGTGGAATGAATCAAATAATACTGCACCCAACAAAACAAATAGAATGTCCAATAGCCATCGATCGATCGGGCTTTGGTGTCGGGATCAATATAAATTGCAATTTGTAAGGGTTTTCACCCTAATTCACACATACACTTTGTGAGCTGACTTTTGTGAGTGAGAGAGAGCTTTAGAATCATGATCTCGTTATATTGGTGGATTCTCCACTTTAATTTTTCTTCTCCAACATAGTGCAAACCATATCTACCGTTCATGGACGTAGACTTTACACCGAACCACGTAAATCTCATATTCCTTTACTTCTTGCTTGATTTACTTACTTATTTAGTATTTGGGTGCTTGATTTATCAACCTAGTTGTTGTTATTGTGTGGGTTATTGTTTGATTTTAACAGAACATGTACTTCATGTCAATACAGAGAAACGGAGATGGCAAAGGTGGAATCGAAAGGCATCTCCGTTACTCGATCTCGCTCCGTTTGACGGGCGGCGCCTTTTGTTTGGCCCATTATAGGTTGGTTCCGGTAATATGGGCCATACCTTTCCTCATGGCCCATTTAATGGTTTAGGACCGGCTTTGAGTTGAATGTGATTTTAAAAGTAGTTTTATTTATCTCAAGGTTCTCAACAATTTAATTTTAACTTGCAATAAGGCAATTTATTTTAGCAATTTTCAATGTTATTTGCTGAATGGTGTATAAAATTATAATATTATGAATGGTGATGAACTTCCATTTTTGTACCGTTATCAACAAAAAAAAAAAAAAGGGATCACGAATTATGAATAGATAAATAGTACGTGAAAGAAAAAAAAAAGTATTAAATTAACTAATTTTAATAGTGTAGACTAAAAAACCAATCCATAAAAGAAAAGATTAAAAAAATTATCTTTGAGTTATTGTCAGGCTGGATGAATTCACTCAATGTACCCTTAGGCTATGTTTGGTTCATCATGGGGATGGTGATAGGAATAAAAACGGGAATATAAACAGGACTGAGAATGAGGACATGAATTTGGTTCGTTGTGGGAATGGTAATAGGAATAAAAACGAAAATATAAACCAGAGTGAGAATGAGAATACGAATTTGATTCGTAGTGGGAACAGTAATAAGAATAAAAATGGAAATATAAACATGAATGAGAATGAGGACATGAATTTGGTTCGTCTTGGAAATGGTAATATGACTAAAAACGAAAATATAAATCGGAGTGAGAACGAGAACACGAATTTGGTTCGTTGTGGGAATGGTGATAGGAATAAAAACGGAAATATAAACAGGACTGAGAATGAGGACATGAATTTGGTTCGTTGTGGGAATGGTAATAGGAATAAAAGCGGAAATATAAACCAGAGTGAGAATGAGAATACGAATTTGATTCGTGGTGGGAACGGTAATACGAATAAAAACGGAAATATAAACATGAATGAGAATGAGGACATGAATTTGGTTCGTCTTGGAAATGGTAATATGACTAAAAACGAAAATATAAATCGGAGTGAGAACGAGAACACGAATTTGCTTCGTTGTGGGAATGCTGATAGGAATAAAAACGGAAATATAAACAGGACTGAGAATGAGGACATGAATTTGGTTCGTTGTGGGAATGGTAATAGGAATAAAAACGGAAATATAAACCGGAGTGAGAATGAAAACACGAATTTGGTTCGTCGTGGGAATGGTAATAGGAATAAAAACAAAAATATAAACATGAGTGAGAATGAGAACACAAATGAGAATTCATACGATTTCGATATTTGGTTGGTAAAAGAATTGTGACAGAAATAAGAATAAGAATAATTGGCAAAAGACTATATTATCCCCTATGTTTATTGTGTTTTAATGATAATTTATAGTTGGGTATGACTTACGTGGTAAACCAATTATATTTTAAAAAAATGTATTTATGTAAAACATTAGCTTATGTTTTTAGTTTGCATTCGAAATAAACAATCTAATAGTTATTTAAGGGATGATTTTTCATTAACTTCTAAAAAAAAATTGTTAGCTTGCCAGGTAAATGTTAAAGTCACGTTTCTTAAATTCTGAATTGTTAAAGATTAAATCGATCCAAAAAAATTGTGCCATAAAAGGGACCATTTTGTCATTTAAAAATAAAATGAGTTCCATTCTTTTTCAGAATTTTAGATTCTCAAGTCATATAAAATAACTCAAAATTCCTTAAAAACATGTTTTTAAAAAATAACATTGTTACACATTCGAGCAACACTCATTCCAAAACTTAATTTTACATTGTCTTGTGTTGTCCATCAACCAAACTGAAGAATTCTATTTGACTATGAAATTGACCATTTTTGCGGCCAGCCAAACATAGTGTTAAATAATAATAATTGCAAGTTTCTATAATAAAAAAAAGTTTAAATTTAACTATTTTTCAGAATTTGGGATTATACAAGTAATGAGATCGGGGAAGAGACGCATTTTTTTAAACAATTTTGAGGAAAATAATAAATGTGTAGTATTTAAAATCGGGACAAGTTATAATTTATGCACCGAATTTCCCTCTCCACATTCCCTGTAAATGGCCGCGGAGTTACAGTCAGTGGAAGGCTCAATCGACGCAGAAACGGCAGCGACGGTCACAGAGACGGCGGATACTATAACGACGGCTATAGTCGATGCACAAACAGAGAACCCGGGGCAAATCCCAGCCCCACCAAAACGACAGCGCCGGCCGAGTGTTCGCTTAGGTGAGATTGGAGACCAGCCGGCCACTCTCAGCTACGACACGCAGATGCGCAGTGCCAACCGCTACAGGCACCCGTCTTGGCGTCTCCCTAGAGAGTCCTCGAAATCTTCCAAGGCACGTTCTGTAACCAATCTTGTGAACGGCAACAACAACAACGATACTCACAGTCATAATTACGACCAAGAGCCCGAAGAGAATAATCAAAACGGCGACTTGACGCTCGAATTTGGGCACCGGACGGCGAAAGCGAAAAGAGGGACCACGAAAAGAGTGAGATCGAATTGGATATCTTCGAGGGTGGACGAAGCTGAGGGGAACAGTAGGGAGGTTGGGGATGAAGAGTTTAGGGATTTCGCTCCGGACTCGGAGGATCCATTAAAGGACCCGAGCCCCGTTCATTCCGCGGACAACGTGGCTCTGGATATGTGGCAGAGTGTGCCCAGGAGGCCTAGTCGGACTAGGGTTTCCGAGAGCAGAGAAAAGGACGCCGTTGAGATGGATAATTTGCTCGAGACGGATTCCAGAGACCAGAAATGCGGCAATAGTGAGGGTGTGAGGACATGGCTGATAGAATTGGGGCTGAGCAGATATGCACCTGTTTTCGAGATACATGAAGTGGATGACGAGGTGTTGCCATTGCTGACACTGGAGGATCTTAAGGACATGGGGATAAATGCGGTGGGTTCCAGGAGGAAAATCTACACTGCGATTCAGAAGCTTCGCAAGGGGTTCTCGTGAGTTTTTGTTCTATTTTTGGTGGGTATAAATCCAGTGACATTTTCAACTTTCATGTGGGCTGGTTGTTACATTAAAATGCTTGTATGAGATGGTTTGAGCCTTATTTGGGTGACTTAATAATGACAGTATTAACTTTTTCTGCGAGTTTGCAATTTTGGTTTCAATGATTGCTTTGACTTGATTGGTATCACATATGGTTGTTCAGCACTGGTAGACTGGTAGTTTTCATTGTATAGTATGAGGATGACAAAATTGGCAGAAGGTGTTATTGATAGCCATGAAAATTTTCATTCTTTGGAAAAGTTGCTTTGCGCTTAGTATAGGTGGTCGTATATGTGTAAGCTTATTACAAGTCTGCTGAGATATAGACTGAACTTTTCTCTTTTGATATCGGTGAAAGCTTGCAGATAATTAGCTGCCCCTTATACTTTTCAATTAGTTTTGATCTTCTGATGGTGGCCATTATATCCGAGTATCCGAGTAGAAGGCATGTGTTTTTCATTATTAATCCTTCTTCTATTGTTTCAATCTTTCTTTATATTGATACATTTTACGCACTTCCAAAAATCCAGGACTCCATTCCTGATACTGTACAATTCTGGTTTGGTTAATTATCTTTCCTACTGAATTAATATTATGAGCTCCGCTTCAACAGCATTTTTTTAGCCTTTGAAATTCAGAGCTTTTTACTGGCATAGTCAAGCCACGTGATAGGCATATTAATAGTTTGGTTACATGATTCTGTGAACAAGTGGCTGCTTGAGGGGCACAAAGAGAGGTGGAGAGACAGTCAGAGAGATAGGGACTGCATCTCTTTCTTTGTCCGTTTTGGATTCATTCTGCAGTTTCTGCCTGGGAGTAGCTTGTCTTGTTTGTCTCAAATAGGATTGCGCTGATTATATTGTATATCGGATTTAGGTATCTTTTTTCTTTTGTCTTATGTTCGCTTAAAATTTCAAATGCCATCGGATGATTGAGACAACTACTGGATGGTGTCAACCAAGAAGGCTGAACAAGATGTTTTTATCTTAAATTAAACCTTTTGGAGTGTGTTTGGAATTAGAATAGACAAAACTGATCGGAGGGTAATTTGTCAAATCAAGTATATACTAACATATATTTTGGTTTCAAACCAGTGAAGATAGTGGGTCAAGGGTCGAAAGGTTCTAGGGCATTCTCACTATTTCCTAGATTCCTTGATTTAACCTGCATCACTCTGGATTTTATGCGTTATTATACACCATTAGGCCAAATATTTTCAATATGCAGAAAAACGGATCCTCAGGATAATTGTGGTTTGGTCTGTCTTTTCTGTTAAAATAGAACTGCATTTAATGTGTGCATTTTTCTAGTTCCTTCAAAGGGTTCATCATCAAATTCTGGAATCCCAACTTTAGCTGAGTTGGATTTTGCTTTTCTCTGTCATAAATAGCTATTCATTTAGTTGAGTCATCTGAGACTGAAGTCATTGTATGCAACGTTGCATGATCTGAATGGTAACTATTGATTCCAAGCTCAATTGTCGTCTTTCAAGATCCTGTTTAGAGGTTTACCTTTCTGCTTTTGTTTAAGTTATTAATTAACAATTCCATGGGAAATTATGCAATTTTTATGTTGGAGTTGTATCATTATCATGGATGTTATAACAGGTACCAAGTTAAATTTGTATGGTTGAGCTGGCAGTGAAGCCGGTTTGCTTACCAAGCTTATAATGATTTTTTTGCACAACATCAGTTGGCTTTTCTAGAAGACGACGGAGATGTAAAGGTTTGTTATTATCAATTTACTCTAATGGAACTATTTGCTCTTTTTTGCTACAGTGAAGCGCTAACGACTAAATGGTTTATCCATTTGGGCAAAGGCTTGCTTTACCCTTCAATCTTACCTTTTGAAGATGCATTTTAATTGCTCCATGTTGATACAAGATTATGAAGGACTACCTTGATAGTCAGTAAGTCTTGTAGTTTTCACGGGTTAACAATTGTTTTGTTTGTAAGATGTTTGACAGAGCGCTGTGTGAAAGCATGCAGGTGGTAACAAACTTTGATGTCATCGGATGGAGGACAATTGAAGGTGGTGTTCCTTTGCTTTGGCGAAGGCAAATCATAAAGAGATGTTCCAATATGTTGATCAGAAGTGTATTGTCTTTCTGTCTTACAAGTTACAACCTTCATTACCGCCCCGTCCATGAAGCATTCAGTACGCATTTCAGGAAAATTTCTTGCACTACCTTGGCATGGCGTGAAGGTGGTATTTAGATGGAGACGCGTACCATTCTCGCACTTAAATTATTCGGATCGACGTCGTCCTGTGAGATTTTTGGAGTTCTTTTGGTTACTGTAGGCCTGTACATTTTCATATCTATTTCAATCCCTCTTAACTGCTTTTGTTACGTTTTCAACAGTTGAAGCTTATCGACAAAGGTGGTCAATTTGTGAAGGTTAAATTGTTTGTTTTCTTGTTCCTGTGTGTTTTTTCAGTTTGAAGAGAGGATTAGAGAATGCTGCATGCCGGAGACCTGTTACTGTTACTGTTACTGTTTGTAACTTCTGAAGGCATGAAAAAGCCCATTGAAACATCATTTTGGGGTCTAACCCATATTCTTCATCATGGGCTTTATTGGCTTCTTGGGCTTTACTAACTTTTTCCTAAACCCTAAATTCCTTAAAGCCCATTGAAAAAGCCCAGTCGGTGGAGCTGAGATTGTTTCATCGAAAAATACACCAGAAACGTATTAAAAAGGGGGGAAAATTAATTCACACACTCGAGTAACTAGTTGGAGTGATAAAAATGAAGTGCATTATTTGATGATCAGGGTTCGAATCCCCCATTCCCGTTTCAAAAAACAGGGAAATTAATTCCTTCAGAAAATTAAAGTTATAGTTGAAATGAAGAGAAGTTTTCAGCGGTCGGTCAATAAAGTGACTATAATTTAAATATCAAACCCTCATATGTTGAGGTTACATCATACATGATATACATGGTTTAAGGTGTCAACCCCAAAAACCATAAGCATAATTTTGGGGCCTAACCCATATTCTTCTTTCTCCATCATCAATTGGAGAAGTCAATAAAAAGAAAGGCAAAAAATAAATAAATTAACAAACCCATTAGAAATTAAAAATATAACTAAAAAAGAGGTGGTTTTTGATAAGTTAGCGAATAATAATACATGTAAATTAATTAATGAGAAGACAAATAAATTATGGGGATTAAGATTATTAGTATTTTTTTTGGAGGATAGATTAAGAAATTCTACCATATTGAAGCACCATCAGATGATGTGTAGTTGATGAATTTGGAAGCAATGTAAATGTGTCTCTTGGATTCCATATATTATCTCGTACGTGCTGAAGCGTCAAGAAAGGTACAAGTTGTTGTCCTCTACATATTATCTCTATCTATCATGAAAAAAAAAAATCAAAATTTCACAACGTTACATAATTATAAATAAAAAAGAAGGAAAAACAACACATTAAGAACACAATTGTGCATAAAAAATAAAAGATTGCTCTTACACTAATGATATATGTATACACACACATACATATATGGTTTGATGGGTGGAGTATTGGAGTGAGTCATTATCATGGTCTACAGTTGGAAGAACAATTGATCATGTAAAAGTTAAAAACAAATTTTTTACTTCATCACCAAATATATAAATGTTACAAACTACAAAGCACCAAATGAACTGAAATAATACTCACACATTTACAAATACACAAAATTAGGTCAAAATCATAGGACTAGATGTACCTTTTCTCTAGCTCCCTCATATATATATATATATAAACTAGAATTTTGATTATTATATCGACATCATGCTTTGTCACTACCTTACTTATTCCCTAATGCCCATGCTATCTCCCATATTGGATTGTTGACGTCTACTTTACCCCATACAAATATACAATAGATATATATAAAAATTACATCATTTACATCTTGACCACTATTTTTAACTTTAGCCTAATATAATAATATTCACCATTTTCTCTTTGGAAGCAAAAACACACTACGGGCAACGGGTAGCCAAATAAATAGACGATTTAGTGGGTGCCCGTTTTTAATCATTATATGGCCTACCCTAGACTTTTCTTCTAAGCTTAAATCATTAACACATAGATTTTTATTATTAAATTCGTGCAAAAAAAAAAAAAAATAATAATAATAAAAGAAAACTTGATCCTGTATCCAAAAAGCACGGCGAAGATTATGCACTCATTCTTATTTTTCTACCCAACAAAATCTCTCTCTCTCTCTCTCTCTCTATACACACATATATATATACACACATATAGCACGTCTTGATAGCTATATCTCATGCACGTCTCCTTCATGTTGCTTGCTTTCTTTCTTTTTTCTTCCAAAAAGAACCCTAATGAAAAAGGTCAATAATATTTATTGACATTTAATAGTTCTAGCCAGGTAAAACCAGACTTACAAAACCTAGTTTTTTTCTTAAGAGTTAAGAGGGTCGGCGTTTGTTCACATATCAACATGTATTTATTTATTTTGCATGCACATCACACTCATTCACCAACTAATAGTGTCGAGAATTATTCAAAAGCTTTGAATGATTTTGTTGTAGACTAATAGGTAGCTCGTGCATTGTTTTCCTCAGACGTAAAAGGAGTGAATATATATATATATATATATATATATATATATATATATATATATATATATATATATATTTCAAGTGCTTGAAGGTTGAAACTAAAGGGGGCAACGCATGCAAAAAGATTGACAACGACAGGGTCCACGTGTGGCTGTTAAAACCCTACGATGTTTTCATTATGATGATGATGATAATGTTCAACCTTTTCTTGCGTAACGTTAACAATTAGTGTCAACTATATTTGAACAAAATAAGTTTTTTGTTTTATATAATATCTAAAGTAAATAAATGAATTTCTTTAAAAAAAACCACCTTCTTCCTATTTTAACCCCCAAAAGACCCATAATAAACTAATGATCTAGCTATGTTATTACAACTATATATATGCACATATTATACTTACATACACATAACACGAGTATGTAATATGTTATATACATGCCTCTTGTAGGAGGTGATGATGCTAAAGGAGAGGGAGGGGCGGCGAAACCAACGTTATTAAGGAATTAATTGCCAAATCAATGGCATCATTAAGAGTTGACCAATATATATGATAATGAAGAATCTTGTGTACGTAACACATTCCTAGTATTTTATATAACTACATACTCTTTTATGATGAGGTGGATTATAAACGATTTAAGGTCAACAATTCAAAATGATGATTTTTTTTAACCGAGGAATCACTCCAGTATTCCCTTTGAGCAGCTGAGTAGGCATAAATCTCAGACTGTCGAAACAATCCACACCACGCGGAAAGAGGCCCGGAAATGAGACAATCCCATGAAATTAGGATTTCATAAGGAAATATCTCAGTTGGTTGGTTCAAACTTCCGATCTCGAGTATGTACGTCTGAAGTCTAGAAAGATAATCAACTAGGTAATATATGTACCTATGATGATTATCTCTCTATACGTAATATATGTTGATGAGAGAAAGAGAGAGAGTTCCTATACATGACGGGCGTTGTTAGTTAGGTAAACACATGTGTTTGTGTCGTCCTAATCTCACTTGTCATTACTTCATGGCAAGGCATCGAGTGCAAGAAAACACTAAGCAAATTTCCAAATCATGGCATATATAAGATGAGTTGACCTATATATATATGCCAACTAACACTTACTCAAGTTAGAAGTTGATTATACAAAACAAAATGGAATGTTGGACGCACATATATAACTGTATTTTAATGTTCTAGGTAAGCAAGACAACATCTTCAAATGATACATGCATGTTCCATCAAGTACAAGCAAGAAATAATTCAACTGATCACATGACATAGGTATTCTCTTTGTCCATTTTTCCAGCTAAGGGTTTTTGTCATTATTTGTTAATTTCTTTATTTTCTTTTTGTCTCTAACCCTAGATAATTAATTTAATGTCCAAGCATGCATGCAAGCATCTGTACAGCACCCTAGAAGAGAAGTTATATACAGCTAATTATGAAGGGGATTAATTTTTTTATATATATATATAGGTATATATAATGATCTGTCAAAAGATAATGAATTAAACCTAGCATGGCATGCATCTTTTTTTGGATTTACTACATTATCATATTCGGTTGCATATGTCCCGTGATAGACTCCTAGTTAAGGATTTTTCTCATTAGGTACCTTAATTAATAATTAATGAATTATTGTTTCACCTATTGAAAGTGCGTACTAAAAGCTCATAAACAATGATCAATAAAAACACAAATATATAATTATCTGCTTCCTTTATATTTTAAAGATAAAAAAAACACGAATATTCGTCCATTAGAAATTAATATCATAACTAGGGTTTCATTATTAATAAACCTATCAAGAACGTATAAAATAACACTATCATGAAAGAATGCCTAGCATGCATGAAAAATCACTAAAAAAAATAAAATAAAGAGTTTTCTTTAAAAATAAGCTAGATGCGGGACTCGAACTAAAGTGCTCAAGATTTACTCGACAAACACACGAGTTAGCTATATATGTTTTGATAAAGGCTAATGATACAAGAAAATATGCTATAATTTGGAGTAATCGTCAGTGAAAATATAATGGTATTTGATGACGATGAAGGGTGCATATATATATATAGATTCTATATCTTGTGCACATATATATGCCTTAATTAGCTACTACTATATTAAGGTATATATCATTTTTAATTAATTTATCCTCCTTAATGAGATTGACAAAAAAAAACAAAATCCTTTGTTTCTCTCTCACTCATCATACGCAATCTCGTACACAATGACATGACATTTCCTTAACTTGAAGACATCCTTTAGAATCATAATAAGCTTTACTCGATCCCCAACTCTTGGTGGTCATGCAACTTATTAAGGAAGAAAAGATTCATCATTGACATTAATAACACACTCACGTCTACATTAATCTTAAAAACAAACCCTAACCTTAGATCTTTGTCTTGTCACCATTTTATAATCTTCTAGGCTTTTTCATTTAATTTACCTACAAATGTTTAAATAGTAAACCCACATATACAAGGTAACTCATCTTCCATATATATACTTAAAGAGGGTTTCAATATTGGAATTCAAAGAGTGTGTGGTGGTAGGTAGTTTTCTATATTATCTCGTAATTATATACTTCTAATTATTTTCTTTGAATCCTACCAACCTTTCATTCTTGTCACTAATTAAGAACACATCCACTCATATAGCTAATTAACTAATTAAAAACATGGAATTCCTGACCACTTCAAAGAGAAGACCTAATTAATTACCAACTTTTTTGGGTTAAAGTAGTCCTAATTAGGACGAAATTATATCTTTGTAAGAATGGATTATGATTGTCTCTAATGATACAAAATTAGAAGATGATGGGTACCTGGCCTGACAGATGACTTGCTACCTAAAACTGATGTTTTCAGAACAGCAAAAATACCACTACACAAAATGGATTTAGTTCTGATGTTTCTTTCATGTCTCTACAACACCAACCCAAACGTCCATATTCTTGTATGGTATACAAAATTTAATATATATATATATATATATATATATATATATATATATAGGTCAGATTATTTCCTCTTTTGGGCTTGATCTATAAGGACTATTATTTTAACCAGATTTCAAAAATTATGAAGCAATTAATGTACATATAATTTGAAAAATTACAAGGAGGCAGGAGTTGAATGAAGTACCTCTGATTCGCTATCCAATCTCAGCTTGTTAGCCAGATATTTCATTACTAAACGAACTGTCATCCTTCCATCCCTAAAACAACATTTCAAAACCCATAATTAACCCAAATAATTTATTACACCAAGAAATAGAGAAAATATACTAATTCATTAATTTACCTGATTCTTAGATAGCTATTTGGTATTTGAGGCAAGAAGGGTTCTTTAGCTCTGCATTTAATCGTAAAAGGTTAAGAAATTATAAGTAAACAAGTAAATTATTACTGTATTATTATTATTATTATTAAATTAGCAAATTAGACTTACTGGTTTTGTGAGGCTTGAAGCGAAAACCAAATGCCAGAATAGGGTCTCCTGGGAGGATCAATAACTCTAAAATCCAAACTCGATCCACCACCACAACCACCACCACCGAGAAATTGAAATGGTGTTCGAGAAAAATACGAACCCAATTGCATAAACGTGGACGGCTGATTACATGAAGTTGGTGACGACAATGAATTCGTCCCTATACTCAACACTGCAGGCCTAAATGTCCAATCAATATTCTCTTGACGATAATGAGGATGAGGAAGAACAACCGTGCTCGAACTACTCCCCGCCGCTGTCTGAAACAAAAAAGACGGGACAGGCCGCGGCAAAGGCCGCGGCACGTGAAAAATTGGTGTAGCCACCGCCAGTACTCTTGTATTCTCTTGTGAAATGACTCTTTCGCCCTCGCTACCGGAGGGAGGTAACAGATCAAGCTCTACTAAACCTACGCCCGCATGAGTGTTAGTTTTGGCAGAGCCGCCTATGCTGAGCTGGAGCCAGCTGTCATCTTCTTCGGCTCCGGCGTCTTTAGAGCTTGAAGCCGCAGCTTCGTTATTGTTAAGACTAGCGCCGGTGGTATTAGTTAATATGGTTGTTCTTGATTCATCTTCCGCCATTGGATTATGAGCCGCCGACACGACCACTAGATCAGATCCTTCTAATAAGCCAGCCGCCGTTTCTTCTTCCGTGTAACTGCCACCATAACCGCCACAGTATAACTGATGATGTTTGGAGAGGGTTTGGGCAGGAACCATGGTCATAACCGACAACCCGGAACAACCCCGAATCGCTTATTATAATTCTTGATGATGATGACCATCGCAGCCATCGATTATTATTGAACGGTTCTGATCAAGATGTATGAACATAATGAGGAAGAGGAAGAAGAACAAGGGTGGAATCAAGAGAGAGGATTAACATCAGCCATTAACGGACAGATAAGGCTTTTTTACTCGTTTGTGTGCTGTTTTATCGTGAATAAATATGTGTACATATATGTATATGCAATTTGGAGGAAGACAACAAGGAGAATAATAAACCTTATAAGAAATCTCACTTTACATTCATTCTCTTTGTTTGGAGGTCTGTGGGAGATGAAATAGTTGCAGAGAGAGGAATGGGTGTTCATGAATCAGTTATATATATATACATATATATATAGTTTTATGGCATGGAGTTTCAGGTACTTGTAATTGTTGGAAATTTGTCACGTCATATTATCTATTATCATAGGTCCTCTCCTCTATGTTCAAATCTTTTAACACATAGTTTTGTGTTTCTTGAAAGCATGCAAACATCATGACTTGTAAAACAAGGATAGGTTCCTACAATTGTCACTTCTCTGCTTCTCAAGAAAATGAGCAAGGAAACACATACTCTATAATAGGAAGCAGAAATATTCTTCAATTGAAAGAAGAATCCATTCTAGTCGTTTAAATAAGGCTAACAATCATTGCCAATAAGACGAAAACAAATTAAAATCAAAATACTAGTAATTCCGCAAGAACTGAAAAGCTAATTAATCCAGGTCACAGTAGCATTAAACCTTGTGGTTGGATTGTCAATTCTACCTCTACAACACTACTTTACAAACAAATACCACATCCTCTGCCCTGTAAGTTGAGTTGTTGTTATCTTGGAAATCTATCAAGCAGAAAAGCAAACGGTTTCAAAAACATTATCAACCACATTTCTTTCTTCCCTGTAAATGCATCAAATGCAGAATAAAAAAAAAAACTCAGAGAAAATATATATAATAAAAGCTCATACTTCAGAACTAGTGAACCAATAATACAAATCACCAATAATCACCACAAGAACAAATCCCATCTTTAATGTTGTGGAATCGATTCATATCTCTGATGACAATATCTCGCTTAATTATTCTTGATATTGTTTTGATTGCAGCATGGCAATCAACACATATGCGGAGATTTTTAATTATTCGGATACGGCTTCCAGATGGAGTACTAAATAATGCAAAAGCTAGTGCTAATCTTTCACTGTGGAGCCATAAAAGGCGCTCCTTTTCACTCTCATCAACATCAAGCAAAACAACATTGCGAGCAGGAACATATCCTGCCTTCCTAGTATTCATGTTCAACCACTCCAGCATCCCATAAATGACTTTCACGTCCTGATGTGAAGTATCGCCCGCTGTGAAATTGACGTGGACGTCGTTGCGAATGAGTTTTTGGACTGTTTGGAGCGTCGAAAGTTTAAGAAACGAATTTCAGTTTAACAGTTTAACGGTAAATCTAAAAGTGACCGTAACTTTTGATCCGCTTGGAGTTATGAGACCCATAATATATTTTTAAGGACTGAATTGAAATCCAGGTAAGGCAGTTCGGGTAAAACCCAGTTTAAGAGTTCTAATCAAGGCCGGAAAGTGACGTTTTCCCTGTTTACGGAGGAGTTTTAGTTTCTTTTGAATTTCTTTATTTGTTTCCAAGTAGGATTCGGTTTTCTATACTTATTAGGTTTCTTATATATATATATATATATATATATGTCGTTAGGAGGATTTTGTAGACAGTTTTTACTTTGGCTTTAATAAAAATCTTGATTCTTTTCCAAAACTCTTTGAGTTTTCATCTTCCGGTTGCGTCAAGTGGTATCAGAGGAGGTTTTCCCTAACCTGATGGCACAAGATAACATTGGTGGTAATGCAAGCGTTGTCGAAGTACAACAATTGCGGACTGAAGTAGCAGCGTTGACTGCTCGCTTCGACGAAATTGTAGGTTTGTTGTGAGATGTTGGGGGAAGACGTCATGAGGGAGTTGCCCGTAATCTGCCCCAGAATAGTGTAGCAGGTGGTGGTGTTCCAGTTCAACGACATAGGCAACCCAACCGACGTCTCAATCGAGACGAGGATTCATCTACGGATGAAGATGTAGAAGATTTTGAATTGGGAGATATAGGCGCTGGACAACAACAACATAACTATGGTGCTCAGTCTGATTTTCGCATGAAGGCTGATATTCCTTATTTTGATGGTTCTGTGAACATCGAAAGGTTCCTTGATTGGTTGGCTGAGTTCGAGAGGTATTTTGATTTTGCATCCGTTCCTGAAGAAAAGAAGGTTAAATATGTTGCTATTCTGCTGAAAAAGGAGCTTCGGCTTGGTGGGATAGGTTGCAGGAGTCACGATTTCGTGAGGGTAAAGATAAGATCCGAACTTGGAGTAGAATGAAAAAGTTGCTTACGATTAAATTTTTTCCTTTTGATTGGCAAGATATTTTATGGGAATTAAATCGACGAGTGGATTCCTATGTTCAAAGTACTTGTTTTGAATATTGTAATCAGTTGTCAATATATTGCGCAAAGTTTGATGAAGGTGGGATATTGTGTGAAGAAAATTCAGAAAATTCTCAACTAACCGAAGGAATTGAAATTGATCAAATTTCACAAGCATCTGAGGAACATCCAATTCATGAAGACAATTTTAAAATTGAAGAGTCTGATAATTCTGTGGAGAACAAATCACAACAGAATGAGAATTTGGAGGATAAATGAGCTTTTATTGATGAAAGTCAGGAAGAAATTATTGAATTTGATAAGAGAGTTGTAGAGGACATTGACACTATTGCTCTTGAAAGTCAAGTTTTGACTGAGGAAGATTCAAGTTCAATGGAGAATTATGTGGTTCAAGAATTTCATAATTAGATTATCATTCCTACAAACTGTGTGGTCGAATTTGTTGATTTTATTGGGAGTGGAAAATTTAATTTCAACATTAGTTCCTCGATATTGAAGATTGTCAAAGAGTTGATGTTGAGAACTAAGAGTTTCGACAGTCATAATTTCATGAAATTTGTTGAGTTCATGAGTATGTTGAACAAATTGCATTATTCGAAATACTTGTTTCTTTGGAGGGGAAGACTACAATATCGATCGATGGGCTCGAAGACTTCAAATGATTCATTATATACGAGTATCTTGGTGAAGACAACTTTTTATAGTCAAATCATAACTCGAGGGCTAGTTATTTTTCAAGTGTAAGCGACGATGTTATGGTTTTCTTGCGCAAGGAGCGGTTTCCAGCAGGTAAACATGGCAAGCTGCGACAGCGAAAAATTGGTCCCTACAAGATTTTGAAGAAGATTGGTGATAATGCTTATGTGGTTGATCTACCTGTCAACATGAATGTCTCTTCCACATTTAATGTTGCTGATTTATCTCTTTACCATCCGGAGGAGCCACTGTATCCGGGTTCTCAAGATCCGTCGGAGTCGGATTCTTCTGAAGTGGAGGGGAATGACGTGGACGTCGTTGCGAATGAGTTTTTGGACTGTTTGGAGCGTCGAAAGTTTAAGAAACGAAGTTCAGTTTAGCAGTTTAACGGTAAATCTAAAAGTAGCCGTAACTTTTGATCCGCTTGGAGTTATAAGACCCATAATATATTTTTAAGGACTGAATTGAAATCCAGCTAGGGCGGTCTGGGTGAAACCCGATTGAAGGGTTCTAATCAAGGCCGGAAAGTAACGTTTTCCCTGTTTACGGAGGAGTTTTAGTTTCTTTTGAATTTCTTTATTTGTTTCCAAGTAGTATTCGGTTTTCTATACTTATTAGGTTTCTTATATATATATATATATATATATATATATATATATATATATATATATATATATATATATATATATATGTCGTTAGGAGGATTTTGTAGACAGTTTTTACTTTGGCTTTAATAAGAATCTTGATTCTTTTCCAAAACTCTTTGAGTTTTCATCTTCCGGTTGCGTCAGAAATAATGAACTGTCCCCATACTCTCAACCCAGCAAAGGCCTGGTTCTTTCTTTAGTCCTTTCTTTTTCATGTCCTTCCTAACAGCAGCAACACTATCCCACCTCCGAGCATTGGCATATATGTTTGACAATAACACATGGGTTGCCTCATCTTGGGGATACATCTCAAGGACACGCTGAGCAGCAATTCTTCCTAGCTCAGTATTTTTATGAATAACACATGCCCCAAGCAAGGCACGCCATAACATAATACTAGGCTCAGACGGGATTTCATTAATCAACTTCACAGCCTTATCGAGATGGCCTGATCTGCTGAAATGCCACACCATACAAGAATAGTGTTCTATACATCGTTCAATGCCATAGTCATCTACCATAGATTTAAAATAAGCCTGTCCCTTATCTAATAGTCCTGCATTGCTGCACCCAGATAGGACACCAACAAATGTTACCTTGTTTGGTCTACACTCTGTTTTCAGCATCAGTTCAAAAAAATTTAGAGCCTCCACACCCATACCATGCATTGAACACCCAGAGATCATAGCGTTCCACGAAACCCCATCTTTTGCACTCATCATGTCAAAACAAGCCGAGCATCTTTAATGCTTCCACATTTAGCATACATATCAATTAAAGAATTACCAACCACAACATTGTTGGTATAATTGCTCTTCACTGTCAAGGAATGAATTTGAATGCCCGACTCCAACGCAGCTAAACTAGCACAAACACGAAGAATGCTAGAGTATGTCACCTCCGTAAGCTGGACCTGGCATTCAAGCATATTTACGAACAAATCCAATGCCTTCTCCTCATCCTCTGCCTGTACCTAACCACCAATCATTCGAAACGTATGTATCCAAGTTCAAACCAAGCTTGAACACATGGTAATGGATTTGTGTCCCCAAATTTAAACCCTACATTGTTGCACAAGTTTGCAGCAAACTAGCAAACGTGTACTCATTTGGAATGACGAATTCTTGTCTCATCCAACAAAATAGCCCCACAGCCTCTATGCTCAGACCCCTTTGTGCATATCGAGCAATCATAAAACTCCAAGGAATCACATCCTTCTTTGGCATCTCGTCAAAAATAAATTGAGCATCACCCAAATCTCCCATTTTGGTGTAGAACTCAAGCAAAGAAACACCAACATAAATATCCAATTCATAACGAGTTTTCAAAACACACCCATTCACACACTTTGCCAGATTAAAGGCCTCTGATCCTAGACAGACCTTAAGCATGCAAGCAAAGGTATAATTATTGGGCTTCAACCCACGAACCCGCATTCCAGAGAAAAGTTCCAATGCCTCTTCAAAACAATCATTCTCTGCATAGCAAGTCAACATTCCGGTCCAACAAACCATGTCCATGCTAGCAACCCCATTAAAAACCTCTCTAACACTCTGTACGTATCCACACACAGAATATGCATCAATAAGAGCAGCCCCAACGAAAGTATTAGATTCACGACCAAGCTTACAGATATAACAATGTAGCATCCGACACAGCTCCGCCCATTCCATATCCACAAGCAAATCCAGCATCGCAGTAAAAACAAAAGGGTTCATTTCTTGCCCTTCTCTATGTAAGCGTTGGAACAAATGTATACCCTTCAAGTATCTAAACGAATGTTTCTGCCCTTGGATCAAAGTAACGAACGAGATTGTATTCTTCGTGGGCATCTCATCAAACAGCTTACGTGCATCATTCAATAAATCCGCTTGGACGTACAAGTTCAAAAAACATTTTGAGCGAACAAGTCAAGGTAATTACCACTCTTTAGAACATGACAGTGCAAGGCTTTCCCTCTAACTGGGTCATCGTTACAATCTTTGAGTAAAGTAGTATAGACACGAGAGTCGAACTACAGAGAAGTGGCACATTGTACTTGTTCCCCTCGCTTCTGCTCTTCTTCTTGCCCTTGCAGGCTCAACGCAGCTTGCGCTGTAAAACGATGTCAGGGAAGCATGTCCAAGTGTTAATTGTAAAATGCGTCGCAAAATCAAGGCATGAAAATGCTTTACGATTGCGAGTCAATCTGATCATGCGCCTCAATTTCCAGAGACCGCAAACCTTCACCAAGTCAGAAAACAAAACAGAGTCGAATAGTTACTTCGTCAAGAAGCCGCAGTTCGTGAAGCGTAGGTGACTTCATTCACCAGACGACCGCGAATCAAAACCCATCAATTAACAGAGGGCAAGGAGCAGTGGAGCGAACCAGCAAAACGCAGCGTTTAAGGTAACTGCGACCGCGGAAAAGAAGACAGCGTAACGAGCGTTTGGATTTCTTTTCAAACAGTGTCGTTTCAAAGCCACTAAAGAACTATTGGGATTTTACCAAGGGTTTGAGCAATTTTGTGATGTGTGCCACATCCATGCAGAGTCAGGAGTATGGAACGTGGGACGTGGGAGTAGTGCACCTCATGGTGCAAAGGCAAAATGGAAAGTAGTTTCCTACAGTTATTGTTTCAGTTGTTTATGTAGTTATAATTCAGTTACTAGTGTAGTTATTGTACAGAGTTGGCAGTTCATTTTCATTTCAGTTAACTCATTTCGGTTGTATATATGTTAAGGAAGAAATGAATGAAAGGCATGTTGATATTTGCCCCAAACTTCTCTCTTTTCTTCTCATTTTCTTCTCTGTTTGCTATTCTTCTATAATCCAAAATTCTTCATAACAACTGGTATCGGAGCGAGGTTCAAGCATGGATACGCGCGGCAAGTCTAATGTTGAGTTCCGTAATGAGGTTAACGAAATACTAGCCAAGCACGAATTGAGCTTTGATCAGGTGAATTCTGCTCTTCAAGCAGTTTTAACCGGGCTTCAAGCCTTACGCACCTCATGTACCACAAACACTCACCATCCCGAAATCAATCCATTCACCCCGGAAGCATCCTTACACCCACATACCTCCCGATCCATCTACCAAAATGACCATCTACGGAGATGACCCCACTGGCTGGATTTATAAGGCGAAGCAATATTTTGAATTCAAAGGAATTGCACAATAACAACGAGTTTCCTTGGATTCTTTTCATTTGGAAGGCATAGCCTTACAGTGGCATAGGTGGTTGACAAAATTTCGCGAACCACTCACTTGGGAGGAGCTCACGAAGGCGGTACTGCTCCGGTTTGGGCCAACTGACTTTGAAGACCCTGCAGAGGCTCTAACCCGCTTGAAACAAACCACCACCGTGGCAGCTTATCAAGAAGCCTTTGAAAAACTTTCCCATCGCGTTGATGGATTACCCGAGAGTTTCCTGGTCGGATGTTTTATTGCAGGGCTATGGGATGACATTCGCATCGATGTGAAAATTAAGCAACCTCGTACCTTGGCTGAAGCAATTGGTGTAGCCCGATTAGTCGAAGAGCGAAATTTGGTGCAAAAGAAACCAATCCAGTCAAGCTATCGATCCCAACCAACCCTTTCATCACCTCGGACATCCCCAAATACCACTGCTGGAGTACTGGGACCACCACGACCTAACCCAAACCAAACATCCCCATTGGTGTCCTTCCGTCGTATTAATAGCCAAGAGGCGCGAGAGCGTTGAGAGAAGGGGTTATGTTACTATTGTGACGAGAAGTTCACTCCGGGTCATCGATGCGAGCGACCATAATTATTTATGATCGAAGAATCCACCCCAGTTAGTCCAGAGAAGGATACTGGAGTACAATCTACAGAGGAGAAACTTGAAGAAACTATATCATAAATCTCTTTCCATGCCATTGCTGGTGCGGAGCATCCACAGACTATTCGTGTCCATGGCAAATTGAATAACAAGAATGTGACTGTGCTAATAGATGGAGGCAGCACTCATAATTTCATTGACCAGACTATGGTCTCAAAGTTCGGGCTGCCAGTGACTCGAGACAAGAAACTCCAAGTCATGGTTGCTAACCGTGAGAAGATAGACTGTGTAGGACAATGTCGGGCACTTACTATCAACTTACAAGGACTACCTGTTACTGTTGATTATTACGTCCTTCCGGTGGCTGCTTGCCAATTAGTGTTGGGAGTTCAATGGCTGGCAACTTTGGGGCCCATCGAGACAGATTATAAGTAGCTATCTATGACATTCAATTTGGGAGGAGTTAGTCACATCTTCCGTGGTGTAAGGCGAGGCGGCATTGAGGCCATAAATGAGAAAGAGTTCAACTGCTTGCAAGGTATTGGTTTTTTATTCCAAATAATTCCTTCTAATCACTACTATCCACCGAGTGATTGTTCCCCAGAAATAAGCCAACTCCTAGCCAAGTTCTCTCGAGTGTTTGAGGAGCCCACTGGCCTGCCGCCGCATCGACCACATGATCACCAGATTCCACTACAGCCGAACACGGGTCCAGTAAGTGTAAGGCCATATCGATATCCTTATTATCAGAAGGCGGAAATAGAGAAAATGGTGCGAGAACTCTTGCAGTCGGGGTTGATTAGGCCGAGTACCAACCCATTTTCTTCACCAATCTTGTTGGTCAAAAAAATTGATGGGACTTGGCGATTTTGTGTTGATTATCGAGGCCTGGACAACATCACCGTTAAAGATAAGTACCCAATACCTGTCATTGATGAATTATTATATGAACTCCATGGGCCTAAATATTTTTCAAAACTGGATTTGCGATCCGGCTACCATCAAATTCGGGTGCATGATGATGACATTCCAAAGACAGCTTTCAGAACACACGAAGGGCATTATGAATTTGTGGTCATGCCGTTTGGACTAACAAACGCACCTGCAACCTTCTAGAGCCTTATGAATGATCTTTTCCTGCCATATCTGTAATGCCCTGCTCTGCGTCATATGAGGCGAGGTGTGGGGGTTACTATTCTGGATGAAATACCACATCGGCCAGGGATGGGTCTTGGGTGCAGAATATAACATGCTGCAGACCTTAAACTATTGTCCAATCTTTTCTGGTATGGGCCAGGAGGGTTGGGAACTGCCAGGCTGGGCTTGGTATGGGCCAAGTTCAGTGGTTGGTGGGGAGATTGGGCTTTAGTGGGTCGGGCTGTTACAGTTGGTATCGGAGCCGACCTGGTGGGTATGTGGGTTTCGTCCCTCATGTCTAACCGGGGCGCGATGCCCGTGTCTGGCGTGACCCACGGGGACGTGGGCTCCTAAGGGGGGTGGACTGTAATGCCCTGCTCTGCGTCATATGAGGCGAGGTGTGGGGGTTACTATTCTGGATGAAATACCACATCGGCCAGGGATGGGTCTTGGGTGCAGAATATAACATGCTGCAGACCTTAAACTATTGTCCAATCTTTTCTGGTATGGGCCAGGAGGGTTGGGAACTGCCAGGCTGGGCTTGGTATGGGCCAAGTTCAGTGGTTGGTGGGGAGATTGGGCTTTAGTGGGTCGGGCTGTTACAATATCTCTGATAATTTATCCTGGTTTTTTTTGACGACATCCTTGTCTATTCAAGATCCTGGCAAACCATCTAACCCACTTGCAAATTGTTCTACAAATTCTTTCGACTAACAGTTTATTCACCAAAGCATCGAAATGCCGATTTGGTGTCTTACAGGTGGAGTACTTGGGCCACATTATCACGGAGCAAGGGGTATTGGTTGACCCTTCGAAAATACAAGCTGTCCTTGCATGGCCGACGCCAACAACAGTAAAGGGGGTTCGAGGGTTTCTCGGATTGGCAGGATATTATTGAAAATTTATCCGTCATTTTGGATGTATGGTAGCCCCTTTAACCAGGTTGCTCTCTAAAGAGGGATTTCGTTGGGATGAAGAGGCAGAGAAGGCATTCGCATAATTGAAGGAAACTCTAGCTTCTCCATCAGTTCTACGCCTACTCGATTTTTCTCAACGGTTTGTAATTGAATGTGACGCTAGTGGGTTTGGAATTGGAGCCATTCTTACTCAATAAAATCAACCAATCGCATTTTTTAGTGAGGCATTGGAAGGCTCGGCATTGGTTCTATCCACCTACGAGAAGGAGATGTTGGCAATTGTCAAGGCGATCAGGAAGTGGCGGTCCTATTTACTTGGAAAGCCTTTTACTGTCCGTACTGATCACAAAAGCCTGAAATATTTATTGGAACAGAGGATTACAACCCCAGCTCAATCACGTTGGCTGCCGAAGATCCTTGGTTATGATTATGAAATCGAATATAAAAAAGGGCTGGAAAACCAAGGTGTTGATTCCTTATCCCGTGTAGTTGAATTTCAATTTTTATCCATCTCCTTACCCCATGCCGATTGGTGGTCACTGTTACAAAAAGAAGTTCAACACGATTCTTTTTATGAGGAATTAAGGAAGAGGAGTCCTACCCGATCAGAATATCAAGTGCTGCAACGTGATGGTGTGTGGTTCAAAGGAGATAAAGTTTTCTTGAGTCCCACTTCAGCTTTGATTTCCTAGGTTCTGATGGATTGTCATTCCTCCCCTATCGGCGGACATTTTGGCTTTCACAAAATTCTCAGTCGTGTCAAGCAGAGCTCTGTATGGCCCAACATGCACCAAACTGTGAAAGAATTCTTGCACCAGTGCGAGGTATGTAAAAGGTACAAGACTGACTGTATACGGCCAGCCGACCTCCTCCAACCGCTGCCAATACCTCAGAAAATGTGGACCGACATTTCCATGGATTTTATTGAAGGTTTACCCTCTTCAAATGGATACATTGTCATCATGGTAGTTGTGGACCGCCTGACCAAGTATGCGCACTTCACTGCCTTGAAACACCCGTTCACAGTCGTCTCTGTGGCTAAGGCATTTGTTGCCCAAGTGGTTCGCCTACATGGTATTCCGCAATCCATTGTGAGTGATCGGGACAAAGTCTTCATCAACTCCTTTTGGCGGACACTATTTCAGTTGCACGGTACCATGTTGAGCATGAGTTCTAGCTATCACCCACAATCAGATGGCCAAACCGAAGTAGTCAATCGCACCTTGGAACAATATCTCCATTGCTTTGCTGGTGATTGATAGGTATGATAATACCTATTGTTTTTGGTAGAAATATCCCCCTCTTAAGCTTTCTTTTGATAAATAATGAGTGTATTTATGTGTTGATTTGTATTTTGATAGGTTGATTGCGGTTTGGATGAAAAGCGACGGAAAAAGGGCTGAATTGAAGAAAATGTCCACCGACCTTCGTGTGTTCAAATAGTCATAACTTTCTGTCACGTTATTGGAATTGAGCGAAACAAAAGGCATTGGAAACTAGACATCTCAAGCTTTCCGTAGAATCTAAATCATGCAAATCGGAGGTCATATGGAGAAGTTATGGTCATTTGAATCGTGTGCCTAGGCGTGGTGCGCCTAGGCGTGAAAACAACGCGCCTAGGCGCAAAAAGCAATTTTCTGGGGTGTTTTAAGTCGCGATTTGTCCGAGCTGCGGGAGTTTGGAGACCTAGAATAGAATTTCTGGGGAGCGAAAGCAGAGGGGGAGGCGACTCTTGGAGCTAGGAGGAGAGATTCTTCAGCTCAACTTGGATCTACTCAACTAATTGGGTTTATTCATGATTTTCTCATCTCTCCTTTTGTGTTTTTCTCTCATTATGTGTAACTAAACCTCTTGTGCCAAGGCTAGGTTGAAGCCTTGGGTTTGATGACTTTGTTTATGGCTTGATTTACATATATATGAGTTGATTTGGGTATAAATCTTGTGTTTCTATGTTTGATTGCAATTTCTTCATGCTTGTGGTGTTTGGCCAACACCTAGGTTTTTTGGATGAAATTGTTTGGAGAATTTGCTTAGACAATAATATGTCAAGTAGATTATGCTTCTTGAAACACTTGATTATGAATGTGTCTCCCTTTAATTAGGTGACAATTTGTATGAATCCTAATCTCCATAGAACTCCATGAATTCCTATGCATGTTTAGACCAATAAGATGGCTAGAATGTATTTAGGAATATCCGACCTAGACCAATAAGATGGCTAGTAATCGATTGTAGGGAGATTTGGCTTAAGTGCGCTAAAACCGACTTAGGTACGGATTCGTTATGCCCGAATTAGCAAATATGTGTGTGAATTTGTGTCATTGCAAATCATTTCCCAAGGGGGATTCCATATCCTTGTCATTCATATCATTTGCATTAGTTGCATCATTATTCTAAGAAAATACCAAAAACATTTTGCTATTTGCTTGTCTTAGTTTAATTACCAACCCAAACAATCTTGAGTTGATCTTTACTTTGTTTGCATTGTATATACATACATACAAGTATAACTTTGGACTAGACATAACACCGTCCCTGTGGATTCGACCCTTGCTTATCATTGTGCTGTAGTCGCCGACTAGTACACTTGCTAGTAAGGTTAATTTAGACCCAACAGTGATCAGCCTCGGAAATGGATTGACTGGCTTCCTTGGGCAGAATTTAGCTACAACACGTCCAAACACTCTTCCACTCGTATGACCCCTTTTGAGGCCGTGTATGGAATTTCACCACCAACTATATTGTCCTATGTGCCAGGTACTTCCCGAGTCCAAGCAGTGGATAAGTATTTATGTAACCGGGATGTTATATTGCAGGAGCTGTGACAAAACCTGCTGGTGGCACAGAATCGTATGAAGAGTCAGGCCAATCAACATTGCCGTGGCATATAAAACTCCAACCTTACCGCCAGACTTCCGTTGTTTTTCAGAAATCCATGAAATTGTCCCCCAGATTTTTTGGCCCCTACAAAATCCTGGAGAAAATTGGTTTCGTGGCATATAAATTGGAACTTCCATCTGGTTCTAAGATTCATAACGTCTTTCATGTCAGCTTATTGCGAAAGCATTTGGGGCCGGTCACTACTAGCTCTCCACACCTACCTCCTGTCTCGGATGATTCTACCATCCTTCCACAACCGGAGGCAATCCTGGATCGTCGTGTGATACGCAAAGGTAAATATCGACCTAAGTTCGAAGTCTTGGTCAAATGGGTTGGTGCCCCATCTGAAGATGCCACTTGGGAGAATGAGTGGCGTTTCACTAAGTCCTATCCTGACTTTATCCTTGCGGACAAGGCTCCTTAAGTAGGGGGGAATGATGTGTGCCACATCCATGCAGAGTCAGGAGTATGGAATGTGGGACGTGGGAGTAGTGCACCTCATGGTGCAAAGGCAAAATGGAAAGTAGTTTCTTGCAGTTATTGTTTCAGTTGTTTCTGCAATTATAATTCAATTACTAGTGTAGTTATTGTACAGAGTTGGCAATTCATTTTCATTTCAGTTAACTCCTTTCGGTTGTATATATGTTAAGGAAGAAATGAATGAAAGGCATGTTGATATTTGCCCCAAACTTCTCTCTTTTCTTCTTCTTTTCTTCTCTGTTTGCTATTCTTCTATAATCCAAAATTCTTCATAACATTTTGAATTTTCTAAGTTGTCCTGGAGTCCGAGAGAGATAGGTTTGAGGTATGAGAGTCTAAAGAAAGAAATTTGGTGGGTAATTCTTGGATTCAAATTGTGTCGAATCTTGTTACTTAAATTTAGTGTCTTTTTCTTTATTTTATTTTCACAAATTTTCTATTTTTGAGTAACGTCATATTTTCTTCTTATCTTGATTTGGTACGGCTACAGGATTCGAACTAGAATGAAAACAATACGAAGAAAACTAGAAAAGAATAATAGTATATGTTGATGCCTTGCCCGAACAGTTAACTCAAGATCTCGACATTTGCACAAACACAACACCGACCAAAACCTCGTCTAATCCTTTTAAAATAATAGTTTCTCCATCGTCTTCACTGAAAACAGATCACTTTGCTCCAAAAAAAGGCTTCTTCATTCACGCGAGAAGGTGCCACGAGTCTTAAATCTCTGGCATCCGTCGTTGAGGCATTCCATCGAATACGACATAGGCGACTTTCTGTCCGAAACAGAGGATATCTTCTTCTCTACTTATGCTCCTATTTTATTCCTTCCTTCCTGTCCTCAAACAGCAACTCATAGAGCTAGATCAAATCAACAGATTAAAAACCTACTCTCTGTGTAGTGAATTGTGATTGATTCAAGCAAGGATGGCTGACTGGGGCCCTGTTGTGATAGCGGTGGTGCTGTTTGTGCTGCTGAGTCCAGGATTGTTGTTTCAGTTACCTGGAAAAAGCAGAGTGGTGGAGTTTGGGAACATGCAGACAAGTGGGTTGTCGATTCTGGTCCACACCATCATTTTCTTTGGCCTCAATCACCATCTTCCTTATTGCAATTGGTGTTCATATCTACACTGGATGATTATTGAACTACTCCGTCTTCTATCACTACTGAATTGGGGTTTCGAGAAAGGTACTCTCTTTATACTCCCAATGCTCTATTGAAACACACAGAGCCTGCCTGTTTTGTATTGTATTTGGCTTTTTTTTTGGTGTGTTTCTCTTCTGGGTTTTTTGTGTTTCAAGTCCTGTTTTCATGTAATTTTGCTCTTGTTTTCTGATACAATCACAGAATTGTAAGACACAAGAATTTAGCAATGGTTTCTTTAAGTTTTTATTTAGAATGAAACGAGGATGCTTTCAACTGATAACATCAAGTACTAGTGACAACAGGCACATCAAACCTTCTCTGTTCTCACTGAACCAGTTTCCCCCGAAATGGTTGAAGCTATAGCGCTCAACATCTCTCTCCGGATTATATATTTTTATTCAAATCCTTCAACAATTTACCATTCTTACTTAACAAAGAGAACATGCCCATAAATTTTCGATAGCATCAGGAAAAACAGTTATCCACAATTCCTGCATCAATCCTCTAAGAAGCTGCATAGTTCTGGAGGCGGCGCCACTTACTAGAACACCAGTGCCCGCTCACTCTTCCAGTACATATTCCAACACTCTAAACCACCACTTCACAACAGTTTCCATTCTGCACCAGAAGAAAATTTTAGAGGAACAGTCCGTCAGCAATTATCAAGAATAAACGAACTTTAAACTTAAAGACTTGACCATAAAAATATTCACAGAACACAGAAGGTGGAAAGTGGAAAGTTTGTTAAAAACCAGCATATGTAATTATTCACACTTGGTCCAGCAGTTGTTATTGGATCTGTTGGATATCTGCAATATATGCAACAAAATCTTAATTTAAACTAACAAGCTTTTATAACTTATGATAACTTCACAACTCACATTTTATCCACACAAGGTGTTTTGATAAAAAGAAATTAATATGTTTGAGGTCATACCCAATTTGAAGGGTGGGTTCACAGTCCAGGGGGTGAAAGAAGCCATCTCCCTGAGGTTGAGCTTGTTGTCTTCCATAGGCCACATCTTCTGCACTTGGATTCAGTTGGAGTGAATGTACATGGTATCCTTCTACCAACTGCAAATGCATTGCCCACATCCTCATGAGTACTAATTAAATTAAACCTTCTAGAGCTAGATGTATAAAACCATTCCAACAAGGCAAGAAAGTGGCTATATATGTATAGAAATGGAACCTACCCTTTGTTTCAAGTTCTTATTTGCTTCACCAAGCAGGTGTTCCTGCATAAGCATATATATATATATGTATACAAGAATCAGAAACAGAAGAGAGATCGCTAGCTAGAAAAAGTACTACTAGAGCAATTGAAAGAGAGTACTATTAATTAGTTGCCAAACCTTATGTTGTAGATCAGTGAATTGATCCAGCATGTGTTGAGTCTGTCAAGGAAATTGTTCAACTGATCAAGACGAGTAATATTGTTGTTGATTTTGTCTCACATGAGAGAGAATGATCAATGTACAATACTTTTACATCTAATATTCAGTACTTTACTTTTCTTTGGGATTGCTTGTAGATAATGAAGCTCGTTGTCATTCAATTACATATATGAGTCAAATGTATGTATAAAGTAAACGACAAGTACCCGGATTGATCTGATTTGCTTCAGTGACATATCCAGCTGCCTTTCAAGTGACTCAAGCTCCTTGCTGTTTAGAGGACCGAGATCCTCTCCCAGAAGATTCCTAGTGGACATCAAACACCACCACACACACACATATTCAAGTTACTGAATATATATTAACAAGCTTGGTGTATAAAAAATTGCATGGAAATCAATGGAACTGTGAATTACCTTTGGGTTCTCTGTAGTGCTTCATAGCGTGCTTTCAGCTTCAAATATTCCTGCTGGCTGCTTAGCTCCTGCAGTCACACAGCAGACAAATTCATGTGTATATAGCATATATGATGTATAGTTCACATTTCGCAGTAAAAGATCTGATGGAAATTAAAACAGTAATAATTTTAAGAAAGCAATATTAATACTGACAAAATTTTCTCCTTTTTTTCCCAAGAAAGAACAGGCTTGAGGTTTCAGTAAAATTTTCAGCTGGATATATATGCTGGTTCATTAGTCCTTACTTCTTCTAATCACATAATTATCCAGAAGATAGTTACAATTCAATGATAAAATGTTCACCTTCCAAATGATAAGAGTCCACCAAGTGCATACATGTAATAAAGATCCCAAATTTCCTCCCGCATCATCCATCACCTGACCTACTTCATCCCTGTTTTGCAAGAAAATCGATGGTTTTGCTGTATGAAAATTTTTTTCCTCCTAGAGTTGCTACTTTTGCAATCACTCTAGTTTGTTTCATTATTTATTTGCATATGAAATTCACTACTTGTTTCCACCGTATCAATCTCCTTTAATTCCCTTTCCCTAGTTTGTTTGGTGTTTCTTGATTGGTTATGCATTAAATTTTGAAGTTCAACTATGGATAAATTTGGCTGTAGTTCTTTTTGAAGAGCCTACTACTCAAGGAAAAGTAGCTAACTCTCATAACAAAAAGAAATCTCCCCCAAAACAGAACCATAAAAAGAATGGCTCTTCAAAAAAATCTCAAACCAGAGAGCTTAAGCAAGCTCAAAAAACCACTTTTAATGATGATGTTTAATTGCTTAATTTGGAATATTAGGGGAGTTGGCAACTCCGCTTCTATTAGTAGGTTAAAATTTTCATGCAAAACTCATAACATCCAAATTTTAGCTATTCTTGAGCCTTTTATCCCTGTGGATCAAATTCAAAGTTTAGCCAAAAAGATTAGATTGAATTCCTTTGCTAGTAACTCCTCTGGTAAAATTTGGATGTTTTGGAATGAGACCCTCCCTTTAAAGAGAGCCTATGACCATGATCAGATTCTAACTTTAGAGGCTAATTTAGGTCAAGGTCCTTGCCTTATTTCTGCAGTGTATGCTAAATGCAAAAGGAAAGACAGAATCCCTCTCTGGTCTGAGCTCCAAAATCTCTCTTCTCTAGATATGCCTTGGTGTGTGAGAGGGGATTTTAATGTGGTTCTCTCTCCGTCTGAGAAAAGAGGTCTTACTGGTATTAATAGAGGGGCTGTCAATGACTTCTCTCAAGCCCTTCATCATGCTAATCTCTTTGACTTGGGCTACTCAGGATCTAACTTTACTTGGTCTAATGGAACTTGTTGGTCTAGGATTGATAGGATCTGTGCTAATGGTATTTGGCAATCTTCTTTTGCCTCTACTTTTGTCTCTCACCTTCCTAGAGCTAACTCAGATCATTCCCCAATTTTAATCAAAATGATTCCTATTAATTCTAGCTCCCCCAAACCCTTTAGGTTTCTAAATGCCTGGACCTCTCACATAAATTTTCTTCAGATAGTTAGAAATAGTTGGGATGATCCTATTAAGGGCAGACCAATTAACTTAGTTTGTGAAAAACTAAAAAGATTGAAAAAAGCTCTTCAAGTTTGGAACAAAAACTGTTTTGGCAATATTTTTCAAAAAATAAACTCTGTAGAAAATGATCTTGATCAAATTCAATCTGCTTATGATCATACCCCAACTGTAGCATTAAAAAACTCTTTATTGCAAAAAACTGCAGAGTTCTCAAGTGTTCTTAAACAAGAAGAAATGTTTTGGGAACAAAAAGCTAGGACTAAATGGTGCAAAGAGGGGGATGCTAACACTAAATTTTTTCATGCCTCTGTCAAAGCCCAAAGACAAAAGCTTTTCATTGATAATTTGAAAGACGATAATGGTATTTGGTGCCAAGGTGAAGATCTAGGGAAAGCCATAAATCTCTTCTTTAAGAACCACCTGTCTCTTCCCCAAAATCATCCAAATAAGGATATCACTGATCTTTTTATTCAAAACATTCCTAGGATTGTTTCTCAAGTAGATAATGACTTGCTTGACCAACTCCCCGATCATTCAGAGGTCAAGCAGACAGTTTTCTCCTTTAATGCTAATAGCAGTCCTGGCCCTGATGGTTTCAATGGCCTTTTCTTTCAATCTTGTTGGGATATCATAGGGCATGACATTGTGGATTCCTGTAGGGCTTTCTGGGTGGGTCATAGCCTGCCAAAGGCTTGTACTAGCACATTAATTGTATTGATCCCTAAAGTGCCTCATCCTACTAAAATAACTGAGCTTAGACCTATAAGTCTATGTAGTTTTTTAAACAAAATTTTTTCCAAAATTATGGCTAAGAGATTAGGTAACATTCTGCCTAAAATTATTTCTCCTAACCAATGTGCATTTGTGAAAGATAGAGATATTTCTGACAACATATTACTTGCCCAAGAACTTATTTCCAATTTGAACAAGAGAGTTAGAGGTAATAATATAGTCATCAAGTTGGATACGGCTAAAGCCTTTGACAAAGTTTCCTGGTTTTTTCTTATTCAAATTCTTAGAAAATTAGGTTTTAGTGAATGTTGGATTGATTTAGTTTGGAATCTTATTTCCAATAACTGGTTTTCTATCTTGTTTAATGGCAAACCCACTGGTTTTTTTAAATCAGAGAAAGGCCTAAGACAAGGAGACCCTCTATCTCCTGCTCTATTCATTCTCATGGCTGAGTCTCTTTCAAGAGCCCTGGAAACCTTCCATGCTGCCAATCCTGCTTTTTCTTATTACTCTGGAAGAGAAATTAATGCTATTTCTCACTTGTCTTATGCGGATGACTTGCTCCTGTTTTCTAATGGTTCTAAAAAGGCCATTGAAGGTCTTATGAAAGTCCTTTCTTTATATGAAAAATGTTCTGGCCAACAGATCAACAAAGAAAAAAGTTGCATAATCTTTCCTAAAAAGATGCACCTGTCTAGGATTAACACCCTTCTCCACATCTCTGGTTTTAAAAGAAAAGAGTTGCCTATAGTGTATTTAGGGTGCCCTTTGTCCTGTGATAGGAAAAGAATTGTCATGTATGACAATTTAGTTGAAAAATTTAAATCTCATATTGTGAATTGGAGTACCTCTATGCTCTCTTCAGGAGGAAAACTAATTTTGCTAAAGCATGTCTTGTCTTCCTTCCCTACCTACTTGTTCTCTGTTCTTGATCCCCCTAAAAAAGTCATTAATCATTTGAACTCTATATGTGCTAATTTTCTTTGGGGAAATTCTGAATTTGGCAAAAAACATCATTGGGTTGCTTGGAGGAAAATCACCAGGCCTTATGCTGAGGGTGGTTTAGGTATAAGAAGCTTTGATGATATGGTGCAAGCTCTAAATTGTAAGTTATGGTGGAAATTCAGGAATTTGAAATCCATGTGGGCTCTCTTTATGAGTCAAAAATTCTGCAGGAATGTTCACCCCTCCATAGTTTCTCCCTTAGGCTCCTTCACTTGGAAAAGAATTTGTAGGGTTAGAAATTTTATGGAAAACAACATGAAATTCATAATTGGGAAAGGTAACATTAACCTATGGAGAGATAACTGGCTAGGGGATGGCCCTATTTCTAATAGGATTGAGATTGATCCTAGTTGGCCCTCTAAGTTGAATAGTTTTATTGTGAATGACAATTGGGACTTTGATAAATTAAATATCCTCATTCCTGATCATCTAGTTCAAGATATAGGTAGATATAACTTTCAGATTTCAAATAGGAATGATTTGATGGTTTGGTCTCCTAATGACAATGGTTTGTTCTCTGTTAAGTCTGCCTATGACTCCATCAGAATTCATGATGCTTATTCTCCATTATTTGACTCTCTCTGGAATGAATTAATCCCTTTAAAAATTTCTTTCTTCATGTGGAGATTGATTCAAAACTCTTTGCCTGTGGATGAAGCCTTACTCAAAATAGGTATTCAGTTGGTTTCTAAATGTCAATGTTGTAAAGACCATCCCCAAACTGAATCTCTATTTCATATTTTTGTGGAAAATCCTATTACAGTTGTTGTGTGGTCCTTCTTTTATAATCTGGTTGGCATGTCCTTTAGAAGTGATCCTATTCATATCATTTTGGCTGATTGGTGGAAATTTAAAAAGAAAAACTCAATCTTAGGTTCTTTGGCTTGTTTAATTCCTGTGTGTGTTTGCTGGCAGCTTTGGAAAGCCAGGAACAAGTCTAGATTCGAAGACTTTGGTCTAAAAAGTCATGAGATCACTAATTGTGTCATTGATCAAATTAGATTGATTTTTCAAAGCTCTTGCAAAACTCACCGGGACATTTGCAAAGACACTTTCTTAAATACTCTTTTCAATTTACCTGTGAATGCTCAAAAGAAAGGTAGGATGACTGTTTTATATTGGAACCCTCCTCCTCATTCTTATGTGAAAATAAACTGTGATGGTAGTGTGCTTGGTCACAATGGTGATGCTGGTGGGGGGTGCTTGTTGAGAGATCACAATGGTCAATTTGTGGCTGGTTTATCTAATTATTATGGTGCTTACTCTATTACTTGGACCGAAATGAAGGCTATTCATGATGGCATCTGCCTTGCTACATCCCTAGGATTTAATCATATCCAGGTTGAATCTGACTCTTTGGTTGCTATTAACATTCTGTCATCTAACTATCATTGTCCTTGGAAAGTTATTTATATTAAAAGACAGATTGAAGAAAGTTATGGATCTATGGATATCCAGTTTAAGCACATCTTCAGGGAAATCAATGGTTGTGCAGATTTTCTAGCCACAAAGGCTTCCCAAGGTAAGCAATCTAGCTACTTCTACAGATACAACGACCTTCCAGCTCAAGTTAAAGGTATGATATACATTGACTCGATGGGGGTCCCTGCCATGAGACAGATTAACTGCTAATGTTCTATTTTTAGGCTTTTGTCTACCCTTTTGGTTTGTTATTGTTATGGTTTGTTCATTTTCTCCTTGGTGCTTGTTCTCTTGTTCTTTTTGTCCATGGGTTAGGTTTAGTCCCCCCATTGTGAGCCACCGGAGAAGGGCTATTCTTCTCCTCCTTATGAAATAAATTTTCCGGTTTCCTTAAAAAAAATTAAAAAAAAAAAAAAAAACTATGGAAGGAAAAGGACCTGGAATATGAAACAAAATGTCAAAATTAATGTTTATAGAGTCCTCAAAGGTGTTTTTTTTTAATTATATATAAATTTTATATGCAATAGTTCTAGTTTAAAAAATATATTCTGTTTAAGAAAATGATTTCAAATGAGCCAATACCAAATAGATTAAGACTGTGATGGTGATGATTAAGTAAGGATTTATGCAACCATAAAGAATTTCATATCGCATGAAAAAATGGCCATAAGAGCACAATTTATTCTCTTTACATGTAAAAGTGATCAATAATTATCGGGTATGTGTGTATGTATATATACGTATATGTTTCTATCAGAGTACATGTCTATCAATTATTATATTAATTACAAATCTTTCACTGCATTTGATTTTCACAATGCATGTAGTTTGATTTTATTTATTTTTTATTGTTTGATAGAACAATGTTAATTTCATCCATAGTTATTAGTATAATCCAGAATCATCTCCAAAACAGGAAAGAACAAATTAAAATTTGTTGGGGAAACAATGAAAGGAGCAGGATATATATATATATATATATATAAAGGACGCAGCTTTTACAAAAAGAATTTAACTGATCAAAGAAAATATAAGCATTAATAAAAAAAGGTTTGAAGAATAAGTAAAAGAGCTTTGGGGATTTTGTAATATTTCAAAACCTTAATTTGATACAAGCAAAGCTTTCAAAGAAATACATCTTTATTCAACAGAATATGCCTATGCATGCCCATAATAAGCAATTAACTCACCAGAATTTTGTTATAACAATCAATCACGTAAATTATTAATGCAGTAATTAACTTTCGTAACAGGAAAATAAAATAAGATCTAAATCCCTAATTTGAATCTTTTATACGTTTGTTTGAAACTAATACATAAATATATATATATATATATATATTGTTCCATTTCCCATCAAAAATTTGAAGAAAATAATGTGTGGATAGACATTGAACAAAAAGAAATATAGAATAATGATGATGACAATGATATGATCTGGGTTTGGAGAAGGGGGAATTCGGAGATCTTGTGGATATTAGATTGCTCACCATGAAACCCTGTCAATCAACAACAGATTTCCAAATCCATCAAATTGGACATAAATTGACAAATCTATGAGAGAGAGGAAGAGAGAGATCTACAAGAAACAAAACCCTAATCAGCTTCAAGGTACTCTTGGAAAGATCAAAACCAAAACTTGAAGCAGATGTCTCCATCTCTTTTATTGATAGACAACACGCCACCTAACACACACAGAAAGGGAGAGAGATTTATGATCCAAAAGAAAAGTGGGAGCAGCTAATTTTAATGAAAACATCTGCAACCAGAACATGGGGAAGAGAGCAAGCTCCACTAAATTTTCGAAGGAAGAAAATTTCTAGAAAAAGCAAGGGACAGAGCGATGGAAATGAAAGGGAACAAAAATTCTACCATATTGAAGCACCATCAGATCAGATGATGTGTAGTTGATGAATCTGGAAGCAAAGTAAATACATCTCTTGGATTCCATATATTATCTCTTATGTGTTGAAGCATCAAGAAAGGTACAAATTATTGTCCTCTACATATTATCTCTACTTATCATGAAAAAAAAAATCCAAATTTCACAACGTCACACAATTATAAATAAAAAAGAAGGAAAAAACAACACATTAAGAACACACTTGTGCATGAAATGATATACACACACACACATATATGGTTTGATGGGTGGAGTACTGGAGTGAGTCATTATCATGGTCTACATCGTAGGACTAGATGTACCTTTTCTCTAGCTACCTCATATATATATTATTATTTTTTTAAAAAAACTATAATTTTGATTATTATATTGACATCATGCTTTGTCACTACCTTACTTCCCCATTGCCCATATTGGATTGTTGACGTCTACTTTACCCCATACAAATATACGACATACATACATACATATATATATATATATATATATATATTACATCTTGGCTACTATTTAACTTTAGTCTAATAGAACATATTCACCATTTTCTCTTTGGAAGCAAAAACACACTACGGGCAACGGGTAGCCAAATAAATAGACAACTTAGTGGGTGCCCGTTTTTAATCATTATATGGGCTACCCTAAACTTTTCTTCTAAGCTTAAATCATTAACACATAGATTTTTATTATTAAATTCATGCAACAAAAAAAACAATAATAATAAAAGAAAACTTGAAGATTATGCACTCATTCTTATCTTCTACCCAACAAAATCTCTCTCTCTCTCTATATATATATATACATATAGGACGTCTTGATAGCTATATCTCATGCACGTCTCCTTCATATGTCGCTTTCTTTCTTTCTTTTTTCTTCCAAAAAGAACCCTAATGAAAAAGGTCAATAATATTTGTTGACATTTAATAGTTCTATCCAAGTAAAACCAGACATACAAAACCTAGTTTTTTTCTTAGGAGTTAAGAGGGTCGGCGTTTGTTCACATATCAACATGTATTTATTATTTTGCATGCACATCACACTCATTCACCAACTAATGATGTCGAGAATTATTCAAAAACTTTGAATGATTTTGTTGTAGACTTATAGGTAGCTCGTGCATTGTTTTCCTCATGACGTAAGAGAAATCAACATTTGTATATATACGTAATATGTTATATACATGCCCATTGTAGGAGGTGATGATGTTAAAGGAGAGGGAGGGGCGGCGAAACCAACGTTATTAAGGAATTAATTGCCAAATCAATGGCATCATCAAGAGTTGACCAATATATATATATATGATAATGAAGAATGTTGTGTACGTAACAAATTCCTAGTACTTTATGCAACTACATACTCTTTTATGATGAGGTGGATTATAAACAATTTAAGGTCAACAATTCAAAATGATATTTTTTTTAACTGAGAAACCACTCAAATATTCCCTTCGAATAGCTGAGTAGGCATAAATCTCAGACTGTCGGAACAATCCACACCACGCGGAAAGAGGCCCGGAAATGAGACAATCCCATGAAATCAGGATTTCATAAGAAAATCTCTCAGTTGGTTGGTTCAAACTTCCGACCTCGAGTATGTACGTCTGAAGTCTAGAAAGATAACCAACTAGATAATATATGTACGTATATATGATAATTATCTCTCTATACGTAATATATGTTGATGAGAGAGAGAGAGTTCCTATATGTGACGGGCGTTGTTAGTTAGGTTAACACATATGTGTTTGTGTCGTCCTAATCTCACTTGTCATTACTTCATGGCAAGGCATGAAGTAGTGCAAGAAAACACTAAGCAAATTTCCAAATCATGGCATATATAAGATGAGTTGACCTATATATATATATATATATGCCAACTAACACTTATTCAAGTTAGAAGTTGATTATACAAAACAAAATGAAATGTTGGACTCACATATATAACTGTATTTTAATGTTCTAGGTAAGCAAGACAACATCTTCAAATGATACATCCATGTTCCATCAAGTACAAGCAAGAAATAATTCAACTGATCACATGACATAGTTATTCTCTTTGTCCATTTCTCCAGCTAAGGGTTTTTGTCATTATTTGTTAATTTCTTTAATTTCTTTCTGTCTCTAACCCTAGATAATTAATTCAATGTCCAAGCATGCATGCAAGCATCTGTACAGCCCCCTAGAAGAAAAGTTATATACAGCTAATTATGAAGGAGATTAATTTTATATATATATATATATAATGATCAGTCAAAAGATAATGAATTAAACCTAGCATGGCATGCATCTTTTTTTGGATTTACTACATTATCATATTCGGTTGCATGTCCCGTGATAGATTCCTAGTTAAGGATTTTTCTTCATTAGGTAATTAATTAATGAATTAATTAATTATTGTTTCACCTATTGAAAGTGCGTACTAAAAGCTCATAAACAATGATCAATAAAAACACAAATATATAATTATCTGCTATCTCTTGTGTGTACAATATTACAGTTTTTTCCTTTATATTTTATTTTAAAGATAAAAAAAAACAGGAATATTTGTCCATTAGAAATTAATATCACAACTAGGGTTTCATTATTAATAAACCTATCAAGAACTTATAAAATAACACTATCATGAAAGAATGCCTAGGATGCATGAAAAATCACTAAAGAAATAATAATAAAGGTTCGTCTTTAAAAAAATAAACGGGATGAGGGACTCGAACTAAAGTGCTCAAGATTTACTCGACAAACACATGAGCTAGCTATATATGTTTTGATAAAGGCTAATGATAGAAGAAAATATGCTATAATTTGGAGTAATGGTCAGTGAAAATATTACGGTATTTGATGACGATGAAGGTTGCATATATACATATAGATTCTATAGCTTGTGCACATATATATGCCTTAATTAGCTACTACTATATTTAAGGTATATATCATTTTTAATTAATTTATCCTCCTTAATGAGATTGACAAAAAAAAAAAAAAAAAACAAAATCGTTTGTTTCTCTCTCACTCATCATACGCAATCTCGCACACAATGACATGACATTTCCTTAACTTGAAGACATCCTTTAGAATCATAATAAGCTTTACTCCCCAATTCTTGGTGGTCATGCAACTCATTAAGGAAGAAAAGATTCATCATTGACATTAATAACACACTCACGTGTACATTAATCTTAAAAACAAACCCTAACCTTAGATCTTTGTCTTGTCACCATTTTATAATCTTCTAGGTTTTTTCATTTAATTTACCTACAAATGTTTGAATGCATAAAGAGGTATGTATATATGTTTCATTTTTAATTTAGGTTGTGAAGGTACGTATATACACACACAAGCCATATATATAATTATAGATAATTGAAAGACCATTTTCATACAACTTAACCCGAGGATTTCAGACAAATAACGAGGCTCAGTGGGCCAATTGGACCGAGCAGGTTAACAGACTTGAGTGGAAGAACTAAACCCAACCTGGAAGCCTAAAGTTCATTGGTCGACAAAGTTCGTTCCCTTTGGTAAAGTAGGCATTTGCTTTGCCCTAGCCTCTGTCGGCGGAATAGAAAAGGCATTTAGCAAACAAAGAAAGGAAACTTTATCTTGCCGCCTGAGTAGAACCAAATGTTCTCTTCTTTCAAGATGCAGATATTTAAGGGTCTTTGTTCAGAAACAAAATGCTTGCTCGAATCCGGTTTGTTTAAGAACCGACCTCTTTTTCTGGAGAAGATTTCTTCCAGGCCTTGCCATTCAGCTACTCCGGTTTTTTCGTCCGAAGAACAGGAGGCGTTTCCATTTGCTGCGAGCTACTCAGCCACTCCAGTTTTGTCGTCGGAAGAACAGGATGTGTTTCCATTGGCTGCGAGGGTGGTTAAGTCTTTGGATGGGCAGGTTATAAGTAAAATGAGTTTTCGTAATGCTGTGAAGGTACATGGGTTTCCTTATTCTATTGATACATTTAGGGTTTTTGTTCACGTGTTTGCATCGGTGGGAATGGAAAGGGAAGTATATTCGTTGCTTTTCAATGTTGTTTCCTATTATCAGGCATTCGATCTTGATATGTTTGAGTTGTTTCCTTTTTTACTGGGTGGAAAGCCACCGCATCCAGAAATATCAATTGCTGTCTTTGATGTTCTGATGAAGGTTTTTGCAGCCAATTCCTTGTTTGAGAGTGGGCTCCATGTTTTTTATCAAACTAAGAAACTTGGGCTTACACCCAGTATTCGTTCATGCAATTTCTTGCTCAAGTGTTTGATAGGAAAAAGTAAGGCAGACTCTGCCCGGATGTTGTTTGAAGATTTAAAGACTCATGGCCCCTCGCCTAATGTCTATACTTACAGTATAATGATGAATCTTTATTGTAGAGGACAGAATGTAGACATCAGCCAAGCCACTGATATTCTGGAGGATATGAAAAAGAGCGGGGAAAGCCCTAGTGTTACAACGTACAGCACATACATAAATGGACTTTGTAGAGGTGGTTTTCTTGACATTGCTTTGGGTATTGTTAGGGAAATGGAATGTAGAAAGCATCCCTTGAATAGTTATTGCTACAATCCTGTTATCTCTGCGTTTTGCCAACAAGGTCGCCTGTGTGAAGCATTAGAGGTTTTTGAAGGAATGGAGAACAATGGAATATCACCAGATCACCATAGCTTCGGTATTTTATTGGATGGGTTTTGCAAGCAAGGGGATGTCGAAAACAGCTTCCATTTAGTGCGCAAGATGCTTGTGTCTGGTGTAAAACTGAACATTGTAAACTACAGCTCACTCCTCACTGGCCTCTGCAAAGCTGGACTTCATGATTTTTCACTGAAATTGTTCCGTGGCCTAAGTGCTTCTGGGTACAAACATGACATGATTTCATACAATACCTTGGTCAATGAATTCTGTATGATAGGTGATATGGACTCTGCCAGCAAACTTCTGGAGGAGATGATTCATTATGGTTATGTTCCCGATTCCTTTACTTTTGGGAGTGTGATTCGCGGGTGCTGTGAGGTTGGACTCTTAGGGAAAGCCAAAGAGTTGTTCAATGTGATGAAGACAGTTGGTCTCTTGCCTGGTGTTTTTGTTTGGAATGTCATTGTTGATAGGATCTGTAAGGAAGGGGACTTAGAGCAGGCATTGAAGCTTATCTATGAAATGCAAGATCAAGGTATTCTCCCCAATTCACGTACGTATCATGCTATCATCAAGAGGTTATGTGATGAGAAAATGTCTGAAAAGGCATTGGCATTAATTTCTTTTATGGTCAAGTTTGGTTCACTCCACATAAACTGTTTTAATACCATGATCAATGGGTTGGTAAAACAGTCGCTCCCAAGGGAGGCTTGGAAAGCGTGCAAAGGTATGTTGGGACTAGGAATCAGCCTTGATATTGTCACGTATACAGTGCTTATCAAATTGTTCTGCAGGACAAATGAAATGGAAAAGGCCTGGTTTCTTTTTGCTGGCATGAAAAAAAGAGGTCTGATGCCAGATGTGGTTACCTACACCACTATGATGGCTGGCTATAGGAAGATGGGAGACATGGTTAGGTGTAATGCCTTGGCTGATGAGATGAGGAGGAGAATGTGATATGGATTGGCAATACAGTTGGATTTTGGCCACTTCTCCCCCTTGTTCTATTACTATACTAGTACTACTCTTCTGTACTAATTAAGTCTTGTTATAGATTATGCATTTACCTTTTGTTCTATTGCTATACTAGTACTACTCTTCTTTACTAATTAAGTCTTGTTATAGATTATGCATTTACCTTTTCTATCAACCAAAAGATGAACGAATTCTATAAACCATTACCGACGATGGATTAAATCCCAAACTTGTTGAGAAGAGACCTAAAGCCCACTAAGACAAAAGCCCACAAAGGCCCTTGCTCAATATTTACTTAAATTGCCTTTGTAATTAACTAATCATCGCTCTGGCAGTCTTGGACTCGTCTCTTGCCCTCCTTATCTCTACACCTTATCTTCATTTGTCGATCTTATTCACACAATGGCTGGTCAGTCAGCTGACTCGCAACAACAAGAAGACACAAATCTAGAACAAGAAGACCAAAACGAAGTAGATGAAGATGAAGAAGACCTGAAATGGTCCTCTTCGTCTTCTTCTCCAATTCTGATTCTGACTACGCCTCTTACTCCGAGTATGATTACACTACCGAAGCCCAACAACAGGAACAACAAGAAGCTGACCCGCTTCTCTCCAATATCCGGCAGGGCCGGCCGCCGGGGGAGTGGGATCCTGTTTGGGCAGATGAGGAGGACTGGGAGGTGGTCAATGAGGAGATTCGCGAAGGCAGGGACTCTCCCATTGCGCCATTCTATATACCCTACAGGAAGCCTTATCCTGTCATACCTGACAACCATTACGATATATCTAATCCCAAAGCATTCATTGAAGAGCTGGATAGGATTGAGGAGTTTTTCAAATGGGTCAGCTACATTTTTCCAGATGGAAGCTCGTACGTGCCCTTTTCTTGTTATTGATATTCAGATTGGTTATTGATTATTTTGAGGCAATTGGTTAAGCGTTCTTGTGTTTCATTTCCTTATTTAACGTATGAGGGCACCAAACTTGGTTCATGGGAAGGGATTCTATGTTAGCGAAATGGGTCTGATCTAGTTTGTATGTTATCCACATTATCGGATTGTCTTAGGCTTCCATAGCTTTCTGGTATTTGAACTCTAATTCAAAAGAACATTGCCAAAGACTTGGACTTGGTGTGTCCAAATGTTAGAGAAGACTTAAGTTGTTATGATCTACACAAACACATTTCAATTTACATGTGCCCCTTATGCTACATTAATATGCAGTATGGGGTGGGATTGTGAGGGAGAATATGGTACTAAAGAGTGACAGCATCTCAAACACATATGTCACTGATTAGTCTCACCCTTAATGTATATCTATGCTTGAGGTAAGAGTGATGGAACAATAAATTCGGCTAAGGAGAAATGGTGGAAACTGGAAAGTTTTTTCAACACCATTCTCTTCCCAGAAATTACCACTGCCTTTTCTTCCCCCAATTTGTTGACATGGCCTGCGAGTCAGGGTTGCCATATCTTTTCTGTTGCTCTACCCACCTTTCTCTCAACAGGGCTCTGTTTTTGTACACATAAAAGTGTCAAAGCTGTATAGCAGTTTGTACCTTAAACGTATCCATGAATTTATATTTCATAAAACTTATGTATGTCGCATCACGTGCCTGTAAATGCAGAAATATTTGTATATAAGTTGTTAACTAAAACGAATCAAACTTGGTTATTGCTTATTGAGGGTATATTCTTACAACATAAGCAATCTTTATTCCATATTACCAATTTTTGACTGCTGGAATCTATGTTATTTTTGGTATAAAATTAGCTACTGAGTTTCTTATTCCCATTATGATAGGCCAGAGAAAAAAATGCGTGCCGATGGGCACATATTTTCAAGAGATTTCTTACACCCTGAAGACAAAGAATGGCTGGAAATGGATATTGAAGATACTGTTCAACTTGCAGGAGGGAACTTATGAGATCCCATTTTATGAGAGAGATGCATGGATCAAAGAATTTGGGAGGAAAACGTGAGTATCAATATCCTCTCCCTCCACAGACCCATACATATCCACAGAACGGTTTTGTCGTCAATTCATCACTCGTTCCAGTTAATAATTATTATCCATCAGTATCATTATTTCTGAGTTTCATTGACATTACTGTTGAGAAACCAAGGTGTGTAGGTATTGTGAGGTAGGATGGGGAACTAAGTAGCAGTCAATCATCCAATGGTTGATAGCTCAGATAGTAACTTTGACTCATACAGTACAGTTATCAATGATAGATGTGTTAAGCTTGACAATTCACACTTTGTAGCCTGTAAGCACGCATGTAATGTGCTTTAGTCTTGAAGGTATCTTTTTACAGAATCATTGAGGAATTTTTTTTCTATATCAGGGAAAAGGGTCGGATCTGATATGCTGGCCAGTGAAAGCATGGCAGAATGCATGGATGTGGTATTTATGAAATCAACGAGCGTCCCGTTTATGTGAGTACGAAATCATGCCACTCAGTTTTGAGGTTGTATATTATATTGCTGAACATGCATTATTTATTTTAACTTTTATGGACATGAGGCTTTACTTCGATCTTTATAGTTGATGACATCCTTTTCTTTCTTTTTTTTGTTTTGGTTATCTTGGTTATATGTACACACGATTTAGAAACAATGTAATGAGATTTAAAAACTCAAATTGATCTAATTTGCATCTAATGGTACTATTAGATATCATATTCGGTCGGTAATATCGACTATGGGAATTTTATTTAGGCATACAACCAGCAGTTGTTATTCATTGAACTTCTTTCTGTCTCACATATCTACTGTTGATATTGTAATTGAGCTTAGTATCTCACACGGAAAGTCTTTTGGTTTTTTCAATGCGTGCAGGGTAGGTTCTACTTTGGGGAGCCTTTGGAAGAGACTGACGATTATGGATGTGAGTAGAAAACTTCAATGGTGTCTGATAAATTTTATTTCACTGATTAATGGAAAAATAAAGACTGTACTTAATATATTTAGATGACTTTTTTAAATATGTGCATGCCTATATTTGTTCACGGTCCTTGTGTACTTGATCCAACGACAAACTGTTTTGTGTGGAAAATCAAACATATATTAATCAATGAGAAAATAATCATTTAGCGACATTTCTGACTTGTATTGCTAGTATTTTTCAGAAATCATCCAAAGTTATCTTGCTGGGATGGACTGGTTTATTGAATAGTTCTATGTTTTGCCAAAAAGGTCTAATTTTTTTGTTTTTTTTTTTTTTCGAAAATTTTTTTTAGCAAATCTAACGGGAAGAAGAAAACATTTGTATTCCTATGTGCTGGCAAATGCAAAACTTTTTTTTTTTCTTAATGCTGCTTTAGTCTGCATAGTTGCTGCTTTTCTCCTCCCTAAACTTTAAATTAAAAAATATTTGACCTTTTTTGATGAAGCATGGCAAGCAATTTTATGCTTTACTTCTGTCGAATCTGCAGGACAATCTGAACAGAAGATACAGGCGTTCATTTTCCTATAGTGGGGAATTCACGCTAGGCAGCCTATCATTCCAACTTCAAAGTCTTCAAGGCCAATAGGATTGGTTGGTCATTCAGCTTCCTTGATGTCCGGAAGACAAGTTCTTCCCCAGACAAGTAAATTTGTGGCATCAAATGCAGCATCTCAACTGCCAACCCCTTCTCAGGCCATGACTCGCAGTTTTTCCATTCCGTCAAGCAGTCTTCTGGAGACAACAATGCAGTAGCCCAAGTCAGTTGAAGTCTTGCAGACTGCAGATATGGCTGAAGAAATTGCCTCACCACCTCTAACACCAATATCCTTGACTTGTTCAGTCTCATTTTCTCATGTCTTAATATATTGCTCAATGTGTACAGGTGCTGCAGGTTGATTTAGAGGTAATTTTGGTTCTTGTTTTGGCAATGGTAAGCTTTGCCGGAAGGTCGTCTTTCATCAGTTCAAAGAGCTGCAAATTGTAAATATAACCTTTACCCTTGCTCTTAGCATTCTCATTTTGTTCATGCGAGAGAATTTCATTCACTTTCGTTTTCATAAGCTAATCTGGAGTGAGGAGCATAACATATGATATGTTCTGCAAGAAGCAGAGAGCAATATATATGTGGAGAGAGTAATCCAACCATGCCCCTTCATTACATACTACAGAGAGAGCACATCGACATCATTTAAAGTTCCCTCCTCTTCCATCATATCTCACAAAACCCATAAGCTCTGGTCCTTCCAAGTCTTGGATTGTTACTGAAACTGGATCCAAGCAGACAGCAATAAACAATTGGCAAATCAAATCCTAAGCAGACTAGATTCGAGCATGAAGAATGCTCAAGTTGGACCAATTTGTTGTGAGAACTTGGAGAAGGTGCCCGAGATAGGTAGGAATGGTACCACATAAATCATTGTCTGACAATCATCAAAGTGATCAGAGAACTGATTTTTAAATTATTGCTTGCATGATCTTTAGGCTTCCAAGTGGGGTTAGTTTTTTCTTGATATTGTTCCACTCAGTATGTTAGCTTTTGTGAGTGTCCAAACAACATGACCATGGGCCTGACAACCTGCTAGGTCCAACTGGCCCATTAAGCATACCCTCTAATATTTACTGTGATTATAAAGCCACAAATTCTAGCTTAATTACTACTTTTAAGTATTATTGACCCAAGGGAAATATTACTACAGATTTGACGCTGTCATTTATATAATATTTGGATTTAGGAAATCATTGCTATATATTAATGAAGAACTTGAATGAATTTTGGTTACACGTTGTAACTTGTTCATGCTGCGCAACAATCAAGCAAAGTTTTTCTTTTTTGTTCCTGGTTTGTTTTATATAACGCTCGCCCAGTTTGTATTATGTAACCTTTGTATATGTTCAATGTGCAGTGGATCCAGGATTTGAATTCATTGGGGCATTAAAAAATAACGGGATCCGAGGGCAGTGAAAAAATTTTTAGGTTATTTATATAGCATGAAAATAATCACTAAAAATAGTTTGAAACAATAAAATATTACATCTTTATTTATCACAATTATTCTCTAGAGGAAATGTTTTGGGTGATTTTGTGGGGCTCTTGTAACTAAACCTATATATATTCTATTAGAAACAAAATTGGGTCCAATATACAGATTTATTAGAGATTTTAATGCAACTGCTTATTAAACGGCTGATGTGGTTGTTTTTGTTTCTTGTTTTCATGATAAATTGGGTTTTTTTCTTCTTCAAATTCCAAACCTCCACATGAGTCTGTCACTTGAGGTTGAGGACATAAAAGTTGGCTTAGCTCTGGGGCAAAGGCAAGGAAATCCAATATATAGCTTCTACAATGGAAGAGGAACGTCAAATAAAGAGAAAATGTAAATGGTTGACTTCAGTGAAAGAGTCGCAATTTGTGAGGTGTTATGTATATACCTGAGCAGCTATGATCCTTCAAGAAAAAATAGCTTGGCTTCCGTGGGAGGTGTTATGTATATACCTGAGCAGTTGTGTCTGTGTCTGTGTCTGTGCCACACGTTCACGCTGGATGGCACGTGACTTGTCGCTCCAACATGTGCGTTCACAGACAGTTGACCGGTCCAAGCCTCACGTGAATATTACAGTTACACACCATTTCAATCCAAATAAATCGTGATCATTGGTCCCTTGGCTTCGTCACTCTTCTGCTTTCGCTGCCAACATTCATGACTGTAAAAAGATGAAAGGCCCCTTCAACATTTATTGTTTGAAAGGACAGAAACATCCCCACTAAGACTTTCCATTGAAGGTATAACTGCATGAGTTTTATTGGTATTTCACTCAACTGCATGGCCATGCAAGCAAAATAAGTAGAGGGAACCCCTACTAACTTACACATCCATACAAATGATGTCTCAACTCTTGAGCAAAGGAAAAACAAGTGGGAAAAAAAAAATCATAAAATCCTAAACGCATTCAGTGGAAGATGAAGTAAAAAGGAATCAGACAAATTTTGCACTTAGAATTTCTGTAATCAATAATCGACCATTACTCTTCCACTGCCTCTGGCTATGGCATTTGCCACTGTCGCCGAAGACCTTTTCTACTCCCCACTAATTGGGTAGCGCTTCCTCCAATTCACCCTTCTTTCCCTTCGTTCTCCCTCCTAATCCTTCTCGAACTCGACAAAGTCCAGGGCCGGAGCCACTAAGGGATGAGGCCCCGGATTTCGACAAAGTCCAGGGCCGGAACTCCATAATTATATATATTCTATGCATGACTTTCTAACTTTTATCTGTAGGTAAACCATTGATATTTGTCATTGATGTTAGATACAAAATCATTATGTAAACCGTTGATATTAGATCCAAAATCATTGATAGTTGTCATTGAGAATTCTTAAAAAATTATTTATATCAGGAGGTTAGGAAGACCACGTTAACATGCATCTTGTAGAAATTAATGAAAACCACGTTATTTGTGAAATTTTTTTAAACCTATAAAACGTCCAATTTCATCATTCATTGAATTCGTCATAGTCATACTAAATGTTACATATTTATGAGTTTTAGAAAATATTTTAAATTTGTGTTTTGATGCACCAAATGATGCCTTTCACTTTCGTGATAATTCCCCATTAATGTCTCAACGCCCCCCCAACCACCCCAAAAAAAAATAAATTCTGGAGCTCTTTTGGCTTTTCTAGATGTACCCTCGATTTTCAACTATTATCACAAAAACACCCCTCTTTACTCTTCAACAAATTTTTTTAAAAAAAAAATCATTTTCCCATGTGTTTGACTGTTTGTACGAGATATACACACCAAAATCCCAATGAAAACAAACAATGATTTATTTTAAGACACTGCAGTTTCCAAATGACACAAGGATAAAATTTCATAAATTCGGGGTTTAGATAAAGAGACTAGAGAAAAGTCTGGAGAAAGAAACAACACCCTCTTTACTCACATAGACTAATAAAAAGAGTTCAACCAACCAGTCATTTACTCACATATAGACTAATACACACAGTCCATGTCATACATATATATATATATATATATGTTTGATATGGACCCACCATGTCACACATACAATATACAACCTCCACAAGAACTAGCAGTCTAGCTCTAGTTGCAGCAGGACCACCTCCATCTGTCCCCCATTTGATGCTGTCACATCCTTCATCTGATCTTGGGCTACCCTTTTCGCATTTCGTGTATTTTTTACAGGGGGTTCACGTGGTGTGAAAACTTGTATTGTCGTTAATGGCGTCGGTGGCCGAGTTAGACACAGAGAGTCTTGGAAGAGGTGAAGTGAACGTGTGGGTTAAACGTTTTTTTTCTTTTCTTTTCATCTTTGCTTTCTTCTCTTTTCACTGTTTGTCTTTACATCCCAATGACTTGATAAGACATTACACTGGCAATACTTTTGGAAGAGGCGATCGGAAACTTGTATTCACAAAAACAACTCCACTACCGTACTTGGATACATTCCCCACATGTTGACATTTAATTAAGATAAACCATCAAAACAAAGATAAACTTTGCTTTCTTCTCTTCACTGTTTGTCTTTTCATCCCAATGACTTGATAAGACATTACACTGGCAATACTTTTGGAAGAGGCGATCGGAAACAGACAATACACTGACAATACTTTTGGAAGAGGAGATTGGAAACTTGTATTCACAATAACAACTCCACTACGTGGATACATTCCCTACATGTTGATATTTAATTAAGATAAACCATATGAACAAAGATAAAACACTCAAAAGAAGCAAATTTAAAAGAAGAAAGGAAGCTTCAACACACTGCACGACTCTCTTTCTCCCCCTTCAGCCCTCCCTCTAACCTCCACCTCCTCTAACCTCCACTACAGCTGTTTATCTTCCTCCCTCCCTCTCAGCTGATTCCATAAACTCTTTGAGAAGTTTTTTGTCAAACTCCACTCCTCCACCACCACCACCACCACCACTTGTCTCTGTCTCTGTCTCTGCATTCTCCTCCCCTTTCCTTCTCTCAATCTCTTCCCTAACAGTCTTGCATATTTTGTCGACAAGGGGCCCGGAGTCATTGCTGATCAATCTTTCAAGCCCCTCCTCTTCTTCTTCCTCCTCCACTTCCTCATTCTTCTCTTTCTTTTTCTTCCTTCGCAGATCCGATATGATGTTTTTCGTCTGCTGCTTCTCATTCTCAGACTCTTCAATCCAGCCGGAGCAGCTGGTGGTGGTTCTGGGGGGAATCCTGAGATTCCTTCTTTGAGGCGCTGTCGCGAGTTTGTTGAATCCTGATTTCATATCTGGAGATTCCTTCTTTCTCCGAGGACCTGACCTAGCAAGAATGGAAGAAAGATTGAGAAGAACACAGAGAGAAGAAGAATCCTCTTTTGTTAACCTCCTCAACCTCTCTTGATGGTTGATTTTCCTTTATAGACTAGTGGTGAACCCACGCGCATTACTTTTCTCCCCATATACATATAAGATGAAGCTATTTCGATATTTATCTTTAATTTTGCATATGTATATGTATATTTGTGAAACTTTGAAATGGTTGTTGATTAGAAGTTTCATTTCATTTGTTTGTAGACAAATTGATAACCCATTGTGTCGAATTGAACTTCCCATGCTTATCGTATCTGAAGTGGTGGAAAATTTACTACAATTAAATTTATTTAGAAATCAACTTATTCACATTGTTTATATTAATTTCCCGAATCATTCATAAAGATCCGTTTACAAAGAGTTTTAAAATTATATTTACATAAGCAATCAAAATCTCATACTTTGAAAGTCCATGCACCAAGGAGCTACATTGAGAAACATCATTACCAAACATAAAGAAAAATGAGGTTCATTAATAAAATATTAATGAATTATATTTGCATGATCAATCAAAATCTCATTCTCTGGAAGTCCATATAGCCATCAAGGACCTACATTGAGGAACATCATTAAAAAGCATAAAGAAAAATGAGATTCATTAATAGAGATCATTAAACTAATGATATCTCTACTACTAAATACACATTTTATAGGTTCTATATTTGTGTCACGTTGCAGGATAAGATATTGGCTGTCAAAAGACAACATGCCAAAAACACTGACTCCAAAGAAACTCAAATTGATATATGATGGGTGAAATATGTGTAGGATGAGATGATATACAAATGTAAGATTTAGAATGTAAATTCCCTATTTTGAAAAGGTTTAAGAAAATATAAGAAGATTTAAGTTACCTAAAGGTATTGCATATTGACTATGAACGTTGTCATAGTTGCCTTCTATCTTCCATTTATCTAACAACATTCCGTTCTACTATCCGCATGCTCATAGCCTTATATTTAATTAACTACACTGGTTATCAAATTCAAATGAATGAATACTATTACTAAAGATGGGATTACAATTTTATCAAGCGAATAAGAGCGTAGTTTAAATGGCATATAATGTTGCATGCACATGATCTCTTCAACACGGAACATAAGCCTAATAGTTTTTTCAAAGCATATCATTCATCAAAAGAAATGTCAAAACATGGACACATTCAACAATACGTCAAATTTAGAAAGGAAGCATATCATTCACCATGGATTTAGTTTCATTTACCTTCAAGATTTTCGGGCCCATTCACTCATGGGTTGTTCTCATCCAGCCATATCTCTACAATGTGAATCATGAACTCATCAAAGGTTGATGCAAATAAACCCAGAATCACAAAAGATTTATTTGACAAGAACGAAAATAGAACAATAGTAGAATCACTCCCCGAATATGAACTCAAGAATCACTCTTTCATTCGATTTTCAATGTGTTTTTTCATAATACAAGATAAGATGCTTGAAAATAAAAGCAAAACTACTTTAAATAGGTTTCTAAGTTGTACGTGATTGTAACCGTTGCTAATCTCTAGCCACTAATCACTCTACTCATTAAAGAGCTAAAATCAAGTAAACTGCCTTGGTCATGCCTTTATTTAGTTGCTGAAATCATGCTATTAATCTCTCACGTCAACACCAAGCAAATCCATGCTAGTTGTCTTGATGAATGTGATCCATTGAGGCATCCTTGTATTCTTGATGGGCCCAAGCTTCACATGAGATAAGATCATAATAGTCTATACGAAAGCCCAACCATGTTGCTTGCACCATTACTTCTTAAATATCCATATTGCCTCAAAGGTCCTCCCACAGAAACTTCAAAAAGACAACTAAGTGGGGACTGAAGTATAAATAAGTGAATAAAAGACAATAATCCAATCTATTAATACAGAAGTTGTTGAGTAGGTTTTGCATAAGCCGTACCTGGAGTTGCACAATATAAGCAGCATTAGAAACTGAGGTTTATACAAACATTATAGTGGGACATACTAGATTTCTAAGATATTATAAAACATCATTCCATTAAAAATTTAATCCGTTAAAGTCCCAAAATTAACCTGCAGTTAACAAAAGAAGCCAGCAGAGTCGAGAGAAATAAAGAGTGGGAAACTGCTTGCCTTATAATCGTTGATTTTCCTTTATAGATAGTATTAATTGTATAGTATGTCCTACTTCACCTAGCAATTGCTATATTAATGAAAATAATCGCTTTTTTGAATGTTTGACTTCTCAGCCTAAAATATTGCAAGACTATTTCCTTTTCAATTTGTTACGTTTTTGGTTTTTCTTTCAACGATTCGACAAAATCAGTGAGATTTTGCGAGGGATTTGATTTGTAAGGATTCAATCAATTAACCCTATATAACTCAAACAGGGCTTTGCGAGAGATATAAGGTTCAGTCTTCTCCTCGGATTTGATTCCTTGAAACAAAGCCTGCGACTTGTTCAGCTTCATCTCCATTAATTGTTTCCTCTCCAATGTAAGTATCTAGATGTGATCTGAACTTGAATTTCCGTTTAATTTTTTTTTTTATTTATAATTTATCTTAGATATCATATAATTTTGAATTTAATCTTGGGGGTTTGATTTGGAAGGATTCAATCAATTAGTCATACTTGATTCTATGTGTATTTGCGAGATTGAGGTTGAGGGTTCAGTTTTTTTGTCTGAAAAATCTTTACTTGTCTCTGGGTTTTAAGGTTCAGTCTTTATAATTCACTTCATATTTAAATTTTGACTAGTTTGTTGGTATTAATTGTTGTGTTGAGTGAAAGGGCTGTGATGGCAGCCAAGCGGGCGATAACCATTGCTAGAAGACACCGTCTCCTGCATATTGAATCAAAGGTGCGAAGTTGGTGGGAAGAGAAAAGTTCTCACACTGCATACATGAATACTTTAACAGAGATTAGCACCATGCGATCCTGGCCGTTTAAGACTGGGTCCAAACCCTATCCTTCTCCCGGCGAAGCTATTCGGGTATATTCTGCTGATGCCACCCTATATACTATTGCAAAAGCCAATATCTCTGCTGATCGTGTTCTTGTTCCGAATGTAAGAGTAACTCTATCGTCTATAGTTACGCGTCTCATTAAAGAGATTGAATGGATGGAAGAGTTTCTGGCTGAAGATCAGCCTTCAATGCGAACGGGTTCCTTGTCTTGTTTTGCAGACAGGGCATTTGACAATATGATCAACAGAATTATCAGTCGCGGAGATCCGACCAAGCCTTGCTTCCGTTTTCTTCAGGACTGCAGGGATTTGTACGGATTTGCATGCGGTGGTACTGCTGGGGGCATGAACCGTGATCTACTGTTGCATTATATGAATGTGCAGACCATCCTTGCCGAGCGATTTTGCCCCCACTATGCTGACTATGTTTGGAGAGAGGTTCTGAAGAAGGATGGCTGTGTGATTGATGCGCCTTGGCCAACTGGATCTCTTCCTGATTTAAATATCTATGAAGCCAGTAAGTACTTGTGCAAGGTAATAATGAGGATTTTTAAACACAAGAATATAACTAGAAATCAAAAGAGGTCAATATCGTCATGCCTGATATATGTCAAGGAGCTGAAACATCAAGAAAGGCAAAAATTGTTGCGAAGGTTTCAAAAGTTTTGTAAAGACAAACAAACATTTCCTATGGCGACTCCATCATGGGAGAGAGGAGTCGTAGAGGAGAATATGGACTTGATTAAGACACTCTGTGTTCTTGAAGACTTGCAAGTATTGTCCGTCACTGAACTCGATGACTTTGCTAAAGCTGATCCTCTTTTCTCACAACTCTATGAAAAGCCTCCATCTCCTGGAAGTATCATTTTCTTGGCCAGGTAAATGTAGCTTCTTCTGTGCTTTCAAGTGTGCATGCTTTACGTGTTGTGTTGTGTAAATGGCATTTGCATTAAGTCCTTGATTATGATATGAATTGGAAATGTTGGGAGTTACGTGTTTTATTATTCTGGAAGTTTTGATCGAGATTATTTTTTTTTTGTATTCTTCAAATTTCTTTGAGTGTCTCAAATGTTACCCGTTGCTAGGAATTAGTTTTTCATTCAGCATCTTCTTATGTGAAAGTATCAGTAAAACCTTTTTTTTTTATTTTTATACTAATGCAGATGGTGATGGAGAGTTGAAACACGAGTTAGCTGGTTGGAGAGAGCTTGGAAGAATTGACTAGTATTAATTAAATTAATTTCCGTATTGTTTTATAGTATGTTTGATTTATGTTGACTATTTAGTTTTATGGCATGGAGTTTTAAGTACTTGTAATTGTTGGAGATTTTATTTGAGATGAGAACGAATGAGTTCATATTGGATTGCTTGATTTAATATATATATTTGATATTGTTATTTGTTATTTGAGAGTTTTTTAAAACCGAAATGTGTCGAGTCACATTATTTATTACCAAAGGTCCTCCTGTATGTTCAAATCTTTAATACATAGTTTTGTGTTTCGGCTGCTACTCAAGCTTTTGAGGATCACATCACTTCCTTTTGTGATAGAATGTGATGCATCAGGTATGGGAATTGGAGTTGTACTGCCACAACAAGGAAGGCCAATTGCATTTTTAGTCAATCTCTAGGTCCTAGGAATACGGCTTTGTTAACTTATGAGAAAAAAACTTATTGCTATTGTCACAGCAATCAAGAAGGGGCATAACTACTTTCAAGGAGACACTTTATAATAAAAACTTATCATCAGAGCTTGAAATACTTCCTTGATCAGAAGAGACTGATCTCTCCTCCCTAATGGTTTTGAAGATGGGAGTTGAGAGGTTTTTTTTTAGAGAGGGAGAGAGGCAAAGAGAGGAAGAGCCCTGCCTGTTTTGTATACTCCCAATTCTCTATTGAAACACACAGAGCCCTGCCTGTTTTGTATTGGATTTGGCTTCTTTTTTTTGTGTCTCTCTTCTGGGTTTTTTGTGGTTCAAGTCTTGTTTTCTTGTAAATTTGCTCTTGTTTTCTGATACAATCACAGAATTTGTAAGACACAAGATTTCAGCAATGATTTCTTAAGTTTGTATTTAGAATGAAACAAGGATGCTTTTGACTCAAAAAATCAAGTCCTAGGGACAACAGGCACCATCAAACCTTCCTTCTCAGTTCTCACTGAACCAGCTTCCCCTGAAATGGTTGAAGCTATAACGCTCAACATCTCTCTCTCAGGACTAAATATTTGTATTCAAATCCTTCAACAATTTACCATTCTTTACTTAACAAAGAGAACATGCCCACAAATTTTCGGTAGCATCAGGAAAAACAGTTATCCACAATTCCTGCATCGATACTCTAAGAAGCTGCATAGTTCTGGAGGTGGCGCCACTTACTAGAACAGCAGTGCTCGCTCAATCTTCCAGTACATATTCCAACACTCTAAAACACCACTTCACAACAGTTTCCATTCTGCACCAGAAGAAAATTTTTGTAGTCAAGTCTTTAAGTTTAAAGTTCGTTTATTCTTGATGATATCAACAAGCTTGGTGTATAAAAAATTGCATGGAAATCAATGGAACTGTGAATTACCTTTGGTTTCTCTGTAGGGCTTCATAGCGTGCTTTCAGGTTCAGATATTCCTGCCGGCTGCTTAGCTCCTGCAGTCACACAGGAGACTAATTCATGTGTATATAGCATGTATGATGTATACTTCACATTTCGCAGTAAAAGACCTGATGGAAATTAAAACAGTAATAATTTTAAGAAAGAAATAATACTATAATAGTGACAAAATTTTCTCCTTTTTCTCCCAAGAAAGAACAGGCTTGAGGTTTCAGTAAAATTTCCAGCTGGATATATATGCTAGTCCTTACTTCTTCTAATCACATAATTATCCAGAAGATAGTTACAATTCATTGATAAAATGTTCACCTTCCAAATGATAAGAGTCCACCAAGTACATACATGTGTAATAAAGATCCCAAATTTCCTCCCGCATCATCCATCACCTGACCTACTTCATCCCTGTTTTGCAAGAAAATCGATGGTTTTGCTGTATGAAAATTTTTTTCCTCCTAGAGTTGCTACTTTTGCAATCACTCTAGTTTGTTTCATTATTTATTTGCATATGAAATTCACTACTTGTTTCCACCGTATCAATCTCCTTTAATTCCCTTTCCCTAGTTTGTTTGGTGTTTCTTGATTGGTTATGCATTAAATTTTGAAGTTCAACTATGGAAGGAAAAGGACCTGGAATATGAAACAAAATGTCAAAATTAATGTTTATAGAGTCCTCAAAGGTGTTTTTATAAATTTTATATGCAATAGTTCTAGTTTAAAAAATATATTCTGTTTAAGAAAATGATTTCAAATGAGCCAATACCAAATAGATTAAGACTGTGATGGTGATGATTAAGTAAGGATTTATGCAACCATAAAGAATTTCATATCGCATGAAAAAATGGCCATAAGAGCACAATTTATTCTCTTTACATGTAAAAGTGATCAATAATTATCGGGTATGTGTGTATGTATATATACGTATATGTTTCTATCAGAGTACATGTCTATCAATTATTATATTAATTACAAATCTTTCACTGCATTTGATTTTCACAATGCATGTAGTTTGATTTTATTTATTTTTTATTTTTTGATAGAACAATGTTAATTTCATCCATAGTTATTAGTATAATCCAGAATCATCTCCAAAACAGGAAAGAACAAATTAAAATTTGTTGGGGAAACAATGAAAGGAGCAGGATATATATATATATATATATATATATAAAGGACGCAGCTTTTACAAAAAGAATTTAACTGATCAAAGAAAATATAAGCATTAATAAAAAAAGGTTTGAAGAATAAGTAAAAGAGCTTTGGGGATTTTGTAATATTTCAAAACCTTAATTTGATACAAGCAAAGCTTTCAAAGAAATACATCTCTATTCAACAGAATATGCCTATGCATGCCCATAATAAGCAATTAACTCACCAGAATTTTGTTATAACAATCAATCACGTAAATTATTAAAGCAGTAATTAACTTTCGTAACAGGAAAATAAAATAAGATCTAAATCCCTAATTTGAATCTTTTATACGTTTGTTTGAAACTAATACATATATATATATATATATATATATATATATATATATATTGTTCCATTTCCCATCAAAAATTTGAAGAAAATAATGTGTGGATAGACATTGAACAAAAAGAAATATAGAATAATGATGATGACAATGATATGATCTGGGTTTGGAGAAGGGGGAATTCGGAGATCTTGTGGATATTAGATTGCTCACCATGAAACCCTGTCAATCAACAACAGATTTCCAAACCCATCAAATTGGACATAAATTGACAAATCTATGAGAGAGAGGAAGAGCGAGATCTCCAAGATACAAAACCCTAATCAGCTTCAAGGTATTCTTGGAAAGATCAAAACCAAAACTTGAAGCAGATGTCTCCATCTCTTTGATTGATAGACAAGACGCCATCTAACACACACAGAAAGGGAGAGAGATTTATGATCCAAAAGAAAAGGGGAAAAAAAGAAAAGAAAGTGGGAGCAGCTAATTTTAATGAAAACGTCTGCAACCAGAACATGGGGAAGAGAGCAAGCTCCACTAAATTTTCGAAGGAAGAAAATTGCTAGAAAAAGCAAGGGACAGAGCGATGGAAATGAAAGGGAACAAAAATTCTACCATATTGAAGCACCATCAGATCAGATGATGTGTAGTTGATGAATCTGGAAGCAAAGTAAATACATCTCTTGGATTCCATATATTATCTCTTATGTGTTGAAGCATCAAGAAAGGTACAAATTGTTGTCCTCTACATATTATCTCTACTTATCATGAAAAAGAAAATCCAAATTTCACAACGTCACACAATTATAAATAAAAAAGAAGGGAAAAACAACACATTAAGAACACACTTGTGCATGAAATAGAAAAGATTGCTCTTACACTAATGATATATACACACACACACATATATGGTTTGATGGGTGGAGTACTGGAGTGAGTCATTATCATGGTCTACATCGTAGGACTAGATGTACCTTTTCTCTAGCTACCTCATATATATATTATTATTTTTTTAAAAAAACTATAATTTTGATTATTATATTGACATCATGCTTTGTCACTACCTTACTTCTTCCCCATTGCCCATATTGGATTGTTGACGTCTACTTTACCCCATACAAATATACGACATACATACATACATATATATATATATATATTACATCTTGGCTACTATTTAACTTTAGTCTAATAGAACATATTCACCATTTTCTCTTTGGAAGCAAAAACACACTACGGGCAACGGGTAGCCAAATAAATAGACAACTTAGTGGGTGCCCGTTTTTAATCATTATATGGGCTACCCTAAACTTTTCTTCTAAGCTTAAATCATTAACACATAGATTTTTATTATTAAATTCATGCAACAAAAAAAACAATAATAATAAAAGAAAACTTGAAGATTATGCACTCATTCTTATCTTCTACCCAACAAAATCTCTCTCTCTCTCTATATATATATATACATATAGGACGTCTTGATAGCTATATCTCATGCACGTCTCCTTCATATGTCGCTTTCTTTCTTTCTTTTTTCTTCCAAAAAGAACCCTAATGAAAAAGGTCAATAATATTTGTTGACATTTAATAGTTCTATCCAAGTAAAACCAGACATACAAAACCTAGTTTTTTTCTTAGGAGTTAAGAGGGTCGGCGTTTGTTCACATATCAACATGTATTTATTATTTTGCATGCACATCACACTCATTCACCAACTAATGATGTCGAGAATTATTCAAAAACTTTGAATGATTTTGTTGTAGACTTATAGGTAGCTCGTGCATTGTTTTCCTCATGACGTAAGAGAAATCAACATTTGTATATATACGTAATATGTTATATACATGCCCATTGTAGGAGGTGATGATGTTAAAGGAGAGGGAGGGGCGGCGAAACCAACGTTATTAAGGAATTAATTGCCAAATCAATGGCATCATCAAGAGTTGACCAATATATATATATATGATAATGAAGAATGTTGTGTACGTAACAAATTCCTAGTACTTTATGCAACTACATACTCTTTTATGATGAGGTGGATTATAAACAATTTAAGGTCAACAATTCAAAATGATATTTTTTTTAACTGAGAAACCACTCAAATATTCCCTTCGAATAGCTGAGTAGGCATAAATCTCAGACTGTCGGAACAATCCACACCACGCGGAAAGAGGCCCGGAAATGAGACAATCCCATGAAATCAGGATTTCATAAGAAAATCTCTCAGTTGGTTGGTTCAAACTTCCGACCTCGAGTATGTACGTCTGAAGTCTAGAAAGATAACCAACTAGATAATATATGTACGTATATATGATAATTATCTCTCTATACGTAATATATGTTGATGAGAGAGAGAGAGTTCCTATATGTGACGGGCGTTGTTAGTTAGGTTAACACATATGTGTTTGTGTCGTCCTAATCTCACTTGTCATTACTTCATGGCAAGGCATGAAGTAGTGCAAGAAAACACTAAGCAAATTTCCAAATCATGGCATATATAAGATGAGTTGACCTATATATATATATATATATGCCAACTAACACTTATTCAAGTTAGAAGTTGATTATACAAAACAAAATGAAATGTTGGACTCACATATATAACTGTATTTTAATGTTCTAGGTAAGCAAGACAACATCTTCAAATGATACATCCATGTTCCATCAAGTACAAGCAAGAAATAATTCAACTGATCACATGACATAGTTATTCTCTTTGTCCATTTCTCCAGCTAAGGGTTTTTGTCATTATTTGTTAATTTCTTTAATTTCTTTCTGTCTCTAACCCTAGATAATTAATTCAATGTCCAAGCATGCATGCAAGCATCTGTACAGCCCCCTAGAAGAAAAGTTATATACAGCTAATTATGAAGGAGATTAATTTTATATATATATATATATAATGATCAGTCAAAAGATAATGAATTAAACCTAGCATGGCATGCATCTTTTTTTGGATTTACTACATTATCATATTCGGTTGCATGTCCCGTGATAGATTCCTAGTTAAGGATTTTTCTTCATTAGGTAATTAATTAATGAATTAATTAATTATTGTTTCACCTATTGAAAGTGCGTACTAAAAGCTCATAAACAATGATCAATAAAAACACAAATATATAATTATCTGCTATCTCTTGTGTGTACAATATTACAGTTTTTTCCTTTATATTTTATTTTAAAGATAAAAAAAAACAGGAATATTTGTCCATTAGAAATTAATATCACAACTAGGGTTTCATTATTAATAAACCTATCAAGAACTTATAAAATAACACTATCATGAAAGAATGCCTAGGATGCATGAAAAATCACTAAAGAAATAATAATAAAGGTTCGTCTTTAAAAAAATAAACGGGATGAGGGACTCGAACTAAAGTGCTCAAGATTTACTCGACAAACACATGAGCTAGCTATATATGTTTTGATAAAGGCTAATGATAGAAGAAAATATGCTATAATTTGGAGTAATGGTCAGTGAAAATATTACGGTATTTGATGACGATGAAGGTTGCATATATACATATAGATTCTATAGCTTGTGCACATATATATGCCTTAATTAGCTACTACTATATTTAAGGTATATATCATTTTTAATTAATTTATCCTCCTTAATGAGATTGACAAAAAAAAAAAAAAAAAACAAAATCGTTTGTTTCTCTCTCACTCATCATACGCAATCTCGCACACAATGACATGACATTTCCTTAACTTGAAGACATCCTTTAGAATCATAATAAGCTTTACTCCCCAATTCTTGGTGGTCATGCAACTCATTAAGGAAGAAAAGATTCATCATTGACATTAATAACACACTCACGTGTACATTAATCTTAAAAACAAACCCTAACCTTAGATCTTTGTCTTGTCACCATTTTATAATCTTCTAGGTTTTTTCATTTAATTTACCTACAAATGTTTGAATGCATAAAGAGGTATGTATATATGTTTCATTTTTAATTTAGGTTGTGAAGGTACGTATATACACACACAAGCCATATATATAATTATAGATAATTGAAAGACCATTTTCATACAACTTAACCCGAGGATTTCAGACAAATAACGAGGCTCAGTGGGCCAATTGGACCGAGCAGGTTAACAGACTTGAGTGGAAGAACTAAACCCAACCTGGAAGCCTAAAGTTCATTGGTCGACAAAGTTCGTTCCCTTTGGTAAAGTAGGCATTTGCTTTGCCCTAGCCTCTGTCGGCGGAATAGAAAAGGCATTTAGCAAACAAAGAAAGGAAACTTTATCTTGCCGCCTGAGTAGAACCAAATGTTCTCTTCTTTCAAGATGCAGATATTTAAGGGTCTTTGTTCAGAAACAAAATGCTTGCTCGAATCCGGTTTGTTTAAGAACCGACCTCTTTTTCTGGAGAAGATTTCTTCCAGGCCTTGCCATTCAGCTACTCCGGTTTTTTCGTCCGAAGAACAGGAGGCGTTTCCATTTGCTGCGAGCTACTCAGCCACTCCAGTTTTGTCGTCGGAAGAACAGGATGTGTTTCCATTGGCTGCGAGGGTGGTTAAGTCTTTGGATGGGCAGGTTATAAGTAAAATGAGTTTTCGTAATGCTGTGAAGGTACATGGGTTTCCTTATTCTATTGATACATTTAGGGTTTTTGTTCACGTGTTTGCATCGGTGGGAATGGAAAGGGAAGTATATTCGTTGCTTTTCAATGTTGTTTCCTATTATCAGGCATTCGATCTTGATATGTTTGAGTTGTTTCCTTTTTTACTGGGTGGAAAGCCACCGCATCCAGAAATATCAATTGCTGTCTTTGATGTTCTGATGAAGGTTTTTGCAGCCAATTCCTTGTTTGAGAGTGGGCTCCATGTTTTTTATCAAACTAAGAAACTTGGGCTTACACCCAGTATTCGTTCATGCAATTTCTTGCTCAAGTGTTTGATAGGAAAAAGTAAGGCAGACTCTGCCCGGATGTTGTTTGAAGATTTAAAGACTCATGGCCCCTCGCCTAATGTCTATACTTACAGTATAATGATGAATCTTTATTGTAGAGGACAGAATGTAGACATCAGCCAAGCCACTGATATTCTGGAGGATATGAAAAAGAGCGGGGAAAGCCCTAGTGTTACAACGTACAGCACATACATAAATGGACTTTGTAGAGGTGGTTTTCTTGACATTGCTTTGGGTATTGTTAGGGAAATGGAATGTAGAAAGCATCCCTTGAATAGTTATTGCTACAATCCTGTTATCTCTGCGTTTTGCCAACAAGGTCGCCTGTGTGAAGCATTAGAGGTTTTTGAAGGAATGGAGAACAATGGAATATCACCAGATCACCATAGCTTCGGTATTTTATTGGATGGGTTTTGCAAGCAAGGGGATGTCGAAAACAGCTTCCATTTAGTGCGCAAGATGCTTGTGTCTGGTGTAAAACTGAACATTGTAAACTACAGCTCACTCCTCACTGGCCTCTGCAAAGCTGGACTTCATGATTTTTCACTGAAATTGTTCCGTGGCCTAAGTGCTTCTGGGTACAAACATGACATGATTTCATACAATACCTTGGTCAATGAATTCTGTATGATAGGTGATATGGACTCTGCCAGCAAACTTCTGGAGGAGATGATTCATTATGGTTATGTTCCCGATTCCTTTACTTTTGGGAGTGTGATTCGCGGGTGCTGTGAGGTTGGACTCTTAGGGAAAGCCAAAGAGTTGTTCAATGTGATGAAGACAGTTGGTCTCTTGCCTGGTGTTTTTGTTTGGAATGTCATTGTTGATAGGATCTGTAAGGAAGGGGACTTAGAGCAGGCATTGAAGCTTATCTATGAAATGCAAGATCAAGGTATTCTCCCCAATTCACGTACGTATCATGCTATCATCAAGAGGTTATGTGATGAGAAAATGTCTGAAAAGGCATTGGCATTAATTTCTTTTATGGTCAAGTTTGGTTCACTCCACATAAACTGTTTTAATACCATGATCAATGGGTTGGTAAAACAGTCGCTCCCAAGGGAGGCTTGGAAAGCGTGCAAAGGTATGTTGGGACTAGGAATCAGCCTTGATATTGTCACGTATACAGTGCTTATCAAATTGTTCTGCAGGACAAATGAAATGGAAAAGGCCTGGTTTCTTTTTGCTGGCATGAAAAAAAGAGGTCTGATGCCAGATGTGGTTACCTACACCACTATGATGGCTGGCTATAGGAAGATGGGAGACATGGTTAGGTGTAATGCCTTGGCTGATGAGATGAGGAGGAGAATGTGATATGGATTGGCAATACAGTTGGATTTTGGCCACTTCTCCCCCTTGTTCTATTACTATACTAGTACTACTCTTCTGTACTAATTAAGTCTTGTTATAGATTATGCATTTACCTTTTGTTCTATTGCTATACTAGTACTACTCTTCTTTACTAATTAAGTCTTGTTATAGATTATGCATTTACCTTTTCTATCAACCAAAAGATGAACGAATTCTATAAACCATTACCGACGATGGATTAAATCCCAAACTTGTTGAGAAGAGACCTAAAGCCCACTAAGACAAAAGCCCACAAAGGCCCTTGCTCAATATTTACTTAAATTGCCTTTGTAATTAACTAATCATCGCTCTGGCAGTCTTGGACTCGTCTCTTGCCCTCCTTATCTCTACACCTTATCTTCATTTGTCGATCTTATTCACACAATGGCTGGTCAGTCAGCTGACTCGCAACAACAAGAAGACACAAATCTAGAACAAGAAGACCAAAACGAAGTAGATGAAGATGAAGAAGACCTGAAATGGTCCTCTTCGTCTTCTTCTCCAATTCTGATTCTGACTACGCCTCTTACTCCGAGTATGATTACACTACCGAAGCCCAACAACAGGAACAACAAGAAGCTGACCCGCTTCTCTCCAATATCCGGCAGGGCCGGCCGCCGGGGGAGTGGGATCCTGTTTGGGCAGATGAGGAGGACTGGGAGGTGGTCAATGAGGAGATTCGCGAAGGCAGGGACTCTCCCATTGCGCCATTCTATATACCCTACAGGAAGCCTTATCCTGTCATACCTGACAACCATTACGATATATCTAATCCCAAAGCATTCATTGAAGAGCTGGATAGGATTGAGGAGTTTTTCAAATGGGTCAGCTACATTTTTCCAGATGGAAGCTCGTACGTGCCCTTTTCTTGTTATTGATATTCAGATTGGTTATTGATTATTTTGAGGCAATTGGTTAAGCGTTCTTGTGTTTCATTTCCTTATTTAACGTATGAGGGCACCAAACTTGGTTCATGGGAAGGGATTCTATGTTAGCGAAATGGGTCTGATCTAGTTTGTATGTTATCCACATTATCGGATTGTCTTAGGCTTCCATAGCTTTCTGGTATTTGAACTCTAATTCAAAAGAACATTGCCAAAGACTTGGACTTGGTGTGTCCAAATGTTAGAGAAGACTTAAGTTGTTATGATCTACACAAACACATTTCAATTTACATGTGCCCCTTATGCTACATTAATATGCAGTATGGGGTGGGATTGTGAGGGAGAATATGGTACTAAAGAGTGACAGCATCTCAAACACATATGTCACTGATTAGTCTCACCCTTAATGTATATCTATGCTTGAGGTAAGAGTGATGGAACAATAAATTCGGCTAAGGAGAAATGGTGGAAACTGGAAAGTTTTTTCAACACCATTCTCTTCCCAGAAATTACCACTGCCTTTTCTTCCCCCAATTTGTTGACATGGCCTGCGAGTCAGGGTTGCCATATCTTTTCTGTTGCTCTACCCACCTTTCTCTCAACAGGGCTCTGTTTTTGTACACATAAAAGTGTCAAAGCTGTATAGCAGTTTGTACCTTAAACGTATCCATGAATTTATATTTCATAAAACTTATGTATGTCGCATCACGTGCCTGTAAATGCAGAAATATTTGTATATAAGTTGTTAACTAAAACGAATCAAACTTGGTTATTGCTTATTGAGGGTATATTCTTACAACATAAGCAATCTTTATTCCATATTACCAATTTTTGACTGCTGGAATCTATGTTATTTTTGGTATAAAATTAGCTACTGAGTTTCTTATTCCCATTATGATAGGCCAGAGAAAAAAATGCGTGCCGATGGGCACATATTTTCAAGAGATTTCTTACACCCTGAAGACAAAGAATGGCTGGAAATGGATATTGAAGATACTGTTCAACTTGCAGGAGGGAACTTATGAGATCCCATTTTATGAGAGAGATGCATGGATCAAAGAATTTGGGAGGAAAACGTGAGTATCAATATCCTCTCCCTCCACAGACCCATACATATCCACAGAACGGTTTTGTCGTCAATTCATCACTCGTTCCAGTTAATAATTATTATCCATCAGTATCATTATTTCTGAGTTTCATTGACATTACTGTTGAGAAACCAAGGTGTGTAGGTATTGTGAGGTAGGATGGGGAACTAAGTAGCAGTCAATCATCCAATGGTTGATAGCTCAGATAGTAACTTTGACTCATACAGTACAGTTATCAATGATAGATGTGTTAAGCTTGACAATTCACACTTTGTAGCCTGTAAGCACGCATGTAATGTGCTTTAGTCTTGAAGGTATCTTTTTACAGAATCATTGAGGAATTTTTTTTCTATATCAGGGAAAAGGGTCGGATCTGATATGCTGGCCAGTGAAAGCATGGCAGAATGCATGGATGTGGTATTTATGAAATCAACGAGCGTCCCGTTTATGTGAGTACGAAATCATGCCACTCAGTTTTGAGGTTGTATATTATATTGCTGAACATGCATTATTTATTTTAACTTTTATGGACATGAGGCTTTACTTCGATCTTTATAGTTGATGACATCCTTTTCTTTCTTTTTTTTGTTTTGGTTATCTTGGTTATATGTACACACGATTTAGAAACAATGTAATGAGATTTAAAAACTCAAATTGATCTAATTTGCATCTAATGGTACTATTAGATATCATATTCGGTCGGTAATATCGACTATGGGAATTTTATTTAGGCATACAACCAGCAGTTGTTATTCATTGAACTTCTTTCTGTCTCACATATCTACTGTTGATATTGTAATTGAGCTTAGTATCTCACACGGAAAGTCTTTTGGTTTTTTCAATGCGTGCAGGGTAGGTTCTACTTTGGGGAGCCTTTGGAAGAGACTGACGATTATGGATGTGAGTAGAAAACTTCAATGGTGTCTGATAAATTTTATTTCACTGATTAATGGAAAAATAAAGACTGTACTTAATATATTTAGATGACTTTTTTAAATATGTGCATGCCTATATTTGTTCACGGTCCTTGTGTACTTGATCCAACAACAAACTGTTTTGTGTGGAAAATCAAACATATATTAATCAATGAGAAAATAATCATTTAGCGACATTTCTGACTTGTATTGCTAGTATTTTTCAGAAATCATCCAAAGTTATCTTGCTGGGATGGACTGGTTTATTGAATAGTTCTATGTTTTGCCAAAAAGGTCTAATTTTTTTGTTTTTTTTTTTTTTTCGAAAATTTTTTTTAGCAAATCTAACGGGAAGAAGAAAACATTTGTATTCCTATGTGCTGGCAAATGCAAAACTTTTTTTTTTTCTTAATGCTGCTTTAGTCTGCATAGTTGCTGCTTTTCTCCTCCCTAAACTTTAAATTAAAAAATATTTGACCTTTTTTGATGAAGCATGGCAAGCAATTTTATGCTTTACTTCTGTCGAATCTGCAGGACAATCTGAACAGAAGATACAGGCGTTCATTTTCCTATAGTGGGGAATTCACGCTAGGCAGCCTATCATTCCAACTTCAAAGTCTTCAAGGCCAATAGGATTGGTTGGTCATTCAGCTTCCTTGATGTCCGGAAGACAAGTTCTTCCCCAGACAAGTAAATTTGTGGCATCAAATGCAGCATCTCAACTGCCAACCCCTTCTCAGGCCATGACTCGCAGTTTTTCCATTCCGTCAAGCAGTCTTCTGGAGACAACAATGCAGTAGCCCAAGTCAGTTGAAGTCTTGCAGACTGCAGATATGGCTGAAGAAATTGCCTCACCACCTCTAACACCAATATCCTTGACTTGTTCAGTCTCATTTTCTCATGTCTTAATATATTGCTCAATGTGTACAGGTGCTGCAGGTTGATTTAGAGGTAATTTTGGTTCTTGTTTTGGCAATGGTAAGCTTTGCCGGAAGGTCGTCTTTCATCAGTTCAAAGAGCTGCAAATTGTAAATATAACCTTTACCCTTTCTCTTAGCATTCTCATTTTGTTCATGCGAGAGAATTTCATTCACATTCGTTTTCATAAGCTAATCTGGAGTGAGGAGCATAACATATGATATGTTCTGCTAGAAGCAGAGAGCAATATATATGTGGAGAGAGTAATCCAACCATGCCCCTTCATTACATACTACAGAGAGAGCACATCGACATCATTTAAAGTTCCCTCCTCTTCCATCATATCTCACAAAACCCATAAGCTCTGGTCCTTCCAAGTCTTGGATTGTTACTGAAACTGGATCCAAGCAGACAGCAATAAACAATTGGCAAATCAAATCCTAAGCAGACTAGATTCGAGCATGAAGAATGCTCAAGTTGGACCAATTTGTTGTGAGAACTTGGAGAAGGTGCCCGAGATAGGTAGGAATGGTACCACATAAATCATTGTCTGACAATCATCAAAGTGATCAGAGAACTGATTTTTAAATTATTGCTTGCATGATCTTTAGGCTTCCAAGTGGGGTTAGTTTTTTCTTGATATTGTTCCACTCAGTATGTTAGCTTTTGTGAGTGTCCAAACAACATGACCATGGGCCTGACAACCTGCTAGGTCCAACTGCCCCGTTAAGCATACCCTCTAATATTTACTGTGATTATAAAGCCACAAATTCTAGCTTAATTACTACTTTTAAGTATTATTGACCCAAGGGAAATATTACTACAGATTTGACGCTGTCATTTATATAATATTTGGATTTAGGAAATCATTGCTATATATTAATGAAGAACTTGAATGAATTTTGGTTACACGTTGTAACTTGTTCATGCTGCGCAACAATCAAGCAAAGTTTTTCTTTTTTGTTCCTCGTTTGTTTTATATAACGCTCGCCCAGTTTGTATTATGTAACCTTTGTATATGTTCAATGTGCAGCGGATCCAGGATTTGAATTCATTGGGGCATTAAAATATTACATCTTTATTTATCACAATTATTCTCTAGAGGAAATGTTTTGGGTGATTTTGTGGGGCTCTTGTAACTAAACCTATATATATTCTATTAGAAACAAAATTGGGTCCAATATACAGATTTATTAGAGATTTTAATGCAACTGCTTATTAAACGGCTGATGTGGTTGTTTTTGTTTCTTGTTTTCATGATAAATTGGGTTTTTTTCTTCTTCAAATTCCAAACCTCCACATGAGTCTGTCACTTGAGGTTGAGGACATAAAAGTTGGCTTAGCTCTGGGGCAAAGGCAAGGAAATCCAATATATAGCTTCTACAATGGAAGAGGAACGTCAAATAAAGAGAAAATGTAAATGGTTGACTTCAGTGAAAGAGTCGCAATTTGTGAGGTGTTATGTATATACCTGAGCAGCTATGATCCTTCAAGAAAAAATAGCTTGGCTTCCGTGGGAGGTGTTATGTATATACCTGAGCAGTTGTGTCTGTGTCTGTGTCTGTGCCACACGTTCACGCTGGATGGCACGTGACTTGTCGCTCCAACATGTGCGTTCACAGACAGTTGACCGGTCCAAGCCTCACGTGAATATTACAGTTACACACCATTTCAATCCAAATAAATCGTGATCATTGGTCCCTTGGCTTCGTCACTCTTCTGCTTTCGCTGCCAACATTCATGACTGTAAAAAGATGAAAGGCCCCTTCAACATTTATTGTTTGAAAGGACAGAAACATCCCCACTAAGACTTTCCATTGAAGGTATAACTGCATGAGTTTTATTGGTATTTCACTCAACTGCATGGCCATGCAAGCAAAATAAGTAGAGGGAACCCCTACTAACTTACACATCCATACAAATGATGTCTCAACTCTTGAGCAAAGGAAAAACAAGTGGGAAAAAAAAAATCATAAAATCCTAAACGCATTCAGTGGAAGATGAAGTAAAAAGGAATCAGACAAATTTTGCACTTAGAATTTCTGTAATCAATAATCGACCATTACTCTTCCACTGCCTCTGGCTATGGCATTTGCCACTGTCGCCGAAGACCTTTTCTACTCCCCACTAATTGGGTAGCGCTTCCTCCAATTCACCCTTCTTTCCCTTCGTTCTCCCTCCTAATCCTTCTCGAACTCGACAAAGTCCAGGGCCGGAGCCACTAAGGGATGAGGCCCCGGATTTCGACAAAGTCCAGGGCCGGAACTCCATAATTATATATATTCTATGCATGACTTTCTAACTTTTATCTGTAGGTAAACCATTGATATTTGTCATTGATGTTAGATACAAAATCATTATGTAAACCGTTGATATTAGATCCAAAATCATTGATAGTTGTCATTGAGAATTCTTAAAAAATTATTTATATCAGGAGGTTAGGAAGACCACGTTAACATGCATCTTGTAGAAATTAATGAAAACCACGTTATTTGTGAAATTTTTTTAAACCTATAAAACGTCCAATTTCATCATTCATTGAATTCGTCATAGTCATACTAAATGTTACATATTTATGAGTTTTAGAAAATATTTTAAATTTGTGTTTTGATGCACCAAATGATGCCTTTCACTTTCGTGATAATTCCCCATTAATGTCTCAACGCCCCCCCAACCACCCCAAAAAAAAATAAATTCTGGAGCTCTTTTGGCTTTTCTAGATGTACCCTCGATTTTCAACTATTATCACAAAAACACCCCTCTTTACTCTTCAACAAATTTTTTTAAAAAAAAAATCATTTTCCCATGTGTTTGACTGTTTGTACGAGATATACACACCAAAATCCCAATGAAAACAAACAATGATTTATTTTAAGACACTGCAGTTTCCAAATGACACAAGGATAAAATTTCATAAATTCGGGGTTTAGATAAAGAGACTAGAGAAAAGTCTGGAGAAAGAAACAACACCCTCTTTACTCACATAGACTAATAAAAAGAGTTCAACCAACCAGTCATTTACTCACATATAGACTAATACACACAGTCCATGTCATACATATATATATATATATATGTTTGATATGGACCCACCATGTCACACATACAATATACAACCTCCACAAGAACTAGCAGTCTAGCTCTAGTTGCAGCAGGACCACCTCCATCTGTCCCCCATTTGATGCTGTCACATCCTTCATCTGATCTTGGGCTACCCTTTTCGCATTTCGTGTATTTTTTACAGGGGGTTCACGTGGTGTGAAAACTTGTATTGTCGTTAATGGCGTCGGTGGCCGAGTTAGACACAGAGAGTCTTGGAAGAGGTGAAGTGAACGTGTGGGTTAAACGTTTTTTTTCTTTTCTTTTCATCTTTGCTTTCTTCTCTTTTCACTGTTTGTCTTTACATCCCAATGACTTGATAAGACATTACACTGGCAATACTTTTGGAAGAGGCGATCGGAAACTTGTATTCACAAAAACAACTCCACTACCGTACTTGGATACATTCCCCACATGTTGACATTTAATTAAGATAAACCATCAAAACAAAGATAAACTTTGCTTTCTTCTCTTCACTGTTTGTCTTTTCATCCCAATGACTTGATAAGACATTACACTGGCAATACTTTTGGAAGAGGCGATCGGAAACAGACAATACACTGACAATACTTTTGGAAGAGGAGATTGGAAACTTGTATTCACAATAACAACTCCACTACGTGGATACATTCCCTACATGTTGATATTTAATTAAGATAAACCATATGAACAAAGATAAAACACTCAAAAGAAGCAAATTTAAAAGAAGAAAGGAAGCTTCAACACACTGCACGACTCTCTTTCTCCCCCTTCAGCCCTCCCTCTAACCTCCACCTCCTCTAACCTCCACTACAGCTGTTTATCTTCCTCCCTCCCTCTCAGCTGATTCCATAAACTCTTTGAGAAGTTTTTTGTCAAACTCCACTCCTCCACCACCACCACCACCACCACTTGTCTCTGTCTCTGTCTCTGCATTCTCCTCCCCTTTCCTTCTCTCAATCTCTTCCCTAACAGTCTTGCATATTTTGTCGACAAGGGGCCCGGAGTCATTGCTGATCAATCTTTCAAGCCCCTCCTCTTCTTCTTCCTCCTCCACTTCCTCATTCTTCTCTTTCTTTTTCTTCCTTCGCAGATCCGATATGATGTTTTTCGTCTGCTGCTTCTCATTCTCAGACTCTTCAATCCAGCCGGAGCAGCTGGTGGTGGTTCTGGGGGGAATCCTGAGATTCCTTCTTTGAGGCGCTGTCGCGAGTTTGTTGAATCCTGATTTCATATCTGGAGATTCCTTCTTTCTCCGAGGACCTGACCTAGCAAGAATGGAAGAAAGATTGAGAAGAACACAGAGAGAAGAAGAATCCTCTTTTGTTAACCTCCTCAACCTCTCTTGATGGTTGATTTTCCTTTATAGACTAGTGGTGAACCCACGCGCATTACTTTTCTCCCCATATACATATAAGATGAAGCTATTTCGATATTTATCTTTAATTTTGCATATGTATATGTATATTTGTGAAACTTTGAAATGGTTGTTGATTAGAAGTTTCATTTCATTTGTTTGTAGACAAATTGATAACCCATTGTGTCGAATTGAACTTCCCATGCTTATCGTATCTGAAGTGGTGGAAAATTTACTACAATTAAATTTATTTAGAAATCAACTTATTCACATTGTTTATATTAATTTCCCGAATCATTCATAAAGATCCGTTTACAAAGAGTTTTAAAATTATATTTACATAAGCAATCAAAATCTCATACTTTGAAAGTCCATGCACCAAGGAGCTACATTGAGAAACATCATTACCAAACATAAAGAAAAATGAGGTTCATTAATAAAATATTAATGAATTATATTTGCATGATCAATCAAAATCTCATTCTCTGGAAGTCCATATAGCCATCAAGGACCTACATTGAGGAACATCATTAAAAAGCATAAAGAAAAATGAGATTCATTAATAGAGATCATTAAACTAATGATATCTCTACTACTAAATACACATTTTATAGGTTCTATATTTGTGTCACGTTGCAGGATAAGATATTGGCTGTCAAAAGACAACATGCCAAAAACACTGACTCCAAAGAAACTCAAATTGATATATGATGGGTGAAATATGTGTAGGATGAGATGATATACAAATGTAAGATTTAGAATGTAAATTCCCTATTTTGAAAAGGTTTAAGAAAATATAAGAAGATTTAAGTTACCTAAAGGTATTGCATATTGACTATGAACGTTGTCATAGTTGCCTTCTATCTTCCATTTATCTAACAACATTCCGTTCTACTATCCGCATGCTCATAGCCTTATATTTAATTAACTACACTGGTTATCAAATTCAAATGAATGAATACTATTACTAAAGATGGGATTACAATTTTATCAAGCGAATAAGAGCGTAGTTTAAATGGCATATAATGTTGCATGCACATGATCTCTTCAACACGGAACATAAGCCTAATAGTTTTTTCAAAGCATATCATTCATCAAAAGAAATGTCAAAACATGGACACATTCAACAATACGTCAAATTTAGAAAGGAAGCATATCATTCACCATGGATTTAGTTTCATTTACCTTCAAGATTTTCGGGCCCATTCACTCATGGGTTGTTCTCATCCAGCCATATCTCTACAATGTGAATCATGAACTCATCAAAGGTTGATGCAAATAAACCCAGAATCACAAAAGATTTATTTGACAAGAACGAAAATAGAACAATAGTAGAATCACTCCCCGAATATGAACTCAAGAATCACTCTTTCATTCGATTTTCAATGTGTTTTTTCATAATACAAGATAAGATGCTTGAAAATAAAAGCAAAACTACTTTAAATAGGTTTCTAAGTTGTACGTGATTGTAACCGTTGCTAATCTCTAGCCACTAATCACTCTACTCATTAAAGAGCTAAAATCAAGTAAACTGCCTTGGTCATGCCTTTATTTAGTTGCTGAAATCATGCTATTAATCTCTCACGTCAACACCAAGCAAATCCATGCTAGTTGTCTTGATGAATGTGATCCATTGAGGCATCCTTGTATTCTTGATGGGCCCAAGCTTCACATGAGATAAGATCATAATAGTCTATACGAAAGCCCAACCATGTTGCTTGCACCATTACTTCTTAAATATCCATATTGCCTCAAAGGTCCTCCCACAGAAACTTCAAAAAGACAACTAAGTGGGGACTGAAGTATAAATAAGTGAATAAAAGACAATAATCCAATCTATTAATACAGAAGTTGTTGAGTAGGTTTTGCATAAGCCGTACCTGGAGTTGCACAATATAAGCAGCATTAGAAACTGAGGTTTATACAAACATTATAGTGGGACATACTAGATTTCTAAGATATTATAAAACATCATTCCATTAAAAATTTAATCCGTTAAAGTCCCAAAATTAACCTGCAGTTAACAAAAGAAGCCAGCAGAGTCGAGAGAAATAAAGAGTGGGAAACTGCTTGCCTTATAATCGTTGATTTTCCTTTATAGATAGTATTAATTGTATAGTATGTCCTACTTCACCTAGCAATTGCTATATTAATGAAAATAATCGCTTTTTTGAATGTTTGACTTCTCAGCCTAAAATATTGCAAGACTATTTCCTTTTCAATTTGTTACGTTTTGGTTTTTCTTTCAACGATTCGACAAAATCAGTGAGATTTTGCGAGGGATTTGATTTGTAAGGATTCAATCAATTAACCCTATATAACTCAAACAGGGCTTTGCGAGAGATATAAGGTTCAGTCTTCTCCTCGGATTTGATTCCTTGAAACAAAGCCTGCGACTTGTTCAGCTTCATCTCCATTAATTGTTTCCTCTCCAATGTAAGTATCTAGATGTGATCTGAACTTGAATTTCCGTTTAATTTTTTTTTTTATTTATAATTTATCTTAGATATCATATAATTTTGAATTTAATCTTGGGGGTTTGATTTGGAAGGATTCAATCAATTAGTCATACTTGATTCTATGTGTATTTGCGAGATTGAGGTTGAGGGTTCAGTTTTTTTGTCTGAAAAATCTTTACTTGTCTCTGGGTTTTAAGGTTCAGTCTTTATAATTCACTTCATATTTAAATTTTGACTAGTTTGTTGGTATTAATTGTTGTGTTGAGTGAAAGGGCTGTGATGGCAGCCAAGCGGGCGATAACCATTGCTAGAAGACACCGTCTCCTGCATATTGAATCAAAGGTGCGAAGTTGGTGGGAAGAGAAAAGTTCTCACACTGCATACATGAATACTTTAACAGAGATTAGCACCATGCGATCCTGGCCGTTTAAGACTGGGTCCAAACCCTATCCTTCTCCCGGCGAAGCTATTCGGGTATATTCTGCTGATGCCACCCTATATACTATTGCAAAAGCCAATATCTCTGCTGATCGTGTTCTTGTTCCGAATGTAAGAGTAACTCTATCGTCTATAGTTACGCGTCTCATTAAAGAGATTGAATGGATGGAAGAGTTTCTGGCTGAAGATCAGCCTTCAATGCGAACGGGTTCCTTGTCTTGTTTTGCAGACAGGGCATTTGACAATATGATCAACAGAATTATCAGTCGCGGAGATCCGACCAAGCCTTGCTTCCGTTTTCTTCAGGACTGCAGGGATTTGTACGGATTTGCATGCGGTGGTACTGCTGGGGGCATGAACCGTGATCTACTGTTGCATTATATGAATGTGCAGACCATCCTTGCCGAGCGATTTTGCCCCCACTATGCTGACTATGTTTGGAGAGAGGTTCTGAAGAAGGATGGCTGTGTGATTGATGCGCCTTGGCCAACTGGATCTCTTCCTGATTTAAATATCTATGAAGCCAGTAAGTACTTGTGCAAGGTAATAATGAGGATTTTTAAACACAAGAATATAACTAGAAATCAAAAGAGGTCAATATCGTCATGCCTGATATATGTCAAGGAGCTGAAACATCAAGAAAGGCAAAAATTGTTGCGAAGGTTTCAAAAGTTTTGTAAAGACAAACAAACATTTCCTATGGCGACTCCATCATGGGAGAGAGGAGTCGTAGAGGAGAATATGGACTTGATTAAGACACTCTGTGTTCTTGAAGACTTGCAAGTATTGTCCGTCACTGAACTCGATGACTTTGCTAAAGCTGATCCTCTTTTCTCACAACTCTATGAAAAGCCTCCATCTCCTGGAAGTATCATTTTCTTGGCCAGGTAAATGTAGCTTCTTCTGTGCTTTCAAGTGTGCATGCTTTACGTGTTGTGTTGTGTAAATGGCATTTGCATTAAGTCCTTGATTATGATATGAATTGGAAATGTTGGGAGTTACGTGTTTTATTATTCTGGAAGTTTTGATCGAGATTATTTTTTTTTTGTATTCTTCAAATTTCTTTGAGTGTCTCAAATGTTACCCGTTGCTAGGAATTAGTTTTTCATTCAGCATCTTCTTATGTGAAAGTATCAGTAAAACCTTTTTTTTTTATTTTTATACTAATGCAGATGGTGATGGAGAGTTGAAACACGAGTTAGCTGGTTGGAGAGAGCTTGGAAGAATTGACTAGTATTAATTAAATTAATTTCCGTATTGTTTTATAGTATGTTTGATTTATGTTGACTATTTAGTTTTATGGCATGGAGTTTTAAGTACTTGTAATTGTTGGAGATTTTATTTGAGATGAGAACGAATGAGTTCATATTGGATTGCTTGATTTAATATATATATTTGATATTGTTATTTGTTATTTGAGAGTTTTTTAAAACCGAAATGTGTCGAGTCACATTATTTATTACCAAAGGTCCTCCTGTATGTTCAAATCTTTAATACATAGTTTTGTGTTTCGGCTGCTACTCAAGCTTTTGAGGATCACATCACTTCCTTTTGTGATAGAATGTGATGCATCAGGTATGGGAATTGGAGTTGTACTGCCACAACAAGGAAGGCCAATTGCATTTTTAGTCAATCTCTAGGTCCTAGGAATACGGCTTTGTTAACTTATGAGAAAAAAACTTATTGCTATTGTCACAGCAATCAAGAAGGGGCATAACTACTTTCAAGGAGACACTTTATAATAAAAACTTATCATCAGAGCTTGAAATACTTCCTTGATCAGAAGAGACTGATCTCTCCTCCCTAATGGTTTTGAAGATGGGAGTTGAGAGGTTTTTTTTTAGAGAGGGAGAGAGGCAAAGAGAGGAAGAGCCCTGCCTGTTTTGTATACTCCCAATTCTCTATTGAAACACACAGAGCCCTGCCTGTTTTGTATTGGATTTGGCTTCTTTTTTTTGTGTCTCTCTTCTGGGTTTTTTGTGGTTCAAGTCTTGTTTTCTTGTAAATTTGCTCTTGTTTTCTGATACAATCACAGAATTTGTAAGACACAAGATTTCAGCAATGATTTCTTAAGTTTGTATTTAGAATGAAACAAGGATGCTTTTGACTCAAAAAATCAAGTCCTAGGGACAACAGGCACCATCAAACCTTCCTTCTCAGTTCTCACTGAACCAGCTTCCCCTGAAATGGTTGAAGCTATAACGCTCAACATCTCTCTCTCAGGACTAAATATTTGTATTCAAATCCTTCAACAATTTACCATTCTTTACTTAACAAAGAGAACATGCCCACAAATTTTCGGTAGCATCAGGAAAAACAGTTATCCACAATTCCTGCATCGATACTCTAAGAAGCTGCATAGTTCTGGAGGTGGCGCCACTTACTAGAACAGCAGTGCTCGCTCAATCTTCCAGTACATATTCCAACACTCTAAAACACCACTTCACAACAGTTTCCATTCTGCACCAGAAGAAAATTTTTGTAGTCAAGTCTTTAAGTTTAAAGTTCGTTTATTCTTGATGATATCAACAAGCTTGGTGTATAAAAAATTGCATGGAAATCAATGGAACTGTGAATTACCTTTGGTTTCTCTGTAGGGCTTCATAGCGTGCTTTCAGGTTCAGATATTCCTGCCGGCTGCTTAGCTCCTGCAGTCACACAGGAGACTAATTCATGTGTATATAGCATGTATGATGTATACTTCACATTTCGCAGTAAAAGACCTGATGGAAATTAAAACAGTAATAATTTTAAGAAAGAAATAATACTATAATAGTGACAAAATTTTCTCCTTTTTCTCCCAAGAAAGAACAGGCTTGAGGTTTCAGTAAAATTTCCAGCTGGATATATATGCTAGTCCTTACTTCTTCTAATCACATAATTATCCAGAAGATAGTTACAATTCATTGATAAAATGTTCACCTTCCAAATGATAAGAGTCCACCAAGTACATACATGTGTAATAAAGATCCCAAATTTCCTCCCGCATCATCCATCACCTGACCTACTTCATCCCTGTTTTGCAAGAAAATCGATGGTTTTGCTGTATGAAAATTTTTTTCCTCCTAGAGTTGCTACTTTTGCAATCACTCTAGTTTGTTTCATTATTTATTTGCATATGAAATTCACTACTTGTTTCCACCGTATCAATCTCCTTTAATTCCCTTTCCCTAGTTTGTTTGGTGTTTCTTGATTGGTTATGCATTAAATTTTGAAGTTCAACTATGGAAGGAAAAGGACCTGGAATATGAAACAAAATGTCAAAATTAATGTTTATAGAGTCCTCAAAGGTGTTTTTATAAATTTTATATGCAATAGTTCTAGTTTAAAAATATATTCTGTTTAAGAAAATGATTTCAAATGAGCCAATACCAAATAGATTAAGACTGTGATGGTGATGATTAAGTAAGGATTTATGCAACCATAAAGAATTTCATATCGCATGAAAAAATGGCCATAAGAGCACAATTTATTCTCTTTACATGTAAAAGTGATCAATAATTATCGGGTATGTGTGTATGTATATATACGTATATGTTTCTATCAGAGTACATGTCTATCAATTATTATATTAATTACAAATCTTTCACTGCATTTGATTTTCACAATGCATGTAGTTTGATTTTATTTATTTTTTATTTTTTGATAGAACAATGTTAATTTCATCCATAGTTATTAGTATAATCCAGAATCATCTCCAAAACAGGAAAGAACAAATTAAAATTTGTTGGGGAAACAATGAAAGGAGCAGGATATATATATATATATATATATATATATAAAGGACGCAGCTTTTACAAAAAGAATTTAACTGATCAAAGAAAATATAAGCATTAATAAAAAAAGGTTTGAAGAATAAGTAAAAGAGCTTTGGGGATTTTGTAATATTTCAAAACCTTAATTTGATACAAGCAAAGCTTTCAAAGAAATACATCTCTATTCAACAGAATATGCCTATGCATGCCCATAATAAGCAATTAACTCACCAGAATTTTGTTATAACAATCAATCACGTAAATTATTAAAGCAGTAATTAACTTTCGTAACAGGAAAATAAAATAAGATCTAAATCCCTAATTTGAATCTTTTATACGTTTGTTTGAAACTAATACATATATATATATATATAATATATATATATATATATATATATATATTGTTCCATTTCCCATCAAAAATTTGAAGAAAATAATGTGTGGATAGACATTGAACAAAAAGAAATATAGAATAATGATGATGACAATGATATGATCTGGGTTTGGAGAAGGGGGAATTCGGAGATCTTGTGGATATTAGATTGCTCACCATGAAACCCTGTCAATCAACAACAGATTTCCAAACCCATCAAATTGGACATAAATTGACAAATCTATGAGAGAGAGGAAGAGCGAGATCTCCAAGATACAAAACCCTAATCAGCTTCAAGGTATTCTTGGAAAGATCAAAACCAAAACTTGAAGCAGATGTCTCCATCTCTTTGATTGATAGACAAGACGCCATCTAACACACACAGAAAGGGAGAGAGATTTATGATCCAAAGAAAAGGGGAAAAAAAGAAAAGAAAGTGGGAGCAGCTAATTTTAATGAAAACGTCTGCAACCAGAACATGGGGAAGAGAGCAAGCTCCACTAAATTTTCGAAGGAAGAAAATTGCTAGAAAAAGCAAGGGACAGAGCGATGGAAATGAAAGGGAACAAAAATTCTACCATATTGAAGCACCATCAGATCAGATGATGTGTAGTTGATGAATCTGGAAGCAAAGTAAATACATCTCTTGGATTCCATATATTATCTCTTATGTGTTGAAGCATCAAGAAAGGTACAAATTGTTGTCCTCTACATATTATCTCTACTTATCATGAAAAAGAAAATCCAAATTTCACAACGTCACACAATTATAAATAAAAAGAAGGGAAAAACAACACATTAAGAACACACTTGTGCATGAAATAGAAAAGATTGCTCTTACACTAATGATATATACACACACACACATATATGGTTTGATGGGTGGAGTACTGGAGTGAGTCATTATCATGGTCTACATCGTAGGACTAGATGTACCTTTTCTCTAGCTACCTCATATATATATTATTATTTTTTTAAAAAACTATAATTTTGATTATTATATTGACATCATGCTTTGTCACTACCTTACTTCTTCCCCATTGCCCATATTGGATTGTTGACGTCTACTTTACCCCATACAAATATACGACATACATACATACATATATATATATATATATTACATCTTGGCTACTATTTAACTTTAGTCTAATAGAACATATTCACCATTTTCTCTTTGGAAGCAAAAACACACTACGGGCAACGGGTAGCCAAATAAATAGACAACTTAGTGGGTGCCCGTTTTTAATCATTATATGGGCTACCCTAAACTTTTCTTCTAAGCTTAAATCATTAACACATAGATTTTTATTATTAAATTCATGCAACAAAAAAAACAATAATAATAAAAGAAAACTTGAAGATTATGCACTCATTCTTATCTTCTACCCAACAAAATCTCTCTCTCTCTCTATATATATATATACATATAGGACGTCTTGATAGCTATATCTCATGCACGTCTCCTTCATATGTCGCTTTCTTTCTTTCTTTTTTCTTCCAAAAAGAACCCTAATGAAAAAGGTCAATAATATTTGTTGACATTTAATAGTTCTATCCAAGTAAAACCAGACATACAAAACCTAGTTTTTTTCTTAGGAGTTAAGAGGGTCGGCGTTTGTTCACATATCAACATGTATTTATTATTTTGCATGCACATCACACTCATTCACCAACTAATGATGTCGAGAATTATTCAAAAACTTTGAATGATTTTGTTGTAGACTTATAGGTAGCTCGTGCATTGTTTTCCTCATGACGTAAGAGAAATCAACATTTGTATATATACGTAATATGTTATATACATGCCCATTGTAGGAGGTGATGATGTTAAAGGAGAGGGAGGGGCGGCGAAACCAACGTTATTAAGGAATTAATTGCCAAATCAATGGCATCATCAAGAGTTGACCAATATATATATATATGATAATGAAGAATGTTGTGTACGTAACAAATTCCTAGTACTTTATGCAACTACATACTCTTTTATGATGAGGTGGATTATAAACAATTTAAGGTCAACAATTCAAAATGATATTTTTTTTAACTGAGAAACCACTCAAATATTCCCTTCGAATAGCTGAGTAGGCATAAATCTCAGACTGTCGGAACAATCCACACTACGCGGAAAGAGGCCCGGAAATGAGACAATCCCATGAAATCAAGATTTCATAAGAAAATCTCTCAGTTGGTTGGTTCAAACTTCCGACCTCGAGTATGTACGTCTGAAGTCTAGAAAGATAACCAACTAGGTAATATATGTACGTATATATGATAATTATCTCTCTATACGTAATATATGTTGATGAGAGAGAGAGAGTTCCTATATGTGACGGGCGTTGTTAGTTAGGTTAACACATATGTGTTTGTGTCGTCCTAATCTCACTTGTCATTACTTCAGGGCAAGGCATGAAGTAGTGCAAGAAAACACTAAGCAAATTTCCAAATCATGGCATATATAAGATGAGTTGACCTATATATATATATATGCCAACTAACACTTATTCAAGTTAGAAGTTGATTATACAAAACAAAATGGAATGTTGGACTCACATATATAACTGTATTTAATGTTCTAGGTAAGCAAGACAACATCTTCAAATGATACATCCATGTTCCATCAAGTACAAGCAAGAAATAATTCAACTGATCACATGACATAGTTATTCTCTTTGTCCATTTCTCCAGCTAAGGGTTTTTGTCATTATTTGTTAATTTCTTTAATTTCTTTCTGTCTCTAACCCTAGATAATTAATTCAATGTCCAAGCATGCATGCAAGCATCTGTACAGCCCCCTAGAAGAAAAGTTATATACAGCTAATTATGAAGGAGATTAATTTTATATATATATATATATAATGATCAGTCAAAAGATAATGAATTAAACCTAGCATGGCATGCATCTTTTTTTGGATTTACTACATTATCATATTCGGTTGCATGTCCCGTGATAGATTCCTAGTTAAGGATTTTTCTTCATTAGGTAATTAATTAATGAATTAATTAATTATTGTTTCACCTATTGAAAGTGCGTACTAAAAGCTCATAAACAATGATCAATAAAAACACAAATATATAATTATCTGCTATCTCTTGTGTGTACAATATTACAGTTTTTTTCCTTTATATTTTATTTTAAAGATAAAAAAAAACAGGAATATTTGTCCATTAGAAATTAATATCACAACTAGGGTTTCATTATTAATAAACCTATCAAGAACTTATAAAATAACACTATCATGAAAGAATGCCTAGGATGCATGAAAAATCACTAAAGAAATAATAATAAAGGTTCGTCTTTAAAAAAATAAACGGGATGAGGGACTCGAACTAAAGTGCTCAAGATTTACTCGACAAACACATGAGCTAGCTATATATGTTTTGATAAAGGCTAATGATAGAAGAAAATATGCTATAATTTGGAGTAATGGTCAGTGAAAATATTACGGTATTTGATGACGATGAAGGTTGCATATATACATATAGATTCTATAGCTTGTGCACATATATATGCCTTAATTAGCTACTACTATATTTAAGGTATATATCATTTTTAATTAATTTATCCTCCTTAATGAGATTGACAAAAAAAAAAAAAAAACAAAATCGTTTGTTTCTCTCTCACTCATCATACGCAATCTCGCACACAATGACATGACATTTCCTTAACTTGAAGACATCCTTTAGAATCATAATAAGCTTTACTCCCCAATTCTTGGTGGTCATGCAACTCATTAAGGAAGAAAAGATTCATCATTGACATTAATAACACACTCACGTGTACATTAATCTTAAAAACAAACCCTAACCTTAGATCTTTGTCTTGTCACCATTTTATAATCTTCTAGGTTTTTTCATTTAATTTACCTACAAATGTTTGAATGCATAAAGAGGTATGTATATATGTTTCATTTTTAATTTAGGTTGTGAAGGTACGTATATACACACACAAGCCATATATATAATTATAGATAATTGAAAGACCATTTTCATACAACTTAACCCGAGGATTTCAGACAAATAACGAGGCTCAGTGGGCCAATTGGACCGAGCAGGTTAACAGACTTGAGTGGAAGAACTAAACCCAACCTGGAAGCCTAAAGTTCATTGGTCGACAAAGTTCGTTCCCTTTGGTAAAGTAGGCATTTGCTTTGCCCTAGCCTCTGTCGGCGGAATAGAAAAGGCATTTAGCAAACAAAGAAAGGAAACTTTATCTTGCCGCCTGAGTAGAACCAAATGTTCTCTTCTTTCAAGATGCAGATATTTAAGGGTCTTTGTTCAGAAACAAAATGCTTGCTCGAATCCGGTTTGTTTAAGAACCGACCTCTTTTTCTGGAGAAGATTTCTTCCAGGCCTTGCCATTCAGCTACTCCGGTTTTTTCGTCCGAAGAACAGGAGGCGTTTCCATTTGCTGCGAGCTACTCAGCCACTCCAGTTTTGTCGTCGGAAGAACAGGATGTGTTTCCATTGGCTGCGAGGGTGGTTAAGTCTTTGGATGGGCAGGTTATAAGTAAAATGAGTTTTCGTAATGCTGTGAAGGTACATGGGTTTCCTTATTTTATTGATACATTTAGGGTTTTTGTTCACGTGTTTGCATCGGTGGGAATGGAAAGGGAAGTATATTCGTTGCTTTTCAATGTTGTTTCCTATTATCAGGCATTCGATCTTGATATGTTTGAGTTGTTTCCTTTTTTACTGGGTGGAAAGCCACCGCATCCAGAAATATCAATTGCTGTCTTTGATGTTCTGATGAAGGTTTTTGCAGCCAATTCCTTGTTTGAGAGTGGGCTCCATGTTTTTTATCAAACTAAGAAACTTGGGCTTACCCCCAGTATTCGTTCATGCAATTTCTTGCTCAAGTGTTTGATAGGAAAAAGTAAGGCAGATTCTGCCCGGATGTTGTTTGAAGATTTAAAGACTCATGGCCCCTCGCCTAATGTCTATACTTACAGTATAATGATGAATCTTTATTGTAGAGGACAGAATGTAGACATCAGCCAAGCCACTGATATTCTGGAGGATATGAAAAAGAGCGGGGAAAGCCCTAGTGTTACAACGTACAGCACATACATAAATGGACTTTGTAGAGGTGGTTTTCTTGACATTGCTTTGGGTATTGTTAGGGAAATGGAATGTAGAAAGCATCCCTTGAATAGTTATTGCTACAATCCTGTTATCTCTGCGTTTTGCCAACAAGGTCACCTGTGTGAAGCATTAGAGGTTTTTGAAGGAATGGAGAACAATGGAATATCACCAGATCACCATAGCTTCGGTATTTTATTGGATGGGTTTTGCAAGCAAGGGGATGTCGAAAACAGCTTCCATTTAGTGCGCAAGATGCTTGTGTCTGGTGTAAAACTGAACATTGTAAACTACAGCTCACTCCTCACTGGCCTCTGCAAAGCTGGACTTCATGATTTTTCACTGAAATTGTTCCGTGGCCTAAGTGCTTCTGGGTACAAACATGACATGATTTCATACAATACCTTGGTCAATGAATTCTGTATGATAGGTGATATGGACTCTGCCAGCAAACTTCTGGAGGAGATGATTCATTATGGTTATGTTCCCGATTCCTTTACTTTTGGGAGTGTGATTCGCGGGTGCTGTGAGGTTGGACTCTTAGGGAAAGCCAAAGAGTTGTTCAATGTGATGAAGACAGTTGGTCTCTTGGCCTAGTGTTTTTGTTTGGAATGTCATTGTTGATAGGATCTGTAAGGAAGGGGACTTAGAGCAGGCATTGAAGCTTATCTATGAAATGCAAGATCAAGGTATTCTCCCCAATTCACGTACGTATCATGCTATCATCAAGAGGTTATGTGATGAGAAAATGTCTGAAAAGGCATTGGCATTAATTTCTATTATGGTCAAGTTTGGTTCACTCCACATAAACTGTTTTAATACCATGATCAATGGGTTGGTAAAACAGTCGCTCCCAAGGGAGGCTTGGAAAGCGTGCAAAGGTATGTTGGGACTAGGAATCAGCCTTGATATTGTCACGTATACAGTGCTTATCAAATTGTTCTGCAGGACAAATGAAATGGAAAAGGCCTGGTTTCTTTTTGCTGGCATGAAAAAAAGAGGTCTGATGCCAGATGTGGTTACCTACACCACTATGATGGCTGGCTATAGGAAGATGGGAGACATGGTTAGGTGTAATGCCTTGGCTGATGAGATGAGGAGGAGGATGTGATATGGATTGGCAATACAGTTGGATTTTGGCCACTTCTCCCCCTTGTTCTATTACTATACTAGTACTACTCTTCTGTACTAATTAAGTCTTGTTATAGATTATGCATTTACCCCTTGTTCTATTACTATACTAGTACTACTCTTCTGTACTAATTAAATCTTGTTATAGATTATGCATTTACCTTTTCTATCAACCAAAAGATGAACGAATTCTATAAACCATTACCGACGATGGATTAAATCCCAAACTTGTTGAGAAGAGACCTAAAGCCCACTAAGACAAAAGCCCACAAAGGGCCTTGCTCAATATTTACTTAAATTGCCTTTGTAATTAACTAATCATCGCTCTGGCAGTCTTGGACTCGTCTCTTGCCCTCCTTATCTCTACACCTTATCTTCATTTGTCGATCTTATTCACACAATGGCTGGTCAGTCAGCTGACTCGCAACAACAAGAAGACACAAATCTAGAACAAGAAGACCAAAACGAAGTAGATGAAGATGAAGAAGACCTGAAATGGTCCTCTTCGTCTTCTTCTCCAATTCTGATTCTGACTACGCCTCTTACTCCGAGTATGATTACACTACCGAAGCCCAACAACAGGAACAACAAGAAGCTGACCCGCTTCTCTCCAATATCCGGCAGGGCCGGCCGCCGGGGGGAGTGGGATCCTGTTTGGGCAGATGAGGAGGACTGGGAGGTGGTCAATGAGGAGATTCGCGAAGGCAGGGACTCTCCCATTGCGCCATTCTATATACCCTACAGGAAGCCTTATCCTGTCATACCTGACAACCATTACGATATATCTAATCCCAAAGCATTCATTGAAGAGCTGGATAGGATTGAGGAGTTTTTCAAATGGGTCAGCTACATTTTTCCAGATGGAAGCTCGTACGTGCCCTTTTCTTGTTATTGATATTCAGATTGGTTATTGATTATTTTGAGGCAATTGGTTAAGCGTTCTTGTGTTTCATTTCCTTATTTAACGTATGAGGGCACCAAACTTGGTCATGGGAAGGGATTCTATGTTAGCGAAATGGGTCTGGTCTAGTTTGTATGTTATCCACATTGTCGGATTGTCTTAGGCTTCCATAGCTTTCTGGTATTTGAACTCTAATTCAAAAGAACATTGCCAAAGACTTGGACTTGGTGTGTCCAAATGTTAGAGAAGACTTAAGTTGTTATGATCTACACAAACACATTTCAATTTACATGTGCCCCTTATGCTACATTAATATGCAGTATGGGGTGGGATTGTGAGGGAGAATATGGTACTAAAGAGTGACAGCATCTCAAACACATATGTCACTGATTAGTCTCACCCTTAATGTATATCTATGCTTGAGGTAAGAGTGATGGAACAATAAATTCGGCTAAGGAGAAATGGTGGAAACTGGAAAGTTTTTTCAACACCATTCTCTTCCCAGAAATTACCACTGCCTTTTCTTCCCCCAATTTGTTGACATGGCCTGCGAGTCAGGGTTGCCATATCTTTTTCTGTTGCTCTACCCACCTTTCTCTCAACAGGGCTCTGTTTTTGTACACATAAAAGTGTCAAAGCTGTATAGCAGTTTGTACCTTAAACGTATCCATGAATTTATATTTCATAAAACTTATGTATGTCGCATCACGTGCCTGTAAATGCAGAAATATTTGTATATAAGTTGTTAACTAAAACGAATCAAACTTGGTTATTGCTTATTGAGGGTATATTCTTACAACATAAGCAATCTTTATTCCATATTACCAATTTTTGACTGCTGGAATCTATGTTATTTTTGGTATAAAATTAGCTACTGAGTTTCTTATTCCCATTATGATAGGCCAGAGAAAAAATGCGTGCCGATGGGCACATATTTTCAAGAGATTTCTTACACCCTGAAGACAAAGAATGGCTGGAAATGGATATTGAAGATACTGTTCAACTTGCAGGAGGGAACTTATGAGATCCCATTTTATGAGAGAGATGCATGGATCAAAGAATTTGGGAGGAAAACGTGAGTATCAATATCCTCTCCCTCCACAGACCCATACATATCCACAGAACGGTTTTGTCGTCAATTCATCACTCGTTCCAGTTAATAATTATTATCCATCAGTATCATTATTTCTGAGTTTCATTGACATTACTGTTGAGAAACCAAGGTGTGTAGGTATTGTGAGGTAGGATGGGGAACTAAGTAGCAGTCAATCATCCAATGGTTGATAGCTCAGATAGTAACTTTGACTCATACAGTACAGTTATCAATGATAGATGTGTTAAGCTTGACAATTCACACTTTGTAGCCTGTAAGCACGCATGTAATGTGCTTTAGTCTTGAAGGTATCTTTTTACAGAATCATTGAGGAATTTTTTTTCTATATCAGGGAAAAGGGTCGGATCTGATATGCTGGCCAGTGAAAGCATGGCAGAATGCATGGATGTGGTATTTATGAAATCAACGAGCGTCCCGTTTATGTGAGTACGAAATCATGCCACTCAGTTTTGAGGTTGTATATTATATTGCTGAACATGCATTATTTATTTTAACTTTTATGGACATGAGGCTTTACTTCGATCTTTATAGTTGATGACATCCTTTTCTTTCTTTTTTTTTGTTTTGGTTATCTTGGTTATATGTACACACGATTTAGAAACAATGTAATGAGATTTAAAAACTCAAATTGATCTAATTTGCATCTAATGGTACTATTAGATATCATATTCGGTCGGTAATATCGACTATGGGAATTTTATTTAGGCATACAACCAGCAGTTGTTATTCATTGAACTTCTTTCTGTCTCACATATCTACTGTTGATATTGTAATTGAGCTTAGTATCTCACACGGAAAGTCTTTTGGTTTTTTCAATGCGTGCAGGGTAGGTTCTACTTTGGGGAGCCTTTGGAAGAGACTGACGATTATGGATGTGAGTAGAAAACTTCAATGGTGTCTGATAAATTTTATTTCACTGATTAATGGAAAAATAAAGACTGTACTTAATATATTTAGATGACTTTTTTAAATATGTGCATGCCTATATTTGTTCACGGTCCTTGTGTACTTGAATCCAACGACAAACTGTTTTGTGTGGAAAATCAAACATATATTAATCAATGAGAAAATAATCATTTAGCGACATTTCTGACTTGTATTGCTAGTATTTTTCAGAAATCATCCAAAGTTATCTTGCTGGGATGGACTGGTTTATTGAATAGTTCTATGTTTTGCCAAAAAGGTCTAATTTTTTTGTTTTTTTTTTTTTTTCGAAAATTTTTTTTAGCAAATCTAACGGGAAGAAGAAAACATTTGTATTCCTATGTGCTGGCAAATGCAAAACTTTTTTTTTTTTCTTAATGCTGCTTTAGTCTGCATAGTTGCTGCTTTTCTCCTCCCTAAACTTTAAATTAAAAAATATTTGACCTTTTTTGATGAAGCATGGCAAGCAATTTTATGCTTTACTTCTGTCGAATCTGCAGGACAATCTGAACAGAAGATACAGGCGTTCATTTTCCTATAGTGGGGAATTCACGCTAGGCAGCCTATCATTCCAACTTCAAAGTCTTCAAGGCCAATAGGATTGGTTGGTCATTCAGCTTCCTTGATGTCCGGAAGACAAGTTCTTCCCCAGACAAGTAAATTTGTGGCATCAAATGCAGCATCTCAACTGCCAACCCCTTCTCAGGCCATGACTCGCAGTTTTTCCATTCCGTCAAGCAGTCTTCTGGAGACAACAATGCAGTAGCCCAAGTCAGTTGAAGTCTTGCAGACTGCAGATATGGCTGAAGAAATTGCCTCACCACCTCTAACACCAATATCCTTGACTTGTTCAGTCTCATTTTCTCATGTCTTAATATATTGCTCAATGTGTACAGGTGCTGCAGGTTGATTTAGAGGTAATTTTGGTTCTTGTTTTGGCAATGGTAAGCTTTGCCGGAAGGTCGTCTTTCATCAGTTCAAAGAGCTGCAAATTGTAAATATAACCTTTACCCTTGCTCTTAGCATTCTCATTTTGTTCATGCGAGAGAATTTCATTCACTTTCGTTTTCATAAGCTAATCTGGAGTGAGGAGCATAACATATGATATGTTCTGCAAGAAGCAGAGAGCAATATATATGTGGAGAGAGTAATCCAACCATGCCCCTTCATTACATACTACAGAGAGAGCACATCGACATCATTTAAAGTTCCCTCCTCTTCCATCATATCTCACAAAACCCATAAGCTCTGGTCCTTCCAAGTCTTGGATTGTTACTGAAACTGGATCCAAGCAGACAGCAATAAACAATTGGCAAATCAAATCCTAAGCAGACTAGATTCGAGCATGAAGAATGCTCAAGTTGGACCAATTTGTTGTGAGAACTTGGAGAAGGTGCCCGAGATAGGTAGGAATGGTACCACATAAATCATTGTCTGACAATCATCAAAGTGATCAGAGAACTGATTTTTAAATTATTGCTTGCATGATCTTTAGGCTTCCAAGTGGGGTTAGTTTTTTCTTGATATTGTTCCACTCAGTATGTTAGCTTTTGTGAGTGTCCAAACAACATGACCATGGGCCTGACAACCTGCTAGGTCCAACTGGCCCATTAAGCATACCCTCTAATATTTACTGTGATTATAAAGCCACAAATTCTAGCTTAATTACTACTTTTAAGTATTATTGACCCAAGGGAAATATTACTACAGATTTGACGCTGTCATTTATATAATATTTGGATTTAGGAAATCATTGCTATATATTAATGAAGAACTTGAATGAATTTTGGTTACACGTTGTAACTTGTTCATGCTGCGCAACAATCAAGCAAAGTTTTTCTTTTTTGTTCCTGGTTTGTTTTATATAACGCTCGCCAGTTTGTATTATGTAACCTTTGTATATGTTCAATGTGCAGTGGATCCAGGATTTGAATTCATTGGGGCATTAAAAAATAACGGGATCCGAGGGCAGTGAAAAAATTTTTAGGTTATTTATATAGCATGAAAATAATCACTAAAAATAGTTTGAAACAATAAAATATTACATCTTTATTTATCACAATTATTCTCTAGAGGAAATGTTTTGGGTGATTTTGTGGGGCTCTTGTAACTAAACCTATATATATTCTATTAGAAACAAAATTGGGTCCAATATACAGATTTATTAGAGATTTTAATGCAACTGCTTATTAAACGGCTGATGTGGTTGTTTTTGTTTCTTGTTTTCATGATAAATTGGGTTTTTTTTCTTCTTCAAATTCCAAACCTCCACATGAGTCTGTCACTTGAGGTTGAGGACATAAAAGTTGGCTTAGCTCTGGGGCAAAGGCAAGGAAATCCAATATATAGCTTCTACAATGGAAGAGGAACGTCAAATAAAGAGAAAATGTAAATGGTTGACTTCAGTGAAAGAGTCGCAATTTGTGAGGTGTTATGTATATACCTGAGCAGCTATGATCCTTCAAGAAAAAATAGCTTGGCTTCCGTGGGAGGTGTTATGTATATACCTGAGCAGTTGTGTCTGTGTCTGTGTCTGTGCCACACGTTCACGCTGGATGGCACGTGACTTGTCGCTCCAACATGTGCGTTCACAGACAGTTGACCGGTCCAAGCCTCACGTGAATATTACAGTTACACACCATTTCAATCCAAATAAATCGTGATCATTGGTCCCTTGGCTTCGTCACTCTTCTGCTTTCGCTGCCAACATTCATGACTGTAAAAAGATGAAAGGCCCCTTCAACATTTATTGTTTGAAAGGACAGAAACATCCCCACTAAGACTTTCCATTGAAGGTATAACTGCATGAGTTTTATTGGTATTTCACTCAACTGCATGGCCATGCAAGCAAAATAAGTAGAGGGAACCCCTACTAACTTACACATCCATACAAATGATGTCTCAACTCTTGAGCAAAGGAAAAACAAGTGGGAAAAAAAAATCATAAAATCCTAAACGCATTCAGTGGAAGATGAAGTAAAAGGAATCAGACAAATTTTGCACTTAGAATTTCTGTAATCAATAATCGACCATTACTCTTCCACTGCCTCTGGCTATGGCATTTGCCACTGTCGCCGAAGACCTTTTCTACTCCCCACTAATTGGGTAGCGCTTCCTCCAATTCACCCTTCTTTCCCTTCGTTCTCCCTCCTAATCCTTCTCGAACTCGGACAAAGTCCAGGGCCGGAGCCACTAAGGGATGAGGCCCCGGATTTCGACAAAGTCCAGGGCCGGAACTCCATAATTATATATATTCTATGCATGACTTTCTAACTTTATCTGTAGGTAAACCATTGATATTTGTCATTGATGTTAGATACAAAATCATTATGTAAACCGTTGATATTAGATCCAAAATCATTGATAGTTGTCATTGAGAATTCTTAAAAAATTATTTATATCAGGAGGTTAGGAAGACCACGTTAACATGCATCTTGTAGAAATTAATGAAAACCACGTTATTTGTGAAATTTTTTTAAACCTATAAAACGTCCAATTTCATCATTCATTGAATTCGTCATAGTCATACTAAATGTTACATATTTATGAGTTTTAGAAAAATATTTTAAATTTGTGTTTTGATGCACCAAATGATGCCTTTCACTTTCGTGATAATTCCCCATTAATGTCTCAACGCCCCCCCCAACCACCCCAAAAAAAAATAAATTCTGGAGCTCTTTTTGGCTTTTCTAGATGTACCCTCGATTTTCAACTATTATCACAAAAACACCCCTCTTTACTCTTCAACAAATTTTTTTTAAAAAAAAAATCATTTTCCCATGTGTTTGACTGTTTGTTACGAGATATACACACCAAAATCCCAATGAAAACAAACAATGATTTATTTTAAGACACTGCAGTTTCCAAATGACACAAGGATAAAATTTCATAAATTCGGGGTTTAGATAAAGAGACTAGAGAAAGTCTGGAGAAAGAAACAACACCCTCTTTACTCACATAGACTAATAAAAAGAGTTCAACCAACCAGTCATTTACTCACATATAGACTAATACACACAGTCCATGTCATACATATATATATATATATATATGTTTGATATGGACCCACCATGTCACACATACAATATACAACCTCCACAAGAACTAGCAGTCTAGCTCTAGTTGCAGCAGGACCACCTCCATCTGTCCCCCATTTGATGCTGTCACATCCTTCATCTGATCTTGGGTTACCCTTTTCGCATTTCGTGTATTTTTTACAGGGGGTTCACGTGGTGTGAAAACTTGTATTGTCGTTAATGGCGTCGGTGGCCGAGTTAGACACAGAGAGTCTTGGAAGGAAGAGGTGAAGTGAACGTGTAGGTTCAACGTTTTTTTTCTTTTCTTTTCATCTTTGCTTTCTTCTCTTTTCACTGTTTGTCTTTACATCCCAATGACTTGATAAGACATTACACTGGCAATACTTTTGGAAGAGGCGATCGGAAACTTGTATTCACAAAAACAACTCCACTACCGTACTTGGATACATTCCTCCACATGTTGACATTTAATTAAGATAAACCATCAAAACAAAGATAAAATTGCTTTCTTCTCTTCACTGTTTGTCTTTTCATCCCAATGACTTGATAAGACATTACACTGGCAATACTTTTGGAAGAGGCGATCGGAAACAGACAATACACTGACAATACTTTTGGAAGAGGAGATTGGAAACTTGTATTCACAATAACAACTCCACTACGTGGATACATTCCCTACATGTTGATATTTAATTAAGATAAACCATATGAACAAAGATAAAACACTCAAAAGAAGCAAATTTAAAAGAAGAAAGGAAGCTTCAACACACTGCACGACTCTCTTTCTCCCCCTTCAGCCCTCCCTCTAACCTCCACCTCCTCTAACCTCCACTACAGCTGTTTATCTTCCTCCCTCCCTCTCAGCTGATTCCATAAACTCTTTGAGAAGTTTTTTGTCAAACTCCACTCCTCCACCACCACCACCACCCACCCATTACTTGTCTCTGTCTCTGTCTCTGCATTCTCCTCCCCTTTCCTTCTCTCAATCTCTTTCCCTAACAGTCTTGCATATTTTGTCGACAAGGGGCCCGGAGTCATTGCTGATCAATCTTTCAAGCCCCTCCTCTCTTCTTCTTCCTCCTCCACTTCCTCATTCTTCTCTTTCTTTTTCTTCCTTCGCAGATCCGATATGATGTTTTTCGTCTGCTGCTTCTCATTCTCAGACTCTTCAATCCAGCCGGAGCAGCTGGTGGTGGTTCTGGGGGGAATCCTGAGATTCCTTCTTTGAGGCGCTGTCGCGAGTTTGTTGAATCCTGATTTCATATCTGGAGATTCCTTCTTTTCTCCGAGACCTGACCTAGCAAGAATGGAAGAAAGATTGAGAAGAACACAGAGAGAAGAAGAATCCTCTTTTGTTAACCTCCTCAACCTCTCTTGATGGTTGATTTTTCCTTTATAGACTAGTGGTGAACCCACGCGCATTACTTTTCTCCCCATATACATATAAGATGAAGCTATTTCGATATTTATCTTTAATTTTGCATATGTATATGTATATTTGTGAAACTTTGAATGGTTGTTGATTAGAAGTTTCATTTCATTTGTTTGTAGACAAATTGATAACCCATTGTGTCGAATTGAACTTCCCATGTTATCGTATCTGAAGTGGTGGAAAATTTACTACAATTAAATTTATTTTAGAAATCAACTTATTCACAATTGTTTATATTAATTTCCCGAATCATTCATAAAGATCCGTTTACAAAGAGTTTTAAAATTATATTTACATAAGCAATCAAAATCTCATACTTTGAAAGTCCATGCACCAAGGAGCTACATTGAGAAACATCATTACCAAACATAAAGAAAAATGATGTTCATTAATAAAATATTAATGAATTATATTTGCATGATCAATCAAAATCTCATTCTCTGGAAGTCCATATAGCCATCAAGGACCTACATTGAGGAACATCATTAAAAAGCATAAAGAAAATGAGATTCATTAATAGAGATCATTAAACTAATGATATCTCTACTACTAAATACACATTTTATAGGTTCTATATTTGTTGTCACGTTGCAGGATAAGATATTGGCTGTCAAAAGACAACATGCCAAAAACACTGACTCCAAGAAACTCAAATTGATATATGATGGGTGAAATATGTGTAGGATGAGATGATATACAAATGTAAGATTTAGAATGTAAATTCCCTATTTTGAAAAGGTTTAAGAAAATATAAGAAGATTTAAGTTACCTAAAGGTATTGCATATTGACTATGAACGTTGTCATAGTTGCCTTCTATCTTCCATTTATCTAACAACATTCCGTTCTACTATCCGCATGCTCATAGCCTTATATTTAATTAACTACACTGGTTATCAAATTCAAATGAATGAATACTATTACTAAAGATGGGATTACAATTTTATCAAGCGAATAAGAGCGTAGTTTAAATGGCATATAATGTTGCATGCACATGATCTCTTCAACACGGAACATAAGCCTAATAGTTTTTTCAAAGCATATCATTCATCAAAAGAAATGTCAAAACATGGACACATTCAACAATACGTCAAATTTAGAAAGGAAGCATATCATTCACCATGGATTTAGTTTCATTTACCTTCAAGATTTTCGGGCCCATTCACTCATGGGTTGTTCTCATCCAGCCATATCTCTACAATGTGAATCATGAACTCATCAAAGGTTGATGCAAATAAACCCAGAATCACAAAAGATTTATTTGACAAGAACGAAAATAGAACAATAGTAGAATCACTCCCCGAATATGAACTCAAGAATCACTCTTTCATTCGATTTTCAATGTGTTTTTTCATAATACAAGATAAGATGCTTGAAAATAAAAGCAAAACTACTTTAAATAGGTTTCTAAGTTGTACGTGATTGTAACCGTTGCTAATCTCTAGCCACTAATCACTCTACTCATTAAAGAGCTAAAATCAAGTAAACTGCCTTGGTCATGCCTTTATTTAGTTGCTGAAATCATGCTATTAATCTCTCACGTCAACACCAAGCAAATCCATGCTAGTTGTCTTGATGAATGTGATCCATTGAGGCATCCTTGTATTCTTGATGGGCCCAAGCTTCACATGAGATAAGATCATAATAGTCTATACGAAAGCCCAACCATGTTGCTTGCACCATTACTTCTTAAATATCCATATTGCCTCAAAGGTCCTCCCACAGAAACTTCAAAAAGACAACTAAGTGGGGACTGAAGTATAAATAAGGAATAAAAGACAATAATCCAATCTATTAATACAGAAGTTGTTGAGTAGGTTTTGCATAAGCCGTACCTGGAGTTGCACAATATAAGCAGCATTAGAAACTGAGGTTTATACAAACATTATAGTGGGACATACTAGATTTCTAAGATATTATAAAACATCATTCCATTAAAAATATTAATCCGTTAAAGTCCCAAAATTAACCTGCAGTTAACAAAAGAAGCCAGCAGAGTCGAGAGAAATAAAGAGTGGGAAACTGCTTGCCTATAATCGTTGATTTTCCTTTATAGATAGTATTAATTGTATAGTATGTCCTACTTCACCTAGCAATTGCTATATTAATGAAAATAATCGCTTTTTTGAATGTTTGACTTCTCAGCCTAAAATATTGCAAGACTATTTCCTTTTCAATTTGTTACGTTTTTGGTTTTTCTTTCAACGATTCGACAAAATCAGTGAGATTTTGCGAGGGATTTGATTTGTAAGGATTCAATCAATTAACCCTATATAACTCAAACAGGGCTTTGCGAGAGATATAAGGTTCAGTCTTCTCCTCGGATTTGATTCCTTGAAACAAAGCCTGCGACTTGTTCAGCTTCATCTCCATTAATTGTTTCCTCTCCAATGTAAGTATCTAGATGTGATCTGAACTTGAATTTCCGTTTAATTTTTTTTTTTTATTTATAATTTATCTTAGATATCATATAATTTTGAATTTAATCTTGGGGGTTTGATTTGGAAGGATTCAATCAATTAGTCATACTTGATTCTATGTGTATTTGCGAGATTGAGGTTGAGGTTCAGTTTTTTTGTCTGAAAAATCTTTACTTGTCTCTGGGTTTTAAGGTTCAGTCTTTATAATTCACTTCATATTTAAATTTTGACTAGTTTGTTGGTATTAATTGTTGTGTTGAGTGAAAGGGCTGTGATGGCAGCCAAGCGGGCGATAACCATTGCTAGAAGACACCGTCTCCTGCATATTGAATCAAAGGTGCGAAGTTGGTGGGAAGAGAAAGTTCTCACACTGCATACATGAATACTTTAACAGAGATTAGCACCATGCGATCCTGGCCGTTTAAGACTGGGTCCAAACCCTATCCTTCTCCCGGCGAAGCTATTCGGGTATATTCTGCTGATGCCACCCTATATACTATTGCAAAAAGCCAATATCTCTGCTGATCGTGTTCTTGTTCCGAATGTAAGAGTAACTCTATCGTCTATAGTTACGCGTCTCATTAAAGAGATTGAATGGATGGAAGAGTTTCTGGCTGAAGATCAGCCTTCAATGCGAACGGGTTCCTTGTCTTGTTTTGCAGACAGGGCATTTGACAATATGATCAACAGAATATCAGTCGCGGAGATCCGACCAAGCCTTGCTTCCGTTTTCTTCAGGACTGCAGGGATTTGTACGGATTTGCATGCGGTGGTACTGCTGGGGGCATGAACCGTGATCTACTGTTGCATTATATGAATGTGCAGACCATCCTTGCCGAGCGATTTTGCCCCCACTATGCTGACTATGTTTGGAGAGAGGTTCTGAAGAAGGATGGCTGTGTGATTGATGCGCCTTGGCCAACTGGATCTCTTCCTGATTTAAATATCTATGAAGCCAGTAAGTACTTGTGCAAGGTAATAATGAGGATTTTTAAACACAAGAATATAACTAGAAATCAAAAGAGGTCAATATCGTCATGCCTGATATATGTCAAGGAGCTGAAACATCAAGAAAGGCAAAAATTGTTGCGAAGGTTTCAAAAGTTTTGTAAAGACAAACAAACATTTCCTATGGCGACTCCATCATGGGAGAGAGGAGTCGTAGAGGAGAATATGGACTTGATTAAGACACTCTGTGTTCTTGAAGACTTGCAAGTATTGTCCGTCACTGAACTCGATGACTTTGCTAAAGCTGATCCTCTTTTCTCACAACTCTATGAAAAGCCTCCATCTCCTGGAAGTATCATTTTCTTGGCCAGGTAAATGTAGCTTCTTCTGTGCTTTCAAGTGTGCATGCTTTACGTGTTGTGTTGTGTAAATGGCATTTGCATTAAGTCCTTGATTATGATATGAATTGGAAATGTTGGGAGTTACGTGTTTTATTATTCTGGAAGTTTTGATCGAGATTATTTTTTTTTTGTATTCTTCAAATTTCTTTGAGTGTCTCAAATGTTACCCGTTGCTAGGAATTAGTTTTTCATTCAGCATCTTCTTATGTGAAAGTATCAGTAAAACCTTTTTTTTTTTATTTTTATACTAATGCAGATGGTGATGGAGAGTTGAAACACGAGTTAGCTGGTTGGAGAGAGCTTGGAAGAATTGACTAGTATTAATTAAATTAATTTCCGTATTGTTTTATAGTATGTTTGATTTATGTTGACTATTTAGTTTTATGGCATGGAGTTTTAAGTACTTGTAATTGTTGGAGATTTTATTTGAGATGAGAAACGAATGAGTTCATATTGGATTGCTTGATTTAATATATATATTTGATATTGTTATTTGTTATTTGAGAGTTTTTTAAAACCGAAATGTGTCGAGTCACATTATTTATTACCAAAGGTCCTCCTGTATGTTCAAATCTTTAATACATAGTTTTGTGTTTCGGCTGCTACTCAAGCTTTTGAGGATCACATCACTTCCTTTTGTGATAGAATGTGATGCATCAGGTATGGGAATTGGAGTTGTACTGCCACAACAAGGAAGGCCAATTGCATTTTTAGTCAATCTCTAGGTCCTAGGAATACGGCTTTGTTAACTTATGAGAAAAAAACTTATTGCTATTGTCACAGCAATCAAGAAGGGGCATAACTACTTTCAAGGAGACACTTTATAATAAAAACTTATCATCAGAGCTTGAAATACTTCCTTGATCAGAAGAGACTGATCTCTCCTCCCTAATGGTTTTGAAGATGGGAGTTGAGAGGTTTTTTTTTAGAGAGGGAGAGAGGCAAAGAGAGGAAGAGCCCTGCCTGTTTTGTATACTCCCAATTCTCTATTGAAACACACAGAGCCCTGCCTGTTTTGTATTGGATTTGGCTTCTTTTTTTTGTGTCTCTCTTCTGGGTTTTTTGTGGTTCAAGTCTTGTTTTCTTGTAAATTTGCTCTTGTTTTCTGATACAATCACAGAATTTGTAAGACACAAGATTTCAGCAATGATTTCTTAAGTTTGTATTTAGAATGAAACAAGGATGCTTTTGACTCAAAAAATCAAGTCCTAGGGACAACAGGCACCATCAAACCTTCCTTCTCAGTTCTCACTGAACCAGCTTCCCCTGAAATGGTTGAAGCTATAACGCTCAACATCTCTCTCTCAGGACTAAATATTTGTATTCAAATCCTTCAACAATTTACCATTCTTTACTTAACAAAGAGAACATGCCCACAAATTTTCGGTAGCATCAGGAAAAACAGTTATCCACAATTCCTGCATCGATACTCTAAGAAGCTGCATAGTTCTGGAGGTGGCGCCACTTACTAGAACAGCAGTGCTCGCTCAATCTTCCAGTACATATTCCAACACTCTAAAACACCACTTCACAACAGTTTCCATTCTGCACCAGAAGAAAATTTTTGTAGTCAAGTCTTTAAGTTTAAAGTTCGTTTATTCTTGATGATATCAACAAGCTTGGTGTATAAAAAATTGCATGGAAATCAATGGAACTGTGAATTACCTTTGGTTTCTCTGTAGGGCTTCATAGCGTGCTTTCAGGTTCAGATATTCCTGCCGGCTGCTTAGCTCCTGCAGTCACACAGGAGACTAATTCATGTGTATATAGCATGTATGATGTATACTTCACATTTCGCAGTAAAAGACCTGATGGAAATTAAAACAGTAATAATTTTAAGAAAGAAATAATACTATAATAGTGACAAAATTTTCTCCTTTTTCTCCCAAGAAAGAACAGGCTTGAGGTTTCAGTAAAATTTCCAGCTGGATATATATGCTAGTCCTTACTTCTTCTAATCACATAATTATCCAGAAGATAGTTACAATTCATTGATAAAATGTTCACCTTCCAAATGATAAGAGTCCACCAAGTACATACATGTGTAATAAAGATCCCAAATTTCCTCCCGCATCATCCATCACCTGACCTACTTCATCCCTGTTTTGCAAGAAAATCGATGGTTTTGCTGTATGAAAATTTTTTTTCCTCCTAGAGTTGCTACTTTTGCAATCACTCTAGTTTGTTTCATTATTTATTTGCATATGAAATTCACTACTTGTTTCCACCGTATCAATCTCCTTTAATTCCCTTTCCCTAGTTTGTTTGGTGTTTCTTGATTGGTTATGCATTAAATTTTGAAGTTCAACTATGGAAGGAAAAGGACCTGGAATATGAAACAAAATGTCAAAATTAATGTTTATAGAGTCCTCAAAGGTGTTTTTATAAATTTTATATGCAATAGTTCTAGTTTAAAAAATATATTCTGTTTAAGAAAATGATTTCAAATGAGCCAATACCAAATAGATTAAGACTGTGATGGTGATGATTAAGTAAGGATTTATGCAACCATAAAGAATTTCATATCGCATGAAAAAATGGCCATAAGAGCACAATTTATTCTCTTTACATGTAAAAGTGATCAATAATTATCGGGTATGTGTGTATGTATATATACGTATATGTTTCTATCAGAGTACATGTCTATCAATTATTATATTAATTACAAATCTTTCACTGCATTTGATTTTCACAATGCATGTAGTTTGATTTTATTTATTTTTTTATTTTTTGATAGAACAATGTTAATTTCATCCATAGTTATTAGTATAATCCAGAATCATCTCCAAAACAGGAAAGAACAAATTAAAATTTGTTGGGGAAACAATGAAAGGAGCAGGATATATATATATATATATATATATATAAAGGACGCAGCTTTTACAAAAAGAATTTAACTGATCAAAGAAAATATAAGCATTAATAAAAAAAGGTTTGAAGAATAAGTAAAAGAGCTTTGGGGATTTTGTAATATTTCAAAACCTTAATTTGATACAAGCAAAGCTTTCAAAGAAATACATCTCTATTCAACAGAATATGCCTATGCATGCCCATAATAAGCAATTAACTCACCAGAATTTTGTTATAACAATCAATCACGTAAATTATTAAAGCAGTAATTAACTTTCGTAACAGGAAAATAAAATAAGATCTAAATCCCTAATTTGAATCTTTTATACGTTTGTTTGAAACTAATACATATATATATATATATATATATATATATATATATATATATTGTTCCATTTCCCATCAAAAATTTGAAGAAAATAATGTGTGGATAGACATTGAACAAAAAGAAATATAGAATAATGATGATGACAATGATATGATCTGGGTTTGGAGAAGGGGGAATTCGGAGATCTTGTGGATATTAGATTGCTCACCATGAAACCCTGTCAATCAACAACAGATTTCCAAACCCATCAAATTGGACATAAATTGACAAATCTATGAGAGAGAGGAAGAGCGAGATCTCCAAGATACAAAACCCTAATCAGCTTCAAGGTATTCTTGGAAAGATCAAAACCAAAACTTGAAGCAGATGTCTCCATCTCTTTGATTGATAGACAAGACGCCATCTAACACACACAGAAAGGGAGAGAGATTTATGATCCAAAAGAAAAGGGGAAAAAAAGAAAAGAAAGTGGGAGCAGCTAATTTTAATGAAAACGTCTGCAACCAGAACATGGGGAAGAGAGCAAGCTCCACTAAATTTTCGAAGGAAGAAAATTGCTAGAAAAAGCAAGGGACAGAGCGATGGAAATGAAAGGGAACAAAAATTCTACCATATTGAAGCACCATCAGATCAGATGATGTGTAGTTGATGAATCTGGAAGCAAAGTAAATACATCTCTTGGATTCCATATATTATCTCTTATGTGTTGAAGCATCAAGAAAGGTACAAATTGTTGTCCTCTACATATTATCTCTACTTATCATGAAAAAGAAAATCCAAATTTCACAACGTCACACAATTATAAATAAAAAAGAAGGGAAAAACAACACATTAAGAACACACTTGTGCATGAAATAGAAAAGATTGCTCTTACACTAATGATATATACACACACACACATATATGGTTTGATGGGTGGAGTACTGGAGTGAGTCATTATCATGGTCTACATCGTAGGACTAGATGTACCTTTTCTCTAGCTACCTCATATATATATTATTATTTTTTTAAAAAAACTATAATTTTGATTATTATATTGACATCATGCTTTGTCACTACCTTACTTCTTCCCCATTGCCCATATTGGATTGTTGACGTCTACTTTACCCCATACAAATATACGACATACATACATACATATATATATATATATATTACATCTTGGCTACTATTTAACTTTAGTCTAATAGAACATATTCACCATTTTCTCTTTGGAAGCAAAAACACACTACGGGCAACGGGTAGCCAAATAAATAGACAACTTAGTGGGTGCCCGTTTTTAATCATTATATGGGCTACCCTAAACTTTTCTTCTAAGCTTAAATCATTAACACATAGATTTTTATTATTAAATTCATGCAACAAAAAAAAACAATAATAATAAAAGAAAACTTGAAGATTATGCACTCATTCTTATCTTCTACCCAACAAAATCTCTCTCTCTCTCTATATATATATATACATATAGGACGTCTTGATAGCTATATCTCATGCACGTCTCCTTCATATGTCGCTTTCTTTCTTTCTTTTTTCTTCCAAAAAGAACCCTAATGAAAAAGGTCAATAATATTTGTTGACATTTAATAGTTCTATCCAAGTAAAACCAGACATACAAAACCTAGTTTTTTTCTTAGGAGTTAAGAGGGTCGGCGTTTGTTCACATATCAACATGTATTTATTATTTTGCATGCACATCACACTCATTCACCAACTAATGATGTCGAGAATTATTCAAAAACTTTGAATGATTTTGTTGTAGACTTATAGGTAGCTCGTGCATTGTTTTCCTCATGACGTAAGAGAAATCAACATTTGTATATATACGTAATATGTTATATACATGCCCATTGTAGGAGGTGATGATGTTAAAGGAGAGGGAGGGGCGGCGAAACCAACGTTATTAAGGAATTAATTGCCAAATCAATGGCATCATCAAGAGTTGACCAATATATATATATATGATAATGAAGAATGTTGTGTACGTAACAAATTCCTAGTACTTTATGCAACTACATACTCTTTTATGATGAGGTGGATTATAAACAATTTAAGGTCAACAATTCAAAATGATATTTTTTTTAACTGAGAAACCACTCAAATATTCCCTTCGAATAGCTGAGTAGGCATAAATCTCAGACTGTCGGAACAATCCACACCACGCGGAAAGAGGCCCCGGAAATGAGACAATCCCATGAAATCAGGATTTCATAAGAAAATCTCTCAGTTGGTTGGTTCAAACTTCCGACCTCGAGTATGTACGTCTGAAGTCTAGAAAGATAACCAACTAGATAATATATGTACGTATATATGATAATTATCTCTCTATACGTAATATATGTTGATGAGAGAGAGAGAGTTCCTATATGTGACGGGCGTTGTTAGTTAGGTTAACACATATGTGTTTGTGTCGTCCTAATCTCACTTGTCATTACTTCATGGCAAGGCATGAAGTAGTGCAAGAAAACACTAAGCAAATTTCCAAATCATGGCATATATAAGATGAGTTGACCTATATATATATATATATATGCCAACTAACACTTATTCAAGTTAGAAGTTGATTATACAAAACAAAATGAAATGTTGGACTCACATATATAACTGTATTTTAATGTTCTAGGTAAGCAAGACAACATCTTCAAATGATACATCCATGTTCCATCAAGTACAAGCAAGAAATAATTCAACTGATCACATGACATAGTTATTCTCTTTGTCCATTTCTCCAGCTAAGGGTTTTTGTCATTATTTGTTAATTTCTTTAATTTCTTTCTGTCTCTAACCCTAGATAATTAATTCAATGTCCAAGCATGCATGCAAGCATCTGTACAGCCCCCTAGAAGAAAAGTTATATACAGCTAATTATGAAGGAGATTAATTTTATATATATATATATATAATGATCAGTCAAAAGATAATGAATTAAACCTAGCATGGCATGCATCTTTTTTTGGATTTACTACATTATCATATTCGGTTGCATGTCCCGTGATAGATTCCTAGTTAAGGATTTTTCTTCATTAGGTAATTAATTAATGAATTAATTAATTATTGTTTCACCTATTGAAAGTGCGTACTAAAAGCTCATAAACAATGATCAATAAAAACACAAATATATAATTATCTGCTATCTCTTGTGTGTACAATATTACAGTTTTTTCCTTTATATTTTATTTTAAAGATAAAAAAAAACAGGAATATTTGTCCATTAGAAATTAATATCACAACTAGGGTTTCATTATTAATAAACCTATCAAGAACTTATAAAATAACACTATCATGAAAGAATGCCTAGGATGCATGAAAAATCACTAAAGAAATAATAATAAAGGTTCGTCTTTAAAAAAATAAACGGGATGAGGGACTCGAACTAAAGTGCTCAAGATTTACTCGACAAACACATGAGCTAGCTATATATGTTTTGATAAAGGCTAATGATAGAAGAAAATATGCTATAATTTGGAGTAATGGTCAGTGAAAATATTACGGTATTTGATGACGATGAAGGTTGCATATATACATATAGATTCTATAGCTTGTGCACATATATATGCCTTAATTAGCTACTACTATATTTAAGGTATATATCATTTTTAATTAATTTATCCTCCTTAATGAGATTGACAAAAAAAAAAAAAAAAACAAAATCGTTTGTTTCTCTCTCACTCATCATACGCAATCTCGCACACAATGACATGACATTTCCTTAACTTGAAGACATCCTTTAGAATCATAATAAGCTTTACTCCCCAATTCTTGGTGGTCATGCAACTCATTAAGGAAGAAAAGATTCATCATTGACATTAATAACACACTCACGTGTACATTAATCTTAAAAACAAACCCTAACCTTAGATCTTTGTCTTGTCACCATTTTATAATCTTCTAGGTTTTTTCATTTAATTTACCTACAAATGTTTGAATGCATAAAGAGGTATGTATATATGTTTCATTTTTAATTTAGGTTGTGAAGGTACGTATATACACACACAAGCCATATATATAATTATAGATAATTGAAAGACCATTTTCATACAACTTAACCCGAGGATTTCAGACAAATAACGAGGCTCAGTGGGCCAATTGGACCGAGCAGGTTAACAGACTTGAGTGGAAGAACTAAACCCAACCTGGAAGCCTAAAGTTCATTGGTCGACAAAGTTCGTTCCCTTTGGTAAAGTAGGCATTTGCTTTGCCCTAGCCTCTGTCGGCGGAATAGAAAAGGCATTTAGCAAACAAAGAAAGGAAACTTTATCTTGCCGCCTGAGTAGAACCAAATGTTCTCTTCTTTCAAGATGCAGATATTTAAGGGTCTTTGTTCAGAAACAAAATGCTTGCTCGAATCCGGTTTGTTTAAGAACCGACCTCTTTTTCTGGAGAAGATTTCTTCCAGGCCTTGCCATTCAGCTACTCCGGTTTTTTCGTCCGAAGAACAGGAGGCGTTTCCATTTGCTGCGAGCTACTCAGCCACTCCAGTTTTGTCGTCGGAAGAACAGGATGTGTTTCCATTGGCTGCGAGGGTGGTTAAGTCTTTGGATGGGCAGGTTATAAGTAAAATGAGTTTTCGTAATGCTGTGAAGGTACATGGGTTTCCTTATTCTATTGATACATTTAGGGTTTTTGTTCACGTGTTTGCATCGGTGGGAATGGAAAGGGAAGTATATTCGTTGCTTTTCAATGTTGTTTCCTATTATCAGGCATTCGATCTTGATATGTTTGAGTTGTTTCCTTTTTTACTGGGTGGAAAGCCACCGCATCCAGAAATATCAATTGCTGTCTTTGATGTTCTGATGAAGGTTTTTGCAGCCAATTCCTTGTTTGAGAGTGGGCTCCATGTTTTTTATCAAACTAAGAAACTTGGGCTTACACCCAGTATTCGTTCATGCAATTTCTTGCTCAAGTGTTTGATAGGAAAAAGTAAGGCAGACTCTGCCCGGATGTTGTTTGAAGATTTAAAGACTCATGGCCCCTCGCCTAATGTCTATACTTACAGTATAATGATGAATCTTTATTGTAGAGGACAGAATGTAGACATCAGCCAAGCCACTGATATTCTGGAGGATATGAAAAAGAGCGGGGAAAGCCCTAGTGTTACAACGTACAGCACATACATAAATGGACTTTGTAGAGGTGGTTTTCTTGACATTGCTTTGGGTATTGTTAGGGAAATGGAATGTAGAAAGCATCCCTTGAATAGTTATTGCTACAATCCTGTTATCTCTGCGTTTTGCCAACAAGGTCGCCTGTGTGAAGCATTAGAGGTTTTTGAAGGAATGGAGAACAATGGAATATCACCAGATCACCATAGCTTCGGTATTTTATTGGATGGGTTTTGCAAGCAAGGGGATGTCGAAAACAGCTTCCATTTAGTGCGCAAGATGCTTGTGTCTGGTGTAAAACTGAACATTGTAAACTACAGCTCACTCCTCACTGGCCTCTGCAAAGCTGGACTTCATGATTTTTCACTGAAATTGTTCCGTGGCCTAAGTGCTTCTGGGTACAAACATGACATGATTTCATACAATACCTTGGTCAATGAATTCTGTATGATAGGTGATATGGACTCTGCCAGCAAACTTCTGGAGGAGATGATTCATTATGGTTATGTTCCCGATTCCTTTACTTTTGGGAGTGTGATTCGCGGGTGCTGTGAGGTTGGACTCTTAGGGAAAGCCAAAGAGTTGTTCAATGTGATGAAGACAGTTGGTCTCTTGCCTGGTGTTTTTGTTTGGAATGTCATTGTTGATAGGATCTGTAAGGAAGGGGACTTAGAGCAGGCATTGAAGCTTATCTATGAAATGCAAGATCAAGGTATTCTCCCCAATTCACGTACGTATCATGCTATCATCAAGAGGTTATGTGATGAGAAAATGTCTGAAAAGGCATTGGCATTAATTTCTTTTATGGTCAAGTTTGGTTCACTCCACATAAACTGTTTTAATACCATGATCAATGGGTTGGTAAAACAGTCGCTCCCAAGGGAGGCTTGGAAAGCGTGCAAAGGTATGTTGGGACTAGGAATCAGCCTTGATATTGTCACGTATACAGTGCTTATCAAATTGTTCTGCAGGACAAATGAAATGGAAAAGGCCTGGTTTCTTTTTGCTGGCATGAAAAAAAGAGGTCTGATGCCAGATGTGGTTACCTACACCACTATGATGGCTGGCTATAGGAAGATGGGAGACATGGTTAGGTGTAATGCCTTGGCTGATGAGATGAGGAGGAGAATGTGATATGGATTGGCAATACAGTTGGATTTTGGCCACTTCTCCCCCTTGTTCTATTACTATACTAGTACTACTCTTCTGTACTAATTAAGTCTTGTTATAGATTATGCATTTACCTTTTGTTCTATTGCTATACTAGTACTACTCTTCTTTACTAATTAAGTCTTGTTATAGATTATGCATTTACCTTTTCTATCAACCAAAAGATGAACGAATTCTATAAACCATTACCGACGATGGATTAAATCCCAAACTTGTTGAGAAGAGACCTAAAGCCCACTAAGACAAAAGCCCACAAAGGCCCTTGCTCAATATTTACTTAAATTGCCTTTGTAATTAACTAATCATCGCTCTGGCAGTCTTGGACTCGTCTCTTGCCCTCCTTATCTCTACACCTTATCTTCATTTGTCGATCTTATTCACACAATGGCTGGTCAGTCAGCTGACTCGCAACAACAAGAAGACACAAATCTAGAACAAGAAGACCAAAACGAAGTAGATGAAGATGAAGAAGACCTGAAATGGTCCTCTTCGTCTTCTTCTCCAATTCTGATTCTGACTACGCCTCTTACTCCGAGTATGATTACACTACCGAAGCCCAACAACAGGAACAACAAGAAGCTGACCCGCTTCTCTCCAATATCCGGCAGGGCCGGCCGCCGGGGGAGTGGGATCCTGTTTGGGCAGATGAGGAGGACTGGGAGGTGGTCAATGAGGAGATTCGCGAAGGCAGGGACTCTCCCATTGCGCCATTCTATATACCCTACAGGAAGCCTTATCCTGTCATACCTGACAACCATTACGATATATCTAATCCCAAAGCATTCATTGAAGAGCTGGATAGGATTGAGGAGTTTTTCAAATGGGTCAGCTACATTTTTCCAGATGGAAGCTCGTACGTGCCCTTTTCTTGTTATTGATATTCAGATTGGTTATTGATTATTTTGAGGCAATTGGTTAAGCGTTCTTGTGTTTCATTTCCTTATTTAACGTATGAGGGCACCAAACTTGGTTCATGGGAAGGGATTCTATGTTAGCGAAATGGGTCTGATCTAGTTTGTATGTTATCCACATTATCGGATTGTCTTAGGCTTCCATAGCTTTCTGGTATTTGAACTCTAATTCAAAAGAACATTGCCAAAGACTTGGACTTGGTGTGTCCAAATGTTAGAGAAGACTTAAGTTGTTATGATCTACACAAACACATTTCAATTTACATGTGCCCCTTATGCTACATTAATATGCAGTATGGGGTGGGATTGTGAGGGAGAATATGGTACTAAAGAGTGACAGCATCTCAAACACATATGTCACTGATTAGTCTCACCCTTAATGTATATCTATGCTTGAGGTAAGAGTGATGGAACAATAAATTCGGCTAAGGAGAAATGGTGGAAACTGGAAAGTTTTTTCAACACCATTCTCTTCCCAGAAATTACCACTGCCTTTTCTTCCCCCAATTTGTTGACATGGCCTGCGAGTCAGGGTTGCCATATCTTTTCTGTTGCTCTACCCACCTTTCTCTCAACAGGGCTCTGTTTTTGTACACATAAAAGTGTCAAAGCTGTATAGCAGTTTGTACCTTAAACGTATCCATGAATTTATATTTCATAAAACTTATGTATGTCGCATCACGTGCCTGTAAATGCAGAAATATTTGTATATAAGTTGTTAACTAAAACGAATCAAACTTGGTTATTGCTTATTGAGGGTATATTCTTACAACATAAGCAATCTTTATTCCATATTACCAATTTTTGACTGCTGGAATCTATGTTATTTTTGGTATAAAATTAGCTACTGAGTTTCTTATTCCCATTATGATAGGCCAGAGAAAAAAATGCGTGCCGATGGGCACATATTTTCAAGAGATTTCTTACACCCTGAAGACAAAGAATGGCTGGAAATGGATATTGAAGATACTGTTCAACTTGCAGGAGGGAACTTATGAGATCCCATTTTATGAGAGAGATGCATGGATCAAAGAATTTGGGAGGAAAACGTGAGTATCAATATCCTCTCCCTCCACAGACCCATACATATCCACAGAACGGTTTTGTCGTCAATTCATCACTCGTTCCAGTTAATAATTATTATCCATCAGTATCATTATTTCTGAGTTTCATTGACATTACTGTTGAGAAACCAAGGTGTGTAGGTATTGTGAGGTAGGATGGGGAACTAAGTAGCAGTCAATCATCCAATGGTTGATAGCTCAGATAGTAACTTTGACTCATACAGTACAGTTATCAATGATAGATGTGTTAAGCTTGACAATTCACACTTTGTAGCCTGTAAGCACGCATGTAATGTGCTTTAGTCTTGAAGGTATCTTTTTACAGAATCATTGAGGAATTTTTTTTCTATATCAGGGAAAAGGGTCGGATCTGATATGCTGGCCAGTGAAAGCATGGCAGAATGCATGGATGTGGTATTTATGAAATCAACGAGCGTCCCGTTTATGTGAGTACGAAATCATGCCACTCAGTTTTGAGGTTGTATATTATATTGCTGAACATGCATTATTTATTTTAACTTTTATGGACATGAGGCTTTACTTCGATCTTTATAGTTGATGACATCCTTTTCTTTCTTTTTTTTGTTTTGGTTATCTTGGTTATATGTACACACGATTTAGAAACAATGTAATGAGATTTAAAAACTCAAATTGATCTAATTTGCATCTAATGGTACTATTAGATATCATATTCGGTCGGTAATATCGACTATGGGAATTTTATTTAGGCATACAACCAGCAGTTGTTATTCATTGAACTTCTTTCTGTCTCACATATCTACTGTTGATATTGTAATTGAGCTTAGTATCTCACACGGAAAGTCTTTTGGTTTTTTCAATGCGTGCAGGGTAGGTTCTACTTTGGGGAGCCTTTGGAAGAGACTGACGATTATGGATGTGAGTAGAAAACTTCAATGGTGTCTGATAAATTTTATTTCACTGATTAATGGAAAAATAAAGACTGTACTTAATATATTTAGATGACTTTTTTAAATATGTGCATGCCTATATTTGTTCACGGTCCTTGTGTACTTGATCCAACAACAAACTGTTTTGTGTGGAAAATCAAACATATATTAATCAATGAGAAAATAATCATTTAGCGACATTTCTGACTTGTATTGCTAGTATTTTTCAGAAATCATCCAAAGTTATCTTGCTGGGATGGACTGGTTTATTGAATAGTTCTATGTTTTGCCAAAAAGGTCTAATTTTTTTGTTTTTTTTTTTTTTTCGAAAATTTTTTTTAGCAAATCTAACGGGAAGAAGAAAACATTTGTATTCCTATGTGCTGGCAAATGCAAAACTTTTTTTTTTTCTTAATGCTGCTTTAGTCTGCATAGTTGCTGCTTTTCTCCTCCCTAAACTTTAAATTAAAAAATATTTGACCTTTTTTGATGAAGCATGGCAAGCAATTTTATGCTTTACTTCTGTCGAATCTGCAGGACAATCTGAACAGAAGATACAGGCGTTCATTTTCCTATAGTGGGGAATTCACGCTAGGCAGCCTATCATTCCAACTTCAAAGTCTTCAAGGCCAATAGGATTGGTTGGTCATTCAGCTTCCTTGATGTCCGGAAGACAAGTTCTTCCCCAGACAAGTAAATTTGTGGCATCAAATGCAGCATCTCAACTGCCAACCCCTTCTCAGGCCATGACTCGCAGTTTTTCCATTCCGTCAAGCAGTCTTCTGGAGACAACAATGCAGTAGCCCAAGTCAGTTGAAGTCTTGCAGACTGCAGATATGGCTGAAGAAATTGCCTCACCACCTCTAACACCAATATCCTTGACTTGTTCAGTCTCATTTTCTCATGTCTTAATATATTGCTCAATGTGTACAGGTGCTGCAGGTTGATTTAGAGGTAATTTTGGTTCTTGTTTTGGCAATGGTAAGCTTTGCCGGAAGGTCGTCTTTCATCAGTTCAAAGAGCTGCAAATTGTAAATATAACCTTTACCCTTTCTCTTAGCATTCTCATTTTGTTCATGCGAGAGAATTTCATTCACATTCGTTTTCATAAGCTAATCTGGAGTGAGGAGCATAACATATGATATGTTCTGCTAGAAGCAGAGAGCAATATATATGTGGAGAGAGTAATCCAACCATGCCCCTTCATTACATACTACAGAGAGAGCACATCGACATCATTTAAAGTTCCCTCCTCTTCCATCATATCTCACAAAACCCATAAGCTCTGGTCCTTCCAAGTCTTGGATTGTTACTGAAACTGGATCCAAGCAGACAGCAATAAACAATTGGCAAATCAAATCCTAAGCAGACTAGATTCGAGCATGAAGAATGCTCAAGTTGGACCAATTTGTTGTGAGAACTTGGAGAAGGTGCCCGAGATAGGTAGGAATGGTACCACATAAATCATTGTCTGACAATCATCAAAGTGATCAGAGAACTGATTTTTAAATTATTGCTTGCATGATCTTTAGGCTTCCAAGTGGGGTTAGTTTTTTCTTGATATTGTTCCACTCAGTATGTTAGCTTTTGTGAGTGTCCAAACAACATGACCATGGGCCTGACAACCTGCTAGGTCCAACTGCCCCGTTAAGCATACCCTCTAATATTTACTGTGATTATAAAGCCACAAATTCTAGCTTAATTACTACTTTTAAGTATTATTGACCCAAGGGAAATATTACTACAGATTTGACGCTGTCATTTATATAATATTTGGATTTAGGAAATCATTGCTATATATTAATGAAGAACTTGAATGAATTTTGGTTACACGTTGTAACTTGTTCATGCTGCGCAACAATCAAGCAAAGTTTTTCTTTTTTGTTCCTCGTTTGTTTTATATAACGCTCGCCCAGTTTGTATTATGTAACCTTTGTATATGTTCAATGTGCAGCGGATCCAGGATTTGAATTCATTGGGGCATTAAAATATTACATCTTTATTTATCACAATTATTCTCTAGAGGAAATGTTTTGGGTGATTTTGTGGGGCTCTTGTAACTAAACCTATATATATTCTATTAGAAACAAAATTGGGTCCAATATACAGATTTATTAGAGATTTTAATGCAACTGCTTATTAAACGGCTGATGTGGTTGTTTTTGTTTCTTGTTTTCATGATAAATTGGGTTTTTTTCTTCTTCAAATTCCAAACCTCCACATGAGTCTGTCACTTGAGGTTGAGGACATAAAAGTTGGCTTAGCTCTGGGGCAAAGGCAAGGAAATCCAATATATAGCTTCTACAATGGAAGAGGAACGTCAAATAAAGAGAAAATGTAAATGGTTGACTTCAGTGAAAGAGTCGCAATTTGTGAGGTGTTATGTATATACCTGAGCAGCTATGATCCTTCAAGAAAAAATAGCTTGGCTTCCGTGGGAGGTGTTATGTATATACCTGAGCAGTTGTGTCTGTGTCTGTGTCTGTGCCACACGTTCACGCTGGATGGCACGTGACTTGTCGCTCCAACATGTGCGTTCACAGACAGTTGACCGGTCCAAGCCTCACGTGAATATTACAGTTACACACCATTTCAATCCAAATAAATCGTGATCATTGGTCCCTTGGCTTCGTCACTCTTCTGCTTTCGCTGCCAACATTCATGACTGTAAAAAGATGAAAGGCCCCTTCAACATTTATTGTTTGAAAGGACAGAAACATCCCCACTAAGACTTTCCATTGAAGGTATAACTGCATGAGTTTTATTGGTATTTCACTCAACTGCATGGCCATGCAAGCAAAATAAGTAGAGGGAACCCCTACTAACTTACACATCCATACAAATGATGTCTCAACTCTTGAGCAAAGGAAAAACAAGTGGGAAAAAAAAAATCATAAAATCCTAAACGCATTCAGTGGAAGATGAAGTAAAAAGGAATCAGACAAATTTTGCACTTAGAATTTCTGTAATCAATAATCGACCATTACTCTTCCACTGCCTCTGGCTATGGCATTTGCCACTGTCGCCGAAGACCTTTTCTACTCCCCACTAATTGGGTAGCGCTTCCTCCAATTCACCCTTCTTTCCCTTCGTTCTCCCTCCTAATCCTTCTCGAACTCGACAAAGTCCAGGGCCGGAGCCACTAAGGGATGAGGCCCCGGATTTCGACAAAGTCCAGGGCCGGAACTCCATAATTATATATATTCTATGCATGACTTTCTAACTTTTATCTGTAGGTAAACCATTGATATTTGTCATTGATGTTAGATACAAAATCATTATGTAAACCGTTGATATTAGATCCAAAATCATTGATAGTTGTCATTGAGAATTCTTAAAAAATTATTTATATCAGGAGGTTAGGAAGACCACGTTAACATGCATCTTGTAGAAATTAATGAAAACCACGTTATTTGTGAAATTTTTTTAAACCTATAAAACGTCCAATTTCATCATTCATTGAATTCGTCATAGTCATACTAAATGTTACATATTTATGAGTTTTAGAAAATATTTTAAATTTGTGTTTTGATGCACCAAATGATGCCTTTCACTTTCGTGATAATTCCCCATTAATGTCTCAACGCCCCCCCAACCACCCCAAAAAAAAATAAATTCTGGAGCTCTTTTGGCTTTTCTAGATGTACCCTCGATTTTCAACTATTATCACAAAAACACCCCTCTTTACTCTTCAACAAATTTTTTTAAAAAAAAAATCATTTTCCCATGTGTTTGACTGTTTGTACGAGATATACACACCAAAATCCCAATGAAAACAAACAATGATTTATTTTAAGACACTGCAGTTTCCAAATGACACAAGGATAAAATTTCATAAATTCGGGGTTTAGATAAAGAGACTAGAGAAAAGTCTGGAGAAAGAAACAACACCCTCTTTACTCACATAGACTAATAAAAAGAGTTCAACCAACCAGTCATTTACTCACATATAGACTAATACACACAGTCCATGTCATACATATATATATATATATATGTTTGATATGGACCCACCATGTCACACATACAATATACAACCTCCACAAGAACTAGCAGTCTAGCTCTAGTTGCAGCAGGACCACCTCCATCTGTCCCCCATTTGATGCTGTCACATCCTTCATCTGATCTTGGGCTACCCTTTTCGCATTTCGTGTATTTTTTACAGGGGGTTCACGTGGTGTGAAAACTTGTATTGTCGTTAATGGCGTCGGTGGCCGAGTTAGACACAGAGAGTCTTGGAAGAGGTGAAGTGAACGTGTGGGTTAAACGTTTTTTTTCTTTTCTTTTCATCTTTGCTTTCTTCTCTTTTCACTGTTTGTCTTTACATCCCAATGACTTGATAAGACATTACACTGGCAATACTTTTGGAAGAGGCGATCGGAAACTTGTATTCACAAAAACAACTCCACTACCGTACTTGGATACATTCCCCACATGTTGACATTTAATTAAGATAAACCATCAAAACAAAGATAAACTTTGCTTTCTTCTCTTCACTGTTTGTCTTTTCATCCCAATGACTTGATAAGACATTACACTGGCAATACTTTTGGAAGAGGCGATCGGAAACAGACAATACACTGACAATACTTTTGGAAGAGGAGATTGGAAACTTGTATTCACAATAACAACTCCACTACGTGGATACATTCCCTACATGTTGATATTTAATTAAGATAAACCATATGAACAAAGATAAAACACTCAAAAGAAGCAAATTTAAAAGAAGAAAGGAAGCTTCAACACACTGCACGACTCTCTTTCTCCCCCTTCAGCCCTCCCTCTAACCTCCACCTCCTCTAACCTCCACTACAGCTGTTTATCTTCCTCCCTCCCTCTCAGCTGATTCCATAAACTCTTTGAGAAGTTTTTTGTCAAACTCCACTCCTCCACCACCACCACCACCACCACTTGTCTCTGTCTCTGTCTCTGCATTCTCCTCCCCTTTCCTTCTCTCAATCTCTTCCCTAACAGTCTTGCATATTTTGTCGACAAGGGGCCCGGAGTCATTGCTGATCAATCTTTCAAGCCCCTCCTCTTCTTCTTCCTCCTCCACTTCCTCATTCTTCTCTTTCTTTTTCTTCCTTCGCAGATCCGATATGATGTTTTTCGTCTGCTGCTTCTCATTCTCAGACTCTTCAATCCAGCCGGAGCAGCTGGTGGTGGTTCTGGGGGGAATCCTGAGATTCCTTCTTTGAGGCGCTGTCGCGAGTTTGTTGAATCCTGATTTCATATCTGGAGATTCCTTCTTTCTCCGAGGACCTGACCTAGCAAGAATGGAAGAAAGATTGAGAAGAACACAGAGAGAAGAAGAATCCTCTTTTGTTAACCTCCTCAACCTCTCTTGATGGTTGATTTTCCTTTATAGACTAGTGGTGAACCCACGCGCATTACTTTTCTCCCCATATACATATAAGATGAAGCTATTTCGATATTTATCTTTAATTTTGCATATGTATATGTATATTTGTGAAACTTTGAAATGGTTGTTGATTAGAAGTTTCATTTCATTTGTTTGTAGACAAATTGATAACCCATTGTGTCGAATTGAACTTCCCATGCTTATCGTATCTGAAGTGGTGGAAAATTTACTACAATTAAATTTATTTAGAAATCAACTTATTCACATTGTTTATATTAATTTCCCGAATCATTCATAAAGATCCGTTTACAAAGAGTTTTAAAATTATATTTACATAAGCAATCAAAATCTCATACTTTGAAAGTCCATGCACCAAGGAGCTACATTGAGAAACATCATTACCAAACATAAAGAAAAATGAGGTTCATTAATAAAATATTAATGAATTATATTTGCATGATCAATCAAAATCTCATTCTCTGGAAGTCCATATAGCCATCAAGGACCTACATTGAGGAACATCATTAAAAAGCATAAAGAAAAATGAGATTCATTAATAGAGATCATTAAACTAATGATATCTCTACTACTAAATACACATTTTATAGGTTCTATATTTGTGTCACGTTGCAGGATAAGATATTGGCTGTCAAAAGACAACATGCCAAAAACACTGACTCCAAAGAAACTCAAATTGATATATGATGGGTGAAATATGTGTAGGATGAGATGATATACAAATGTAAGATTTAGAATGTAAATTCCCTATTTTGAAAAGGTTTAAGAAAATATAAGAAGATTTAAGTTACCTAAAGGTATTGCATATTGACTATGAACGTTGTCATAGTTGCCTTCTATCTTCCATTTATCTAACAACATTCCGTTCTACTATCCGCATGCTCATAGCCTTATATTTAATTAACTACACTGGTTATCAAATTCAAATGAATGAATACTATTACTAAAGATGGGATTACAATTTTATCAAGCGAATAAGAGCGTAGTTTAAATGGCATATAATGTTGCATGCACATGATCTCTTCAACACGGAACATAAGCCTAATAGTTTTTTCAAAGCATATCATTCATCAAAAGAAATGTCAAAACATGGACACATTCAACAATACGTCAAATTTAGAAAGGAAGCATATCATTCACCATGGATTTAGTTTCATTTACCTTCAAGATTTTCGGGCCCATTCACTCATGGGTTGTTCTCATCCAGCCATATCTCTACAATGTGAATCATGAACTCATCAAAGGTTGATGCAAATAAACCCAGAATCACAAAAGATTTATTTGACAAGAACGAAAATAGAACAATAGTAGAATCACTCCCCGAATATGAACTCAAGAATCACTCTTTCATTCGATTTTCAATGTGTTTTTTCATAATACAAGATAAGATGCTTGAAAATAAAAGCAAAACTACTTTAAATAGGTTTCTAAGTTGTACGTGATTGTAACCGTTGCTAATCTCTAGCCACTAATCACTCTACTCATTAAAGAGCTAAAATCAAGTAAACTGCCTTGGTCATGCCTTTATTTAGTTGCTGAAATCATGCTATTAATCTCTCACGTCAACACCAAGCAAATCCATGCTAGTTGTCTTGATGAATGTGATCCATTGAGGCATCCTTGTATTCTTGATGGGCCCAAGCTTCACATGAGATAAGATCATAATAGTCTATACGAAAGCCCAACCATGTTGCTTGCACCATTACTTCTTAAATATCCATATTGCCTCAAAGGTCCTCCCACAGAAACTTCAAAAAGACAACTAAGTGGGGACTGAAGTATAAATAAGTGAATAAAAGACAATAATCCAATCTATTAATACAGAAGTTGTTGAGTAGGTTTTGCATAAGCCGTACCTGGAGTTGCACAATATAAGCAGCATTAGAAACTGAGGTTTATACAAACATTATAGTGGGACATACTAGATTTCTAAGATATTATAAAACATCATTCCATTAAAAATTTAATCCGTTAAAGTCCCAAAATTAACCTGCAGTTAACAAAAGAAGCCAGCAGAGTCGAGAGAAATAAAGAGTGGGAAACTGCTTGCCTTATAATCGTTGATTTTCCTTTATAGATAGTATTAATTGTATAGTATGTCCTACTTCACCTAGCAATTGCTATATTAATGAAAATAATCGCTTTTTTGAATGTTTGACTTCTCAGCCTAAAATATTGCAAGACTATTTCCTTTTCAATTTGTTACGTTTTTGGTTTTTCTTTCAACGATTCGACAAAATCAGTGAGATTTTGCGAGGGATTTGATTTGTAAGGATTCAATCAATTAACCCTATATAACTCAAACAGGGCTTTGCGAGAGATATAAGGTTCAGTCTTCTCCTCGGATTTGATTCCTTGAAACAAAGCCTGCGACTTGTTCAGCTTCATCTCCATTAATTGTTTCCTCTCCAATGTAAGTATCTAGATGTGATCTGAACTTGAATTTCCGTTTAATTTTTTTTTTTATTTATAATTTATCTTAGATATCATATAATTTTGAATTTAATCTTGGGGGTTTGATTTGGAAGGATTCAATCAATTAGTCATACTTGATTCTATGTGTATTTGCGAGATTGAGGTTGAGGGTTCAGTTTTTTTGTCTGAAAAATCTTTACTTGTCTCTGGGTTTTAAGGTTCAGTCTTTATAATTCACTTCATATTTAAATTTTGACTAGTTTGTTGGTATTAATTGTTGTGTTGAGTGAAAGGGCTGTGATGGCAGCCAAGCGGGCGATAACCATTGCTAGAAGACACCGTCTCCTGCATATTGAATCAAAGGTGCGAAGTTGGTGGGAAGAGAAAAGTTCTCACACTGCATACATGAATACTTTAACAGAGATTAGCACCATGCGATCCTGGCCGTTTAAGACTGGGTCCAAACCCTATCCTTCTCCCGGCGAAGCTATTCGGGTATATTCTGCTGATGCCACCCTATATACTATTGCAAAAGCCAATATCTCTGCTGATCGTGTTCTTGTTCCGAATGTAAGAGTAACTCTATCGTCTATAGTTACGCGTCTCATTAAAGAGATTGAATGGATGGAAGAGTTTCTGGCTGAAGATCAGCCTTCAATGCGAACGGGTTCCTTGTCTTGTTTTGCAGACAGGGCATTTGACAATATGATCAACAGAATTATCAGTCGCGGAGATCCGACCAAGCCTTGCTTCCGTTTTCTTCAGGACTGCAGGGATTTGTACGGATTTGCATGCGGTGGTACTGCTGGGGGCATGAACCGTGATCTACTGTTGCATTATATGAATGTGCAGACCATCCTTGCCGAGCGATTTTGCCCCCACTATGCTGACTATGTTTGGAGAGAGGTTCTGAAGAAGGATGGCTGTGTGATTGATGCGCCTTGGCCAACTGGATCTCTTCCTGATTTAAATATCTATGAAGCCAGTAAGTACTTGTGCAAGGTAATAATGAGGATTTTTAAACACAAGAATATAACTAGAAATCAAAAGAGGTCAATATCGTCATGCCTGATATATGTCAAGGAGCTGAAACATCAAGAAAGGCAAAAATTGTTGCGAAGGTTTCAAAAGTTTTGTAAAGACAAACAAACATTTCCTATGGCGACTCCATCATGGGAGAGAGGAGTCGTAGAGGAGAATATGGACTTGATTAAGACACTCTGTGTTCTTGAAGACTTGCAAGTATTGTCCGTCACTGAACTCGATGACTTTGCTAAAGCTGATCCTCTTTTCTCACAACTCTATGAAAAGCCTCCATCTCCTGGAAGTATCATTTTCTTGGCCAGGTAAATGTAGCTTCTTCTGTGCTTTCAAGTGTGCATGCTTTACGTGTTGTGTTGTGTAAATGGCATTTGCATTAAGTCCTTGATTATGATATGAATTGGAAATGTTGGGAGTTACGTGTTTTATTATTCTGGAAGTTTTGATCGAGATTATTTTTTTTTTGTATTCTTCAAATTTCTTTGAGTGTCTCAAATGTTACCCGTTGCTAGGAATTAGTTTTTCATTCAGCATCTTCTTATGTGAAAGTATCAGTAAAACCTTTTTTTTTTATTTTTATACTAATGCAGATGGTGATGGAGAGTTGAAACACGAGTTAGCTGGTTGGAGAGAGCTTGGAAGAATTGACTAGTATTAATTAAATTAATTTCCGTATTGTTTTATAGTATGTTTGATTTATGTTGACTATTTAGTTTTATGGCATGGAGTTTTAAGTACTTGTAATTGTTGGAGATTTTATTTGAGATGAGAACGAATGAGTTCATATTGGATTGCTTGATTTAATATATATATTTGATATTGTTATTTGTTATTTGAGAGTTTTTTAAAACCGAAATGTGTCGAGTCACATTATTTATTACCAAAGGTCCTCCTGTATGTTCAAATCTTTAATACATAGTTTTGTGTTTCGGCTGCTACTCAAGCTTTTGAGGATCACATCACTTCCTTTTGTGATAGAATGTGATGCATCAGGTATGGGAATTGGAGTTGTACTGCCACAACAAGGAAGGCCAATTGCATTTTTAGTCAATCTCTAGGTCCTAGGAATACGGCTTTGTTAACTTATGAGAAAAAAACTTATTGCTATTGTCACAGCAATCAAGAAGGGGCATAACTACTTTCAAGGAGACACTTTATAATAAAAACTTATCATCAGAGCTTGAAATACTTCCTTGATCAGAAGAGACTGATCTCTCCTCCCTAATGGTTTTGAAGATGGGAGTTGAGAGGTTTTTTTTTAGAGAGGGAGAGAGGCAAAGAGAGGAAGAGCCCTGCCTGTTTTGTATACTCCCAATTCTCTATTGAAACACACAGAGCCCTGCCTGTTTTGTATTGGATTTGGCTTCTTTTTTTTGTGTCTCTCTTCTGGGTTTTTTGTGGTTCAAGTCTTGTTTTCTTGTAAATTTGCTCTTGTTTTCTGATACAATCACAGAATTTGTAAGACACAAGATTTCAGCAATGATTTCTTAAGTTTGTATTTAGAATGAAACAAGGATGCTTTTGACTCAAAAAATCAAGTCCTAGGGACAACAGGCACCATCAAACCTTCCTTCTCAGTTCTCACTGAACCAGCTTCCCCTGAAATGGTTGAAGCTATAACGCTCAACATCTCTCTCTCAGGACTAAATATTTGTATTCAAATCCTTCAACAATTTACCATTCTTTACTTAACAAAGAGAACATGCCCACAAATTTTCGGTAGCATCAGGAAAAACAGTTATCCACAATTCCTGCATCGATACTCTAAGAAGCTGCATAGTTCTGGAGGTGGCGCCACTTACTAGAACAGCAGTGCTCGCTCAATCTTCCAGTACATATTCCAACACTCTAAAACACCACTTCACAACAGTTTCCATTCTGCACCAGAAGAAAATTTTTGTAGTCAAGTCTTTAAGTTTAAAGTTCGTTTATTCTTGATGATATCAACAAGCTTGGTGTATAAAAAATTGCATGGAAATCAATGGAACTGTGAATTACCTTTGGTTTCTCTGTAGGGCTTCATAGCGTGCTTTCAGGTTCAGATATTCCTGCCGGCTGCTTAGCTCCTGCAGTCACACAGGAGACTAATTCATGTGTATATAGCATGTATGATGTATACTTCACATTTCGCAGTAAAAGACCTGATGGAAATTAAAACAGTAATAATTTTAAGAAAGAAATAATACTATAATAGTGACAAAATTTTCTCCTTTTTCTCCCAAGAAAGAACAGGCTTGAGGTTTCAGTAAAATTTCCAGCTGGATATATATGCTAGTCCTTACTTCTTCTAATCACATAATTATCCAGAAGATAGTTACAATTCATTGATAAAATGTTCACCTTCCAAATGATAAGAGTCCACCAAGTACATACATGTGTAATAAAGATCCCAAATTTCCTCCCGCATCATCCATCACCTGACCTACTTCATCCCTGTTTTGCAAGAAAATCGATGGTTTTGCTGTATGAAAATTTTTTTCCTCCTAGAGTTGCTACTTTTGCAATCACTCTAGTTTGTTTCATTATTTATTTGCATATGAAATTCACTACTTGTTTCCACCGTATCAATCTCCTTTAATTCCCTTTCCCTAGTTTGTTTGGTGTTTCTTGATTGGTTATGCATTAAATTTTGAAGTTCAACTATGGAAGGAAAAGGACCTGGAATATGAAACAAAATGTCAAAATTAATGTTTATAGAGTCCTCAAAGGTGTTTTTATAAATTTTATATGCAATAGTTCTAGTTTAAAAAATATATTCTGTTTAAGAAAATGATTTCAAATGAGCCAATACCAAATAGATTAAGACTGTGATGGTGATGATTAAGTAAGGATTTATGCAACCATAAAGAATTTCATATCGCATGAAAAAATGGCCATAAGAGCACAATTTATTCTCTTTACATGTAAAAGTGATCAATAATTATCGGGTATGTGTGTATGTATATATACGTATATGTTTCTATCAGAGTACATGTCTATCAATTATTATATTAATTACAAATCTTTCACTGCATTTGATTTTCACAATGCATGTAGTTTGATTTTATTTATTTTTTATTTTTTGATAGAACAATGTTAATTTCATCCATAGTTATTAGTATAATCCAGAATCATCTCCAAAACAGGAAAGAACAAATTAAAATTTGTTGGGGAAACAATGAAAGGAGCAGGATATATATATATATATATATATATATATAAAGGACGCAGCTTTTACAAAAAGAATTTAACTGATCAAAGAAAATATAAGCATTAATAAAAAAAGGTTTGAAGAATAAGTAAAAGAGCTTTGGGGATTTTGTAATATTTCAAAACCTTAATTTGATACAAGCAAAGCTTTCAAAGAAATACATCTCTATTCAACAGAATATGCCTATGCATGCCCATAATAAGCAATTAACTCACCAGAATTTTGTTATAACAATCAATCACGTAAATTATTAAAGCAGTAATTAACTTTCGTAACAGGAAAATAAAATAAGATCTAAATCCCTAATTTGAATCTTTTATACGTTTGTTTGAAACTAATACATATATATATATATATATATATATATATATATATATATATATATATTGTTCCATTTCCCATCAAAAATTTGAAGAAAATAATGTGTGGATAGACATTGAACAAAAAGAAATATAGAATAATGATGATGACAATGATATGATCTGGGTTTGGAGAAGGGGGAATTCGGAGATCTTGTGGATATTAGATTGCTCACCATGAAACCCTGTCAATCAACAACAGATTTCCAAACCCATCAAATTGGACATAAATTGACAAATCTATGAGAGAGAGGAAGAGCGAGATCTCCAAGATACAAAACCCTAATCAGCTTCAAGGTATTCTTGGAAAGATCAAAACCAAAACTTGAAGCAGATGTCTCCATCTCTTTGATTGATAGACAAGACGCCATCTAACACACACAGAAAGGGAGAGAGATTTATGATCCAAAAGAAAAGGGGAAAAAAAGAAAAGAAAGTGGGAGCAGCTAATTTTAATGAAAACGTCTGCAACCAGAACATGGGGAAGAGAGCAAGCTCCACTAAATTTTCGAAGGAAGAAAATTGCTAGAAAAAGCAAGGGACAGAGCGATGGAAATGAAAGGGAACAAAAATTCTACCATATTGAAGCACCATCAGATCAGATGATGTGTAGTTGATGAATCTGGAAGCAAAGTAAATACATCTCTTGGATTCCATATATTATCTCTTATGTGTTGAAGCATCAAGAAAGGTACAAATTGTTGTCCTCTACATATTATCTCTACTTATCATGAAAAAGAAAATCCAAATTTCACAACGTCACACAATTATAAATAAAAAAGAAGGGAAAAACAACACATTAAGAACACACTTGTGCATGAAATAGAAAAGATTGCTCTTACACTAATGATATATACACACACACACATATATGGTTTGATGGGTGGAGTACTGGAGTGAGTCATTATCATGGTCTACATCGTAGGACTAGATGTACCTTTTCTCTAGCTACCTCATATATATATTATTATTTTTTTAAAAAAACTATAATTTTGATTATTATATTGACATCATGCTTTGTCACTACCTTACTTCTTCCCCATTGCCCATATTGGATTGTTGACGTCTACTTTACCCCATACAAATATACGACATACATACATACATATATATATATATATATTACATCTTGGCTACTATTTAACTTTAGTCTAATAGAACATATTCACCATTTTCTCTTTGGAAGCAAAAACACACTACGGGCAACGGGTAGCCAAATAAATAGACAACTTAGTGGGTGCCCGTTTTTAATCATTATATGGGCTACCCTAAACTTTTCTTCTAAGCTTAAATCATTAACACATAGATTTTTATTATTAAATTCATGCAACAAAAAAAACAATAATAATAAAAGAAAACTTGAAGATTATGCACTCATTCTTATCTTCTACCCAACAAAATCTCTCTCTCTCTCTATATATATATATACATATAGGACGTCTTGATAGCTATATCTCATGCACGTCTCCTTCATATGTCGCTTTCTTTCTTTCTTTTTTCTTCCAAAAAGAACCCTAATGAAAAAGGTCAATAATATTTGTTGACATTTAATAGTTCTATCCAAGTAAAACCAGACATACAAAACCTAGTTTTTTTCTTAGGAGTTAAGAGGGTCGGCGTTTGTTCACATATCAACATGTATTTATTATTTTGCATGCACATCACACTCATTCACCAACTAATGATGTCGAGAATTATTCAAAAACTTTGAATGATTTTGTTGTAGACTTATAGGTAGCTCGTGCATTGTTTTCCTCATGACGTAAGAGAAATCAACATTTGTATATATACGTAATATGTTATATACATGCCCATTGTAGGAGGTGATGATGTTAAAGGAGAGGGAGGGGCGGCGAAACCAACGTTATTAAGGAATTAATTGCCAAATCAATGGCATCATCAAGAGTTGACCAATATATATATATATGATAATGAAGAATGTTGTGTACGTAACAAATTCCTAGTACTTTATGCAACTACATACTCTTTTATGATGAGGTGGATTATAAACAATTTAAGGTCAACAATTCAAAATGATATTTTTTTAACTGAGAAACCACTCAAATATTCCCTTCGAATAGCTGAGTAGGCATAAATCTCAGACTGTCGGAACAATCCACACTACGCGGAAAGAGGCCCGGAAATGAGACAATCCCATGAAATCAAGATTTCATAAGAAAATCTCTCAGTTGGTTGGTTCAAACTTCCGACCTCGAGTATGTACGTCTGAAGTCTAGAAAGATAACCAACTAGGTAATATATGTACGTATATATGATAATTATCTCTCTATACGTAATATATGTTGATGAGAGAGAGAGAGTTCCTATATGTGACGGGCGTTGTTAGTTAGGTTAACACATATGTGTTTGTGTCGTCCTAATCTCACTTGTCATTACTTCAGGGCAAGGCATGAAGTAGTGCAAGAAAACACTAAGCAAATTTCCAAATCATGGCATATATAAGATGAGTTGACCTATATATATATATATGCCAACTAACACTTATTCAAGTTAGAAGTTGATTATACAAAACAAAATGGAATGTTGGACTCACATATATAACTGTATTTTAATGTTCTAGGTAAGCAAGACAACATCTTCAAATGATACATCCATGTTCCATCAAGTACAAGCAAGAAATAATTCAACTGATCACATGACATAGTTATTCTCTTTGTCCATTTCTCCAGCTAAGGGTTTTTGTCATTATTTGTTAATTTCTTTAATTTCTTTCTGTCTCTAACCATAGATAATTAATTCAATGTCCAAGCATGCATGCAAGCATCTGTACAGCCCCCTAGAAGAAAAGTTATATACAGCTAATTATGAAGGAGATTAATTTTATATATATATATATATAATGATCAGTCAAAAGATAATGAATTAAACCTAGCATGGCATGCATCTTTTTTTGGATTTACTACATTATCATATTCGGTTGCATGTCCCGTGATAGATTCCTAGTTAAGGATTTTTCTTCATTAGGTAATTAATTAATGAATTAATTAATTATTGTTTCACCTATTGAAAGTGCGTACTAAAAGCTCATAAACAATGATCAATAAAAACACAAATATATAATTATCTGCTATCTCTTGTGTGTACAATATTACAGTTTTTTCCTTTATATTTTATTTTAAAGATAAAAAAAAACAGGAATATTTGTCCATTAGAAATTAATATCACAACTAGGGTTTCATTATTAATAAACCTATCAAGAACTTATAAAATAACACTATCATGAAAGAATGCCTAGGATGCATGAAAAATCACTAAAGAAATAATAATAAAGGTTCGTCTTTAAAAAAATAAACGGGATGAGGGACTCGAACTAAAGTGCTCAAGATTTACTCGACAAACACATGAGCTAGCTATATATGTTTTGATAAAGGCTAATGATAGAAGAAAATATGCTATAATTTGGAGTAATGGTCAGTGAAAATATTACGGTATTTGATGACGATGAAGGTTGCATATATACATATAGATTCTATAGCTTGTGCACATATATATGCCTTAATTAGCTACTACTATATTTAAGGTATATATCATTTTTAATTAATTTATCCTCCTTAATGAGATTGACAAAAAAAAAAAAAAAAACAAAATCGTTTGTTTCTCTCTCACTCATCATACGCAATCTCGCACACAATGACATGACATTTCCTTAACTTGAAGACATCCTTTAGAATCATAATAAGCTTTACTCCCCAATTCTTGGTGGTCATGCAACTCATTAAGGAAGAAAAGATTCATCATTGACATTAATAACACACTCACGTGTACATTAATCTTAAAAACAAACCCTAACCTTAGATCTTTGTCTTGTCACCATTTTATAATCTTCTAGGTTTTTTCATTTAATTTACCTACAAATGTTTGAATGCATAAAGAGGTATGTATATATGTTTCATTTTTAATTTAGGTTGTGAAGGTACGTATATACACACACAAGCCATATATATAATTATAGATAATTGAAAGACCATTTTCATACAACTTAACCCGAGGATTTCAGACAAATAACGAGGCTCAGTGGGCCAATTGGACCGAGCAGGTTAACAGACTTGAGTGGAAGAACTAAACCCAACCTGGAAGCCTAAAGTTCATTGGTCGACAAAGTTCGTTCCCTTTGGTAAAGTAGGCATTTGCTTTGCCCTAGCCTCTGTCGGCGGAATAGAAAAGGCATTTAGCAAACAAAGAAAGGAAACTTTATCTTGCCGCCTGAGTAGAACCAAATGTTCTCTTCTTTCAAGATGCAGATATTTAAGGGTCTTTGTTCAGAAACAAAATGCTTGCTCGAATCCGGTTTGTTTAAGAACCGACCTCTTTTTCTGGAGAAGATTTCTTCCAGGCCTTGCCATTCAGCTACTCCGGTTTTTTCGTCCGAAGAACAGGAGGCGTTTCCATTTGCTGCGAGCTACTCAGCCACTCCAGTTTTGTCGTCGGAAGAACAGGATGTGTTTCCATTGGCTGCGAGGGTGGTTAAGTCTTTGGATGGGCAGGTTATAAGTAAAATGAGTTTTCGTAATGCTGTGAAGGTACATGGGTTTCCTTATTTTATTGATACATTTAGGGTTTTTGTTCACGTGTTTGCATCGGTGGGAATGGAAAGGGAAGTATATTCGTTGCTTTTCAATGTTGTTTCCTATTATCAGGCATTCGATCTTGATATGTTTGAGTTGTTTCCTTTTTTACTGGGTGGAAAGCCACCGCATCCAGAAATATCAATTGCTGTCTTTGATGTTCTGATGAAGGTTTTTGCAGCCAATTCCTTGTTTGAGAGTGGGCTCCATGTTTTTTATCAAACTAAGAAACTTGGGCTTACCCCCAGTATTCGTTCATGCAATTTCTTGCTCAAGTGTTTGATAGGAAAAAGTAAGGCAGATTCTGCCCGGATGTTGTTTGAAGATTTAAAGACTCATGGCCCCTCGCCTAATGTCTATACTTACAGTATAATGATGAATCTTTATTGTAGAGGACAGAATGTAGACATCAGCCAAGCCACTGATATTCTGGAGGATATGAAAAAGAGCGGGGAAAGCCCTAGTGTTACAACGTACAGCACATACATAAATGGACTTTGTAGAGGTGGTTTTCTTGACATTGCTTTGGGTATTGTTAGGGAAATGGAATGTAGAAAGCATCCCTTGAATAGTTATTGCTACAATCCTGTTATCTCTGCGTTTTGCCAACAAGGTCACCTGTGTGAAGCATTAGAGGTTTTTGAAGGAATGGAGAACAATGGAATATCACCAGATCACCATAGCTTCGGTATTTTATTGGATGGGTTTTGCAAGCAAGGGGATGTCGAAAACAGCTTCCATTTAGTGCGCAAGATGCTTGTGTCTGGTGTAAAACTGAACATTGTAAACTACAGCTCACTCCTCACTGGCCTCTGCAAAGCTGGACTTCATGATTTTTCACTGAAATTGTTCCGTGGCCTAAGTGCTTCTGGGTACAAACATGACATGATTTCATACAATACCTTGGTCAATGAATTCTGTATGATAGGTGATATGGACTCTGCCAGCAAACTTCTGGAGGAGATGATTCATTATGGTTATGTTCCCGATTCCTTTACTTTTGGGAGTGTGATTCGCGGGTGCTGTGAGGTTGGACTCTTAGGGAAAGCCAAAGAGTTGTTCAATGTGATGAAGACAGTTGGTCTCTTGCCTAGTGTTTTTGTTTGGAATGTCATTGTTGATAGGATCTGTAAGGAAGGGGACTTAGAGCAGGCATTGAAGCTTATCTATGAAATGCAAGATCAAGGTATTCTCCCCAATTCACGTACGTATCATGCTATCATCAAGAGGTTATGTGATGAGAAAATGTCTGAAAAGGCATTGGCATTAATTTCTATTATGGTCAAGTTTGGTTCACTCCACATAAACTGTTTTAATACCATGATCAATGGGTTGGTAAAACAGTCGCTCCCAAGGGAGGCTTGGAAAGCGTGCAAAGGTATGTTGGGACTAGGAATCAGCCTTGATATTGTCACGTATACAGTGCTTATCAAATTGTTCTGCAGGACAAATGAAATGGAAAAGGCCTGGTTTCTTTTTGCTGGCATGAAAAAAAGAGGTCTGATGCCAGATGTGGTTACCTACACCACTATGATGGCTGGCTATAGGAAGATGGGAGACATGGTTAGGTGTAATGCCTTGGCTGATGAGATGAGGAGGAGGATGTGATATGGATTGGCAATACAGTTGGATTTTGGCCACTTCTCCCCCTTGTTCTATTACTATACTAGTACTACTCTTCTGTACTAATTAAGTCTTGTTATAGATTATGCATTTACCCCTTGTTCTATTACTATACTAGTACTACTCTTCTGTACTAATTAAATCTTGTTATAGATTATGCATTTACCTTTTCTATCAACCAAAAGATGAACGAATTCTATAAACCATTACCGACGATGGATTAAATCCCAAACTTGTTGAGAAGAGACCTAAAGCCCACTAAGACAAAAGCCCACAAAGGGCCTTGCTCAATATTTACTTAAATTGCCTTTGTAATTAACTAATCATCGCTCTGGCAGTCTTGGACTCGTCTCTTGCCCTCCTTATCTCTACACCTTATCTTCATTTGTCGATCTTATTCACACAATGGCTGGTCAGTCAGCTGACTCGCAACAACAAGAAGACACAAATCTAGAACAAGAAGACCAAAACGAAGTAGATGAAGATGAAGAAGACCTGAAATGGTCCTCTTCGTCTTCTTCTCCAATTCTGATTCTGACTACGCCTCTTACTCCGAGTATGATTACACTACCGAAGCCCAACAACAGGAACAACAAGAAGCTGACCCGCTTCTCTCCAATATCCGGCAGGGCCGGCCGCCGGGGGAGTGGGATCCTGTTTGGGCAGATGAGGAGGACTGGGAGGTGGTCAATGAGGAGATTCGCGAAGGCAGGGACTCTCCCATTGCGCCATTCTATATACCCTACAGGAAGCCTTATCCTGTCATACCTGACAACCATTACGATATATCTAATCCCAAAGCATTCATTGAAGAGCTGGATAGGATTGAGGAGTTTTTCAAATGGGTCAGCTACATTTTTCCAGATGGAAGCTCGTACGTGCCCTTTTCTTGTTATTGATATTCAGATTGGTTATTGATTATTTTGAGGCAATTGGTTAAGCGTTCTTGTGTTTCATTTCCTTATTTAACGTATGAGGGCACCAAACTTGGTTCATGGGAAGGGATTCTATGTTAGCGAAATGGGTCTGGTCTAGTTTGTATGTTATCCACATTGTCGGATTGTCTTAGGCTTCCATAGCTTTCTGGTATTTGAACTCTAATTCAAAAGAACATTGCCAAAGACTTGGACTTGGTGTGTCCAAATGTTAGAGAAGACTTAAGTTGTTATGATCTACACAAACACATTTCAATTTACATGTGCCCCTTATGCTACATTAATATGCAGTATGGGGTGGGATTGTGAGGGAGAATATGGTACTAAAGAGTGACAGCATCTCAAACACATATGTCACTGATTAGTCTCACCCTTAATGTATATCTATGCTTGAGGTAAGAGTGATGGAACAATAAATTCGGCTAAGGAGAAATGGTGGAAACTGGAAAGTTTTTTCAACACCATTCTCTTCCCAGAAATTACCACTGCCTTTTCTTCCCCCAATTTGTTGACATGGCCTGCGAGTCAGGGTTGCCATATCTTTTCTGTTGCTCTACCCACCTTTCTCTCAACAGGGCTCTGTTTTTGTACACATAAAAGTGTCAAAGCTGTATAGCAGTTTGTACCTTAAACGTATCCATGAATTTATATTTCATAAAACTTATGTATGTCGCATCACGTGCCTGTAAATGCAGAAATATTTGTATATAAGTTGTTAACTAAAACGAATCAAACTTGGTTATTGCTTATTGAGGGTATATTCTTACAACATAAGCAATCTTTATTCCATATTACCAATTTTTGACTGCTGGAATCTATGTTATTTTTGGTATAAAATTAGCTACTGAGTTTCTTATTCCCATTATGATAGGCCAGAGAAAAAAATGCGTGCCGATGGGCACATATTTTCAAGAGATTTCTTACACCCTGAAGACAAAGAATGGCTGGAAATGGATATTGAAGATACTGTTCAACTTGCAGGAGGGAACTTATGAGATCCCATTTTATGAGAGAGATGCATGGATCAAAGAATTTGGGAGGAAAACGTGAGTATCAATATCCTCTCCCTCCACAGACCCATACATATCCACAGAACGGTTTTGTCGTCAATTCATCACTCGTTCCAGTTAATAATTATTATCCATCAGTATCATTATTTCTGAGTTTCATTGACATTACTGTTGAGAAACCAAGGTGTGTAGGTATTGTGAGGTAGGATGGGGAACTAAGTAGCAGTCAATCATCCAATGGTTGATAGCTCAGATAGTAACTTTGACTCATACAGTACAGTTATCAATGATAGATGTGTTAAGCTTGACAATTCACACTTTGTAGCCTGTAAGCACGCATGTAATGTGCTTTAGTCTTGAAGGTATCTTTTTACAGAATCATTGAGGAATTTTTTTTCTATATCAGGGAAAAGGGTCGGATCTGATATGCTGGCCAGTGAAAGCATGGCAGAATGCATGGATGTGGTATTTATGAAATCAACGAGCGTCCCGTTTATGTGAGTACGAAATCATGCCACTCAGTTTTGAGGTTGTATATTATATTGCTGAACATGCATTATTTATTTTAACTTTTATGGACATGAGGCTTTACTTCGATCTTTATAGTTGATGACATCCTTTTCTTTCTTTTTTTTGTTTTGGTTATCTTGGTTATATGTACACACGATTTAGAAACAATGTAATGAGATTTAAAAACTCAAATTGATCTAATTTGCATCTAATGGTACTATTAGATATCATATTCGGTCGGTAATATCGACTATGGGAATTTTATTTAGGCATACAACCAGCAGTTGTTATTCATTGAACTTCTTTCTGTCTCACATATCTACTGTTGATATTGTAATTGAGCTTAGTATCTCACACGGAAAGTCTTTTGGTTTTTTCAATGCGTGCAGGGTAGGTTCTACTTTGGGGAGCCTTTGGAAGAGACTGACGATTATGGATGTGAGTAGAAAACTTCAATGGTGTCTGATAAATTTTATTTCACTGATTAATGGAAAAATAAAGACTGTACTTAATATATTTAGATGACTTTTTTAAATATGTGCATGCCTATATTTGTTCACGGTCCTTGTGTACTTGATCCAACGACAAACTGTTTTGTGTGGAAAATCAAACATATATTAATCAATGAGAAAATAATCATTTAGCGACATTTCTGACTTGTATTGCTAGTATTTTTCAGAAATCATCCAAAGTTATCTTGCTGGGATGGACTGGTTTATTGAATAGTTCTATGTTTTGCCAAAAAGGTCTAATTTTTTTGTTTTTTTTTTTTTTTCGAAAATTTTTTTTAGCAAATCTAACGGGAAGAAGAAAACATTTGTATTCCTATGTGCTGGCAAATGCAAAACTTTTTTTTTTTCTTAATGCTGCTTTAGTCTGCATAGTTGCTGCTTTTCTCCTCCCTAAACTTTAAATTAAAAAATATTTGACCTTTTTTGATGAAGCATGGCAAGCAATTTTATGCTTTACTTCTGTCGAATCTGCAGGACAATCTGAACAGAAGATACAGGCGTTCATTTTCCTATAGTGGGGAATTCACGCTAGGCAGCCTATCATTCCAACTTCAAAGTCTTCAAGGCCAATAGGATTGGTTGGTCATTCAGCTTCCTTGATGTCCGGAAGACAAGTTCTTCCCCAGACAAGTAAATTTGTGGCATCAAATGCAGCATCTCAACTGCCAACCCCTTCTCAGGCCATGACTCGCAGTTTTTCCATTCCGTCAAGCAGTCTTCTGGAGACAACAATGCAGTAGCCCAAGTCAGTTGAAGTCTTGCAGACTGCAGATATGGCTGAAGAAATTGCCTCACCACCTCTAACACCAATATCCTTGACTTGTTCAGTCTCATTTTCTCATGTCTTAATATATTGCTCAATGTGTACAGGTGCTGCAGGTTGATTTAGAGGTAATTTTGGTTCTTGTTTTGGCAATGGTAAGCTTTGCCGGAAGGTCGTCTTTCATCAGTTCAAAGAGCTGCAAATTGTAAATATAACCTTTACCCTTGCTCTTAGCATTCTCATTTTGTTCATGCGAGAGAATTTCATTCACTTTCGTTTTCATAAGCTAATCTGGAGTGAGGAGCATAACATATGATATGTTCTGCAAGAAGCAGAGAGCAATATATATGTGGAGAGAGTAATCCAACCATGCCCCTTCATTACATACTACAGAGAGAGCACATCGACATCATTTAAAGTTCCCTCCTCTTCCATCATATCTCACAAAACCCATAAGCTCTGGTCCTTCCAAGTCTTGGATTGTTACTGAAACTGGATCCAAGCAGACAGCAATAAACAATTGGCAAATCAAATCCTAAGCAGACTAGATTCGAGCATGAAGAATGCTCAAGTTGGACCAATTTGTTGTGAGAACTTGGAGAAGGTGCCCGAGATAGGTAGGAATGGTACCACATAAATCATTGTCTGACAATCATCAAAGTGATCAGAGAACTGATTTTTAAATTATTGCTTGCATGATCTTTAGGCTTCCAAGTGGGGTTAGTTTTTTCTTGATATTGTTCCACTCAGTATGTTAGCTTTTGTGAGTGTCCAAACAACATGACCATGGGCCTGACAACCTGCTAGGTCCAACTGGCCCATTAAGCATACCCTCTAATATTTACTGTGATTATAAAGCCACAAATTCTAGCTTAATTACTACTTTTAAGTATTATTGACCCAAGGGAAATATTACTACAGATTTGACGCTGTCATTTATATAATATTTGGATTTAGGAAATCATTGCTATATATTAATGAAGAACTTGAATGAATTTTGGTTACACGTTGTAACTTGTTCATGCTGCGCAACAATCAAGCAAAGTTTTTCTTTTTTGTTCCTGGTTTGTTTTATATAACGCTCGCCCAGTTTGTATTATGTAACCTTTGTATATGTTCAATGTGCAGTGGATCCAGGATTTGAATTCATTGGGGCATTAAAAAATAACGGGATCCGAGGGCAGTGAAAAAATTTTTAGGTTATTTATATAGCATGAAAATAATCACTAAAAATAGTTTGAAACAATAAAATATTACATCTTTATTTATCACAATTATTCTCTAGAGGAAATGTTTTGGGTGATTTTGTGGGGCTCTTGTAACTAAACCTATATATATTCTATTAGAAACAAAATTGGGTCCAATATACAGATTTATTAGAGATTTTAATGCAACTGCTTATTAAACGGCTGATGTGGTTGTTTTTGTTTCTTGTTTTCATGATAAATTGGGTTTTTTTCTTCTTCAAATTCCAAACCTCCACATGAGTCTGTCACTTGAGGTTGAGGACATAAAAGTTGGCTTAGCTCTGGGGCAAAGGCAAGGAAATCCAATATATAGCTTCTACAATGGAAGAGGAACGTCAAATAAAGAGAAAATGTAAATGGTTGACTTCAGTGAAAGAGTCGCAATTTGTGAGGTGTTATGTATATACCTGAGCAGCTATGATCCTTCAAGAAAAAATAGCTTGGCTTCCGTGGGAGGTGTTATGTATATACCTGAGCAGTTGTGTCTGTGTCTGTGTCTGTGCCACACGTTCACGCTGGATGGCACGTGACTTGTCGCTCCAACATGTGCGTTCACAGACAGTTGACCGGTCCAAGCCTCACGTGAATATTACAGTTACACACCATTTCAATCCAAATAAATCGTGATCATTGGTCCCTTGGCTTCGTCACTCTTCTGCTTTCGCTGCCAACATTCATGACTGTAAAAAGATGAAAGGCCCCTTCAACATTTATTGTTTGAAAGGACAGAAACATCCCCACTAAGACTTTCCATTGAAGGTATAACTGCATGAGTTTTATTGGTATTTCACTCAACTGCATGGCCATGCAAGCAAAATAAGTAGAGGGAACCCCTACTAACTTACACATCCATACAAATGATGTCTCAACTCTTGAGCAAAGGAAAAACAAGTGGGAAAAAAAAAATCATAAAATCCTAAACGCATTCAGTGGAAGATGAAGTAAAAAGGAATCAGACAAATTTTGCACTTAGAATTTCTGTAATCAATAATCGACCATTACTCTTCCACTGCCTCTGGCTATGGCATTTGCCACTGTCGCCGAAGACCTTTTCTACTCCCCACTAATTGGGTAGCGCTTCCTCCAATTCACCCTTCTTTCCCTTCGTTCTCCCTCCTAATCCTTCTCGAACTCGACAAAGTCCAGGGCCGGAGCCACTAAGGGATGAGGCCCCGGATTTCGACAAAGTCCAGGGCCGGAACTCCATAATTATATATATTCTATGCATGACTTTCTAACTTTTATCTGTAGGTAAACCATTGATATTTGTCATTGATGTTAGATACAAAATCATTATGTAAACCGTTGATATTAGATCCAAAATCATTGATAGTTGTCATTGAGAATTCTTAAAAAATTATTTATATCAGGAGGTTAGGAAGACCACGTTAACATGCATCTTGTAGAAATTAATGAAAACCACGTTATTTGTGAAATTTTTTTAAACCTATAAAACGTCCAATTTCATCATTCATTGAATTCGTCATAGTCATACTAAATGTTACATATTTATGAGTTTTAGAAAATATTTTAAATTTGTGTTTTGATGCACCAAATGATGCCTTTCACTTTCGTGATAATTCCCCATTAATGTCTCAACGCCCCCCCAACCACCCCAAAAAAAAATAAATTCTGGAGCTCTTTTGGCTTTTCTAGATGTACCCTCGATTTTCAACTATTATCACAAAAACACCCCTCTTTACTCTTCAACAAATTTTTTTAAAAAAAAAATCATTTTCCCATGTGTTTGACTGTTTGTACGAGATATACACACCAAAATCCCAATGAAAACAAACAATGATTTATTTTAAGACACTGCAGTTTCCAAATGACACAAGGATAAAATTTCATAAATTCGGGGTTTAGATAAAGAGACTAGAGAAAAGTCTGGAGAAAGAAACAACACCCTCTTTACTCACATAGACTAATAAAAAGAGTTCAACCAACCAGTCATTTACTCACATATAGACTAATACACACAGTCCATGTCATACATATATATATATATATATATGTTTGATATGGACCCACCATGTCACACATACAATATACAACCTCCACAAGAACTAGCAGTCTAGCTCTAGTTGCAGCAGGACCACCTCCATCTGTCCCCCATTTGATGCTGTCACATCCTTCATCTGATCTTGGGTTACCCTTTTCGCATTTCGTGTATTTTTTACAGGGGGTTCACGTGGTGTGAAAACTTGTATTGTCGTTAATGGCGTCGGTGGCCGAGTTAGACACAGAGAGTCTTGGAAGGAAGAGGTGAAGTGAACGTGTAGGTTCAACGTTTTTTTTCTTTTCTTTTCATCTTTGCTTTCTTCTCTTTTCACTGTTTGTCTTTACATCCCAATGACTTGATAAGACATTACACTGGCAATACTTTTGGAAGAGGCGATCGGAAACTTGTATTCACAAAAACAACTCCACTACCGTACTTGGATACATTCCTCACATGTTGACATTTAATTAAGATAAACCATCAAAACAAAGATAAAATATGCTTTCTTCTCTTTTCACTGTTTGTCTTTTCATCCCAATGACTTGATAAGACATTACACTGGCAATACTTTTGGAAGAGGCGATCGGAAACAGACAATACACTGACAATACTTTTGGAAGAGGAGATTGGAAACTTGTATTCACAATAACAACTCCACTACGTGGATACATTCCCTACATGTTGATATTTAATTAAGATAAACCATATGAACAAAGATAAAACACTCAAAAGAAGCAAATTTAAAAGAAGAAAGGAAGCTTCAACACACTGCACGACTCTCTTTCTCCCCCTTCAGCCCTCCCTCTAACCTCCACCTCCTTCCTCCTCTAACCTCCACTACAGCTGTTTATCTTCCTCCCTCCCTCTCAGCTGATTCTATAAACTCTTTGAGAAGTTCTTTGTCAAACTCCACTCCTCCATCACCACCACCACCACTACCACTTGTCTCTGTCTCTGCATTCTCCTCCCCTTTCCTTCTCTCAATCGCTTCCCTAACAGTCTTGCATATTTTGTCGACAAGGGGCCCGGAGTCATTCTCTTCCTCTTCCTCTTCCTCTTCCTCCTCCACTTCCTCATTCTTCTCTTTCTTTTTCTTCCTTCGCAGATCCGATATGATGTTTTTCGTCTGCTGCTTCTCATTCTCAGACTCTTCAATCCAGCCGGAGCTGCTGGTGGTGGTTCTGGGGGGAATCCTGAGATTCCTTCTTTGAGGCGCTGTCGCGAGTTTGTTGAATCCTGATTTCATATCTGGAGATTCCTTCTTTCTCCGAGGACCTGACCTAGCAAGAATGGAAGAAAGATTGAGAAGAACACAGAGAGAAGAAGAATCCTCTTTTGTTAACCTCCTCAACCTCTCTTGATGGTTGATTTTCCTTTATAGACTAGTGGTGAACCCACGCGCATTACTTTTCTCCCCATATACATATAAGATGAAGCTATTTTGATATTTATCTTTAATTTTGCATATGCATATGTATATTTGTGAAACTTTGAAGTGGTTGTTGATTAGAAGTTTCATTTCATTTGTTTGTAGACAAATTGATAACCCATTGTGTCGAATTGAACTTCCAATGCTTATCGTATCTGAAGTGGTGGAAAATTTACTACAATTAAATTTATTTAGAAATCAATTTATTCACATTGTTTATATAAATTTCCCGAATCATTCATAAAGATCCGTTTACAAAGAGTTTTAAAATTATATTTACATAAGCAATCAAAATCTCATACTTTGAAAGTCCATGCACCAAGGAGCTACATTGAGAAACATCATTACCAAACATAAAGAAAAATGAGGTTCATTAATAAAATATTAATGAATTATATTTGCATGATCAATCAAAATCTCATTCTCTGGAAGTCCATATAGCCATCAAGGACCTACATTGAGGAACATCATTAAAAAGCATAAAGAAAAATGAGATTCATTAATAGAGATCATTAAACTAATGATATCTCTACTACTAAATACACATTTTATAGGTTCTATATTTGTGTCACGTTGCAGGATAAGATATTGGCTGTCAAAAGACAACATGCCAAAAACACTGACTCCAAAGAAACTCAAATTGATATATGATGGGTGAAATATGTGTAGGATGAGATGATATACAAATGTAAGATTTAGAATGTAAATTCCCTATTTTGAAAAGGTTTAAGAAAATATAAGAAGATTTAAGTTACCTAAAGGTATTGCATATTGACTATGAACGTTGTCATAGTTGCCTTCTATCTTCCATTTATCTAACAACATTCCGTTCTACTATCCGCATGCTCATAGCCTTATATTTAATTAACTACACTGGTTATCAAATTCAAATGAATGAATACTATTACTAAAGATGGGATTACAATTTTATCAAGCGAATAAGAGCGTAGTTTAAATGGCATATAATGTTGCATGCACATGATCTCTTCAACACGGAACATAAGCCTAATAGTTTTTTCAAAGCATATCATTCATCAAAAGAAATGTCAAAACATGGACACATTCAACAATACGTCAAATTTAGAAAGGAAGCATATCATTCACCATGGATTTAGTTTCATTTACCTTCAAGATTTTCGGGCCCATTCACTCATGGGTTGTTCTCATCCAGCCATATCTCTACAATGTGAATCATGAACTCATCAAAGGTTGATGCAAATAAACCCAGAATCACAAAAGATTTATTTGACAAGAACGAAAATAGAACAATAGTAGAATCACTCCCCGAATATGAACTCAAGAATCACTCTTTCATTCGATTTTCAATGTGTTTTTTCATAATACAAGATAAGATGCTTGAAAATAAAAGCAAAACTACTTTAAATAGGTTTCTAAGTTGTACGTGATTGTAACCGTTGCTAATCTCTAGCCACTAATCACTCTACTCATTAAAGAGCTAAAATCAAGTAAACTGCCTTGGTCATGCCTTTATTTAGTTGCTGAAATCATGCTATTAATCTCTCACGTCAACACCAAGCAAATCCATGCTAGTTGTCTTGATGAATGTGATCCATTGAGGCATCCTTGTATTCTTGATGGGCCCAAGCTTCACATGAGATAAGATCATAATAGTCTATACGAAAGCCCAACCATGTTGCTTGCACCATTACTTCTTAAATATCCATATTGCCTCAAAGGTCCTCCCACAGAAACTTCAAAAAGACAACTAAGTGGGGACTGAAGTATAAATAAGTGAATAAAAGACAATAATCCAATCTATTAATACAGAAGTTGTTGAGTAGGTTTTGCATAAGCCGTACCTGGAGTTGCACAATATAAGCAGCATTAGAAACTGAGGTTTATACAAACATTATAGTGGGACATACTAGATTTCTAAGATATTATAAAACATCATTCCATTAAAAATTTAATCCGTTAAAGTCCCAAAATTAACCTGCAGTTAACAAAAGAAGCCAGCAGAGTCGAGAGAAATAAAGAGTGGGAAACTGCTTGCCTTATAATCGTTGATTTTCCTTTATAGATAGTATTAATTGTATAGTATGTCCTACTTCACCTAGCAATTGCTATATTAATGAAAATAATCGCTTTTTTGAATGTTTGACTTCTCAGCCTAAAATATTGCAAGACTATTTCCTTTTCAATTTGTTACGTTTTTGGTTTTTCTTTCAACGATTCGACAAAATCAGTGAGATTTTGCGAGGGATTTGATTTGTAAGGATTCAATCAATTAACCCTATATAACTCAAACAGGGCTTTGCGAGAGATATAAGGTTCAGTCTTCTCCTCGGATTTGATTCCTTGAAACAAAGCCTGCGACTTGTTCAGCTTCATCTCCATTAATTGTTTCCTCTCCAATGTAAGTATCTAGATGTGATCTGAACTTGAATTTCCGTTTAATTTTTTTTTTTATTTATAATTTATCTTAGATATCATATAATTTTGAATTTAATCTTGGGGGTTTGATTTGGAAGGATTCAATCAATTAGTCATACTTGATTCTATGTGTATTTGCGAGATTGAGGTTGAGGGTTCAGTTTTTTTGTCTGAAAAATCTTTACTTGTCTCTGGGTTTTAAGGTTCAGTCTTTATAATTCACTTCATATTTAAATTTTGACTAGTTTGTTGGTATTAATTGTTGTGTTGAGTGAAAGGGCTGTGATGGCAGCCAAGCGGGCGATAACCATTGCTAGAAGACACCGTCTCCTGCATATTGAATCAAAGGTGCGAAGTTGGTGGGAAGAGAAAAGTTCTCACACTGCATACATGAATACTTTAACAGAGATTAGCACCATGCGATCCTGGCCGTTTAAGACTGGGTCCAAACCCTATCCTTCTCCCGGCGAAGCTATTCGGGTATATTCTGCTGATGCCACCCTATATACTATTGCAAAAGCCAATATCTCTGCTGATCGTGTTCTTGTTCCGAATGTAAGAGTAACTCTATCGTCTATAGTGACGCGTCTCATTAAAGAGATTGAATGGATGGAAGAGTTTCTGGCTGAAGATCAGCCTTCAATGCGAACGGGTTCCTCGTCTTGTTTTGCAGACAGGGCATTTGAGAATATGATAAATAGTGCAATCAGTTGCGGAGATCCGACCAAGCCTTGCTTCCGTTTTCTTCAGGACTGCAGGGATTTGTACGGATTTGCATGCGGTGGTATTGTTGGGGGCATGAACCGTGATCTACTGTTGCATTATATGAATGTGCAGACCATCCATATCGAGCTATTTTGCCCCCACTATGCTGACTATGTTTGGAGAGAGGTTCTGAAGAAGGATGGCTGTGTGATTGATGCGCCTTCACCAACTGCACCTCGTCTTGATTTAAACATCTATGAAGCCAGTAAGTACTTGTGCAAGGTAATAATGAGGATTATTAAACACAAGAATATAACTAGAAATCAAAAGAGGTCAATATCGTCATGCCTGATATATGTCAAGGAGCTGAAACATCAAGAAAGGCAAGAATTGTTGCGAAGGTTTCAAAAGTTTTGTAAAGATAAACAAACATTTCCTATGGCGACTCCATCATGGGAGAGAGGGGTCGTAGAGGAGAATATGGACTTGATTAAGACACTCTGTGTTCTTGAAGACTTGCAAGTATTGTCCGTCACTGAACTCGATGACTTTGCTAAAGCTGATCCTCTTTTCTCACAACTCTATGAAAAGCCTCCATCTCCTGGAAGTATCATTTTCTTGGCCAGGTAAATGTAGCTTCTTCTGTGCTTTCAAGTGTGCATGCTTTACGTGTTGTGTAGTGTAAATGACATTTGCATTAAGTCCTTGATTATGATATGATTTGGAAATGTTGGGAGTTATGTGTTTTATTATTCTGGAAGTTTTGAGATTTTTTTTTTTTTTTGTATTCTTCAAATTTCTTTAAGTGTCTCAAATGTTCCCCGTTGCTGGGAATTAGTTTTTCATTCAGCATCTTCTTATGTGAATGTATCAGTAAAACCTTTTTTTTTATACTAATGCAGATGGTGATGGAGAGTTGAAACACGAGTTAGCTGGTTGGAGAGAGCTTGGAAGAATTGACTAGTATTTAATTTCCGTATTGGTTTATAGTATGTTTGATTTATTTTGACTATTTAGTTTTATGGCATGGAGTTTCAAGTACTTGTAATTGTTGGAAATTTGTCACGTGATATTATCTATTATCATAGGTCCTCTCCTCTATGTTCAAATCTTTTAACACAGTTTTGTGTTTCTTGAAAGCATGCAAACATCATGACTTGTAAAACAAGGATAGGTTCCTACAAATGTCACTTCTCTGCTTCTCAAGAAAATGAGCTAGGAAACACGTACTCTATAATAGGAAGCAGAAACATTCTTCAATTGATGGAAGAATCCATTCTAGTCGTTTAAATAAGGCTAACAATCATTGCCAATTAATCCACAAGAGCTGAAACCTTCAATCTCTAGTAATTACGAAAACAAATTCAAGTCAAAATACTAGTAATTCCACAAGAGCTGAAAAGCTAATTAATCCAGGTCACAGTAGCATTAAACCTTGTGGTTGGATTGTCAATTCTACCTCTACAACACAACTTTACCAACAAATACCACATCCTCTGCCCTGTAAGTTGAGTTGTTGTTATCTTGGAAATCTATCAAGCAGAAAAGCAAAAGGTTTCAAAAATATTATCAACCAAATTTCTCTCTTCCCTGTAAATGCATCAAATGCAGAATAAAAAAGAACTCAGAGAAAATATAATAAAAGCTCATACTTCAGAACTCGTGAACCAATAATACAAATCACCAATAATCACCACAAGAACAAATCCCATCTTTAATGTTGTGGAATCGATTCATATCTCTGATGACAATATCTCGCTTAATTATTCTTGATATTGTTTTGATTGCAGCATGGCAATCAACACATATGCGGAGATTTTTAATTATTCGGATACGGCTTCCAGATGGAGTACTAAATAATGCAAAAGCTAGTGCTAATCTTTCACTGTGGAGCCATAAAAGGCGCTCCTTTTCACTCTCATCAACATCAAGCAAAACAGCATTGCGAGCAGGAACATATCCTGCCTTCCTAGTATTCATGTTCAACCACTCCAGCATCCCATAAATGACTTTCACGTCCTGATGTGAAGTATCGCCCGCTGTGAAATAATGAACTGTCCCCATACTCTCAACCCAGCTAAGGCCTGGTTCTTTCTTTAGTCCTTTCTTTTTCATGCCCTTCCTAACAGTAGCAACACTATCCCACCTCCGAGCATTGGCATATATGTTTGACAATAACACATGGGTTGCCTCATCTTGGGGATACATCTCAAGGACACGCTGAGCAGAAATTCTTCCTAGCTCAGTGTTTTTATGAATAACACATGCCCCAAGCAAGGCACGCCACAACATAATACTAGGCTCAGACGGGATTTCATTAATCAACTTCACAGCCTTATCGAGATGGCCTGATCTGCTGAAAAGCCACACCATACAAGAATAGTGTTCTATACATGGTTCAATGCCATAGTCATCTACCATAGATTTAAAATAAGCCTGTCCCTTATCTAATAGTCCTGCATTGCTGCACCCAGATAGGACACCAACAAACGTTACCTTGTTTGGTCTACACTCTGTTTTCAGCATCATTTCAAAAAAATTCAGAGCCTCCACACCCATACCATGCATTGAACACCCAGAGATCATAGCGTTCCACGAAACCCCATCTTTTGCACTCATCATGTCAAAAACAAGCCGAGCATCTTTAATGCTTCCACACTTAGCATACATATCAATTAAAGAATTACCAACCACAACATTGTTGGTATAATTGCTCTTCACTGTCAAGGAATGAATTTGAATGCCTGACTCCAACGCAGCTAAACTAGCACAAGCACGAAGAATGCTAGAGTATGTCACCTCCGTAAGCTGGACCTGGCATTCAAGCATATTTACGAACAAATCCAATGCCTTCTCCTCATCCTCTGCCTGTACATAACCACCAATCATTGTGTTCCAAGTAACATCATTTCTAATTGGTGATTCAACAAATAGTTTCATAGAGCTCTGCATCCTCCCACATTTAGCATAGACATCCATGAGCGCATTCGAAACGTATACATCCAAGTTCAAACCAAGCTTGAACACATTGCAATGGATTTGTGCCCCCAAATTTAAACCCTCCATAGTTGCACAAGCTTGCAGCAGACTAGCAAACGTGTACTCATTAGGAATGACAAATTCTTGTCTCATCTGACAAAATAGCTCCACAGCCTCTATGCTCAGACCCCTTTGTGCATATCGAGCAATCATAAAACTCCAAGGAATCACATCCTTCTTTGGCATCTCGTCAAAAATAAATTGAGCATCACCCAAATCTCCCATTTTGGTGTAGAACTCAAGCAAAGAAACACCAACGTAAATATCCAATTCATAACGAGTTTTCAAAGCACACCCATGAACACACTTTGCCATATTAAAGGCCTCTAATCCTAGACAGGCCTTAAGCACGCAAGCAAAGGTATAATTATTGGGCTTCAACCCACAAACCCGCATTCCAGAGAAAAGTTCCAATGCCTCTTCAAAACAATCATTCTCTGCATAGCAGGTCAACATTCCGGTCCAACAAACCATGTCCTTGTTAGCAACCCCATTAAAAACCTCTCTAGCACTCTGTACGTATCCACACACAGAATATGCATCAATTAGAGCAGTCCCAACGAAGGTATTAGTTTCATGACCAAGCTTACAGATGTAACAATGTAGCATCCAACACAGCTCCGCCCATTCCATACCCACAAGCAAATCCAGCATCGCAGTAAAAACAAAAGGGTTCATCTCTTGCCCTTCTCTATGTAAGCGTTGGAACAACTGTATACCCTCCAAGTATCTAAACGAATGTTTCTGCCCTTGGATCAAAGTAACGAACGAGATTGTATTTTTCTCTGGCATCTCATCAAACAGCTTACGTGCATCATTCAATAAATCCGCTTTGACGTACAAGTTCAAAAGAACATTTTGACCGAACAAGTCAAGGTAATTACCCCTCTTTAGAACATGACAGTGCAAGGCTTTCCCTCTAACTGGGTCGTCGTCTTGGATACAATCTTTGAGCAAAGTAGTATAGACACGAGATTCGAACTCCAGAGAAGTCGCACATTGAACTTGTTCCCCTCGCTTCTGCTCTTCTTCTTGCCCTTGCAGGCTCAACGCAGCTTGCGCTGTAAAACGATGTCCAGGGAAGCATGTCCAAGTGTTAATTGTAAAATGCGTCGCAAAATCAAGGCATGAAAATGCTTTACGATTGCGAGTCAATCTGATCATGCGCCTCAATTTCCAGAGACCGCAAACCTTCACCAAGTGAGAAAACCAAACAGAGTCGAATAGTTACTTCGTCAAGAAGCCGCAGTTCGTGAAGCGTAGGTGACTTCATTCACCAGACCCGCGAATCAAAACCCGTCAATCAGCAGTTAACAGAGGGCAAGGAGCAGTGAAGAGGACCATCAAAACGCAGCGTTTAAGGTAACTTCGACCGCGGAAAAGAAGGCAGCGTAACCAGCGTCTGGATTTCTATTCAAACGGTGTCGTTTCAAAGCCACTAAAGAATTATTAGGATTTCGAAAATGACATGTAGCCCATCAGTTTAGTAACCCATGAGAGTCCAATAAATTTATTTCATTGATTAAATTTAATTAATGAAATAGTTTTATTTCCACCGTTTTATCTCATAATCATTATCCAAAATTTATTGTTTTAAAATAAATTCTATTGTTTTTTAAAGCACAATCTAGAATTTATTTATTTTTGACATTTCATTGAAAAAACACGATGGAATTAAAATTTACCCGATAAAACTCATTGATAATAGATATTGTTAGAAAGAATTTTATGCATTGATTCTAAATATGTAATTATTTAAAAAAAAATTATAACATATATTTTAAGAGTTAAAATATTTTAAAATTTCGTTTAAGATATTAGACTCTCATAAACTATTACTATATGAGATATCTATCACTATTGCTAAGATTTTAAAGGGTTGTGAAGTGTCCGTTTATACTATATATGTTGATGCCTTGCCCGAACAGTTAACACAATAATATCTCGACATTTGCACAAACACAACCGACCAAAACCTCTTCTAATCCTTTTAAAATAATAATTTTTTGGTAGTGGTCAATGAAAACAAATAACTTTGCTCCAAAAAAGGTTCTTCATTCACGCGAGAAGGTGCCACGAGTCTTAAATCTGGGTTACCCCTTAAATCTCTGGCATCTGTCGTTGAGGCATTTCATCGAATACGACATAGGCGACTTTCTGTCCGAAGCAGAGTATATCTTCTTCTCTACTTATGCTCCTAATTTATTCCTTCATTCCTCTCCTCAAACAACAACTCATAGAGCTAGATCAAATCAACAGATTAAAAACCAACTCTCTGTGTAGTGAATTGTGATTAATTCAAGCAAGGATGACTGACTGGGGCCCTGTTGTGATAGCGGTGGTGCTGTTTGTGCTGCTGAGTCCAGGATTGTTGTTTCAGTTACCTGGGAAAAGCAGAGTGGTGGAGTTTGGGAACATGCATACAAGTGGGTTGTCGATTCTGGTCCACACCATCATTTTCTTTGGCCTCATCACCATCTTCCTTATTGCAATTGGTGTTCATATCTACACTTGATGATTATTGAGCTACTCTGTCTTCTATCAATACTGAAGTTGGGTTTCAAGAAAGGTACTCTCTTTATACTCCCAATTCTCTATTGAAACACAGAAAGCCCTTCCTGTTTTGTATTGTATTTGGCTTTATTTGTGTTTCTCTTCTGGGTTTTTTGTGGTTCAACTCTTGTTTTCTTGTAATTTTGCTCTTGTTTTCTGATACAATCACAGAATTTGTAAGACACAAGATTCAGCAATGATTTCTTAAGTTTGTATTTAGAATGAAGCAAGGATGCTTTTGACTCAAAAAATCAAGTCCTAGTGACAACAGGCACCATCAAACCTTCTCAGTTCTCACTGAACCAGCTTCTCCTGAAATGGTTGAAGCTATAACGCTCAACATCTCTCTCTCAGGACTAAATATTTGTATTCAAATCCTTCAACAATTTACCATTCTTTACTTAACAAAGAGTACATGCCCACAAATTTTCGGTAGCGTCAGGAAAAACAGTTATCCACAATTCCTGCATCAGTACTCTAAGAAGCTGCATAGTTCTGGAGGCGGCGCCACTTACTAGAACACCAGTGCCCGCTCACTCTTCCAGTACATATTCCAACACTCTAAACCACCACTTCACAACAGTTTCCATTCTGCACCAGAAGAAAATTTTAGAGGAACAGTCCGTCAGCAATTATCAAGAATAAACGAACTTTAAACTTAAAGGACTTAACTACACATATCTTGACCCCATTAGATGACGGAGATATTAGTAGTTGATAGGATTAAAAATGGGAGGAAGAAGTAGATGAGTGCATTCAAAGTTAACTAACAATTCTTTCTAAGGTTAAAAGAGAAAATCATACGACTCGTGATGATTTATGATTATGAGTGTTAGGTTATTAAGGGATAATATATCCAAAAAAAATACATGTAGTAGAAATGTGAATGCTTCGTTGTTGTGTAATTATATGAGTAGAAATTCTCCTATGTGGATCAAAAGTGTGGACCAAGTTTGTGAACTTGTTTTTCAACCATAGATATGGTGGGTCCCATAATAAATGTGTGGCCCCCACTTATGTTGTGATTGATTACAACCATTGGATTTTGGTCCACAAACTTGGTCCACACTTTTTGATCCACATAGGAGAATTCCTGATTATATGAGTCCATTCAAGGTATTTACATTAACAATGAACGAAATTGTCTCCAAATTATACAAAACATCACAATTCCAAAAAGAACAATATATGATGTTGAAATTGTATTGAAATTTGGACCCTAAAAATGTTGTTTGTTTGGTTAATACAATAAATGGTTGATGCAATATATTGTGTCTCATAATGGTTCACCAAAACGCAGCCATCGTATATAAATCTGTCACATGATATTTTTGGTTCGTTCACCGCACTCTGTCAAAAGCGCGTGGGATTGCGGTTAGTGTAGGGAACCAACTAATCACGCTAACTTTTATCTAAAATTATACGCAAATATCAATCGAACGGACGGCTGTCGTGTTATTTTCATGTATCCAACGATCATAAATATTTAAAGGTACAGTTGAGATTATTAATTAGAATTTTAATTGCTACGCGCGAAGTCGAGAACAGTAAGTTTCTCCTTATGATGATCACAGTAGCCATCCTGCCATGTAATTACTCACACTTGGTCCAGCAGTTGTTATTGGATCTGTTGGATATCTGCAAATATATGCAACAAAATCTTAATTTAAAGTACTCAAAAGTTACAAGCTTTTTTATAACTTAAGAAAAGTTCACGACTCACATTCTATGCACACAAGGTGTTTGATAAAAAGAAATTAATATGTTTGAGGTCATACCCAATATGAAGGGTGGGCTCACAGTCCAGGGGGTGAAAGAAGCCATCTCCCTGAGGTTGAGCTTGCTGTCTTCCATAGCCCACATCTTCTGCACTTGGATTCAGTTGAAGTGAATGTACATGGTATCCTTCCACCAACTGCAAATGCATTCTCACACTTCCATAAACCTTCTGAAGCTAGATGTATAAGACCATTCCAACAAGGCAATAAAGTGGCTATATATATAGAAATGGAACCCACCCTTTGTTTCAAGTTCTTATTTGCTTCACCAAGCAGGTGTTCCTGCATATATAAGCATATATATATGTATACAAGAATCAGAAACAGAAGAGAGATCACTAGCTAGAAAAAGTACCATAGCAACTGAAAGAGAGTACTATTAGTTGCCAAACCTTATGTTGTAGATCAGTGAGTTGATCCAGCATGTATTGAGTCTGTCAAGGAAATTGTTCAACTGATCAAGACGAGTAATGTTGTTGAATTTGTCTCATATGAGAGAGAATGATCAATGTACAATACTTTCACATCTAATATTCAGTACTTTACTTTTCTTTGGGATTGCTTGTAGATAATGAAGCTCGTTGTCATTCAATTACATATATATTGAGTCAAATGTATATATAAAGTAAACGACAAGTACCCGGATTGATCTGATTTGCTTCAGTGACATATCCAGCTGCCTTTCAAGTGACTCAAGCTCCTTGCTGTTTAGAGGACCGAGATCTTCTCCCAGAAGATTCCTAGTGTACATCAAACACCACCCACACACACACATATATATTCAAGTTACTGAATATATATTAACAAGCTTGGTGTACAAAAAATTGCATGGAAATCAATGGAACTGAGAATTACCTTTGGGTTCTCTGTAGGGCTTCATAGCGTGCTTTAAGCTTTAAATATTCCTGCTGGCTACTTAGCTCCTGCAGTCACACAGCATACAAATTCATGTGTATATATATAACATGTATAGTTCACACTTCGCAGTAAAAGACCCGATGGAAAAAACATGTATATTCTGGTTCGTTAGTCCTTGCTTCTTTTAATCACATCATTATCCAGAATATAATTACAATTATGGAGAGCAGGCCACTACTAGCTACCCAACTCTTGCTAGCTTCTGAAGACTCCAAAGTCAATGAGCGCTCAAATCAAGCATGCAAAGTGAAAGAATGACCAACCTATGTCCAACACATGCAATTATGTTGAAAATATATTCAATTTAAGAAAAGGATTTCAAATGAGCCATTCCCAAATAGATTATGGCTGTCATGGTGATGATTACGTAAGGATCTATGTAACATTGTAACCTCAAAGAATTGCTTATTGCAAGACAAAAAAAAAAAAAGAACTTCATGGAATCATCAGATCAGATGAGTGTGGATCAGACTAAGTTAGCACCATGAACAAATGGTCATAAGAGCACAATTTACTCACCTTACATATGACAGTTATCAATAATTATTGGGTATTTCTTTATATATACATGTATATTTCTAATTTACTTTCAAAGTACATGTCAATTAATTAATTATATTACAAATCTGTCACTGCACTTATTTCTTCTTCTTCTTTTTTTTGATAGAACAATGTTCATTTCATCCATAGTTATTAGTATAATCCAGAGAATCATCTCCAAATTAAACAGGCAAGAAAATTTTAAAATTTGTTGGGGAAACGATCAAAGGAGCAGGATATATAAAAGGCAGTTTTTACAAACAAATATAAAAGAAAATATATAAGCATTACCAAGGCCTCCCTTGCAGACACATTTGTCTCAGGTGCTCCATTGTTGCACTCCTGGTACCTCTCAAGGCTTTTGAGCATGCTGTGAAAAGAAATTAGGGTTAACTAATTAAGATCATTAATTATTGTGGAAGCACTATTCTTAATGAAAGCATTAGGAAGCAAAACAAGTAAATGTAACGAGAAGTAAGTATCAAAGTACTTAATTATTTAAAATTAATAGTTAAGGCATTGATCTGGGTTTGCAGTAGGAGGAATTCGGAGATCTTGTGGATATTAGATTGCTCACCATGAAACCCTGTCAATCAACAACAGACTTCCAAACCCATCAAATTGGACATAAATTGACAAATCTATGGGAGAGGAAGAAAGAGATCTAAAAGAAACAAAACCCTAATCAGCTTCAAGGTACCCTCGGAAGGATCAAAACCAAAACTTGAAGCAGATGTCTCCATCTCTTTAATTGATAGACAAAACACCATGTAACACACCCAGAAAGGAAGAGAGATTTATGATCCCATGGAAAAAAAGAAAAGAAAAGATGAGGGAGCTGTTAATATTAATGAAAACATCTGCAACAAGAACATGGGGAAGAGAGCAAGCTCTACTAAATTTTGAAAGGAATAAAATTAGTAGAAAAAACAAGGGATATAGAGAGATGGAAATCACAGAACAAAAAAAAACCCTAATTTGATACAGATCCAATAAACTGTAGGGCTCTTCATGAATAACCCAATTAAATTTGAGTATGAAAAATGAATATTCAAGATAAAAACTGGTTCAAAACTGAAAACCCACGAAGTTTCCATGATTTTACCGGAGAAAGGGCATAGAAATGATGATGTTTATGAAGAACAAAACCACTCCAGAACTGAGAAAATTTTTATTAGACTGAACTTTAGCAATGAAAATTACAAACAAAAGGCAGCCAAATTGGCCTGATCATGGGACTAGAATTGTTAGGGAAAAAAAACACACACACGCAGAAGGAAGATCAGTGTATCATGAACACAAAAGCAAAAGAAAATCATCACAGAAATGGGAAATTCTAGATGACATAAACAAGAAAAGAAAACACAAGAGAAAAGGCAAAGACTTTCGGAACCTAAAACCATTAATAATAATGATAATAATATATTAAGTAATAAGAAAGGAGAGGAGAGGAGAGTGAATAAAACAGTGAGACTTCTTTTCATGGTTTTCCAGTTGCAGATCTAACATCAACACCTACAACATACACACTCAACCTGCTAAAAACGTCAAGACAATCTAGGAAACGGAAAACCTTGAGAGGAAAACTACTCTGCTATCTTTCCTTCTTTTTCAAACAAAAACAGCAAAAAATAAAACCCTCAAAAACCTCAAGATCTATAGTCAGAATTCAAAACAAGAAACGAGAATCTTTTTTCTTTTTCTTTTTTGTGGGTAGAAAGATAGCGAGCAAAAAAATGCTTCTTTTTAGAAGGTACAGACACCATGTTTTGGTTGGTCGTTTTGGTGATTAAAAACACACACAATATATGTGTAATATTGCATATATATGTGTGTATATACCTTGAACTACTGCAAAACTCGTACAGTTTTCCTCTATTGGAGAAGATGATGAGAGCAACCTCTGCATCACAAAGAACGGAAAGCTCATAGGCTTTCTTCAATAGTCCGTTCCTTCTCTTTGCAAAGGTCACTTGCCTGTTGATCTTGTTCTCAATCCTCTTCAACTCAACCCTACCTCTCCCCATTATTCCAATTAATTTTAATATTTCTCTCTCTATTTTCCTTTCACCCAAACACCTATTCTCACTCCACCTTCCCTTTCCTCTCCCCTGGTTCTTCACCAATAAAGCTTCCTCCTTTTACACTTTTTTGATGGCCCTCCTCTTACCTCATATACATATGAATTCTCGTCGACTTAAAATAATGGTCTAAAATGCTGAGGGCGTGTATAAGTGAAATGATGTCCACATGTTTCAAATCAACGGTAAAAACAAAGGTTCATGACTTAAAAGAACTTAAAATGCGAACCATTTTCCGTAAAGGGTAAACATTGAACAAGTCTTGGCGTGGTCTTATTATCAATAGAATTAAATCTGAATTTAAGAATTAATTGAGTGTATTGTAAGTTAGTACTTCATACTTTCATGGGAAAGGAGTGGGGCTTTGAAGAAACTAGTCTCATTTTTTGCCAAATATGTAAAATGCATGAAAAAGAGAAGCTCCGATGAATCTTTTTGTGGGAAAAAAAAAAATTTCCCGGGAAAGTTAAATGGACTTTCTTGATGAGAAAATAATAGGAAAGTGATTAGTTCTTTAGTTTGGCTGGTGCAGTCGTAGGTAGCTCCCTTTGACCCGTAACAAGGCAAATGTGACATCCTTTTTTCCTAATCTTGTGAGAACAAAGAAAAAAATATATAGAATTGTTCAATTCAAGATGGGGGGTGATGTGCTAGGGTTTGTCTTGTTTTTGAGAATGAATTTTATGCTGTAACAAACCAATTTCATCACATTCACTTATCAAAAGGGAATATTTTTTCTTGAAAAAAACAAAAAGTTAGAGCATTAATGAGTATGAAATTGCAGGGGTAGAATGAGCTTATGAATTTATCCAACATCCGGCTCGAGTGGATGAGGCCATAAATTTTTGGTGTATAAATTTGGTGGTATTCGGTGAACTATCGCGAGATGAAGGGATTAAGTCTATTATACTACATCGCTTAGAGAAAGATATGAAGTACAATATACAGATCAAACTTCCTTAGTAATAAGAAATATTTTTTGGAAGTTAAAATTAGTATGCGTTTGTGGTAGGGTTGAGAAGACAAAAGAAAGTAAAAAAAACCCGAAAATTCTTGGCAAGTTGAATATATGAATGATGTGGGCCAGACCCAAAAGGTCAAATTTCTTACCGCTTTAAGGTAGACAACATCAACGTCAGCTGTAATCACACGTGGACCTCAAACTTGTTTTGGAAAATCTCTCTTTAAGAAGTCTACCTCTTGGTGGGCCCTAACCTAGGGCATTATTTCTTTTGCCTTGTTTGTCTTTGCAGCTGCCAGCTGTCTCACACCTTTGTTTTTGTCCTAGAATGCGCACATCAGTAAACGGGCCCTTATTGGACTAATTGGTGGGCTTGGATTGGTAGACCGTCACAAGACCCGGATGTCAGGCCCATTAGAGAGTTCATCACTGGGCTGGGCTTGAATGAATTATTCCATCTGGCCCATCATTGATGCTAAATAAAAATACCATGCACTTCAATTATATTATTGACACACACACAAATATATTTGTTTATTGGTTCACTTTCCATTCCATCAATGCCAGGTCTGGTCTATGTTATGTTGTAGGACCCACATCTTAACTTTCCAGAAAAATAAAAAAAAATATATCTTATTAAAAAAAATAGAAAATGTACATTATATGATAATAATATATATTCATAGGCCCATATGTAGGAGTAATGGCTATTGGCATTATCTATAAGGCATTGTGGTTAAATTAACATCACTATATATGCTTTCCTGCCTAAATGGACCCTAATTCCTTGATTCTAGCTTAGTTAATAACTTGTAATAAGCAAACATAAACAACTCTTTCTTAGCATCAACACATACAACTTGCAACAACAATTGGAATATCATAAGAATCCTATATACATATATATATCACTTTTATATTGTATTTAGCATAAAGTAAGTAAATTGACATTACAATTACATTGTGATCTATAGATAGATGGAAGTTCGAATGTAGACTTGAAAGACGGTGGATCAACTTCATTGCCAAGTGGCGGAGCAGTTGGAAATATATAAGGGAGTGAAATATATAAGGGAGTGAATCTCTCTGAAACCAAATTATTTGGCTTCGGAAAGCTTTGTGGCCGCGCTTTAGATTTTAACTCAACTTACGTTGCGCTAGGTGAAAATTTTATGTGCTCATAGGCTTAACTGTTTGAGTTTATGTTCATATCGAATCTCTAAATGACAAACTTGTATAGTTTCGTTCTCGGTTATAAAAAAACTACACAATGGCCAGTTAATCCAAACTAATTAGAAATCACAAGAGATAGTTCCATTATATATGTTAATATTCCTACCAAGAATCAGAATCAACAAGTCTCTCTTGGTTGAGTCGCTCACGAACATACAAAATATAGCTTGTAGCCTTTGTGTCCACATTTGGTTCACCACCATAAGTGTCAGCAGAGGAGACTTTTTGCACTAGTAATGGAGGATTTGACAAGTTTTGGGCAGAGAAGAAATCTGCAGAATTAGGACCAGATTGGGTTGTTGGTGGGCTTGGTCTAACCTTGCTAGTTTTTGTGACTCTAGAGAAGGACTTGGCTAGCTTACCACTCATGAACCCTTTTCTCTTGTCTTGGGTTGTCTCCATTTTGGATGTTCTACGTTCAAGGAAACCTATATAATCTATTTATATAGAGATTTGGGTTATTGAAATGACAAATTTACCATTGAAAATAGATTAATGGGTTTTGGATAGGATGGAATGAAACCTATATAGGACCCACAACAACTAGCCATTGTTAGATGATATATTCCATTGGAAATGACTCATAAGATATGGTCTATGATATGTTGTTATTCACCAAAAGATTGCTTTTTATTAGGACTATGTTTAAGGGGATATGCATATTCCAAAGCAATTTAGTTCAATTATTTTGATGTATTATCCATTCCAATTTGTCCCCTGGGGCATGACCCAACGATAAATACGAGTACTGGGGTATGTGATATTAGGGTTCATTCTTGCAATATCGGAAATTCTAACCCACTCAAATTGACAATATTGTCTCTTTTAAATTTATTGGTTCACTCAAATCAATAATGTTGTTAGATTACAAGTTTGACACTCCTCTATACTTTATTCTAGATTGAACAAGTAGATAAATAAATGTACATCCAACTGGATCGAGACATTGCCCCGGTCCATATCAAAAATTCCAACCCACTCAAATCAATAATATTATTTATTTTAAATTTTATCGAGTGATTATGGATACATTCGATTCACATCAACTTTGTTTTTATGAGCCGTCCCCACAGCATTTGAACCCAATAAAAATCTTGTTATTTGAGAGATGCCGGTTTACAAGTCTGGCATGCAATCAATTGCGTATCGTGACTGACCTGAAATATGTGTGGACAAATGACGCGCACTGTTTTTTTCTTATGTGATAAGGATGGAATTCGCAACCATAATCTCTGGGTGCACGGTATTGGCAAACAATGTTGTTTTCCTAATATGAAATAATGAAATGATGGGTCAACCAAAAAAATTCAAAAAGTCATACGAAATTATTGAAGACAAAGAACAATATTCTTCACTTGGAATTGCTCGGTGAATTCTGTCCAGTGAGAACATGTAAAAAACTTGCCCTAAACACACATAAATTTGATTTGATCAACTGTTCCATTTCAGACAATTATCTTGCTCCAGCGTAAAGTATGTTCTGGAGAAATATTGTTAGTAGCATATAAGGAACTCTATAACTTCCAAAAAAAAAAGTTTTAAAATTTTCTTAAGATGGTACATTGCAATAAAATTATTGGAGTTCAGAAGACCAAGAACAGCTCCAGAAATTCCATAGATTAGGGAGCATTAAAAATTATACTTAAAAGGGGCTAAAAGTTTATTTTGGCAACATCTTCAAATCTGGATCGGTTACGGGTATTTTTATTTCTAAAATGAAACCCTTTTAAGCTCGCCAAGGATAGCTAAAGATGAGGATGAGCTACTCCCAGGAGAAGGAGAGAGTCTGGTGAGGGGCACTTGCAGATGTTGATCCATCAGGACCTATGTGAAACATATCCTGGCAATTTAGGTTGGTGTCGCTGCCGCTATTGGGTACAACAATGGATCCAAGCGACTCACCCCCAATTCCCAGACGATTATACTGCAGGCTTGGAATCAACGATGACTGAGTTCGGGTATCCAGCGCAGGCTGCACCAAGTGGCTTAAACCAATATCTGGTGTATCCGTCGAGGGTGGAGGTGATGACAGAAGAGAGAGAGCACGACCAGCATCGATGACTCGGTTTAACCCACCAGAGAACATCTTCTGGGTGCTGCCACTATTACCCAGGGTGGAATTGGCATCAAAATGTGAATGAATTGGGGAATTGCTAGGTAATGTGGAACTATTGCCCTCTAAGAATGGGAACTGCTTTCCTACTCTGTAGCTCTTAGAAAACGATCCTGGGAAATGGTTGCTGTAAACAAGAGCGTCGTTCTCAGTTTTGACAGAGCCAGACCAGGCAGAGCTCACAGGACTAGTTGAAAGAAACTGTGCAGTACCAAAATGCAAGTACCTGGTACCTAAAACATCAAAGTTTTATACAATTTAATCAGAAAAGATTTCACCAAATTAATGATTAAAATTTTCTAATGGGATTGCAAAATAAGTATAAGCACATGATATATTTCAGTAGATCATAAAACTGAATTATCTATGCATGCTAAGGGTAAATTTCAAAAAAAAAAAAAAAAACAAATTGAATACCACAAAGCGATGATTTGGGGAATGGATAAACTTTGCCCATCAACTGACTAATGGTAATGAACAAGAATATGGAGATGCTGCTGGTAACGCATATGAGTAAGAGTATTCTTATTCCGATTCCAGTTCACATGAAGGAAGTTTACATTGACAGGAGTATACAACTTCTCAGAGTAAGAATTCAGACCTTGGTGATTGGTAAATAACCTTCCAGAACTTATGGACAAAGAGTCTGGCTGAGGTTTCCTTCGACGCCGGTTATGTCCATCAAGGCGTTTTCTGCAGCTACGCTTTCCCTCATCAAACTCTCCCAAGGAATGGAACCTAAAATCCAAGAAATGAAGCCTTTTCAGAAAAAAACTAAAAGAACTATACAATTGAGTTATTGTCCTAGAAGATGAATGCGACAGATATGTATATTGGCAAGGAAAACAGAATCATAGTATTGGAGTAAACAGTATAAATGTAGACGGAAACACAAATAGAAGGATCTCGTATGGGGCCACAATCTTGCCCAAAGTATATCCATCAGGCAGCTTAATTGCAGTACCATTATCATAAATTCCTTCAACTCTAATAAAGCATTTATGGTTTTGACTCCATAGTTCTGGCTCTCTGCACTATAATTACGCCAAAGATGCAGTAAAATCATAGGATGCCAATTTTATGACACTACTCATGTTAACTTTGCTTCCCCATGCCTTGTGGGCATAGACAGATGCACAGACAGAAGACAACAGAAAATTAGGGATTGTTTTTGGGCACTAACTTATTGGTGAGGTTGCTCGTTCTGACTTATTGTGAAAACCCTCTTCACCAAAATGCTTACATCTAACTTCCAGAGGCACTTAAGTGAAACAAAATGTGTAAATTACTCAATAAAGCATCACTTAACAAACAAGATGCTGAACAAAAATTTCTTGGAGTTAAAAACAACACTGAAACATTGAGTTGATATCTCATATATAAAACATGTTGATACCACAAGCAACCAAAATGACACCCAAATAGTATTCACTATGTGTGTAATATGAGCTTGTGCTAGCACACATACAGCTTTGAGGACAGTATCTCCACATTTCAAGCCAACCACAAATAAGAAAGAGAAATTCCAGCCTAAACCCACGTAAGGATTTTGATCACAAGTTCACAACACATGACAAGAAGAAATAAAAAATCAACTTCCAAGCAGAAAGTAAACAGGATTTTAACTACTTCAGCATCATAAGCTTCTCGGTCCTTACCTGCTGCACTGCTGACAAAATCTTCGTTCTTGACCCTTAATCGTAACCGTAGGAGTCTTAGAGTGAGCTTCACATACTTTGTGTCGCCTGTGATAGTCCCTGCATTTGCTAAGGTCTGAAGTGCACCCATCGACCAAGCAAGAAGAGACTTGGGTTGTATTGTTCGGTGCGCGAGCTCTCTTCAATGATCCAGACGATGATGACGACTCCATCACACAGTCACCAAGACCCTTGGATTTGCTCACCAACTTGTCAACCAAGTCACCTGAACTTCCAAGCTTTAAGTATACTGACTAATGCTTCACAGCTTGACGCACCCTTATGCTGCCAGGCTCAATAACTTGAGCAATGTGAGAAATGCTTAGTTCTTCAGATTCATCTAATTCAAAACGAGTCCTGAAATTATAGCCCATAGAACATGATCCTTTTGCAACTATCTTTTAGTCCTTCACCAACTGATCCACCCAGACAATCATTTAATGGCAGTTAAAAGATCAAATAAATAACCGGTGGTCACATATTAGGACACTGAATCTTCAATTTCTTCCCAAACAAACACAACAGAGTAGAGTTAATGAACAATTAATTTCAATTAGGCAGGGGATAGAAACCAAGACCACTTGAGCTCGTGCCTAGTGCTGCTCCTCAACTTCATGTACACAATGAAACAGAATCTTTCATGTTTCAATATAAAAACTTGAATTGTAGAAGAGAAACCATGAACTTCTTTTTTCAGGTTACAAAGACAAAGAAATGATTCAACTTGGCTTAGTATGTTCCATTGGAAAAGTGAATCACAAATTATCACTAACTTATATGGAAAAAAATTAAGAAATTGGACAATTAAGATCGGCCTAAAGGCATTGGTCCTTCACAATAAAGCGCAACATTATTGCCATTCAAATGGCAGATAGATGTCACATCACAAGAGTCAGCAGTCAGCACTCTCATCCCAGCCATACATGCAGTTCCAAAGATATCTTCTCAGGAAAATTATTCACCATTATTTTCTATTAACAACAATTTAAATTTTAAACTCTTGATTATAAAACAAATACATAGATAAATATCATGAAAGGTATCGGGGCTGATTTGTTATGTTCCACGGAGAACCACATGTTTCGCACTTTCAGTACAAATGTTGTTGTCTGAAGCTGCTTGTTTCCATTTCAACAAATAGAAACACAACTCACAGAAACAGAGAAATTACAGGGACCCAGTTCACAGAAACCTGTAACTAGTTCTGACTACTGATTACGCATAAATTGCACAAAAACTCAAAAAATGGGTACCTGAGAGAGCCCTCAGAAAGCAAAATTGCCGGTTATGGTTCACCCTCGACACCACAAGACCCAGAAGAAGAATAAGGAGAAGGAAGACTAAACTAGGGTTCCCTGCCAAGCCATTAATTGTCTGCCAATAAATACCATTGAAAAAGTAGAGCTAGCGAGTGTGACAGTGTGAGGGGACTTGGAGAGATGAGATAAAAAAAAGAGAAGGCGAACGAAAGAGACGACGACTAGGGTGTTGTTATTGAGAGCATTATTGGGAGGATAATGTCAGTCAACTAAAGAAGGCGTGTTCGTATTTTCGTAGCAAGAGAGAGAGAGAGAATGGAAAGGAGCTGATGTAGAGACTAGAGAAGGAGATGGTCTACTCCAAGTCTCCTGCCCTTTCCCCTTTTAGGCTTGAGAGTTTAGATAAGAGCGAAAGAAAAATGTGTAAAATAATACAAAACCCAATAAAACGAGTGGCAAGGAAAGGGACACAGGGTGTAAAAGAAAAGAGAGAGAGAGAGAGAGAGAGAGAGAGAGAGAGAGTGCGTGTGTGTGAGAAAAAAGGAGAGAGAAAAGTACAAAGGGGCATTGAGTTGCTTGTGTTTCGCATTCCATGACGTTTCCCTCCGTTGTTGGTTTTCTAGAGAGAGAAAGATGAAATATACATAGAGAGAGATGGCTTTCTTTCTTTCAATCAACATCTCATCCGTTGGATCTTGACCCTACGAATCTAAAGGCTAATTTTGTCTTTCTATTAATAATTCATTTCTCCACCCCTAAATTAAGAAATGATCTGTTACTGGGATGTTGGATCACCTGATTAATTAATTTTTCTAAGCAGACAGAAATAGAACAAGAATGTTTCCATAATTGTTGCTGAATCTAACATAGAAATTTACTTTAGTTTAGCTTAAACTACCATTACTTAATTAATGTTGTTGAATAAAGTCTTTTAAGTCTTTTTAACCACTTGAGTTATAACTTAGTGGTGAATTATTATGAGACCAAAGCATATAGATTCATAACTCATAAGATCCAAGTCAATCATTTCTAGGAAAAATACTCTCATAACCACAAGTTGAATTTTAACCCAAATTACTATGTTATCAAATAAAAAACTTTTGTACCGTATATGAATTTAAACTCATATCACCTTGTACAAAAAAGCTAAGACCCATGCTCAGATATTTAGGTCCACAAGCTCCTATAGTGTTCTTTGTTTAAAAAAACAATCTTTCTAACAATGACACCGACCAATCAACACACCATCTTTTCTTTAGATGTGTCATTCAATTTTTAACTTATTAGAGGTTATCTTCCAAGACCACTCCCTAATTAATCTTAGTGACATCATCCCCTTCTTTTTTTTTTAACCTGTCCAATTCCAATGGGTATTCCTAGAGAGAGTTTAATATTATAAGAAATTCATTTTTAAAAAAAAAGAAGAAGAAAGAAAGAAAAAAGAAAAGGCTATTAATTTCCTCTCTTGGAATCCTGCCATAGACATGCTTAAAAAAATGGAGTTACAAAAATGGAAACATGTCAAATGTTCCAGCATTGCAAAAACCCCTTTTAGCAGAGACCCACTATATGTAATCAATTGTTCTCAGCACCACAAGCCACAAACCTTAGCTATAGTAGATTTATGCCTCTTTCAAGAAGATAATGGCACCACCACAACCAAGAAAATAAACAAGGCCAAAGGTGATGGTCCCCTACTTAAGGGAATTCAAGTCCAACATGTCTTTAACAAAGTTGCTGTGTTTTGATTGCAACCATTCCTCACCATTCCATCAAGTCATAAAGCAAGCCCTCATACTCAAATAATAGCAAAGCACCTTCCTTTCATAACACAGTCTTTTTCAAAAGAATCCATTCAATTTTCGCCTACTTTTCACATAATAAACAAACATTAAAAGAACAAGAAAAATGGAGGCTTTAAGCAAAAAATATATATAACTAACTGGATAAAACCCAAGTCCAGATTGAATACCTTGATGGTAGAGTGCCTATTCAACATCAATGGAGGTTCCACCATTACCTAACTTTATATTATTGCCAATCATTTATAGTAGCTTCATTACAGTATTAAAATAATTTACTATTATTAGATGATGTTCTATAGTAACAACTTTCTATAAATATAAGAGATTCTCACCAACTCATTTGATTTTTCCGCCAATCTCTTAGAATTGTTTTAGTACGCAATCAAGATCAACCAAGTGTTGTGCATCTATTAATTAATACAAAAGACTATGCTTTTCTTATGTACACGTGCACATGAATGATTGCATGCTCCAATGTGCTCACCTGAACAAGAAATATTAAGTAGTATGTAAATGCAATAAAGTATATCTACATACAAGACTTTTTTCACCGAAGCTCGGATATGTGATTTCTTCTTATCATTCCCTGCATAATTACTACAGTAATATTCAGTCTCCATTATTGCGCCATGACCCTCAAGTCCAATTTATTTTGGTATGACTAACCACCCTAGACCATAAGCTTGCAGAAAAAGGAAAGCAAACTCTTTTAAGTGCTTCCCTTAATATAAATTAAGGAGTCTTTGCAACTTTGGGTACAACTATAAACGAGTCATCACCCATCAACCCAACTAATCAAACCAAATTTGCTAAATTAATCCAGCTGAACACCTGACCATTTTCACTAATTTCTATGCCCGTACTCCTTCAGTCTTAAAACACAAGATTCTCTCTTTTAGCTTACTATGAGGGTTTACTACGTAATAAATTTTCCCACCAACAATACATACTTCAGGGATGACTACGGAGGGTCAACCACCAATGCGCGCAGTTGATGCTCAATTGGCGGATGCGTAAGGAAGAAGATGACACTTGCTATTGGACACCCCCACAAACTTTTCAAAGGCGGAAGAATCCAATCGTGGGAAGCAAAATAAAAATGATAAAAGTAGAAGACTGTGGGCCTTATCTAGAACGCACCGGTATGACAGAGAGCAACTTTAACTACTTCCACTAGTAGAGATTTTAGCATCTTTTGCATGAAAAATAATTTAGAACAGAAACATCAACGGCTAGGGTTGATTGAATAAAATAACTGGATAACAATGTCAAATAAATTCAGTTCAGCTTACAGCTCATTTAATTACCTGCTATCGTTCCTAATATGATTAAAATGAACATATTACTAAATCAATATGAACAAACTTTGAAAGAGAACCAATTATACAAACCTGGAAGGGCCACAGTATTTTATTACTCGACGCCCAAAAGTTCTTACTTTGAAGGATTGTTCTGCAAGAGAAAAAGGTTTGTTCAAAACATCAAATGTATATTTTGGATTGGGAAACAGATACAAAAACCCCTTAGCCTTTTGAAACACAGTGGAAAAGGCCACCCAATTTTTTCTGTAGGAAGCTCAAGGCCAGAGAGAGCTGTTAAAGCTGAGGCCAAGTGTTTCCTAGATTATGAACTCTGTTTAACCTAGCAACACCTATAAACACATGTTCAATCTTCTTCTTTTTATGTTCTTTTCTATGCATCTTTTCACAGTTAGAGAATTTGCGACCACTGAAATTTATAAAAAAAATTAAAAAAAAAAACAGATCAAGTATCTTATGTCCTTGGAAGTATTTAGAAAAGAGGACACAGGCTCTAATCATTGGAATATACAGCTTCGCTACATGTGCAAAAAAGTTGGGAGTCTTGATCCTTTGTCACATACCTCTACTATATGGCTATGCTTCAAGAATGGAAACAAGTAAATTTTTCTATAGGTAGTATTTTTTTTATGGGTGAAAGCGCCTGCACCTTACGCTCATGGGTAAGATGGTGAGGTTCTATCATTTACACTGGTGATAACACAAAACACAAGTAAATATACAAGCTCCAACTTTTTTCAGTGCAAATTGTAGTGTCATCCTTTGAGGCTTAGTTGCATCAAACGTGATATACTATGCATTTACCTTTGATTGCAGTACCTTTTGGCTATCATTGAAGTACTGAATTGGATGGTTAATTCCAGTATCACATGATGCTCCATGAACAGCTTCAAATGTTAAGGTGCAAGCTAACTGAAGATATATTACACATTGTCCACATAAATGCCGAAGAGGAAATTAAATAGATAAATAAATAAATAAGCATACTAAAAGACAACCTATGACCTGATAATGTCTGTTTCGGACTTTATCCATTACATCCTCCACTGCACGACTAGCTAGTCCCATTTTGCCCAGTGCGGCCCTTAAGTTTTCCTCGCTGTCATGTAAATTTGACAGGCCAGAAAAAGGAAGAAAATATACAGCAAAAGCATTTGTCAGACATGTAGGCAATAAGCCAACATTTTGAATTATTATCATGTAAATAAGTTAAATTCAAATATCTGTTATGCGGTTATTGGACCAATTCCATTCATCATCATTGTCAACTTTTCCCTGGTACTAAACTTTTGACACGATGAGGGAAGGAAAAAGGCACAAAACTATAGCCAAGTCATTCTATGTGCAGGTGTCATGCATATTAGCAATAGCGTCCTAAATGAGTGACCTTAGAATTATGAGAACCAGAGTGGAACTAACCTGAAATGACGGTATGGACAGCCATGATGATCTCCTACACCAGGAGTCAATGAAATTACCTTTTGACATGAGTAAGGTGTATAATCCTGCAATATCATAAATAAGCAATTAGGGATTAGACATACACAAACATGCTGCTAAAAGGACATGCTACTCTTCCTGACTCATTTCTAGAAAAAAAAAAAAAGGAAGGTAAGACCTGCCTCCTTAGTTCCTACTATTCGGAATTGATTATGATCTAACACTATGGAGCATCATAGCAAAGGTAACAAATATATACGTACAAATTTTAACAGTATAAGATTGACGCCTTACTATTCTCTTCCCTTCTTTTCCATAGTTATGCCGTATGTTGTACGCATATTCCTTGTCAAACCTCTCTGCCCCAACCTATAACAGGCAAAGATCAAGCACTATGTTAAGAATAAAAAGTAACTACATTCTAAGTTCTAACAAGTTAAATTAACGAAACACATCAACAACATTACGATTTTACTGTCCATTTGTTCAACCAATACTTACCTTTTGGGAGAACTCTGCTCTCCAGAATGCAAGCGCATCATCCAGCTTCAACCCAACACCCTACAAAAAAAAGGAAAAAAAAAAATTTAACGCCCATTTAGAAGTGAACAAAAAAACACAAGTTCACTAAGCTTCGACAACAGCTGTAGGATTCATGAAGGGCAAATACACGTAGCTTTCTCCTGCATTGCTAGAGGCTATTTCTTTGGTTTGCACCAATAATACTAAGATTGCAATTAAGCAACTTTACCTCCACACTAAGGTTCAGCCTTATAGCAGATACATACAACTTATGAATACAAGCTTGGAGAAAAAAGAACAACTTAAGGAACTGCATGTCTGAAATGTCTAGTACCATATGCAAGGACATGACCAGCATGAAGAAACATGTCCATGTCCCAAGCATACCTCATTGACATGTCAAATACTTTAGAGTTACAAAGAACTCTCCAGTTATACAAGGTGGCAGAAAAACACTACCTTGAGAAAGAGACCTAATTGCATCCTCCCGCCATGCTTCAAATGATGATCCTCTCTCAGCTGCAGATGGCATTAAGTCACTGATGAGAAAGAAAATGTGAAACAACATATGAAAGAAGGGAAGTAGAAGTTTATGTAATAGAAGAGTAAAAGAGGGGAGAAACTTAATGAATAAGCTAATTTGAAAAACGAAAAAATCCCACGCTTATTTAAGTAATACTTGCCTTTTCAAATAGGTTGCGCATGCAAAGAGGAAATGAACTTTTAGCTACATGGTCAATGTCCTTAATTGATATCTCCGCGAATTCTTTTGGCTGCAGAAGTAGTCATCAGATTTACAACATTCAATTTTAACATTTGACCATGTCTAAAGAAGACATACACCAAACTAAAGTACCTGAGAATAGTCGGGACCCAAATAGCTCATGCATAGCGTTTCCACAATCTAGTATGTAACCAGAAAAGAATATAAGGGCCTAAAAACCAACATATAAATTTAACACTTCCAGTGATTGAATACATACAGGAGCCAACCGATCCTTCTCTTCTCTTATAGTAGATGTCCATTTTCTACAAGCCAAATTACAAAGATTTTAGAGGGCTGTAGAAGCTACCTAATAGTGTAGAACGCACACCAACAATAAGTATTTGTGCAGCTACAGACAGATGAGAATCAGTTTGTCCATAGAACCACAGGATGTGCTTATACCAGCAAGACAACTCCCCATTTGAGAGAGGAAATAAAGAGCATGTTTTGGCTTCCCAAAGAAAAGATCAGGTTTCCCCAGCCGTTCACTAATTTGGTAGATTTGATGATTTCAGACGCAAAGCTCTCTCACTTCCAAGTAAGCATTGAGCATAGAATAAAAATTATGTACTCCATTGCAAGAAAAGTACAGATCTTGGTTAAGACAAACTATCTATTAGCCAGCAGGCTTTAACAGCTAGAAGGAGCAACACTCTACAGTGAAATTATAGATTTGTAGGTGGTCTTGGAAATCAGTTCCTTATGTAACAAAGAAAAAACTAGACTGCTGGAGTATCAATAACCTGTTTGTCAGAATGAGTGCCTTTGACAGAAGACTACGAAATTGAGTGACAACAAGGGAAACCACCTACAAGATGAAAGGCATAAAAATTAATTAGATTTGTGATATCTATTACTTTATCAGGTAAATTCAAAGATTAGCAGGAGTCGTTGATGTCACCTGATTCATAGCAACATAAGCATACCCCTTACAGATAAAAACTCTACGACCAGCAACTAGCTCTGGGACTTCTTCAAATGGTACCTTCATCAGAGCACGAGAAAGCAAGATAAGTTGAAAAAATATGCTCATGGATTCAACCCTCATTACCGACATTGGATGATTTGAATGGTACAGGAAAAAAATGTATAAGAAAGTTCCAGCCCAGACGCACACATTGCCCCCAGATAAATATAACTTTCAATAAAAATTGGTAGATACCGTATCACCAAGTAAGGTTTCGTAATCATTATTCTCTAACTTATTTGAGTCATTTGACAATGAACATCAAATGCAGCAATACACCAGCCACCCGTAAACCAACCCATGGTCAGTGGGTAGAACACTGATTTTAGCCTAGAAATTTGAATGACAGCTATATGTCCAAGCATACACTTGAGACCCCCACCTAATCTCACCATAGGAAAACTTCTTTTCATGCTATTCTTCCAATATAATCATCCCCAAATGTAATAAGTACATACTGCAACTGCCCTTCAGATATAAAAGTAACTATCCACGCAGTCAAACAAACCTTGTAGAATATGGCATCGGCTGCAAAAGAAGGGGAAATAAAGCAGAAAGATAGAATGTCAGAGTCTATGCAAAAATGAACAGGAGAAGAAAAAGAAAAAAAGAATTCTCAATCAATATGATGTGGTCTAATTGTACAGAAGAATTACTTCATTTGAAGAGATTCATTTTAAATATTCCCAGTTTATTATCTCTCTTCTCATGATGAAGAGACAGAAGAATCTGCTCTTACCTGTTGGCAAAGACTGACCGATGGAACGTGCAACTTGGCCCAACTTGTCCTTTATGCTCTGTAATTAAAATTAGATCACCATGTTAAAAAAAATCTTTATGTTGGCTCCCCAAAATAATTATGCGCTATATCTCCATGCTAAAATATTAAGAAATGTATAAGAAACTTGAGCACAACCCCATGGTCTTGATACAGTAAATTGTGTTTATCTTCACAAATGATTAGACAGATTGAATAAAATCACCTCATATTCTGAAGTGCTAACTGCCTTGTACGGAAGGTCAAACTCTGCCATTAGAGCCCTCTAAAAAATGTTGATACCAGTCATCAGCATCAGCCCCGAATACACACATACTTATATAGTAAGCAACACTTCTAAAACAATACTCACTTGAGCATCAGAGCTTTCAAGCTTAAAACGATTGCGGAAGAGGGTAGTCTCCATCGAAAGAAACCATTTCCTTAGCTCCTCCCTGATGCACCAAACATAATAGGAAGCAGGTGAGCATGATATTTTAATCGAACCAGAGTCCGAAAGTGCAATAACTTGGCTTACGTTCTACAGTACACAAGACGGAGAACAAAATGCGATATTATATCCTTGTTGATGACCTCAGATGACAGCGTATGCCTCATATTTGTCTTCCAAAGGTCATTAACCTGGGCGACACAGAGAAAATTGAAAGAAACTTGCCTCATGTGAGAAACCTTAAATAGAAATTGAAAACGATAAGAAGCACAGGTTCCAAATCTCCATTACCAATTTCTGCATTTCTTCAGGTTTCTTTCCTCTGGAAAGACCATCAGAAATCCCTCTAAGAACTGCAACGAAAATAAACAGTAGCTAAATTACTGGACTCGAATGCCCTACAAATCCCATCTGCTTGTAAAACAATAAAAGTCATGGAGAAGCGAGCGGAAACAAATACAGATAAAGAAAATTGACGATCAACGAATTAGGGCGGAAGAAATAGAAAGAAAAAAAACAAGATAAAACAAGATAGACCAACAAGAAGGAAAAAGGGAAACAGAAACGTAATAGAGATACCCCGGAGACGATCCATGGCGAAGAGCTCAAAATCTTCAAGTCTAACTTCGAGAAGAGGAGCGGAACGGTAGAGAGGGAGATTTGAAACTACGTCGTTCGAAGGGGCTTTCCACCGAGATCCGACGATTTCCATTGATCAGTCCCTGGAATATGCCGTACTCTTCCGGTCCACAAATGACTGTATTGAATTAGTTCCTTCGAGATCTCTTCTGAAGATGCAAAATCAAAAAGTTGAATCAGCTTATGGTATTGGAATTTTTGAAAACATTGGCTCAATCTTCTCAAGCAAAAATGGATATTTTCGTCCGGTCTCCGGTCTTTCTATCCGTCGACGGCTATTTTATTGTGAATCCATCCCGCCTTCGCCCTTTTGTTAGCAGATCTTCGATCCACCCTAGAAAAGGTGTACTCAACCATGGATCTGAAAAAGCGCGCCAAATTGGGAAATTGGCGGGATCGAAACCTGCCTCTGATAAAAAAATGTTTAATTTTGATTATTAACAGGTCGGATTTATGGCCTGTTATAAATATATAATTCTAGTATAGTTTGTCAACATTTTAGATTTCGGCCCATTTAACGGGCTGTTATCAATATATAATGCTGGGCCAGCCCAAATCGTAGGGACCGGGCATCGTTTAATGGGCCAGGGAAACATATCAGTCAAGGGATAAAAAAAAATGAAAATTCTTTATTTACCTCCCCGCCCCGCCCGGCCCCGCCTGTCCAACCTTGTACCTCTTAACTGAAGTTACATGTATCAAGAACGATACCAACCGAAACTTCTAAACAAGAACACCCCATCTACAAAATTTAGTACCAGTTCTACCTCAATAAATAAATTTGGCAAGGGCACCTTCAACTATATTTGATATCCAGGGGCACAGGTTCCGGACAACCTTTATAAATTCTAAATAGCACAGCTGCATATCAATGAATTCGATTCTCAAGATCGCTGTCTACTTAAACGCCATTGCTGCGGCACTGCATTAATCGCACTGCGTGTTCGGGTAAGAAGTGAAGCATTGACACCAGGAATTCTGGACCCAAACAAACCAGAACTAGAAGAGCCATTGTTCGTGTCTTCTATGGCACTGAACCCATTTAGGACCCTAGGACTAGGTGTGCTGCACGCATCAACCACTTCTGATTCTCCATTAGTACCCTGGCAATAAATCAGCAACCAATGAGTTAGGATAATGCATGAAAGAAAAAAGATGCAGAACCTATAGACCAGTGGAAGGGGCAACCATACTGCAGGGATTGCCCAATGCCTCTTAAGAATGTGCAAAGAATAAAATACAAGAGGATTTTTTTTCTTCTTGGCTTCCAATATTAAAACCAAAAATTGGGCAAAGAAGCCAAGTATGAATTGCAAGTCACCAGGACAATCAAAACTTGCTTTTCCCCTATTTGCATCTAAACAGTGCATTAGAAGAAAACAAACCTCAAAAGATCCATTAGAAACAGCAGGAGACGGTGGTTCAAGTGATAAAGCAGGAGGAACAGATCCACTCTGAATAAGGCAGAAAATTGAGGAATGAGAATACGAAAAATATTTAATAAACGGTAGAATATTGTCAGCTATGTAATAACTAATAAATACAGTAATCACACAATTCATTCAGAAATATTTTAAAATCAATCGTGATCAGAACTCCTGACATAGCAGAACCGAGAAAGAGCAAAAACTCATAAATTTTTGGCAGAAATAAAAAAAAAAAACAGCATTGTATACAATGATTACCAATTGCAAATAAATTGTTTGATTTGCCAATTGACATGCCCATGCATATCGAAATGTGCTCAATATAGTTGCCGTAACAATGAGATGATAAAATGTATTGACCTTTATGGTCGGCCTTTTATCTCCTTATTCATCAATATGAATAAGAGTAGCACTCTTCACGCCGATAAATAGTCCTTAGGCCCACTTTCTTCCTAATGACATCATGGATGACAAATTAGTTTAATAATAAATAGTTTAATTAGGTTTCTCCTCTTCTCTTTTTTTTTTTTTTGACAAATAATTAGGTTTCTCTTTTTTTCTTTAAGTAATTGTACAAAAAAAAAAAATTTTAAAAGAAAATATGCTAGTTTTTATGCTAATTAAAATATCATCTCTACAGAAGAGTCTTAATTGCAGGCTTGAATATTATTCTCATATACAAGAAGTTAGAATTTTTTAAAAAAAATGAAAATTCATAATAAATTATTTAAAAAATCCTGTAAAATAGTAGAAAAATACTAGAAAATCAAAAAATATTACAAATCAAAATCCATCAAAAAAAAATAATATTAACAATCTCAAATAACAATCCAAAATACGTCCATGAAATATTAAAATCACAATCCAACATAACCATTACCAAATTAACAAACCAAAGAGACCAGAAGATGCATATGAAAGTAGAGTACAGAAGATTGAAAGAGGAAAAACCCCAAAGAATGCACATGAGGATTCTTTATTCCAATCTCTCCTCACTCATTATTCCAAATTCTTCTCACTAGAGGCAGTAGTATAATCACTGGGGGGCTGGGCCCCCAGTGAAATTTTGCAAAAAATGTTTTTATACTAGGCTTTAGGTACCAAGGAAAAAAAAAACACATTAGGCCCCCAATGATTTTTAATCAGGTCCCCACTGAAAAATAAGGCCTATTTTATTTTTTGTGTAGACTTGTTGGGGCCTGTGATCACTCGCTCCTCCTCTTTCTCTCCTCTTAAAACTTACGGCTTACGATTAGAATTGTTGCGAGTTTTGCACCTGCGATGAAGACATGAAGAAAGAAGCGGATGCCGTGGATCTGTTCTGCCAAATTAGACCTGTTGGCTACAAATTTAGGACTTGTTGGCTATTGCAACACATTCTTTTCTTCGGTGGTAAATTAATCAGGCCCCTTTTTGGGTGTTTCTTCTGCTCTGCTCGTCTTTAAATTGTTTTGCTATTTTTATTCATCTTTGCATACTATGTTATTTTAGACGCCTAATTACTAGCCAAACCTGGAACTTTCTCCAATGTAATGAATTAAGCAATATGTGGTTATTCAATTACAAAGTGGCAAGGTATATGCATAGCTAACGATCAATGAACAAAAATAAAAAGCTAATTTACGTGCCTGGATACGCTCTGTCGGTCTGCCATTTTCCAAAGTCATGGCCACAGTGCACAATTTCTTTACTCCTCTGTTCGTTTCATCCTGAATAAAACATTAAAATCCATAAATTTGCAATTGAAACTATAAAAGAATCATCAGAAACCACACTATATACAATGATTAAATTGTCAGAATACCTGTCTCCCTTCTATTCGGAGGATTTTACTTTCCTAAAATACAAAAAAAGGTCATCAGTCAAAGTTTAACATCCTGGTACTAAATTTATAAACGTAGTTACAAAAGAGGAAAGGTCCATAGTATTGAAGATTGTTCACCAGAGTTACAACAGCGTCACGAACACTCCTGACATCTTTCCCTATCCTTTCTGATCCTTTTTGCAGTACAACCACCTAAATGGATTCAGGCTTTCATGTAAATATATAATGTTGAATCCTTCATCATACAAAAGTAATATATCAGCCAGCATATATGTTGGACACACCTCGTTATCAGTTTGAGCATTAATTTCTGCAAACTCATCCAAAGAAGCATCCACACGATCAATTCTTGAAGATAAATGCCGCTTTGTAACCTGTAAAACCAAAAAAAAAAAAACAGACAATGTAATTTATAGATTTAAATATCAGAAGAAAAAAACCAAATATGTGCAGAAATGGATGTTTAAGAAATTCTTTACTAACTTCCGGTAAGCAAAGAAGGTCGTTGGAACGGAAACCAATGCATTGCATGTATCAATTTATATGCAGAATAATACAAAGCTAATATCTATTTTGTCCTTTGAAAGTTTCAATGAACATGGTTATTCTGTCATGCGAATAATCTCTCAGTTACTCCTAACCTAAAACATTATAAGCTTTGACAGAAACTTAAACGACACAGTACAGTCAGTAAATTTAAAACTTGCCGAGATAGATGAATAAACGCTCTCCAGCTGTTTGGCTACAGATGTGCAAGCATCAGATAAACCACGCCTCGTTGCGAACATCATATCAGGAAGTTTCCAACCCTGAAAACATTTAATGCAGAATACAGCATCAGTTTACCACAAGAATTTCCATGAATATGAAAGCGAACTTACCAGAAGTAACACTTTTAAAAATTTAGGTTGACATGTGCTGAAAATATTGACTACAAGGTGCCCTATCATTCCATAAGAATGATTGTATAAGAAAGAGTTCTCGTGACCTAGTGGTCGTGATAAGGTCCCCTCCATACCAGTGTTTCATGGGCCATGGAGAGTCCAAACCCAAACCCCACCCTAACAGTCCAACAGGCCCAGCCCGCATCCATGGGCACACGCACCCATGGACCGGCTGTAGTCCAACGGGCCTCCAATACCAATGTTTCATGGGCTCTTGTGAAAACTGAAAACCTATTGGACATGTTAAGGAGTGCCCTTTGCCTTCCTTATAAACAGCACTTGACTCCCTCATCTTGCCAATGTGGGAGTTCCTATCAGGTCGCCAACTCCTTATATTTGAACAAGGTGCAAGGTTCAATTCACAATTTATATTAAAAAAATGATTGTATAAGACATTTGCAAGATGCCAAGTCTTATCATTCATACAAAATAATTCGCTAATAAAGAATATCAGTACCTTCCACCAAACATAGCCAGATCCGACAACAACAACAATAATAATTAAACCATATCTTGTTGCACCTGCATAAATAAAAGCAGATCCATGAACACTCAAGGATAATGAATCATAAACATGGTTGACAAGAAAAAACAAAGCAGGATAAGAAAGGCCATTGCTCTCAACATAGAACAGCTCCTGATGTCAATGGAAGTAATACAAAAAATCATACTGGAGATTGAAACTGAAAATTCATATGGGTGTCAGAAGAAATAAAACCTGTCCCACTTGATGTTATGATTGTAATTGGTTTATTAGACGTTATCATTTGCAGCTCCTGCCGAAGGATATTAACCTGTAATAAAACTAAATTGTTTGATCATTGTTTCCAATTACTTAAAATGGAAACATAAAAAATAAAAAAGTAAAAAAACCAAGCATCATTAACATATATTTGACAAAGAAAAGATCAGCATATCAAACCATAAAGGAACGGTAATATCAAGTGTGTGTACAAAGTACATTCTCAGTGAAGGGTATAGCCAAAAGAGCCAATATCACATTGATATAGGAAGAGGAAATATGGGAAGAACAAAAGAAATATCAAGAAGCTGTTTTCACACCGAAAAACATCAGATTGGGAAATCTAACCAAAACCAGGTTTTCCACACTACATCATTTATTTCATTACACCACTGCCTTGATTGGTCTTTTCGGCAAAAGATTTTGAAACTTGAACAAATTAAGTAGCTTGGATTAGGATTAGTACATTTTAAGCAGTTCTAGTGAACAGTTTCACAGAGCAATGTAATAATGTTTCAACCGAATCAGAACAGGAAGCAAGCTAAACCATCACTTATGTTTAATTTGCCACCAACCTCCACTCTCAAATGACATTCAATTTCAAGGTAGCAGTATAAACTATTTCGTATTCGCACCGACCAAAAAACAATAGTTTTCTGTCTTGCAAGACTATGTTTTATTGTTTTATCAGAAGCATACAGCAAAGCCAATTGACTCTCCAGCTAAAAGGCAAGACAGACTGACAGAATACACTAAAAAAATCAGATAACAAGATTCATATCAATGAATTGGGAAATCTAAAAGCAAACCTGTTCCAATAAAGCATTGTTGTGTGGCTTCTTAACCGAAGGAGATGAACTTGAATCGTCTTGTTTAAGTTGCCTATAAAATATCTGTAATAAAAGAAAATTAATTATGAAACATCAGAGCAAGTGCTACTAATGACAAACCAACTATCATGGAGGAAAAAATTGAATACTAAGGGCCAAGAGCTAGTATTAACAAATGTTTGCCTATCCACACAGGCCACATTATGGAACACCATAGCATATCAACCATTTTGAAGAACTATCAAAAAAAATCTTAGAGACAGAGAGAGAGAGAGAGAGATTTTTTAGGTCCGTTATTAACAGAAACTTGGAACACAAAGATAAAACTTATATAAGCGTTAGCACCAGAAACCACGGCAACAATTTCAAGGCAATACAATAGGGGGGGAAATGATAGAATATCAAGACATGGATTTTAGAAACTGGGTGCATCTCATAAGTCAGATCCTTCCAGTCGAAAGGGCATAAAAGTATGAAGATAGGAGATCAACTGCAGTATCCCACAAAATTAAAAGAAGGTCTTTTTTTTACACCGTTGGGATACAAAGGAAGAAAAACAGAAAATCAAGGGCTAATAAGTTTTATCAGTAAGAGGGAGAACAAGAACATTTTTAGATCCAAACGATAATATTGGTAATCAGTTAATGTAATTATGTATAGGCTCTAGTCAGATAAATACCTTCAGCGTGCCTGATACAAAATCAGAAACACTTGACATTCGACCCTCTTTTGCAAGAATGGAACCAACAAGACCTAAATATCATAAAAATCCTAAACCTGTCAGTGAGATAGTCCTTCAGCATAGACATGTTAATGAAATTACAGTTCGGAAACATTTGAAGCAGAAAATAAGAAAAAAATAGTTCTTCATTGGCATCCCAAAATAGCATGAGAAAAGAAAAACAACTGGACAGCAACAATAATTTTCCTTTATGGACTGCAAAAAAAGGCTTTATTGAAGAATGCAAAAAAGGCTTTATTCAAGAGCACCAAGGAGATACACAAGTAAAGATTCATAGCCATTAGCTTTACCACCCAAAAGGAAAAATAAGAGGACCGCCAGCTTTAATTAAGACATCTGAGGCATGTACCGTGAAGTTTCATGTGACTTGAAACAAACAAATGGAACCGAAATATATTGACAAGACAATAGCCCCCCATATTTGCAGAATATCTCAAAGGTTTGAAACCAAACAACTTGGCTTATCATTGAACATGAAATCCTCAAATTAAAGTGTCACCTTGTACAAAGCTTAGATAATAAATCCAATAATTGCAGTAATTACATTTATTTTCAAAATAGCTTAATTTGCTCCAATTCTTAGTTAAACCTTTATACAACAGACAGTAACTGGTTCTTATCATTTTCACTCCTCGTGTCCTTTTCACATCTCTTTCTGGCACTTAATGTCCCTAACAAATATATAAAACGTCAAGGTAAAACAAGTCTTGCCCAGACCAAAGTCTTCGTGAGTATGTTTAAACAAAATTTTACTCAAGAGGCAACTCTACGACCAAAACAAGTTACCACTATTTTCCATCAACTAACCAGTATTGCCACAAATTTATTTTGGCTTCTTTCACAATTTCATAACAGTTATCAAGTAGAACCAAAAGCTTCTAACACTTTGAAGTTATTCAACTGCGGCCGAGTACCCATTAACTTCAAGAAGACAAAGACCAACGGCATGATAAAGTCTAGCAAAATAACCGAACACATCATAGAATTGCCTATCATCCGCGTCCAATAATAAACTAATTCTATGAGTGAATGTCACCAGTTCAAATTATATTTAGGGTTTAAGAAAAACTCCCAAACTCCACAAACTTCAAATCCGCTTCTGTGACGATACATATCCATACACTAAACATGAAAATACCCACAATTGGGGGACACAAAACGGAACTAAATTCCAGGAATTCATGAATATTGAAGGATGAATTGTACGTACCTGCGCCGACGAGGATTGTTAACTTCCCGATAGGAAGCGCCATCGCCTCGGCAGTGAAGTTTACGTTATGTATTATAGTTTACTGAAGACTCCAACCCACAACAAACCGCCGTAGGAAGCATGAGATGCTAGACGAAGTCCTTGAAGCGATAGCTCATAGGAGCAAAGATTGGCGAGCAAGAAAACTGTTTGGCTCGATCACTGGCTCCAGTTGGGGAAGCAACCCTATTTGAGATACACTTGGGTACAAGACCTCCGATATGCGATTAAAAAACGAAAAAGTCCTCCCGTTAACGAATATGCCGCAATTTCTACCTGACTACTTCTGACGGAATGACGATCGTGTCCTCCTATTTGTTGGCCGATTTTGGGCCTTGTAAAGGCCGAAGGGTTGTCAATTGAGAAGTTTTAGTCACACATATTTTTATTAAATACAACATTTGTTTATAGTACCTCATAAAAACTCTAAACTTTTATAAATATATTTGAACTACATAAATTTGAGACAAATACACCCTGTAATCAGACCTGTCATTGTCCCTCCTATTATTATCTATTGGGGTCATTCTCGAGTTGAAGATTATCAAAAATGTGAAATTCCGGATTATCTCAGAGTTAGTATTCGAGACCAAAATCATCCAAAAATGTCTTGTTTGGGATCAAACTCGTGTCGTCAATTTCCAGCAACGTCTTGATGGAAAAATGGATGGAATGGAAGCGTCTTGTCACGAGGAGTTCAAAGGTGGTGTCAGTTTCCTCCAACAATGGTCAGATTGTTCTGATCGAACGACGTGACCATAGACTTTAGAACGAGATTTCGACTATTACGGTGGACAAAACTCATCTGGCTTAGTTCGTAGTGGCTTAGGCTTCAATCTGATGATAGTGGTTACCGGAGTGATGTTCGGATGGCGATGACACCATGGTTAGCCATGGGTGCTCATGAGGAAGAATAAAGAGATTGTGAGAGGGTGGGATGTAAAAAGCATAGGTATTTACACTTAATAAAAATCATGACTAAAGCTCTTCCTGTCAATTTATCTTTTATAGACATTATGCCGGGTCAAACTTTTATATTTGATTTCAAAATACGTGCCATATTCAACAATGAATAAAAAAAAAGTCCATGTAAAGGCCCAAAGTTAGAAAGAGCCGGTCTATAATACATTAATACGTAATAGATAGGCCCAAGTCCATCAGGAAAACAGTCTATATAGATGGGCCCAAGTCCACCAGGAAACAACAACAGCAGCAACCGAGAGCATGATGTAGGAGTAAGGATCACCTCTCGTGGCATCATCAACACAATCTGCCTTCCAAACCCATTGAAGACCAAACTAAAGAAGTTAAAAACACTCTGGCTAGATGAACTGTGAAGTGTACTCGTCATATTTGCACAATTTCTCAGAACTCAATGGGAGAAACATCTTTTTCTCTCTTTTTTGGAGTCGAGGGCTAATTCATGTGGAAAAAAGTACTCACCACCCACTGTTTCAGTAAAATAAAAATGAGTAGCTTCTCAAAAACCTTAATTTACTGAAAAAGACAATGGAAGGGACAAGGCTACGAACAAACGCCTATAAACAAGTGACAGCTCGCTACTACAACCGGATCACGTCGGGAGATTAGGGAAAACCCTATAGGGTAGTAGAGGTATGGAAGGATTGAGCTTACAATATGAAAAACTCATACAAGCCCGGAGAGATGACACCTTAGAATGTCGAAAACTTCCATGAATATTTTGTATGATTGTTGAGAAACAATACATCTATTACATTTATTTTATAGAAAATCAATAAAGTTGAACATCTTTTTTCACAATGAATGTCGAGCGAAGACTTGTAGAGAGACATGTCGAGCAATATAGCAAGCTCAACAACCTACTAACAAGTAACTCACAATCGAACCTCAACGGCTCTTTCTACAACTAGTCATTTTAATTGACTGTTCAACGGATTACTAAATGTTCCCAAGAAAGAGCCGTTGAGGTGATTTTTATTGTTTAACAATATTAATAACGCTAATTACAAAAGATTAAAGAGGCAACTTCTTGAACAATGCGACGTCAGTGCTTGACCGTTGCTCCAAATACACCATGAAACGACGTCGGCTTAAAATCCCTGCACGTGGAGGTTCACAATTGAGAAATCCTCATTGGCGATTGGGAACTCATGGGTCCCATTCTCAAACGTGTCAATGTATTATTGGGTGAGTGCATAGGACACAGAATATCCCAGCACATACCTAACCCCAAAACGTGCGAATTCAAATGCCAAGTTGGCAAACTGATAAATCTGGCTCGGATTTCCATTGGTGCTCCGCAGGTTTACGTTAGCATCTCTATCTCGGTCACAAAGTCTCCGCTCCCTAGACACCCCCAGATATTGCCACGTGTCCAAAACTCTCCCGCGACATTACATCTATCCGTTAACCCTAGTCTTCCCCTCCCGCCGCGCTCTCTCTCTCTCTCTTCTCTGCAATTTCTCCTTGAAGAGGGAGAAGAGGAGAAAGGTTGAGAAAAAGAAAAGAGGGATTGAAATGGGAAAGCTCTTTTGTGATTCAACGGCGGTAGTGGAGACATTGCAAGCATCATCATCACCGGCCGGAAATTGGCGAGAACCGAAGTCTGCTTCTCTCGAAGCTGTTGATCTCGTTGACCAGTCGACTGCCGCTACCACCACTATCTCTGTTAAAGATTCTTGGGACGACGTGATTGGACTTGAGGACCAACAGAGGCGGCATCTACAAAGGCTGCATGCGAGGGGTGTGCTATGGAAGCGCCCCGGGGATCACGATTCTTCTCCGGTCGTTTTCCGGCTCTCTCATGGCGGCGAGGTGTCGTCGGACGGGAATTGTCTGTTCACTGCGTCGCAGAGGTCTATGGCGCGTGATATCGACGCGCGGGAGCTCCGGCGGAGGACTGTGCGCCGGTTCACGGGAGATTTTGGATCGGCGAGCGAGGAGGACAAAGGTGTGATTAACGAGGTGATTAGGCATATGTACTCGCCGGATCTGAAGAATGGGTGGGGGATCCACGTGGTACAGGAGGTCAAGCTCCTGGCCAGGAAGGAAGATCGTCTTGCCTTAGATTCGGCCATCGACGAGCTCGTCCAGCTTGGGATGCAAAGGTATAAATTTTGAGCTTTGTTCTCTTTTCTGTTTTGCATGATAGACTTAGAGTAGATCTAGATCTGGTTCCTTTCCGGATCCATGCTTATGGTTACAGGCTGGGTGTCTCTTCATGTTAGAAATGTTGCTTATATCATCGCCGAGAAATTGTCGCTGCAAATATATAGATATATACATTTCACTAATATTGAAATCCACAGAAATCTTGGATCTTTTAATCCTCTGACTACTAACAAAATGACATTTGGTTGTTCATTCAGACTCTTTCGTTGTGGTTTATAAGAAATACTGTTAAGGGAAACGTGAGAGATCCAATAATACGCTATCTTTATACCATTACTTGGTGGGTTTAGAAAAAATATACTCTCTTTGTCGCTCTCAACTGTAAATGTACGGGTCATCCTTGAGCCAAGTTCTTCTTCCCAAAAGCTTATTGGAAATAATCTTTTGAATTTTAACTAAACAAAAGCTTCAAGCCTGAAAATTCTTGGGGTTTTATGACTATATATGGCCTTGATTAGTTATTTTTATTGTTTGGAACTTATTGGGAATTTGTCGTTATTCTCTTCACTGTTGTTGCTCCTTTCTGCGGTGAGATTGTGGCCACAGAATAGTATGCTTGAAAAATGGAGTGTGCGTGTTATTGTAGATTGTTTTAGGCTTTGGTTTTGCTTTTCTTTATTTGTTATTTTTCTCATTGAAGAGAATTGGCGGCGGAGTCTATTTACAAAGAGAGATGTATTCCAGTGACAGATGACCTCAGTTGGGCGAAATACATGTTGATCTCTGGTTCACCTGATGATGAACATGATATCATCACTCTGCAGTATACTGAGGATGGTTTATTATCCGTAGATGAGAATAGAGAAGGCCATGCTGCAGCTTTTGGAGATGATATAGCTATTGAGTGTCTTGCTACGGAATTCAGGCGAGAGATTTATGTGGTAAGAAGCTTTTTTGTTCCATCTGATTAGTAATCTGATGGATAGTTCTTGTTCATTTTTCTTTCAAATTCAAATGCATCAAGTTTTATCTTTTCTAATGGACACTCTTGGCTAAGCAGCACAAACTTGTTGCCTATTCCTATGCATGGAGAAAAAAGGTATTGTCGTCCTGTGAGGTTTGGTTGTAAGGATATGATGTGTGTTATGAATAGCCACCTGGAAGCCCATTTGACAATATCTATGATGTTTGTTTATGAGAAATGGCATCCAGGATACTATTAGATGCATCTTTCTTTGAGCATGCTTTGTGTATGAACCTGTGGCGTGTTGGATGTACTAGATATTAGTTTTCGGGGCCTCAATGCATCTTTCTTTCCCATATTATATATTGTTTTTAAGTGCTTAGTATGGTCCCTTGTCTCCATTCCTTAGGCTCTAGTCATTTTGGATTATCAATCTCACAATGTCCTTCTGACGTTACTCCTTTCAACTCGTCATGCATTTTTAACCGGAACTTTCATACAATTATTGAAAGAGAAAAACAGGAACTTTAAAATGTTGTCCACCCTTGCATTAACTTTTACCTTCAATTAGTATTATGATATTATCCCTTTGATCTATTTCTTGTTTCCATATCTTAAGCACTGTGTATATTCCACATCCAACTCAACTTCAACTTGCCCTTCACATGATTTGTCCTCTTTGGACATTAGTGCGTAATACCCTCCACTACTTTTCCTGGCATTTATACTGCAGGTTTTTAGCCACACCCTATATGTTTTTCGGTGAGATTGTATATAGTTCTGGAGAGTAGATACTTAAATTATGTCTAAAAGCTACTGCATATTCTATATGAGTAAGTTTTTTGTTACTGTGTCGAGATATTAATCTCACTCTTTCACATTTAAATAATTTGTCGCCTCGTAAAAACACAGTTCTGAAAAAAAGGCTCCTTGGTGTCCATTTTGACATTTACAGGTGCAAGCCCATGGATCCGATGCAATGGTTGATGAAGAAAATTGTGTTTTCTTCCTACCCCATCGTCCAAGGAGTGAAATTTGCGAGCCTCCTTTCTTTTTATTTATGAAAGGAACAGGTAAAGAAACTGTTCATCCATTTATTTTGCCATTGTTGTTCCTTTATTAGTAAATGGTTCCCTGACAAACCAAAGCGTACAATGTTCTGAAATGTAGGTTGGTGTGGTGCTGGTGCTGATCATTATGAGCCCTTGATTGCCCATCCATCAGCCCTTGTCTCCCAAGAGAAGGTTGCTGTCGTACTTTGAGAGAATTAGATCTGCAGTCTTGCGGCTTAGTAGGAGTAGTTCTAGCCCTTTTCTTTCAGTCTTCAATGTTTGGCATGCAATCTTGTTCTCCGTTTGAGAATTACTACATGCCATCATTGCATGGCATTCTGTTTTTTTTTTTGTCCCTTGATTCATCTTAGTGTTTGCAGTAGTTTTTGCCGGCTTTTCTTGTTGATTTCTGTTGAGTTCTCGAAGAGTGATTGTATTTGGCTGGGGCGTCCAAAATGGAATGGTTGTCAATTCTTTTGTATCTTATGCTGGATCAATCAATTCAATGTTAGATTCGTCAAATGTTTGGTCAATTTTTAAGGCTATATCATTTGCATGACAGGAAATTTACTTTTTTTATTTTATTTTTCAAATAAACTGTGTTAAGAAAAAGAAAAAAAAAAGTTATGTATGTGGTGTTGTAATGATATAATTAAGCAAATCCCTCATACTTTTTTTTAACCGAAAATAATATTATACAAACTTATTTTTGGACGAGAAAGTTTGGGCAAACATGGCCAATTAAGCCTGAAATCCTCAGTATATTGGGCCTAACCCACCATTCAGATGCAACTACCATCCTATAATTTTCAGCTCATTTTGAGCCCTAGCCTCTTACCTGAAGCAAATGCGATAGAATGCAAAAATATTTTTGAAGGAAACCATTTCCATTCTGATCTGCATACTTGTGAAAGATAATCCAACAGAATAAAAAAAAATTGTATTGACTGTTTTTGGTTTCTATTCCAAGGACACATGACAAGAAAAACTAAAAATGGAACAACAACAAACACATTTCAACAAAAGCGTTTTCGACGGGGTAAAATAGCCATGAAAAATGGGGAAAGATTAGCATTGATGAGATCAAGCTTCAGACAATGGAAGCTCACCGCAATCAATGATGGTCACTTTCTTTTGTGGGCGGTCCCCTCTGTCAGTGTTTTGCGACTCAATCAGCTTCACAATGTCCATGCCTTCCAAAACTTGCCCAAAAACAACATGCCTCTGGTCAAGCCATGGAGTCTGCGATTGCCATAAAAGTGACAAACATATCAGCATGCGCCCAGAAGCAGTGTAAATAAGTAGCCATTTTTAATACTTTGCCAATCAGTATTTCAACTGAAAATCAAATTCAATTATGACCATAGAATCATAAAGAAGTCATAACATTCATGAAAAATGGTAATTGTTGGCAAACCAGTCATCTATCTAGTAAGAACATAAGATATACTCCCAAAAGTGAAGATGTAAGAATTAGGATAAACATAGTTCCTAGATGCATTTGGTTCTCTAAATTCTTAAAGTCGAGAATGGTCTACATCTTCTGGTGCATATGAACACTGTGCTTTATCAAAGCTTCAGCAAAAAAGTAACTATAATCTTGGGAGATCGAATCAGATCCACAGCCGTACCTTGACAGTGCATATAAAAAACTGGCTGCCATTGGTGTTGGGACCTGCATTTGCCATACTAAGAACTCCCGGTCCAGTATGGGACACTGTACAAAACATTGTACACATCAGAGTTAAGGAAAGATGCATAGATAAGTATGCAATGACACAAACTAAGTGACCACACAACAGAAAAATGGAAGCTTAAGAATATACTTGCTTTAATGTGATAGCAATATAAATCATTGGCTTCTAATTTTTAACATATGAAAAGTAAAATAACACGCCACCAGATGTTCTTATTCTCTAATTACTTTTTAGGTTGCAAATAATGTGCACTTGTATTACTGAGCCCCAATCAAACCACAAGGTTAAGGAAGGATAAACTTACACTTGAAATTTTCATCTTTAAATGTACGCCCATATATGCTTTTACCTCCAGTTCCCTGCAAAAACATATCAAATTTCATAGGATTACCATACAGAATGCAAATGGAAGCTTTAATACCCAAGTCTATCAATTCCTAAGCCATTCACTGTATTCACGGATTTGCCACCTTTAGCTTTTCTCCAAATATTTTCTTGTAATGGTTTCTTGACCTCTTGCTACTTAAACATATGTTCTTGAAGGATAAATGGCCATAGTGCACTATTTAGATCAATAGATGGCATATCAAATATATTTTGCTTACATTTAATAATGTGAGGGAAGAACTTACATTTCCTTTATCAAAGTCACCACCCTGAATCATGAAATCTTTGATGACACGATGGAACGTCGAATCCTTGTAGCCGAAGCCCTTCTCTCCTAATCAAATTTAAAACAAGGAATTAACATTCAGGTTTGACAGGTTCAACAAGTTGAACAATGTAAACAAAAATTGTCAGGTTGATATAATTGATTTCTTCAATGGAAAAAAGAAATTCATTAAGCACATAGATGGTGCACAAGAAGAATTACAAGGAGGCTACAGAAATGGCCTCCAGGAAATTATTACAAATGTCAGAACAACGTAGTTTCAAAGTACTAAGTAAGATTCATTGATAACAGTTACTGAAGACTCTCTATCACAGATTGATATAAGTACAGAAGTCATAGAAGACAACCTGTGCATAAAGCACGGAAGTTCTCCACTGTTTGGGGCACATCATCACCATACAATCCAATCACAATCCTCCCAGCAAGCTTTCCCACTGGATTTCCAATACTCACATCAAAAAACACTTTGTTTGTCACTTTGGATTGTAAAGTAGCCACTTCCTGAAATCAAATGAAAGACACGGAAATTTGAAGAAATAACGTAAAACCGCTGATGTTTTCCATCCCCCAAGATCTAAAACAAAAACCATAAAATTTGCATAGAGACTCGATGTGGTAGTAAACTTGACTTACTCTTAAACCTAATCCTATTATGGTCCTAAATCAGGGTTATCTTATATTGCAAGACACCATAACGAACACATACAAACATTCAACAGAAATTAGCCAATTCCAACTCCAAATACTTGATATACGGAAAACATATCTAATTGAAGGACCAATCAGAATATTTCCTCAAACCCTGATAAGCTGACTGCAGCACCAAGCACTTGAAATATTAAAAACATCAAACTAGACCAACTATTATAGTATCCGATCAAACCAGCAACCTAATTTAAGCTCCGATTCGAAACATGGAAAATATCCAATTCAAATACGGATTAAATACAGAATCAACATTACAGCTCCAAACACTCCAATCACAGAAAGAAAAATCTGAATTCAAAGACCTAGCGTACATTTTAATCAACGAAAACTGAGAAAATTACTGACCTAACTAACTTAAAACCAAAACAAACCATCATTTCCCATTAAACAACCACGAAAACATAAACAATGAATATTAAACCCAAACCTCAGCACTGGCACGGATAACAGAGCTGCTCTTTGTGCGCCAAGATGAAGAAGACAACGATGGAGGAGCAAAGCTCACTGAGCCCGAGAAGGACGAGCACGAAGAGGACAACGAACCACTCGACGGCAGCGAAACTTTCCTTAGACCCCTCACAGAATCGAAATTAGGGCTTAGAACTCTGATCTTAGAAAACCTTCGTGGTTCCGCGACCGTGAGCGAGCTCGCATTTAACTGCCAAACAATAGTGAGGATAAATTCAACCAAAGAAAGAAAAAGAAAAAAAAGAGAGATGAAAAGAAAATGTTAAGGCGTGTTTGTTTACTGAGATAAGAAGAAGGGTAAAATTACCAAGGTCGTCATCGTCGTCAAAGTAGCCGCCATTGATGGAGTAGGTAGTCTCTCTGCGTGGTCAGGGAGCGTGACTGCGTGAGACCTTTATGGCTTTATAATGTGCGTGAGTCTGTGAGAGGAGAGGACGGGAAATTCGAGAAGGAAAGGATATACGGTATACCGTTGAAATTGTTTGGGATTCTATGGGGTGTTATCGTAAAAGCGGCACGGACATTGTATGGGCTCCCTAGCCTTTTTGCGAGCCGAAGCCCAAACAGCTCCAAGGCCCAATTATTATGATATTTGTAAGAGAGTTTGCATTGGGAGTAATTGAGATTCTTTTCCAACAGAAAAACAGAGAACAAGAAATAAGTACAAAACGGCACACTTAAACATCAACAGTATTAGGACAGCCAAAATCCACAAAATTCACTTTCTTTTCCCACATTTCTTCGTATCTTGACATGAATCCAAACAGTCCACAGACCCAATAGCGTTTCTCTTCTTCTTCCTCTTTTGCCCTGACGTTAAAGCCCTCTCCAACCGTTCGACCCTTCGCGACAACGAACAAAGCAACCGCGTCTGCATTTCGTTCCTCTGAAACAGCTCAGCCATCAATCCCATCATCTTCTCGTTGTCCTCCAACATTCTCCCCAGAAGACGCTCCTGATCACTCCTATTGTTCTCCTCTCCCCCTCTTGCTAGATTCCCGCTGAATTTCACTTCCTCTTGATCTTCTTGCTTCACAGAGGTGGTGTTGATGTTTTCCTCTTCGCCTCCTTCGATTAAACTCTGAGGAAGAGCCGAGGAGTCTGATTGACTCTCTGTTTGGCTTGTTCCCACGCTTTCTTCTCCACATTCGTTAGCGGATGGCGAATTGGTTTGCTCAGCTTCACAAGAATCATGCGTTGCCTCAGTCACGTTATGTTTCTCCGCCACTTGATCAACACAATGATATGCAGAATTGGAACCAGAATGCTCGAGATCTGGAACCTCAGCTTGCTCTTCTATTGGTTGAATTGAATCTGCTTCACTTTCTTGCCAATTATCCTGACCGGAGATTTTGGTGTCATCGGAGTCAACCACAGCATCAATGCCAGATTCGAAGTGATTACCAGAGACAACGATTGAATCAACCATCTCCTGCAGCGCGATCGCCTTCTTGATCACCGACTTCCTGCAATCCCTAACTCCAGAATCCACGCCTCTAATAGAATCCAACCTAAACAGCAAACTCATCAGCGTCTCGTTTACCTTCAACCTCTCTTTCGAATCCTTTTTCATCAACTCAACAGTCTCATCCGTCGAGATCCTTTCTGCGATAGCGTCGACCTCGCGCCTTACCGCAGAAATCTTCTTCACGCTCTTCCTCACCAGGAATCCTCTAAACACCTTCTGGATCTTCAACGCCGATTCGGATCTGCTTCGCTCCGACCCAACAAATTGGACCGGAATTGAAACTAACTTCGGAGCCGGAGACGACGCGTTATTGTGCTTCACCGGAATCCCTCTCACATCTCTCACTGTTGGCGAGAACCAATCGCTTAGGAAAAAGGGGACTCTCCATTATCGAATTAGATTTCGCGCTTTCTGATATCGATTTATTGTTTTTCTTCGTGAATTGGGAAACCTCGATTTGGATGCGAGATATTTATAGCGGGAACGATTTTGAAGAAAGATGGGACTTGAAAGTTCCAGAAGTTTCAGAGACTCCGATGTGGGATTTTTTTTCTTTCTTTTCTTTTTGTCTGGGTGGGAAAGTTAATTCTAGAGAACCCTTGATTCTTCTATGGCGCGCAGCATTGTCAAATGGAATAGTGTGGGCCAGTTTTCCAGTAGCCACCTCACAGGCCCAAACATCTATGAAAATTGAACAGTTAACTTTAGAATGTAGGCCCAAGACTCAATTGTTTCTATTTCTAGATCTACTAGCCCATAGTTAATTTCCGACCCCATGAAGGTCTTGGACTGAGCAGCCATCAGAAGCTTTGGGCTGCCAAATTGCCTAATATAATTCTACGGCCCTGACCCATTCCATAACTAGGTGCCTCTGTTACTCTGTATCTGCGCCTCACTGAGAGGGAGCGAGAGAGATGGCGGGCGTGGGCGCGTTCTGGGGCACAAGAGTGATGGAGATAGTGAAGAAGCACGATTCCGGCGGTCTTATATGGAAGAGAATAAAGCTCACCTCAACCCGCAAAGCCAACGCCAAGAAGCGTCTCCGTCGCGTTTGGCAGGTCCCTCCGACATCCCTTTCTCTCATTATTTTTTGCGGTTCTTAGCTTGTAGTTAATGTCTTTATCTGTTTTACACTAACCGTAGCTATAGATCGTCAGAAAATTTTATTGATATGTCAATGTTGTCTATCCTTAATTTAGTATTATGGGGTTGCCACATTTGGGCTAATAAAAGTGGTGATATCTATTTTTTATTATTTTTATTTCGCATGTATTTCAATCTATGAAGACGAAATATATGTCAGAATTAATCCGTGAATTGCTCAAAAATATTTATTAGTTTGAGTTGTATTTTGTTTCAATGCTATGGCCAGTCTAATAGCTGCTCATTAGTGCATTCCATGTTATTGAATAAGTGCTATTCTCTTTTTGTGAAAATAGAGGAAGGTGCCAAGTAAATATAACTGGGCTGTTAGATGCTTCATGGAAAATTTGGATATTTCCTCCATAGAGTTTGTGAAAGAAGTGATTTTTTTTTCTTCTCATGAAATGTATAATTAGGTAAATAGCATTTATTGGATTGTGTTTTTATTGTTTCTTGTTAGGATTTTACCTCCAAAGATTGAGGGGAACGTTTTTTTCATATGGCATTTTAAGGATGAAAACCTTAACTCTGTGGTAGAGTTGCTCTAGTGGTCACAGTGACATGGAAAATGTATACAATGCAGGGTAAGGCTAAATATTGCTTTAGCATGGGTGTTATTTTTCAATGGGAAAATAATTAAGGAAAAACATCGAGCAATCTAACTACTAGAGCAAACTAGAAGCATACAGCTGGCTGTGTCCACAAAAAATTGACTAGAATCTTCAGGGAATTCATCATGCGAAGAGCTGAGGACAGCTGAGAAAGTGGCCGTGTCTAATGCCATGATATTACAGAATGACTTCCCAGATTTGAGGCTTTGTGTCTAGTCTGTGAGGCTCTGTGTTTTGACAAAAAAAAAGCGAATTGAAAGGTAACATGATCTTTTATGTGTGGGGGAAGAGCAAGGAGAAGAAAATATGTTTTGTGGGTTGCTGTGTTAGGCTGCTGAATGAGCAATTTTTGGGATTTGAGGGCAAATGGGAAAAACGCAAATATACTACTTATTTTTTAAAGCACGCACAAACATATCAGATTTACAAGGAAAGTTATCTTTTTTAAAAAAAAAATCTTTTTAGGAAGAATATTCTGGCTGATGGTGGTCTGACATTCACATAAGTAAATCAGCAGAATGTGGACAGATTGTTTTTTCGTCATTGAAATTGAGAAAGAGTGGACTTTTGTGTATTTCCATAGTTTACTGAGTAGCCACATAGGCATTATCTTATTAAGCGACAATATTACAGTCAAATGATTGCTTAATTATTTTTTTATTAAGAGTGTTGAATTCTTGTTGCCTTTTCAATTGCAAAAGGAATGGGGCGGGGGACAGAATCTGCTTCCCGTTTATGATTAGGTTCTGATTAGTTCATCTTTTTTTTATTGAATTGACTGTGAATTTGCTATTTAAATGAGCTTCAACTTCTGTTATATATTTCATTCGTAATGCCTTTTAACTAGATCAAATAACTGAATTCACGTATGACAATCTGGTTGTTGTGGCTTAGCTGAACCCTTTTGTTTTGCCATATTCCTAGATAGCTTACTATGGCCATTTTTGTGTGATATGCTCATTTACCAGTTATATTTCTGATTTTTCTCAGAGGACTAAGATAGTGCAGAAAAAGATGCTAGCAAGAGCCAGGAAACATGGGTAATAAACATGGAAAGGAATAACTAGTCTATGACTCTGTATCCATTAACCAGTTTGAACATATCATCGACAGAATTTGTTCCTTCTCTCTTGACATCTCCCTTTCAATTCTCAATATTTTAAGTTCTAAGTAAGCCATGGTCTTGCAGAATGATGCGGTTCTAAAGGCATGTTCTGAACCACCTCCTTCAAAATCGTCAGTGGCTGGTGCTATTGGAGTTGCTGAGAAGGAAATTGGAAGCACCGAAGCTAACTGAGGATGTGTGATCACGAAGAAACTGAGATGAGCATACAAGGTGCATTTGGTGATTTGTCAACTGCTGTTGCCAAAAGTTCATATTTGTTTGTTCTTTGTGTGACTAAAATCTGAGACTATAAATGCCCTATCATTTCTATAGCTTCATATTGTAGTGTATTCTTAGTCATTAGGGGAAATGCAAGTACTATTGTTATTATTTTACAATGAGCATCAACTAAGTTAGGAAGAATATTTTAAAACTGCGATTGCTGAATGTTTGATCTTAAAACTTCCGGTTGTTTGATTTTCTTGTGCACTCCTCGATGTCACTTTGCACCAAACTTTCTAACATAAACAAGACATCAAAGACGATGAATCCCTTTTCCAACTGTGTTTCACAATCATGTCACATACCGTGGTGAAAATTTTCAGCAAAACAAAATCTTTTAGTCTTTGGTCGTTGTTGATTGTCGGCTTGCCAAGAAATTGTGGGGGTATCGGTTGGAATAATGAATTAACTCTTCATATATCTGTTTTTTGCTGTCCTTTGCACATGATATTTGTCTTGTGAAGTAAGTACTCGCTGCATTTCGTTTGTTGAAGTCATTTTACAGTTTTGAAGACTTGATGGAATCTTTTGATATTTTCACAAGGAATATATTCCGTTCCAAACATAGGAGAGATAATGGTGACCAGCAGATGTTGTGGTCCATTCTTGTTTTGAAAAGAAAATAAAATATTGGTTCAGGTGGAAAAATGGACAAGAAAACCACCAAAGATTGAATGGTGAATACTCTTTCCTAGTTGCCTTGTATAGCTGATTTTGACATTATGGAAGTTACTTACAAGAATAGATTTTTATCTGAATTCTCCTTTTGTATATGTCACTGTGACCCTTGAGAATTTAAGGAGATCCTCTTGGCCATCCTTAGTAGAATTTCAATTATTCACACGCAACATCCTGTGATGCTCTCACATTTGCTGCTTTTACTATGCATGGTTCAAGATGTCAACCTATTGCTTGCCTTTCTGTCTTTTTTGCTTACGGGCTGATATATACTTGTGAGAAATGTTAAATATTTGAGATTCTTGACTTTGTTGTTGCTTCTTTGTACACAACATCCTGCATTGGATGACATTGCATCCCACCCCACACATGTGAGGTAAGGTTGTTGCATCATTTTGATCATTCCAGATTTTTCATTTTAGAATTCTTGGTATTTCTATGGAAGTGATGTGAATGAGTAGTTGTGGCTAGTTGCCGCTTATTAGGGCAACCTACCCACTTAAAAGTTATTTTTTTAGTAGTTCCTTGAAAGTAAGTTATCCTAACCAATGTTTAGGAGTTGTTGTGATTCTCTTTGTTTTGAGATTTCTTTTCTTTTCCTTTTCATTGACAATAGAATTTTAGTGTGCAAAACATTGGTTAGGATATCTGCTCATGAATAGTAATTGTGCTGCAACCCACAAATCCAATCCATTATATCCCTCCCTCCCCTCTCTCTCTCTCCCTCTCTCTCTCTCTCGTCCTCTTTTATTTTATTTTTTAAAAATTTAATAATCATGAAAATGATATATGTAAAAATATGGGAAAAAAGTGACGTGAAGAACTCCCACTGTCCCACAGCCTTATGAGTCTCTGGTGGTCGGCATGTTTTCTTCCTAATTTTTGGTATTCTGACCATTTTTCTTTAAAAATTCAACACTTGGTTGTTTTTTCTTGAGTTCTTTTTTTTTTATGCGATGAGACATGTGGTCACTATTTTTGTATGCACATTGAGTAAATACATGCTAGTCCACAAACTACATATGTTAGACAAGCTCATGGAAAATTCATGTGTAAATTTATGCCTCCTAAGAGGATTGAACTTTGGTAAGAGAGTATAACTAGCATACAACTTTTCATCATAGCAAAATCATAGTAAACTAATCTCGGTTTAGTCTTCCTCTAAGCCGGATAATTATAACTCTAATTCATCATTATTTTGGCTTCTCTCTACACGTCTGATGTAGGAGATTGAATCATAGTTGTCCAATAAGACAATGTAATTTGACCCTAATTATCAATCATAGTATTATAATAAGCCATTGATGTTGTCTGCCCTACATCAAAAACCTATACCTGTTAATCTCTCAAATTATATACTGATAATTAATGTTACTATATATATGCCGTCCCTTGTATAAACATTTTGATAAATTGTTTTCAGGGTTTTAGATTATTAATTTTGTGATGGGTGTCGGGCGAACAAACAAAAACTAGGTCTTTCCCTTTGCATGTTTGGCACGAGTACCCACATGAGATAAGTTTGACTTTTGCACAATTGATAGAGCTTAAGCTCAAGTTATTAGGCCCGTGCGTTTAAAAATTCTCCTCCTAACGATATGATAAATTTGGCCAAAGTCTGACACGTGATCACAAGATTATTGCTCTCAATTAGAATCCGACTCACAACTCCTGAATCCATACAGTTTTGCCAAAATGTCATTGTAGACGACTCACATCCTCTAGCAATATAAAATTGTTAATATTATTGATAATTTGGTTTCAATTGTTCAAAAGCAGAGAAAGTTTTGCTTGTGTTCATATAGAAGCAGGTTTAGACTTTGGAGTACATTTTTGCAGGAATTGAAAACTTGTAAGAATGTACAAGAAATAGTACCAAATTAAGAACCCTAGTCACAAGGAGTAGTTCTATAGACTTGGCCCCAAAGTGCCACCCATAATTGTCCCTCTACTTCCACCTACTAGTCCAGCAAATTCAAATTTTAGTTAACCGTGTTCCCTCCCTCACAGCTATATATGCACCTAACTCCTGCTGTTTTCTTGTACTGGTATAGAAATTTTGTTGAAAATCGCACACCCCAAGTGTTCGTGGAAATGACTCAAAGAACGTCTGTTTTCCTAAACAATATAGTACCCATTTTTCAAAATGTATAAAGAGTGGAGTATAGTTGGCAATTGTTAAAAATTGTCAATATTCGTCGAGATTTGTTACATTTAAGGCATTATAATATGGCAGAATTTGGTTCGGATTTAGGAAAGTTTGCGGCGTGACGCACATAAATCCCGTGCGTACAACACAGGAGCTAGGATCTCTATCATAACTGTTTTGCGCTAGATTCTTATTCTTTTTGTGTCACAAAAAAACTTCCTTTTGAGTGTTGACAAAGTTCATATTGTAAAATATGACAGCTTTGCATATATGCAAGAAGAAAAAAGTGAAAAGAGCACAATTTTTTTTTGAAATTTCAGGACTCATTGCAAGATGGGATCTCGTGGTTATGACAGTTAATGCTGATATTCTTTGTCTGATATCTCTTTCCGTTCATTTTTAATCAAGGAGTAGAGATGACAAGAAAAAGGACCAAACATTAGATTGCTCGGATGGTTATTTTTACTGGTACAAGGACTAGAAAATGGCAATAGAATTAAAGAGAGGAAATTTTAATTTCAAAGCTACTACTGTTTTCTTCTAAAATAAGGAAAACTATTGCAACTACTGCTTTCTTCATGTTCGTCTGATGCATTGTTATCAGAAGAGACATCTGTGATTCCACTGGAGCCAGAAGATGATGAACAAGGAGCAAGATTCAAATCAGTCCCTCCTCTGGCCATGAAATCATATAAAACAGGCTTGTTTTTCTTGGCTTGTACTTGTTTCTCAAATCCATTACCAACAATGTTGCCTTCATCCACATTTTTGGTACCTCTTTTCTTCAAGAAAATCCTGCAGATAACCCAGTTCTCCATTGGCACTGCAGTGCTCTGCAAAAAAAAAAAAATTGAACCAATTTTCATTTTTTTTTACTTGGGTCTTTCTAATATGTAACAGAACTGGACAAAATTCGAGAAAAACCCACCTGGGTTGAGTTCATCTTTTGCTGGGAATCATCAGAACAGACATGGCGATACTCATGCATAATCCAATCAGTCCTGGAACCATGAGGGGTTTTTCCTCTATAAAAAACCAGAGTTTTCTTCATCCCCACGATTTGATTTCCCTTAGAAGTCACAATCTTCTTATCACTCCCTGTTGCTTTCCAATACCCAGAACCTGTAGCTCTGTTTGATCTGTTCCCATTTGGGTACTTGGCCTCTCTAATGCTGAAAAAGTACCTTTCTTGCCTACAATCACCTACACAAACAAACAAACAAACCCATTTCAATTCCCTTTAAATTTCTTTCAAATCTTCACAAACTAAGCATAAAATGGAAACTTTAACTCGAACGAACACTAACCTGGCAAGTCCCAAGGATCAGACCTGCAAACATCAGCTTCAGGAATGATTGAAGCAGGCAGAGGAACAGATAAGGCCTTTCTCTTCAAATACTGAACCACAAGTTCCTCGTCTGTGGGATGGAATCTAAACCCAGGAGGCAATCTAAGCACACCATTTTTGACAAAATTGAGCTTCTCCATCTCTTCCTCCCGAAACCCACAAAAATTCACCTGCTATAACAACTCATTCAAGGCTCTTATAGCTCATCAGAGAAGAATATAAGAGTTCCACAGGCAACAAATTAACAAGAACAAGAACAAGAGAGGAAAAAAAGAGAACGGTTTTGCGTTTGTGGGTAGCTTTGGAGAGGGAAAGTGTGGCTTCTTTATAGTAATGGAAGGGAGAGAGTAAGAACGATTGGTTTGGCGTAAACGAGACTCAATCTCTTCTTCCCCCAATTGTTTTATCTTTTTTCCCCTTTCTTTGACGCCATTTGTAAACAATTAATTAAAACAAAGTAACGTTAAAAGCAGTTGATTAAAGTAATTAATATGAGGTTTCTTCAACCCCAAACGAAACGAAACCAAAAACCAAGTCCCATCCTATGGGCCAAACCTTACCTTGCCGTGTTCGACCATTTTCCTTGTCTGGGGAATCTAATCTACTCCTAAAAGCTCTTTTCCAACTGTATTTTTTCTTTTTTATTTGTAATTTAGAACATCATCGTATAAGTTAAGTTTATTTTTTAGATATCCAATAAAGGATCAAACTCGGGTATTTAAGTAATGTGAATTTTTCATCTGATCACATGATAAATTAGACAAGATCTAGCACATGCCCACAAAATGGTGTTTTTTATTTACTAAAAAATCTATAACATTAAAATACTCGAATTGAGGCAGTTATTTATGCTAGTTATAAATTTTTAGTTTCAGCTAATTTTTTTTTAAAAAAAAAAACAGATAATTTTTTATTTATGCACAAAAAAAAATGATTTGTGTGGGGAGGGTTGTAAAGGTTGCAGCTACGTAAGGGTGAGGTAAGGTTGACCAGTCGGAGGTCACCGGGAGCCTTAATGTCACACGAAAGTGAAACTGTGAAAGTACAGAAGTACCCTCCGCCTTCACAAAAGGAAACATTTATATTTTGTCTCACGAGGGGTGCAAAAAGATTTTGGTTGGTCGTTGGTTTTGAGATTTTGGAAGCAAAAATTGCAACAAAAAATGTTTCTTGTAACAAAACCAAAGTCATCAGCACAACATCATGTTGCTATACTACAAAAATGGGAATGATTGTTAGGAATCCCTCATAGAAAAAATACGAGGATCTCATTGAGTTTATAAGAACAAATTCACTTCTTTACAATCAACTAGTCATTTTCTCTTTGGCTCGAGTGCTATTAAGTAAGATGGCATAAGGAGGAACAAAGCCGTACGAGTTCGAGTTTTTATTTTTTGTTTTTGTATTTTCTATTTCCACAAAATATATTTTATTTTGTGTTCTCTGAGTCTTTATTTTATGTTTTTATTTTGTGTTTTATATTTCCACAAAACATATTCTTTTCGTTTCTTTTTTTAGAAAATGTTGATAAGTACACAACAATTATTGGTTCCTTTTGTAGGGCATGGACATTTTCGTCATTTCAGTTGTCGTGTCCTCGAGGGAGGATGAATAAGGGAGAAAAGGAGGGAGGGGCCTACTTGCCTCCAAAACGACGTCGGATTGAAGGGTAACTGACAAAAATGCCACCTTCAACTTCAATTGGATACCCCATCTCAAGATCTCCTCAATCTTCTTGTCTCGCTATTTTGGATCAGATGCGTAGATGATAATGAGATTAACAGACTCACAATATATCCCATCACAAAAGACATTTTTGCCCTTTTTGAGATTGTGGGAACTCGTAATTATCATCGAAAATGACATATAACCCGTCAGTTTGGTAGCTCATGAAAGCCTAATAGATTTATTGTTCAAAATTTATTGTTTTAACATAGATTCTATTGTTTTTTTAAAGGACATACTATAATTCATTATTTTATTTTTGAATTCATTTGTTTTTGAAATTCCATTAAAAAAATAATGGAATTAAGATTTATCCGATAAAACTCGTCAACAATTGATCTTGTTAGAAAGAGTTTTATGTGTTGATTCTGAATATGTAATTTTTTAAAAAATCTAATATGTATTTTGAGAGTTGAAAACGTTTTATATTTCGTTTATCTTACCCACATAATAAATCTCGTGCCATACAAGTATGTCCACGTAAAAAAACTGTGTGAACTTGTCTGTAGAGAGGATTGAACCATGTTGGAAGAAGATGATTAGCATTCCTTAACAACCGAACTAGTCCTAGAGGCTACCCAACGTCAGGGGTGGCTCTGGGGTGGGGCAATCTGCCCAAATCCCATATTTTCGAAAAAATACTAGTATTATTTTAGCCCAAAAACATTTAAGCCCCGTTTAGGAAAATTAGCCCAATAACTGTCATTTATATATATAATCGTCATTTATACACCTCTAAATATACACAATAACAAGCAAGTGATTGTTATAAAAAGGTTTAAAAAAGTGAATGTTACCAAAAAAAAGAAAAGGAAGTGATTCAAGAATCTTTTGAAGTCAATTCCAAGATATTTGGCTGAATGATAAGTCATTACGATTAATTTTTTGTTAAAAGTAAGAGGTTGTAGGTTCAATTTTTACGTTCAACAAATTTCTTTGGAATCACCCCTACACTCCTGTAATGGCCTAGTATATGTGAAACGAGACGACCCACATGCCCAAGATTTATCATATAATTTAGACTGTAACTCTACAGCTAGCCACATGTTTAAAAGATATTTTTGTCATTTAAAAAAATTGCCAAAAAAGCCAATGGTGCAGGTGTAATACTTCACAAACAACATGGTCAATTAAGGAATAGCAATTAATGAATGAAGTTGGACAATTGGATATTTAGTTAAGCCTCGAGCTTTGACAAAGGAAAAAAGCTTGATTCCGTATAGAAAGGGCAAACCCAATAAATAAAGAATTAGAGGGAAAGGGAAAAAGAAAAAGAAAAGGTGAGGGGTAGAATTGAAAAGAAAAAGGAATTTCCACACAAGCAAAATGCTTTGTTCAAAGCCCACTTGTGATGGGTATAATAGTAAAATGGAAAAGATGGAAGCCCAATTGCGGCTGTGATTTGTTTATATTGAGAGGTCAAAGGAGATTGCGTGGTAGTGTTGAAGAGGGTTCTTCTCAAGGTGGGACTTTAGGGACAAACGTCAAAGCCTACAATTATTGTCTTTTTTTAGAAAATCATATGTGTATGTATATGTGTTTGTGTGTGTGTATATATATATATATAATGATTTCTCAAAAAGACAATACAAAAGGATGACGACACTTTCTTTGTGTTTGTCTCATAAGTAGTTTTAGGTTGTGTTCGTGGAGATTACAAGTGCTTTTAAAGCAATGAAATTGAGCTTTAGACAATAATTACAAGTAATTAACTCAAACGTCTAACGTTTTAGTGAAACTATCAATGTGATTCTTTTGTCCCAACCACACCATACAATACAAAAATAAATTTTCAATTTGTTGTCTAATCTCGTACTAAGCTGATGTTTTCTCAACGATATTATCGCATGTTTTTGTTTTCGTATAGTTTTCTCCATAAATATATATTGGTACATCACTTTGTATCAATTTAAAAAATCAAACTCGAGTCCCTCAGATAGAAAGATTCATCTCTTACTAAATTAAATTGCAATATTGAGCTTCTCTACGGAAGTACGGCCTACACTTTCCAATTTTTTATGGGTTATGGAATTGTCAAAAAAAAAATTAACCTTTTGGGATTGCCCTCATTAGAAGCATTTGAACACCATGAAATTGAAATACACACAAACATGCATCTTATTCACATATCAAGAAAGAGAGTTTGAAGGGTGTTGGATTTCTTCTACTCCTATGACTTGAATTTTAAAATTGGGTTTTGATTAAAAATAGTAAATATGAAAAGAAGCATAAGATTGGCTTGCAAATGAAGCAAAACATAAATTTAAAGGGGGCGTATTGTCAATGTCAAGCATATGTATTGACCTTCTATAGCCGGCTGTCTTTGATGTATCCAAATTGAGAATCACTTTTTTGTCCATTTTCAATCAATTGGAATCTAAGTAGATAATTACTATTATATATACATACATATACATATATACATATACATATATATATGTATGTATATGTATGAAAGACACGCACACATAACCTCAAAAGATGGGAAATTGATGTTAAAGTAGTGTATATATTTTCTTTATTTCAATAATTTGTGTATGATATATGCTCTTTGTTTTTTTCCTTATAGACATCATGTGGCATGTTTAAATTAAAGCAAACCCATTATTCTTCTAATCAACTTTTTTTTTTTTTTATACTAAAGAAACAATACATACATGTATGCAATAATAAGTGTATGCACATATAATATTATAAAACAATTGTAGCATATTATATAGTGAAATTTAACAATATTTAAGTAATACGAGACACTTGATCAAGAAGCAATGCAATATATACCCAATAGAAAAGCTAGGGAAATTCTAGAAGAAAAGTAGTGCATGAAATTCAAAAGTCTCAATCGATTTTAAAGTTGACCCAATATTGTCTTAATAAATTATATATGCAAATGCCTTTTGAGGAAGTCATCAATTGCATTCATATGCAGACTATTTCAGCACAATTTCTTCAGTTCAAAGCTAAACATGATTTAATTTGTCAAACCCAGATGTCGGATGAAGGATATATACACACACACATGCATACATCACTTAAATAGACAGGAGAAGATATATAGATATATATATAGCAAGATATTATTATCAAACATTAAGGAACTATAAATTGAACATACTAAATAAAATATAAGTGTTTCTAAAAAATATTCCACTATACCATATATGTAAGCTTTGAATCGGGCTCAATTAACTCCAAGATTGTAACTTATAGGTTCTACCAAGTTACGTTAGCAAACCACCAATTTATTTTCTCCGAACAAATTAGTTTATTCGATTAAACAATAATTCAACATGGTGTTGGAGTCAGAAGCCAAATTCAAATGCCCGATACTAATTTATGTTTATTCGGACATGATATTTTATGAATACTCGTCACACAGTTGCACATAAAATGTACTTTTTTCTCTGTACATTGCACACAATTTTTTCAAAGTAGCTTTTTTTTTTTTTTGGCATAGAATCCGAAGCTATAACACATGCTCAAAAGAAACTTGCTGAAATGGGTTGATCAAAAACCAAAAGAGAATGGTGTGTTCATGGGCGTGTAGAACAAGTTACTTTAAGCTTTATATCATAAAAGAGAGAGAGAGGTTTGTAAGTTGTAACCCCCCATTCCTAGAAACTTACGAGGTACAAATTCCTGTCCCAGAAGCAAACCTTTTCTTGCTTTACTTATTAAATTTTCTTGGCTTTGTGGGATGCCTGGACAACCCACTTTTGTCACGAGAGTACAGATTCTATCCATGTTTTTATGTAACTTTTTTAATTCCTCTGCCACATGGGTTTTGTAATAATTTCATAATGGGCCATGTCCAGGCCCAGGCCATCTTCGATGCATAAGATAGCTCATCATTGCTACATGTTAAGGACTTCTAGATCCTCATACAAAATCTTATGAATGGGACCCAAATTCAGGTCCTCAATGTTCTGGTAATAAGGCCCATTGGACCAGACTCATAATCTTTTAAAATCAAATGGGTCATATGACAAATCCATATTACAGGGACCCGTTTAGGGTTTTGGGCTTATAACCCAAGTAGACATTTATGGATGCCCATGTTGCTACAACACCACGAGACAACATTTTCTCCGAGTTCAAATACCATTAAATAAGACGATCCAAAGATAAACAAAGTCGTGCGAGCTCAATTTATCCATGAAAACTATATCATGGATATGAGAAGGGTGGGATTTCAACATCAAGAGAACAGCAAGAGATGTTTTTGATGCATATTATAAGAAAGCAAATATCAAGAGCAAGCAGATCATAACACTCCTCTCAAAATTTATAAATGTCTGTTCCGTTCTTGCTCTTCTAGCAGATAATGTACACTCTTTGACTATGCTTTTCATCACTGCATTTGTCATCATTACCATCTTCTTCTTCTTCTATTTTCCAAAAAAGGACCTAAAAGAAAAGTGAGAGAAAAGTTTACTTGATTACACCAACTACTTCAACAACCATCACCATTTTGGATGGACCAGCAGAACGAAAGCTTGGCTTCAGGATCTTCAGTCTGGTAAGAAAATGCTGCAGAAGACGCAAACGTGGAGAATGGTGCTGACATTGTCACCAGCTAGGCGGCTACTACCCGTTATTGCCATCAAAACTGCCTTGTGCACTTTGTCTTCTTTTTTCTCGCCAATTCTCTCCCCACATCTTAGCTTCAGCAACAGCTCGTTCTCTATCTAAATCCCTGTTTAACATCCTTGCAGTTTCTCTTGGGGAGTCCTCTTTCTCAGATCCTTCCAACTCCCATCTACGTCCAGATCCTCCGCCTTCCTCATTCTTTAATATCCTTCCACCTCTCTCATCTCTGTTTCTTTTCTCATCCCTATCTCCAGAACCTCTGTAGCCATGAGAGTTCGGGTCGTATGACTGGTTCGCCAGATAAGAGAGAGCAGTAACCACATCCCCAATGAGAGGACGAGTGGCAGCCTGTTCTTGGATGCACATGGATGCCACAGCCAATGCTTGGTAGAGACCCCGCATTGGATAGCGACCTTCCAGCAGTGGATCTGCCAGTTTCGAAAATTTCCTGCGATCGTTGAACAGTGGACGTGCCTGAATTGAATCAAACCATTGCCAACACTCAATTATGAAATAAAACAAAGGTCTCCACTTCAGAGACAAGCCTACAAAACAATAAGGTTTTAAACTAGAGAAGTGTATTACCCATATAACAAGGTTCTGCTCTCCATGGGGTTTGGTGCCATCAATTGCTTTACGTCCAGTAATCAACTCTAAGAAGACTACTCCAAAACTATAGACATCAGATTTCACTGTCAGCTGTCCGGTCATGGCATATTCAGGGGCACAATAACCATAAGTACCCATAACCCTGGTGGAAACATGTGAGTTGTCCCCGACAGGACCAAGCTTTGCAAGGCCAAAATCAGAAAGCTTTGGTTGAAAGTCTTCATCCAATAATATGTTGGCGGACTTGAAATCCCTATAAATTACTGGAGGCCTTGCTTTATCATGCAGGTACTCCAAACCTTTAGCTGCACCAGCAGCTATTTTCATTCTTGTGTTCCAATCGAGGGGTTCCTTATCAGGTGGAAGATCTGCACAAACATAAAGCAACAATTAACGACAAGTTGGTAAAAATGGGAATCACAAAATTTTAGTGTATTCAACAAGATGTTCATTAGACAAGCCATATGAGAGTAATTTATGCCAACAAGCATGTTCATGTCACAAGCTCATCAAGTTCTCACACCAATATTGCATTTCTCAAGCAGGGCATGTGTCGGTAAAAAGGGAACTGAAGGAAGACCGAGTTACAATAGCTCTTTGTAGATTTAACAACACCATATCCTAAATATTTGCTTCTGGAACCATGTCTTTCTGTTTTACCTTTGCTGCACATCACTCTTCACAAAACACAATGTCATGACCTCTTTTGCGATTCTGCTGACTTCATATTCAGTGAACTACATTTTTCAAGTAACACTCACTGCCCAATATCGCACTAAGAAAACAAAATACTCTTGGTTTGCTTTCTCAACATCACGCCTAAACATTTCCACCATACTTTCAAGGTTTAAACAATGACTTGGACCATAGAACAATTAAACAAGAAAAGGAGAAAATCGTTACTAAAGTGTCAAGACGGGAGAAAATGCTACCATGGAGGTGATCTTCCAAAGATCCCGAAGGCATAAACTCATAGACAAGGAGACGTTGCTCCCCATCAGCACAGTAGCCAATCAAGTTCACTAAGTTTGGATGATGAAGAAGGCTAAGCATGAGGACTTCCACTAGAAATTCCCTGTTACCTTGTAGACCATTTGTATCCAATTGTTTTACAGCAACAACCTGCAGCAGAAAAGATAAAAAAAGTTTAGACACTAAAACACACCTCAAACATGGCTACTTGTTTCAGCAGTGGATCTTTTGTTGGTCCTTCGATTTATAAGGATATAGACAAGCAGAAGACCTCATACATTTTTAATCACTCTAGAAACTAGAAAGGACAGAATGAATGCACTTATTTTCTGCCTACCTTCCATTACATTTTGAACGAATCTATACCCTTCTATATGAAATCAAAATTAGAATTGCTTTAAGACAATCTCTAAAGAAACCATAAAAAGCCTTAAAGCAATGACCATGGACCACGTCGCATAGTTCCAATTTGCAAAAAAAAAAAAAGAAGGTGAAATAGGATAAGCCAATGACTTGGTGGAACACAACTATTCTGGGACACAAGTCCACCGGCTAAATTGCTCCAGTAAATAATTATCAGGAATCTATCATCTCCAGTCTTTAAAGGGCGCCAAAATGTACAGCCTATAAAATCAGTGGAAAGAGTTTGATGAGAAACCATACCAAGGCATTTACACTTGTTTAATCCACAGTATATTACACTTCATCGCCAGATAGTTTTATTGTTCACTTGGGTCGACTAAGTATCATTTTAAGAAGTTATCATGGGAATAAAATTTTGTGGATGGATAGAATTGGTCATGGGTGATGAATTACAGCATAACAAAAGAATCTTAAAAAAAAATTCATTTCTAAAGAAAATTACTATTCATGACCGCAGCATTTTCTGCTTGAACTTCAATTTGAGTTCTTTTTTTAAATGGCTGGTTAAAAAATTGGCCTTGTAAACGGAAAAATTGAAAGGGAAAGTCACTGGTCAATCTAGGCATAAATCACAATCTTATACTAATACCATCAAATTCGAATTGTGAAATAAAAAATCAAGAGATATTTGAATAGTGTACCTGACCGGTGCTTTCCAGTCGTCCCTTATATACACGTCCAAATCCTCCTTCTCCTAAGAAGCTCTCTGGCCTGAAATTCTCAGTTGCAGCAGCAAGCTCACGAAAAGTAAATGTTTGAGCAGCAATTCGGACAGCAGGAATCCCATCCCTTGAACCAGGTAGGTCCTTCTTAGACCCTCCATTGCTTCTTGATCTGAGTCTCTCTACTCCTGTAAATATAATCAAAACAAAGAAGTGCAGATTTATAATTATCATTCTATTGACAATCAAATAACCATGGCGCCAAGAAATAAAGAGCTTGGATTAATCTACTTTGGAATGAACTAACCAAGTAAACGCCATCAACTATTAAGCCATGCCTCGGGTTCGATACACAATGGAGTTTGGCAGTCCAATTCAGGGAAATCTATATTTTACCAAATTGAGCAATAGTTTTATGCCACAAATTAAATCATATACTTTCAGTTATTCATTGATTGGGTTGTGCAACTTGATTGCCACTGGTTAGTAATTAAATCAACAAAATCATTAGGTTCATTATGAGATCTCCTTTTCACTAAAAGAAAGCAGTACTCTTTCTAAACCTAATTCAAAATCTGGTGGGGCCTACTTCAAACACCCAAAAATCTAAAGCTCCAAAACTGCATCATAATTATTACCCACAAAGCGGTAATCAATTAGAACTATTCAACAAAGATGCCATCACCGATTCATCATTATGTTCTACTCAAAGATTAAAGAAAATCAGAGCTACCCAGATCAGATCAATCAATAACACAGTGAATATCAGATCACAACAAACCAATACAGTAAAGAAAAGGAAACATCAAAGAGAGATGAGATACTAACCAGAAGACAATCTGGAAATGTGAGGGGGGACTGTTGCCTGGCTTTGTTTTGCATCATCGTTATCTTGAACTGGATTCAGTATCTCCTCCTCTCTTGAATCGAAACAAGGGAAACAACCCATCTGCTCAAATCAATCAAACCTTGCAAATCCTTACACCTCCAACTTGGCAGATTTATCCCAAAAAAACCCAATTAACAAGTTCATCTCATAATCCTATTATCTTCGAAAATCCCATCAAAAATGAAAACTTTCCTTGTCCAATTCCTTCTCCCTCCCCGATCAGATTAGAACACCAATAGAAATCACACCAACATATGTCAACTGGTTAAAAACAAATAGAAATATATTTTATCGATTAAAAAAGTAAAAGAAAACGAGAGCACTTGATTCTCGGTGGTGTGAAAATGAGAATTTAGCAGCGAAAGAGAACTGGAACAAGCCGGCTTTTGTCTTCGGCTCCGTCTATACTCTCTTTACTGTTCATATAAGAGCTCCCTCTCTATTTATCTACCCATCTTCTCTGTTTGACCAAAAACAAGAAAATAAATGGAAAAGCAAAAGACGCTGACACGGGAAAAAATCGCAATACACAGCTGATAATCATAATATTTGGTATTTTACGGTTTTAACAGTGTTGGAAAATTTTTCACTTGTGTAATAAAAGAAAAAGAAAAAGTAGATGTACGCGTCAATGGCGGGACTGACGGAAAACACAAGAAGAGAGTAATTTCTCTGCAGTTACATCCGGTTGTAGTTTTGTACGTATCGTGAGGTTCTTTCAGTTCACACTTCCATATTCTACATTATTACAACTGACTAATGCTTACGAAATTTCCATCCATCCAAACACGAATCCATAGATATTTACTTACGGTTTAATTTATTTAATACTTATTTCTTGTTGTTTAATTTATTTAATTTAATTTTCTTTTCTTTCATTTTGTATCTTATTAACTACATATTTCCCGATGTCTCCGTCGTCTACTCATCTTGAAAAATGAAGCTAAAATATTTAAAAATCTTACATCAGAGGCTTGCGTATCTGCACATCAACACTCTCTGCTCATATTTCTCCTTTTCGGTGTCGTCATCTGAAAAATAAAGTCAAAATACGAATATCTAATATGAGTTTAAACTCGAACCAATGCACAAAAATTTGACACCACACAATTAACAACTGGTGTAAATTGAATCGAAACTCAACGTGTTGGCAAGGTCAAAGTAAACAATCACCTTCCTGTAATTTATGTGATCAGATGCCTTCCAGTAACAAACTCCATTGTTGTGCCCTACCAATCATCATCCTCGGATTGCCATTCAAAGCCCACCAAGTTTGGATGGCCCAATCCAATTCGCTGCAACTACAACTCTGCAATTAGTAGTCAATTACTATAATAATAATAAACATAAGGGGGTAAAGTTTTACTTTTGGTGTAAATGTAATCGGTGGTATTTGGCGTTTTGTGGTGGAAAAAGCCACCAATGAGGTACCCGGCCGCCGGTATCGGTGTCTGTGGACGCATCCGCATTGCGGCTGACTATTCCGTTTTCCTCAAATTGATCCATCGCATTTCGGCTGGTACCACTTCCACCATCGATCGTCATATCATACTAAATTAAAATAATACTAATTCTCTTTATATATAAAGCCATCCTTATTCCTTACTAGATCTTTTGATGAGGCACAAAATATTTAGGGTTTGAAGAGGAGAAGATCGAGAGAGACAGAGGGGTTTAGACGCACACTAGCGTGGCACCATTGACCATTCATCAAAATTTCACTTGTGCGAGGGGTAATAGTGCCACGCTGCGTACGTGCGTGTAAAACGGCGTTTCTCTCTCTGATTCGTTCAAAGATTAATTGAGGTTTTTCATCGAACACTTGATACGCATACCCTATTTTCTTTGCATGCCTGCTTCTTTCACTCACTACTTCGCAATTTATCGCATGCATCGTCGCCTCAGTGGTTCTTCTTCAGCCTTGTGGACTAGTTTTGGTATTTTTAAGTATACCATGCATACACAAGTATTGCATTCTTTATCTCTCAAAAAAAAAAAAAAAGTATTGCATTCTTTACTAATTACTGGCTCAAATCAAACTTTTAGCAATAAGTCCCACAAATCAAACTTTTATTACAGTAGATTTACTCTAATCTTTTTAACCCATAAGAGTAATCAGGAAAATGCGTCTATTCTCATTAGACTGGTAATTTTATGAAATAAAAATAAGATTATAGATAATTTAATGAGTCATGTAATAAAATTTTTTGGGTTGTTCTTATTGAAATATGTCTTTCTAATTGTGTAATTGATCCTAACAATAATAATAATAACATTTTTGATAATCTCATTCTTTCTAAGTATATTAGTAAATTTCAAAGTGTTAACATAAAGAGTATAACTTTTAGTGCCGTTTAGAATTAGTGTTTTTCACATCGTTTTAGAAAAAACTTTGAGACCCAACCAAACACCAGAAACAATTTAGCATATAAACTAGTTTATATTATTTTATAAGCTAACAAAAAAAAAACCCTCCTCAAATGAATTTATTGGAGTTTTTAAACAATTTAGCATATAAACTAGTTTGGCTCAATTGAATATTTTGTGGATGAGTAGGCTGAGCACGACTTGGAATATAGCCCTGCTATTCGTCCCAACAATTGGGATCCAGTTGCGAAAGTGTATGGAGGAGATTAAAAGTGCAAGTGGGGCCATCATTTGCACTTTTAATCTTCTCCATACACCTTAACAATTAGGATCACTGGATCCCAATTACTGAGACAAATAACTTTTTCGCTGCTTGGAAGTTGGAATAAAGCCTAATACTTGGAAGTTGAACCAGATCGAGGGAACACATGACTTGCCCGCACTGGCCCATCGAAAATGCACAAAAGCCCACCAGGAGCCCATGAAAGGGCGTCGGAACCATCTGGGCCACCTGTCGGAAGCCTAAGAAAAACGATCACTGCACACACAGGAATCTTTTGAATGCATGGCACTTTTAGTAAGTGCTGCCGTGCTGGAGGCGATAATCATCGCACACGTTGATTTTCGCATCGAACGGCTCATACATTCTGCTCGGTTGTTTTGGCGGCATAACATTGCACCAAAATTAAAAAAATAATAAAAATAAAGAACAAAAGCAAATAAACGGTCACAAGACCAGTTGGAGCGGTGATTCTTCTTCGCGTCTATTTCACATCTCGTCGTCGATCGGCTCCGGCCTCCATGTAAGGCTCGTAAATTGGCGTGTTCGAGTGTTTCTATTCTTCTTTCTGTTGCATGAACCTGGATTTTTTTTAATCGATTTCTACTGCGATTGTGACCTTCATATTGATTCTTTTTTTAATTTCTCTTTCAATTTTGGATTCAATATCAAATTAGATTCATTGTTATACGTTCTTAATTTTGACTATATGGTGGCTTATCAAAATTGTTGTCGAGTAATTTTTGTCTGTGCTGTTGTCTGGTTAGTGTGCCGAATTCTTGGACGTTCAATTGATTAAATTTTGTTTGGTGATTAAAGCAGCGTTGTGTCAAAGAAGAAGAGATGTGGGGGATTATTAGCCAAAAGGTGGGTGTTTCCAAGCTCTTCCCTTCCCTTCTGGTATCTGATACCAGTTTACTTTATTATTATTAATTTTTAAATTTTATTAGCTCATAGTTTCCTTCCCTCATATCTGTGATGATTTTATCCTGGCTTCCCTTTGTTGTTCAGGGTTTAGGACAGTCCTTGCAACACCTTCGTCCTTCAGCATCAGCAGGGAGAGGTTTTGCCTCTGCAACAAAAGGGGTAAATGTGGATTCGATTGTATGCTTGTTGCATTTGATTCACGTCACTGTGGCCGAGAATTTAATTAGTTCACTTGTAGATCATCTGCCACTTTTTCACTGTGATCGTGGTTGTCGAATATCATCAGTGTTTATCATAGTTGCTTCATATCAAATTATCAATAGTTTTATTTTTTCTTGGTGATATATTTCTTTTAGCCTGTCTTAAAAGGGTTAGGCTACTGATCCTTTTTTTGAGTTTCCAGTTGGTTTTTGTTTCTATTTTGGTCAAAATTTTAGAAGCGCCTTCTTCCAATACAGCTCCTTAAATGTATGCCTCACCCTTTTGGAAGCTCAACAATTTTCAGTTTTCTTAAAATCATTATTTTTCCTTATGTTGTGGAGAATCATTTCTCTGCAGATGATGGTGAGAGAGGCTCTAAACTCTGCACTTGACGAAGAAATGTCAGCTGATCCTAAGGTTTTTTTGATGGGTGAAGAGGTGAGGAAAAGGGAGTTGGAATTCTCTCTCTGACATTTTAAGTTGTAGGTTTCCTGTTCTAATGATTCCTTTTATTGTCATTCAAGTGCAGGTTGGAGAATATCAAGGTGCATACAAGGTTAGTCTTCTCAATTATATGAATTTGTGATTTCAGATATTTGTTGAAGACCTTTCATGCATTTTTAGTGTGTTGATCAACCACTCACTCTCCTTATCTGTGATGTTAGGTTTCCAAGGGGTTATTGGACAAGTATGGTCCTGAGAGGGTTGTTGATACCCCGATTACAGAGGTTAGTGTAGTTCTTGTCAATTCTGTGTCCAATGACAAAGAATGCACAGATGATGTCAAGATTGTTGTTATGGCTGTTTTTTTTTATGCACTGATAGTTCTGACCGGCATTTGTTTTTCTTAAAGGCTGGTTTTACTGGGATCGGAGTTGGTGCTGCATACTATGGTCTTAAGCCGATTGTGGAGTTTATGACGTTCAACTTCTCAATGCAGGTTAGCAGATTTGTTTATTGGATTTGGTATCTCAATACATTTTTCATAGAAGGGCCCCTTTAGAATTTAATTGATATGCTTGATGTTTCGTCAACAAATATAAAGGCTGAGATCGATGGCTTAAGACCGTTAATGGTCATGTTGTTGAATGCTTATTTGTGTTTCGAGTACTGTATTAGTTGACTCATGACTGAAGTGCTATTCTACTCGGAATGTTTTTAACTTTTAAAGCTGTATCTTTTATAGATATTTGGCAGGATAACTTCAGTAAGGGCTTGAAATCATTCTCTTTTGAGGAAAGAAATGGGGATATTTATATGGTGATGATGTTATTTTTATGATTATTATGTGGCTATAAAATGTGTTTTCTGACTGTAAGGTGACTGAGGTATGCATTCTTTTGATTCTGTTCCTGGATAACTAATTTCTTTGTCCATAACTGGATTTCTGGTCAGTTTATGATGTTTTTGAGGGGAGGTGTTCTAAGAATTCATATACATATATAATGTGTTTTCTGTGATATTCATATGGTTGGTGCCAAATCCACTCTGCTATTTCTCAATGTGCTCTTGATGTTGCTTGGTTTGCATTAGGCACTCTGGTTTGGAAATCCTAAAACTATGGTGTGACCCAGGAGAATGTTGGAGGAGCTGGTGTTTAGAAAAACAAAAATGGAATGTGTCTTGGTAAGAACTATATTAGCTTGGTAGATACCAAGTAATGATAATTCAAATTCCATCAGTTGAGATATCTTCTTAAAAGCATCTCATGGCTTGTTTTCTTTAAGTTGCTCAGGGTCCCCAAAATCGAGTTTTACTTGGGTGCAATGCGTTATGAAGAAGTGAAAATTTAGTTTGCTTTGTTTTGCATTATTTTTAACTTGAAGAATTCAAATTTTATGTTAATGACTGAAGAGTTATCCCCTCCCGCCCCACCCTTTTCTCTATCAAGGTATTACTGGAGTCTTGGTTGATTTGTAAGTAGCCTTGTCTAATATTTTGGATAAATATATTAATGCTGAAACAGATAGAACCTCCAGAGTCCAGAGTATAATATGGAAGTCTTTTCATTCATAATCTACCAACACTTGAGGCTGGGTTTCATCTTATCTCTGCTGGGAAGAGCGCTTTTACTTGCTTCTTCCTCTTAGGGTGTTCCATTGTGTAAACCTTGATATGGACCTGAATTGTTCCCGTAATTTAGTAAAATTTATTGGCATGTGTTCTATTACTGTTCGCTTGATGTTTGGTTTCTATTATTGCAATTGAATTATTCTATTGGATTGATTCTAATAAATTTCATAATTAATCCCTTTTTTGGCTTGTTCTGCAGGCAATCGATCACATCATAAATTCTGCTGCTAAAACAAACTACATGTCTGCTGGCCAGATATGTGTCCCAATTGTTTTCAGAGGACCCAATGGTGTTGCTGCTGGAGTTGGTGCCCAACATTCGCAAGTATGATCTCATGTCGTCTTGTTAATACTGACTTCCCACTTACCCTGTGTCTTGCTCACTTTCTCATCTCTCTCTTCCCTGGGTATGCTTATTAGTTCTCCCTTTTTATCCCTCTTGTTTATCATGCAGTGTTATGCAGCATGGTATGCCTCTTGCCCTGGTTTGAAAGTGCTATCCCCATATTCTTCTGAAGATTCTCGTGGACTGCTAAAAGCTGCAATAAGGGACCCAGATCCTGTTGTTTTTCTTGAAAATGAATTATTGTAAGTAATGTATTGATGGCTCGTTCGTTGTACTGAGCTATTTTATGACTTCACTTTTATTTTAAGCTGACTTTTGTTTTGATTCAGGTATGGTGAGTCCTTCCCTGTGTCTGATGAAGTACTTGATTCCAGCTTTTGCCTTCCAATAGGGAAAGCTAAGGTATTACTCTCTCCTAATGAATTACTTTTTATATATGTTATTGTTGTCGATGCATTTGTAGTCATGTTGTGTTTTTTAAATACCTTGCTGTATGACAATCTCTCCATTCCACCTCAAAATTGTCTCTTTTAACAGATTGAGAGAGAAGGAAAGGACGTGACAATTACAGCATTTTCGAAAATGGTTGGCTATGCACTCAAGGTTTGTGTGCAATGCTTGGTTCCTCATAGAGTACACCTGACAGTTATGTGGTTCTTAATCATAACTGTCAGAAAGTTTATTACGAACTCTGGTCAAGGAGGAAGTTAAACAATTTCTTAGAACCTCAAAGGAGAGTGAGGTGAGAGGAATGTGTGGCTCGCTACCATATGCACTATTACTTAGTGAGGGTACTGTGGTTAATAGTTTTACCTCTCTTTCTTTGGTCGAATGTTGTATAAATGCGAGGATTGGTGTATTCTTCAATTTTGCACCAAGTTGTTTTTCCCGCTCTTTCATTTTCTTTGAAATTTTCATTCCAATATCTCAACTTAAAAGCACGCCCACACAATTAAATTTTTAATTGAGGTGCTGGCAGTTGAGTTCTTTAATTGAGAAAGTTGTTCGTTAATTGAGAGTGTGTGATTGTAATCTATATGTATTTGGGCTGCTTCCATATTAGTCTTTCTTTTCCGTAAAGAAATAACACAATTTTCTTTTTGTCCAGGCGGCAGGGACACTTGAGAAAGAGGGTATTAGTGCTGAGGTAAATGGATGCTAGACAGAACCCAAAGTTATCACAAATTGGTGTTTCTGTTTGGAGGATGATAGTAACTGATCTTCTTAATGCAGGTTATAAATTTACGTTCCATTAGGCCACTGGATAGGGCCACAATCAATTCTTCAGTCAGGAAAACCAACAGACTGGTAACAGTTGAAGAAGGATTTCCTCAGCATGGTGTTGGAGCCGAAATCTGGTTTGTATTTTTCTTCCATATTTTCACTTCTGCTGAGTAATCAGAGAACTTTGTGTATTTATTATGTTTGTTATTCTTAACAGCACATCTGTAGTTGAGGACAGCTTTGGTTATCTTGATGCCCCGGTTGAGAGAATCTCTGGAGCTGATGTTCCCATGCCATACGCTGCCAATCTCGAGAGAATTGCTGTCCCACAGGTCAACTCTGTTTTCTTTTTTATTGCTAGAATTCTTTTACAAGCTGCTGTGGACCAAGGAACTTCCAGTTTGCAGTTTTTTCTTTTGAATCTCTCCTGGCCCTTAAATTTATTTCTTTCTTCCTTCTCTTTTTTCCCTTTTTACATGTTGGGGTGGTAATCATTGTTCTTAGGTACTGTACAATAGCCGTATCACATTTGCATGCTGGGAGCTGTTGGTCCATTGGAATCCTTTCTATTAGTAGAGGCTTGAGGTTGTCCACGTGCAAAATATTTTGCATTGGACTCTCTTTGGATTTTGTTTGCAAATTATGTGGTCTGGTGATAGAGTTGTCGGAGAGGTCATAGGTTCAATTGCTGGAACCTCTCCAAATGTGGGGGTAAGGATAAGGATAAGACATGCATACATCCTGCATGTCTTCGACCTCGCCCACTACGGGAGGCTTGTGCACGAGAGTTGTTTACTTTTTTACTCTTTGGATTTTGGGTTTTGCAGGTTGAAGATATAGTCCGTGCGGCCAAGAGAGCTTGCTACAGATCTGTCCCAATGGCTGCAACTGCCTAAAACACACTTCAGCTGTCCTAGCTACCATTTCAATCTACGTTGGTTCTATGTGGCTGATCTCTTGCATTCCTTTAAGTGCATCTCCCGTCACATATAAGCTCTAAGTTTATGCAAGACTTTGCCTTAAGTTTAGGGCATCACCATATGTAATAATCTTCTCTCTCCCCCACCCCCAATTTTTGACCTAAACTTAAAATACAATCTAATAATAAAAGTAGCATCTCAATCTGGATTCTCAACAGGAATGATACTATAGTTGGAAGACAAATGTAGATTTGCTTTGAATGAATTCATGGTCCGAATGAACCTCAAGTATGACAGAAGTGATAGGGATCTTAGTAAAGAGATCTTAGTCATCTCATCTCAGTAAATGATATGTCACTATTTGGTTCAATTGTCAGGATTTATAGATTCCTATATTTACATCAATTAATGGTCAATATCATTTATTGTGATGATTGAGATCCCTATTTTTTTTTCTCTTCATCTTTCAAGGGACAAGAATATTTACACCATAATATCAATGAACGAGTCCACCGAATCATGCCTTTTTGGTCAATAATGCAACTTTCAAGTGATGATTAAAAAAAAAAACCATTCCAACAATCAAAAGCCAAAAGGAACACAAATGCATATTTTCAATCGATAGTCAACATTTCAGACAAAAAAAAAATCGATAGTCAACATTTTCATAGTCCACGATCTTCTTCTATTCTTCCATTTTTTATATTGGGGTAATACGTGTAATCATTGATAAATTATCTGTATTATCATGTATTTAATTAAAAAATTCAATTGGAGTCTGGAGTGGTCAGAGTAAATAAGTAACTACTTGACATTTATTTATTTATTATTGAAGAATTCCTTTCCCGTTTATTGGTTCTTCGTGTTCTTCTAGTTCTTTCAATCAAATTGAATTCACAGAGACGCCATAAACGAAACAGGAATTCCAGTTTTTCTCTAAAAGGAAAGTAGAGGAAGGAAAAAAAAAAGAGGGAGAGAAGAACAATGAAGACTTCTCTTAGAAAGCTACGAGGGTTTGCTCTTCACAAGCACGGTACGCTCGGAGACCCTTCCAATGACCGTACGGATATCCGCACTCTCGCTCAATTGGACGAGCTCGCTCAGGCTTCTCAGGTACGGGTATCGATTCTCATCTCTTTTTCTCTCTTTGCTTGCTGAGAATCGAAGGAAAGCGGAAAATATGGGTAATGTTGGGATTTCAAGCACTCTTTGGCTGCTAATTGTCATTGTCCCCGAATGAGGCAATTCTTCTTCTTCACAGGTCGTATCCTCAATGAATATTAGGATTTTACACAGCTGATTACATTTTTTTGTTTGTCGGAGATGATGACTATGAAAATTCTAGAAACTTGTTCATAGAAGCGGGCTTTTGACCTAATTTAGTGTTGACCCCGGCTCAAATAATGTATACGTCACCGAATTCAGGCCTGCTTTTTGTTTGTTTGTTTACGGAGAAAAATATGTGTGTTTGTTTTCCATTCATAACATCATAATCTATAAAGCTGTGAAAAGCATAGACGATCAAAATTACTCCATTGCCTCTTTAGCTAATACTGGAATTTTGAATTCAACATTACGGTATTTTCATAGCATTAGCTGAAATTGCAGCAACTTAGTTTTTCATGGGCCAACGTAAAGACAAAGCTTGTGTTTCACCGTGATGAGCAATCTTAACAATTGTTGCTTATGTTTGTGCATTTTGTATTTGCACATGCAGGACATGGGGGACATGAGAGATTGCTATGATAGCTTACTTTCTGCTGCTGCAGCAACAGCTAATAGTGCTTATGGTACTTGTTGTTCCATCCATTTTTTTAAATCCCTGTCATTTTTCAAGTTTCAACACTTCTTAACTGGGCTCGGGGTTCATATTTTCTTTGTTGTCACTCAGCAAAGATTTATTTATTTTGCATGTGTAATGTAATTATCAGACTCGCTGATTTAGTGAGCAAAATATCCGGCTGGATGATCTTTTCGTGTTCTCATTTTAAGAAACCCTAACATGCTTACATTTGTCTTCAGAATTTTCGGAGTCATTGCGGGAAATGGGTGCTTGCCTTCTGGAGAAAACTGCATTAAATGATGATGAAGAGAGCGGTAAGTGAATGAAAACTTCTATTTCCTTAATTTTGATGTGGGAATATTGTATCAACTTCCATGAGTAATTCAAGAAATTCCGCTAGCATATTCTAGAAGAATGGTTGTTGATCACTTCTTATGGGTTTATTAGGAATGTGTCACCTGCTACGTGTAAGTTTATGTGAAAAGGTGGAGTTAAAGATGCTTATTTATACACGTATATGCATAATTTTTTTCCTTGCAGGTAAAGTTTTGCTCATGCTGGGAAAAAAGCAGTTTGAACTGCAGAAACTTGTTGATACCTATGTGAGTTCTTAAAGATATTACTAGCATCCAACACAAATATATTCTCTTTTTTATATTGAATTACAATTTACATTTTTCAGCGTTCTCATATATTCCAAACAATCACGGTCCCATCAGAGTCCCTTCTCAATGAACTTCGAACAGTTGAGGTTTGTCTACATCAACTTGGCCATAGTTCTTCTTTTTAGTATACATGAACTGTTGAGTAATTGTGTGTCCACATAGATTTTGTATTGTCTGGCTTTTGTTGTTGAAATCATTGTATATCATGGATGATTAATTCCTATATTCTCCGCCTTCTCCCATTTATTTATTTATTAAATACTGTGGTAACTCTTTCCATAAAGAAGTTGCTGAGAGAATAAGAAACATTGCAGCCACTCTTTTTTTCCTTTGACATGGATTTTCATCTTGAATCAACGTCTTTTTCCTGATATTTTCACTTAGTCATTTTCTTGAGGTTAAGGCTGGATTCGTTGGAGCAATAACCCTTTTAAGATATACTTAGATTATGGATTCCTAGATTGAGATGGTCTGGAGTCTGGAGGTTTTTTCTTAGTTCGGATTAGACTTAATAATAACACTTGTGGTAGTTAGGGTTCTATGGACTTTCAGCTCTCGCATTTCTTGTTCCTTAGGCAGTTTCTCATGTCAAAAAAGTTTGGCTTCTCAAACATTATTTCCCTGTATAAAAGATGGATATCATTAGCCAATGCTCAAGTGTCATCAGCAAAATTTGACAGTGTAATTGTTACTTCCTTTAACACAAAATTATTGCATGGGTGTAATATTTGCACATCACTGGTATTACTTTTTACTGGGAGTTTATTATCAATGATTGTTCTTTTATCTTGATACAGGAGATGAAACGACAATGTGATGAGAAAAGGTTTGTACTTTTCTTTTTCAAACACGTACACACATGCACATTTAATTTCCAGCTGGACATATGTTAAAAATCTTAAATACACTCATGAATATACACATGGCTGATCTCTTGAGATACATTTCTCCCATGTTTGTACTTTATTGGCAGAGATGTATATGAGCACATGATAACAACATACAAAGAAAAGGGGAGATCAAAAGGTGGGAGGGGCGAGAGTTTTTCTGCACAGCAGCTACAAGCAGCTCATGAAGAATATGAGGAGGAGGCAACTCTCTTTGTCTTTCGTTTGAAGTCTCTTAAGCAAGGTCAATCCAGAAGTCTTCTTACACAGGCAGCAAGGCACCATGCTGCTCAGGTTTCTTTCGTCCTTGCCTATCTTCTGATTCATCTTATTACAGACATTCCAATGCTTTTCTTTGGCTAATTCTGCATATGTTTTCTTTCTGATTGGAAGCAGCTGTGCTTCTTCAAGAAAGCTCTAAAGTCTCTTGAAATTGTCGAGCCACATGTGAAATCAGTCACTGAACAGCAACATATTGATTACCACTTCAGTGGGCTTGAAGATGATGATGGTGATGATGGTGATGATGTAGAGGATGATGATGATACGCATGATGGGGAGTTGAGCTTTGACTATTCACAACATGATCATCAGCAAGATGATGTTTCTACATCTAAAAACTCAATGGAGGTGATGATCTTACGCCTTCTAGTTGTTGTGTTGAAGAAAATTTATTAAAAGGCAAACTCTTGTATAGTTGTATATGCTTATTACTATCTTTGAACGAAAACGTCCATATGCACATATAACAATTAAGGGCATGACATGAAAGAATTTGAAGTAGTAACAGTTCAATAATCTTGTGGCCTAGAGCTATAGAAGAATAGCAAAAACTTTTTGCTGTTGACCAATCAAGAATCATATTACTTAAGTTAGAATCCTCTTATGGAGCTGTTTTATGCTACTGCAGATAACAATGAAATTGTTTTTCACCTTTTGAATCTGAAGACATGACAATTTGGTGTATTTGCTTTCATTTTGATTTAACTATTAAATCAATTTATGCAGTTGGATCAGGAAGACATTACATTTCCCAGTGTTGCAAGATTAGAAACTTCGAAGGTAATGAGCATGCTCTGGTTATACATTTCTTGTTTATGGTGATCAAACCTGCTCAAAATTAGTGCACATCTATGCCAACCGAGTATGTGGAGATAAGCGTAATGGCACACATTGCCTGTTAATGGACAAATAAATACTGTTACTTGATATATTTAGATGCCTTTTTATTATATGTGCATGCCTATATTTGTTAACAGTCATTGTTTACTTGATCCAATGACAAACTGTTTGGTGTGGAAAATCAAACATATATTAATCAATGAGAATATGATCATTTAGCGGCATTTCAGACTTTGCAATTGCTAGTATTCTTCAGGAATCATCCAAAGTTATCTTGCAGGGATGGACTGGTTTATTGGATAGTTCTATGTTTTGCCAAAAAGGTCTAATTATTTTATGTGTTTTTTAAGCTAATCTAACGGAAAGAAGAAAACATTTGTATTCCTATGTGCTGACTTTGCAAAACTTGTTTCTGCTTAATGCTGCTTTAGTCTGCATAGTTGCCACTTTTCCCCGCCTATAAATTAAAAAATATTTGAACTTTTTGATGAAGCAGGGCAAGCAATTTTATGCTTTCCTTTTGTCGAATCTGCAGGACAATCTGAACAGAAGATACAGGCGTTCCTTTTCTTATAGGGGAGAATTCAGGCCAGGCAGCCTATCAGCACCACTGTTTTTTGAAAATAAGTCTGATCCATCTGAAAAGATGAAGCAAATGCGGCCATCGTCAACGCATAAATTCAACACTTATGTACTACCCACCCCAGGTAATACAGAAAGTTCATATTCTACGGGAACAGGTAATGCAGTTCGTCGTACATTACAAGCAAGTTTGAGTGGCCGATCAAACAATTTGTGGCATTCATCACCCCTGGTACCAAAGAAATACGAAGAAATGTTGGGTAATGAGAAATCTTCACAATTCACTTTGAAAAGTGCGCACTCAGTTCTCAGAGAAAGCAACAGTAATACTGCATCCAGTCAACTACCTCCACCTTTGACTGATGGGCTCATAATTTCCCAGCTTGATCCACTGGCAGCTTCCGATTCCAAAAAAGCCAAAAGACAGGCCTTTTCTGGTCCACTTATGAGTAAGCCATGGCCTAAGCCTGTGACAGTGGAGCATCCTCAGCTGTTCTCAGGGCCTCTTTTGCGCAAGCCAGTGCCTCAAAAACCATCAGTGTCTCCAAAAGTATCTCCGAGCGCTTCCCCTACTCGTATGTCATCACCCAAAATTAGTGAGCTTCATGAGCTGCCAAGGCCCCCTTCCATTCCAACTTCAAAGTCTTCAAGACCAATAGGATTGGTTGGTCATTCAGCTCCCTTGATGCCCAGAGGTCAAGTTCTTCCCCGGACAAATAAATTTGTGGCACCAAATGCAGCATCTCCACTGCCAACCCCTTCTCAGGCCATGACTCGCAGTTTCTCCATACCGTCAAGCAGTTCTATGGGGACAACAATGCAGGTGCCCAAGTCAGTTGAAGTCTTGCAGACTGCAGATATGGCTGAAGAAATTGCCTCGCCACCTCTAACACCAATCTCCTTACATGTAGACCAGATACAATCTGGTGGCTTAGAGATTGCCAATCAAACTGTTCAAAGTGGGCGTAATTCCAGAGCCTCGTAGCCTTTTATCCGTTTAATTGGTCACCTGCTGCATACACAGTTTTATTGTCAAGGTGAGCTTCAATTTTATTATGTTATTAGATTATCTTAATTTTCTCTTTTCCTGGTTTTTTTTTTCCCTCTTTGTTGTGTTGTACCCTCCAACAATCTGAAATGTGGACGGACGGGAGAATTAGATAAATATATGGACCATATGTTATTAAATGCCCGGAGTGTATAGCTAGACTGTTGGGACTTCTTTATTAACGTCTTGGAGTGCCAAAGTACCGTATTCTGATGGTGGGCTCTGTCTATAAATCATCAGAATTAGAGAGAGAGATCAAATTAGTAATTGTTTTTAGCAAGCTATCTAAGTTATGTACTTAGAATAACAAAGTTATCTGGGTATATTCATCCTTTTGTTGTAACGAGCAGCGATTTATTAACCATGCATCCCCTGCATTTGCTTGTCTCTTATAGGGCCTACAGTCATCGGGATGTAATCTCACAAATACAAATTACTAATCTGTCAATAGGATAGTCTTTGAGATGCCATGTAATCAATATTTGTCACCATTCTTTGCATGCACTTGTCCTTGTGAAGCTAAGGAGTTTGCCATGTATTCTTCTCGTCGTTGAAGTTCATTTCCATATCTGGTAACTTGCTCAGTCTCATTTTCTCATCTCTTATATTCCTCGATGTGTACAGGTGCAGGTTGATTTAGAGATAATTTTGGTTCTTGTTTTGGCAATGGAAAGCTTTGCCGGAAGGTCGTCTTTCATCAGTTCAAAGAGCTGCAAATTGTAAATAAAATCTTACCCTTCTCTCTTCTCATTATCATATTGTTATCCACGTTTTATAGATCGTTGTTGATCTCTTTGTCGTAACTTCATCAAATAATAGCTCAGGTGTTCAATCTTTCTGAGGAATTTTGTATTTTGCCCTCGGGTTTAATTGTCAAATTCCACTTCTTTAAATTTCTTCATTTACTTCATGTGAGAGAATTTCATTCATGTTCTTTTCATAAGCTAATCTGGAGTGAGGAGCATAACATATCATTAGTTCTGCAAGAAGCAGATATATGTATATATATATCTTACAGAGACATACAAATATTCCCGTCATTACAGAGAGAGAGGTACAGAATTAGAGAGAGCACTGACATCATTTACAATTCCCTCCTCCCTCATATCTCACAAAACCCATAAGCTCTGGTCCTTCAAGTCTTGGATTGTTGCTGAAACTGCATCCAAGCAAACGGTAATCAACAATTGGCAAATCAAATCCTAAGCAGACTAGATTCGAGCATGAAGGAAAGAACCAATTTGTTACCTTTCTTGTGAGAACTTGGAGAAGGTGCCCGAGGTAGGAATGGTGCCACATAAATCATTGTCTGACAAGTCACTGCAGAAACATCCAAGTATCCTCAGAAAACTGATTCCGGGGATTGTTAGTTAAGCAGCAAATAAATCATTGCTTACATGATCTTTAGGCTTCCAAGTTGGGTTAGTTCTCTTGGTATTCTTCCACTCAGTCTGTTACCATTCAATCTCCTGCATTCACCTTTTGTGAGTGTCCAAACGACCGAAAAAAAAACAACATGATCATGGGCCTGGCAACCTGCTCGATCCATTTGGCCCATTTAGTCAAGCTTGACCTTCTTGGACTTAAGTAGCAAAAAGAGATGAGCAATGCTTTTAGGTTGAGCCTTTTTTAAATGAGCAATGCTAAAGATTCTCAATCTACCCCAAATCTTACGTATTTATGGAAGACCTACTTAATATCTAACGCTCTACATGAATATCGGGCTTGGCGTTGGCTCAAATTTGACCTTGTACTCTTTCAGAAGCAAAGAAGAGTAGTTACAGAAGGTGATGCTTACAAGAATTTGAGGTTGGGAAGCTTGGAGAGTGAAGAAGGGATGCTCCCAGTGAGGTTATTGTGATATAAATCCAAGCTTACAAGGCTCTTCAGTCCTCCAAGTTCCTCTGGAATTGGACCCACCAGCTCGTTCATGTACAGTTCTCTGTGAATAAGATCCAACACCAACCCAAGTCAATTTTCTCATTAAATTGCTTCATGTGTTGTCGATTCAAGGAATTTAACACTAAAATCCATCTGAGACCACCATAGATGTGATGACACCAAGGTAGGTAGGGTAGGTGATCAATGATCATAATTGCTGAAAATTATTGCAGAACTAACATTAAAACAAATTAACTGAACAAATCAATGGAGAAAGTGAGCTTACAAATATTGAAGACGTTCTAGCTTCCCTAATTCAGGCGCTAGATTTCCAGACAGCTTTGCATTTCCTAGGTCTCTGCACACACATCATTAACATTGTAAAAATGCTTCAAAGCATACAAATTAATAAAGGAAAAGGTGAAAAATAAATGATAATTACAATCTTGTGACTCGATTATCAGTGTCACAAGTGACATGAAACCAAGTACAAGGATCCACCAAGGTTGGATCCCAGCTCTGTAGAACTTTTTGTGGGTCTTGCACGACTCTTCTCAACGAAAACAGAGCATCCCCTGTTTAACAAAAATATCTATTAAATTTCAATAAAAAGAAAATTAAGAGAAAACCCATAAAAGGAAAATCGAAGTCTTTGAGTTTTTTTTTTTTACCCTCTACGTTTGCATTTATAAGTGTTGAAGATGTAAGTAGAAGAAGAACAACAACAAAATGAAAGAGCAATCTAGAGATTTCCATCGCAAAACCTTTGAAAGTTGGTTTTGAGGGAGAAGAGACAGAGTGAGAGAGGCAGAGAAGAGAGAGAGAGAGATTCCTTTTTTTTGTATGAAGTTTAAAGCAATGGTGAGCAAGGAGCACATAGAGGAATTTATAGAGCCCATAAAAAAGGAAGTACTACAAGTGCTTTGTTTGTTAGTGTGTTTGATTTCAAATATTATAATTTCCATTAGCTTTAATAAATAATTTTTAAATGCTCAAATTACCTTTATTTTTGTTCTCTTTTATCACTCAAAATTCATAAAAATATAAATCTGTAATTGCGGATACGTCTTTGCATCCAAGGGTTGGGTACCTCTACCAGTATTCTCACCATTTCCCTTACAATTTTATTTTAGGAAAATATCTCGTCTTCTTTATTCGTTCATAACCTCTTTTGACCTAGGAGAGTGAAGTTCCCAAATGACTAGATGATCACTCACCTAAACCAAAGAGATTAATGAATTCGAGCGGGGCAGACAGAATAAATTTTCTGAAATAAATATGTGAAGAGAAAGTTGGATAGCAATGTCCCAAAACAATATTTCATAGCGAATAATACATTTGGATGGAAAGACCCATCACAATAATAATGCAACAACCTTTTTTTTATTGTTGTTTAAAGTGGGAGAAACCATGCAAATCTACCTGACTAAAGGAGAACAATTGATAGATATGGGAATCTGTCGACTTTCTCTCGTCCATTTTTATAGTTTCAATGTTCTCCATAGATAGGTTAAATTTGTATGTCCTGTTTCTTTGTGTCGTTGGTGCATTTTTGTTAATGTTCCAATCACGAATATGGACAAGACTAAAAGAACAAAGATACTCTTAAGAGAATAATATCTATTGGAAAAATACATGCATGTAGATTTGGCAGACATGATTTGTTTCAAATATATATATATATATATATATATATATGTATAAAATATCATGACTTTTAATCTTAACCTTGCATTAAGTCAACTATACAATTGCTCTTTCAAAAAATTTTTAAAAAAAAATCAAAGAACCACAAAACTTGTATAGTCCTTCTTTTTTTTGATAAGCAACTTGTATAGTCCTTGACAACCAAATTATGTCCAGTGTACTTTAGTACATTGAATAAACGACATAAAGAGATGTTGTAGTCTGAAAAAGTTATATTGAAATATGCATTTTAAATTTAAGAAATTAAATGAGAGAATGTTCGTCACAAATAATCTGTTACGATGAATATTTAACCATTGCCTTTAGAACACTATTCCTCAATAGATCTTTGATTTAAATTATAACAGAAAATGGTAAGATTACACAAAGTCTAATCGTTGGCATGTGAGACTCTTCTTTTGATGTCAACTTCCTTTGCCTTTGTTTTTGGGGGGTCCAATATTTGATTGGTTTTGACTAATCGTTTGTAGTTGAACTCTCTCAAGTCTCTGCATGTGCACAAGGAAGAGTTGGAGTTGGTTGGATTATTATTTTCTGTTTGTTTCCCATGATAATATCCGTGGATCATCATGATCATCCGAATCTTTATCCCAAAAATTTAGAATCGGGGAGTGAATGAGAAAAACTTTTGCACTACCGTTTCATCTTAAAAGGAGTGAATTGACTGAGCTTAAGCGCCAAGATTGCATCTACTCCTCCCCTTTTGCTTTCATGATGAAGAAATGAAAGAAAGTTGATACAAAAAGTTGTAAAAGCATTTGTGTTTTTCTTCTTCTTTTCCATCTTCTTCAAAGACGAAAGTTTTCTTTTCTATACGGACCATTGAGTATAAAATCACCACCACACGAACTCCTTTTCATGCCCAATCTTTGTTCATGACAACCCATTAGTGAGACCAATGAGAAATGACTCGGTTGACAATCGACTGTACGATTTTATCATGAGTTTTTAACGATGAGAGGGTAAAACCAACTGCTAAATTTTTTTAAGAAAAATTCTACATTTCGTGTGAACGCATGTAAGAATTTTTTACAACAAAAACAAAGTCCATGTCTAAGCATGGATTAACAATCAGGAGCTTCACCAGCCTTCACAAATCGACCTTTTACTCGCTTTCTAGTGTCAGCTCTTGCTTTTCTCGACTCGTACCGAATGTGATTATCATATCTATACAAATTCAAATACAAAATTCAGGAAGTATGGATATTTGATGTAACATTTACAACGGGATTGAAGAGGAAAACTCACCTTCGGTTCTTTTTCTTTTCCTTGTAACGTTGCATGGCATTGCCTCTGTTCTGTGCCAGAAGCTCTATATCAGCTTTGCTTGCGGCAGCTGCTGCTTTTATGGAATCACTTCCAAGAAGAAACGACTGTTCCGTAATCTGGATATCATTCCAGTCACCAGAGCCTTGTGATTTACCAAATGACGATGGAATTCCGATAGGTAGATTGTTGCTCTCAGAAGTCGCCGGCCCTTGGCTAGTTGTAGGATTATTCAAAATATTCTGCATTTTCAAATGAAACAAGTTGGCACTCAGGAGGCTTCTAATACTTGGATAAAGCTCTACGAGCTACACTAAAAATAATATGACATGAAAAATAACAACAGTAGAGACTCACATTGTAAGATGTCGCGTCATCATGAGCCATATGACAATTCAACTTGTACGAATTTCTGGACATCCTCACATTAATCGTGGATGTTTCTTTCATAAGTTCAACAAAGTTCTCGATCACGAATCTGTCATCACTTGTACCATATACATCTTCTGGTTGGTTATATTCTTCATGACTCCTCGATTGTCCTAAATGGAAATCCCATATCTGCAAGTTGCCAAGTTATTAGCAAGATACAGTTGCAATCAATGAAACAATTTCATATTGACAAGTGATTCAACCTACAAGTTTCCTATAAACCATAACAAGTCGATGAAGCATGATGGCATTTGTGTTGGCAACTTAATGCCAGAAAAGTGCATGGAATTCCCTTCACTCGATTACTCGAGCTTTAAGCGAAAGTCAAAATTTTGATAGAAAACAGAAGTGAAAAAACCTGGTTTATCGCCAATTTTCCCTCACTCTGTGAAAATTACTCATCAAGCAATATCAAAATAAGGGCAATGCCTATGCTAGAGAGACCAAGGAACTGCCAGCCAAAAATGGAAACTGGAAACTTTGATTTAGCTAGCACAGGGCCTGGAAATCAAATGATAAAAGCAAGAACGTCACCACAAAATAAATAAAGGGACGGGAGAATTTCCCACAAAGAAAAACCTTTCCACACACAGACAAAAACAAATGCAGTGGTTCTTTTAAGGCAATAAAACTCATATTATGTAGTGATTCGACTCCATTCGCAGATGGAGAAAGAACCAATGAGCAGCTAAAAACAGCACGATTCAACAAAGAGGTAAAATATCCACACTGCTAATGCTAAAATTTTTATTAAATCCAGCATATGTCACAACGAGATTCGAACCCAAATCACTTTCCTTAACATTTAGCAAGTTCACCGACAATGGCAGAAGAAATACATAAGCCAGAGATTTTCGATAATTTACCTGCGTGCCCTGACTACTGGGATTATTATCCCATAGCATACCCCCATCACCAAGGCGATCCCTTTCATTGAAATCTTCCAGGGATGGCAGCATTAGCAAGGAGGTAAACTCTGCTCCCTGCTGTTGCTGCCGTTGCAAGTATTCTTGAGTAACAGCAGCTGCTGCAGCCGCGACCCCATCGCTCCTATTTGCTGCACCAATAGCCTCCCCATTCCCCTGCCAGGGGATCCCATTTGTTGTCTCCGGCAGGACCGGTACCAAGTTCTCTCCTCCTCCACCGTCACCACCGTCGTCGCCTCCCCCTCCATTGCCCCCCATTACTTCCGTCTTAAACAGCTCCAACAGCTGCTTACATATCGACTGCTTGTTTTTCCCACAACTCGGATTCTGCTGGCGCTTGGTCACCGTAACGGCCTCTCCCCCATTCATTGAGCCATAAATCGCCGCGTTCTCATTTGGAACCATTGAATCAGAAAAACCTACTCCACCGCAACTAGATTTGTAAAACTCCACAGGCATGACTAAATCCTGCATCTCACGATTCCAATCATGAGAAAACCCAGACGATTGATCTATTTTTTTCCCCTCAAGATCGACTCCCCACAAAGACGCCAGGTCCATCGCCGAAGGGCATCCCGAGAAGCCTTCAATTGGAGTTCGAACATGCGATGCCGACACAGAGCAGCTACCATGCGCATCGAAATCGCACTCTTGGCAAAGAACCAGACTTTCCGTTGCACACCGGACGGAAACTGGCTCCACACCACAATTATCACAGATCTGCGAACGGATGTGCTTCCGGGATAACAAATTCGCCGAGTGCACGTGCTGGTCACAAAACAAACAAAGCTTCGCCGTGTCAGCTCTGCAATAGAGAACCGCAACCTGTTCGCTACAGAAATCGCACGGTACGCTCTCTTTGATCTCCGAATCAGGATTCTCCATTTTCAACATCCTTAACACAAAAACTCAAAGAAACTCAAAATTCCCAAACCGACCGACAGAACGAAAACCAGAGACCCTGATTTGCAGAGGGTGAACAGAACAAGGACTTAAAATAGTGAGGCGCATTCAGAGTAAGAAGAGAGAAAATAGGGCACATGAAAGCTATGGTTTTTGGTAGCAGAGAGAAACTGGGTCTGAGTCTCAGAGTGGTATTCCTGCGGAGATGGAGCCAAATTTGGGAAAAATATCTTTTTACCTTTTCTGCTCAGCTGGCATTATACCTCATGCCCCATGTGCCGCCGTCTGCATATTCCCGATGTGATCTTCACACTCTATGACTTGATGTTTGTTCAGAAATCTGGACCGTTGATCTAATTACAAAGGATTATCTTCTATCCACATCCCGCACATTATCATTTTCCTAAAAAGAATTGTTTCTTTTTTAACGGGGAAGAAGAATTCAAACCTTAATCACCACGATGATACACATCATTCTTATCATTTTAATTAATGATTCAGATATAAATAGTTTTGTTTATATGATATGGTAAGATGGTAGGATTTTAGAATTTGAATTAGGATTTTAAGAATCATGAACGATAACCACCTGCCAACGTGGATGGTCAAATTGGTTAAAAATAGTCCCTCTTTATATGTTAATCTCTATACATATATAGAACTATATTTTAAGTTCAAATGTACTTGTTAGGACATGTGTAATATTTTCCATATTTAATTTGGAAACCCTTCAACTAAACTTGCTTACTTGGGATCGTTTATTTTCATTTACTAATATAATTAATCCTAATTTAGTATTTATCATAAGAATTTTTAAAATTTCTGAAAAAGTGAGTAGGGTGATTAGATTTAATTCAGTATATATATATATATATATATATATAAAAGAACTTTTGGAGTACAATGGGGTAGTATTGGATGTCTACACTCTACAGAGCACAAAGAGTGAAAGGGGTATTATATTGATATTGATATTAAACAAATAATAATATAAAATATAAGATAGGCATAATCAAAGGTCCAATTATACGTAGACCGTACACTTGATGGGGTAAGCAGGGACACAGATCTCTTTTATCTCTCTCTAATGATGCTTTAATGGAGTCAAAGTCCACTAAATGTAGGCAAATAAATAGTAATTAATTAACCTTTTACTTCTTAATTTGTAAAATCATTACTATTTTTTGGAATAGAATATCTAAAGGAAGGCAAATTGCGGCTCTCCAGGCTATCATGCCGTCATCCATGACGTCTTTCTTTATGCAATTATTATATTTCGATAATATAAGCACATGAAGAAGCATGTCCCTGTAGTAGGATTTTGCGATAATTATTTTTTATTTTGTTGCATTCGTGCGAATATAAATTCAAAATATTCGATATTTTGATTATGATAATATGATTTTTCGTTTTGAATAAAATAAAAATATCGTTCGATTTTTAGGCAAAATAATACACATTTATGATTTATTTTTAATAAAAATTTATTGGCAATAAACACCTAATTATGCTAACAATTTTATTGATGTGCCATATTTCAATGATTAAGGTGGTTTTTTTTTTTTTTTTTTTTTTTTTTGAGAAGGTTCAATGATTAAGGTTATGATAGCCAAGAAAGTCCAAAATGAGAGCATCAAATAAATTTCTAGATAGGGCTGAAGTCTGTGTCCTTAACAGTTCTTTGAATCATTTTCATACATAATGACAATAGCACCAGAAGATAAGATTTTGGATGCATTATCTGTTTGTTTTATCAGTGGAAAATACAATAATAATCTACATATTTAATTTTCTACACTAATATAACGTAATACGGGTTTTAAGGGGCATGAATTTGAAGAGACCTCATGAGACTCATCACCGATTAAGAATAATATATGCAAGGAGATCTATAGGGTATTCACTCCACAAATCTCGACCGCAATTAAAGGCAATCAATAATTCAAAATTTATATAAAAGACGAACTCCGTTCACTTTTTCATGATTCACAATCGTTACCAACTAAAGAGACAGCTTTAAATACATAACTGTTTCACTAAGCTTGTTACCTACATAACTAACTTGAGTATCAAAGCGTCCTTCCTAATATACACCTCGAAGACCCTAAAACTTATGTTTCTTACGTAGTGAATAGTCCAAAAAATTAAGTCCAATTTTACACGTCATCACACACACTTGCCCCACTTTATTCTTTCTTTATTGATGAAGAAGCTTGGTATGATATTTTGACTATCACAAATCACCAACTTTACATGCGTTGAAATCCTCCTAGCATAACCTCATCAATTCATAAAAGGGCTTCAAAAAGGCACAAACCAACTTCGCCCATCACATAATGTCATTTGCCCATGATCGTGGAACCCATATTATATTGTCCACCCAATGAGCGTCAGACCACTTACATTGACTTGTGGCTTAGTTGTGCATGGACATGTGCTTATGGGTTGATTTTGGAATTGGAATATAGTGCCAACAAAGTGAGGAAAGGCAAAGAAGAAAGGAGAAAGGAAGTCCGACGGTACGCCTCTTCAGGGTATCCAAACGGCCTTGAAACCTCAATGTTCTGGAGAAATGTTCGACAACAAGAAGATGCTAACATAACCAAACATGATCTAAATCTCTCTTCAAATATTTTTGTTCTGAGGGTGTAACCTATTACATGTTTTTTTTTAAATGGGTGTAACATAGAGGTCACAGGTTCAATTTCTGAAAACATTCTCTTCACATATTATGTGAGAATAAGGTCTACGTACATCATGCATATTCTTAACCCCGCTCACTACGGGAGAGTTATCTACCTCATTCTTGTTCTGAAAAAAAGGGTTCAAGAAAACAAACAAAATATGAACATAACTAAACAGGATATAGTCTTCTAGATCTGACACGTACAAAGATATATTACATCACATATACATACACACAAAGTGGCATGGGCAAGCAGTTCCCAAATAACCCTCTACGAATGACAGAAAGTCAGCTTACTGACCAATAGCGGAGAGAAACGTGAGTCTCCAACTATATTTTTAGGACTTCCAAAAGCCATATATCATCTTCACAAAGACCAAACAGGGAACATGGGCGGCTTAAGTTGGGCCACGCTGCCATGAAAGTCTCACGAATATATTCAACGACAAAGAACCGAGAGAATGGGAACCATGCTAATCAAATGATGCTTAAAGGATCAAATCTAATCCCAAACTATCATTGGCTATAAATAGAACGGCTGAAGGCAGAGCATTGCATCTCAGCATCTACATATTAAAAATAAGACATTTTTTAAATTGGGTTCTTTGTAAGGAAGAGAGGTCCTACGTGAGGATAAGGAGTCTTGTTTTGTAGCCAAGGATGACTTGCCTGCAGCCTCGCTGGGGATCTAAGAAAAAAGAGAGATGGTTTACATAGCTCTTGTCTAGATATAAGGCATAAAACAGGTCCTTAAGTGGATTACAGGCAGTCTCCTTGGCTATCGAGACAGGCTCTTATTACTCATGCTGGACCTACTCTTCTACATGGGTTGATCTGAAGGATTGCTCCATCATACCCAGGTATGCTTTTATGAAGATGCCAAGAAAGGTACATTTTTCAAACGCTAAAGCCATAAAACTCATGCACATAGGCTGCTTAAAGGTGTAGGGATTTCAACCTGCTCTTGACCTGTGTGTTCAATAGCAAGACCTGAGTTCAATTTACATTGTAAACAAGTTTACATCTCCATGTATAGGTAACTGTAACTAGGAAGTAGGAATTACCAATAAGTAGTACAGCACAATGCAGATAGTAGACTTATCATATCATGCAGGTAATGCAAAGCGGTCCTGCGTCCAGTGTGGAGGATCCATTACTGCACAAGGATTTGATTACTCGAAGTCAGCAAGCTACTTGAAACAACCCAAAACTATATTATGAAAAAACTAGTGATCAGGGCAAAGCAAGACAGAGTGACAGGGCAGCATACCTGTTCTTTGCAGCTTGGACAATAGTGATATTTGTGCCACAAGCAGTCCATTGAAGGGCACATGAAGCAAATTCCAAGCATCATTGGGATCATGCATCCAACCACAGCTGCCAAACTTGGCTTTGATCAGCATTGCAAAAAATGAAGTGTCATAAGTTGTATTAGAATGGTGTGTTCAGTGATATTCAAAAGTGTTGGCGTTATTTTAAATTAAAAGAGATTAAATCTTTAATGATTTAGTAACCAATAGTTTATTTATTACTTTATTTAAATTTACCTATTAAAACCTATTGTAATTCAATGGGAAACATTAAATCCATTAATATCATTAATTGCTACGTAGCCTATATAAACTCTTCTACCCCGAGTTTCAAAAACACACGACTCACAAACGCTCTCTTCGCTCTTAAAAGTAGTTTCTCTACTATTCTTTGGGCAGAAAAATGGTGTTTCTTGTTGGGGCTTCGAGCTAACCAACTGAATATAGGTCTGAGTTAGTTATACGACCGAGTCGGGCTGTTATATCCCAGAGGGATCGAGCCAAGAGAATTCTGGTGCATCGGTTCTAACAAAAAAAAAAGGAACTGTAGACGGCTCGAATCTCCTTGAAGAGAGCAAGATACCCGTGCCTCAGTCCACTACAATCGATTTTCCATTTCAGTATTTTTTATTATTTTATTATTACTTTTTGTACTACTGCACCAACAAAAAGCAATTGCTGATAGGACTTAACTGAGAACTAGAGCTCCCCCTCCCTTCCCCCAACATTGAAATTGAAGAAAGAAAAATGGTATAAGCTACATATACACGTTCCTTGATTATCCAAACCAATCAAAAACCTTATCAGTTTTCTTTCGATAACAGATTTGCAGGGCTTAAGAGTTAAAAGAATATTCGAATGCCATAAACAATCCACAAAATTCAATTCATACTGAAGTTCTCGACGTAAAGTGAACGTAATTCAAATAACTGCGCATTAAACCCTAAAATTGTGAAAAACTTCACCGGAAGAAATCCGTTGAGGAACGAACAGATAAAATCAGACGATCAAAAGTAGCCGTATCACATGTAGAGGGAAACGTGATATCAATTTACCTGACGGTTGTAACTCCGTTGATACCACAGAAAACGCAGTTAATAGGGGCAGGGGTGTCCCGATAAATCGTCTGCTGGATCGGTATTCCCTTCGGATCACCAAACACGGCGATCCGAGGGACTGATCCTCTCTGACGTATACTAGCGGACTCCGAGCACCGGTTCGTCCTTTTTGGACATTTCACAAGCTCTCACGCTTATGATCCTTAATGGGCTTGCTCTTCACGCTGGCCCTTCTAGATGCCTGGACTGTAATGGGCCTCTACACGTCGACACATCATTGGGCTAGGCCCTGAGTGCTCTTATAATCATTTTAATTTTAAAACTGCGTTTGGGTTTTTGTCTCCAAAGGGTATAAGTCCCTCCCATTCATAATAAAATTACACTTAATGTAGCGAGTCTAAGAAATTACAAACCAAAGCCAAGAAAAGTAGGTATTAAGACTCAAGAACAAAAAAAAAAATGACAACACCAGGACGACTAATACTGTCCTGGAATGAAACCGGACAGACTAAACAACAAACATAACACACATGGACATAATTTAGATCATTGACTTCTCATTCATTAAAAAAGATCGATCGTCACCAGATTTAAGAGTCATATCTCGTTGAAACTCACCAAGAGAATCGGTTATGAAGAATCCATGATATATGGATAAGAAGATTCATATTTCAACTCCATAAGATATCACATTTGGGCTTTTTATTATGAATGATGAATACAAAGACATTCCAAATTAATAAAACAAATAAAAGTGTAAAATAAAAAAGGAAGTGATGAGGCACGCCAAGGCCACCAAGGTATGTTCCCCGCAAACCCGTCTCGCGAAATGTGCAGAGAGAATGAGTGGGGAAAAGGAATTTCTCAGTCGAACATGCCTAGCTAGATACATTACTCCCCCACCAACCAATTTTTCATTATTTAAAAAAAAAATGGTGCAAACATTTAAAAATAATAGACATTATTATGAAGAAATAGACAGCCAGAGAGTCAGAAGAAGGAATATTAGTTGGAGGAAGAGAGAAGAAGGTGTCAGAAGTTGCAGGAATAGATTCCACTTCAGGAAAAGTCCGACTGATAATGGTAAGATCTTTTGGGTAAATCCAAGTATTTTACAAAAAATAACCAGGCCCAGCTCCGCCCACCCGCGGTGGCTCATCCAATACACGCGGTGCTTGCTCGTCCTCTTCTGCCTTGTCCGCTACTTCTCTTTAATTCTTTTGTTAAGGTGTGTGGACCAACTTGGCACCTTATATCTAGGATCACTTATCCATCAATCAATGATTTGTAGTTTAACACTCTCCCACACTTACAGGCTTATACGAGACTCAATAACTGGATTAGACGGGTTAGGGTTCATCATCATGTGATACCCTTCATTTTATTAGTGGTCCATATCTGAAAAGCTCACAGATAACTCAAACGTCATCGGGTGGAGGTACTAAAAATTGAGCAATTTGGCTCCAATACCATCTTATAATTTGGACTTTCACCCACACACAACAGTTTATCCTATCAGAATCCATTGGAATTGGACTTTCACGGTTCACGGATTTGTCATGGCCTTGAATAATCCGACAAACTATTACACATTATTTATTCGGGTTTTGATTTTGCTTTTATTGTTTCACACATTATTTTTTAAGTAGTTTTTTTTTCAACGAGCAACTCATCTACAATACAGTAATATTGGACCTCACCTTATATGATAAATTCTGAGCACATGAGCCTCTCACCCAAACGGACAAAATAATCACTATTTTTGATGCATGAGAGTAGCTCCAAATAAATTTGTTAATCCTTACAATTTACCAACCTAGATTATTTAAGTACTTAGGTTTATTAATTTCAACTTTTGGTAACTTAACTTGGTTGGTTGAATGGTTGGCCACCGAAAGAGAAATATATTCTTTTTTATCGTTTAGAAAAAGGTTGATATAATTGCTTATCCCATTGACTTGAAGGTTGTCCCTCAAAAACAAAATTAGGGTTTTTTTTATTTATTTAATGAAAGTCAAAACCTATTAGATGGGGATAGCTGACCACCATCTCTTTATGATAATAATTAGTATATGCATTACGACATTAATTAATTAGCTGGGCTTTCAATCATTTTTCTTAAATTCAACTCAGCACTTAATTAACTTCAATTATTATTGATGTGTGTTAGCTAATTAAACTAAACATGCTAGTTTCTTCCATCAATTAGTATTAACATAAATCATATATATATATATATATATTTATTTATTTATTTATATATATACATGGAGAACACACAACATGCACCAACTCTCTCTCCGGAGAGTTGCTGATATAAAATGTTGTATCCTGCGTTAATAAATTCACGAATAGTTCCCTGTTTCTTTTGTTTTAGGCAAACATTTTAGCAAATTACGGATTGTGCTTCATAGTTGTAGCCCTCGTAATATATGTGAAGACTCACGTCGGATTGATATAATCCAACTGAGTAGTATAGAAGGAAAGACTCAGCTCTTCTAACATAATTAACACGTTTATTAGACCTAATTACTTCATAGACGGTTCAGGAGAATAAATCTATGCATGTCTTTGGATCAAATCCGACAATATCAATTATAAAAATCTATAATCCTGCCTGGATAAATGTTTTTTTTTTTTTTCTCTTCATTGCATTTAAATACTGAATTATCAAGCATAATCATATTATTAAGCTCAAAAATCAAGAAACTGTCGAAGAAACTCCCGGCATTCTTGTCGGCAACCGTGTTTTACCGGATCTCACTTTTATTTTTCTTAAATTTCTCAAAATATAATTTCTTTGAAGTCGCGCGCGCGCGTGGTAGAAACAATAAAGTGAGACGAAATAAAGTTAATAAAATGCAGATTGTGCCTACCGTCCTGGGACCCACCTAGAGTTTGTTGATTTATTCCACGCTCGATCGGACGTCGCGTGTTTTGTAGTCCCTCATCTCCTCTTTAATCTCCCAGGCAATTTGTTTGTTAATATTTCTCATTTCTCCCTTTCAAACTCTGACTATATATATTCTATCTCTCTCCCTCTATCTCTGTTTATGGTTTGATTTTGATTTTTGACGAGTAAATGACAGCTCCAAACATGGCAGCCATCACTGAATCCCTGGAGAGATCGCTTCAGAACTGTTCAATCAATAATACTCATCGGAGCGGCGTCGTTATATCAGGGGGGGAGAGTGGCAGATCCTCTTCTTCTTCTTCATCTTCTTCAAACTCGCCTCCGTCTGGCGCACCAGAAAGTAATCGCCCACAAAGCTCTGAAACCACATTGGAGCTCAACTCCAACCTCTCTCTCCCTTACCATTGGGAACAATGCCTTGATTTAAAGGTATGCTTTTTCTTCTTTTTCTTTTGGTTTTTTTTTTGGGAATTAAATCATTAATTAGCTTCAATAAATGCGAGCGAGACCCAGTTCAGATCTTGCTCCTTCTGTATGGGATGTTCTTTTGATTTTCTTCTTTCAATGTCTTATTTGTGCAATTAATGCCTCAATAAACCCTAAAAAAGGGAATGACTTTGTTCATCTAATCCATTTCTGTTTGTTTCCCAAGAAAAACAGAAGGAAAATCTTGATGGGTTTTGATCGATCTTGAAGGGAAAATAATAAAACATGTCATTATTTTTGTTGTTGATTGGCTGCAGACAGGGGATGTATACTACGTAAACTGGAGAAATGGAATGAAAGCAAAAGAGGATCCGAGAACAAACAAGATTATGACAGAATACAACAATGGAGATTTTTACTCGGAGTATGAAGAAGAAACTTCATATGACACTGAAGAATCATCATCTGAATCATCTCCTTCTCCTTCATCATCAAGATCAAGATCAAGAGAAAAATATGGAGGTGATCATGTGCTTGTTGTGGCTGGTTGCAAGAGCTGTCTCATGTATTTCATGGTTCCTAAACAGGTTGCAGATTGCCCTAAATGTAATGGTCAACTACTCCACTTTGATCGATAAGAAACTAGCTCCCCGTGAACACATCCCCAAGACTTTCTTCTTTTTTCTTTTTTCATTTCCTCGGAAAATTTGCTTTGTGCTTCTAAAAGATTTTTCTACGTGTGCAACGTTGAAAATGTGAGACAGATTTTTATAAGTGTGCGATGATTTGCTCCTCCTCATTTGTTTTTCTTTCTCTATTTATATATTTAATTCATGGGTTTATTTTCCGATTCCATTGAAGTCGACGACTCTTTGGTATAGCTTATTACTTACCGTGTATATGGTAGAGTATATTCTATTGATTTATGTTAGAATATATATCGTAAAATAAATTGATTATGTGTTTGGTGAAACTGAATCTATACATGGAGTATTTGTCAATTTACCAATAATAACATTAAGATGAGTAAAAAATATAAATGAAAAGTATTTATAGTCATTGATAATTAAGAAAAGTATATAAGAAATTTTACATAATATTGTTTAGTTGTTTACATATAATTGACAAAATATTAATTTGTGAAAACATAAAGTTCATTGGCAATTATGTCAAGCACACGACACATATAACTCTCATCATTCAAATCAACTTCGCCTGATCTCCACATGAACTTTCTACAACAGAAAGACTCGGATCATCATTGATGTTTATGAATTCTGTATTATTTTTGAATCTTAACCGAATAAAATTATGAAATTTTAATATGAACTGAGTTTAATTAAAAATACATGAAATTTTTAACATGTCTCTTTTTGTTTCTCAATGATCTATTAATCTTTACAACATATTTGGCTTTGAAAATGTAGCATGGAATTATGAAAATTTTGAGGGTTCATAGACACCATTTTAGCACACGAATATTTAGATTTAGATAATAATTAATGTTTATTTTTATTTTTGTTTCTTTTTTTTTAAACAGTCAAAATTAGAGTTGGAGATGCTGAAATATTTCAAAATTCAAATAGTAATATGGAAAATGAATAAAATATTAAATGTATAAGCCGTTATTGATATCATACAGCTTGCATATGATGAATTCGTATATATATGATGAGTTTGGGAAGTTTTAAGTTGAGTCGTTGGTTGAACAACAACTACATTGCATGTAAGGGTTCACCCATCTATTAGGACATGGGTTCAAATTATAACCTCTCCCCAAACGTCTCTTTCAAAAATAAAAGAAGACTAGTTGAGCACGTATGTAATTTTTGCAATTTAATAATTCGTCGTGCAAATGTGTGTTTCTTCTTTTTGGTCAACTGCTCCACGTGTGCTTCACCAATAATTATTTACTACAATTGTGTTTACTAATCACTACCACTTGTTAATTGTTATTGTTACAAGAGAAGATGTGGTCTACACTACCACTACCGGTGATAGTGTTGTAGGGGTGCAATGAGAAATTACATGTGTAATTACTTAAAAAAACGTCTCTCCATATATTATGTGAGGTAAAATATCTGTATATTCTATATGTCTTCAAACGATATTTCAGGAGTATTCTTAGTTGTGGCAGGGGATCAAGAACAGAGAAGATGTATGCAGATCTTATCTTTACATAATATGTGAAGATACTATCTTCATGAATTGAATCGGTAATCTCTAAATTGCACACTTACAATTTTACTGTTGGGCGATACGTTTGGTTGTAATTTATTTTCACCTTATCCTCAAATAAGGCATAGTATATGTATATATATCGAATAGGCTCGCAATTCTATCAGTATGAACATGGTTCAAGTTAAATTGGCAGCTTTGCCAGAAGATGCAATAGAGATCACACATATTGCTTTTACTGATCATCAAAATCTTCTTTTTCCTTTGTAAATAGTCAAACACATGGACTCTTCTTTTTTTTTCTTCTATACATAATGAGTTAATACTTCTGGCATTGCAAAGCATGCTTGATTTGGAATCAGAGAATAAATTGCTTTTTCTACGTTCAAAATGATGGATGGGGGGTCCCAAAAATCCCCATGATGCATATCTCCACAACCATCTTCAGCACATAAATTCTTTATATAATAATGGACTTTGATATGGTGAAGAAGAATACACATATATATACATATATATACATATATAATTAATTTGTAATAAAAGAGACCTATCTTGTATCTTATGCAAGTGATGAGAAATAACGCTATCACTAGGGTAGTAAATAGCGCAGGGTGACATTCACTCACGTCCGATTGAGCAAAAGTTTATCGCTCAAATTGCGATAATGAAAATACTCACAGAACTTGAACTCGTGACTGCGTACATGTACACTAAGAGTTATTGTGGTTAAGTTTGCCTCAACCAACGACCCCTTGTATCTCCTTTTCTTGTGTACTGCCTCAAGACTCGAGAGAGATGCTTTGGTTGAAGAAAATAATAAGGAGATGGTCCATGCAGGCCTGTATTCACAGAGAAAGGAATCTATGCAGTGAGGAATATAATGTGATAGAGAAAACAAGGTTAGAGAGAGAGAAGAGAGAGAGAACTAAACTAAACTAAATTCTCTCTTGGTTTGCTTTGGTAGCTACTCTCTCTGTGGTGTCTGGTGATCATCAGGTTGATAGGTGTATGGATCAATCGATTAGTGAAGGACAAAAAGGGCAGAGACAGTCACAGACCATTATATATATTCTTCAAATTTTTATGATACACAGAAGGGTTTCCTGCTGGTAGCTAGGGAATCTATATATATGTTTGTCCTATTCATTACCCATATCTCTTCATCATGTCCCTTTCTAATTGACTGGAATCTATACATACACCTTTGATGAATATAATTAACAATATATGTAAGTTTAAAATTTGTCAAATTATTAAGAGTAACTCTAACCCAAGTGCTAACATGGAGTGCTATACACTCCAACTACTATGTATGTATGTATGTATGTATAAGCAAGATTCTTGATCTTATTTGATGTGTTAAAATTATGCAAAGGTTGGAGGGCTCTAATCATGAACTCCAAGCACACATTAAACTCTACAGAATCCAAGACAATCCCATCAAAAATTGTATATATATAGCAGAAACCACATGTTTTGAGGGCCCAAAAAAAATGAAACCTGAAAAGGCCACCAAAGTATGAATTAGCAGCTTTTGATATGACATGACTGATTTAACAACTTGACAAGGTCGTTTTGGTAAATCAAAGGAGAAAGCCCAGCCCAGGAAATAGTTGGGCTTGTATTGAAGAAAAGTGGGCTGATGTAAGTTTGGGCCGGTATATGAGAATTTTAGAGAATTTCCTATCAAAGCTCGTATACGGTGGAATTATGGAAGAATGGGCCACGGCAGTAGCAGATGCCACGTGTCATTCAAAAAGGATATGATAACAAATAAGAAATCGGCAATAGAAAGGTTTGACTTCGTCCGTGCGTTCTTTCCTCACGACACTCAAAGCTATGCCTTCCAATCAAAAGCTGGAGCTTATCAACCAAACAATCCAGAAGCTTATAGAAGAAGATGAGAGAGCCAAAGTTCCCGTCGGCCTGGTCGTCGACGACGACGATGATGTTGTTGATGATCAATTTCTCGTCTCCAAATTGCTTTCTCAGGTACTAGAAAGCATATGCGCTCCCCAGGGATTCTGTCTGCTTTTCTTTTCTTTTTTGTGTTCTCTGGATTTATAAATCTCAAATACTTGTCAAATTGAATACATCTTAACCAGATGTTTGATTGAAGATTTGTCTATAAGAAGAATCGTTCAAAAGATTGCTCTGTTTGCGAATCATATGTGTTTGTTTACAATAAGAATTAATCTCGAATCAATCTCTTGAGCGATGATTTTATATACTTGGTTCAATTGCCCTATTTCTCTTGAATGGGGAAATGATAGGGATTGTTAAAGAAGCAATTATTGACGCAGTCGGAAAGTACGATTAAGACTAAAATAGGGTCAGCTAATGGCATAACGACTAGTCTTGAGTATTACGTTGAAACGAGTCTCTCAACCAAAGTCCATGCAATTATGAGATCTTATAACTTTTCGACCATGTGTTTGTAATTAACTTGAAACACTAGGCCTTCATCAATTATAGAGTGCATTTATCTGTCAATTATTCTTATATGACAATCAGTGAAGACACTCATGAAACATTTATTATTCTATCAACAGATGGAATTGGTGAGAGAGGAAGGAGATGTGAATGCATCTGAAGCATCAACTGAACCGGAGGTGACCGAGACTTCTGGTGAGGAAGAAGGTGCTACTGGTAGCAAAGAAATCAGTACAGAGGAGATAGTCAAGGAGCTTAGAACAGTGAGGAGGCAGAATACTATCACTCATATTCTTCTCTCTGTCTTGATTGCTCTTACTGTTACCTGGCAAGTCTCTGAGGTCTCCCTCATTTTGAAGATAAAAAATGGGTTGAGCCACCCATTCAGATCTTTTGGAGGCGTGTTGGCTGGGATACTACAACCCTCTGCTCTTACAAATGCCGTGGATGCAGAAAAACAGCCGACCTCGAAGCATAATAACCATGATGAAGGTTCTTCCTTTTCTCCTCTGAAAATGCCTGAGCTACCCCATATGGATCTTCCTGGTTTGGGGTTCGAAGGTGACAGAAATTAAAACATCAACATAGTCCTTGGCAATTTGTATGCAATGGTTCAATTGTATCTCTTCCCCCAGCACTTCTATTCCCAATATCAAGAATTTCTTTTACAGCGATGTAAACAATCGTATTCTACACCAACTGTTTAATTTATCAATTCAATTGATTTCACCCCATCTGCATCTCCCAAGCATTTAGAAATAGAATATGACTAAGATGAACTTCCAGCTTAAATTAACTTTTCAAACTCCAATCCCTTCAGGCAGTAACCAAAGAGACCATTTTTCATTAGTTCAACCAATCATCACAAAGCCATCCCCAATATATATATAGCACGAACGCACAATGAAACAAAGAAAACAACGAACCAAAATCCCAGTTTTCTACAAGTGTCTTGGAACTGAACACAAAGATAAGCAGCAAACTGAACTAGATCCGGACATCTTGAACACATATGGATTCTCCGTGGTGCATCTTGTCCTCAAGCATAGTTCAAACGAAATATGTCATTAAACACGTAAAAGCTTCCCTGCGGCGTTGGCATCAAATGGAACATCTGATGGCATAAAGCAGGGGAAGAAATTTGGTTAGGCACAGTAATAAGCGATTAATATGATAAGAGAAACAAAAGAACACCTATAGGACTTCCAAATTTTTCATTAATGCCACAAGAGGAAATATGAAAGGACGAACGTACCACGAATGCAAAAACAAATAACACCCAAATCATAAAACACTGTATAAACTTCTCTAAATTCGCTCCAAAAAGTAAGAGATCGCGAACAGTTTAACATTGATAGTCATAAAAGACAAAACACTGTATAAACTTCTCTAAATTCGCTCCAAAAAGCAAGAGATCACGAACAGTTTAACATTGATACAGTCATAAAAGACACGTTTACGAAGATAAATTTTTGTACCCTGACAGGATTTCATTAAAACACTTGAGGTATATTCGTGAAGAGGTATTTGGAGAGTTGGCTTATCGAAAAACTTACCATTCCTGAACCTGCTGAACTGTTCTTAGGGCCAATTCAAAAGGATCAAGCATACTTAAGTTTGTCATGGAATTTTACATGACATAAGGATAGCAATTTCACTTTTAAGTTAAAGGAGAAATCACAGCATGAGAAATTATCGAACATGCACAACAATGTTTCCACAGTATCTTCATAGTTCATAAGCTGAAGGAACGTATAGGCGCATAATGTCATATCATTTCAATGGATGCCAATGTAAAACTTGCAGGGAAAAAGTCAAAAACCATTGATGCTTATCAGAAATGCATCCTCAAGATGAACTTCAAGCATGTCTAAATTAGTAAATTAGGTTGGGGGTGGCATTGCTTAAAAATAAAATCCCCGAGGAAACAATACTACTTTGTTTTCCAAAACCAAGTATGTAAATTCCATCAAAGCATAAAACGAGATTCTGTGTACAAAAAATAAAATGGAATGCTTCAAACATAGGACAACACTGATGCCGGTTAAATATTTGGATTTACATGACACCCAGGTAGCACAAACCAGTACCGGCAAGCAACTCATGATTCTTTTCACCCTTAGCATCTGAATGCGTGTGTGTCTGCTGCTGCCTGGGTGTCGTAAATTCGAATATTTAACCTCAAATATTCTTTTCATCCTTAGCATCTGAATGTGTGTGTGTGTGTGTATCTGCGTGTGGTACAAATAATTATTAAAAGGACTAGAAGTTAAAGAACAAATGATTCTGAGCAATTGTAACAATCAAAACCATCCCAAAATCTACCAAACCCTAGATCTACCAAAACTCAACAAAATAACCCTCAAAACAAGAGGAGGGAAAAATTGAACAGGCAAACCAGTACTTCCATTCCTATTAAAACTAATCAAGCAATCGCTAGAATATTTCGAAATCAATGTCATCCAGATCAGTAGATCAGACAACTGACTTTCCATCCCACATCTATTATACATAAGTAACAGCACTAACAATAAGCAATCAAATATGCAAAGTCTTCTCATATGAACCACAAATAAACTTCACAAAAATATTAAATCTCGTATTTAAAATAATCAGGCCGATCATATCCAAACCAAAAAAACAAGCACAAATACCTGGCTGAACTTGAGCGCGTGCTGCTCCCCGACAAGTTGTAGGTTCCCGGAGACGAAAACAAGCATACCACCGGCGGGACCAGAAGGCTGGCAGTCCACGGTAGAGATGCTGTGCTTGCACTGCTGGAAGGGCAGACTAGTGAGCTTGGCCACAATATTCGAAGAACCCTGAATCTTCTGGCCCTCGAAGGTAAGCATCGAGCCTTCCTGGTACAGGTTCGCTAGGCCGGATCGGTTCGCATCGAAAGTCGAGTAGTAGTGCTCGACGAAAGCCTTGGCGACTGCGTCTGGATCCATCTCTGCTTCTCTCTCTACCTTCGCTGCTTAGAACTCACGCGATGCTCAGAGAGAGCGCAGACACAGCCAAATCCAAATCACCCAAGAGGCAAGAAAAAAGTTTCCTGCGGGTAAAAATAGAAATTGGGGGCTGTAGCATTCCTCGAAATACAAAGCAGGAATGGAGTCGACGCGCGAGCGTTTTGATATAATTTTATTTAGCTTGATCGAACGGCTGACGATGAGAGTTGGAAAATATCACGAGTTTTTTTTAAAACAGAGATTTGGGTCCCACTTCTATTACACGAAAAGTCAAGTTAAACATGTATTCTAATACAGTCACATCAGCAAAACACAAATTTCTATACACTTTCTCTTCCCACCCAACATGAAGGCCAACAACATTTGATTTCTCCATATTATCCACAATAAAACTACACCAAAACACCAAATACCAATACATTCACTTTAGCAAAACACTTCTTCCAATACAGCAACATAAGCAAAACACGTTTCACAATACAACCACATCAGCAAAAGACAACATCTTTATTGACCGAATAACACTTTTCCCATTGCAAGTGCCTAAAGAGATACAAATAATTGTCTATTGCAATGTACTGTACAATATTTATCTTCTATTTATCTTTTTTTTGATAATTCTGGTAAATTTTTATTTTGGGTCTGTTTGGTGAAGCGGGCTGCACGACGGGCCCACTTTCGTAGCCCGCTTCACCAAACAGGATAATTAAAATGATAATGTTATACTTAAAAATTTGAAAGATATATTTATTGTCATAAACAAAAGTTATATACATAAAAAAAAAAATACCCGAAAATTTTGAGTTCACATCCAACGATTCAGATGTCATGAACAAAAATCATATGCATACAAGAATGGATTAATAGAATATGTACTACTTATAAGATTGTCCGTGTTCCAATTTGGTCATTGACCATCAAAATGTAACAATTTAATGACCTAAAGTCCAATTTGTGCTAATTATTTGATCACCTAAGCATAATTTATCAATTTCGGTCGGTCAATCAATTGATGGTAGGTTGACCATTCATACAATGTTAAATATCAACGATGTGACAAACGGTGTTTATGTGTCAAATGAGCAACATATCAAAACTACCTCAAATATAATATCCCTTAAATCCCTAATATCTCCTCCTCCTCTATTTCAAAAGCCTTAGCAAAGTAGCAATCGCGTCCACAATCTTTGGTTCAAGTTCAAAATCATCTAGATCCAATTTGTGCTCTAGTTTTGGACTAGCAGTGTCATCACCGGAATCAGTCGAATTTTCTCAACCTTTCTCCTCTCCCTCCCTTCTTCTTCATCATCATTTTTTAGGGTTGGGCCTTTTGGGTAGAAGCGCATAAATTAGGGTTAGAATTAGAGTCATGTCATTAACATTTGCCACATAGATCACCCCGTTTGCCATGTCATCTAAATGGGTCCATATTTAACGATAACCTATCATATAAACAGATTGACGGTCCAAAACAGTAAAAATTTGTCTTAGTTACTTCGCATAATTTTGAAATTAATTACAAAATCAACCCCTTTTTTACTGTCATTATGCAGTTTGGAAGACGGGATATCTTGGGTGATGCGATGTGATTAAGAGGCCCCGAAAAAAGTCGGGTATCCCAAGGACATTTACGGAAGGCCACACACAAAGAACGTTTCGTTTCGTTTCATTTCCATTCTCTGATTCTCCCGGTCTCCCCTCTTGCAGAAGGAAGGCAGAAGTATCCTCTCTCCAATCTCAGGCAGTCAAACTTAGAGTCTCGGCGTCGGAGTTGGAGCCCGAGCCCTGTCAAATTCGATCACGAGTCTCCCTCGCAGTCTCATCGGAACTTTCTCTCCCTCTCGTGCTTCTCAGGTCCGTCTTTGCTTTCCCCTTTCTGTTGTTTCCGATCATTTTTACTGCTTTCATTTTTCTTTCCATTGAAGTATTTCCGCCTTAGGTTAGTTATACGCTGAATCGCCCTGAAACGGGCCGGTGCAACCGTGCAAGTAGTTTGAACTGAAATTGTCAATAGACAGTCGAACCATTTCTGAATTGGTGAACTTCAATTGTGTTTTGTGGTAGAAAGCGACGAAATAGAACAAATTTTGTTTTTATTTGTTTAATTCAGTTTTTAGATTAATATGCGTTTTTTTTGGTACTGGGATGTAGGTCGTGGAATTGTTTATGCGGCTTCTTCTTGTGTCATGAGAAATCGCAGCAGTAGAGAGTAATGGTTAGACCAGGTCAGTAGTGTGGTGACTCTGGTGAAATAGAGAACCGTATAAGCGAGTGAAATGGAATGCAACAAAGGAGAAGCCACCAGGGCAAAAGAGATCGCTGAGAAAAAGTTTTTATCAAAGGACATAGTTGGGGCTAGGAAATTTGCTCTGAAGGCTCAGAATTTGTATCCAGAGCTTGAGGGGGTTTCCCAGATGATAGAGACATTTGATGTCTATAATCATGCCGAGAACAAAATTAACGGTGAAGCTGATTGGTATGGGATACTTGGTGTTAACCCACAAGCTGATGATGAAACAGTGCGGAAACATTATAGGAAGCTGGCTCTGATGCTTCATCCTGATAAGAACAAGTCCATAGGAGCGGAAGGGGCATTTAAATTTATTTCAGAGGCATGGAGTTTGTTATCTGATAAAGGTAAGAGAGCAGTGTATGACCAGAAGAGGAAAGGAAGAGGTTTTCATAAGGTTTCAACTCCTGGTGGAGGTTCCTCGGCATCACGTGGCACTAATGGTTTCAACAATTTGACCAAAAGTACTGCTTCAAATGCGAGGGCAAACAAGAGTTCCTCTCGGGCTTCTCAATATTCAACTCCCACTTCATCTCACAAGTCTAAATCCAATACGTTTTGGACTGTGTGCCATCGATGCAGGATGCAATACGAGTATCTTAGGGTTTACCTTAAACATAATTTGTTATGTCCCAATTGCCATGAGCCATTTTTGGCTGTGGAGACACCTCCACCACCGGCCAATAGTTCTAAACCCACCACTTCATGGACTTTTCCCCAGGAGCAGCCACAGAATTTAAATGATAAAGCAGCAAGAAATTCAGGAAGGAAAACTGCAAGCTCACGAAATGTGGGAACGAGTGAGTTCAATAATGCTGACTCGTATAACCAAACAAATTATCAAGGGGGGCTATATTCAAGAACAGGTGGTGCTTATGCTGCTCATGTCGCAAATGTGGTTCAGCAAGCATATGAGAAAGTGAAACGTGAACGTGAGGGGGCACAGGCAGCCACAAAAAGAGAGGAGGCTCAGAGAAAGCGCAATGCCTCAAAGAGGACAAGTAATGTGTCATCCAGCGGGCATAATTCAGCCAAAAGAAGAAGAGGAACAGAGTCTGGTTCATATTTCTCAGATCAAATGGGTGTTGAAACTGGAGGTGTTGGCAAGGCTAATTTATCTGGATCCAAACAAGATGGTTTTGAAACAAGTAGGGCCAATAGTATCACAAAGCTTAATAGTGCAAGGGACATGTTCCAGTTTGAAATTCCAAGTGTATTGATGCAGAAGGCTAAGACAAAAATATGTAAGAGACTACATGAGTGGAATTCAACCACAGCAGATAAAATAGAATCTCAATGGGAGGAAAGTACAAATGAGAAAGCAAACGGAAGAGGAGAACAATATTTGGTAAACACTGACACCCGTGATGAAGACAAGTCTGGCCAATCAGTTGACGCTAATGATGGAGTATGTCAAATCAATTCTCTTTCTGGAACCTCTTCTGTCAATTTGGAAACTGAAACCTTGCAAACTTTGTCTATTATTGTCCCAGATCCTGATTTTCATGATTTTGACAAGGATCGTACTGAAAGATCGTTTGGAGGTGGTCAGGTATGGGCTGTGTATGATGATGATGATGGGATGCCCCGTTATTATGCCATGATTCACAATGTGATTTCTTTTGATCCATTTGCGGTAAGAATCAGTTGGCTTAATTCAAAAACTAATAGTGAACTGGGTTCACTAAACTGGGTCACCTCTGGTTTTCCAAAAACTTGTGGGGATTTCAGAGTAGGCAGACACAGGATCTATAAGTCACTCAATTCTTTTTCGCACAAGATTAGGTGGACCAAAGGTCCATGTGGTGCCATTCAGATATATCCCAGGAAAGGGGATGTTTGGGCACTCTATAGAAACTGGACACCTGACTGGAACGAGCTGACCGCAGATGAAGTGATACACAAGTATGACATGGTAGAAGTGCTTGAAGACTTTGATGAAGATCAAGGTGTAATTGTTACTCCTATTGTCAAAGTTGCTGGATTCAAGACAACCTTTCATCGACACTTGGATATCAAAGAAATCAGGAGGATTCCGAGAGAAGAGATGTTTCAATTTTCCCATCTTGTTCCTTCATACTTACTTACAGGTCAAGAAGGCCCAAATGGTCCAAAGGGCTGCCTGGAGTTAGACCCTGCGGCTACTCCATCAGACCTTCTTCAAGTGATAACAGATGTACAGGAAGAAGAGATTGTGGAGAATGGTGAAAGGAACGAAGTGAAAACTGTGGTTAACAACGAGACTTGGGTAGAAAATCGAATCGATAATGGTCAAAAGAATGAAGAGGAAGCTCTGGGTAACAACGAGACGTGTATAGAAAATTCTTGATTGTTCGGTCTAGGGTTCCAAAATTAAAAAGCTACAATTGTTTTATGTAAATGGAAGCAAAAGCTCAACGAAAGTCCAGAAGTGACCAGGCCATCTCTGTAATGAGTGATCTGAATATTGCCTACCATTGATGGCAATTGGATATTATATGTTACAATTTGAGGTGAAAGACGGACAATATAGTTATCATTAGGAAACCAGTATATATTTACCAGTCTTGTTGGATCTGTACTGCTTGTTGATCATCATATTGTTGTTATTGGATATGGTAAGCTTCTTCTCCATTACCTTTTGACAATTATTTTGATGTATGCCTGTGAATCTAACTGACATTAGCCTCAGTTGTCTCATATTAAGATTTTAATATGGTCTTGCTTTTATGAAATTGGTTTAGGCACATCCATGTGTATCCAATAGAAGATATCTTTGACTTTTGCCTTGTGTTCTTCATTAATTCTTCTTGGAGGTCCAGATGCTGTAAGAGTTGTTGCAAGCTGGATCCTGTGGCTAACCTATTAGCAGTAATAACAGACGTTGACGAAGAAAGATTATGGACTTGAAGGAAGACAAATTTGGTGATGGTATTAAAATAGCTAATTCTTAAAGATTTAGCCAAAGCTTTCTGGAGCAGGAGAGGAGAATTTCAATCATATTGCAGAAGAAATTTTGCAAAGGATTCCAGGGACTAAAGATCGTGGAATGGAGCATCATACGAGGATTGCAAGGTAAATCCAGGATGGTACTTCCTTGATGAGTTGTATGAATAATTGGCTATGATTCTTCAGTTTAGAGCTTTATATTAGCTGTGCTTTATATGGAGCGCCAATTTTAGGTTTTTGCTGTGGATCATTACTGCTGTGTAGTAGGAAGTTGGACAACTGTGGCTAGATAATCTAATCTAATCTTCTCTGTTTCATGTTTTTTTTTCTCTGTGGAGCAGGAATCAACTTTTAGACTTGCCAAAAACAAAAAGTAATCAACTCCTAGTCTAATTGGTTATGGCTGCTTCCTAGTATAACTGGTTATGTAGCAGCCAGTGATTCGATTTTCAATGAGGGTGCACGAAAATATCATGTGTTTGCCTTTTACGTTTGGTCTATGGGTTATTGCGCGAGTCCAGAGATTTATCTATATTTTCATGTGTTTGTTTGATACGTTTGGTTTATGGGTTATTGCACGAGTCCATAGATTTATCTATCTACATGGTAAATATAATAATTTTTTAACAAAAGAGAGAACAGAAAAAATTACACCGTAAATATAATAATTTTATAAAAAAAAGAGAGAGAACAAAAAAAATCGTAGTGGCATCCTTATGCAAAGCCTACTTTTTTTAAAAAGAAATAAGTCTAATATTTTTCAATTATCCAAAAATCACAGGTCAAAAATTCTTCAACTCCGTAACGCGCGTTACATTACGGGTTCGATGGTTGGTTTCTTCCGAGTAGGACTGCTATCTGTATGTGACCACCAATTGTTGCACGCCACGTGTGTCAAGTAAGTGCAGCGACCAATCGTTACGGAGACTGTGACGCACTGACGCTCCTGCCGCGGCACGTTATCCATATGTTTCCCCCGACTATATATATGTCCAGAACAAAGAGGCAGATCGTGAATCGTGGGAGAGAAGGAAGGAGCTAGCGAGCGAGTCGCCGAAGAGGCAAGAGAAGAGAAGGAATCGACTGCAATTGTCCTGCGATTCTTTGCTCTTGCGTTCTTAGCAGCCGGATCTCTCCATAACAATGGTAATTTACGAGATCTAGTCTCCCAGTTTTCCTTTATCACTCCTCGTTCGTAATAATTTTGGTTTCAGTTTGATGTTTGATTTTATATGCTGTTGATTGGCTAATATATGAATGTGTGAAAATCATATATGTACTGATCTGCAATTCTTGTTTTGTTCTAGCTGTATTTACATGTTGGAATTGGAATTGATTTTGAAAGGTTAGGGGTGAATGGATCCATCAGGATTGATGAGTTCGACGGTCAAGTAGTCGATGATAATGGATTTTTTTGTTCTGATGTTTGGATGATGTGGATCTTATTCTTTAGGTCTAAGGTTTTTTGATTTGCTATGACAGCTGTGATCCCTTCGTATTTGTTTAAAAATTTTAAGCCCAATTTTCAAGAAAATTTGAAAGCTACACAAGATTCAAACAATTTATGTGATGAGGCAGAATAGCTATAATTGAGTGCTTCTGAAGAGATCATTGAGTTTCTATGTAATAGTTTAACGGGATTTATTCAATTGTATTGATCATTAGATATTATTGAGACCTAGGAATGCATTGGTAGCTGACAATTTTTGGTAGTTCGTGTGGAATGAGCCCATAGTCTTCTTTGGCACCTTATTGATCATTTATCTAAGATTGCAATTTTATCTGTTTGTTTCACAAAAGTAGTTTTGATTCAAAGACAGTAGTGAATGTCTAATAATTTTGCTGAACTCACCCATTTTTTATCAAGGGAAATCATCGTGATGCAGTAATCATTGTGTAAGAAGATTTTCTGCTGTTATTTTCACCTTGTAGTACTTTGTTGTTCCATTGGAAACTGTCCTAGATTATTTCAGCTTTCTTTCATATTTTTCTGATATGCTATTTTAGCCCTGCGGCTCTCATTGATAAACTTTGCAAGCAGGTTCCCATTTATTTTTGAGTAGAATGTAAACTTGTAAAGTTTGTTTTAACTCAATTATAGTCTAAGTTTTTTTTATCCTGTCACAAGTGGATTAGTAGTGAGGCATTCTCTTCTTGTTGCGCTAATTCCTTAGAAAATCACAGTTCTGTTTTTCTTTGGGTTGAGAATGATGATTTGATTTGACTTTTGTTTTGCTTGTTCTGTACAGACTACATCAAGGCGTCTTGCAGAGAGGAAAGTTGAGAAATTTGAGAAGAACATTACAAAGAGAGGAGCCGTGCCTGAAACTACCACTAAAAAGGGGAAAGACTATCCTGTAGGCCCTGTTTTGCTTGGGTTCTTCGTATTTGTTGTCATTGGATCATGTAAGTTTACTTTCCCTTTAACTATTTCTTGTAGCAGCATGTCTACCCAATGCCTACTTACGTTTCCTTTGTCCATTTTTTGCCTAATGCATTTTGTTAATAAAATCTGTAACTTCGTTCTATGAACGGGAAAAAAAGAGAGTCAGGTCTGTGTGCTTAGTTGAATGTCTATTGGTCTTTCTAAATCTTGCTTGTTTGAATGTCTACAATGCAAGTGCTTCTAGTCTTTTGACACTGAACCAAACAGACTGGTAAACTCAGTTCGTCCAGTATGTTGCATCTAAATTTAAATATTGCATAACATGAGCAAAGCTTTTACATGTATAGAATTTGATATCTATTTTGAGGAAATAAACGTGCTGGACCAAATGATTGTTTGATCACTCAACTCACTTGAACTTACATTTCTTGAAAATGAGCATGAAAATTCATTTGATTGTTTGGATACCTGTAGTTGTTTTTGGTTGATCTAAACTCAAAATAAGTGCTGAATAAGACTTTCTTCACATGAATTTTGGGGGTTTCCTCTCACCATTACTTGTGCTTCAACTCCTATCGAGTTGGATGCTGACTACTATTTTGCAGTGTTGTCTTTCATTATACCAATGACATTTTTGATGTTGTTTGTGGCAGCTCTATTCCAGATTATCAGGACAGCAACAAGCGGTGGAATGGCATAAGCATACACTGAATTTTGAGGGATGGCTGCAAATTGCTGCACAATGTGTTTTCCTGTTAGCCAATAGGAAATTTAGAAATACTAGTATGGGACTGGTGTTTACATGTATGCTTGTGAAGAACTCAGTTTATGAATAATAAGACGTCCCTTTTCTTTAATCTTTTATCATGCGTACCCTGTGATTGTTTGCAAAGATGTGAGTATTTGACAAGAAGCAACCGAAATCAAAATTGCAGAATGAGACAATAATTGCATTTCGAGTTTCGGTAGTTTCCTTGCTCATGTGCCAAGAGGGAAGAGGGGTAGGAAAACCTGCGTCATTAGAGGAAGCTCTTGGATGAAACACCTGTATAGCTTATTTTACCTTGCAAGACAACGGACAACCAAGAAAAAATACCGTTTTCCAAATACCAAGTTATTCATCAGATGTTTGTACAACAAATCAAAATGCGAGCATCATTAACCTGTGCTGACGTGTCTTTCAAAACAACAAAGAAAACCGGGCTGCAGACCAACCAACAGCCTAAACTGAAACCAGGAAACCTAACCTTAAACCAGGACTGCAAGAAATATCATGATAACTGACGAAATCATGCCATGGCAGTCAGGCATGGGTAGAAAGCAGTGCCACAGGCAATCCACTGCCTCTTTTTCCCGCGAGGTACCACACATCCTGGAATCTTGATCCATTCCTGGGTGATTACATTGTAAGTAACAAGTCGATTCATTTGTCTCGATCGCAATGACAACATGAGCAAACATTTGTTGCCCAGGCAAGTCATCCTAACGTGCTTCCCATAAAAGTCCAAGCACCAGATATTTGGCATTCTGTCAACCTCCTTCCACAAGAGCGTCATCTTCTGAAGCTCCCAGATGTACACACTTGTAACAGCATTCTTTGTCAGCAACCCCACAAGCATGATCCTGCCCTCGCACTCTGCTAGTGTATGATCACTCAGATGCAATGGTACTGGGATTACAAATTGCTTCCATACCCCAGTAACCATATTATAGGACAAAATACCTTCAGGGTTCAAACGCATGAAGTAAAGTGTGCTGCCAATGGAAATTGCTTGTGATCGGAAGTTCAGAGAGAGAGGTAAGTTTATATTTGAAGGAATGATTCCTGGTCGAGACCAGGAGTTCTTCAATGAGTCATAAACTTCAAACTCTCCATCACATCCAACCCACAAGATCTTGTAGCCTGCATCAGCTGTACTACCATTAAGAGTCATCCCAACAGCAACACGAGACCAGACCTTAACTGACCTGGCAGGCAACTCTTTAATAGATTGAGTAAGAGGGTTGCATACAAAGAAGTTTCTATGACCAATGTCAAGAAAGCACACTAGACCTCCAGCAGATGTAATTGGCAAAATGATTATCTTTGAAGGCAGAGAAGAAATGGAAGGGTGGCGCCATTTCTTTGAGGAAGGATCATACATGGCTCCAGAGTTCACATTTTCATGGGTGATGGTGTAGAACCAGGGATTGGCTTGTGGAACTTGGGCACAATGCTGAGAGAAACTCTGGGAATGCAGCAATGAATTCCATTTCCGACAAACTGATCGAAAATGAAAAAATGATGCAATGGGTAGTCTAGCAATGACGGCTTCAAAAAGGTCTGTTGGGAATTCTTTCCAAATATGTTCTTCCATAACCTCCTCTGCACCAGTAGTTCCAGGTAATTTTCCCTGGTTTCTCTCTTTTCGAGATTTCTTGGAAGGTGGAGGCTTGCATGGTTCCAGGTTCTTGAAATTTCCTGATTTTCCGGCTGCCATCATGAGGCTGTAGTAATCATCTGCAGAGCTGTCATCCTCATTGAGGCACCATCTGTGGACAAGTTAAAAAATATATATATAATTTAATGCCTGAGGTGTTACCAGTCCCATATTTCAAGCATATGACAAATACAATTAGTCCGGGATAAAGCATGCAGAAGCGCAGGCATATCAAGTTAAATGAAGCTCACAAAAAATCAATCCAGAGGAGGAAAATTCATATCAGATTATAAACCGTTCCATTTAAGGACGATTATGATCCAGTAAAGTTCTTCCCTCTACTATACTTTGCCATCTCCTTCACTGACCGATCTTACTCAGTAATAAAATCCCAGCTATTCTGCTCCCCTCACCTCTCTTTCTGACTCTTTTCGCCATATCCTTCTGGACCTTCGCTAATAACTCCAGTAAGGCTAAACCTCACTAACTTATATAACAGCAGGTAATTTTGGACTATCTTACTCAGTATGGAACTAGTTTGAGCAACACCCTACACAATAACTACTAGAGAAGCATGTGAAAAAAATATCTACATCAACATTGAAAAATGTGAGATCCAGTGTTTCAAGTTTCAACTGCCTAAGAGACTGCAGACAAAACAATAACAAACATAAAATCCAAGCTCCATGAGGACATAAAATTGCAGATGCAGATGCACCAGTCATACAGACAGTACCGTGGTACACGATTTAATATGAGGGAAGCCTTGACACCACCCGATAGAAGATTTTCTGGAGGAAACACTAAATAGAGAAAAGTTGTAACACAGGTTGAGGAAAATGAGTGTTGGTAAAACAGAATAACTGGAACAAAATGAAAGGAGTTCATCAAAGTATAGATGAAAGAACACATATATTTTTACAGGAAATCCAGCAGTTGGGAATCAGTGCCACATAATTCATTAAGTGGAAATTATCAGATAATAAGAACATTTATTGGTCTATTCATCAGCAATGGAAGAGGAAACATTAAAAAAATATATATATGTCGCACAAAAATGAAACAAAACAAAATTTAGAAATTAAATAAGAAACACGATGAGAACCTCGTCAAAATGAAAACGAAAGTAGATCTGCAAAACAAGAGAAGCTTTTGTGGGAAGCAATAAATCCTAAATAGGATTTAAACATAGAAACTTAGATGATCAAATGCACATTGTGTTATGATGCTTTCAAATAAGAGTTTCAGACACTACCCCAATATCTAGAACATATATAGCAATGAAACCCAAGCGTTTTGGATAAAATTTGCAGATGTGCACTAGCCAGAATAATTTCCAAGAACCAACAAAGTGCACTCCAATATACTTTTCTAAAGGATTCATGTATCTGACTTGATGAAACAAATAAAAATCTTTACAAAAGTGAAGAAGCTTGAACTAGTGGAAACAAAAATAGTAGGCAAAGAAACAAAAGGAAAAGAAAATTAGAACAGCAAAAGCAAGTCTGTATCACCAAAGACAAATCATAATAATAAACAAAATGACGAACTGAGGATCAAATTGCGCCACTTAAGAGAAAATATATCAGCGATCGATAAAACCTTATACAATTCAACAGAAACATCCAATTAGTTTCAACAGCGACGGCACGCTGCCTCCAAATTCTTCAAAAATTTCACAACAGTAGCACAACACTTTACCTAATTTCCCTAAGAACATTACAAAATTGACCGAACAAACCAAACAAATCGCGAATTTTCACACACAGTAGAAAATACACGCTTTCCAAGGGTAAGCACCGGCATGACATAAAAGGACAATCGAAACCGCAAATCGATCTATAGAGAGAAAGAGAACGGTTGCGTACACTTGAGAGAATAAGATATAGAGAAGAGAGAAACAGACCTGTCGCGGAGTTGGTGATGGAGTTCGATGAACGGTTGATGATGAAGGTGAAAAGGTGGAGGCGAACCGTAGATATGTAAGAGGTCTTGAAGCTGAGAGATGAGCTGCCTGAGCATGGCCAGCTCTTCCATGCCCCACACCGCCCCACCCTCCCTGACCCGACCGGAATACCCCTCTTCTTCCTTCTTCCTCTCCCCCTCTCTTATGGTTCTTTCTCTGCCGCTGCGGTTACCCACTTACTCTTCCACGTCAGCTACGGCCCTTTCGTGAACCCCCTACACAAATAGGGACCTTCTTACGTCCACGCTTTTATCCACCTTTATCAAACATCATTGGATCTAAAAAATATCCTCGAGATGCTCACCTGAATAAAGACTGTAATAACCTTTAAAGAGTTATTTAGAGGAGGTGGATGGTCCACTCTTTTCATAAGAGTGGACCTTAGTAATTTCCACACAAATAAATCATAGATTATATATATATATCTATATATATAAAGTAATTCTCATACCTTATGAAGAGTGTACACGGCGGTTTTTTGACAAAAAATTAATAGATTGTTCAGTTGATTATTGACAGTTTGGTCTAATCGGTTTTTTTTGTTGATCCGCGTTAATATACATTTGACAATAACCAACAAAACGGTGACAATATTGTTTTGGATAATCCTACCTTGTGCCACTTCAACTAATAAATTTGATATTTCACACAAATACATCTTCTTTTTATAGTATCTCGATCATTCTCTCCTTCATTCTTTCATTTTTCTAAAACAAATTTCAAATATATGAAAACTATTTGATCTTCTCTCCTTATTAACTCTAACATTTGACGTGAGTGATGAAATTGCTATCAAAATTACTTGAATGGAGAGAGGGACCATTAAACTTTTATACAATTGGATAAATAACTCGATACACGACTCTTATTTTTCTCTAAGGTGAATACATCCTCTATATTCATCTTGATTAGTGCACTGCACTAATATTAATAAGGTATTTCAATCTACCTTTAGAATACCTAAACCAAGACCACTGAACTAATTAACTTTATGTGGTCATGAAAGTCACATTCCCAACAAATTGGTCTCAAAATACTTATTATGGATGATTATTGATAATCATTGTTAAAGCCTAGAAGGGGGTTTATAAGGGGCAAAGTGGGATATTTACATGTCAAGCCCCATCCACGTGTGTGTGGCTTTATTTATGGTCAAGGAGACCATACCAATCCAATCCAATCCAATCCAAAGACCTTCTGATTAAACTTTTGTTGCTATGATCGACGGTTGAGGTTGAATCTCCCCAGGCCCTTTCTTTCTCCTTATTCTTCTTTTTATTCTACGCACGCACACCGCGTGATTGTCCCACCACTTTCACCCCATATTTTTACATGGTTTTTTGTTTGAATTTACCAACTTTCATACCCTTCTTTTAGGTCAAATTTCCTCCACTGAGTCACTGACTAGTCATCATTGATTCCTGTCTTTTTTTATTTTTATTTTTTATAATAAAGAGAGGGAAATGATTTTCTACTATGTAAAAGTAAAGGTAATGCAATCTTAAAAACGAAATTACTTATGGAATTGATCACTAAACCCATCAATGACATTGCTCACAAAGCAATAATAATTAGGGTGTTAAGAAAATAATAGAAAAATCGTAATTGATTTGATGGTCAGTTATTTTAAATAAAAACATATTTCTTTAATAATATCAACCGATAAAATGATTGATAATGAACCGTCAATCCAGTTAAATTTATGTCAAAAAATCGACTGTAACCGATTATTTGTTGAGATGAAGAAATCTTGTTTGGCACATTATGTCACCTGCCAATAGTTACCGATTAATTGTGGGTGGCATTAACAGACCAACCCCATCAAATCACGCATCAACAACCGCGGGCGGGGGGAGAAAGTCGTTGAAGCAACGTATACCGTCCGATTACAGACATCGATAATCTCTTTTAATTAAGATTAAGAAATACTTTATTACAGAAATAAAGGAGTTTAAGAAGGAATGGCGTAGAGTGTAATTTGGAGAAGAAGAGAAGGACAAATGTGTAAAGAGAACGTAATGATTATAATGATTCGGTTTTGTGAAAAACCAAGGATTTGTGGGTAATCATTCCATTCCATCTCTCTCTCTATGGATGAGGGTGCTTTGATTTTTGGGTGGGTGGGTAATAATATTATGCATCATTCATCATGGCTCATGATCATCATCATCCATCATCATCATCAACAATCATGGATTCCATTCTTTTACGTGTGCATCCCATTTGCTTTTTTGAATCTGAGACCCCTTTAATTCTCGGGTTTAGCCCATCTTTGATTTGATTTGATTTGATTTGATTGATTCACTTTTTAAGTGGCATTTGGGGCAACCTCTTTTTTTCTTTTTTGGTGTTTGGATGCTAAGAAAATTATTGTCATCTCTCGATTTTATTGAATTAGAGCTATTATGCAGCTTTCTTTCCTTGAAGCCCATTACGGCAGATGGGCATTTGAGGTACGCCCCAAAACCCTACACTAATTGGACCTCAAAACAGCTTAGCCCAGAAATGGATTTTTGGGAATGACCTTTGACAAAAAGATGTAAGACTTAGCCAGATTCAGTTAAATATCGGCCCAATGGGCCATACGACGAGATATGGAAGATCATAAAAGGGATTTAGAAAAATAAATTACATGCGGCTATCTATATGTCCAAAAGCCACCTTTGAGTACCGACCTGAAATGAAATTTTCTCAGTTTAAAACGTCCAGCGACAAGTGAACTTCCATAGCTAATTCTTGTATTAGAGAGAATACAGTTGGATTATGATAGTTTCATGATTCAACAAACTCCAACCAACAAAAAGTCCCATGGCAAGCACACCCTTGCTAGGCCTTATCAATAAAATAACCATTCGATTCCCCGCTATAAAACATATCAACCTAGTAGTTAGTACCACATTCACATTTGCAGCACTTCACCATGGGGGGAGGTAAGGTACAATGTTCAGCATCTAATGACGATGAACACATATTCCGAAGCCGATTTCCGGCCGTTCTGGTGCCCGATAATGTCACATTGCCTGAATTTGTACTCCAGGGAGCTGAACTGTATGCTGATAAGGTGGCATTTGTGGAATCTGTGACCGCAAAGGCGTATACTTACGGTGAAGTTGTGAGAGACACAAGGAGGTTTGCCAAGGCCTTAAGGTCTGTTGGGTTGAGAAAAGGAAATGTAGTGATTGTGGTGCTCCCAAACATTGCTGAATATGGTATCATTGCTCTTGGAATCATGTCTGCCGGGGGTGTGTTTTCCGGCGTTAATCCGGCTTCACATACGTCTGAAATCAAGAAGCAACTGGAGGCTGCTGATGCTAAATTGGTTGTCACAAATAGCCCCAACTATGAAAAGGTATGAAACAAAATACCACATTGAGTCTCATTAGCTGTTAGAATGCAAACCATATTAAACATCATAATTATTTGAAAAAAATAATTTCAGGTGAAAGGTCTTGGATTACCAGTCATTGTCCTTGGCGAAGAACGGATAGAGACTGCGATGAACTGGGATGAACTGCTCGAAGCAGGAGATCGAGCAAGCACGACGTTCATCGATGAGGAAATTTACCAGACAGATTTATGTGCACTGCCATTCTCTTCAGGCACAACAGGGATGTCAAAAGGTGTAATGCTGACACACAGAAACTTAGTAGCTAACTTGTGCTCTTCACTCTTCAGTGTAGGCTCAGAAATGATTGGTCAAGTAACCACATTAGGCCTAATCCCATTCTTTCACATATATGGGATCGTTGGAATATGTTGTGCTACACTGAAAAACAAAGGTAAAGTAGTGATCTTGAGCCGGTTCGAGCTCCGGACATTTTTGAATGCTCTGATCACCCAAGAAGTCACATTTGCACCGATCGTGCCACCGATTATCTTGGCCCTTGTGAAGAACCCAATTGTGGAGGAATTTGATTTAAGCAAGCTGAAACTCAGAGCCGTCATGACTGCAGCAGCACCACTTGCTCCAGAGCTTCTCAAGTCCTTTGAAAACAAGTTCCCTGGTGTCCAAGTCCAAGAGGTAATTAAGCATTTTCTGCACTAACGTTACAGACCCACTTGAGATTATTTCAGCAATCTATACTTCTATATGTACTAATTTTAATATTGAAAACTAGGCCTATGGACTGACTGAGCATAGCTGCATAACACTCACTCATGGAGGACATGGAAATGCAAAGAAGAACTCAGTTGGGTTCATCCTACCCAATCTGGAGATCAAGTTTATCGATCCCGACACCGGTCTATCTCTCCCCAAGAACTCCCCTGGTGAAGTCTGTGTGAGGAGCCAATGTGTAATGCAAGGTACTCAACAATAGTACTAGTTCAACATTAGATTTAAAGATTTTAGAGATTGAATCATGAAGACATAGTTTTCATTGTACAGGATACTACAACAATAAAGAAGAAACTGCACAAACAATTGACAGTGAAGGGTGGCTACATACTGGTGACATTGGATATATAGATGACGATGGGGATGTCTATATTGTTGATCGAATCAAAGAGTTAATCAAGTACAAAGGCTTCCAAGTAAGATAATAAGATCAAAATTATTAGCACTTATGAGTTAATCAATTGTAAAAAAAAATGGTCTTCATCGTTGAACGACAGGTCGCTCCGGCAGAACTAGAGGCGATCCTCCTGACTCTTCCCTCCGTTCAAGATGCCGCGGTGGTGCCGTGAGTATCACCACCCATTGCCATCCATTCTGCATTACATTGATTTGTCAAATTACAAAAGCCAATTACCATATAGTTTGTGACATTTATATGTATGAAATTTTGTTTAGATTGGCTGATGAAGAGGCAGGGGAGGTGCCAGCAGCATATGTTGTGATGAACAAAGAAGCCCAAGAAAGTGAAGAGGATATTATTGAGTTTGTGGCCTCCAATGTTGCACATTATAAGAAAGTTAGGGTGGTTCAGTTTGTGGACTCAATCCCTAAATCACCCTCTGGAAAGATCATGAGAAGGGTATTGAAAGAGAAGATTGCAGAGAAAATGAAGAAAACCACTAAGTAATTAGTATGAATCTGTATTTATTACTTGGGATTTACGGATAGTAATAAGGTGTTGAGCTACTATCCAAATAAATAGTTGTATTTTTAAATTTTATTTATGAGAAGATTATAGAAATTGTTAAATTATATTTATTACATTTTTCTTTCAAAAAGACAGAACAGGATCGAACCGTCGGATGGACCCAACCGTTGGTTTTTACAAAATATGGGTCGGTTCATGTATTGAAACCCAATACAAAAGGGAAAAATAATATCAAATTATGTGAATATCAAAATAACCATAAAGCTTGTAGTTGTACATATAAAATTATATAATATATATATATATATATATATATATTTATTTGTTTATATAGGGTGAGACACCCATAAATTTTAAAGTTTACGAGTCTGAAATAATTTTAAAATTTATGAGTCTCTCATCTCAACCGTTGGATCTGATCAATAACTGAGATTAAATATAATAAAAAAATATTAAAAAAATAATTTTGAAAAGTCATCCCAACATCCACAACACTAAAAATCATCATCCAACTATCGTTTCGTTTCGTTTCGTTTCGAATGATTGACAACCCAACAAATTTCCCTGACCTCCTCAAGCAAAACCCAACCACTGGTTTAGCCAGAAAATTGCTTGAAAGTCGCAAATCACCCGAACAAAAACCCTCTAGATCTATTAGATTGAGTCGTCGTTTCTGGCAGCCAACACCACCAATAGGTAGGCCCTATAAGGCTCCAAAACCCATTCATTCACTGCCCAAAATAGTATTCAAAAACTGAAGACTTAGTTGTAACATGTTTTTATCATCTTTAATCTCAGTTCTTGGTCAGATCCCAAATTAAGCATTCTATTGTAAATTAAAATCAAATTCTAGCACGTGTGCTTCCCCACATATTGTACTAATTTGACAAGTCCAACAAGGAAACAAAGACTAACATGAAGGTGTCATATAGTAATTACTTTTATATTATAATATAAATAATTTATTGATTTTAGCCACTCAAGTTGTTCATATATTTAGATAAAAGACTAACATGAAGGTTACATATAGTAATTACTTTTATATTATAATATAAATAATTTATTGATTTTAGCCACTCAAGTTGTTCATATATTTGGATATTTATCTGTGATAGGTTGTGATGTAGGACTATCCCACGTCGTTAAAACTGGAGTCCCAAATCTAACTTATAAGGGCGGACAATTCTTTTTCTATCAACTGTGGTTTTCAATTATGAGTTAGGCCCAAACTTATGACGTTGGGCTTGGGGCCTAGTCCCACAAAAACCCTCTTGGACATGTAAGGCCGACCTGCATCAGGTTGGCACTAAATAATTAAAATAACCACCCGAAATTGTTAATTTATAAGAGTGGAAGATCTCTGCTTGTAATTGACTCATGAGATTCGTAATAAGGCCACCACTGTCTTTAATTAACTTTGTTTTTTAAGGAATGATTGTGGCTAATTCATAACTATAAAAGCTAAAACGACCAATGAAATACCGTTGGATGAAAACAAAGTAACAGTAATTATGGTATAATACAAGATATTGGATTTATTGTAAGGTGCATATCTTAATATTCTCGATTGGTGTTTTGGTTGTATTCCACCATGATTGGTGGCCTGAGTGTTTAATGGCCTCGTTTTTTTATTTTCGGATATTTGAATAAATTGGGCCTATGCCCGTCCTTTTAAAAAAAAATGAAATGAGAAAAAAAAAAAGTCAATGAATTTAATGTTGTAGTTTCTTTTATATTGTAAAATTACCAACAAGTAAATTCATTGGGAAAGGTTTATAGACTTCATTATAAATAATCTAAACAGTAAAATTTTATTGAGGACAAATTTACTCAAAATAAAAACTAAAAAACAGTTTTATGACCGAAACGAAACGATCAATTCCCATTCTCGTTGGAATTCCATTGTTTGGTAAGACAAACAAGACAAAGGAATGGAATGATTTTTGGTTCTTCTCCGGAACTGATGATTCCGGCCTCTACCAAAGGAACTTCCTATTCTGACAGGAATGGGAATTGGTTTTGCATGTAATGACAAGCTTACCCCTTTGCTTAGGTATCTTCTCTGCACAAATGATAGACCAACCCCAATGAAGATTTTATGGGATATCATTTATTTTTTGAGAGAAAATAAGGTTTTGGAGAGTAGAGAAGATTTGTGGGATATTATTTATTTTATAGTATTATTTTTGGAGTGAAGATAAACCAGTACATTATAGGTGTCTATTTTTTATTTATAAAGAAAAAATATAGTATTTATTGAATATTTATATTTATATTTAATTTTATGGTATTTTGTACTTAAAATAAGTACACATGTTTTCACCATTGATTTAAAACATATGAGACCCAAAACAGTGGATCCCACTAATCATTTCACTTAAATCAATGGTCAAAAAACTGTATTTATTTTAAGTTATTACTTTGATTACTTATAGGAGAATTCATATATATATATATATATATATATATATTATAGTAATCAAAGTATCAAACATCAGTATAAGAGATAATATAGTCTTTTTCCAAGTAAGAAACATAGGTTTCCTGTCACAAGTCCTTCACCAACCAAACATCGAAATCATTAGAATCATCATTTCTATTTTCATTCCCTTTCCTATTCCCATTTCCATTTCCCTTCATGTTCTTGTTTCCACGACTAACCAAACATAGCGAAATTTGCAATCAACAAGTGGATAAACCCCACTAAACCGTGTTATTAAACTATAATTGAAGATTATAAATATAAATAATATTTTGAAAATTTTCTAATTTTGCTTGGAAAATTTTAAACGATAAAACCGAGAGTATCCAATGTTTGACTTAAAAAGATACGGCAAGTCAAATTGGAAACTGAGTCGACTCAGTCCGGCTACATTACACTACAGCAGTACTGTCACTGACAAGATAAATCCTTCTGAAACCAGCCAAAAAAAGCAAGGCTGTAAAAAAAAGTGTGCAAGTGGTGCATTCCACGTTTCGCTTTTCTTGTGGACTGATTGACAAAATCCACAAATTTTCTCTGGAATCTCTTCACAGTCGCATCGCGTTTATGCAGCACACCCAGCTCCTATTTCATGGCACTGAACCTGACCCGGTAAGGATTTTCATATCTATTTGTCTTTTTTTTCTTCAATTAAGATCGGACGTAACGAAATGATTTGATTTGGTTTTGTCTTTGCAAGTCAGAGAGAGTGGCACAAGTAATGGCGGTGAGAAGGGGTGGTGTTTTCTAGCTAATTTGGGAGAGACATTTGTGGGTATTGCGGCTGAACAGCGAACATCAATTGTTTGATTACGTCCTATTTTTTGAGCCTTGTTTTGTTTTGGACTTTTATGAAAAAGAGGGGAAATAAAAAAATGGCTTTTCTTTATGTTATTTTCTCTTCTATCTTCCTCTTTAAGGAAAAAAGCTAAAGTTGTGGGAGGGGCGTTGGGGGAGATGAAACCCTAGCAAGAAACCAAAATTTTCCCATCAAACATTTAGCTTGGTGTGCTGCCCTTTTTGGCTAATTTAGCAAACACATGAACATAGAGATAACGCAATAGGAAGACTAACAAAAAGGTCATACTAATGGACATTCATCGTTTAATTAGCAGGAAGAATTAATGATCTTAATTATTGCTGCATTTGTTGTCAATTGATAGGTCTTTTTCCTTGTTTTGAGCTTGTTGATTGGTTTGTCTATCCTTGTTTTTTGTTTTTTAGATTTGCTCTGTGTCTCTTTCTTGCTAGCTTGGCTAGGCTTGTGGGGTTCATTACGGAAGCTGTTCAAGCTTGGTGCTAAGTTCTCAATGATGTCTCCTTTTGGTCGGTTTGGGTCTTATTCATTTAAGGGCCTACTTATTTGGTTGCAAAAAACAAAATAAAAAAATGCCATTGGAAAGTGAAGTATTATTACAGTGGGGTTCAGTTGGCGGTAAGAAGAATCATTTCAATTGGGTTTTAAAGGCAGCTATTTCTACTTGGATGTTATTGGATACAAAGAAAGATGTAGCCAAATGGGTAGTTGTTTGAAGTAAACTTCCGTGGCCATTAGACCATCTTTGGAAAGAAGTAGACTTCCCTTGCTGTCAAATTTGTTGGGTATGACAGTGGAAACTCAGGGCTGGGAATAAAACTTGAGTAGAAAATGAGGGGAATTTTGGATTATAGTTCAATGATGACTTCTGAGGGTAACTTGAAATTTGAGAAACCAGTTCATCCACGTCGGCTTAAAACCTTGATTGGTTGGCCTTGCAGGGATGATGGAGACTGACCTCACAAGGCAGTTCTTGGTTGGTTAATTTTATGACGGTGCCTTTTCTGCTTGTTGATTCTCTCTTGTACTTTGATTGTATAGCCTTTGAGCTGTAGAATCTAGTGGATTTAAGCAGCTTGAGCATGAGTTAAATGTTGAAAACCGTACCTACGAAGATGAAGATGATTAAGGTCTGGTCTGTGAAGGTTTCCTATATCAGGCATATACCCTCTAATTTAGAGAAACTGCTCACTGTTTAGAGATGTCAGATTTATGTGGGAGTTTTGCTGGGGTTTGATTGGCCTAATTAAGGATTTCTGTTATATCGCTTATAATTGACAATTTTTCATGCATAACAGTTTTGATCATATTATGACTTGTTTATATATACCCATCACCTGATGTTATAGTTCTTGCAGGATCTGATATCCGGTTGCTGGTCTTCTACTTAAAGAAGATTATAGATTAGTTCTATGTGTTATGTCCTGATGAAAAGGAACACAAAGCCCCCGTTACACTGGGATTGGGACAGCTTAATTATGTTCAATGCAGCATCAAATGGAAGTCCTAAAAAATTACGACCAACTGTGTGGGATTTTGATGGTGAGGGTGGAATTGAATCTGGGTCTATCTACTCATCTGGGGGAAGTGACGGCGGTGGTGTTTGTCTCTCAGATCTGGGTCGTGCTTCTTTGTCAAGGAGCTTGAAGTCTGCATCCATTGATTCTTCTCCAACTGTGGAAGTGAAAACATCCAAAATGATTTTGGAGGCAAATCAAGCCACCCCAGAAGAGTATACGGCCACAAAAGAATTTTCTCAGGCCAAGCCAACTGGTTCTTCTCTAGTGCTTGAGGCTTCAGTTGGTTCAGGTGAGCCATTCCTCAGTTTAAAGCTTGGGAAACGAACGTACTTTGAAGATAGTGGTGCCGGGAGCAATACTAAGACCTCATCTTTATCAGTGATTCCTGTGTCGTCTCTTGCTAAGGCAAAGAGGACGAAGTCCAATTTTCAGAATACTCAAGTTCCTCGCTGCCAAGTTGAAGGCTGTAACCTTGAACTCACGTCGGCTAAGGATTACCATCGTAAACATAGAGTTTGTGAAAGTCATTCAAAGTTCCCAAAAGTCATTGTAAATGGTCTGGAACGCCGCTTCTGCCAGCAGTGCAGCAGGTAAAGCTTCAAACAGAGTTGACAATTTTAGTTAGATTATGCTTTATCTGAAATATTGTTGTGCTCTTCGATTGATTTTTATAAAATTTGCATGAAGATATAAGATTGTGGAATTTTATCGGATTAATTAACACTAAAATGACTATATGGGACAAATGGTGAACGAGAAACCATGTAGTTGAAATATTTCTCTTTATAAGGGCTTTAATGATAATATTGTTTACAATCATTTTGAGTTCAATTTGTGGAGGATATGCTTTACTTGTCGCTAATTGAGGTTCACATTGATGTGATAATATCTTGGTTTTCAATGTCAAAGGTTCCATGGTCTAGCAGAGTTCGACGAGAAGAAGCGAAGCTGTCGTAGGCGACTTACTGATCACAATGCTAGGCGACGCAAGCCACAACCAGAGTCAGTCCATTTCAATGCAGCAAGGCTGCCTTCATCTTTATATGGTACTGGCACAACTCAGGCTTTGATCATCCTTTTTCCACTAGATAGAGTTTGTGGAGTGTACAAGCATGCTATTGGACTTTTATTTGTGACATTCCCCACATTTATCGATGGACAAGCTGTAAATATTTATGATCGTGCAATTAGTCATAACCCATTCTGTGACTCATAATGATCTGTGTTTTCCTGTGCAGATGAGAAGCATCAGATGAGTCTTGTTTGGAACAGAAGCCCACTCGGTAATGCAAACCCTGACGCAAGTTTTACATGGGGAGGCACATGCAGCGACAAGGTCATCCAGAGAATGGATTATACATCAAAACCTATAAAAGTAGGAGACATCAATGGGAAGCTGCATTTATCCACCCATGACCTGAGAAACCTCATCACTCTATCTCACCACGATTCCAATGGGTTCTTGCCACCCAAGGGCACCATAGCTGAGGTTCTCAACCAAGGTGTGTTTTTCCTTTCGTTTTGGGTTAAATGAGCCATAATTGCTACTTTTAATCTCATTCAATGTTTGCATTCAAAAAAAATGTCTCATTCAATATTTGCTTTAGTTTCTTAGATGGTAATACTTAGCAGGATATGCTTTGGGATGACATATATACTGCTGAAAGATGCTCTAGTTACTAGTTTACTTGTACGTACCGGGTAATCATGAATTATTTCATCTAGGAAGGGTAATTGTTGACTGGTTTTACTCAATAGGTGGGAGATTTCAGATAAATTTTACATTGGGTATATGATTTAGCTCATACTGACTATCTGCATGAAAGTCATGGCATTCTTTTCATGTGCAGAATGAATGCCTTGATCAGATAATTAGTCAGCATCCTATACAATGGAATACTGTATGTCAAAAACACATTCTCAATAAACAATTACTAGAATTTAAGTTTTGAGCTGAAGACCAGGATTGCTGAGTGAGGATTTTTTCATTTCCACTGCATAACATCTAGCTTTGTTATAGGTATTGACGCCAGAACTGGGCTTTTTGCCCTATAAAAGAAAAATGTAGCTGGGGTCTTAACTACAGAGTAGAACTAAAGGCTTATCTAGTGCTCTGATGACTGGAAGTAATTGCATCAAAAACAAGGCAAATTCGATATTATCTCATTAAGGACTGTTATTCCATATGCCATTATGATTTATTCAGCTTAAGTATTCTTGCACATTACAAACTCTTTCATGCTACCGAACCTTTTCTTTATAGTACTAGCCATAAATTATTCACGTTTGCTGTGCGGCCAATCTAAGATGTGTGTAAAAGGACGAACAGTGTATGTGGTTCTTTTGGTTTGCTTGAAATATGTGAGAGAGTTTTTAACGTGAATATGGTTGATTAGAGAAATGAGACATATGAAGGATGTGGTATTTCGTCTGTATTGCCTCCTGTGAGGTTTGGTGTTTGAGGTTGTGTTAATCGGATCGAAATGGATGTAAGAAAATCTTAGAATATCTATGTAACTAGTGAGACATCAAAAGGCAACTTAAGGTGTAGGTTTTTGTTTTTAAAACAAAAGAAAGAAAATGATAAAATGAAATAGCCTCTCCTCCTGGCAAGCGTAAGTCTGCATACCTTTCTCCGACTCAACCTCTATTGCGGTAGGCTTATACTGTTATACATGAGAGTTGTTCACCTTTACCGATGATAAAATGATACCGCCAACTTTAACTTTTTCGGTGAAGAAAACTACCATTACTTGTAGCAGTGAAATGCTGTCTTGCCAATTCTTTCATACTTTGTCAACAAAAGACATGCTTATTTTACAAGACTTGATGCACAAAGTTATAGGTGACTGAATTGTGCAGGCATAGATGAACCCAGCATCTCCTCCAATGTAGTTGCAACACAGGATCTTCATGGCGCTCTCTCTCTTCTGTCAAGTGATTCTTGGGTTTCATGCCAGCCTAAGTCCTCTTCCTTCGAACTTCCCATGCACACGCCCCATGCCAACATGCCTCAGACATCTGTGCATGTGATTCCCCAAGGCCTGCCACTTCCTTCATCAGAGTGGTGGCGGAGTGAGCAACAGTCGAGCAATTCCGGAGTTCATTCTTTGGCTTCAGCTAATGATGGCAGCAATTTTAATCCAGGATTCCAGCTGTATGGGAGTGGCTTCTATGCTAACCAGTTGAACTGACTTGTCGGAGCAGATCAACCAAGCCAGATAGCTTGACATGTTAATGAAGGTCGGTTTCTGGTAATCTATTTAAGATCTGATGGTATTTTCATTTCATTTTCTGCCCTTTGAATTGCAATAATTGGGCAAGTCTGGAAGATCAGGAAGGTCACATGCATCATAAACTCCTGATAGACATGATGGAAACAAGACACTTTAATAAGATTGGATATTATTGTTAGTTCAGTAAGAAATTATCTCTTATTTCTGTTGATGTGGTGGCATTATGAAATTGATTGAGTAATCTTTTATAACAAAAATTGTGATTGTATGATCGCTGGTTCAACTGATACTATCTTCTTCTTTTTGAATTGTGGAAGGGGAATTCGAATTCTGATCATCAGGGGAATACGCATCATCTTTACCACTCCAATTAATGGTTTGGACATCATCTTTAGTTCTTTATCACTCCAATTAGTGGCTCTGGTGTATTCAATTGGTATTATCGGAACCTGAAATACTCAATTGGAACAGCTTATATAAGGAAGGTATTTAATTTAATTCATGTTCCTAATTTCGCAACCTTTTTATTTTTAAGAAACGTATTTGGTCCAATAATAAGTAATACACATGACAAAGCCTAAATGGGGGATTATTTGGCTCATGGTATTTGGGGAATTTTGACAGCATTGGACGGTCACCCAAAATTTGTTTGGAATAATGCTTGTCAAACACACATAATTAGTAGTATTTCCAAATTGTCTCGAAAACAAACATTATATATATATATATATATATATATATAATAAGTTTAATAATATGTAAAAATTATTATTTTAATTTTTTAGTGTTGAATATGTCCCTAATTTGTTTGAAATATGGAATAATTTGATAATTGTTTGCTTCTCTTCTATAATAAATTGTATAATATCATTGTATATAATTTGTCACAATATATATAGCATTAGTAAAAATTGAACCAATAGTCACAACATTTTGTAATAACATATATGCTAAAATTTAAAACTAACATATATATGTTAATTCTCAAATTATTTCCCAAACACATCCATATATTATAAATGAAGACTGATGTCCATTATTGATTAAATTTATAATTCCTAATTTTTAATTAATTGAACATGTTAACCATTTATTAATTATTATTTTGTATAGCACAAAAAGAGAATACCAAAAAACTCAATAATAATCTTACGTATATAGGCTCTGTTTCGTGAGGCGATCCTCATAATGGTATTACCTTGCCAAACGACCCAATAAGTTGGGCGAGTACCGCCCGCATAAGCTGACGGTACTGCCCAATAAAAACAAGCTCTCCATTTTTAATATTTTTTGGGCATGAATCCCACATATTCAAGTAATAAAAAAAATAAAAGTATGACTTAATGTTTTTTAAAGTTTTTACATTCGTTATTTTATATTTATATATAAATATTATATACAAATATTATAACACATATTATTTTATTCATTTTAATATATTAATATTATACATATTGTATACAAATATTATAAATATTGTTCACAAAATTAATTAATTCAAAAAATAAAATTATAAATTAGTTATTTGTAATGTTTAGTAAATTAAATTTATCTAAAAATACAAACAAAATACATTTTACACACAACTTAATCGCTAATCATAGTTCACCACTCTATCAAACATCTCACAACTTATTTTATAGTTTTATAGTTTTGATTTAACCTTTTTTTTCACAACTTAAATACAACTTATAGGGGGACGTGGGACTGGAGCGGTGGGACCGAAAACGGTACCAAGAAAAGAAGTGACCTGACGCACAACGTTTGTAACTTGTAAGGCAATTTGTGTATTGTTCATGGCAAGGTGCGTGCCTCTGTCATCACTCCCAAGGCCTTAACGCACTCAACTACTGTTCTTGCTTTCTAATTCCTATCGAGTCTGTAACCTAAATCCTCCCGTCATTCCTCACTTCACTTCTCTCATCTTCTTCGCCTTTTGGTCTCCTTCTATAGTTCTTTTCCTTTCCTTGAACCAATACTTCACCTAAAACCGGTCTACAAATAAACCCAACTCAAATTCTGGGTACGGGATGGAAACGACACATTAAATTCACGATCGAGTGACCGCCACTGGTATGTGAATGGGGGATTCTAGTTTTTCTTTTTGTTCTTCTTTTGGGTTTTTTTTGGAAATACTGTGTTGGAGTTAATTGGACTTGTGAACGGAGATAAAATGGCGTAAGCGTGAACATAAAGGCGATTGATTGTTGATTTTTCTTTACTGGGTTATACCCTTTTTGAAGAACTTGAGACAAACAGGGAAGTGTTTTTATCATTGAAGTTGGGGGGTTTTGGTTGGGCTTAATAGTCAAATTCTATTGGCGAAAATAAGTTGTATGAATGCCATATTATTCAACTTACTATGTTTTTGTGGGTGGTTGTTATTTAATATTTTTTTTATGATCTTGACTATCGTTAGAATATAAAGATGATGATGAAATTCACGTTTACATACTTCTCCACAGCCCATGCTTGTGAATAATGAAACTTGGAATTTGGTATTTTTGATGTGAAATTTAGTAGCTTTGCTCTTTAGAAACAATGTTTTTAGTTATCCAACATTAAATATGCTGTGAAATTGTTGAATTGCACCAAATTTGGGCCGCATAATTCTGGTTTTTTTAATAATTCACAGTTAGTATTGCATACTTGTCATTGGTGCATGCGATACTACACTTGTCCGTGCATTACTTTGTGCATGTTTACATTGGCATTTATCGTAGTTATCAATTAATTGTATTCCCTAAATTCTAGATTGTGCTTAAGTTTTGAACGTTTGCATGCCAGATAGAAGAGACTTATCCACAGAACCAATTATGCTGAATGATCAGGTAATCCGTCCTTCATTTATCATGGTTATTCTGAACATTTGGCATCAGTTGAAGTAATTTTTGTTCTTTGAACAGACTAGGGATGTAGTCATGTAGATGATGAGACTTTATTTCATTCTGTACAGGCTGTTGTTAACACTGGTCCTCCTAGGGATAATGCAACTCAATCAGCATATTTGAGCTCCATCGGGGATCTTAATGTTAACTTTTCTTCTAATGCATATCCAGTTCAATCTCAACCAATTTACCATGGAGGTTAGTTATTAATGTTGTTCTAAAGTTTGTATCGTCTGAAAGTAGTAATGGGTACTTATTGCATTGTAAAATTTAAGATTACGGATGTATTTATGTTCTTGTACATATTTTTAATATATGTTCTTATGTCAATGGTATCACTAGCTGCTACTAATTACCTAGATGATAATAATAATTTGTGTGGTTACATCATTATTAAATTGCAATTTTGCTGAGATGATGGCGGGCGGATCTGCAATGGGTTGCTTTATTATTTCTGTTCTCAATAACATTTAGAAGCCTAATTTACCTTTTGAATTTGTAACTGTATTTCCTCTCAAATTGCCATCTGACAACTTTTTTTGTTAATAAGCTTGGTCCTCGAAGTTTGTTCCTTTTTCCCCCTCTTGTAAATGCATAGGGTTGTGGTGGAATTTTGAATGAAAGAGGCATCTGGCTATGAACTGCAAGTGTTACATTTGCATTGCTTCTCATAAGAGCTGTCTTGTCTAATAGTTGCTTCAAATGAAGGGCAAAAATGAACTTGCCTCTTTTATAAAGGTCATGTTTATTATTTTTGGATGCTTCATTTCTTTTTAATGTCCAGGTTATAATAATTCAACTGTCCAATGGGGTGCATTCCTTCCTCATGGCAATACTGAAGGCCTGGAGAACAGTTCTCATGTATGTGAGCTATTGTATTATTCTCTTTTATTTTTTTGTTTCTCCATTTCTTTGTTCAGGTTAGTAAATACCTTAAATGTAGGGCATTTACAATGAAACTTCGTCTCTTCGATTTCATGGTTACGCGAGCAACCCTCAAATGGTTCAGAGACCATATGCTCCTGTTGCATCACAACAGCCTTTTGTACCTGATTGTGGCCAGTTTTACAATACACATCATTATCCCGTCTCAGATTTGCCTCATCAGCAGCAACTAGTCCCTCCAAACCATCAATATATTTGGCCACCAACTCCTATTTCTCAGTCAGAGCTGTCTGCAAACATCGATATACAAGGGGTCAGTGAGATATTTGTGCCAAGACAAGGGTACCCACCTGAGTTGGGATCTTCTGCTGGAGGAAACGACCTCCCTGTAAACTATGGAAGTTTAAAACTATTGCAACAAGGGTTTGATGAGTTTAGAGTTGGTGGATTGTGGTCAGATCAATCGAAGATCGTGAATAGGAAGAGTTTGTTGCCACAGTTGTCAGCATCAGCACCTTCTCCAAAACCAGTTGGTTCACTAGGGTTCCCTAAAAATAATTTTGACATGGTTAGTTTTCTTCTTATGCACTAATTTTGTAAAACATGTTATGAAAAGCACATCCTCTTCATAGTTGTAAAATCTGGAATGGATGATTGATGATTCTATTTCGTAATCTGAGGAGACATCTTTTCTGTCATGTAATCTAAGTAGTTCTTTTGAGCTCTTCAGCAGAAAATAGGGAGATGGCTTTCATTTATTATTTAAATGCTTCGAATTTCCAAAGTTGCAAACATATTCAAATTTTTGCCTATTGTTTTGTAAAAACTTTAGATGAAAACTTTTTAAATCAGTATGATTTTTCTGATCTTGAATTCTTGATATCCTCCAATGGTTGTAGATTAAGTGGGAGACTGGTTTTCATCATTTTGTTTGCCGTTCACACTGGGACTTAAACAGTAGTAATTACTACCCAAGGGTCGCTGGGGATGAATCCTTCCAGCTGGGGGGACCCAAGTTCAACTCTTGGCTTCAACACCCTGCAACTTATCGGATACTTGGGGAGTGTGGGGCGATCCAAGTATCCAAGGTTTACATGGGCGTTTGGCTCATGGTTCCTCATCATAAAAAAAGTTAGTAATTATTAAGTGAGTTTTTTTTTTCTGCAATCTACTATGGGACATTTAATGCCACATCTATACGACTATACCTGCTATATATACTCAACAATGGCACAACTCAGTGTCTTGTTTATCAGCTTTTGCAGCCTTTTGAAATTGAGTGTTTATTACTATATCCTCAGCTGAGATAGGTAGGAACCACCATGAGAATCATTTAAGGGTACATTACTTTAATGATTCACATTATGTGCCTGATTATCAGTGTCATTACTATGCTAGATATTAATCAGTTTTGGATTTGATTTTAAGTTGGATGGAAAAGATTACTTCTTATCATTGACTATTATTGTACAAACTAACAATCAAACATTTTTTTGAGTGCAAACTAATGATCAAGCATTGTGCAGGCTTCTCAACAAAAAGAATCATTGTACGGTTTTGGATCTCATTCAAGCTCTAGCTATAATGGCAACCATCATAATCAATCTGGTAAGGGCTCCAGCTATGGAATTGTGTCCACTCACAGCTTGGGAAGGACCAAGCACAACTGGCCCACATTGGATGAAGCAAGACTAGGCGAGAGGTGTAGTGACTTCTCATGCGGTTGTAGTATATCACTTGATACGCTTAGTGAGCGAAATAGAGGACCAAGGGCATTTAAGCCAAGAAGTCAGACAGCAGGAAATGGAACTATGATTGACAATTTCAAGAATGACACGTTTGCTGACATGTATAGTGAGTGTTATAAGACTTTTGCAACAGACTATAAGGAGGCAAAGTTCTTTGTCATCAAATCTTACAGTGAAGACAATGTTCACAAGAGCATAAAGTATGGTGTTTGGGCAAGCACCCCAAATGGCAACAAGAAGCTTGATACAGCTTATCATGAAGCAAAGGAGAAAGAGACATGCCCAATATTTTTGTTGTTTTCGGTAATTTTCTTAGACTAGAAATACAATGTGGAAGTTGGTATCGAAGAATTAACTTGGCACAAGTTCAGTTACCATCTAAAAGCGTTGATAGTAGTTAAAATATGGTCATTTTCGGATTTAATTTATAAAAAAATCTTTCTGAACCATGTGAAGGTTGAAATCTTTCTTTGTTGCTGTCTTGTTGTCATTTGGGTAGTGCTAATGACCATGACCTTTAATTTAATATTTTTGTGTCTTCTGTTTCTTATTGAATAAGGGAGGCATCCACTTGGAGCTTTGTTTTATAAATTCTTTTGTCTGCTCAAAAACATAAATTGCATGTGTGTGTGTGTTAAGATGCGTATATGTTTTCATTTTTTTCCCTATCAGCAGTGGATGTATGTGCTTGCTTATTTCTTACCATTTCTGAATTAAAAGTATAATTTCCTGAAATATAATTGTATTGTTGTTCAGTTGTTGTTTTATTTCTTCATTTCTTTAGCCTTATGGCCAACTAGTATGCTGAACAGATCAAATGTTTGCTCATTGTTCTGTATTTTCCTTCATTGATCATACCTTGGTTTAACTTGTTTCCATATACTTAGACTATCACAAGAACATTGAATTGTTGATCACGATATTTTCACCTTACAATTGTATGCAGGTGAATGCAAGTGCCCAATTCTGTGGAGTGGCTGAGATGGTTGGACCAGTTGACTTTGACAAGAGCGTTGATTATTGGCAGCAGGACAAGTGGTCTGGACAGTTCCCTGTCAAGTGGCACATTATTAAAGATGTCCCTAACAGCCAGTTCCGTCACATTATTCTTGAAAACAATGATAACAAGCCAGTCACTAATAGTAGAGATATTCAAGAGGTAAAAGCTTATTATGGTTTTGCATGTTTCCCTGTTTTGGGACGAATGATGATTGAAATGTTGATGTGCTGGTGAATTTGTGCTTTTTGGTTGTCACAGGATCATCGATTTCTCGAATTTAAATACTGTGATCCTATAATAAAGCTAGAATTGGCCTCATATACATCATTTCGAGAGTTTTATATTTTTGTTGTAAGGTAAGCTTTGGGGGAAGGACTTGAACCAGTGACTTAAGTCATGGGTTGAGGTGCCATGGCCACTAAGCCATATAGGCTCGTCTTTGAGAGTTTTTAATTGACTTTTAGTGAACAACCAAACAAACAAGTGGATTTGAATGATCTTTTGATGGGTTACTTATAAAGTAAAGATCGTAACGGTGTAAATTGTAAATCTAGGGCAATGATAGACCATGTGTGCATCGTAATAATTATGTTCATCCTTCGCAGCCAAACAGGAAGTGGTTCAAGAGCTGTGTTACTTTTAAATGGGTAGATGCTGCACATGCTTTATTGATTGATCTGAATTTACTGCATGAAGAATTTATCTGAGATTTTTTTTGACATTGAATGGCGCGGTTTTGAACTTTGTTGCATGTCATCCGAAGTGATCACATTTCATGTTGTTTTATACTTCCTTGAATGATGCAGGTGGGATTGAAACAGGGAATCCAGATGTTGGATATATTTAAGAACTACGAAACTAGCTCATCAATCCTAGACGATTTCCAGTTTTACGAAGAGCGGCAAAGAGCAACGCGGGAAAGGAAGTCCAAACAACAAGAAGCGATTCCCGTGGCCTGTAATGTCGCTGAAATTAGCGAGAAACTAAACTTAAACTCCACTTCACTTTCAGATGACTTAGTGAAGAGAATGTCAAAGAGTTTTGCTCAAGCCTTGTTGTTGAACGACCGAGAGACGAGGAATACAGAGTTCCAAGGGGTTGTTTCTTTCACAGGATCTTCCTGTGGCGGCCGAGGAAGTCAATCCTAAGAAAGATGAAGCTGACACACCATCGTCATGGTGACAAAGTAAGTATATTACAAAGTTCTTTGGATGGGGAATCTTGAACCATAAGACCCACCTATCAACACTCCATTTGTTTGTTTATTGTGAGGTTCCTTTTGTTGTTTTGGTTATTTTGATTGTTGGCATGCAAATCATTTTTGGATTAATGAGCCTGAAACATATACATATATGTAAAGCTCAATATATATGTTTGATAATGAATGTTCTTTGTCATGGTGATCATTTAACTGCTGAGTAGTTGAAATGTTTGGTTGATCTGATTATTTTAATTGGAATATCAGATTAGCAAAAGCAAACATGGTTTATGATTGCTGGTTATCTGGAAAAAGTGGCCCGGGCTGGTCCGTCTGTCTTACTCCGCGGGCCAGCTCGGGATGTTAGAAACATGGTGCCCGGCCTGCGAAATGGCCCTAGGGCCAGGCCAGGTGGGCCTCGTGGCCCAACAAATATTATTATATATTTATAATATTTATTAAAAATAGTAGAGAGGGACTCCAGAGTGTTTTTTTATTGAAGTGCTAAAGTAGGCACTTGCAATGGTAAAGTGTTATTGAGTCAATAAAGATGTTTTTTTATTGATGTGGTTGTATTGTAAAATATGTTTTGCTTATGTGGCTGTATTGGGATAAGTGTTTTGTTGATGTGGATGTATTAGTATTGGATGTTTTGGTGTAATTTTGTTGTGGATAATATAGAGGAATAGAATGTTGTTAGCCTCCATGTTGGGTGGGAAGAGAAATTGTATAGAAATTTTTGTTTTGTTGATGTGGTTGTATTGAAAAATGTGTTTTACTGATGTGATTGTATTAGAATACGTGTTAGAGGTGGGATCGGGTCAACGTTTTTGTTGGCCCAACAAATACTAAACCATTGCAGTTGCCCTAAGCAGAAATGCAAAGAAAATGACGATGAATGGCAAATATTATAAATAACCAACTTCCAATCATAACTCTCCAGCTGTCCAAACAGCATTGATCTCCTTAGACAACGTGGGAACGTTCCACCCATTTTAAATTTCATACTCTCTCTGTCACCATACATGAACATACACAAAACAGAACTTGAGAATAAGAAATCTTGAGAGAGAGAATATCTTCAGTGCAAGAGAGAATGAAAAGAGAGGACCTAAAGACTCGTCTATTCCATCCGGAGAGGAAATGGTTCCTCGCCGCAGCTATCACCGGCTTGCTCGTTGGCGCGGTGCTCATTTCCGGCTCCATCCGCGACACAGACAACCCTCTCTTCTGCTCTCTCGCCAGCTACAAGACTCGCGCCGCCTCTAGCTACGATCCTACGCCGATCCAGCTCAAAGCCATCGTCCACTACGCCACCTCACGCACTGTGCCGCAACAGAACCTCGCCGAGATCTCGATTTCCTTAGAGGTCCTCAAGTCCAAAGCTCCTTGCAACTTCCTTGTATTTGGGCTGGGCCATGACTCCCTCATGTGGGAATCGTTGAATCCACGTGGCAAGACGCTATTCCTGGAAGAGGATCCAACTTGGGTGCAGACCGTCCTCAAGGGCGCCCCGTTTCTTCGGGCCCATCACGTCCCGTACCGGACTCACCTCTCCGAAGCCGACGACCTCCGCAACACGTATCGATCCGAGCCCAACTGTTCTCCGAATAAGGCTTATTTGCGAGGCAACGAAAAGTGCAAGTTAGCGTTGACCGGCATGCCTGACGAGGTGTACGACACGGAGTGGGATCTGATAATGATCGACGCGCCTAGAGGTTACTTTGCGGAGGCGCCGGGGCGGATGGGAGCGATATTCTCGGCGGCGGTGATGGCGAGGCACAGGAAGGGATCTGGTGTGACGCATGTGTTCCTCCACGATATGGATCGGAGGGTGGAGAAGATGTTTGCGGAGGAGTTCCTGTGTAGGAAGTACCGGGTTAACTATGCAGGCAGGCTTTGGCACTTTGAAATACCGTCTGCCGCTAACGTGAGCCGCGGTGTTGAGGATAACAGTGTTAGGTTTTGCTAGATTGCACTGCCGTCCCGAGTATGATGTACACGGCCTCCAAGGTAAATTATTCTCTTGGTTTTGATCTTTTGGAGCTTTTGAATTTTGATAATGGATCAGGATGGCATGTTTTTTGACTTTTTATTTTATAATTATATGTTTCAAATTTAATATGAAAAAGACATGATATCCTGCTAAACCTTCCATCTCTTTTCCCGAGTGGGAATTCAATTTTCTCCGTCTTTTTTACGAGTGAAATTTCAATTTTTGTTTCGAACAAAAGGTGCATGGCTGAATTGGTTAGATAGAATACTAAGCATTAATAATTTGAAAAAAATTGTTAGACGGAATACTATTCACTAATAATTTAAAATTTTTCTCCAAAACTGGGGTACAAGGGGAGTTTTTTTTTTTTTGAAATATCGTTAAAAAAATATTTTTTATTAGAATCAAATTTTGAACACACATATCTAACCCAATTAATTATCATTCGAGTACTAGAATAATTTATGATCATGTGATTTGTTGCCTTCAAAAATTGTTTGCTAAACTGGCACCAAATCTGGGTGTGAATTATTTTGAGATTTTTTTTCTTTTTTTGGAAGTTTTAAGATATTCGCTACGAGACAATATCCGACACGTTGAAGATTTTAAATTTTTTTAGCAATTTCAAAAGAATAATGTGAGGAATTTTAGTAATAACCATCCCTTCATTGGAGATGTTTCTGAGATGGTTGTTATCAGGATATTTATTATTTTTTATTTGAAAATGGTGGGTAGTCTTTCACATGATGGGACAGTGTCTTGCTAACGTGCGCGGTAATAATTTTTAAAATGGGGTGGGAGATCCTTATTAATTAATTAATAATTAAAACTTTGTACTGTTGTTATGTGGACAGGTGTATTGATCCGATTGTGAGCAAATTTGATATTGACAGTGCATGGGTCCAATTGGGAAAGTCGCCTGTTTCCTCTGACAAAAATGCCCCCAACTAAGGAGGAATCCTTGATGACATCGCCACCTGTTGAGGAAGGCAATATGTTCTCTTTTTTCAGTCAATCTATAGGTGAACTTTCTCTTTTTTTTTTTTTTTTTTTTTTTGTTGATTATATATTTATAATTTGGATGAACTGAGGTTAGGGGTGACGAAATTCTATCCGGTTTGGATAATCGAGTTTGTTCGATCCGGATTAAATCATGTCTAATTTTTGTTCCAATCCTAACTAGGATTAGATTATTCTTAGGTTTAGTTGTTTGTATTTAAATTAATCCGGTTTTGGAGCTTAACTGTTAAAATTCAAACCATTGAAAGAAAAGGTTCATATTTCCCAACCAGACTTCCATTCTCCTCTAATCGCGCCTGTGAATAGGCAATTCAAAAAACTTTTTAAAGTATTGAGGAAATTATTTTGTACTCTCTGATGGTGTGGCCTTTGCAGTGCCAGATAATATTGTCCTTGATATTGCGTAAGCCCGAAAAGTCCATAACTACTACGTGCTAAAAGCCCAAATATTTTCGCTACTGTGGAGCTTTTAGGCCTAAAAAATCTGATCCAAGAAGCATCTAAAACCCAAAACAATGAACTCAACACAAGCCCAAAAATTTTTTCTCACTTCTGTGAAGCTTTTAGGCCTAAAAAATCTGATCTAAGAAGCATCTAGAGCCCAAAACAATGAACCCAACACAAGCCCAAAAAAATCAATGAACCCAACACAAGCCCTAAAAAATCTGATCTAAGAAGCATCTAGAGCCCAAAACAATGAACCCAACACAAGCCCAAAAAAATTAGAATGTTGAGAGTGGGATTTGAACCCACGCCCTTTCGGACCAGAACCTTAATCTGGCGCCTTAGACCAACTCGACCATCTCAACATTGATGGAACAAATTTTCATAACAAATTACTTGTTATATAAAAACCGCTGAATAAACCCATAAACAAAAATCTAAAGAAATCGTGTACGTCGGTCAAGCAGGAACCAGTCAAACCAAGCAAAGCAACGAGCGACGCCCACCAGCAACCACTCATCGCTAAACTCCAAAAAAACCATCAAAGCGAAGCCTCCACCAAACACTCTTCCAGTCTACGTGTTCAACGCCATCGCCACTTTATTTAACTCCAATTTCTAGATACCAAAAAGAAAAGAATCAATACCAATAAAACCGCGAAAAAGATCTCGCTCCATCTTCTCTTTAGCCTTCTCTTCTATCACTGATCTGTGAACGATAATGGGTGGACCGATCGTGTTGACTCAGTTAGCCACGGGTTTGAGCGTGCTTGCCGGGGCGGCGCTCGTGAAATCGGTCATGGACCAGAAGCCCATGGCTGGCCAGTTCCCTCGGTGCCCTAGTTGTAATGGCACGGGTCGGGTTACGTGCCTGTGTAATCGCTGGTCTGACGGAGATGCCGGTTGCCGGACCTGTGCCGGGTCGGGTCGTATGGCGTGCAACAGCTGTGGTGGGTCCGGGACTGGTCGACCTCTCCCTGTTCAGCTCTCTGTACGGCCACCGAACCGCCCGTCTTGACTGAATTGAACCGGTTTTTGCTGCCGGGGAAGTTCATATGGGTACCATTCCTCTCATACTTTTAATTTTTTTTTATTTTTAGAAAATTCAAATATGTACTGTAATTAGAAAGTGAGGGAGATGGAAGATTACAGGATTGTAATCTAAAATTTCTATGTAACTATTTGATACTCATTGAGAATTCTTATAAAATTTTCTTGAGTTTATGGTTATGATATACCTCATTCTTCATGTTCTGTATTCTGTATTGTACTGGATCAAATTCAATTGTTTTCCTTAGCTAATGGTACTTTGAATTGCGTTTGTGATTTTTTTTTTTGTTGTTGTGATGAATTATCATTTGAGTTGTATATTGAATGCCAGAGAAAGAACTAATCTAGTAGGTTCTTTATTTACTGTTAAGCAAATCTTTCCGATGAATTGTTAGGTAAAATAACCGTAATCTGCAGTAGTGTTTAGACTTCCGGATACTATTGTTCGAAGAAGAATTTCTTGACACAATTTGAGAACTTGCATCACAAATTTGAGGGCGTAAATGTTAAAAGCTTTTGCTAACCCAATAGTTAGGATTCAACTTGTTTAGGTTCTCTCTTCTGCTTTGCTGTATAATAAGCCATGAAGACTCAAGCACCAGAGTAACCTTGTTGAGTATTTACTTTTAAGCCTATGACAACAAATCAACAATATCATTGTTTATAACCTCTGGATCTATTGATATGTTTTCTCAACCAAGGCCAAACCTATTAGTTAAAACAGGCCATGTGTACTTGAGCTTCTGCATATGGTTCTAAAATGTTGGTAACTAGAGCCGTATGCAGCCAGCCTAGTTCTGTTTTGAGTTGGAAGATGTTGATGGAGAATGAATTCATAGCCAATACGCGAAGGTGACCTAGCCTTTCTAAATTCAGGGATTTCAACTTCTTACCTGTGAAGTCATTGAGAAATAATTTCACTGTACTCTTGGTTCAAAAATAAACGGAGTAAATTCTAATCTGTTTATAGTTTAAAGTTGATAATGCATGTCTGATGCTAGCTGAAAACAAGTTGATAGACTCTGACAGCTGTATAGCAAACATACATTTTGTTGGACTACTGTAATCTTGGTTGCCATGGTGTGTTTTTGTCATTGATTATTGTTTATGAACTTCTGATGGCCAAATTATTTGCAAATTGGTGTTGCCCTTTCTCAGTTCTCGCTGTAGTTTGCTCTACATGAACTAAATTTATCATGTATGTCTCTTTATCCTTGAACTGCTACCAGTGGCTCGCTGATTGAATTCACGATGCTCATGTTACAGGGAAGCACTCTTCTCACTCTTACAATTTAGGATTTAACTTGTTCTAATTTTGGTCTAAACTTGTTCTAAATAAGTTTTGTAATATCGATAAGTTCTGTTTTCCTGAATATTGAAAATTGCTGGTTTTCTATTATTGTTACTGATTTCACTTTTTCTGGGTGTTTCTGAAAATTCGATATGCAAATGCTTTTGAGAACAATTGTTTCTACTAATCATATTGTGCATGCTTACTTAGCATCTAAAGTTAAATAAGAGGTATATGTACATTGCATGAACATTCCATAACAGACACAAACAGGGGCATTGGAAGTTCTATCGATACAAAGGCCCTTTCTGAGGACACGCATCTTCCAAGCTCCTCTCTTGGTAAATTTCTTCATCAATGCCCACCCTACTCTTATTGCCTTCTCTTCTTACTTGGGAGTGAAAGCCTAAAATGGACCACAGAGTAATTAGCACAAGTAAGTAAACAACTAATAGACTGAGTTTTTACTGAGTAGTTTGAGGCTTTGTTCATTATGTGGTTGAGATCTATAATGTTATTGTCCAACCATAACCAAAACATGCAGGAGTCTGGGAGTGGTGTTACTCACTGCAAAAACGGTGGCGTGACCTGGATCAGCAAGGTGAGCAAAGAGGTTGTCAATAGGTCCAGTGCCAGTGTAGATGTGTTGGAACCAAGCACCCATCACAGCCAACATGGCCAATCTCCCATTCTTGATCTCCTTTGTCCTCAACTCCTTCAGTTTCTCAGGAGATCCACTTCCCCATCCAAGTGGGTCAAACCATAACCCCCCTGGGTACCCAACATCAGTCCCAGTAAGTTTGTTACTGGGGAAGATTGGGTCAGTGTTGACGCACCCTGGTTTGATAATGTCAGCCCACCTTCTTCCCTCTGCCCACCCAATGAAGATCAGCTCAACAGTGAAGAGAGTGGTGGTGTCAGTGAAGTACTCTTCTTCTCCAGCTGTGTACCATGAAGGTGCGTTTAGGATGCCAATCTTTGTTAGGAATTCTAGAATGAAAATCCCAGCAGCACCCAACATTGCCCATCTGCAGTGCACAAGTTCTGCTTGAACGTTCCATCTTATGCTGTCAGGATCAGATCCTATCAAAGACACATTAAGAAATGAATCTCATTTAACTCCTGTTTAGTTTGTGACAGGTGATGCTTCAGGTTATCATGGCTTACCAAGTCCAAGAGGATCAAAACCAAAGTCCCCTGGAAGACTGCCATCAAGCCATGGAGGTGGAGTGCTGCCCGGGAACCAGAGAGGCCTATCAAGGTCCGCTGCTGCACATACAGCAACCGATGATCTCGCAACGGGTGATGTGTATTTCTTCACTGATCTCAGTTTCTTTCCACTAAGGAATGCAGTCTTTGTTGCCCCAACAATGGATCCACTCTTCTGGTAGCTGCAATATCGACTTCCAAAGGGTTAGTAACTTAATACTGGGCTACACTATACATAGGCATAGCTTATGAAAAAGTAAAACTACATATATGAGAAAGAAAGAAACTTGCCCGGGAGAAGAGACAGCAACAGCTGCCATGGCAGAAGAAGCACAAACAGATTTTTTTTTTTTTTTGTTTCTTTGGTAAGGGGAAAGGAGAAGCAGCAAAATCAGTTAATGTAATGGAGGGAAGAGGGGCTTTATGTTGAAGGGGATAGGAGGGTGATTGTGTAATCAGCTAATTGGCTGCCATTTGGCATTTAGAATCTCATGTGGAGTTCCTCCACCCCCAGTTGTTTTGCTTGTCTGGAAAAATCATAAATTGGTGGCTCACATCTAACACCCTGCGTACTTACAATGATTATATCATAAAAATAGCAGCTTCTTCTGTGGACTCTTATGTAACTGTAATTTCTTGAAGTTAATCTTTCTTTAGGACTCGATGGCCTCGGAACGAATCGAGAATAGGGGTTTTTAACTTTCTACTTACCTTCTTTTTCGGGCAGAAGGAAAAGCAGAACCATTCCAGATCAAGACAATGATCTACCAATATTAGAGGGTTGATGGGCTTTTAGCTCAACAAATAAAAATTGGGCTTATTCACCACGTAGACCGTTAGCCCATCATTACGGGCTTTATATTTTTTGCCCCTTGGGGGCAAGTACGGGCTGAGGATTTGAATACCATAACCTCTTAGTCATTGGGCTGGCCTTTCAAAAGTAGAAAAAATTTGGGCCTTTTCAGCCGACAAATGGATGAACAAGGCCCAATAATATAACATATAGAAAGCAGAATTGAGTAATGGACCCAAGAGGATCAAGAACTCCGAAACTCAAACCTCATCCATCCATCGAAATCTTGTAAAATACTCGGTAGGATTTATTTGGTCCACTATAAAAAGGATAATGCTAGAGACCCCCAAAATTTGATCCCTAAAAGTCCCTCAAATCTATGTGGCATTAAAATAACCATTGATTAAAAACACACATGTAGGGCCCACTTCACATCCAACACTCCATATTAAATGGGGGTATTTTGGGGGTCACTTTTTTGGGGTCTTAAGCATTATCCCTCTAAAAACAAGCAAAATATACAGAAACAAGGAACAAAAGAACCAACAGTCTTCGGATTCTAGTGTTTTTTTATCTCAGCTATCCCAAACATTGAGATGGACGCATACGAATTTATATAGATCATGTGGGTCATGAAAGGTTTACAATTTCACATGGATCATATCTAGCCATCTCAATATCTGAAATAGTTGTGACAAAAAAAATATTGAGATCTTTAGTATTTTGGTAGAATGGAAAATATTTTAATTTGAAAACCAAATATTCTAATATCCCTAGATGCCACAAACCCTGTCCTTTATCTTGCTTTCTGAGCCGAAATCATCAGAGATTTATTAAAACTAAGGTCCTCAGCCACACACACATAGGTGGCTTTATCTACCGACTTGCCTTCACAGCCCCACAGTTGAAAGTAGTTGGATTGGATTGGGCTTGGAATCTCATGATTTGTCAACCCCACATTCAACTTCACCATATAAACACACAGAACCCGACCATTATCGCAGACAAGAAAACCACAAAATGATATATATGTGTGTATATATTTATGTGTATAGGGTCCAATAACCATATATAATTTTTGAGTTTGGTGGAACTACACATGCCTCCCATTTTTGTTAGCCTTTCATATAGGATTTACACTCAAAATCAAAATCTAGGATATTTTGTAAGGGAGCAAATGATGGTTAACTATTCACCATAATATATATAAATCAAAACTAATAATTTGGGGTTTAATGTCGAATCAGAATATATATATATATATATATATATATAGACTCTATTTTATTTTTTTTACAGGCAAACATGTACCTCAATAGTAGAGTTGTAGGAGTGTAATCTAAAGATTTCATATTCAATTTATGAAAATTGTCTCTTCACATATTATGTGTGGGTAAAGTCTGTGTACATTCTATTTGTTGCTATCCTCTCTCACCATGAGAACGTTATGCACAAGTGTGTTGTTTATCTAACTTTTGACTGCTGAGTTGAGGAGTCAACACTAGTAATTGAGCAACTTTGGCTTGTGTGGGTTGGTTTGTGACAGTACTTAATAATGTTTCCCATAATTTTCTATACATATATTTAGTGTACCTTTTTTTATATAAAAAATCTAATAAAATCAGTTTGTCCATAAAATTTTAAAAAAAAGGTACACGAAATATATGTATAGAATTCTCGAATTACTAAATAATTTGAACAAAATAGGAGATTTTATATGGATTAGGCAAAGGATTCTCCTAGGTATACCAACTCTTTTAAATAGAGACAACATATTCAGTGACTAATAATCAACACCAAATTCACCGTAAAATTGGATGATATTGATAAAACACCGACCAAACATCATAATTTTGTTTTTATTACGTGTAAATGACACATCATTTTCTTTGCTAAACCAAACTAATCAACCTCTCTTTTATATATATGTGTGTGTGTGTTGGGTCAAAGTCAGCCAATAAGAATGTAATTATTGTTGCCATTGCTATTTAGGTATCATTTGGTCCAACTATCGTAAAATAGGGTATAAGTGGTAAGTATTTATAAGTTAGTTTTAAAAAATTTGTTTTTAAGGTATTTAAGTTTTTAGTATATATTTAATAAATATTCGAGATATAAGCTAGCTTATGAGATATTAATAGTAGGGGTGTATGATAGAAAAATTCACTCGAGCTTGTAAGGTACCCTAAACTAAAATCGAATTTCTATATCAAAAGAATATATGGATTAGTAAGGTAGATGAAATGTTGCTATCCATAATGAGGTCCTAATAGCTTAATTAGTTGTTATTTATCGAAATTTGTTTATTAAAGGGCAAGTACTAAAAAGGGCCATATAATACCAATGTAGAGTTGTTGCCCTTTCAATTATAGTATTATTTCCAAGGCTTATATTTATATATATAATTAATAATGGTTATATTTACAAACGTGACATTTAATTTAATTTAATTTTTTTTACTTGGAAGTTTTAGGTTAAAAGTATATGTGATTTTCACAAAAATGAAATAATTGGAAGTTTTAACATAAATCAAAACTAATAATTTGGGGTTTAATGTTGAATAAGAATATATATATATATATATATGTAGACTCTTTTTTTTTTTTACAGGCAAACATGTAGCTCAATAATAGAGTTGCAGGAGTATAATCTAGAGGTTACATATTCAATTTACGAAAATTATTTCTCCACATATTATGTGTGGGTAAAGTTTGTGTATATTCTACTTGTCCCCTCTCACTACGAGAACGTTGTTTATCTAACCTTTTACTGCTTAGTTGAGGAGTCAACTTTGGCTTGTGTGGGTTGGTTTGTGACAGTACTGGAATATTTTATTGTTATAATTACTGGAAACAACTTCTATAAAAGTAAAAAATTATTGTGTCCAAGTTTTCTTCCTCATGAGTTGGACCCAACATCTATCATATTGTTTATGAAAGTACTAAAGAATTAACCAAATGGTTAATAATAGGCTCAATTACTGTAACTTTCTGTGCACTCATGGACAACATAATGAAAAATATATAATTAATATTTTCCCATAATTTTCTATACATATATTTAGTGTACTTTTTTTTTTATAAAAAATCTAATAAAATCAATTTGTTCATAAAATAAAATTAAAAAAATATATGTATAGAATTCTCAAATTACTAATTAATTTGAACAAATTATGAGATTTTCTATGGATTAGGCAATGGATTCTCCTAGGTGTGCCAACTCTTTGAAATAGAGACAACATATATTCAGTGACTAATAATCAACACCAAATTCACCATAAAATTGGATGTTATGACAAAAAAAACACCGACCAAACATCATAATTTTGTTTTTATTACGTGTAAATGACGCATCATTTGCTTTGCTAAACCAAACCAATCAACCTCTTATATATATGTATGTATGTATGTTGGGTCAAAGTCAGCCAATAAGAATTGTAATTATTGTTGTCATTGTTATTTAGGTATCATTCGGTCCAACCACGTAAAATAGAGTATAAGTGGTAAGTATTTATAAGTTAGTTTTAAAAAATTTGTTTGTAAGGTATTTAAGTTTTTAGTATGTATTTAATAAAAAAAACTAAAATACAGCTGAATATACAAACATCTGTAGCTTACGATATGAGACAGACAAATTATTCGGCATATAAGCTAGCTTATGAGCTATTAATAGTAGGAGCATATGATAAAAAAATTCACTCGAGCTTGTAAGGTACCCTAAACTAAAATCGAATTTCTCCATCAAAATAATAAATGGATTAGTAGGGTAGATGAAATGTTGCTATCCATAATGAGGTCCTAGTCGCTTAGTTGTTATTTATCCAAATTTGTTTATTATGGGACAAGTACTAAAAAGGGCCATATAATACCAATGTAGAGTTGTTGCCCTTTGAATTATATTATTATATTATTATTTCCAAGGCTCATATTTATATATATAATTAATAATGGTTATATTTATAAACGTGACATTTAATTTAACTTTAATTTTTTTTTTACTTGGAAGTTTTAGGTTAAAAGTATATGTGCTTTTCACAAATGACGTGGTTTTAATTCATTTCTATAAGCTATTAACTTCCTAAGAATGATGACATTGAGGGATTGAGGTAAGCTGCTCTTGTAAACAAAAAATGATCAGTCCCTCCTCTTCCTAACTTTTTTTATATTAATAATTTTCAAAAAAATAAAATTAATTAAAAAATGCATGCATGAAAATTTTGAGTGGTTCTAAGCCAGATTGTACGATGATTCTCTAACTAAATGAAAGAAAATAAAAAAGGATTTGGTACTCTTTATTCTATCCAATCTAGTTCACAAAATACAAGAGGTGGATAAGAGATTTACGTAAAAACTTTCAATACCACAAACATCCTTCTTTTGTGATAATTCACATCGGGGGCCTACGTACTAAATATTTTTTTCATAAATTTGTCTTTTTCTTTTCTTTCATAATTATATCCTAGTGTCCAATAATTAATGAATGAATAATGTTCAAGACCCTCAAAATATGACCCTCCATTTTATCTACGAGATTAATGTAAAGTATTGGATGTAATCAGAAATAACAATTTGGATTTACTGAAAATGATATCAATTTATTGATAAATAAGGACCCATTTGATGAATAAAAGATCACACTACCTTAAGAAAACATGTGAAATGACCATAATAACCTTGGTTTCGGTGGAAGTAAGTTCAGTTACCACTTACCACAGACGTAAAGGAGAAGGATACCTTGTCTTAGGACAAGGAGGCAAAAAAAAAAGCAACTCCCCACCTGTTTTTACTTATTTTGCTTGCACGGCCATGCAGTGGAGTGAAATACCACTAAAACCAATTATGTAGTTATCCCTTCAATGGGAAGTCTTAGTGGGGGGCGTTTCTGTCATTTCAAACGATAAATGTTGGAAGGGGGTCTTTCATCCTTCGGTTGACTTAGGCAGAGACCCAAAAGCGAATGAAGAAGATTCAGAATATATAGGAGTGACGAAGACCAGTCAGCATGATTTATTGGAAAAATATATAGTCACATTTGGAGGGATCAATTTGACAAAATCCCTTTGGACTTGTATTACTTCGCTGGACCAAAAATAGTTTAAACATAACGAAATCATCTTTATTTGGATTTCGAACATATAATTTATGTCTAAATTTAAATTAATCCGAGTCGGATAAATTCAGTCATTCGAACCGGACAAAATTTTGTCATCCCTTGAGTGTTGAGACTTGTTGTTGCGCCATCTAATCTGTTTTGCTCCAAATTTAGATTACATGGTATGTAAGTGATATGCCTAACAAGACCAAAGATAGCTCCGTGCCTGCTCCACGTGGCTGAATGTAAGAAGAGACGTGCACCACTGGAGGCTCCACTCCAGCGGCTGCTTGAAATGCACTCCAAATCAAGAAGAAGAAAAAAAAAGGCCCGTGAAAATCAAATCAAATCAATTTAACCAAATATTTAAGTAAAGTTGGGTACGCATGGTTACGGTTTAGATTAGAACTAGATATATCATAGATGGCCTACCTGTAGTGACAGAGAGGGAGAATGTGTGTTTTGGTTTTGGTTTTGATTTTGGCCCGGTAACTCATGATATATTGGGTGCGTTTGGATGAGCGGGGCCTCAAGCGTTTCCAACTTATTGCTAGAGGCCAAATTGGCGCTAAACGGGCGACCATTGGCCTCTTAACAACGTAAATAATTAAGACTTGATGATATTTTTATTTTCTCTTTTAAACTAAACATAATACACACATTTTCACAGTTTATAAATTAACGTCAGTTAGAAATTTTACCAAATATCTTATAGTGTATAATAAATTACAAACCGGAGACAAATACCCAATAAAAAAAAGTACGGATGCTAAAACCAAAAAAAAAACTCGTATAAACTAGTGTTGAACTTCAAAAATAAACTCTACAAAACGGGACCATTCATGCCAAGGGACAAAATTATCCATCAGATGACGTTGGTGGTGGAGTTTTTGGATGTCTAGTGTGATGTTTAATTGGGCGGACGCCAATCTATCGGTTCTTTCAACTCAAACTTCAATTTGATAATTTTTGATATGTTTTCCATCAACCAATTTGATGATTTTTCCAATGTCGGTAGCTATGATTTCAAATCATGTTATGGGTCAATCTACATTAAGGTAGGCCGGAGGGGCCGCACTCCTTGGCCCTTGCTAATAACATTTCCCTGGTGCATGTGTTTTTGGATTTGTGTTATTGATTGAGAATGAGATTTCAATGGTGAGCGTTATATTTCTTGATTTCTTACCCTTTTTGATAACAAATAATGGATATCTTGCCTTATTAAAAAAAATGTAACGAATTTTTATCTATCTTAAAAAAACAAAACCATACTAGGGTAGAATAAAACAAATTACACTACCCAGAAATAAATTTAATCCTTTTCACACTTGATCGTACAACTATGGAATCACAATCAAAGTCAACCCTTTAAATAGAAATAAGAAATCCCAAGTACTTGATTCCATTGAACCAATTTGCTGTCGTACCTGCTTGAGATTTGCCACCAACCACAACTGGAATTGTACATGATAAACTGGGACTGGGTTGGGCCTGGACAACCCAACAACCAACTAGTCAGTCCCTAATTTCACAGAGCACCCAATAACAAACACTGATAAATAAATGAACATAAAAGAAATATTAAGTGCACCTCCACCATTGGATGCTTGATGCCTTTGTAATTTTTTTACATTAATTACATCTATATTGATAGTCTTCCGTATGAGAAACTCATCCAAGACATGGCAATATGAGACTCTCCGTCTTATATATGATAAATCGAATACATGAGTCCCCTATAACAATAATTTATTTATCTTAACATCTTATCACCAAACCAACACCTTAGAGTTCATAATACGTGTACCCACTAGCAAGTTGTAAATATGCATCTCTCTCTTTCCGTCTTAAACTTCTTTTTCTGGTCAAGGGGTTCAGCTTTTTTGACTAATTATTATTAGAGATCACTTTTTATGTTGGCCTATCCTAGCCAACCTCACAAACTGCTGCTCTTTCACTGAATCCAACCCATTCACATTTTCTCTGAATCCGACTTTTCTCTTCCAATGAAGAAGACAAGAAGAAGCAGCCATATTGGATGCCCTTTTGCCTTTGCCCCAAAGCTAAGCCAATTTTTATGTCCTCAAGTGACAGACTCATCTGGTCGCTTCAATTCCCTGATAATTAATTACTCTTTGGTAAAAAACGAGAGGAGAAAGGAAAGAAACCCTAATTAATCATGAAAGCAAAAGGCCAAAACAGTCGCCTTGATTTTACTGATTTACCCTTTTCTCTATACAATCAAGGGAAGCAAAAACTCTACTTGCCTTCTTCAAAGACAACAGTGAAAAGATTTTAACTTTAACTTTCAAAACAAAATTGGCCACCTCATTATCTCTCAAGATTTTCTTGTCCTCTACCCGAGTCGTTGACGACTCCATCAGCCGTTACTGTCACCGTTACGTTTTTGGTGATGAGTTCTTAACTAGTATTTAACTCTCTCCCATAACGTCATCTTCGCCGTTACCGTCATTATCTCCGTAACCGTCAACTCCGCCATCGTTGCCCTCACCATCCTCCTCAAGCCACCGTTCAACGGGCGTGCACTCCGCCTTGTGTCTCAGCTTCCAATCAAGCGCCTGACAAGCACGTGAGCAGTAATTCACGGCTCCACATACCGAACATCTCCGAAACTCGTGCTTTCTCGTCTCGGGTCTCCCGCAACCAGCGTGCGAGCATAGCCTAAGACCCGGACCCGGTGACCCGCCCCGAGCAGCAAACCAATCGGCTAAGAATTGGCTTGATGGATGCACCTCCGGAGCCGGAACGTCACATCCGAAATCGCTTAACAACGGACAACCCACGCCGTTCAACTGGGCATTATTGGGGCTGACGTTAAGATTCGGATTCGGGTGTGGATTGTGGGTCCAAGTGACCCATGGGCGTGCCGGGATGCCTGGAACCGCAGACGAAGAAAGAACGGCGGCCAACTCACGAGCGTTGGCTTGAATAAGAAATCGGCGTCCCTCTGTTATATTCTGACGCACGCCGTAGCCATCTTGAAGGCAGTGCCCAAGCTCCCGCAGGGCGTCGATGTGGCCGAGGAAAGCAGCTCGAGCGCATAGAGCCACACCGGCCCTTAGATCCTTATCATTCTTGGAGCCACCGCTGCCGTTGAATTGAATAACAGCAAGAGAATACAGAGCCGACGCGTGAGAACTAATCGCCGCTTTCGCCATCATAGAAGCTCCACTGCCCCGATTCTGTAAACAGTAGAATCGAATCTGCAAAATTGATAGAAATGTTCATTACGTGTAATACTAAAAAACAGAATCTTATCAACAAAATTATGTCCGAATGTTTCAAAAAGCGAGTCTTTACCATGCCAAGAGTGTAAGAAGCATCAACATTTCCGGCGTCGGCACAGAGTTTCAAGAATCGGTGAGCGGACTCCGACCACTTCTCCGCCTTAATAGAAAAGGCTTTCTGTGAAGCTCTGGATAGCACTAGAGAATTCAGGGCTAAACTGTTCAACCTCTTGCATCTGTTTCACAAAATCAATCCCGTTAGCGATGATTTCACAGAATCAAAAAATTCATCCGAAATTGAAATCATAATCACCTAGAGCAAAAACTTACGTAGACAAAACGTTGATGAAATCAGATGGGCAACTGGCTGTAGAACTAAGCTTGCATAGAATAGATATAACAATATCATCCGGAAGAGAATCGAAAAGATCACACTTTCCGGCCACCTCCGGCGAGAATCTCTGCCTCTTACTCCGAAGAACCATGGAATCTCCGCTAAAATCTCTCCTCCTCATCATTCTCTTGTTGTTATCAACACAAACATCCAGTCTCGGATAACAAAGGCCCCTCCTTGTTCTCATCTCTCTCTCCTTATCAGAGAGAAAGCAAAGTGAAACCTCTGTATAAAAGAGGGAACCAAAGGGACCAAAACAACAACAAAAACAGAGCCGAATCGATATAAATTAAAGACCACCGCTCCAGAGTGGTTGTAGTTAATTACAGTATTGACCCTCTACTTGTTCGTACATACGGTCAAATGGCGTTGACCCAGATCCGTCCGTTCATCGGCGTCGATTTACAGTTTTGCTTTGCTTAGAGAGAGAGGAGACTCCTAAACACGATCCGGTATATTTATATTGTGCTCCACTGACTTCACCCTCTCTCTCTCTCTCTAAAATTGTTTGGGTTTGTTTCGAAAACGGTTAATTTTGTTGCAAGTAAAAGCAACTAACTTGGGTTATTTTCTGAAATTAACCCTTCTAGTATTTTTTTACCCTGATTAATATAAAATCCACTCTCGTTACCCTTCGCGTGAAGTAGAACTATTTACGGTGGAACTAAAAATGAGAGCGCGTGTGAAGACGCAAGAAGAGTGAAAAGGTGGAAAGTTTTGTACTGTCAACAGTTTCAGGTAGCGAATTCTGGGGCCTCGTCGACGACCAAACCATAAATAGAGGTCAAAAGTAAAAAAATTATCACTGTAACAGAACAGAAAACTGGTTCAGTAATCTTTCTTTGGAGTTATTGCTATTTACCTTGTTTATTAATTTTATTTTCCTTTTATGCCCTTATGTTTTTGGTAACAATTTGTTAACAAATCACACATTTCTTGCCTTATAACCTTTTTCATTGCAATTTAAGTAACATCGGGACACAAAAACTAACATGGTATATATATGATGATGTTGGAAACAGCCTACGGTTTTGGTGACCTATTAGGCGATACGATTAACATCATATGATGTCTTTGCTATTGCTTTGGATTGCCTGCACATGACAATATATGTGAGCTAAAAGGGACTCTGAGGATTTACTCGAGGGACCTCTCATAAATCAAGTATAATCTATTAACTGAGTAATGCTCAGCGCTTTCTTTGTAGCAAGTAAAGTGTAGAGTTCAAAATCATTTACTTGTAGCAGGATCCCTTTGGAGGCCCTCGCCTTGATTGGTGTCCTCGATTCCATCTTAGTCGGTAATTGGAGAGACTACTCGGCTAATGTGTTAACTCGATTTTACATGCCACGTGTAAAGATCCAAATATAGATTATTTTGGTACTATCAATAAATAAATAAATAAATATATATATATATATGATTTAAGGTATAACTATTATTTATATTTGTAGCATATCATATCGGATATGTATAGCAACATTTTAAATATGTCGATGCGGCACAAGGTAAAACTGCAATTGTTGAAATCGAATTAGATTTTTCTATAATCTCATGAATTAAAAAATAGTTACCCAATTCAATGGCATTAATGGATTGAATGTTGTAGTTTGCATTGATGTATATAATTGTCCATTTGGAAGATTTATGTAATATTCCGGGTGCAACGAAATAAAATTGTATATAAATTCATGGAATCATTGTGTGATATATAGTCAATCCCTTTAGTGATAAATTTAAATCTTAAAAACTATATTTTTTTTCGAAAGATTTAATTGATTTTCAAAATCGAGGAAATCACAGTTTTCCATGGGACCTCTCTGGACCTCATTGTACCATAACCAGTCAACTTTAGATCCCACTGGCTCCACCAAAGATAGTTGTCTCCGCAATAACATTAAATCTTGTTTTTCAATTCCTTGTTGGCAATTACTATTTACATGTTAAATTTTTTAAAAAAATTATATATTCAGAATCTGCGTATAAATTTTTTTCTAACAAGATTGATTGTTAATGAATTTTATCGGGTAAATCTTAATTCTATTGTTTTTTTGAATGAAATTTCAAAAACAAATGAATTCAAAACTAAAACAATGAATTCTAAATTGTGTTTTAAAAAACAATAAATTTTGAACAATAAATTATGAGATAAAACAGTGTAAAGAAAACTATTTCATTGATTAAATCAATGAAATAAATTTATTGAACTCTCATGAACTACCAAACAGATGGGTTATATGTCATTTTCGTTTACATAAAAACCATTTCTTGCACTTTTTCTTTATGGCCTATTTATTTATTTAGTTATTTTTGTGTGTGGTGGAACCAACCTAGAAAAGAATCCTAATTAAAAAAAAAATATCAAGACTCTGTTTGTGGTAAGAACAATCAAAATTTTAAAAAAGATCTGTAAAACTTTCTTTAAGAAAAATATGTAAGGAAAATTCATAGAAGAAAAATTAAAAATTGAAGTTTTGTTAAAATTGGACTTCCTATAGAGGATAATATTAACACCCGAACCACTAATTAAAGTGATAAAAATAATGTGTACCATTTTAATAATCAGATTCTAACCTCTCTCTGTTTAAAAAAGAGTTGGGATTATAGTATTATACTATTCCACTATTCATTTGTGCTCTTTTGTAGAGGTGATAAGACTTTAAAAGAGATGCCAAATTTTATTCTACGGCCATTTTTTTAGTTTTTATAATGAATTACGGACGCGATGGAAGATGAGTTGGGAACTGAACCGAAGAGTGATGTGGACCACTCGTGTCAATCCAGGTAGGACCCATCTTGTATGCCTAGTCTTTTTAGGGCTCCTCGAGGAAGTGGAGAAACATACTTAAGAGTTAAGACTCACAAAATTATTGCCAAAAGAAAAAGAGTTAAAGACTCAAAAAAAAAAAAAAGACCCCTCTTGCTTCCTAGGGTTTAGCATATGTTATTATTTGTTGGGTTCCTGCTTTATATTTTGACCAATTAAAGTGAGGTATTGTCAGGTAAAAAATTATTGTATTGTGAGATGAATTTTATCGAGAAAAAACATTTGATGTGTCATAAAAAAAATTGTGGTAAGGTGAATTGATATGCAGTTTAGTGTTTGAATTAACAAAATTAAGGTGTGGTGTGGTGAGATAATAAATTATGAAATTTATCTAATTTTAATTATAAATGATTTTGTAAGATTAGTTTAGTTAAAAAAATATTTATTTTATAATGATTTAATTTGTACAAAATAAGATATTAATAATAGCACTAACATATAAAACATATTTATACATTTGCATGAATGACAAATAACATGCATACAAATTGACATGGTTTAATTTAACATACAAGTGCCATCTATAATAATTGAAGACTTTGACCAAACATACAAGTGCCATCTAATTCCATCCACTACCATCGTGAAGCCTGAGACTCCCTACTCCTTCGTCAATCCTTTTCATCATTTTCTTCAAACCACCGGGATCAAGAAAATCGATTATGGAGATCGGAGCTGAAGGATGCCGGTGAATACTTATCAAGAAACAAGACTACAAGAGATTCTCATGTTCGCGAGGGAAAGGAACGATTATGGGTCCCGGTGAACCTAGTGTCGCGACAGAGGCGTAAGAGGGTTCTTTTTTTAATTTAATTTATGGGGATAAATTAAAAAAAAAAACTAATATATTCAATGTCATACAAAATTATTTACATATGTCTTGAACACAACCTATCACAGTTTTGCACGTGTCAAATGTTAAATTGTACAGTTTTGCACGTGTCAAACGTTAAATTGTACATGACGTCATCTTACAACAATTTTAAAATTCACTATAGTTCACCACTTGAGGTTAAAATAAACTCCCAAACTGAACCATAGTGAGGCCCAATTGATAGCCAATTAGCCATCGGATCATTACACAAAATATCCAAGTGTTCTAGTAATAATAGTTTGCTTCCATTAATATAAAAAATATTTAAATAGTTTGTTTTTTTATTTTTCTTTTAAAACAAAAGGTTCGGTCAACATATTAAGAGGAGTGTAAGAGGAAGAAACCTAACAAACAATATTAAAAAAATTATTATTATTATTTGCCCCTCCTTAATTTGATCTCACATTTGAAATTGATACATTCTCAATCAAACTCTCGAGTTAAGAAATAATTTGTTTGATTTGACATGAATTGACAGACATTAGTAATTAATTTAGTAATTATTAATTAAGTTAATGAGATAAACACGACTTAGTACATTGTGAGACTCTTGGTGGTTGTACTTGGTCTTTGTTTAAACTTGTTAAAAAGGTGGAAGCTAGTGTGTTCCTCTCTTATCAAACGAAGTCAAAGACGTGGAGCAACTAGTTTCCTTATTTTCTTCGTCCAATTTTTATTTTTATTTTTTAATATTATTTGATTAAGATTTCTCTTTCGTGGTATAGATTTTTGTCTACCTTGGATGGGATGGTTTTTGGAAATAATTAATGATCCTCTCAATTATGCTCCTTGGCTTCTAATGTACATGCATGTTTCTCTGTTTAAAGCCATATAATTGAGGTAAAGACTCAAACATTTCAAAGGGGTCACCATTATACACGTCCTAGGAGTGGCAAATCCAGAAATTTCAGCCATTGGAGCACACATTATCGTATTTTTCCTAAGTTTTCAGGATGTTATTGAATAGAGACATGATAATAACAACTGAAATTTAGGTTTAGGCCGGCAATTATAGGATCGTTGAGAAATTATTAGGGATGCCCAATGCCATCGTATTTGTACATAATTTGACTAGGAGCCCAGCCCCAGTGTTACAATACGTTGATCCGCCACTGATTCCTAGGCTTTTAGGATGATTAGGATCCATTCATTGTTATAGTTTGATAATAAGTATATGCAATTCGATAGAATATGGAATTTCTGTTCAATAGTTTGGAAGAAATCAAGAAATTGAATGAAAGGATCGGTTGAGTAAGGTAACGAATGCCTCACACGACTACACAAGACATGCATAAGCGCGCGCGGGAGGAAAAGCAATACTAGTGCACCCACGTCACGCTACTACTTGCTTTTGTTGTGGCTCACGTTGCATATTATATCATCATCACTGAGAAATCCGGAAAAAGAGAAACAGAAACCATAAACTCACACACCAAGCCATCTCATACGCATCTACCAGTTATAAGTTCTAACCCCCACAATCCGCAATATCACGAAACGAATAATCAACAAGTTAACGGGGATGAACCAAATCCATCATAGGCATTGTTCGGTCTATCTGAATATATCGAGTCCTACACGACTTTGACATTTTATTAGAAAAAGTACATCTTATATGGTGGGAAGATGATGAGCCTATGCTTATAAGTAGATTGTTTGTTCGTAATCTGATTATGCATTTCATGAGAGTGCGACGGTCCAATTATCTGGAAATTACATGTTCTTTTTATTTTTTTTAAAGAAAAGTTGGGGGACCGTACTTCAAATGTGCTAACATGCAGCCTAGTAACACAAAAGAGAGCCTGTTAAAGAGAGCTGTTACAGTAGGACCCACTTTTGTTGGAGGGTTTTAGGACAGGTGGTTTGTTCCCTCTGCGTAGTGCACGCCTCTTCGTTGCACTTGACACGTTCATGTGCCACGTAAGACAAACGTCAATGTCAATTGCTGAGGTGTCGAAACGATAAGGCTCCGCGAATCAATCTGACCGAAAAAGGTGAGCAACCATTGGTTCAATTGCATGCATTAGCGATAAGGTAAGCAAGGCAATAAAAAAATATCGCACGATTTTTATAGAGAGAGTATTTTATGGTCATACACTCTTCAAAATCTCAATCCTACTAATATTATCTGTTTTGGAATTTTATCGATTCCTATAGATATATTTGACTTGCATGATTATATACCGTCTTACTTGAGCTTAGAAAAAATACCTCATTCAAGTTCTCTTATAAACTCACATCAATTGGATTATCAAAACGATGCAGAACGGGGCTACAAATAGTTAAATTTAAGATAAAATTTTGGATTTTGATTTTTAATCATGTAACTTAAATATAATACCCAAATGCCAAGGCCTTTATTACTCGATTGGGGAGACAAATCAGCGCCGTTGATAAGTAAGCTGCACATTATATAGTCGTTGATCCATTTGTGTAATACTTACTGACTGGACAGACTTTATAGGTTTGACCAGTCCAAGTATCAGGTGAACGAGGATTTGCTTTTCTTTGTTTCACGGATTCATAGTGCCTCGTCTGATCAATTTTGACATTTCAGTCTTTAATGTCTTCCACTCTTCCTTTCTCATTTGACTCTGTCAGTATGTCCACCATCTATTGCCCAGTAAAGAAAATGTAAAGACATCAAATAGTTTGCCTGAAATGACAGAAACATCCCCCAATTATCTACTGTTCATTCATGGGATTCCCTGTAACCAAGACACTGTTCGCTTGTTGCTTCATATTGCTAGGACAGTCACTCCTTTACGTGAATGGTACGTGAACTTTTCTCCAGAACTTCAATGAAACCAAGGCTAATATAGTCATTTCCCATGTTCTCTTTTTGGCATATATCAATTATCAACACAACTGTTTTTTAAAGAAAACGTTAAATGCCATCGTAATATGATATTAGCTAAATAGCTATGGTTAGTAATAAGATTAGGGTTACTAAAATTAATCATTAAAGGAAACCTCTGCAACTCTGATTGATTAAAATGTAAAATCGCAAATAAGAAAACCGTTAAATAATCGCTAACATTTTTGGTGTTTCAAGTTTTTGTAAGAAAGTCCAATTCAAACAATTTTTAGAGGTATTGTCAATTTTTAGTCTCAAGATCCGTATGATTTTGTCTTTAAAATGGTCCTTTAGATATAATTGAAAAGCGTTGGATCATAAGTTATAAAACACATTGTTTTCCCTTAACTTTCCGACACAATAGGCTTGTGATAGTTGAGTGAAACATTTGTTAATTAAGCATGCCGATTATTGAAGGGAGTTGAAGCAAGTGAGTAGGAAATGAATTAAGTTGCTAAGTGCGTACGAAACAAACCTAATAAATAGTTTTTGGTCATTGCATGCATGGCCGGTGACTAACTCCTCCAGCTAATGCTCAACACAATTTTTACTTCCCAAAAAAACAAATATTTTAATAAGTAAGGTTTACGGCAGCTGAAGGCAGCGTAAAATCTATGTCATTCCCATTCCTTAATGAAGTATTTAATTAAACTCGATTAATGAAGTTTGGGATTAGTGAGAATTTAGCGTAACGAATTAGGGATTATTGTTGCTTAATTAACGCATTTGGCAGCATTTACTCTCTTGGGTTTCGTGTAGAATCCCAGTAAGAGAAAACACGTGGCGTCCTAAAATGCTTGAGTGATCTTCAAGCCATCTTATTAACATTCTCTGGCTTCTCCATTATTTTGTTATTTTCTTTAAAATAAATCCCCACATTAAATTTACTTAGAAAAAAGGTTCATTATCACCTTTTTCATGCAGCTTTTTTCAGGGGACGAACTGATCATGCAATCCAAGCGTCATATACTGATATACATTAATACATACATACATATATATATATATATATGTCGTTCTTATGATCATCTCATTAATAATAAATTGAATCAAATAATTTGTGGTTTAATTTTTTAATCCCACCACTAATGTCATGAAAGATTACTAGATTAACCATGCCTTTATCATCATTAGCGTTACGTATAAGAGACCCCAAGCCCCAAGGCCTAAGAGGTCTTGTTTTCACATTATGAGATAAGAGTTACTTAGGATGTTCAGGTACACGTACCACAAAACAACATACAATAATTAATTTTTAAATAATGAAAATATTTTCAATTTCTAAGACAAATTAAGGAATTGTTTGATTAAGCAATTTTTCATGGAGAAACTATATAAAAAAAAGTCCTTTTTATGGGACTATGATTGGGACTTACTCTCAGTCAAACTTAATTGACAAAGATGGGATGTTAAATTAACATGAGATATCTTGTTGTGCTTGTGTACGTAGTAGACTCAGTCACTCAGTCGAACGATTCAAAATTTCAAACTTACATGGTTGAAAATAATCACATATTATTACTGATTTGACATCAATTAATATACTCTAATTATTGATTAAGATGGATGATAATATTTCACTGAGGTTGACTAGAAGTAGTACAATAAAAAAAATATACTTTGATGGTTTTTCATGGTCTCTTCTTTACTTAGAAGGACAAGATTTAAATTTAATAATTATGTCATTAGTTTTCTCAAAACCCGTCAAAATTACGTACTAAATCTACTTTCAATACATTTTGTTTTGTTTATTTATTTTTAGTAAATAAATTATAACATCTCTTTCGTTGTTTAGATTTTTGTTTCTTTGATGGGCCGGGCGGATTTTCGTATTGTCTAATCAATCTATTGACTACTTAACCTTTCGTTTGTGCATGCAAGCCTGCTTGGTTTTGGTTCGTTCACTTATACAGGCTCCGTTTCTGAGTTTTTTTGGTATAGTGTCTCCCGCAAGTTTATAGGTTATGTCGTTATGATAGGGATTCATAAGTTGATATCTTAATTATCTCAACTGTTGAAATTTAAGCACAGAATTTTATATGCATCATGTGGGACATGTAGAGCTCACGAAATTCACTTGAATCACTTGTATCAAACTTAACTCGTAGCTAAGATAATTGAGATATAAACTGTTGTGATTTTTATTATTTTCGTATTATGTCAATTGGATTGAAATCATGTGGCACATGCATTTTCAAAGTGGGTGAATTATTGTTAGGTGCAAAACTCAGGCAATATATGCTTTAGGAGTGGTTGATATGCATGGGGGTGCGGTGTGCCATGCACTAATTCACGCACACATAGCTAAGCAAACTAGTGAAGTAACCTCAAAGTATGGCAAGAGATGGAACATATTTATTTATAAAACAAAAACGCGACACCCCGAAGCATTATATTTATTTGTTAAGTTGGGAGGCTTAACAAGTAGAACTGTAATAATTAATATATATAACAGATCATTCCTGCATGTGCCTATTGGGCTTAGAAAATTAAAAAAAAATATTAAGGTTAAAGATAATATGTCTCTCTACCTTGAAATGGAGAACATTACAGAGGATCGATCGATGTTGCTTAAAGCATTTGCTTATATGGACTTGTAACCTCGTAAACTGGTTTGAGAGAGACTGTAGCTGCATGCGTGCTCACGTGCATGCAAAACCATGCACGCTATGTCGGTCGAGGGTTGAGTTTGGTCCAAGTCGATTTACTTAAATTCAATATTTTTATCCAATAACCATCAAATTTTGGGTCAAATTAAGAGAGCTTTTTTGATACACCAACAATTAATTGATTATAGACTTATATAGTAATAGGACATCATCACCCCCGTTACGAAACAACAACATATTCTCTTACCCAATATTGATTATTATTGTAAGATATTGTCAATTATCTCAAGTCTAAGTCCAAGCCCGAGCCATCAAAAGGTTTTCAGTACCTTTTAGGGCTCTTGACTTTAAAACACGTTTGACTAAATCAAGAAAATCCCGATTTTGAAACGTGTCTCATTAAGTTAAGAAAGTTGATGGACTTATCACTTGTTTATTAGATTTTTATTTTAGTAACGTGGAGTTTTCTCCATGCGTCCCATAAAATTAACATTTGAACTATACTAATTGCACGCGACACAACCTTGACCAGTCGTCCAACCTTGTTTCTCTCACTCACTGCTTGTCGTCCGTGCAAGCAAAATAAGCAAACAAGTTGCTTTTTGCCTCCCACTGCCAAGACAAGTACTCCTTCTTTACGTGAAAGGCCAAGGTAAGTCATCCTTATTCAACAAAACCAAGGATATTATGGTCATTACACACGTTTCTATAAGTTTAAGACAGCCCAGGATGGCGTAAAATCTGTGTCATTCTCATTCCTTAATTTTCAATTGATGTTAATTAATGTACTGGGATTTGTGAAATTTAGCGTAACGAACCATAAATTGAGACAGAAGTACGAATCTCTCTCTCTGGGTTTATGTGTATGAATTCCCATTGAAGCTTAATTAAACACTTGCGTCCCAAAATGCTGGAGTGATATTTAAGTCATCTAAATAACATTCTCCGACCATCCATTACTTGCCATTTCTTACATTTAATTAAACTTCCACCATAAATATTGTTCAACCTTTCGTTTAAGGGTGTTAAAATCGAAAGGTCGAACAATATTTATGGTGGAACTTTAGGGTTTTATTACTTTATACAAGGTGTCTTGATTTGGTCAAAATCGAAGACAGAGATGAAGTTGTGTTGATCTAATTATTAGAATATTAAATTAAATTAATTACAAAAGTGACTTATCCTTTTGAAACCTAGTTAGAACAAAAAACAATGAAAAGTAAATTAATTATTATCACATTTCATACATTTATTAATTTATCCAAGTTTTTCGTCAGTAATTAGATGGAAAGTGCTAATAATTATAGACGTGGCTACTACTACGACCTCCTAATGCATGTAATTGCCGGATCACAACTACTTTCGCGTCACTGTTGATAGCTCCATATCATCTAACTTCTTCAGTTCTTATTTGTAATATTAATTAGCACATATATAAGTCTATTTAATTAACAATAATAATAATGATGATATATATATATATATATCATTGTAAGTTTGACTGCGACAGAACATCCAGCCATCCAAAAGACCGACATGTCGATAGTATTCCTGTGATGAGAAAATGAAATACCTAAGATTAGTTGGTAAACATGATGCATCATTTACACATAACAAAATCATTATGTTCTGTCGGTGTTTGTTCAGTAACCTCCAAATATGTACTAATCATGTTGAAAATTTTATCTTAATGTGTTCTCATAGATCATTTTCGGCGTAATCTGAATTTGTGTCAAGAGTTGTTGTACCTAGCTACTAGAATCTCTTGTGCCTAAGCAATACCAAATTCCATTTTTAAAAATTCCTAATTTGTAGGAATCTATATATATTTGGTTGTCATAATAATGAGGGAAAATCAAAATGGAGTAGAATTTTATTGTCCGCGAAACACCAAAAAATCCTGTTATGATCAAGCTAATTATTGAATTAAGGAGTGCATGTTTTATTCTATTTGGATTTTTTATGCTAATGTCTCACTTTCTAAGACAAAATCAACCACTTGGTATGATAATTAATTAAGCGATGGAGCCTTTTACAATCTAAATTAACCACGAACGATATTTTCATTACGCTAATAATTAGAGCAGGCTAGTTTAAGGTTTTGAGCATCAATTTTTTTTCCAGTCCATATGGGCAATTATGATGTATATAATCGTACGTCAAATAACCATGAGTTAATGATGATAATAAAGCGAGTAATGCTAAAGCTCCCAAATGTGAATCCCCAATCCATATGACATGTGGGGTATCTATTGATTATGAACATAAATATAGGACCCATCATACATATAACATGCCCCATGATTAAAGGTTAAAATGAGTGTAAGAAATTGGAGGACGAAGCATTTTCCTAATATTGTACATCATACATTTTAAGATAGTTTGAGCAAGTCAACTAGTTGAACTTAAAAATAATTATGGACTTTCAAATTTTAATATGTGGGGCAGTTAGCTACTTAACCTACAATAAATGTTACACTGACGACTTTTATAAATATATATATTCAAGTTTTTTTTGAATATAAGGAAGGGGATGGGTGGGTCTCGAACTCGAGCCCTCTATAAGATATCACACACATGAGTGTCATTTGAACTACTTGTAGTTATATATATAGACTTATTAGAGTACATATAGAGTAATAGAGATTTAAGGTTACTTGGATAAAGTCATGTTATATTTTGCATAACAAATTTCATCTTAATTAATTTTAATATCAACAAATATTACTTGGGTTTTCTGCCATTTAATTTTCATCAAAAACATCGTACTAATCATGAGTAATAGAAAGCTTTGCTGCAAATTACGTTGCCAGCATGTGGATATATTATGAGTTCTATACTTTTGGGGGACCAAATCAAAAGACTCCCGACACAATAATCTCACTTTTATGGAAGTTGTTTCCGGTTAAACCGTGTCATGGCTTCTTTAATGCCTTTGAATCTTTCCCTTCTGTTGTGTCTTTCTTTTATCCAGTGTTAGTGCTTTTTTTATTAAGGTTATTGATGGTTGTAAGAGGAACTATTGTCCTATATAATTTCTATTTTTCCTAATAAATTCTGATTTATCAAAAAAAAAACCAAATGTTGCATTATTTACTACTTTCAGAAACCAAACCCACACAAGTCAATGATGCTCAAGCACTACTAGTCGTCTACTACTACTACTCTAATTATTCTTCGCTTGTTGACTCCGCAACCAAGCAGAAAAAAAAAAGTTAAGAAAAGAAAAAACCTAAAGGTTAATAATTCTCATGAAATAATAATTAGAGGACTATATCTTTTGATATAATTTTTGTAAGATATAATTGTGGTACTAATAGCTATGCACATGCATCAAATATATATATGCATCTTGTATATATAAATTACATCATTTTTTATTTGTCCTAATTAATTGGAAATTTTTTTAATGACCACATGCGGTGCTTAATTAGTGACTTAATTGTGCATGTTTTTTTATTGACATTGTCAGATAGTAAATTTTAATTCGAGTTTTTTTTTTTTTTTTTGTGTTCATGACCATTTAATGTTTTACACACTTGTATGGTTGTATATGCATGAAAATGGTAGCTAGCCATTTAAGTGAGTGTTTTTTGAAAGAGAAGGTTAGAGAAGGGAGTTTCACAAATCATGGGATATTTCAATATTTCCAAGGCTTGATCAGTGCTGTTTGGAAAGCCAATCCAATCATAAAATATCAATTTTGGGGCTTTGGGGGCAAGTTCGTGGATAATGCCATAAAAATGTGTGTGGATGTGGACCTTAGTTTTATCAAAATGGGAGGTGATGATTTGGTGAGAATTGAAGATAAAAAGGAAGTTGTGGCATCCAGGGAAAAAACTATATTTTATTCCTTTTCTTAGTCGAACCTTTTATTTTGTCTCATGTTTCAAATTTATCTAATCAAATTGAAAATAATTCGTTTTGTGTTAGTAATTAGTATTTTAGTACCATAGTTAAAAAAATATTATCTATTTATTTGTATATTTTATTGTACTGGGCTTAGTCGCTCTTAGGTCGATAGAGCCATTGGGCTTCTTGTTTCGGCTATTGTTGTCCAAATGTAAACCAATTGGTACATGTAAACCCGAATACTTGGATGGCACTATTCTCTCAAAATTAGGGATAGCAAAAAAAATCGATCCGAGCACTATTCACAGGGTATCCGATCCATTTAAAACCCAAAAACCGATCCTATAGGTTTTGGAAACTGTTTTTGTTTTGGTTTTGGTTTTCAAACCCCGTAACTGTTTAGGGTCGGGTTTGGTTTTTGATGTCGGATTTAGGGTACCTGAACCGTTTAATAAACGATCCATTATAGTAATAATATTATAAATAATCTATAAAAGTATACTACTAGGATACTAAATTATAACATGATAAAGCATATTAAAACTTATATATTTATAGAAGCATACTAATAAAACTATAAATTACACTAATTTGAATTATAAAATCATGATTAATATAAATCATACTCAATATTAATTTACATTAATATAATCATCAAAGAAAAAAAATAAAAATATTAAAAGTTAAATGGTAAACGGGTATCCGATGGTAAACGGTTATGGAACGGTTCCGGGTTTGGAAATTTAAATGGTTTTTTAAATGGTCTTGAAACGGTTTTGGTATAGAATATCTTAAATGGAAACAATTTTGATATTTACTAATTGGAAGGGTACCCGACCCGTTGTCATCTCTACTCAAAATACCTGATAAATGGCATGGTATTGATAATTTGATATCCAAGCCAAAACCGATGGGCTTTTAATTAGAAAGTTACAAAGATGCGCTGGACTTGAACTGAAGCCCAAACTAATAGGCTTTTTGGGTAGCTTGGACTTGCATTTTATGGGCCTATGGCAGTCTTAATTTTATGGGCCTTGGCCCGCTTCAGGATAATCTTTAGATCTCCTTATACTTCCATGGTTATGTGAAGTCTCAAACTCAAACGATTCTACTTGGAAGACGCTGGTTTTGCTTTTCAAGCCCTTACAACAGGTATGCTCTTGCTATTCTCTTTAGCGATTTCAATTTCAGAGTTCCATGTCCGAGCCTGATCGCAATTTGACGTATCTGAAGTAATTTGTTTGATCAATTTTGGAGTTCCAATTCTGTTGATATTCTAGGGTTTGTGAATTGGAAAAAAAATTAGTCGTTTCCTTGATCGGAGTTTCAAATCTGAATGAGAAATAAAATTCAATTTTGCAATTTTGTTTTTAAGGAGGAACAATGGGATTTATCATGGAGTTTGCGGAGAACTTGATATTGAGGTTGATGGAGGATCCGAAGGAGAGAGACCGCAAAACGAGGGAGCACTTGTACAAGATGAAGGCCGCAGGGAAGAGGTTTATGGATGATAATAGCTTGCCTATTCGTCCGTACGGGTTCTGGACTTTCGAGCGTCACAATGCTCAGCTGCGATGGGATCCTCAGATCAGCCATGCTTCTGGAAGGAGGGACCCCTACGATGAGGTCCTTGAGCAGACCTACAAAGATGCATCCAAGTGAATGCAAGGTTTGTTTCTTCTTGATTTTGTCCTGTAAACTTGAATGGATAGATGTTGTGATTAGGATGCTAATTGCTAAATGTGGAGAGTTTCAGGTTGCTTGGTGAATAACCTTCATGAATCTTGGAATTTTACATATAGGATATTTGATGTAGGACAAGATTAGTAGTTTTCTTTATTAATTAGCAGGTAGTTTAGTTATTTTCTTTCCTTATTAGAAGTCCATTTCTAATAGAATTATTAGGAGTTTTAGTAATTAATAGGAATTCTAGTCAAATTAGTATTTTTAATTTTGTTAGGGTTTCCTTGTTTTTAGTATTTATAAAGGTGTAGGCGTGTAGCCATTTCGGCAAAAAAAGGAGGATTGATGAATTAATAATATCTTAGTGGATTCCGCACCGCGTCGATATTGCTTTTAATTCAATTTTCTTCTGAGTCCGTCAGATATTATCATTCTAAATTCTTGGTGTCTATCTACTGATTGGAAACCTTTTTTTTTTGTTGTTGTTTCAACAATATTTAGATTTTGTTTTGGATTATATGCTCGTTCCAGCAAGTTTTGTAGTGCCATGAACTGGATGTTCTTAGGGCATTCTATTGTCATTTCTGATTAGGTATGTTAGTGATATTGAAGCTGGGAAGTTGAGCTGTGGCAGAGAGCACGATTCCCAGTCATGTGATGTTTTCATATAAGCGGTATATGTGTAGTCCCATAGATATTTGTAGGCTTCCTTCCAATGACAAGTCTTGCATTTTAGGATTTTATTTGTGTTTGAGAAAGGTGAGGATATGTAACAAAACCGAAGCCTACTCTTGTATTGCTATTTGCTAAACCATTTTATTTGCTAGTCTCTCTACTCTTCAACTTGGCATGTATTTAGAACTTCTTTACGTCAGTTGATTATATACTGCTTTGTAATTTGACTTTAACGTAATGCTTATTTCATAACTTGAAGCAAAAGTGTACGGTGTAGAAATAGGGATACTTGTGATTAGTTGTCAATGGTAGCCCTTTCTGTTTAGCTATGTCAACTGAGCTATAAGCTATAAGGACATTCTGGATGAAATAGCACATTTGCATCAAATGGAGTGGCGCTTTATCATCATTAACAGTGGACATGAATTCCAACTTTTGATCTTTCTATCTGAACTTGTGTCTGAGGGTCTACTGAATTGGGAAGGAGTCTGTTTACTTTTAGTAGTTTATACTAACCGACATTCAAATTTCTGGTATAAGAGTATCAATGATGAGATGCTGTGTGTAAAGCAAAGCTGAGATGACCTTTAAATTTGTCAATATCGAGTGTCGTTTTTAACAATATTGTTTCATTGATGCAGAAAATTCTAGAGCCATTAGCGGGTGGATGTCTCTGAATTGGTGGACATTTGAATGTAATCCTGTCGTAAACTATGATGATGTATGCAACAGAATACTGGTTTGTGATTTTGTGAATGTTCCAAACTGGTTCATGAGTTTAAATAATTTGTCCATGTAACACTGCTATCGTGGAATTCGTCTTCCTTTAAAGATGTTTGATTGTCGTTACCTAAATATCGTATTAGTTGAGTATATCTGCCTATTACCATTAATTAGCATGTTAATGTGTAATGTCTAAATACATATCTTGTCGATACCAAAAACATATAAGATCTGTAATCATCCTGATTCCTGAAGAAGTTCTGCACAAGGTGAGGCTGTTGTATTGCAACCTTGTCTTGACTATGTGGGGTGGATGGTATGAAGTATGAACATTGAGTTTTATAACAGCTATGACCGTATGTGTATATATATATATATATATATATATATGTAGAGAGAGAGAGAGAGAGAGAGGATTAATTAAAGGACATATGTATATATATAGACAGAGGATTAATTAAAGACCAAAGATTTAGATCTCCATTGCATGATTATTCATAATATATAGCATAAGCCACACCCAAGACTCCCAAATTGGATTTTTAGCAAACCAGATTGAAACCCACAAAAGGAAATGAAGAAAAACAATTTGATTCCAACCGAATTGGGATTAATCTTCTTTATGCTTGAACATTCCGGCAATCTTTTGAAAAGGATGACAGAAGATTCCATCGAGCTTGTGCAGCATATCCTTCATTGCTGCAATGATGAACTCCTTCGTGATAGCAATAGTGAGACCAATAGTGAGACCACGCATTGCTGCCAAAGGATTTTGGACGGTTTGTATGGCCGAATCAAAAAATTTCTTGGTCTCCTGTTGTGCCTTCTTCATAGCATTGTCGCTTTGAGTCACTGCCTGCTTTGCATAACTACTTACATTTGTGCCAAACTCTTGAAAGGCTTTGTCCACCTATTACAATCAAAGTTTTACCACTCCTGTTTAATTAGAATCCTTGCATGATAATTAAATGTTAAGAGCGTGTGATTAAATGAATAAAATTGCTCTAGGTTATCAGAGTACTTAGAGAGGATTATACGATCTATCGGGTGTGGAAGTAGGTCAACATTTCTATTGGAAAATAGGAAGTTTCCAAATAAATACTTACTACGTCTTGGGTGGAAATTGCTATCTTAGTAGGTTCAGTCATTGTAACTCTTCGAAACCATTTCGACTAGCAATCATAATTTATTCTAGTATGTTCTTGAATTCATTCCAGAGGTGAGCAAAACTTAGATTGGAGAAGAACCAGAATTGGGTTGATTAATTTCGTAATAAAATATAAAATAAAATTTTAGAGAAGAAAAGCATTGTCATTCACCTTCAATTTAACATAGTATGGTTCAAGAGAAATGAATCAAAAAGAGAAATGTGTAGTATTGAATTCCACCTTCTTATCAGCAAACACATCAGGGATGCCCTTGAACTTGTCATAGACAGGACCAAAAAAGTTGGTGACAGCACCTCCAACTGTGGATTTCTTGCTCTCAATCTCCATCTGCATTTTATCAATATTGATTTTTGATTGAAAACCATCGAGGAAATTCAAAAACCATGGAGAAAATTACATAATTAGAGAGATCAGATCGCCCAACCTTGTTCATAGATATAACACAATGTTGTTTACGTTTGACAAAGAATGCTCTATATATAGCACATAAGATGAAAACTATCACTATGATCGATCTAATAAATTGGACGGTCGAGATGGGATCTTGTTAAAAGTTTTTGTGGGTCCAAAAATTGATCAACTCACCTTCATAATGCTCAACATTCATTGAGATTCTAAAGGGTTTTGGCAGTGGGTCCTATTAATATGAAAGGTTATTTCTCCATATTTCTTATATTAATTTTTAGAATTATATATTTATTAATTTCCTATATAAAATCACGTGCATGGTTCAGCCCATAATCATAACAAATAGAGGTCAAGATTATAATTTCAATTAAAATGCATTAAATCTTCATTCGGTAGTAGGCCAATATATATATGATTACATGGGAAGGGGATGATCGAGGTTTGAAATCGAGACCTCTATACCACACACATCTGAGTTATTTGTGGTTCTCTTAATCTATATGATTAAACGTACCAAATTATAATATTATATATAGTATATATATGAAAAAAAATATTGAAAGATTCGTAGTCATTATCATTTTTGCTATAGTCTATTAGGCCTACTTTTGTATATTGTGATTATTAAAATTGCAACCGTTCAATTTTTAATCTCTATAACTTTTAGAATTTCCCAATTTGTATATTGCTAGAGATCCCCACTTGTCAACATGGTGCGCACCAGATCAAATTACATCATTGCGGCTCACGACCCAACTTCAGCTTAAATAGGCCAACGGCCTAAACAATAACGGGCCTAAGGCCCATGGTCACCACAACCCAAATACATGTTCCATGGACCTCCCCAAAGCCCAGTCCAACCCCAGCCCCTGACATGACCTGCAAGAACTAGGTTCACCTAACAAGAGCAGAAAGCCAGAAGATCCAAAGGAGCTAGTAGGATTCTTAAACCTCCTCGACAAGACGACAACTAGGGATTTGATAAGGATTCTTGGAGGTTGCAAACGGGCCTCAAAGCCCGTCAATGCAGCCCCGACCGGCCCAACATCTCTTCAAGGGCCGTACCGACGTTGATCAAATGTCTCATTAAAAGCTCAAAAATTATGTGACCAAGGGAACAAATAACCAATTTTATCCAGAATACACACACACATACATGTAAAGATCTTAAAAACAAAGTAATACTAGTACTCGAAAACACCCATTAGAGATAACTAGAACATAACACATCCTACTAAGTAAAACAATATTACATGCATCTAGAAAACACAAGAGTAGATAAGAGTCTTGATTTTAAAATAACAATAATAATAATAATTCAAGAGTGTAGTGTCTGATCACTGATCATATATCATGACCTAAACTCAAATCCTTTTTGGCAATGTCAAATGACATTTTCAGCTAAATCAGTGCCTATCTTGATTGGATCCGTCAAAGGATCAGTGACTTTAAGATCGAGCGACGGGAGAGACGTTGGCAGATCGAGCGACGGGAGAGACGTTGGCATCCCTGGAAACGTTGGCAATGCAGGGAAGTGACCCAACTTAACCAGTAATTGCATAGATTCAGTCATCACAAATAATGCAACCTTTATTCCTACGTGCATTGTGACACTACGTATCCCTCCTTTTCTGGTCTTGTCACATAATTCCTCAGTTGTCTGGGTAGCCCATTGGACTATGCTCATAATTTTCTTCACGAAATTCGGTCCATGCTTGTCAATTATAACAGTAACTTTGTCCACCTGCATGCACCACAATTAAGTAGTTAACCATTTGATGCTGCCAGGAACCACGAACAAGGACTAATCCAACGTTTATTCAAGGAAACAAACACTGGAATAATATCCATCAGACAGAGAGAACATTCTCAAGTTATGATTATTTTCTTCAAAAGTAAAAGATAACAAGTTCTGGAGCCTAGTTGAGACGGAATTTGTCAAAAATATGATGACATACTGGCATATATTGTGAATCACGTCGAAACGAGTCTCCCAACCAAATTTCGCACAAATATGACAAGGTGACTTTTCAATCCTACTAACTGTTTTTCTTTGTAATTATTTCGACACTAGTCCTACATCGCCATTCATATTCAGTCATCTAATTAATTAATTAAGCAATAAATTAACTATATATGTTTATACAACTTTAAATCATTAATTACCTGGGCGTCGGCAAACAAAAGGAGACTATAGAGGCGTTTGTTCTCCTTGTAGAAGGGACGCACTACAGCAATGATTTTACCCTCCAGGAAGACGACGGTGGGTTTTAAGGAGCCGGAGTTCTGCTTCAAGTACTCGTACAGCTTGGACATACATGCCAAGAAGAGCAATGTGCCGGACCACAGGAACCCCAATTGTTTCAAGTCTTCCCCATCATCCTTGTTTTTAATCAGTGTTGGAATTTCCATCTGCATGTATATATATATATATATATTTAGTAGCCATATGATGTTGGAGTTATGAACTGTATATGTAGTATATATATAGAACGTGAAAGAGTGAATATATGCAAAAATAACCAATATGAGTGCTCCAATTGAAGCACCCGACCATAGCCTCTGCAATGTCAAGCTTAAGCTAAGTAGTGCTGGGCGAGTTACTAAGTGACATTGTGACAATGAGATTAGGTATTATTAACGCGGAGGAGAGGGCTGTTACACCAACAATTATCCAACACAAGTTATTGAAATTAGTTATTAATGTGTTACATTAATACACAAATGGTTGATGTTCCATTTGCACATCAATTAGAGGATTAAGGTATGCACATGGAGCTAGCTGACTCGAGATGCTTTAGATTTTGTGTTCATTAACTTGGAGACCCCTATTGTACGAATTCCACAAAAGGAAAAAAAAGAGAAAGAAAAAGGCGAATGCATTTTTTTGTCTTTTACTTCTTTTTTGAGTTTTTCTCCATCACCACAAAGCTTCTTTTTCTTTTCTTTTTTTTGAAAACACACCATCTTCAAGACTTCATCAATGATCAAACCAAATTCAGTCGTCTTTTTTCTGTACTGTGCAAGATTTTCTAGATCTAAACATATATACCTCAAATATTATCAATTTCTTAAAGGAAAAAAGAAAGTATTTTCTTGTTTTCATTTCCGACACTGAATATATATATATATCCCAGCCACCACTGATTCCCTGCCGCTCGAATTCCATTAAAGTATAATATTTTGCTAGATTCTACTCTTGAAACCTTAATATGAAGTCCAGAAAGGAATAAAAAATAAAAAAAAACTTTTACAAGAAAAAAAAAAACCAACAATGAGAACATTATTGAGGTTTACCTTTCACGATGTCGGCAGGATGTGTTATGTCTCCGGCGAAAGCAGCGACACTGCGATGGAGTGTTCGCTTGTTTGTTAATCTGTTGGTACTAGAGTTGTATAATACCAGCAGTGAGGAAGACAAATTTGGTTTGGTTGATGAAGGAAGTGAGTTGAGATTGTAAACTTCTAGAGAGTGTCCTTGTGTGTGTCCATACATATATAGGAGAGGAGAGAGGGGATTGAGGTTTTCTTGGAACTCTACTTTTATATCTTCCGTTTAACTGAACAGTTAAAAATATGCGGTCCTTGAGAGGGATTGGGACTTTAGGAAAAAGTGGGGCTGTGATTACTAATTAGTTATAATTACAGTCCTAAATCCCTCCAAATCCTTTTCTTTAAAAACTTTTTTTTTTAATTAAGATTTAAGAGTTACTATGATTTAATATTTAGGGTTTAAGAACAAAAAATCGTTGATTCTAAATTTTAATAGTTAAGTGAGATGTTTGAACCTCTTAGTTCATGTGCATGAGAAATTATAGGTTTTAAAATTCACTCTTGTATGATTTGACATTATTTTCGTACTAAATTTTAGTTTAAGACTTAAAAGTCTCATGTGATTTGGTTACTTTTACAGACTTAAGTATTAAAGTTGTTTGAGGTAAGGGGATATTTGATATTTTTCAAGGATTCCTTGTCAAAAAAAAGATTTATGTTTATGATTTTTTTTACAAAATTATTTATATTCAAAGATTATAATGACCAAAATACTCATTAACACAAAAAAAAAGGGGATTTGGGTGTAATTGTAACTAACTACAACCCCATCCCGGAGTTTTGGAGTTTGGGTGGTTAGAAATTTCAGAAGTTGGAATCGTGTTTCACGTTGCTTTGATGTGTCAAAATCGTAAGCAGGACCATTGATTTAACGTCTTTGTCCTCCTCATAATAAAGTCTGGCACCTCATTATAATAAAGTCTGGCAGGTGAAATTACTGTAATAGTATTTTTTTTATTTTATTTATATTCATTGTAAACTTGGAGGACGGTGTCAAAATCGTGTGTGGGCCCAAGTTTTAGAAATAACACAGAGGTGAGATTAGTAATAAGTACTTTTTTAATTGTGAACTTTTAGTTAGAGATTGGCGTGAAAATCGCGTGTGGGCCCAAGTTTCAGAAAGAACACGGGTGAAATTAGTAATAGTATTTTTTATTTGTGAATGACTGGCGGGCGCTCATTAGTGAATTTTTGAACGTTTAGATAAAAAAAAAAAATACACAGACATACAAATAACGATCACCTTTATAATGTCTCTGCACAAAGTGATTTTTTTCTTTCTATATCTATTTTTTCACAATTTAAAGTTTAAAAAATTTTAGATATATTGTTTATATTCTTCATTATTTTCATTTAGGTGTAGATATTGGGTACAAGATTTTCATTCTAGATCTTCTTGAGTTTATGTGTGTTGGATCTTAAACAATTTGTCAAGTTTTGTCAAATCATTCAGACATGTTCATGTTACAGTTTGAATAATAAACAAAACTTTGTCATGTTTCTTAATAGAGCAAATGACCTTAAAAAAAAGACAATACATTAGCATTATAATATAGATAAATATTAGTCTAATATTACTTTGAGACATTTTATCTACACACCACAAAAATATTATATTTACATCACTTTTTGAATATGATAAGTCTATACACAAAATTATAGTGAAAAGATCAAATTATCATTTTTATACAATATTAGAAATATTAATGTTATGATTACGCACTATTAGTATTAAAAAGTTACAAGCTCACATTTCTCTCTCTTTAAGTAACTCCTGTACACCTTCTGCAGCTTCACCGCTGCTGTTGACTCACACGGGCCTCCTATATTCTGCTAATGTAATTCACAATGATGGAGAAAAGACAGATTTTACTGAGGGGCAGGAGATTGAATTGCAAAATTTACTGTCTCAGTATGAAAGTATATTTCATATTCCTACTACTTTACCACCTCAGAGAGAGATCATGATCATAGGATTCCTTTGGTAAATGATGCTCAACCACCATGTAAGAGACCATATCAATATGGTGCATTGCAGAAAGACGAAATTGAGAAGGCAGTCAATGAGCTTTTGCAAGCTGGTTTTATCAGACACAGTCATAGCCCTTTCTCCTCTCCAGCTCTGTTAGTCAAAAAGAAAGAGTTATGGCATTTGTCGTATTTTTTATTTATTCATTGTGAGCTTGGAGGACGGCGTGAAAATCGTGTGTGGGCCCAAGTTTCAGAACGAACACAGGTTCATGTTCAGCTGGCTATTGCAATGCAGGCCAACAAGAATGTGAAAATCGTGCGCGGTCCCATATCCGGAAAGAACACAGGTTCATGTGCAGCTGGCCATTGCAATTCAGGGCCGCGCAGCCCGTACTCCTGCCTGAAGGCTGAAGCCGTGGACGAACTTTCAGAGCTTCTTAATTGGGCTACCGTTAAGTAGGCCCAATACTCGAAAGGCAAATAATTTCACCTCCCGAATACCATTACAATGCAGGCCCACACGGCCCAGATTCTTTCCCAAACGAACAGAAAATACTCGAGACAAACTTGCCTTAGCTCAAGAATTCACGTCATCTGGCTCACAAAGTCATGCCCACTTGCCAAAACTATATCGGCTCAACACAATCTCACAAATGTATTCGCAGTATAACCAACTGCCCAAGTTCTAACAATATGAGGTAGTCGTAGTCCCTACTCCTTACGAGTCATTTGGTTCATAATTGAATTGAGTGTACATTTGATTCATAATTGAATCAGTGTAACAATGAGATGAGCATGAAATGAGTTTGACAATGAGCAATTCTCACCCTCGTCTCATTCACATTTCACGTTGTAAATGCCAACCAAATGTCCCGTCAATCCCAAGTGCTGCCAGCACGTTGCAAGGACGACTAAATGGCAAAAACTCGAAGCAGGTTGTATGTGCGGAAAAAGGGACTAGAATTTGCCACGTACCAGTAATATTAAGCAACTCTAATTAAGAACATTCATAACTTCAGACTCCACTTACTTGAAAACAAACTACGCATACACACTTGCTCCTACTCTGTAGAATCTACCAGCCATTTTCGTTCATTGACACAAGGGTTGAGCGTCTAAAACTCATTTACAAGGTTCATATCTACATTGCTAACACACCAACAACAAACCTACTTAGATTTTAGAGCACTGCGACCAGAAATAAACCGACTAAACAAAGGACACACTTTATTCTGATTCATGTGAAGGTGTAACTTCCTCATTCCCTGCTTCAGCTTGGTCGAATGCTTTCCCCATCTCTTCAACAGGAACCAATGGGATATGACCAACGATTGGATAACCTTTCGAAGCCAGGGCCTTCACTACATTATTGTACTTCTCCGCCCAGTGGGCGACAGTGGGCACAGCTATTTTGGTCACAGAGTGTACCTGCGGATAGTTGTTTAGTTTAGCCCATGTCTTCACAGATTGACTCAAGAGGAACTGCCTAGATTCTGTTGCAGCATAATAGAATGCAGCGCGCGGCCCACCTGTCCGAGCTTCACTAACAAGTTTCTGTGCCTTCTCTGATGCCTCTCGCACAAAGCTATGGGCTAGGCCGACAACTTGCTTGACAAGAGATGGGGCATGCTCATCAAACTTATGAGTAGCATCATCCACCTGCAACAATCACAATTAATTGGTCTTGCTTAAAAAAAATCTAACTACTGAGATTTTCACATACAGGTTAGGCACAAAATCAAATATATTCATCGATCCTGTGCTGTAGTGTAAATGAAAATAAAACATTATAAAATCAGGCTGAAGATGCAGTTAAAATATAAATTAGCAGCCATAAAACGCAGCTTCACAGTCCAACTAAATGACCAAGCATGAAAATAGCAATTACTCTTGAACACATATTGGTTTAAGTATGCAAACATGCGCGATAAGTGAGTATGGAAGATTTTCAACAAGTTGACAATCAGACATGCAATATTTCTATAAAAAACTAAACTAGCAAGTCAGACTTCTACCTTTCCATCAACGAACTCAAGGAGACCCTCAGGTACACCCTTTAACTTCGCGTAGACGGGACCCACAACGGTGGTGACAGCACCCTCCACAGGCCCGACAGTGGATCTCAAAGGCCCCGAGTTCTGCTTCGCGTACTCGTAGAGATTGAACACGTATGCCAGCGCGTGAATCGCAGCGATCCTCACAAACCCTAAATGCTTCAGCTCTCCACTCTTGTTCTCAGTCTCCATCTGCAAAAATCAACCAAGAAAAAAATCCCGCCTCAGATCGATTGCACAGACAAGTGAGTAGCAAAGTTCTAAGCAATATATATATAAGTTATCATAAGAACAGGAAAAACAAAAAAAAGAAAGATTGACAAACCTTGTTCGTTGCAGCAGTGGTCATGAAGTTGGTGATTTCTTTCCTTTCTCAGCTTCTTTGCGTGCAACTTGAATATCAGAATCGTTGGGATCCCTTATTGGAAGGTACCGGGCTTATATGAACCAATAGACGGGAAGGGAAGACGGCCAGCCTCTGAAATCTTCTACATTAAGAGTCTGGCCGTCAATCTAAATCGTTGACTTTATCTGACGGCTAACATGTGATCTGATTGAACTTCACATGGGTCCCCTGATTGGATCCGCCTCTGTAATATTCTACCTTGAGAGTCTGGCCGTCAATCTAAATCGTTGACTTTATCTGACGGCTATCATGGGATCTGGTTGGACTTCACATGGGTCCCCTGATTGGATCCGCATCCGCCTCTGTAATCTTCTATGTTAAGAGTCTGGGGTTTCGTTTTGTGGGGCCCTCACGGGTTGCTAGGTTCGTATCGACAATTCGTGAAGGTACTGTGAGGGACACGTGGAGGCTGTTGACATGTAGATTGGAAATATCTTTGAACTCTTCTGCAGTGTTTGTTGACTTATCCCGAGTACAGCATATCCCGCTGTAATGAGTTTAAAGTCATTGCAAAATTATGTTTTTTTAAAAAAAAATTATGAATGTGTTTTAATTGGATTTATAATCCTAACAATATATTTTTTTGTCTCAAAAAAAAATTAAATTAAAGATTAAAAAATAAAAATTATAAACTTTTGAATAAAAACCTGAAACATCCTATATCTATATGATGAACACTATTTGCACTCCATTTTTTATTAATTAAATTTCATTAACTATTTAAAAACACACTAAAGTAGGGTGTACTTAATAAAAAATAGGGTTCAAATAATATTCATCTATCTATATTATGATAAACTTAAATTTTTGTTTAAAATAAAAATTATATCATTAAACTCGTAAACACAACCAAAACTCATTAATAATTTTATTTTATTTTTTTAAAAATTTTAAATTCATTATATTTATTAGGGTGGGGTCTACTGTAATTTGTTTTACAGCAGACCTCGACCCCCATTTTTCCCCGAAGACCGAAACTGAAGCCCTAAACTAGCATTGATCATGCGGATGTCCATCGCCCAACCTAACTTAATACACAGTTTACAGTTTGCTAGGGCCAATTACTCACTCAAATCCATTCAAACAAGTTGGAAAAATTAGATAAATGTCACGCTTTGTCTTTAGTAGTATTGACCTTATTGATATCCTCAAATTATGGAACCTTTGTTCCATAATTTGCTCCTCAAATTATGGAACAAATTATGGTACTTTTGTCCCATAATTTGCTCCTCAAATTATGGAACCTTTGTCCCACAATTTGCTCCTCAAATTATGGAACCTTTGTTCCATAAATTGCTCCTCAAATTATGGAACATTTGTCTTAGGGTGTAATGTTTGATCCCTATATATATGAGATTGTAATTGTAATGTTTCATCAATATACATACACACCAAATATTGTCTCTATTCTCTACAATTGCTTCTATTTTTTCTACATGGTATCGGAGCAGGTTTATTGTCTTGTTTAAGTTCTTGTTTGCTCAACAATTATGGCAAACGACGATTCTATCTTCTCTGGCGCAAAGTCGTATTCTACAGGTGCTTCAAGTGCTCCTGAGTTAGAGTCCAATCCAAATCAACGGTTGTGCTCTGTGCTTCTTAATGAGTTTAATTATCTTCCATGGTCCAGATCTATTACACTGGCTCTTGGTGGAAGATCTAAACTCGATTTTATTGATGAAAAGATTCCTTCTCCTGATGAAAAATCTCCAGATTATGGAGCATGGTTATCAAAAGACCAATTGGTGCGGTCATGGATTCTTAATTCCATGGATTCTTCTCTTGCAGAGATCTTTAGTTACTCAGAGTCTGCTTCTATCTTGTGGTCGGCAATTCGTGATATGTATGGCCAACAAAATAATTCTGCCAGAATTTTTGAACTTCAGCGAGATATTGTGAATCTTCAACAAGCCGGAAAACCTTTTGTTCAATTGCTTAGCTGTCTTAAAAAGATGTGGAACGAACTTGAGTTGTATCGTCCTCACACAGTTGATGCCACGATTCTTCGCAATCGTGTAATGGAGGACAAAATATTTCAGTTGTTAGCAAGTCTTGGACCTGAATATGAAGATCTCCGCAGCCGAGTTCTCATGTCTCCAGAACTTCCATCGCTTGCTTCTGTCATCTCCATGATTCAGAGAGAAGAATTAAGAAGGAAAGTCATGAATGTGGAAGCAAGGCCTAACCTTTCTGAGTCTCGTGCTTATGCATCATACAAAGGCAAGCGACCGGATTTAAAATGCCAACATTGTCATCATCTGGGACATCTAGTTGAACGGTGTTGGGTTCTCCATCCAGAATTGAAACCAAAGTTTGCTAAGGATAAGGGACTTTCTAAACCAAGAGTCCATGTTGCAAAAACATTACATGGAGATATGGTAAATTACACCTCAAATCCAATTTCTCTTATAAATGAATTTGCAACCTATCTTCAGGAGAAGGGAGGACATGGAGTTTCTGGTACAGAACACTCTAATTTCACAGCTCTTCTTGGTAAGTTTGCTGGGTTCTTAGCAGACTCGGGACATCAATTCAATGACAACTTTGAAGGTATTTTCAGTGCACTCTCTACTGCTATAGAATTTAATATTGTGCATGATTTTTGGATTGTTGATTCTGGTGCCACCCATCATATGACAAATAAATTAACAAATTTGTCTGACTTCAAAAAATTTTCTACTCCCCCTTCTCTATTCTCTACAATTGCTTCTATTTTTTCTACAAGTAGGAAGAAAGGATTGGACAACAAGAGTAATTACTGGGCCATCTCGTCTTCAATGCTTTCAGATGGAATCGGAGCACAGGATTGTGGTTGTGGGGTTACTAATGTGTACACCGTGACGTGAGTGGTTCGATATTTGTTGCGGGGGTTGATGCCTTGATGAAGTCAGTTAACAATTCACATGACGTGAAGGATCCGATGAGCCTTTTGTCTTGGTTATTTTAAAAAGTAGCTTATGACGTTACGTTTGAATAAAATTCTTCCACTAAAGTATACAAGGGGTTCCGATTTTCCTCCCGAATGACGACAAATCTTCTCCCACTGAGTTTGATGAGACAATTTTATTGATAAACTAGCATGTTGAGGCTCAACCATTGGCTCTTTAGATTGTCCAATGTAATCGAACTTCGAAAATGACCCGAACCACCAAGGAACAATCGTTCTGATATTGCAGACGATTTGGTTTTGGTTCCATTAACTTCACTTCTTATGCACACTTTCTTGGATGACAAATTTTACCCCAGGAGACTAACAGATGAACGGGAACCCATTTAAGATTTAGGTCCAGACACCAAAGCTGAAGAAAATAAGAGCACTCATTGGGAGCTTCCCATTCATTTATCGAGAACAAGTCATTGAGCTAAAAATGCTCTTTCCAATTTTTTTTTACCCAGTACCAGAAGAGCCAAAGCTAGAGAAGTCATTTGGTTTCAATATCAATCAACTTCTTGTTCTTTTAGAATAACAAAATCACAGAAAACACTAACAGGCCATGATGACAGAAACAATGAAATTACTGTAATAACTTTCATCCTCATGGACCAGGTGCCTTAAAGTGTAATTAGCAAGTAATTGAAGTTTATGCTAATGTACTATAACTAAAGAGGAAAATTACTGTGTTACGATCCAAGGAAAATGTCAAATAAACTGGTTAAGGGCAGACACCTGGATAACATGATTGAAGCCTCTCAAATAGCTTGGGATTTCTGTCGCTTCAAGAACTGAAGGATAGGTTCCTTAACCTGCCAAGGGTTAAATAATGGTTACATGAAGAGTAAGTTCAAAAACTTGTTCAGTTCAACACCCTCACAACCCTTAATATATCATTGGAACATACCGTGCTTGTCTTCCTGGATCGCTTGTCTTGTGATGTCCTGCTACAGGTTACTGTGTCTGTCTCATCGCAGAACCTTGTGTTTCCATTAGCTCTGCTGTTCTCATTTCCAGGTATGAAACTTTCTCTTGAAGCTACAGGCTGCAGGGTTCCAGTAGCAAAATTGTCAGTTAGTTGTGGTGCCATTCAATGAGTCCTAATGGTTACGATGCCTGGGAGAAACTTTGAACTCTGAAGTCTGAACTAACCTCTGCTCTGCTAGTTGGAGTGTTGCCGAGCTCCCTTGTCTTTGAAATAGTCTGCTCACTCCTGATTGAACCGTTTTGGTTTATGTCAGACCTGACTTTCATTCGAGTGAGATCAGAGCCAATGGAGTGCAGGACACCGTATGTGGAGGTATCCCTTTGGTTCTCACCTGGCAGTCAAATAAGTATTTTCTCGCTACAAGAGTTAGTACCCAAGAACAGAACATTATAGGGAAACCAAATACTAATATGAAGAAAACTGATTAGATACCCTTAGTGTAGAATTCAGGATTATTGGACTTGTTACTGGGTTCATTGGTATCCACGTCCTATTCAAAGAGTTAAGAACTACATAAACCATACATCCAAATATCCAGTTTGAGGTCTCACAAAAAAGTTCATGGTTATCACCATACGGTTGTTGTCCAAGGCTTTCTTGACTTCATTCAGCTTTTTCTCAGTTTGAGTGGAATGAATCACACGCTTGCCTGTATGAGCAAAGGACACAAACTTAAAATTAGCTAATTTGATTCTCCAGCGATATTAGAAATGGTAATGAAAGTGATTTGGCTGCACACCTAGCCTTCGGTTGACCTTGGGTTCAACATATCCATCTTGTGTCATTTTATCAATCAGTTTGCGCACTGTTGTCTGATTGGTTTCTCCACCTAACTTATTCTGAAGCTTTGCCACAGACACATATTTCATTGGAAGAGCGTGATATAAAGCCTGGAGGGGTAAAATATTGGAATCAGGAAATGCCATGTGCAGTTTAATATCTGCGGAAATGTCATCCAATGTTCTGTTGTTTTAAAGTCAAGGGACACACATTTATTTTCAAATTTTAAAAGAATAACTATCTGAAAAGTCAAAAGTACAACGATATACTACACTGTTTAATATTTTGTGATTCAGAACAAAACTGAGAGATTAGCTGGGTTTAATATTTAGAAAACCATGCACGGACCACACAAGAGATGGGAGAAAAGAAAAAAATAACACTCTTTCGGAGAGAAAGCAACATGAAAGGCATATCAATTACCATTGATTATTAGAAGTTCTTCAATAAGGTAACCACAAATTAACTTGAGTCCAAGAATTATGTAAAAGTATTTACCCTCATATACATTCTGTCAGCTGCTGAGCCATCCATTTCTTCTTTCACGTCAGTGAATTCATAGCAGGATTTCTAGTTTTTTGTTTGGTTGAAAAGAAAATGACTATTAGCAAAATGCAGGTACATGAGCAGATGAATTTGAAATATCAATAAAGTAACTTGAACAACATAAAAACAAAACCTTTTGCTTGGTTATGGTGTAAGTGTCATTTCCAACTTTCGCTAAAGCATCTTCCTTTACAAGCTTCTCAACTATTTCTGAAATCCAGTCGCAAGAGTATCAAAATGTAGGGGAAACAATTTGTTCAAAAGTCGAAAATGTAGCAGAACCCGCTGTGCATAGATGTTAACAAGGCCTAAAGCTTCCATTTACCTTCTATCAAAATCTGCATTAAGATCAATGTGACCAATAATTACTTAAATACAAATTCCAACAAGTAAATACACTTTAGAATCCTAGAACAATTTAGATTGCCAATTGAATATGCCCTTTTTCTATTCAAAAAGAATTGAAATTAGAAAGGAGAAGAAGCCTTTTACCACTGAGATATCTGGGAAGTTTGAAAGAATGTCAGTAAGTTCAACAGTATCAAGATGGAGACAGCTGATCCAGTCTTTCACTCTGGCCAATTGTTGTTCGTCTTCCTCTGGATCCTGTGTATTGTCTGCACAGTGTATGAATTGTCATCGGTCTGATCATGAAGTTATTTTTACTATCCAATAACTCAGTGAAACTTACCCTATTATTTTACCCAAGGAAAGAGAAAAGGAAAGAAAATTTATGTTTTCTACATATGTGAATCATCCAACGATTTTCTCATTTTTAGAAGGCACTATATGCATGATTGACCATCTTATTCTTGAGTTGAAATTGTTCAGTTGAACTTGAAGATTTTACCTTCGTCACCCATCCCTTTATCTTCCTCCATTCGTTGTTTATCTGTGAAGTATAACTAGTTACTTTACAATGATAAGGATCAAGGAGTATGGAGAAAACTGGCCAGAAAAAGAGTTCTCATAATTACCTATTGGTGCAATAATATATTGATTTTCTTGTGATTGGTTAACCTGAAATTAGAAGCATTTAAACAGTTTTCTTTTGACTGAACTGCGGTAATTGTCATTAGCAAAGCTAAAATAAAAGTATATTGCAATTTAACCTCCGTGTCAGAATCAATGGACTCATCCAGTTGTAGAGAATCAGCTCCCAAGCTTACTTCATCATCTTGAATATTTTCATTTTCATCCTCACAAGGATCAAGCACACTCTTTACCTGCATCCACTTCCACAAAAATATAAACCTAAAATATGAGCCATGAACCTAAACGAATGCTGATCCAAGAAAACTATTCATGAACCCAAATATTTTACACTACTGAGAATTAAATTTCTTGCCTTCAGAGCTAATACAAAATGTTTGCTGTTGACATTCCCGACTTCCATTTCTAAAGGACTTTTAGTCCACGGATTCTGAGCTTCTTTTTCTGTGCAGCCTCTGAAAAATGGAGGCTCATAATCTGCAGGCTGCAAATTCAGACTCAGAAAATCATATGACCAAGCTCTTATAGTTGTACAGTTTTCCTTATAATAGATAAGATAAAATACAGAAATGCAGCCTGGAAGTAATTCTGCAAAAAAATAAAGAAATTTATATACGCCTTATTGCATAGCATAGGACACGTGAAGTGGATTCTTGCACCCTATGCTTATAACCACAAAACCCATGTGTGCAGGACTCTATGCACAATTTCAAGATCATTTGCGGATACTTCACTTATTTGTTCAACCAAAACTTGTGACTAAATCATCACAGAATAGCCATTACCGAGTTCAAAGGACTGACTTTGAACAAGCAATTAAAGGAGCATACCGTCATGTCATCATAGTAGAGAAGTTTCATCAATATGGTCCGCTGAAAAACATAACAAATAATGGTCAAATTTTCAAATCTTGTAGAGCTTACAAAATCTCATGCATCTTTCAGTGTTCAGTTGCTAAATTGTTAGTTACCTCCTCAGGCATTTTATCCAGAGTTCTCATTAACTGAATTAGTGTACGCACCATTTTACAGGCAGAACTCCTGAAAGGGTAACATCATAATAAAATTAAGAAATGCCAAAAGCTTAGATGCCATTAAAAGAAAAACAATCTGATCAGATTGATAATTAAGAGCTTCAGTTCAATAACCTCATCTGACTGGGAGTGATTTCTGTAATGGAGTTACACTTGAATGTTCCTCCCTGTTTCTTGTTTCCAGTGCGATTGACATTCATTGAAACCTCTTGGCTATCTGAATTTGAATACCTGAAAGAAACTGCAGTAGAAGACACAGCATCCCCCATCAATGGACTAAAACTTTTCAAAAAGCAACTAAAATCGCATGAACTACAATATGCGGCAATTTTAGGAACAATCGTAACTATAACTGATAAACAACTGCTTTTCCCTAAACAATCACTGCTGCGCATAAAGTACCCTATGTTTGTTAGAACCTCAAGCACAGTAAATTCTACTATCAAGTTTCTGCAGAAAGCTTACATGCATATTCCTCAATAGTTGGGCCCTCTATTGCCTCACAAACGCAGAACAAAAGTGTTCTCAAGTATTTCTTCTGTAAAGCATCGTATACACCTACATAAAATAAACAATGACATTAAATGGTTCAACAACCAAAAATGACTAGTAAAACAAATCTAGTACAGCATCTCTATCAATGAAATCAGCATGCCTTTCTCCATCCAATCAATGAGTCTGCGAGATTCTGCATCCATAGGCATGAGCTTCTTGATCTTCATCTCTGTTGATAATGTCACATTATTCAACAAAAAACAATGGATATTATAAACTTGTTTTCGAAAATGTAAGAAACTTACCAAGAGCAGGAACATGTTTATCATTGAAATACTTCTCTGGAAACAGGCCTCTGATGTAAGTAATATTGAATATGGCAATGCGGAGCAGGTTCCTTGTCTAATCAAGGCAATTCAATTTACAAACATGATCAGCAAACTGTAAACACAAAAAACTACAAAGATATCTTGTAGTACACAGATTGAGACGGCTGAAAGCGTTAAGATCAAAAGAAACGTCAAGTAAATAACAACAAACAAAACTATATTGGCAGCAACACAAAAAAATAAAATAAAATAAAATAAAGTGATCCATTCAATCTCGATGCCAATTTCGCCACCAAAACCACAAAGTCTTTGATTCAATGAACTGACCATGAACTACAAAAGCACTACGAGAGTTAATTATCTTGATTTACTTAAGCACGTAAAACAGAGCATTCATGATATAGAGGAGAGAAGACAGATATCGAGGAAAATAGCTGGCTGTATTAGATTGTATTAGATGTAAATTAGATCTACGGTTACAGTCACAAAATTGTCTAAGACCGTCTTCCAAGTGAAATTCAAAACAACTAATCGTGAATTTCCGTAAGAGAACAAACTAAATCGAGAATAATTGATACAGAGACCTACTGACTTCAGATCTAATAGAGACCTTTCTTTCAAGTGTTTACGGTCGAATTAGGTAAAACTCTATAAAATCGAACCAACAAATAGCGGAAGAGAGAGCATTCGCATAAACCGACTGAAGCATAAGGAAACCGCTAGCGAAAGAAAATCAAAATGCAGAAATGAAGGCTACAAAAATAACCATCACACAGTCATGAATCCGACACTATCAATTGGAAATTTAGCCGAAAAACAACAAATAAGTTTTAAACACGTCTTACGATCGTAAGAACACAACACGGAAATATGAATGAAAGATCTGATATAGTAAATTACCAAGAGAAGCGAGTCCTGCTCAGTGATCTCCGCTTCCTTCACTTTCTGTGCAACCACCTGAGAAAACCGATTGAGTTACCGTGAGAAAATACCGAAGTAAACAATCGTTTTGAGTACAGGATCGAAAGAGGAGACGCAAAGACGAACGAGTCAAAGAGATGTTCCGACTCACCATGATTTCAAGTATCGAGAGAAACTAAGAACTATGCAGCGAGAGAGAACTAGAAAGTTGAGAGAACAAGAATTGAGCGAGAGAGCTCGCTTTGAAATATTCGAATAGAAGTAAAGAATTGCAGAAACTGGCGGGAGCTATATCTGAACCCGGTAAGAAACTTAACCATCGTAAGGTGAATGTGACCGCGGTTAAAAGGAACCACGCTCATTGCGTGAAGGTAGTGGACAGTGTTGGTATTTTAACTGCTGGAGCAGACTACGTGGCGACATAGTAATGGCTCGCGGATGTAATGCAGCTAACTGGAGAGGAATCCGTTGGGCAATGGACCCCACGCTATGTATCGTCAGCGACACACGATCAGTTAGTTTGGTTTTGCAAAATAATTATCATCGTTAAAGTAACTACACTTCCAATTTCAATCTCAAGAGCTTGACTTGGCGGAGTTTATTCCTAACATTTGACGAAATTATTCGAAATCACTTGTCAATACGTTGACGGAGTTGATGTTGATTCCTAGCATTTCATGAAACTATTCAAAATCCCTCACGTTGACGGAGTTTATATTGATTCCTAACATTTCATGAAACTATTCGAAATCCCTCACGTTGACGGAATTGATATTGATTCCTAACATTTCATGAAACTATTCGAAATCCCTCGTCAACACGCTGAAACTATAATCCCTACGCTGACAGAGTAAAATGCGGACCTATATACGGTGTAACACACCTTCGAAAGGTTTCATACACGACATCTGGGTACCTTGGACTCTTGGAGAGGTTCCAACGATAGAAAAAAAGGGTAAAAACTGCGCTTCTAATTTCTCGTGCACTGAGACTCAAGGAGGGAGGGAGGGATAGTGGTACTGTACACCAAGCTGCATTATTCTTCACCATGAAAAAAAAATAGCAGGCAAAGGCGCACACATTTCACCGACAAACAATCCCATGCAGTTTCCCACTTAATTTAGAACAAAAACTAGAAATTATTTTATTCTGAAGCTTGTGAAATAATTAATGTACTACAACGTCTCTGTATAAAATGTTTCAACTGTTTCACTCAAGAGCACAAATTACCTATCTTCTCAGATCAATTGAAAGCACAAATTATTCGTCACAAAGACAGTCTCATGAAGAGTTCTCTTAAAAGCAACTCCCCAATACTTATGGCAGTATCGGCGAACCTCCAAAAAAGTCGTTGCAGTCTGTAACTGGGTATAAGTACATCGTGGATATCACCTTTAGAAGTCATGTACTCTATTTGAAATTAAAGTTGGATAAGTAGCTGCAGCAATCTTCTCCTGCAGGTTGAACTTGTTAGCTATCAACGGTCTAACATCTTCAACATCCACCAAACTCTCCAAAAAGGGAAGCAACAGAAGTAATTCTTGATCGTAACAATTGTCAAACCAGCTCTCAATGGGGATTCCATTATCCACTTGGAACCCAAATGCCTGGCAAAACAAAAGATTTGAAATTTAATACAAACTCAAAGCATATTAGCATAGATGGGGACCAAAAATAAAGGAAAAAATAAATAAAAAACAAGGCATCGTCTTTTGTTATTTCTGGGTACAAGACAAATGATATCACTTTGTTTTACGTATACGGTATACCACAGAATTTGTGCAAAAATCATAAAATCAAGCAGGTACAGCAACTAACCAAAAAAGGGAATTACGGCAATGAGTGCAAATTGTGTAATCAAGAATCAAATCCTCTAGATTGCTCCAACAGTAATTAAAACCTTTTATCCTATAAAAGGTAAAAAAAAAAAAAAGATTGGCACACGAGAGATACTACAAGAATACCTGTGGAGAATTGTCAATTATAATAACATGTGCCAAATCACGGCCATGTACTGACAAATCCTTGAGGTAGTTCCCATCGACATATACACAGGATTCACGAAAAACACGATGACGAAATATCTTCCTCTTTGGATCTAGCACGTTCAATAGCTGCTCAGCATATATACTTTGACTGGCAGTAAATATAATGATTTCGAATAGACAAGAAACTCTGTCCATAAAATCTCTTAAGTGAGGACGGCATCGGACAGAGACTGTATGCTCCTGGAGATTAAAATTAACAGGGAAGGTGAAATCTGCATCAGCACAAGGTTCTAGTGTGGAGTGCACCAAAGTCTCTGGAAAATCAAAATATTTCAATCAGCATCCTTAGCAAGCATCAGTAGCCAAAAGAAAGGTAGGTAAAATCCAGAATAATACACAAGCATAACTAATAAAAGAGTAAAGACAAATATTTCTTTGAATGAAACAATGAATAACTTCAGTTTTCCAAAGTATGACGCAACATCAATTATGAAAAGAAGCCTAAAACCCAAATAGTCATCCCAGAAAAAAATGAAACCATACGGACAATAATGATCAGAAGATCTACCACGTAAAAATACAAAGTAAATATGATGCATTCTTTCATTTAAATTAAAGGAAATAAAACGTATAAAAAGGCCATATCCCAGAGAATAATGAGAAAAAAGTGTTCTCACTACACCCAGGGTCCCAGGGAGAAGCAAAGAACTAGACCCAAACCATTGAGCTACATTCTCAGGTCCATGGGCAGCAGAAAAATATAAACGGCAGTCAATGATGTGCACGAGGTTTGTGTAATTTTACAAGGGAAAATGTAACTAGTTCCGTAAATAACAGCTGGGGGGTACCCCTTTTCAGAAAGATTTCAGTAACCCAATTATTGTATGCATGCAAATAAAACATAATAGATACACCAGATCAAATGTCTTACCATCCAAGTCCAAAACAAGAGTAGTAGGAGGGCAACTTCGAGTCTGTCTAGGAAGTAGCATATGCCGAAAAGTGGGGACGACCGATGATAAATCCGGTAGTTTCTTTATGAATAGATAAGGATCAAAGTCATCAAATTTCTCGTAGTCTTCATCCTCGACAGAAGCATCAATTGACATAGAATCTTGACTACGCTCATCAACACATTCCAACTTTGAGTTCTTCATGGCAAGATATATTGCGGAAACTTCAGATGAAAGCCCAGCTCCTTCTGAATATGTATTACAACATGTTGCTATATTTGTATCCATGGTAAGCATCTCACTGCAGTTCTGCCCATCAAAGTTGTTAGCTACCAAGTTTGTACCCACTTCTATATCACCAGGACATGATGCATTAACTGAAGTTAATGTATTCTCAATCCCTCTGTGACGAGTATCTTGAGCAACATGACCTCCATGAATATCAATCCATGAGTTCTCTATTCCACAATCCTGCTGGAACTGATCTACACTTGGAAATAATTTGGCAAAATCAACTAATATGAAACAAGCATCAACATTTCCATATTACATATATGTACATTAGAAAATGCACCCGCTCTTTTGATTTTTAAAAGAAAGGGGAAAACAAAAGAGGTTAACTTCATCACCTACCTTCACCGGGTATTTCCCCTTCAGAAACTCTGGAAACATGAAAGACAGGAGAAAATATTGTCTCCGTTACATATCCATCATTGCAATCCTGCAGTATAATTTAAGTAATCACATACTGCTATTGCGACTGATTATAAAGTAACAATTCATGAGATGAAATCTAAAGGCAAATAGCAGGAGCATATCAAAAGTTAATGAACACAAGTACTAGAGTGCAAATATATTTCTAAGCATATACCTTACGAGCCATGGAAGCACCAACTATCTCATCATGCACCACACAAGTATCAGAAGTCTCGGCTTGGGGCAAGTCGTACCTGGTATTCAAGTTGGATGCAGCAACAGGTACAGCACTTCTCTTCACTGAAAGTTTGAGAAGATGACAATGAACATCACCAAATAAGCTAATTATTACTATCAAATAAGAATATTCTATTGCTAAAAAAATTGTAGCACCCTAAGTTCCATATACCAGCCCATCAAAGAAACAAAGTTCCACGATATCAGAATCACCTCTGTGGGGCTTGATGCAAAAGCAGATAAGAAACATATAAAAACAAAATATGCTCCTGAAAAGAAGGCAGCCTAATGACAGACAAACATACAATACCTAATGACCAGGATGAAAATGATATACTTTATAGGTAAAGACCTAAATGTAGAAGCAAATTCAGAAAAACCAATAATGGGTCAAAGCCGCCTCAAAAGTAGCTAGCAGTTTCTCTTTTTTCTACATTTTGTTCCGCTTTATAATTGATCCACACATGCATTAGTCACTGTACACAAATCAAATGCAGATTAGTAGGAATAAAGGAATGAAGTACCACATCTCTGCCTTCTGGCTGAAGACGTAATTAGCTCTGTAACCTTCTTTTCTGCGACTTGTGCATTTTCAGCTGCTTTCTTCTGAGCTCTTGACACCCTTGGGCTCGCAACTTCTCGAGAAGGAATTCTTTTCTTGGTTTGCATTTCACCAAAGACTATATTATCTACCCAATCTTCTGGGTGTTATTGGTACCTAATTCAGCAGCAGATAGAGCATAGAACCAGAGATACAACCCCGATCAGAGTTTTTGTGCTCAGTAAAATATTTAGTCCACAAAAAAATAGCCAATGATTCTAGAATAGTACAATAATTCGACTACTTTTTGATAACTAAACTAGACTGCATAAGACAAAAGAACCAAATTGCAACCATCATTTAACATTGCTGTAAAGAAAAAAAGAAAGAACCACTAGAGTACTTATTCTACAGATAAAGATAAAACTATTGCAGCAAAATTGAAATATAACTTGATACATAACTCAGAACGCAAATACTTACAGATATATCTTTAAGGTCCCTTGAAATATTCAAAAATGCTTCAGGGGAGTGATCAAACCAAAAAAAGAAAAATATATATATTTTAATCCAACTAAATCTCATAATTTGGCAAAAGCACATTCAGGCAGCATCCCACATTTCTTTTTTTTTAACAGTATGGCTTGGAGGTTGAAATTTGAAATGGGGAGAATAAATATCAAAAGGTAAGCTAAGTGGAAACAGTATACTATATCAGAAATTTGAATTTTATATCGACAAAGTGAGCTTTTTGAAAATTTTGCCATGTTTAAAAGACATCAGGTTTATCCTTTTCTTTTTTCAATCCATATTCAAATTCTGATTTTCTCTCTTTTTTCTTATAAGCTATTTAATAATATTCTGAATCAAACCTTGCACAAGGTGCAAGTGAAAGGAGTTTTCTAACACCAGGCCACAACCTCCTTTCATTCCAATTTTCTCTTCTTACACACAAGATAGCAGCATAAAAATTAAATCTGCAAGTCCAAACTTTCTCCTAACTAATTAAATGGCCTCCGTGTGTTTAGGGTATAAACTTCCGACAGCAACAAGTATAACAATTTTCAAAATTTCAAATTCAAACGAAGAATGTGAACACAAAGTGTTAAGGGTTCACACCCACAATAAGGTAAAACCAGCAAGAACTGAACTGAAACCCTAGAACATAATTAAACATTTCAAAGCTTAAAGTAACAAATAACAGAAACAAAACCCGAACCAACCCAGAAATTCAATAAAACCTCAATTAGAGGTCACCACATCGTCATGCAGAGTTAAGCAAGCCGTCATCGCAACAAATCGTAACAAATTAAACCCAAATGCACGAAACAGACAAGAACAAACCATAAAAACTACAAATACAAGAAGGTTTAAGCTCAAGAGTACTTCACTTCAAAAAAAGACGTACCAGAATACGAGATCGGGGATGAAAAAACTCAGAAGCTCAACTAAAAGCAACACCTCCTGTAATCGAACACAAAAGAACAAAACAGTGAGTGAAGTTAGAGCTGGAAGAGGAAGAAAAAGCAAAGACTGAGCAGCAGAAACCCTAGATTTGTCACCAGTAGAGAGAGAGAAAGGCCTTGGTTTTGGTTTTTCCCTCCAATGACGGGAAAAGAGAGGGAAAGTAAAGAGGGATCGAAAATTTTATTTTTGTCTGAGCGAAGAATTCGCGATGATTAAGTAAAATTGGAAAAAAATTCTTGGATAATGAAATTCCTTATATGAAGAATCTAATTGAGAAGCTAGTTACCACTTACCTACTCGCCGTTTGTGAGAATAATTTCACACTCGCTTCTGGGAACGAACGCGTGTCCTTTAGGGTTGGCGGATTCTAACAGGTGTGCCAGGAGAGAGGAGAGTGGATTATTTGGTACTAACAGAGGGTGGCGCAAGGTGCCGCGATTTGAAACGGCGTCGTTTTCAATTTAAATTGTTTGGAAGAAATTGATTCCGAAAATAAGGAAGAGAGTGGAGCTTATTTGGACTCTCAAGTTGGGCTTCCGCCCACTATTGTTGTGGACAGACTACAACGGGCTGCAGATGGCCCATTTACTCACGTAGATTTTAGATGATCCATGCCCATGGCCCATGGGTCTTAGAAAATTAAACTCTACTTCTTTTTTTTCCTTTCTTTATTACATAGAATCCGAAAGTACTATAATTTCCTTTTAAATCGAGAAAGACGAAGTACAAGTTAGCTTTTTTTGTATATTCAATATGGATCTAAACTCATACTGTAAGCTCGTACCTACACAAATTTTTCACCTGACGACAAGATAAGTTGGGTCAAAGTCTAACGTGTGGCTACAAAAATATTGTTTACGGTGTAAATCAAACTCAACCCATATGAATTAGCAATTACTATCGTTTGAATGTGCACTACATGAATTCATAGGTTTGAGTAATAGCTCTCAAACCAAGTGTCAAGCAAGTACCCCATAATATTTGGGATTGCCTACGTCTTCACTTTGTGTAATCATGTATTAATTATAGTGTGGCAATCACAATTATATCCCCCAGTACTAATGCAATGACTATAAAGAAATTTACATCTGATGGTGGGGGGGTCCAAGCTCAATCATATAATAGATTAATGGAGCATTTACACATTTAATATGGTGAAAGGACTAAGCCTTTCAAGCTGTCATAAGAAAAAAAAAAAGTAAAAGGCAATAGATTTATATCTTCAAAAGTCTTAAACTTTTGGCTTTTTGGGGAGCATATGATTTTTCTTCCAAATAACATCACAATAATAAATACATGCACGCACAGTTAAATATATAAATTGTAGTATAGAAGTCTCACATTTATCGATTCGTTCGATCATTTATATACATAGTTATTGTGCCTACCTAAAACTCAAACCCTACATACTAGGAGAGGACGCCCTTCACACTGGCACCAATTTGTCCGTTTTGGGCCGAATCTCGCACGGCTTTATCTTCTCAAACCTAGCACCCACTCAGACTAGTTTGAGTCTAGGAAAATCGATTGTTACTAGTTAAGAAGTTTCGACTCAATTATATTTTACACTAATTTCTAACATCGAAGCGATGCGGGATCGTAACAAATACTAGAGACGAGTGTATGTTTGATCTCCTTAGCTGGTGGTCGAAATATATATGCGGCATCGACAACTTCCATTTTCCTTGGTTGTTTTAACTATAGGGGTTCATATTATGGTGTTTCAAACCCTCCCCTTCCTAAAAGTGGATACTATGAAGACGGCATCAAAATTGTATATTTCGTTTATTTTGCAAATGTGAATCAGATATAATCTGCTTCAAATATTGCTTTTGATCAAACTCATGCATGGGTCACCTTCTCAGAATGCAAGCAATCAATGTTTTGATTAATTCGATCATATTGTATTCTTAATATTGAAAGATATAACTATTTTAATTTGGTACTTGTTCTACATAGGAGTGACAAAATTATGTTCGGATGATCGAATTTGTCCGATCCGGATTAAACCAGATTTGTACTTAAGTTATATGTCCGAAATATGGGTCCAAACACAAAATGTTTGTCCGGTTTAAAATCGGGTTCTGGTCCAAAACACATAAATATTGTCTAATTTACTTATCCGGACTCTAACTCGGATTAGGTTATTGTCCGATTTATTTGTCTGAATTTGATTAATTAGGTACGCCCGAAATCTAATCCGGGTTAGGATCTAGCCATACAAATATTCCTTAAACACATGTTATCGACCAACCCGGAACCTTTTTTTTTTCCAACCAAGTTTTTTCTCATATCGTCGTAATAGTCATAATATTTTACATTTTTTCATGTGAAATATTTGTTTTTGTTTTTTTTTCTTCTCTGGATAAACAATAGTTGAGTTTTTTTTTTTTTTTTTTTTCCTTTGAGAAGAGTAGTTGAGTTTTCTTGATAGAAGGGATTTAACAATACAAATAAAATAGGAACAATAATTTACAACATATCTGCATACTTGCTCTTATTCTTAGAGCATTTACAATCTCCAAACCCAAATTCTAATATGCTAGACATTGAATTTGTTCTTCCAGAGAGAGAGAAAAAAAAAACACACAAGCAGAGATAGAGACAGAGAGATATAGAGAGAGAAAGATGGGGGGAGAGAGAGAGAGGGGGGGGGGGGGGAAGGCAAACCATTCAGTAGATGGCCTTGTTGAAGCGAGGAACGACGCGACAAGCTAATGGTTTCTTCATCTCAAGAGAGAGTCTCAAGCATTCCGAAAGATCCACTGGTTGGGCCGAGGCCCAATTGAATTGTTGTAAAAGCCTTGCTACCCACAGGTGGACCGTGGTCAGGCCCAATGCTCTGCCAGGACACACCCTGCGGCCCGAACCAAATGGAGCAAGCCTCAGATCCGAGCCCATTATTGGCACGTCCTCTTCCATGAACCTGTCAGGATTAAAAGCCCATGGATTCTTCCAAATGGATGGGTCATGGGTTATGGCCCACATGTTGACCATGGCCGTTGTACCAGCTGGTATGAACACCTTGTCCACGTGGACATCGTGGATTGCAAGCCGGGCCCAGGAAAGAAGTGGGCCCGGCGGATGCAAGCGGAAGACTTCTTTGACTATGGCTTGGAGGTAATGGAGATTGGGGATGTCGGTGTCTTGCACGTGCCGATTGTTGCCAACGCACGTGTCGATTTCTTCTTGTGCCTTTGTTTGGATGTCTGGGTGTAAAACCATCCTCGCCATGATCCACTCGAGAAGTATAGCAACTGTGTCTGTTCCTCGGAATATCATTTCCTACACAAAATATCGTGAGAAAGTATAAAACAACGAAAATTTAATGATTTTAGTGTTTTTTTGTCAAAGTTATCTCAAATGTTGAGATAATACACGTGATTCAGGTGAAATTGTGGACTCCACATGAGATTCATACAAAATTGTGTGCATTCATTCAAGATTTAAGATAGCACAAATAACGGGTTAATACCATTTTTGCACATCGAAAGATAGTCAGTGTTTCAATTTACACATTATTGTTTAAAATGTTTCAATTTGATTACCCAATGATAAAATTGTGGCAATCAATATTTGGACAGTCAACGTGCCACATGTGCAGTTGGACTGCCTCAAAGTGGAAAAATCTACCCGAAAAACAATTTTATTATTGGATGACCAAATTGAAACATTTTAAATAACAGTGTACAAATTGAAATATTAACTATCTTTCGATGTGCAAAAATGGTATTAACCCCACAAATAACATTAAAATCCATAAGAGTGTCAATAAAACAATCATGTGTTTCACGTGTACTAATAACTTAGCACATCCACAATCATATCAGGCATGCCGTGGTGGAGCCTATGAAGACGTGATTTTCACATGATTAAAAACCTTATATCAACAACAAACATTATGCGGGGTTTATTGGGGTCATATCATCAATTTTTTAATAAAAAACGACATCATATAAATTTATCGTTTAAAAATTCGATATGGGTCTAAACTCAAACTGTTAGACCCACACATACAAGAAATTTCTCACCTGACGACAGGGCAAATTAAATTGAAGCCAATGCATGGCCATAAGAGTTTTCCTCCCAATGAAAACAAAACCAAGTTAATGGGATGTTTAAGCTTTTAAGAGTTATGTCGGATGACCAAACAAGTATTACCGACATGACCTTAATAAACTAATGAAACAGTCGTGGGAAGGAAAAAAAGAAGTGGAGATCTCTAGTTGAAAAGAACAGAGAGCTTGCTTTAGAACAATCATCATAAGAAAACAAAAATAAACCTAATGGGAAGCATGTAAAGATATTTTGCGAAGATAATATCCCACTTTTGGCTCTCTATATGTCAACTCCCAATAAAGTTCGTGCTAGAAAACCATGATCACTCGTTGTTTTCTGGTATGTATATGTCCTGTTCCAGTGATTTTGGTCTAAATTAATTGAAGTCACAATGGTGTGTGTGTGTGTATATATATATATATAGAGAGAGAGAGAGAGAGTTTACCCACGAAACAGCCACCATGTCTGCATCATCTAACTTGTCCTGTTCAGGCAAAGATAGCAAAGCACTAAGAAAATCACTTCCACTAATGAAGTCTCCAGCTTGTTTTCTTTCCTTCACAACTTGACCAACCACCCTGCCAACATCAACTGCAAGCCTATGGCACCTCCTCTTCACACCATACAAATCCAAGAATTTAATATTAGGAAAATAGTCCTCCAAATTAAACTTGACAATCAACTCATACCCTTCCCTAACCATATCACTCACCAACCCTTCTTTTTCTGAACCCAAACCTCTCCCAAACACACTCTCAATCATATTTCTTAATGACCCTTTTTGTAATATCCCTCTTAACACCACAACCCCTCTCTCCTCCATTGATTCCAACACATTTTCCACCATTTCATCCACCACTTGTTGCCTTAATGGCTCTAGACCAGACACTTTTCTAGGAGAAAACATGTGAGTAGCTGCAACCCTACGCAGATTGCGCCAGTAAGACCCCGATGGAGCAAAACCAATGGCACGTTCAAACATCAGCAAGCGGGCTGATTGCTTGATCGGACGGTCCGAAAACACGGACCCGCAAAGGATTTCCTTTGCTGTATCAGGGTGGCTACTGATGATCACTGGGGTAGAGCCTAGGCTAAATGCCATGAGCCTGGATGCATTGAGTGAGTTAGCCATGTTAGCCAGCTTGTGATGAGCTAGTGAACCCATTTGAGGCAGGGTTCCAAGCACAGGCCAACCAACAGGACCAGGAATAATCCTTGAAGGCTTCGTGTGGAGATAGTTATAGTTTCTCCATGCAAAGCCTCCAGGGACCAGCCAGAAGTTGAGGGAGAGGGTGAAAAGAGAGGAGACTGAGATGAGAAAGAGAGTGAGAAACCATGGAGAATATTGATTTGTAAACATTAAACAAAGAAGTAAAAGAGGGATCAAGAGGAGATTGCCTAGAAAGAAACCCCTGGCCTTCATTTTTTTTTCTTGGTAAGTTAATAGAGACCCAACACTAGTAGACTTGGTTACAAAGAGGGTTGCAAGGGTTGGTATTTATATATGTAGGAGTTGAAAGTGATTCTGGTTAATTAAGGATATATATGTGATTAGTTTTTTAACCATGATTGGTGGATATCACAATCATGGTTTATGAGCTAATTAAGCATCCAGCTAGCAAAAGCAATATACTCATTGATCAAGCACAACGCCCAAAACCTAGACCAGGATCTTTTTCCTCCTTTTTTTTTTTTTTTTGTACGGACCTAGACTAGGATCTTGCTCCAACACCATAGAAACCAATTATCGAATAACATCCAATATATAGTGCACGAGTGTACGACACTACGACTAGACAACTTTGCACAAAGCGTGCTTTTTAAAGGAGGGTTTACTTTATTTCTTACTACAGGGCTTTTGCGTTATATTTATTAAGGTTATTAGCCAAATATCAAATCCTCTTTTACAAAACTTGGGCAATTGATGGCCACGTATGCAAGATATAAGATCCGATCTGCTTCCTCTGCATCACTCCACATTTCCACGCATGCTACGACGATCACACCTTGCATTAAACATGTAGTACGGTACTTGCCCACAAAGACACATACAGAACGATAATTGCTCACAAAAATAAACGTTTCAATGTTTCGCCAATAAACTCATTGATGTGGCATAAAGAATAATTGGCAAAAAAAACCGATTCAAATTGAATATGGTTGGATCATCGGCATGAGCGTGCACGCAAGTGTCTACATGTCAAAAATTATATATATATATAGGTCTGCTCATATGGGCAGACCCGCATAATACCAAATGTGCGGGCTTCTATTTTAAGCCGTTAGATCAATCTAACGAACTAGGTTGACTTGTCTAATAAAACACAAAGCCCCTAAATTCCTTTTTACTTTTGTCTCCCACATCCGCGACGCGAGTTCGGCGTCCCACCGATGGGACGAAGCTCAAAGAAACAAAGCCGGAACTCTCAGTCGTCGCTGCCTTGCAGTGTCTTCCGTCTCCATAGATTCCTTCCCCATGGTTGGATAATGTTTGTTCGCCCTGCTTCTTACCTGTGAAGGTGAAATTATTGGTTGTAATCTTGAACTGGGTGTAATCTCGAACCATTTTTGGTGTTGCTAAGTCAATACTTGGATGTAATCTCGAAATGGGTTTAAGACGGAATTAAATTCTAGGTGTAATCTCCAACTGTTTTTGAGGTTTCTTAGTCAATTCTTATGTGCTTCCTCTCGCGATGATAACGGTGAGAGGCAACAACCGTTCTCTGTGCTTCGTTGCTGAGTCTGTGCGAGGACTAAGGAGCTGTATCTGTAGGAGGCGGAAGAACGTTACGCGTCTCTATCTCAGACATGGAAGAAAATTGATACTTTGTGGGGATATGTAAATAAATAAATAAATAAATAAATAAATAAATATATATATATATATATAGACGAATTCTCTTATGAGATCCTAAAATGAGTTTATAACTTTTAGGGATTAAAACATTTTTAAAAAAACTTGAAAAAAAATATATTTGTATTTTGATCTGTTTTACAAACCCGACGACATTTTTTATTCGAAACAAAAATCAAATTCAACATGAAAAATGTATGATAATCCTGAATCATTGGATATAAAACAAGACATTTCATACTCTTTTTAGGTTACATTCAATTTTTGTTTCGAACAAAAAAATATCGTTGGGTTCATAAAACGATCAGAATACGAATATATTTTTTTTCAGAATTTTGAAAAATATTTTAAATCTTAAAAGTAAATCCTAAAAATTAGAACCTCATTTTAAAAACTCACTTTAAGACCTTAAAAGTGAATCCTACAAGTTAAGACCTCACTTTATGCAACACCCAATTGTTTGGAATCAAAATGCAATTTCTGCACACAAGACCACTTTGAGCAAACTAAAAAGTTCGAAGATTAATCACAACCATAAACAAAACCATAGCTGGTCCATGCAACCAAAGGGAATCAATCACCACACTATATAAGGTCCTAAATGAATTAAAAATTATCGTTAGAGCGGCCTGAGCAGTGAGCGGGCACAGTTGTGACAAAAACAGCTGGTCCAACGAAAACCATGCAATTCTCAAATAGGAATGACAAAATATGCAGACAAAACGCCAACCAATAAGATTTCTAATTTCCTATCCAGCAAAAATTGTTTTAAATAATGAAATCATCATCAAAGTACCATAGAGACCCTTCACACCCCCCATTAGCTCACAAATTAAATATAAGTAACCCCAATACTCACATTCAAACCAAGACAAAATCTCTGAAAGAAAAGTATGTCGCTCCCACCAGTGAATTCCTTCACAAACTTTGATGCAACAGTGTCCACTTCACTTGGAAAAATAATCAAACATAATTGAGAGGACCATATCCAGTATATTTAATATGGGAGGATCATATCCAGTATATTTAATTAAAAAAAAGCTCAGGTATACGCGTGGAAGCCGTTTCTCCTCTATAATTACACCAATTTTTTTTGCTGTTAGATCACAAGCACTCTACTTTAGGTAAAGCATGACAACCAAGGGGAATATAAAACATCCCACTAAGTCCTAAATAACTCCTATAACCTCATCTATTGGATGGAAGAGGCACGCAATAACAAATTACACAACAACAACCAGTAAAGCTATCAGGGGACCAATAACGAGTATTGTTTCAATGATGCAAAAGTGACCTCTCTTTGCAGCATAAAAATAATCCTTACCAGGTCCTTCTGGGAGTATCCCTTGGAAGAAAAACCTGAAAGCTAAGCAAAGTGCCAAAGTGGGATGCTTTGTTAACTCAATAATAACACCCACCCTATCATATAACTTCTAACATCCACAAATCAAATCCGTGCACATAAAATACTTCATTCTCACACCATTTGCATGGTGAGATTCTTTCCAGCAAGGGAAAGTGCCCAACTCAAATGCGCCAGCTTTACCCTCCCACCTTATTCTATAAATGGTAAGTGGTGGACCTGCCCCACTAAGATACCCTTGATTGCTAAGGAAGTCACAATTGAACAAAGAATATGTAAAATATCATCCTATAGTTGCACAGTACATACAAGACCCCAATTTGGACATTCTTTCCTCACATAGGCCTAAAAATAGTTCACATCATCTTCAACTATCCTGCAGCAGTGAGGACCTAATTAATGTAAAAACAGGTTAATGTGTCATCCTAACAGAGAAAGAGAAATTTTCCCAAAAGTTGAATCCAACCAGGTCTGAAGCCACACAGGGAAAGAACCACAAAGGGACTGAACTTTAATCTAAAAGTGTTTTTTTTTCTTCAATTGGTATATATCTGCATAGGCAAAACTACTATGTTCAAGAGGAACAAAGTTCAAGGGTGAGAAAAGGCACAAAAATTGGCTGCTTATAATATTATTATCCGTATTGTTGGTGAAATAAGCAATTTAAACTTGATGTAATGCTCATGAATGAAGTCTAAAAGCACAAGATGGGAATGTAAAATATAAACGAAGAAAGATCCTTGTATCAGTGATGCAACAAAATACGTCATTACATAATCAGGCCAGAAGTTTAGATCATGATAATAGTTGGAGTACAAAGCTTCAAGGAGTACTACAATTCAAAATTTCATTATACATTGTGCAAAATCGAGCACGAGGTTATTACGTGGTGTCCTTCCAACTTAAGTGGGCGAGTTTGGGTTGGGGACCGAGCGAATACTTGAATTTGCAACTAACCTTCAATGTTTTTATTTAAAGGGTTTCTACTGTCATTGGGCGGCGCATGCATGCAATCCTACAGAGTTGTTCTTTCCTCTATCTCAAACTTAATTTTCCCATGAAATAACTGTTTCCTATCTCATACAAACAATAATTTGGATAAAAATCAAGCGTAGGAAAAGTAATTACACAGAATATTAGAACTAAATCTGTTAGCAGATCTTACTTGTGCTTTATAGCTTTCATGGTTTCATACTTTATATGGATTGCTATATTGCTTTCACTGCATTCTCTATGCTAGCTCAGAATGAATGATCATGATGCACAATATAATTCCTCGTATTTTTGGGCAATTATAAAAATTAAATGCTACAAAATGGCAGAAAATCTGAAAATAACTAGCTATATATATATATATATATATATATATATATATATATTCCTGTAAATCAATTACAGCAAAGAGAAACCAAGTCCGAACGAAAACAAATCATTTGCTAAAGCCATAGAAGATGATAAAAACAAAAATAGTTTTCCTCTTTCGCAGACAATTATAGAGTACATGGTGAAAATATTAAATATCCATGATGAGAAGTCATAATTTAAGAAAAAATTATCAGCTTAACAAAATTAGAAAATAATACATAAGCAACAGCAATCAAAATAAACGTGGCTACAATGCGACATGCAACATTGAACTTACTATAACTTCCCCGGTTCATTTGGTTCATTACTTCTTCATTTTTGAAAACATCCAACAAAAACAAAGACATGGTTATTTTAAACATGGAGCAAGTTTATGGGCTTATCTTGGAGGAGGGGGAGGGATATGGGATTTTGCCATTCCCACCCATGCAACAATTCCAACTGCTAGGATTATCCATCCAAAAATGTCGTACTTGAGATCATTGCTCTTATTCTTCTTCTTAGAACTCTGGGAAAAAAGAGAGAGAATAAAACAGAAATACAAAAAACAATCTACACGAAAAAGGAGTGCCCATCAACAGGCAGTAGTCAATCCAAACAACCATATCACAAATGTGAGAACGATCAATTAATTCATTATTTTATTCTTTCTCCACAACACAAATTCAGGGCCTTAGCATACTTTAACCCATTTCCATTCACAGTTTGTCACAAATCACACCTATAATGGACCATCTCCAATTAAATTAAAACCTAGGTAAGAAAATTGCCTATACAGGTGTCCAAGTGGGCTTGGCATTGGCAATCCTCAATAAAAAGTAATTGCTCAAAACTTTCTGCAAAAATAAAAAATATTTCACATATTATCCAACTACACCAAGGAATATATATGGGATTAGACTAATAATTTACTGAGAGAAGAAGGGGTTCAGAGTCTTCAGACCAACAAAGTCCATCAATCTCAACCATGGCTAGCACTAAACCAGATTGAAGAAAGACTTAACTTTTCACTTGAGTGTATATTAACATGGAAACATGTACCATAACACCATAGAATGATCTAGAAACACAACAGACAATAATAGCCACGAAAAGTACCTAAATTAAGATTGTGATGGGTAATCATTTAAAAAAGTATTATTTTGATAAGGAAGACGAGGAACAGTTGAAAGAAACTAAGAAAGTAAAACAATATTTTCTAGGAGAGGAAAAAGGACATATGTACAAAGTTTTATTTTCCACAGCAGGTTAACATAAAAAGAGGGGAGGGCCAAGAACCTCGAAAGAACGAAAAACTACGTCAAAAGACTCTGAAAGTAAAGTACACACAAATGAGAAAGCTGAAAGAAAAGAAAAAGGTAATAATTAAACAGCAAATATTACATATTTGTGTACAGAGAAAATCATTTGCTTTCACCCACCATCACCAGCAATTGATCATAGTTAACGACTTAAGGCAACCACAAAGATTCTTTTTATTCAAATATTATATATGCAAAACAGGGAAAAGGTCCTGAAAATGCAAGTCTAAAATAAACTTGTGCTTAGGTAAAGCTGCATTTCTCTCACCTTTGCATTAGCAGAAGCAGACGATCCCCCATCCCCACTCTGCTGCTGACTAAATCCATGCTTATGGATCTCCTTGTGCAACTCTGGTGCCTAAAACAAACAGCAATGAGTTCAGCCATGGTCACACCATGATGTCAACTCGAATCGATAAAATAAATATTATCAAAATCATTGTTGAAGCAGTTCCACTAATCCTAAAAATCAATTGATTTAGAACATCGACAGCAAAGAACACCTCCAGCTCAAGGCATCACAAACAAACATAACATCACCAAGGAATCATCCCCACAAATGTCCAACAACTTATCAAGTAACTGAACCTCATAGAGTCCAAGATATTCATCGCACGACCCCTCTGTAAACCAATGATTCCCCACAGAGAAAAATACCAGCCTCTACCAAGTGCATGCTACCGACCACCCAAGGTCACTAATTTGTAAAAAAATTTAACCATGTATTTAAGGTTGTGTTCCATATATCTCGCTTGTCAATATATGTATTTATACAATAAACATTCAAATTATGTAAAAAAGAGTGGAGAAAAATGGTTACATGATGACCACCATAACCACCCTCATACTCTCATAACTCTCATCAATTGTATGGGGCATATGAAGCAAAGCTATTGTGAATGCCACAATATCAAGCCTTGTGGGTTTGGGATCCCTAATGTATCACATCCATAATTCCTGCTCTAAATCAATGGAGCAAATCTATCGAAGCAAAAATTCTAGAGTTCATAAACTACATCCCCAAATACTCTAAGACCAACACATTAACTAAACTGGAAAATGAACTTCAAAGAATAATACACAGATACATGTTCTGCATGTTCTTGGTGGTTCTTCAAAATTATCCATAAAAAAAACTTTTACTGAATAGATAACAGCCAGCTTATATATGCAACCACCAAATTAGAGCTTTCGGAAAAGTCATATTGGATCTTAGTCTAGAATTCTTGTATGTCAAGTAATCATATCCGCATAAACTACTAATCAGAGAAGGTTACAAGAGAATACCTTGGCAGCAACTTCTAAAGACTTGCGGTAGAGTTCATTAGTCGAATCCTACAGTAACAGGTTCCAGCTTTAAGCTTCGGTTAGCACAATGCATGTTCAGAGCTTTAAATTGAATGTTACCTCATCTACTGCTTTTTGGAAAAAATCAGCAGCCTTATCAAAATAACCCTTAGCTTCACCAGGGTCAGAGAGCATAAATGCAAACGAAGTGTGTGCATTCCCCAGGTACCACAGAACATCAGGCTTTGCAGGGTCTATAGACAAAGCCTCCTCTAACTTTGACATTGCATCTAAGCAATTAATATTCATGCTGTCAGTAAATAAAGAAAACGTATTCCAAACAAGAAAACAGCAAAACATGCCAAACATTCAGCCAAAAATACATACCATTTAACATATTCTTTGCTTCTGGAACAGTTTGGAATTGAGACAATTCAATCAATGCTGCACCCCATTTAGCGAGATTCTATGATCATATCCACCATACCATAATATCAAGGAACTTCTCCACGGAAATAATTTCATTTAATTACCCGCCAACACTCAAGAAAATTAAAAAGTTGACGATCAATCATAATAATTGAGAAAAAAAACCATCAAACATCAAGTATATTTACATAAACAATAAGAAGGTAAAATTACGATCAATAAACAGTAAAAAAGAAGTAAAGGGTTCTGCAAAAAAAGAGACGTACATCGGCATCCAACGGGTCCTTGGCGTAGGCAGCCTCAGCGGACTTTCGAGTGTGCTCGAACAGAAGCAACCGATCGAAGTCGCTCTGCGAAAACTCCATTTTTCACGTTCAGGGATGCTGCAACGACGAGTTCTAGGGTTTTCAAGTGAGAGAAATTTCACTCAGTCCGTGGCCGCTTTCTGGAGTTAGGGTTTTAAAAAAAGGGAAGAAAAATATCTTGGAGGGTTTTAGACTTTATCCTTCTGCGATGTGGACGTACAAAAAGTCTTCTGCCACGTGGACGTCGTTGGGGGTTCGGGGAGATAAATCTCTATTTCGTTGCAGCAGGATTGCAGGAGGTCGCCTATGACCGTGCCGGACGACACCGCCAGCGAGTATTTTTTGAGAGAACTTTTCAATGTGAGATTTGAATTGGTTCACTTGGAAAGTTTAACAGTCGAGATTTTAGGAATTCTCGGAATTTCTCCGATTCCTCACCGAGAAATTTGCAGAAACTGTAAAGGAGAAGAAGTGAAAGATGGTGAAACTCGAGCACGTGCGAATCGTCGTTAAGAGGCACCGGTCAACTAGCGATGTTCTCATCGGCGAACTCCCGGTGCCAACTCAGTCATCGGATCGGCCGGAGACTGATAAGTGCCATACTCGGCCAGCCGCTGGAAAACTGGCACCTCCAGGTACTCGCCGAATTGACCATTTGTTCTCTAAGCCTGCAAGCGACACCACAGTTCAAACGAATGAACCCTAGATTCTCTTTTATTTTCCATTTTCATTGTCGAATTTAAGTTCCATCTGTTGTGATTATAGAATGGCTAGATTTAATTCGAAATCAAACTTGCAATTCAATTATGTGTTGACTCAATTTTACATGTTCACTATGTGTGCTTGTGCTTTGTGTCAAATATTTCCTGCATAGACAATGAAAGTCAGGAGAAGTTCTGCTTTACATGCCTAAAAAAGCAGTAAATTGCAAATACACAAAATCTATACATGCCATAGAAGTAGCATCCTCAAAGCTCTTATTTTTGCCTGCAGTCACGAACTTGAGGTTCTGGATGCATAAATACTCAAATTTTGTTCTTAATAACTTTATATGACATTATTGTTCTTCAGGACATAGTCTGTGCTTATTTTAAACGATTCTGCTCCATGACTCCCAATGGCATTGGAAATCTAATTCAAAATTCAGGAGACAAAGGGCCAGAAAATGTTGACACCACTGAAGCTGTTTCATCTCTAAGATGAGAAGCGAAGTTGGATCGAGCAAACATCTTTTGGTTATGAATTTTCCTTCCTTCTTTTACATAGGAAATGCCTTGAGTTGCAGAATTGATACTGTTGGATTCCATCTGTTGAATACCTAGAGAAAGCCTTCTGTTTAGAGGGGTAGCAGTACTACAACCTCCATTTAAACTCATGTTTAGAATACGGCGACTACTGGTGCCTGGCCTGAACCCTATCACCTTTTCATGCTCGAGTATGACTTGGGTTTGCACCTTCTTATTTTCCTGCATCATCAGCCTCTAGAATAGGTAAGCTCATTATAGATGCCCTACCATGCTGGTTTTTCTTTTTATTATTTTTTGTCATTACATGCTTATCTTTATAAAATGTTTCGAAGGCTACTACCATAGGAGGAATACAAAACATGCATATTACCCTTTGCTTTTGCTTCTCCTCCTCCTTTTCTTGCCTTAGCATGTTGTATTCTTCCAACATTGCCAGGAGAGGTACCTTAGAAAACCATAAATCATGCAACAAATTTATTAGGTCTCCTAATAGGAGCTTAAAATCTATTATAAACCAGTGCAGGATCAATTCATGGATTCACAACATTTGAAGTATTTCAAACTTTTCATGGATTTCCTACATTAATATAGATATTTATTTATTGAAGATACATTTTTTTTTCTATTAATGAATTTGACTAAGAATATCCCTAAACAGGACTTTTGAACTGATGGTGCTACTTGACTAAACTTTACCATTGCAAAACGAGCTTTTACATTTTATCGTGTCCAGCCAAGGAGAATGATTCTTATAGCAGCTCTCCATTGATCTAGAAGACCTTATTGCTGTTAGGAAAACTTGCTTTATAACAAATGCATTTTTTTGTTTGATACGAAATCAACGCCATTGGAAAAAGGAAAAAAAGAATGTTAAAACAAAAGAGTTGACTGAGAATGCTTTTTATCCCCCTCTCCCCCTTCAATGTTTAGCCGGGAAAACAGCAGTTATTAGAGAAATGAAAACCTTACCTTTGTGTTCCTCGTACAACATTAAGGACATTTCCTTTTGCTTTCAAACCACACACATAAGTAGCAGATAGTCAAATGAAATAATAGGTTCAATACAATCTCCTGTAATAAATTATCTTACCTCATCATACAAGAAAACTTTGTTTCTTTCTTCTTCCCAGCTTTTAGTCTTTTCCATAAGTGAGTCCACCAAAGCTGCATAATGTTTCTATGTAACTAACAAATACATATATGCATACATTGACACACAAATGTAGATAGCTATCTTCACGCATGTATCCATAAATGTTATTTGCAGGCCCTATCACTGTATGTTTTGAGATTAAAAGGAATTGCTTGCAATCAATACAGATATTAATTCCAACTCATCCAGGTAACATCCTACTTGGTTAAGCTTGCATGTAACACCGCTTTAAGTGCATCTTCTATGTATTTTCTGTCATTTTACAATTTGGTGAAGGAGTGCTGGAGTGGTGATGGTATGGAGAATGTATTAGGGTAAAAATTTGCTCTACAAAAATTGTTTTTCTCGTTTGACATAACTAGATCAAAGCATAGAAGTTTTGATGTCCAACTTCCTTTTGGAGTTAGAATTGTAACATATTGGAAATTTCCAATTCTACCTTGGATTTTTTTGACCATTATTCGGGCGCGTTCTGCACGTCTCAGGTTTTTATGAGCACCTCTGCTAACTGAATATCGATTCTGATCCTGAAAACATGCGGGCAATAGGAAACATGATCTGGATACAGCAATTGGAACCTATTAAACTTGATGTACATCAGTTTGTGGGAGAACTAACCATGCTATATTCTTCTAACCAGTGCTCTTCATCACGTGCTAACAGCCATTTTTCCACCTTCTCCATTATTCCCTTCCTGCTAGAGGCTTCTTCTCTTACTTTTGAAATCTGTTCATCCATGCTCATGAGGAGATCAGCGTGATCAATCTCCCCTATGGTACGACTAATGTCAGTATCTGGGCCATAGCAGTTAAAAAGTTGAAAAAGAACAAATTTTTTAACTGAACCTACCAGAGTTTATAAGCTTCATGATATTTTCCATTTCTAATCTTGAAGGGATCCCCATATGTGAGTTGTTGCATATCTCCTCCAGTTCATTCTGTTTCTTGAGAAAAAGTTCTTTCATTTTGCTTGCTTTTAACTGATCCAGTCTCTTGACTTCAGCCTCGGCCTTAAAAGGAATTTAATTAACTGTTATGTGTAGTTGCTTCCAAAATGTTGCAGTCAATAAATCATATATACTTACCTGCTGAATTATATTTAACGTAAGGCTTCCGGGATCTGCTACTTCCACTGAGGAGACTGATAATAAGCCAGTAACATGTGAGAACAGTCGACGATCTTCATAGGGTGTGTCCATAAGATTCCACAAGTTTGTCAGTGCTGTTCCAAGATGGTGAAGCTGACAAATTCAGGAAAAACAGAGTGGGCTGAATCTTAGTGATAAAGAACAAAAGGGGTGGAGACGATGAGTGTGGCTGGAAACCTGGAAAAAACCTTGAGTGCACTAACTATATCATAAACTTCTGATTTTACCATATTTTTGGTTGCTTCATCTTCACATTTCAAGTTACATGTCATCATTCTGAGTATTTATATCTACATATCACCTAGGCAGCATGATTTTCTGCTGCATAGGTGCCAAATCTTGTCGAAATAGTTTGCTTAAAAGAGGGTCTACTACATAAGACTCACCTTCTCAAGTCGCTTTTGTTTTTCTTCCTCGAGGGATACCACAGTGCTGTTGAGTTTTTCCAAAATGCTGTCACTTATGTTTTTTGATATTCCACAAAGTTCATTCAAGCTTGGATGAACCTTTGTTATAATCATGGAAGACTCCATACCCAATGTTGCAGATAAATTCTGGATTGTGCCTATATATGCTTCTACTCTCTGGAGCCTGTCGCTCTTTGGTGTCAATACGAGAAGGATACATGTTTAGAATCCTTGTTAAAGGAGGGTAAAGACCCACATATATTTAAAAAAGAAAGTCTGCGGAATGTACGCAAAACATTCCCAAATCATTGTCGTGGTACCTTCTCATTATGGAGTGTTTGTAGCTCAGTCTGACATTCTTCAAGTTTCTTCAGTGAAAGATCATTCTCGTTTATGATCACATTTGTTGATGAATCATCATATACTGACTGACCTGCTATTTCTGCTGATATTCTCTGAATCTGCCCTTGCACAGCTCTGAACTGGTTGACCCTCTCTTCTTTTCTTAACCGCATCTCCCTCAATGCAGGTGTGATGGCATCGAGCTGCTCCTTCAGTGTTCCAGAAATCTTTTCTGGCTGTATAGATGGTAATTGTAACGAGCATGGAAGTATGAGCCAGGTAAAAATCATTAGGGCAAGGTGAGCACTTGTTGGAATTTGGCGATTAAATAGGCAGTGTATATGCCCAGTTTAAATTATAGCATGCTTGGCCTTTAGAATTACAGGGAAAAAGGTATTGTGATGCATATGATTCAACTTTAACAAGGTAATATATGAGTATAATATATTTGCATCAGGAACTAGATTTTTTTTTCCTTGATGTTTTTATATAATATGCAATGCTGTTCCTGGATTCATACGCTGTTGAATGATTTGAAGTTCTGATTACACAAGGGCTATTAAAATAGGTCCCATTTACGGGAAAAAACCTGCAATTGTTTTCTAATGCGTGTCTGACTACTGACAGAGATTGATGGATAACCTACCCTTCCAGGAAGCACTCGTTCTCCGAGCGACAAAAGAAGGTGGGTAAATTCAGCTTCAGATTCTGCCAACTCCTGATGCAGACGAGCCCTTGATATATTTGCATTGTCCACTTTTCTCCTATAGACCTCTAAACACTCTTGTTCTAGATCCAGCAGAACCTTCTCTCTTTCAAACTTATCCTCACCAACTTCATCCCATATCATCTGCTTTGTATTAAGGAAAATGAAAAAAAGAAGTTAGAAAAAGCAAAGCCCATTAGATTATAAATATCACTATAATTTATAAACGATCACTTGCCTGCAATTCTTGAAGTAAATAGCCACATGATGTTTCTATTAACGTAGAGCTTCGCATTCCAATAGGTGTATTAGTTGAACCCATCTACTGTCTTTTTGGTTTTTGGTGGAACTGGAGAGATGCTAGGATATGTTGAAGGAAATGGTTTTGGAACAGATGCGTCCTCCACTACTTCTTTCAGTAGCTGTGGGTCTGCTCTCATTGATAACTGTGGAGAAAGACAGAGATGGTGGGGGCTTTGGGTGTAAGTTTTGCTTGAAAGACAAGGCTGACAGTGGTAGGTGTTGTTGAGGCTGGCTTTGTGTTCAAGGATCAGCCAATTCAGTTGATGCTCCAGCACAGCTATTTCCCATCCTTTCTGAAAATTGAAAAGGTAAGAGACACATATTTGTCTTTACCATAATTCATGAAAGCTAAAGAGTTTCTTATTCTGTGATGTTTCACTTATTTGTCACAATCGAATTAATCTTAGATAGAGATTTATCTAAATGCTTGATTCCCAAGCAATCCATACTCGGATGAAAAAGATATTACATCCAATGCTAAAATCTGGACAACCAAAGCTTTTTGCTACAAGTTAGTATTAAATCACCCTAGTACTAGGGTTCGAATCTCCCTTCTCGTTTAAAAAAAAGAAAGTATTGAATCATCTCCAATCATGACCCTGCACGTGTTAGAGACATTTTGTCCAATTCCAGTAGACACCTAGTTTTTCAAAAGCAGCGTCCCACCTTATTCACCTTTTGTGTACCACGAATAAGTGATGATTAGTCTTCAACTCCTAGCTTTAAGATTGAATTACTTGGAAGGGATAGACAAGACTCTTGAATCTTTATGTAGCAATGAAAAAGGTCGATTTTTTATATTGAGAACACATCGGGAACACATCAGAACTTAACCCAAATCCATAAACAGGAACACGCCGGGAAAACATTTGGAATGCGATTCATGATGAGTGCGGCCCTCAGACCTAAGGATAGGCCACCTCAAATTTGGGTTTGAAATTTATCCAGCTTCGGAGCATCAAAATTGAAAGGAAAAAAAAAGCAAAGATATCGACATGTTATAAGACTTAGTAAGATGCATTTTAAAATCGTGAACCTGTAAGGTCCTGGAAGGCCATATGAAAATCTTGTGATGGGTTGGGTTTGGATTTGTGTTTGGGAAGGAAGACAAGATCTTATAAAGATAGTCAAGGTCAGGTTAGGGAGTCCTAACACAGAAGCTCCTAGTTGTTTCCACACGAACAAAGCACTTGTGGAATGGTAGAGCAAATCAAAGCCAATAGCCATCCTCCATAGGTTTCGTTCATGCATCTAGAGCTAAAATAGACCATACCAAGTACCAACAGTCTGTAATGACAATTCATTTCAATATCCTTATCCAAATTACTTTGAAGGCCGCATTCTTCTCAGATGGAAATACACAATTTAGAAAATAAGAAGAAGTTGCTGCCTCACCATTGTCTTTGTTCTTTAGCCGGGCCACACCCATCAGAATACAAAGCTTAAAACTAAATGGCAGGGCCAGGATTTGCTGTATACACTATACAAAAACAATTGAGATTTCACTCCAGTATGTGTGTGAAAAAGAGAAAGGGATGTACAAGTTTGAAGTTAAATAAAAGCGTGCAGGAAAATGAAGTTCCAGTTGACTTGCTAACTGAGAAGGAAATAAGAAGGCATGTCTTCAATCCGTAGAACATCATCCATTAGAAGTTCTCTTTCAAGCTGAGCCCTGGTGGATTTCAATACATCCTGCAAACAATAAAACATTGTATGATTCTGTAAATGGCAGAAGATTCACTGTCAATTTTGTTGAATTAGGAAGTAAGTAGAGTACACACGTTGAACTCCATATAATTGGCATTCCTCTCTAGCCACTGCTTGTCCATGACCACAAAAGCCACACAATACAGCAAGTCAAATGCCCATTCATTTTCTGGATGAGAATCAGAACAATGTAACCGCAGAAAGAATCCAGTGAGTTTAGGCATCCGCTCAGCTTCATATAACATGACTCAAAAGTCAAAACAGAGTTTAGGGTGCACTGCCGGGCTCTTACCTGACAACATTTGTAAGAAAACTGATCTGACAAATGTCCTAGGTTTTGCTGCAAACAAATAAATGGACTTTTATTAACAATATTCACACCAAAAAAAAAACTAAAAAGGGACTTGAGCTTCAAGCTAATTCACAGATAAAAATGTGTTCATGGATCAGTTCGGTCTATAATGAGCTTGACCCTCCAAAAGCTCAACTTCGGAAATTCTAGTATAAAATGGGAAGAAGAACATCAGTTTCTTACAGGCCTCAAGGTCAAGCATTTGCATGATCATGAATGTGATATTTACACCTGCAACAGCAAATGGATACTCCCAAGAAGATCGCTTCCCTCCTTGTTTCTTCAATAAACGTTGAAACGATGTCTGGAACAATTAATGGAAGAGAGTATAATCAAAAGACAATGTATGTTTGCAAAAAGACACCCACAGCAAAGTCTGAAGCCCTTAGTTATCTTATTCCACTTTCCAGCAAATGGTATTTAATCTATATGATTGGCAAGAAGATTGAATATCGAAGTGCTTTTACTGTATGACAGCTTATGTACTTACTGAGAATGTCTTTGCAAAGAATACCAGGTTTTCCAAGGAAATGAATCCAGCCCCTCTGTTTATCAGAAAGAAACAGAAAAAGAAAAAAAAAAAGAAAAGAACGTATAGCTAATTGTTTTGAGATGCCTGACTTCAATAAAAAAATTGTATACCATACACTGAAAGAAAGCAAAAGACAAAGGAAAACCAACCTGAAATCAGTAGATGGATCTCTTCCTTGCCATCCCATTTCTTTCCATTGATCAGATATCAAACCATGCAGTTCCTGACCAGGAAATGTAGCAGACCATAAAGCTTTCAGAGCTTCCTGTTTTCAAGCAGATTGCTTTGTGAGTTCCTAGATAGAAATTCTTTAATCCTTGTCCAGAAAGAAAACCCAGTTTGGAAGCTTATATTATGCCACCCTTGGGTTTAGCCCCTGCCATCTAGGCATTCTTTCATGTGTGCAATTGGTCATTTGAAAAGAGTTCCTACTATGGATGTTTCATTTTTGTTATCTTGGACAGTCTCACAAGCATTTCTATGCTATATTCAACTATCAATTTTGTGAACACCAAAATGCACCTGGTGATCCGGCCTAGAAGAATCAAAGTAAACCTTCATCCGGTGCTTCAACCTTCTCAGTCTTTCTTCCTGCATATATTTGGACAAGTCCATCACATACAGATACAGCACACTATGTTTATGCAAGAACAGTGGCAACCTAACAGCCAGCTAAAAGAATAGCAATATATACAAGACTAGTATTCCCCAAAATTGTATGCACTCTTTCACCAGAATTTGATGCAGTTTTAAGCTGAAGAATGCATTCTTTATGCTATGCAAAGGGCACAATCCAGAAAATAGAAAAGACACAAAATTCCAGCAGATAGGAAGGATTAATGAGAGAGAGTGACCAACTATACAATTGTCAGCTCCCGTTAATATTTGAGGCATTTTGCTAGGGGTAACACAACCACTTAACCATGGAAACAATTCAATAGAGAAGTTGTCAAGTGACTTCAAACCAGTAAGGCATGGCCAAGAAGTGGCAACCTCATTGGTTCAAATATGAAAACTGATAATTTTTTTATAAAAAAAGAGTGTTTCGCGCTCCTTTCATTTATTTCTTGATAAATTGGCGTACTTGCCTGTAGGGGAGTCAGGTTGATGCAAATTCTTTCATAAACACCCTTTCGCTTAAAACAAACACAAGTGAGGCCCTTACCAATCCAAGTTGGTGTCCCACAAGTTACATCATCTGCATAGAACGATGAAACCAGTTATACAATTGCATCCACAATCTACATACAAGCCATTGCCCAAATAAACATCCGGGAAGAACATCAAAACGTGCCAGAAATAAACAGAGCAAGCAGTTCTTATCAACCTGACAAAGAAACCAGACGAAGGCATTTCATAGCAGCAATGTGAAACAGCAATACTATTTAAAACTCACACCAAGAAGTTCAACTGCTCTAGAGACCAAGTTGCAGTTTCTCTACAAAGCGGGGACACTCATGGTCACTTGGGTATGGCCAAAATTTATAACCAATCAAGCACTTCAAAAGGTAGTAGGGGCCCACTGACAGGCGGCTGGACATAATAGCCCCACGTGCCCCACGCAAGAGACGTTACGGTTTTCACTCTAGTCCATATAAACCATAGACATCAGAGACAAAATCAAGTGGTCTTTTGCGTGGAGTGCCATCCCAACTCGGCAACTCCTATTAACGCACAACCAGTGCAGCTTTAACACCGCCCATGACAAAAGCAAACTGGAGAGTACAGGGTTTAAGCTTTCAACACCCGCTGCTCTGGGAGATTGCGGATTGGGATCACAATTCGACAACAGGGGAACATATAACATGTGTTGTAGAAATGAGTACTTAAGCCAATCTGGTCGGAAATATATACACGCGCTCCTAATGCGTGTGACGGAAACCTGAACCATTCCTCCTAATATAATGTTGCCAGAAAACGCACTATCTGTCGTCCGTTCGACACGTCCTCGTGAATAATGAACCTCAGAACAAGGAGAAAAAAAAAAGCACTAAAATTTAATAAAGTTCTAGAGCCCAATAGATTGACGGGCCATGAGTCCATGACCGTCCACATGAATGTGGGGCCCAATAAATTCACCGGCCACGAGTCCATGACCGTCCACGTGAATGTAGGGCCCAATAGAATTGATGGGCCATGATTGGGCTGAACCCCCCAGTGACCAGTGTGATGTGCCCTGATTTGCGCCAAATTCTGTATGGTCCCTATTCCCGGTGATGGCGATTTTAAACTAATTTTTCAGGAAAAAAAAAAAAAACTCCCATCATCTCTCACTGTCTCTGTCTCTGCAACAATAGTACTGGTAACATTCACCGATTTCACTAACGCCTGTCCTTAATTTCATGATTTATTAATCAACAAACATTTAGCGGTTTCAGATCGCTAAACTGAGAAGGAGCCGATCGTGGAGGACTTGACATGTCCTAGTGAATCCACAATAGAAAAGTTCTATTGAAAAATCGTAAATATGAACCAGAATCCTCTAAATCAATCGACTAAGAACACGTAGAAGAATTTGACAAAAACAAAGGTAAAAAACTAGATTAAAGTGAATCAACATAGCATCGCATAGTCACAGATAGGGTGAGAGAGAGGAACCTGAAGAAGCAGAGCCGTGTGAGCATCGATTGATGGATGAAGAAGGAGAAAGTGTAAGGATTGCGACGCAGTTACCTTGAGCCCTAACTACGCTCATCTGGAACCACTTGCTCTCAAATTCGGCAGTAACAGGGCGCTGATAGTACAGCAAGAAGAGAGAAACGGAGAAGGGAAAGGACGGGTAGTGTTGTTCGTGACCTTTTTGTGATTGCGAATTAGTGCGATTGATAAATTGTGTCGAATGACGATAGCAACCTGGTCCGGTCCCGGCAATTATGTACACTATAGAGTAAGAAAATGTATTTATTTATTTATTTTCCTTTTTCGTCTCCAGTGGCAATAGAAGGTATTTAAATTACTGGAAAAAAGATGTGAAGATTTATTTATTCCAATTTAAAATCAAAGTTTTCAACGTAAAAAAAAATCCGGATTTTTAAATTTTGAAAGGTAGTGAATGTTTGAAGACTTACAGCATTCACATTGAGATCCATAAACACACCACTTGCATACAACTGAGCAAAAACTTCTGTTTGAAACGGCTTGGCAAGAACATAGCAGCAAAAGCAATTGCCATTCATATGAAACATAAGCCAAGTAGAAAGACAAGGGTTAGCTGCTCTAGAGTTTTCTGTATTTGATGACTTGTCTATTGAGTAAACTTTGTGGAAAAAAGAAGAGAGAAGATAAACAGCTGATTAAAAGCAACTCCTCTCTAAACTCTCTGCGTAAACAGCCGAGGATGCCATTGCATTATCAAGAACTCAGTTGAGCACCCTTCTAAAAGAAAGGAAAAGGATCAGTAACTATGGTACAGAGAAGATGATGGGATTGAGGTATTTGTAACTATCGAAGAATCTGATTCGCCGTATTGATAAAGGAGGTGGAATGGAAGAAAGGGTAAAATCAAATTTAAGATGAAATGAATCAGAAAAGCTGGTTGAAGTTCTGTTTGGGGTTATAACCACCTCTCATGGTTCCCCTCATAGGTTGTCAGTATGAAAAGGTTGGATAAGGTTGTGAATGTACGACGTCACGTAAGCCAGTTCAAGAGATCATCTCCTCCACCAGTCTGGGACTTTCAATCGCTGGCTTCTATGAATAGAAAGTTCGACCCAAGGAAGCTTGTGCTTTACCTGTCTCCATAGCATATCAACAGCATCTTCTTTTTTCGGTGGATATTGAAATTCGTAGTGATGGGAGATATTCTTAAGACGTCTCCACATTTCAATCCATCTCTCCTTTGGAAATTTCCGGAGCTGATTGACAATGTACCCAGGTTCCTCTGCCTCCTTAACAGAGAAGAAAACTGAGAACTGTTTGTAGTCGATTTCATCCTCATAAGGGAGCTCAATTCTATCACTCACGATAACAGGGACACAGTGACTAACTATAGAATCAAATAGACGGCAAGATGAAGGGGTGTCTCCAGCAGGGTTTAGGCAGAACTTTGATGAGCGCATTCCTTGTGTAGACTGGCATATAATACAAGAGAACAAATGAGTTAGGGAAGACTTTACTCAAAATACTTCAATATATACATATATCAATTGATTTGGAGGTCCAGACCACTCATGAAATAAATAAGACTCCTATCCTGGTGCAAAAGACAATATTTTGTTCCTTTGGACAACTCACAGATCCCACTAGGAATTTTTTTCTCCTTTTTTTTTTCCTCGAGAAAGGATGTAAAATATGACAACAGAATAGAAATGATCAAGCGCTTGATAACAATGCAATGTGAACATCAAAAAAGATTTATTCTAGGGGGGGGAGGGACTAGATGTCCAATAAAAATAATTTTGAACCGCCTGTATAACTTTACTACATACCGCTTTTATTGTTTCCGATGTTGCAGAGCTCCTCTCATAATGAACATCATCATAACCAGATAATATCTTGGTCAATTTAGCCCGAACTATGCCCCCCTGGAACAAGCAAAACCCTTGTTGATCAATGCTTAATCTAGACGGAGGGTTTTAATATGAATATGAAAGTATCCAACTTAAAAACATACATCCTTCCTGACAGTATTCCCTCGGAAGAAAAGAAGCGTGGTACGAGACTCAAATGGATCAGGAAGGTCATCGTCTATGAAGGACTCCACAACGTGTACATAAGGTGATACCACATCTTTGCTGAGGTTTGACATGTTCCTTGGATAGCGACCAAAATCTACAACAAAGAAAATAGATGCATTCACCTGGTCCCGTAGAAATCTGAAAGCATTTGGATGTGTCATGGGAATGACATGATCTCTGCCTCCAGATCGCTGCCAGTATGTAGATTTGTGCAAAAATTCCACTAAATCAACCTGAAATCAGAAGAAACCCATATTCAACTGCAACTAACAACAGAACTTCAGACAAAGATATCATGTTGAGATTGTAGCATTTTGAACATCTTGATTTGTGAGGGGTAACAAAAATGCTAAAAGTAGACAGCACTAAAGGCTGGATTTAAGTAATTAAAGGGTTAATTACAATTGATACTGTTAACCACAATTATGAATTATCCACCACAGTTAGAATGGAACTACTCCACATCACCATGTCCACAGTGCCCTGGTCCACATCATACCCACCCATATAAATTTATGCTCTCTCTCCTGATGGACTCCTAAGTCCTAATAGAAAATGAAAATAAAAAAGCCAATACAGACAGCTATCAGCCAATTATCACCATGCTCAGTCTCCACTCAAAGCAAAGGATTGAGCCAAACTGCAGAATTTGAGTTTAGCATAGAGTAGCTTGCACAAAGCTGGATTTGTTCAAGAAGATGTTGGTATTCTACTTGAAAGATGATTTGAAGAGTGATAGAGGGAAGTAAGCCTCAAGAGACAAATCTTAGGTGAAATATGTGGCAAGAACATCCTAAGGCTGCAGCTGATGACATTAAGAGCTATATACTTCACACAAAAGTTCTTGTTTTCTTGCCCAAAAAAGATCTTGATGAGAAACACCCACTCTTGCCCTCCCACTCCTACGAACTCTTGGAAGTATTCTCAATCACAACTTGACCTCGTTAAAATTGAAGAAGGTACGAATTGTTGATTTTTCATAATCCATGAGCACATGTGTTCTTCACACATGCAGTCCATAATTTCTAAATTTTAACCTCATTGAGATTCACACAATTCCCATCTCACTATACGCCAGAAAAGGTCCCACTGTCAAGTAAGGTAAAATTATTAGACTATATTTAACATACATTCCGAGGAGACTAACAAAAGAGGAGAAGCAAAATTGAATTTGATTTTAATAGATCATCTGTGAAAAAAGAACGGCCAAAATACTCTTGGTTGCTTTCCTCCCCTTCCCAAATGTTCTGGATTTCCTAAGATAAAGAAGCACAAAAGAAATCCCAAAAAATGAGAAGTCAAAAGGAGGCAGCATTTTGAACTCACCGAAACTAATTTAATGTCTTCGACCACATCATTTTCATTTATATAGATAGTTCTTACTTGCAATCCTGAATTTCTAAATTTAGTCCATATCAGATCTCACCAACTCGCATCCACCTATATGAGCCAAAATAAGGCTCTACAGTCGCAAAAGGCAAAGATGATGGAATTCTGTTGTTCAGCTAATCCAATCCAAGGAATGAAGGGAATATCCAAAATGAGATTCAGAAATCCAGTTTGTTCCAAATAGTCATTTAAGAGATTATATGTGGACATAATACTAAACCATGTTGGTTACTTGTTTATGCTTAAAAAATGTTCAGAATTTCCATAGACGGCAAACAGCCTAACACAAAACGAATTCAACCAAAAAAAAGGGGAAGAAAGCATTTCAAACTCAAAAAAACTAATCCAATGCCTTGAACAACAGATTTCAATGCCACCAATAGTTCTCCATAATCATATCACTGTCTCGCACAAAGTGCAGTAACCAAATTACAACTAACCAAAAAGAAACTCACCACCAATACAATGAATCAATTAAGTACCTGCAATTGGCGATCAATTTCCGTCTCCGGATCTGTCATGGTATGCCCGTGACTATTAAAACTCAGCGACGAGAAAAACGGCACGAAGAATGCATCAGCGCTTTCTGGATCCATAACCCTAACCGCCTCTCTCTCCTCTCCACCACCTTCATAAAAGAGCGACGCCATTAACCAGTATTCCACACTGTGTTGCTTCTTCAGCCCCCAATTCGATGGCCAGGGAGGCAAATTCACAGCAGTAACCGGTTTGTCGTCAGGGCTTCGGCGATCAATCATCCCGACATGGAACCTCCTCGGGAGTTCATACATGTAGACCCGGAGAGGCTGTCCGTTTGCACAGAGAGTGCGTGCATACGGCGGTGACTGTAGCAGAGGGAAGAAGTACGGTCTAAGATCGACGGTGCCGATGTAAACTGAGCATGAAATCAAAAGGAGGAAGGCAAATATGAGAGAGGCTATGACGTTTCCATACATTTTTTCTGCAGATCTAGCGGTGCTTTCTCATATTTTCACATCTCCCTCGCAGAGAGGCTGAGCTCTGCCGTTGCTCGCACCAACTGAATTGTCCGTTTACTGTTATATTGTAGAAGGCAAAAATGAGGAGTAATAATTGGGAGTTAATTCCAACAGTCCCTGCAATAATGATTTATTATGCCTTTTTTCTTTTCCTCACGAATAAGAATGAGTTTTTTCTCCAAAGTAACACTCTCACAACAAGTATTTCCCAATATAACACTGGGATGAAAATATTTCTCAATTTAGCACTACACTCCATTTACACCGACATGATTATTGAAAGTTTTTTACAATCACGTCATTCGTATTGACGTGTTTGTTTTTTGCATAGTCACGTTGTTGCTACTGACGTGACTAGTGTTAGACTTTAATCACGTCATGAACAATGACGTTACTTAAAAAAGATTGAGTGACGTCGTTCTCAATGACATCACTTTTAGATCTTTGATAAGTCATTCTGGTTCTCCGTCACTTTGTGTCCTTCACGGATCCGATAAAAGATCTTTGCCCATGTTTGTGGTACCGAAATCAATCTTTCTAGAGGGTTCCTACTCCAAGCGCTTGAAGGATCTGATCATCACTTGTGAAACCCAAATCGTATCAAGAACTCAAGCCTAGATCTACTCAGCCATGAAGTCAAGATTTTCAACACATCCAAGCCTAGATCTACTCAGTTCTAACAATCACAAACCAGAGAGGACTTTCTCTTTATTTCAGAATACCCATTTATGCTGCGCAGGTCATCGATTAGGGAGGAGTATTTGGATTGGGAGCAAAAATAACAACGATGATGGGGTTTTGCTGTTGTAGTAGATGATGGGTTTTGATGTTGCTCAATCAAAAATTCTGATTTCTTTGGTGGTGTTGGCAAGGAGGGGATCAAAATTTATGGGTCCATATGGTGTCATCCGTAATGATCCTCCAGCTTCATACCCCTCAACTGCTTCTACCTTACTCAAATGGGTTTTGTAGTGTATCAAGAGAGACATAGGAGAATGGTCGGGCAAAACACAAGAATAAAGATCACGTCAATAACGTTGGCGTCACTTTATGACGCCATTGTTATTGGAGTGATTGTTGAAAAAACAATTACATCATTGTAAAAAACTCACTAATCAGGTGTTATATAAGGAAATATTTTCTTCTCAGTGTTATATTGAGGAATACTTGCTCTCATAGTATTAGTTTGAAAAAAAATTCGAATAAGAATTATGTGAATAAAAAACGTTTTTGATTTTTAAAAATTTTAACTTTCTAATGTTGTAAGTGAGCCGGTCCGGTCCGGAAAGGAACGGCCCACGAGTGGCCAGATGCGTTCGTGGTCCGACTCGGCCTATTTGGTCACAGTGTGCGGGCCGGGCCCTAAATTTTTGAAGTAATTGTGTTTTAGCAAGGGTTAGAACCATGAAGACTGCGTTACTTCTGCTTCTACGACTTCACAGTTCACAACCATCAACTCCTCCGTCGCGGGCTTTGTCTCTGTATCTTCGACGATCTTTTAAATTTTCTCGGTAAGTTGATTCTCTATTCTCCTCGATCGCCGTAATGATTCGTCACTCTGATTTCGTGCTTTTTGGTGCGATTATAGTGCTCCATGTCCGATGTTTGGTTCTCCTTGAGAAATCCAATTATGAATCAGTTAAATTTGTTGCTTAAATCTGCATCCAAATGAAGCGATTAGATATCTGTTCTTGATTTCGAGTGTCTCATTTTTGTGAAACTTTGTTTTTCGACTTCGTTTTCCGGTTTAGGGTTTAACAATTTATGTGATTGAGCGATAATTTTGTGCGGAGATGGATTGGCAAGGGCAAAAGCTATCGGAGCAGCTGATGCAGATAATTCTGTTGACGTTCGCTGTGGTGGCGCTTGTGTCAGGTTACGTGACGGGATCGTTTCAATTGATGATTGTAATATACGCTGGTGGTGTGGTGCTCACCACATTGATTACGGTCCCCAATTGGCCTTTCTTCAATCGCCACCAACTCAATTGGTTGGACTCCAGTGAGGCTGAGAAGCATCCCAAGCCGCAGAAAGCTGTGAGTGCAAAGAAGAAATCTGCTAAGAAATAGGTCAATTTTTTGATTGATCCTAATATTCGTTCTTTCTTAGGTCACAGTCTCTGCTAATGGTGTTGTTCATGTGTTTCTCAGTGAATTGATATGAACAGTTAACTTATTTTCCATATATTCTGAACATTCAAGCAATGATGATTGAAAGAAATTCTTGGTTTCAATCTGTTATATTTTCCAGTCGTGCTGCTGTTCTTGTTGATTTTTCTGTTTCTTTTGATGTTTCTTCACTAGTCTTTGTCTTACTGGAAAATTTATAAAAGAACAAAAGCGAAATAAAATAGCTTCCTTATGTAATTATCACTTTACTGTTGATCTAATTTATAGGGTCAATCTTTTCATTACATGGATATCATGAAGTAGCTTGATTTAGTTCTCAAGCTAGCGTGTTTTCTATGGAAAAATCAATGCATATGCTTCTAATATGACATTTGATATTTAGTTTAGATATATCTTTCAACCTTTGTATGTTTTGAAAGTTGAAACCTTGGAGTCATTTTGCTGTTTAAGAGAATTCTATCCATCCTCTTTTGGCAACTAGTGAAAACCTTTTGTGATGAAAACCTTGGGGATTGTAAACGGCTTGCATACACGACTGTCATCTCTGGTTGTGCAAAGATGCATATATCAAATATATGATATTATTTATGAATAATGAATAATGATAAATCTTCATTTACTGAGTCTAAAGGATTAACGCAAGAGAGATATGTTGCGTATGGTTCGTCTGCTGTTGGTTATGTTACTGGAGAACTAAATGTAAAACCCATCTGTTCACATGCCATCATTTGATCCTGATGTTTGGGTCATAGTTTGTATTCCGAACATCATTTGAAATCCTGATGTTCAACTTTTTAGTTCTTGTGGTACCACTTTTCCGCTAAAGATTCTGGTGTTATTCCTGAAAGCTGCTGTGGCCGCATTAGATTGTCTTTCTAGTGTATCGTTTGTAAATTTGGCATGTAATTGATTTGGTTTTTGGATTATACTGTTCCTCTTCTTCACAATCAAGATTTAGGTCTTATGCTTAGTGTGCGTGCTCATTTTGATCAAGTAGCAAGCGCCAAGATCTGCTCAAGGCATGCTATGACTGCAATATTGACACTTTGATCAAGTACCAATACACCCAGTTCAACTTTTTTCTCTATGATAACTGCCGATGGTTTTTGATTTCAGCTAAGATCTATAATCGCGAATGCTTCTCGAAGATAAACTAGTCTCATTGGAAATTCTGCGAATGCTTCTGGAAGATAAACTAGTATCATTGCAAATTCCGAGGATTCAGCTGTCATGAAAGAAACCAGTAATATTTGCACCATAAAAGACCTCACAAAACAAGTTGGGAGTCCACCATCGTATGTAGTATGTACAGGTAACCACATTCCGTGAATGGGTGTTCTTCATTCTCTTTTATGGTTATGGCATTGCCTCGGCATTTACAGTGTTAAACGCAAGGCAGTTAGGTTCTCATTCCTTATTGGACGATTCGCGGTTAAAAGGCACAGCGGTGAGAAGAGGACTGAATGAGGGCAAATGCAATGGTTTCTTATTTATTGGGCCAATAAAAATGTTGACCCGGTCTCACCTTTATTACACAAAAAATCAAGTCAAATACGTATTCTAATACAGTCACATCAACAAAACACATATTTCAATACAACTACATCAACAAAACACAAATTTCTATATAATTTCTCTTCCCACCCAACATGAAAGCCAACAACATTTCATTCTTCCATATTATACACAACAAAACTACATCAAATATCAATACATCCACATCAATAAAACACTTATCCCAATACAACCACATAAACAAAACACATTTTACAATACAACCACATCAGCAAAGGATAACATCTTTGTTGGCCCAACAACACTTTACCATTGCTTTTGCCCTGACTGATAGAATTGAGAGGACACGAGCAGCGCGTGGTCGTTCTATCCCTTTTTTGGGTAAAATGTAAAATCACCCCCTAAACTAATGTCGCGTTGCAACTTGATCCCTGAACGACAACAAAATAACAATCAGCATGAAAATCAATTATTAATATTACATCGTTAAAAGGAAACTAAGAACCGACTCCGGGGGCCCAATTGCCCAAGTCTCTTACCATTTAACACGCGCTGGGCCTTCAGTTCAGACGCATTGAAATTTCTGCTAGTGGAAGAGGCAAATAATCAAACACCTGAGCTGCAACGCACTGTAAATACCAAAAACCCAAGAATGGAGCCATCTCCCTAAAAAGGTTTTGAAAGTACTTTAGATGCGCCAATCTTTCCTTTCTCATCTGTGCGACTGTGTCTTTCACAATGTTCGGCGCTCAATCTTCTACTCCGGCCTTCGGTACTCCCTCGTCCACCCCTGCATTCGGGACTCCGTTGTCGACACCGGCTTTTGGTACTCCGTCATCGACACCGGCTTTTGGTACTCCGTCCTCTACGCCGGGTTTCGGCACTCCGTCTTCGACCCCAGGCTTTGGAACCCCGTCGACCCCGGCTTTCGCTACTGGTTTTGGCTCGTCTCTCTTTTCTACGCCATTCGCGTCACAAACGCCGCAGCAGCAGACTTCGCTGTTTCAGCAGCCGTCCACTGGCTTTGGATTCCAGACTCCAATTGCCGCGCCGCAAACGACGCCCTTCCCCAATGCGCAATTGACCACTCAGATGGCACCTGTGGCGCCCCTTCCTTTCTCTCTCGCCGATCGCGACATTCAAGTGCGTTTCCTTGTAACTTGTTTCGTTTTGTTGTGTTAAAACCCTAAACTAGTTCTGCTTTTGGCCCATGGTAGAGTTGCAACCTAGAGTTAGAGTTCATAGGTTCATAGGTTGAATTCTTGGAAAGAGTCTCCCCACATAATATGTGTATGGTCTGCGTACATATTGACTATCTCTCCCACGCGCCCACGGTGATAGGTTGTGCAATGGTGTTGTTTACCTTTAGACTTATTTTATTTTCTCTGCGTTTTTGGAACCAATGCTAGGCAATTGTTGATGCGTACAAGGACGAGCCTGGAAACCCTAAGTATGCCTTTAAGGTGCGTTTTCCAATTCCTGACTTTGAATGTGCTATCGTTCTCAGGCAGTAAAAGTAAATCAGTGAGCATTTTATTTTGATAAAGAAAATGAGGTTTTTGCGTTTCTGTTGTGTTATCTTTGTTTCTGCGGGGAATTAACTAGTGCAATATCTAGGATTCAGAATGATATACAACCGAACAACATATTGGACTATTGGAGGTTTAAATGGTGTGTTGATATTGCAGCATTTGTTGTTCAGTGTCACTGAGCCGCAGTATAGGGTGAAGCCTGCTGGCGTATCAGATGTGAGTTTACTGGTTCATTGCTCTATCTTTGATTGTTGGGTATAGTTTGTTCTGTGTGTTTTCCTTTAAAGCATGTTTTACTTTCATCGAGAAGTTTTTTAATTAGACTAATTATAGAGAATAGCTTGCATTTCTAGATCATGTGGGCAGAGGCTATGGCAAAACTGGAAGGTATGGATAGTACAGATCGGGAACGTCTTTGGCCACAGCTTGTTCAGGGTTTCAAGGATCTCTCACAGCGCCTGAAGGTAGTTTTTCTGAATTAAAGTTCATGTATATCGAATTTGGAATCCTGGATGTAGAAATTTGAGGGTCAATTTTTTTTTGTTTCTGAAACCTGTTGAAACTGTGACTCTGTGACTGTGAGACACAGAAGCCGTTGGTGATTTACTTGGCACAGAAAATAGGTAGTTAACTAGTTATACATAACCATTTGATTTTCCTCTAAAAATGGCTCATATGCACTGATAGGACTTTGTGGATTGAGAAAAGAGAGATTCAAAATCTTGATATGGCATTTCTAGGAACCAATTTGCCATAGGTTTTTGGTATTTGGAAATACAAATTGGACGAACTGGGCTTTTAATACTGAAAATTTGAGAGAAAATCATGGAACTTTTAAGAAGTACAAAGTACAATGTGTTTGATATGTTGAAGGGAGTGGTACACTGAAACAAACACCAATGGGGCTAGAAACAATGTTTTCAGGCTCTCAATGTGGCCTTAACTTCAGGAGCTGCATTTTTTTCCCTCGACAAATTTGGGAGGAAGGAATGTTGTTGCATTCAAATGTGTTAGGGCCTAGGGTAACTGGGGATGTAATGTTGCCTGACTAAGTTGGAAGGAAGGAATGTTGTTGCAGTCAATGCTGTATCTTGTTAGGAATATAGTGCCTTACTGGTTACTATCTGTATTAGTGGCCTGGGGTAATTGGACTTCTATTTTGTATTGCAGATCCAAGATGAAGTTATTCTTTCAGATGCCGAGAGATTGAGAACGACACAAAGCAATGTGAAAATGGTATTTCTGTCATGGATTATCTTCATAGTTGTTTTTTTCTTTTGCTAAAAAAGAAGAGTTACTTTTTCTTAATTTGCCTCTGATACACAACATTCTTGGCAGCTCCAAAGACATTTTCAGGCAGACACTCTTCCTTGGATTGAGAGATTGAGACAGAAGGAGCAAAGTCTTCAGAGGCGCTTATTAAGGGTGAGAATAGTAGTATCCTATATTAATAAATTTTTTCTGTAAACTAGGGGGTATGTTTCATACACAGCATGAAACTTTCTGCTTGCCCATGTGTCACAGCTACACAATTACTATCTGTGGAAAACAAATTTCTTATTATTATGCTTGAGACCTAATTTTTAATTTCTTCCTTCCCTTTTGCTTGTTGACTCGTGGTTTCCTTACTTTATGCTAGCTACTCATAATCTACTAGAGATGGCTAACTGACCACTGTATAATTTCCATTGTTGGGCGGGTCTGTTTTAATCAAGCTGACATTTACCAATGTGACTCACTTTTGCATATAAAGCTAATTTACTTGCATTTCTCTTTGTTATTTTGCATCCCTAAAGGTGATGAGAATAGTTGAGGCACTGGAGAATAAAGGTTGCAGGTTTCCCTTAATGAAAGGGGAAGCAGAATTGGCTGAGAAATTAGCTGCAATAACCAGGCAGGTAAAAGTCCAATATTCTTTTCTTTAATCTTTGTACTTGGCGCACATAATCAGCAAATTCTACTAACAAGCGGAGTTGTCGCAGCTGAAAGGATCTGGAGCAGAGCTTTCAAGGAGAGTTCAGAACCTGCTTACTGTATCTCGTGTACAAGCAACTGCTATTAGTGGTGGTTCTGTTTATCTTCCAGGGTCAACCAAAATTGATGATCAGTCTCTCGCCAATATGCAGGAGGTAAGCATTTAAACATTTAAGGTTGAGTTGTGATTGCTTTTATAAGGTGGTGATAATTGCTTTCATGAAGCATATTGCATCTTTCTCCTTTACCAGGGAAATGAGAGAAACAATAATATATTGCAATATTTGTTTCGAAAAATTGCCATTAAATCTTTTAAATTGTCCTCATGGTTCATGGTAAAGATGATTATTCTACCAGCGGCAATAGCAATCTGGTATTACATGCTTATGTAAAGTAACAAAGCATCTTTGCTCCTGTGCAGGTTTTACAACAACAGACCGAGGTGATTGCTAGGCTTGGCACTGTGTTGAAGCGTGATATTAGGGATATGGAAATTATAATGGCGGAGGACACAGAAATGACAGAAGATGTGAGCTTGGGAGGTGAGATAGAAATCTAAAAAATCTTGCTGATTTTGTTAATCATATTTTTTCACATGTTGAAGTTTTGTCATTTGATAAAACAGTAGTAAATTTATTTACTGACTGAGATTACTGTTGATCTTGAGAAGTTTTATCAAATGTTCATAGATTTTGGTCAAATTTTAATGCGGATTGCCAATAATATTACCGCAGTCCTACTTTATCCAGGGTTGATAGATGTCCCTAGAAAATCCTAAACGTTGATACAACTGGCAAATCACAGATGATAGTATAGCAGTGAATCTCTCTATGTTCGATTCTCACTGAGAGCAATATTCTTGTGGAGCAATCCTCGAGACCATCTCTTGGTTAACTAGTCCCTGGTGTCCAAAATCACATCCATTATGGTGTGTCCAACCATATTCGCTCAACTCATCCTAGTCTTGGCAAACATTCCGCATGAAGTATATCTCCCATTTGCTCAACTCATCCAATCTTTGTAGCATGATAGACAAGCACAGCAAAGAACTTCTGAATTCTGATAGATGCAGATTTCCATTACTTCTCTATTGAGTTGCTGGATGAAAAATTCTCATATAGATTGTCAAAATAATTTCATAAATGGTTTAGGAAATACATCAGGCTAGCTTCCCAATTTTGAAAATTTATAAGCTGGAGACCAAGTATGAAGGCAAGAGAGGAAATTGAACAAAGATGATAGCTACAAAAATATAGTATACACACATAATATGCAGAAAACCTAATGCTTGGCATAAGCATTTGTGGGTATTGGAAGATGAGGATTCCAATACATTTTTTTGGTATCATCACATAAATAGTAATATATTATACGCGTCTGCTAACATGGATGTCCATAACTTTATATATTACGAAGGTCCACTATTGCCCGGACGTCTGCACCTGAGAACTGGCCATAATATCATATATGTATATCTTGTAAAGAATCATAGGCAGAAAGCTAACCAAACACTTGCAGATAATGTTAGCTTGGCCTACAACCCACCAATGGGGGGTCAGGTTTGCCTCTTTTTCCTCTCACTCAGGCTCCGCACCAAGTTTGGAATTGAAAGGCAGCATTGCGAAGATTGCGTCGATTTCACTTTCCCAGTATTTGAGCCTCTGTTCGAAGTTGTTCTGAAATTGCAAACAGAGGAGTTTGCTAAGGATCCGCATCTACTTGGGTTTGTAGATTTTGGTGAGAATGAACAAGTGATGATAGGCTTGGCATCCACTGCTACTTTGAAACTTTGATCGGCATTATCCGAGTCATCATCGCTTGATTTTTCATGGAAAAATTCAAATAATTGCTTCTTCATATCCGTTGGAGAGGGTTCCGGTGAGGAATTAGGAGTCTTATTGACGATCACAGATCTTTCGCTCAGAGTGTTTCCTGGTAAGCTGCTCTGTTTAGCTGGAGTTTTTTCATATGATGGAGTAGAATCTGCAGACATACAGAGTAGGAAAACCATTGATGAAAGATACATGAATCGTTAGAAAAAATAAATAAAAATTCATGTAACCTTACCACCATTTAGGCTAACGAAATCTTCATTGTCAGAATCTATCCAAGCTTGCGAATCGAAATACAGTTCATCGTTATTAGCTGCACAATATGTTAATAGAGATGTAATTTGAATCAATGATATATTTAATTGATGTTCTTCCAACACTAATAGTTATGGCACATACATAGTTAATACAACTTCTTCGTGAATCTGAACTAGAGGGGTAGGGGTAATGCAACTTTTGGTCATTAAAAAAGTTGGTGAGGTTTGACTCGGTAACCGAATGTTTAAATGTTTCAACTTGAGAACTCAAAGTTGAAAATTGTTTCGACTTGGATAAATTTTCAACTATTTGGACAATCAATGGCATAAAAAATAAATATAAGAAATATGTCCGAACAATGAGAAATATGCTCGTGTGTGCATATTAGAACATTTTTCAATTTTGGGTTCCCAAATTGAAACATGTGAACATTTGGTGATTGAGTTGAAAATCGACAACTCTTTTAGACTTTAATGACCAAAAGTTGCATTACCCTAGAGGTGTACTGAAGGTTTTGCTTGATTGTTAGAGTATTGTGTAGGTTACTCTACTTTCTTAAGAAAAGCAATATTTATCTCAAGATTTAATATATATTTCTGATGAACCAGAATCATAGCATGTTTTATCATCATCATCATATTATCATCATTGGTATAACCACAGAACTGGCAACATTGTTCATAAAGTCACAATATTGAATCACTAATGAATTTTCCTAAGATTAAAGCATTCAATTCTGAAAGGCCCTCTCCCCTTGTTTGAAGAAAGGAAATGATAAATATCGAGAAATTTAAAGCATGAAAGCACTGTTTCCCTATCTGGGTTCAATGACAAATTTTCTAGGTTTATCCCCAAAAGAAAAGCACTCAAACACATATAAAAAGCAATGTTTATGATTCAGAATCATACTCAGATCCTTGAAACTGTCTCTGTAAGGCAATGGAGATGACTGTGGCTTGGAATTTACTGCATCCATCAAGTGCTCCTCCCCATCAATTGCCCTTCCCTTTATAGGTGATTGAATTTGAACTTTGTCTTTCTGTGAACTGATAGAGCAATTAAGCTCCATTGTTGGGTCTTTCCTCTTCTGAACGGAAAGACAATCTCCCATGCCTTCAACAAAATGCTCTTCTTATTCATCACATAGCTTGAAACCCAATTTTCTTCAACACAAACACAGGATCATTGCTTGGAGGATATTAGAGTTGTTACTCCAACAACAATCTGGATAGTTAGTTGAATGGTCTTGAAAGCAAAGTTATGGAACTGGCAGCTGGTGGGGGACCTGCATAAACTTTTTCTTTTTCTTTTAAATTTTCTTTTTCTTTTTCTTTCTTTTAATATCTGCTTTTGCAGGACAAGAAAGAAAGTAAAGCTGCCTTTTGGGTTGGTTTGATTATATTTTTTCCTTTTGGCATGGTAATGATTATTCTGGTTTATAACAATTGACCTAAATTCTGAACTATTTCCATGCATGTATTGGCCTGAAAAAGAAATCATTTGGACTTGGGATGGGTAAAAGAATTATCTAATATCTATTATCCTGACCGTTGGATGGAGCTGGAGATGGTAATTTGTTCTCTTAATTGATGGGATGGAAATGTAGCTGATTAGTAATAAAGTATCACTCATAATCACATATCCAACTAACTTGTCGTGTAAGTAAAAAGATCACACATTTGTATTGGAATATTTATTAAGGGATAATCCACTTGGGTGATAGCCTAATGATGAATCTCTCTCTGGTCAAACATATGAACTCAGAGGGCCCATCCGAGTTTAGACCCACATCAAATGTCCAAAAGGCAAATCGTATAGGATTGGCTCGGTTGTCTAAAATAATTCAGGCACAGTAAAAAACAAGGGAGAGATTCAAAACTTGTAAATACATATTCACACAGCAACATATTATTGGTATGCTGGACTTAAAATTTTTCACTATATATGGTAAAGGTAAACAACTTCCGTGCTTGGTGCCACTATCAATGTATGCAAACCGATGATCTCTAGGTCGCACCACTGGGTCACATGTTCGACTATATATATTCTACTATACATAACCATATATGTATGCTTCAAAGATCACAAAGAAGTACCCTTTCATTTGCCATCCACTCCTCTCTGTGACTTGACAATCATGTATCAGAGACAGAACGTGACACTGATTTTCCTTCCCTTTGCCAAGCAGTCTCAAAAAGCTCTAGAATGTCATCTTTGCTTCCAGTAGTTTCATCACTTTCATTATCGCTTCCTCCTTCTTCGTTGGTTTTTTCCTCTCCGATATCAGATTGTTGGACGTGCGTCTCCTTTTGATCTTCTTTTTCTTTGTTTTCAGTTGTCCCCATCTCTAATGCTTCCTTGTATGTGCTCTTCATGACTGTGACATCAACTCTCTCTGCTTCTTCAGGTTGTGGACTTTCAGCAATGGGAGGAAATTCCTCCATATCTTCTATTGCAACAAGGGTTGTGGTGTATTCTTGGTCCGCCTCAGCTTCAACAGTCGCCGATTCAACATTGCAGCTCTTATCGACCATAATTTCCTTGTCCTTGGTAGTAGTTTCTGTTAATACAGAAATCCAAAAGTTGAGCCAGGAAATGACACGGAGCAATGCCCAATCCAACAATGGAAATTGGTGAATAACCATATAAGCTTTGTTGGTAGCATCATCAAACTTTCCTGGCAAGATTTCCACAATTTCTACATACTGGTCAATCTTGTTGAACACATACTTTGATGGCGGAAAAACTGTCTCAACAATGCTTTCAACAGCTAATATACGATCATCGACAAACGACAAGAGTGCTAGAGATTGATACTGCAAGGCATAAAGCAATGGTTCGACAAACTTGGCGATTTTGGCTAACCTTTTAGCCATGGAACCTATCGGCCCATTCAAATCTTGTGCTTTTATGTATGCTTGGTCAGCAATAGCTAACGCTGAGACTCCACATGTATGCAATGGACGCCGCCTGGAGCTCAATCTGCCGGAACTGGCAGTCTCTCTGGATTCCTGAGAATCTCAATTTCAAGAAACTCAATAAACTAAAGTGCCTCAAAAAATTTCACAGATCATCAACTTTTGCATCACAAACGAAGAATTCAACGATCAAACATGCCTAAATCAACAAAAAATTTTCATTGAGAAATATGATCAAACACATATAGAGCATCTCAAAATTTAATAAAAAACAAGATTCCTGGAAACAAACATCAATCAATCAAACAAAAACAAGTAATTTCTTTTTCGATATCAAATTAAAAAACGAAGACATTCAACTTTGTGCTTTGAATCTTACCATCAACTAGGAAGCCGCTATGCGAATTCTGGTTATGCCCACCCACAATATGGAAAACCCGATTCTGCGAGAGCTTCAGATGCCCGAAGGAACAGAAAAAAAGAGAGGAAAAAGAAAATAAAAGAAAAGCTGAAAGAATTGACAAACTTATAAAACGTAGGGGAGAAGTGATGGATATGAATAACCATCGATTCGTTTTCAGTTCTTGATTTGGTTTTCTGGACGCAATTGATGGACAACCAACGGCGGGTATGTGTTTTAGCGGGAGCAGAAGGTTGACGATTAACGGTCAATTGATTTGACCATATGAATAAAATAGATTAAAATAATACAAATATGATGAAATATCTTTGCTGAATCAAAACGGTGTGTATCACCATTCCTTAGTAAAACGGCACACTTAAGGGGAAGAGAAAAATTAACTGAAGTTAAAACTTAACCTGAGTTAACCTTTGACTCAACCTTTCGGCTTTCGCACCAAAAAGGCAATAACACGAATCCCTAATTGTAACCTAGGGTAGGAATTAGGAATCTTCAAACCCAGCAAAGGAACCCAGCAGAAGGAAATCGAAATACCATAGCTCGCAACTCTGTTTAACAGCTAGGGCTTTAAGAAGGGCATTATAGAATCATTGCCAGGGTTTAAGGTTCTCTGTCTCACAGGGTGAGAAATGAGGAAGCTAAAGTTCCATGAGAAGAAGCTTTTGAAGAAGGTGAATTTCTTGGAATGGAAGAGAGAAGGGGGCCATAGGGAAGCCCGGGTTATGCAACGCTATCATGTGACCGGTCGTGATGATTACAAAAAGTATAGTATACTCTTACTTGTTTTTCATGTGAACTCTTGATTCTGGGATTTGTTTCTGTTTTGGGTTTAGTTAGGACTAATGTATTGTTTCATTGAACAAAATTGGGAACAGATATTCGAGTATTTGTCGGATGGTTCAGAAGTTGGTGAATATACTGAAGCAGTTGGACCCAAGAGACCCTTTTCGGGTTGAGATGACTGATTTCCTTCTACAGAAGCTGTGAGTTCGCATTCATGTGAATTTCGTATCTTGTTATATGATTCTTCAAGCATTAGTTTTTTTTTTTTTCCTTGGCTATTGTTTAAAGTTTGTTTCAGTTTCCTCCAGTTCTCATGGATTTTTTTTGGTCTGGAATTATTGATATTTAGTTTGGATGTATGCATCCCGAGTGCGAGTCTGTGTGAACTCGAGAAATTGGTTTCACGAAGGAATGAGAAGAGCTTAAGAAATTCGTCTCCAAAATTTTCTGAAATGATGTGTATTGGCTGTCTTAAGACTCTTAACCGTTTATAGTTGTGGTATGTTGCTACTCGGATATGGCTGTAGAACTCTGTTGTGTTTCCATTAGTTTCCCATTATACACTAAAGCTTTCATGGGTGCTCCCGATTAATCTGAGAACAAGGTTTTCATGCAACTTAGGCAGGACCTAGCCTAGCATAATGGTTCATTGCAAGTTACGTGTTTCATGTTCATGCCACAGAAACAGTCACACTGATCATGGGGGTTAGTTCCACTTCCAGGAGCCTGCCAGGCTGCCACCGTTATAGCAGTCTAGTGCAGTTGGTTTTGTTTCCTTGCAGTTTTTTCCCTTGTAAGTTGATAGAAAGTGATTTTTCCCTCCTTTCAAGGCCAACGTTTTCTTGAATAATTCTCAGACCAGATTTTACGAAAGCTTAAATATATGTACTAAAGCTTACAGTGCTAAAGCTTAGAAACTGATTACAAAAATATGTTGACATGATCAGGAAGCTGATGTACTGGGTAAAATAAAAGACCTTTGAAATACTAGTTTATCACAGCCCTCATGTATGAGAATTTGCACATAAGTCTTAATGTCACGAGTAGTTATCAGTCCCCATCATGCTAGGTCGTCTTATTTTTAGCTTGTCTGAATTGGGAATTAGTGTTGAACCTTTTGTCTTAATAGACTTAATTCATGGCTAATGCGTCCATCCAACCTCCGTATTTATTGTTGCTCTTTAGATTATCTAGTACTGATTATAGGGTGTTAGTTAAAAGGAATATTAAACTGGACTTCATGTTGTCTTTTCTTTCGCCTTAATAGTTACCCCTTGCCTCTTTCCAATTCCTTCTTTTTCGGTTTCCCTTTTAAAAAGGTATTGAAACTAGCCTTTTGTTGTTTGTTTGTAAATAACAGCTTCGATATGGGTGTGATACCAACCAGGAAAAGCTTGGCGTTGTGTGATCGCCTCTCAGTTTCATCCTTTTGCAGGTGAATTGACGTTTTTATAGTTGCCATTGTTGCTTTAAGTGATAAATTTGTGCTAATTAGTTGCGTGATGTAAGTTAAAAATGCTACCGGATTTAAGGCTCTTCTTTTGTGATTGAGTATTGTGGAAATAGTTTTTCCACATTTCTTTAAGAAGGGTGGTAAACTTTGATTTTAATTAGTCAGTTACTCTTCTTTTTAATAGGATTTTTAAAAATGTGTTCTCTTAGCCACTCTCACCATGAACTTTCTTATACTTCTCTATTAGAACGCATTGATTTTATTCTTCTATTTTCATTGTCTTAAGACGTAGGCTTTCAACTGTTTTGGTGAAGAAGCAATTTGCCGAGCACTTGAAAGAAGCCATCACATACATTGAGCAAGGACATGTTCGAGTTGGTCCTGATACAGTTACTGATCCTGCCTTTCTTGTGACGAGAAATATGGAGGACTTTGTTACTTGGGTAGATACATCCAAGATAAGAATGAAGGTGTTGGAGTACAATGACAAGCTGGACTCTTATGATGTAATGAAATGAGTGCTTATTAGTTATTATGTTATGTGAACCATGGTTAATATGGTTTTAGCAGAAAACGAAGGCGGTAAGCTATCAATACTTTCTGTCTCATCCGTCGGTGTAAGAAAATTTTGATATTTTAGTAAATATGGTTAAGAGGTATTTGTTCTGCCTCTTAAAGAACACTTCCTTACAAGCCTATGTAATGTGGTGGTTTTTCTATAATTTTAGTACTGTGATATTGATGATCCCCCCCTTTTCTTTTAGAACTTCCCTTGAAGTTGCAGAATGCTACATTTGAACAAGACTCTGCACAAGAAGAATTTTTTTCTAGGAGTCCCCACTGTGATAGTGTTTTACTTAAGACTTAAGAGCAGTTCATTTTAGAGATTTTAGCTTTTTGAAGAGAAAGTAGGAATCTTTTTGATTTCTTTGAAAAAGTTAAGGTGCCTCATTAAAGATTTTGGTTTGATTTTTGAAGTGCGAAAATACGGAGGGTTTTTTTTTTTTTTTTTTTTTGGTGTCTTCTATAGTGCAATCCCCTTTTAAAATAATGAGGAAGTTTGGTCCTAAGAGAATCATAACCATAGAATACGACCCTAACTGAAATACATACATTTGTGAGAATTACAACCATGGAATACGACCTTAATTGAAATTCATACATTTGTATCATACATTATAGGGATTATAGGGATGGTGAGGAAGAGAGATATTTTATAATTGGAGATATAGAAGTTGTTATAAAAATGAGAAATGCCATATTTTTTAGAGTGGTTTTATTTTTGATAAATTGTTCTTCTATGAGAGAAGATCAAAAATTTAAGTGTTCAATAATTTGAAAATTAATTGTATATTCTTATGGCATACCTAAATTTATTTATACTTTTATGAGAATCTAAAATTGAAATATTTAATTGGAAAATTAAAATTTTTTATATTCTTACGGCTCAAAAATGTCTGGAATCTTATATGCGCTTTGTACAGATACTTCTTTCCACGAACTCCAAGCACAACCACAGCCATCACAGAAATGGAATCGAATTCGATTCTCAAGGCGTCTCGCAATCGCTCACCGCGAAAGGTTCCATGTCTTTTGGCTCTCTGTTGTCGCTCTCATGCCTCCGTAGTCAATCTCAAGCTGTAGCTTATCAACAGTGAACTTCCATTTCCCAATCAAATCGAAATCGAAATCAATGTCTAGGGTTTATTGTCTGATGAATTTATGAAATGCAAAAAGAAACAGGAAGGAAAAGGAAAGGAGAAATAGTGTTTGCTGTTTTGACATTCCTGTTTGAAAGATGCCGAAACTGGACACTACGCTTGGTAACGACCCGGTTCAGTTTCGATCAATTCGTATGTAATCATCGCGTTTGATGTTTACTGCTTTGTTTTTAAAAAAGAATCACAGAAGTTTGTTCCTTCTGAATGTTCACGAAAAATGAGTTTCTTTGAATTTGATACTTTGCTTGCTCTCTGTGTTTTTCGATTCGGTGTAGCTTGGCCACAATGATTTGGGTTTGGCTTATAGGAGTTTGATTCTTTACTTCATCTTTATTAGCTTGGTTGCTAAGATTTACTTGTGGTTCTATTGTTATTGAGATTTTTGAACAGTGTCCCTGCCCCCCTTCCTTTTCCTTTTTGATCTCTGGAAATTTGATAAAATTTAAAGAAACTAATATGGATTATGGGTTAGGTATGGCTCGCGTCCACAATGTTTTTTATTAATAATTGTTTTGACTCATTTTTTTTATGAATGTTTTGGGGGATCTAAATCTGAAATATTGCAATGCATTCTATATTTAGTTGATTGGGTCGTTGTCCATGATAAACTGCTATTAATTGAGCATTTGAGCCGTGTATACATGACACTATCTTTCCAATTGTGATATAGTTTTTCACTGCTTTTTTTGACACGTGATTAGTTTTTTGACATGTGATTGATTAGTTTTTTGACATGTGATTAGTTGCAACGTTAGGACATTTGCTTCCCGGATTACGGACTATTCTTAAATTCAATTTTCACAATATATTGTGCTGCGCATCAAGTAATATGTATGTTTGTTTTGCATGTGAACACTTGTGAAGGTGCTAATGTTGAACTCTCGAGTTAATGTATAGACTGAGATTTAATAAGTTTGTTGTATTTAGGGATACCTGGAGATGGACGATGTTTATTTCGATCTGTGGTTCATGGTGCTTGTTTGAGGGCTGGGAAGCCATCTCCAAGTGGTAGCTATGAGAAAGAACTTGCAGATGAGCTCAGAGCTAAAGTAAAGAACTCTATATATATATATACACGTGTGTGTGTGCGCGCGTGCGCTGTTTGTTCATTCTTTATTAATTATTGAATAAAAGGAGGCTAATGCTACTTCGGTATTTTTAATCACTCAAGTTTTAAATCTAACCATTTTGTTACTGAAATCTTCATTATCATGTCCAGAAATATTTAATTTTAGGCAGTACACATCTTCTTACTGATTGCTGGATATGTACATTTGCGCGTGCTTTCTTTAGTTCAGTTGAAACTGACTTCTGATCATGTTACTAGGTTTTGATGAGGGTGCAACAGAAATTTAAATTATATCTATGTGTCTGTCTCTGCTGTATGCATTGCTTTATTCCTTAGTTAATATAGGATGCTCATACATCCAAAAAGAATTTTATGTTGCCTGCCTATTTTCTCTTCTTCATTTTCAACTTTCTGATAGAACCATTTTAAATGGATTTAACAGGTCATAGATGAATTCATCAAGAGGCGAACAGACACAGAGTGGTATTTTTTTTCGAGGAACCTTGTGTCAATCAATATTTTCTTGATTTTGAATGGTGTTTAAATGTCCAATAATCTTGTTGAATGCTCGTCTCCTCACTTTTTGGCAAGAATTAAATAATAGGCAGTGACAGGTTTCTTGAAGATGACTTCGAGAGATATGTGGGAAAAATGCGACAAACCCATATTTGGGGAGGAGAGCCTGAGTTGCTCATGTCCTCGCACGTCTTGAGGTAAATTTGTTTGTTCCCAGCCTAGCTTCTTATTCATCTCTCTGAATGGTATGTATTGAAATAGATTATGTGGATGGCCTTACCGGCTTACCCTCATTGACAATATGACAAACAAATGCCTACCACTACCGATAAATTTTACCATTACTTTCTTTTATGCGACTTCTACTCATCAAATTGAATAAAATCGATGAGTTTCATTTTTTTTTCAGCCTTTTCTTTCAAATGTCAGACATTATATTAAACTTTACCTCATATACTTCTCTTAACGGGCTTTTAATATTATGCGATTGCTATTTCTAGGATGCCAATCACAGTTTACATGTTGGATAAGAATTCTGGTAGCCTCAATATCATAGCTGAATATGGGCAAGAGTATGGCAAGGAAAACCCCATACAAGTCCTATATCATGGTTATGGACATTATGACGTGCTTCGTATTCCACCTGCTGGTACCGAGACCAAGCTGTAATGATTTAATTTATGTACTGATGGCTGCTTTGGAGCGCATTCTTGTCTGAATTATTATATAGTCACAGTAGTTCGTACTTTTGAGTAATGAGTCTTGGTTGGGTTTGACGTTCCTAATTTCATACGTAGATCTACCTGTAAGGTAAGAGAGGAGAGGGATGCGGCTAGTTTTTTCGCCTTCCTTTTGGGCCTTCTCTCTTTTGGCTTTGCAGAATTCAATAAATGACTCGGGGGAGCTTTAGCGTTAATTGCCTTCAATCCTTGCATGCTGAATTGCATATTTTTGTTGGAAGTTAGCCTGGTCTCTCACAGATTTCTTTTGATTTGCCGTAGCAACAAAAGATGAAGGAGGCCTTCAATTCTTACTTGGATAAAATATGAAAAATCTAGATCTGTGTTTACAGGAGGAGCATCTAGGAAGCTTGCATGGCTTTAATTTCATTGGAAGATTGCATGGGCAGGTATTTGTTATTCCTGAATGAACAGCATTAATAAAATCCCAGTTAAATGGTTTACAGTGTCATCCTCCTCTGCCATGGGAGAGCCTTGGGACAACCAGAATAAAATTAATCTAATAAACAACCATGGTAAACATCAACGTTATTATCTTCCCAGACCAGTAATAGATTTATATTTAAAAGAACAAATCAACAAAATATCCGTAACATGGATAAAAGAAATTACTTTTTTTCTGTCCTTTCAGTAGATGATAGTCTGATACCCTCCCTGGCAAAGCTTTTTGACAGGCATCAACTCAATAGAGAGAGAGAGAGGCCAAGTTCAGGGCTCAGATTCCAAACTCAATTGGCTAAGAAAGAAAACTTGTGCATAGCCAGCTCGGATTGGCTGATAATTGCAGCACTAAAAGAAATTGTACCTCAAAATCACTTGAAGAACATGCCAAGAAAATAAACTTCTTCACGTCACTCTCGCTACTAATCTCAATCATTCAGACGCATTAAAAAACAGCTAATTGACCAGGCAAAAGAAGCAGAACTATCAGGTTCTACTCAAGTTTAGCACAACCACAATGCAAGCTGTACTTCAGGATTCAACTTGGAAATTTGAACCCTTCGCCTTTCAGGTTCACATCGACTAGATGGAACGTAAATCAAAACATAGTTTAAGTGTACATAAAACAAAGACTACAGACATTATTAACATGTACCAAAAGGGATGTTTGGGAAACACAAGACTTCTGCCCGGATACAACGGTAAGTCTATTGATATCTTCGCAACAGTGAATGAAGTTAATCATTGATACAGGTTCGAAATGGGGAAAAATAAATTGAAACTGGAATACCAGATGCCTCAAGCAAACAATTCTGCCAATGTTCGCTGTACTTTCTTCATCTTTATTATTCGCCAATATAGGACATTCCCTGCAGGTAAGAATACCAGAAAATTACACATAAAACAACATGATCACTTCAATATTATGCTGAAACTAAGGTTGTAAAAATGACGAGCAGATGCAAGATGCCAAACAAACATTGTGGTGTTATCATTACATAATCTCCTATGATTTCCTTTTAAGGAAGGCAGGAAAAGGGGAAAACAATATAGCACCCATATATTCCCTTCTGAAACGAGGATACAATATGATTTTCATTTCCATTAACTATAATATTGACCTCGGTCGGTCTGCCTAGGCGTCCACATATGGTTATGGCCTTCAAACATCATGGCACCCCTTGCATACCAGCCACCACACATGACCCAAGGAGAAAAAGATAGAGAGAGGCTCATACAGTAAACAAGGACCCAAGGAATGAGACACAAGAAAAGTTATTCAACGTAGTTCATACTTAAGAAATATCAGAACTAATAGAGTCTAAGAAATTGTTAAGAGTACCTGATAGCCGTAATTTCAAGTGATTAGCCAGTTGTCCATGAAGAGACCCATATTACTTGTATTCTTTTTCACAAATATCCTATTGTTTCTTTCTAACCAAACTAGCCAGCGGCAGGTTACTAACAGATTCTTCTTTAGATTTGCATAGTGGACATTTGTCAGTATTGCAAGAGTTAACCAAACAGAAAGCTTTATAAACACCATTGATACTAGTTTTTGTCTTAAAAAATATTAATGTCAAATTGCATAAGTTGACAGATACTCTCCTTTTTTCTTTTTAATTTCTTAAAAGAAAATTAATCCTCTACAAAAATAATAAAGCATGAAGAGTTTAAGAAGCTACCTCCATAGCAAACCTAAGCAGCAGCCTCCAGTAATTCCTTGTCTGCACGCTCCCTGATCCTTCTCTCCAGCTCTGGCCTAAAATGCCTTATGAGACCTTGCACAGGCCAAGCAGCAGCATCACCAAGTGCACAAATCGTGTGCCCTTCAATCTGCTTGGTCACCTCCTGAAGCATGTCAATCTCTTCCAACTTTGCATTACCGACCTTTAACCTCTCCATGATCATCCAAAGCCATGGTGTCCCCTCTCTGCATGGTGTGCACTGGCCACAACTTTCATGCTTGTAGAAATAAGATAGCCTGGCAATTGCATCTACAACATCAGTTGATTTATCCATCACAATTACAGCTGCAGTCCCCAGTCCTGATGTAACAGCCTTAAGTGCATCATAATCCATCAGCACGTCATCACAAATATGCTTGGGGAGCAATGGAACAGATGAACCCCCTGGAATAACTGCCAGTAAATTGTCCCATCCACCTCGAACACCTCCGCAATGCCTCTCTATCAGCTCCTTTAGGGGTATACTCATCTCTTCTTCAACAGTGCAAGGCTTGTTCACATGACCAGACACACAAAAAAGTTTTGTACCTGAATTATTCTTCCTCCCAAAACTTGCAAACCATTCTGGTCCACGCCTCAAAATGGTAGGAGAAACAGCCACTGTTTCCACATTTGTTACAGTTGTGGGACAGCCATATAACCCTGCATTAGCCGGGAAAGGAGGCTTCAACCTTGGTTTCCCCTGTTTTCCTTCAAGGCTCTCCAAAAGGGCAGTCTCTTCCCCGCAAATATAAGCACCCGCACCATAATGGATATGTACATCAAAATCATAACCAGATCCACATGCATTCTTCCCCAAAAGTCCAGCTTCATAAGCCTCGTTTCTGGCTCTTTCAAGGTTCTTACGTTCATTCACATACTCACCCCTTATGTAGATGTAAGCAGCAGTAGCCCTCATTCCAACCCCGGCAATCAAACAGCCCTCCAATAATTTGTGTGGATCGTGACGCATGATTTCCCTGTCCTTACAGGTTCCAGGTTCACTTTCATCAGCATTGACAACAAGATATGAAGGGCGGCCATCAGATACTTTGGGCATGAATGACCATTTAAGGCCAGATGGAAAACCAGCACCACCACGTCCGCGGAGGCCAGACTTCTTCATTTCATTAACAATCCAATCAGCACCCTTAAGTACCAAATCTTTGGTTCTGTACCAATCACCCCGTTTCATTGAACCCTTAAGAAATGGGTCATGCAACCCATACAGGTTTGTGAAAATTCTGTCCTCATCTTTAAGGCCACCGAAGTGGGTTTTTTCAGGAGGTGGGGGAGGCAGTGGAGTACTAGCAGTTGGTGCACCTTGGGTGCTGAATGATCTGAAGCCAGCACCACATCTCTCACTGTGATGTCGTACCAAAGCTGCCTGCCGCAAGGAAAGAAAGCTCCTCATGGGTGCCTATAGAAAGAAGAGGAAATCAATAATCTGGAAGAAAGATTATTTAAAAAAAAAATAAAGGAAAGAGCAATCAGTTAAACTATATTGTCGAATTTCATTTAGCTTCATGAATGTTACTAGTGGCATCTTTACACTAGAGTCGCCCCGAAATAATATCTACATGCTCGATAGTCGATACTTCCAAACAATCAAGCTGTTAGAAACACAACTCACCTAATAACATTGGCGTGTTTTTATCTCATAGAGATATTTTTCAAGACTCGGGTACCGGATCAATGTCGCAAAGACTTGAGAACAACCAAGGTAGTGGTTGTTCTGTCTGATAATATGATGAAAGAGGGTTGTAAACATGGTTGGACATGTCCAACGTAGTGATGTGAATTGTGAATGCACTGTTGTAATTTTAAAGACTTTTATGTAGGAGATTTGACAGTTAAAAAAAAAAAACAAAGATCACCAAATTCACTTACCAATACAAACAGTACTTGTCATATAAAATGCATGTCAGCACCAAAAGCTATACCATGAACACAGAAACAGCTTCCAGAAATACGATGTTAGATAATGAAATCATAAGTCCACCATTCCAACTAGTTGCACAATCATGACTTCTAAACAAACTAATTGAGAACGTGACCCTTCTCCTTACAGGCATCAGAAACCCAGAGAAACAAGAATCACAGTTATTCTAGCATAAACGATGACTGCTTGGGCTAAATAACAATAATTTCTAAGATATAAGGACATCAAATCACACTCCTATTCTGCTCAATTTTCTCGGCATACATATTGAAAATAACGCAAAAAAATTATCATCATCGCATCTGGTTTCAATACAAGACAACTCGGAATAACGATTACCAGATCAAAAACGAAGCCCTAATACAGTGAAACTTAAATGTTTCAAGAAGAAATTAAACACAATTGAACAGAGAAATGTGTGACAAGGGAGGGATTGTAAGTACCATAACGTTAAATGCAGCTGTTGAGCTCCGATTCGTTCCCGATGAAGCTTTAACACGACAAATCCAGGTATGTCGACAAGAAAGGTAGGCTCTGGAGAATGGAAATACGTATCCGCCCTCGCGACCCCCGTGCCTCTGTGGAATCGACGGTGGAGATATGTCAATCAGGTGTTGAATTTTGAGGATGGTTAAGGAGCCACGTACTCAAGTGTGTGACCGGATTCGGGGTCTATAGACAAGTGCAAATTGTGACCGTCAGATTAAACGGTATATATGTGACGGACCGACGGTCAATATTCTAGGGTTTTTCCTCCCTTTTTATATTGGGCTTATACCAACTAAAATGTGAAGCCCAGTTTGATATTCATCGTGGATTCTTGTTGTAATTATGGGCCAAAATTGAGAGTTGGATATATGGTGTTTGTACTGCTCATTAATAGGCCCAGTACAGTCCACCCAATAGTAGTTAAATATCAATGATTTAAATTAGCCTTCCATAACTTATATAATATATTTCAAAATGAATTATCAAATTCACTTTGAAATTTAATGAACACTAGTTTTTGTTTTTATTGAAACGGAGAGGGAGGATTCGAACCCTAGTCATCAGAGTGATACACCATTCTTACCACTCTAACTAGTGACTCGGCTGTATGAACACTAGTATTACTACTGTGAGTTTTATCACTTTTATTATTATAATATACGTGTTATTAACCCGAGAATTTTGATCCCATTATTATAATTACAAAATAATCTCATTAAGGAATGCAAAGGAAAAAACCCCAAAAAAAAAATTTCAATCTCCCACCCCATTAATCTAAAAAAAATTGAAAAAATAAACTAAAGTTTCTATCTAGATAATATGATTATAAATTGATAGAGTACCAGTGTGTCAATTTTTTGCCGAATTTTTTAAACTAATTTTGATTGTCAAGGGAAATGAATTAAGGTCAGCATTAAGGTTGTAACACTGTAAATAAAGCAGGCCAAGGCCGGCTCGTCTTTTGCGGTGAATCTTTATGACAAGACGGTAGTGCATGAACGGCACTTAATACTTTCTTATCGATCCAAGATTTACTCTTTTCCCTTGGCATTGTATTTAGTGCTCGTCTGTTTCTCTACTATTGATTTAGAAATTAAAAAGTTGACTAATAAGCATTTCTTAATCAATAACGATATCGTACAAATTTATTTATTTTTTAATATTTAATATGAGTTTAAACTCGGATAACCAGACTCGCATGCACAAAACAACAAAGTAAATTAGACTAAAGCTTAAGGTGTGGTCACAGAGTTATTCCTCTCAGCGGAGAATCAAACTCAGAATCTTCTGAATTCGTACGATTTGATCCCATATAAATTCACCAATAAACCATCATCAAAGTGGTTTTGGACCTTTTGGCTAATAAGTGCGAACACATATATTAGATTGCTAGCTAATTTGCATGAAGTATCATTAATTGTGTTTACTTATTTGTAAATATGTTCAATAATAAATAATTGATGTCATAAATGTATGCTTGAACTTACAAGTTACCTAATGTTAGGTTCATTGGTTAAACCAACTTACAACAACAAAAGAGAATAAGGTTTTTGAAAAAAAATGTTAATTTTTTTTGAGTAAATTATTGATAATCTAAATGATCTTTTCTTCCCTTTCCAAGTAATGGTGACCTGGTCAAATTTATTTCAACGACTGTTGGGCCGGTCACCAATAAAACCCATGCATTCCCTCCTCCTTTACCCCCTCTTCTGCCAAGGCTTCTCTCTCACGCCAAACACACATTCTACCCTCAGACCGACTTAAAGCGGGAGTCGGAGAGAACTCTCCCGCACAAAACGCACGCTCCGTTCGTGTTCATGTGCTCTTTGAATCAATAATCGCCGGTAATAGTACGGTGAACTGGAAATGACAGTGTTTGGAAACGCCGGCGCTGGATTCATCATCGGGAAACAGGTGTTTCCGGTGGACTACGAGGCGAGGGTGTCGCAGCTGCTGGTTGAGAGCTCGCATATCAACGATATGAAGGCGGCGTGTGAGTGTCTCGACGATCCTTTCGTGGACGTGAATTTCATCGGAACGGTGAGCTGCAAGTCCAGAAAGGCCGAAGTCGTGTTGCGAGATGAGTCGGCTCATGAAGTTCGCGTGGATTACGAGGAGTTCAAGACGGATATCACGGCGCTGTTTCTCTCTGCTCATAACGGAAACTTGACACTTGTCAGGAAGTTACTGGTACAATATTAAACACTATTATTTTCACTTTCGAAATTATACTATTTAATTTACAGAAAATTAGAATTTGAAACTTTGAAGATATGATGGTGTTACCGTTTGGCGTCGATTGAGGATACTTGAATTTAAAATTGAAGCTATTATTGCTGAAATTTGAATGGATATGAGGAATTATATCAGGGAGTTATGTAGGATTGATAACTGATGAGCTATGAGAATGGAGGCTTAATGTGCTATGTGCACTCAGGATCTGACTATGGATAATCTGAGAGGTTTGCAGGGGCCTATAGATTTATTTTTCTTTATCAGATAATGAAAAAAGAGTTGGTATGAGAAAAGGAAGTTTTTGGCCACTTTTTGCTTCTGTTCAAAAGACAATATGGTGATTTGGTTCAATGTATGAGGGATTGATCTTTTGTGTGCATTTCCCAATTTTCAAGCATGATTTTGTATGTTGAGCCTTGATATTGTAGCTACTAGATACACTACTCAGAGGCTGTTTCCAAGCCACCATTCAGTTGTGCCCAAGTGGCCAGCACATTGTAGGACTGGTAATATGGTAAGAGTCGCTTGATGTGGTCCATTATGGGTAATCAACAAAGTGAAAAAAAATGGAATGAAGCACCTTAATCGTGTAAGCCAAGCTTGGTATTTCCATCCTTTTATTTGATCAAAGTTAGTATCCAGATACCATCCATAGAGACTGACCATGGGTGATCGTATATCATTCTGACACTACTTTTGTCTTTTGTATTATTTTGATCCTCGTACAAAATCCTCGTACAAAAGCAACTAAGACTAGAAACCAATGTTATGGTGTCTCACATATTTGTACAATGTTAACCTTGGTATGTTGTTGCGACAGAATGTGGGAGCCAATGTAAACCAGAAACTTTTTCGAGGTTATGCCACAACAGCAGCAGTGAGGGAAGGACATTTGGAGATATTAGAGCTATTTATCAAAGCAGGCGCATGTCAAGGAGCTTGTGAGGAAGCGTTGTTGGAGGCCAGCTATCTGGGGCAGGCAAGGTCTGCAGAGCTGCTAATGGGGTCTGACTTGGTCCGATCGCAAGTTGCGGTGCATGCTCTTGTTTCTGCTTGCTGTAGGGGGTTTGTTGACGTGGTGAACACACTCATCAAGGTAACTTTGTGCTACTTTTTGTTCCTGCTCCCTATGGTATAAAATTGATTACCCTAGTGACTCAAGTTGATTAGATCTGTGGAAACCATCGAGTGTGAACCTGATATTAAGGGGATTGTTGGATTGAGCCTGTCATGAATCGCAATTCCAAATGAATACAAAATATACAATTCATCCATGAACATTATTGAATGAAATCAATATGCTTCATTCATGACAGTGTGAAGTAGATGTGAATGCAATTGACCGGACGCTGCTTCAGTCTTCCATGCCTTCACTGCACACAAATTTCGACTGTAACGCACTTGCTGCTGCAGTTGTTAGCAGGCAGACCCCTGTTGTTCGGTTGCTCTTGCAAGTAAGCGTTTTTAATCTTCTGACTTAAATGCAATTTTATCCCTTGTTACCATTTTTTTTTTATATAAATTAAAGGTTAACATTCTTAATTTGTTGAGAGAGAGGATAATCGAACCTTACATCTTGTGCAAGTGTAAGAAGGTAGCCACCACTAGGCCACGAGAGATAATAGGTAAACAACACCTGTGCACAAAGCTCCCGCTATGAGCGGGATCAGGGACATGCAAGATGTTTGCATATCTTTTCCCCACATAATATGTGAAGAAATTGTTTCCACTAAACCATGAGAGTTTCTTCCCTTATTACCGTACTTGAGTAGCTATTGTTTAGGGATTGTAATTTTGAAGAATATAGGCTGGTTTCATTACCTTAATTATCCATGGATATTCGTGCTCGCTGTAATGCTGTAATGGCATAGGTGCAGTAATTTTTTTTAAGAAACATGCTCCTCATTTTTCTCATTTTAGCCTGTTGTTGTTTGTCAAAATTCTTAGAAAAACGAAAATATTGAGCTGTCACATACCATGGTATTTACCATTATGTACTGGACAACAGGCTAATGCTAGGATGGATATCAAGGTAAGGCTGGGAGCGTGGTACTGGGACATGGAGACAGGAGAAGAATTCCGGGTTGGTGCTGGACTAGCTGAGGCTTACTCTGTTGCCTGGTGTGCTGTGGAGTATTTTGAAGCCAGTGGTGCTATATTACGCATGCTCCTCCGGCACATTTCCCCGAACAACCTTCACTATGGAAGGACTCTCATCCACCATGCCATCCTATGCAACAATCCAAGAGCAGTAGATGTGCTGTTTGATTGTGGTGCAGATATAGAATTTCCCGTGAAAACGTCTTCAAAAAATGAGTTGCGTCCTATTCATTTAGCTACGCGTCTTGGTTTACCCAAAGTCCTTGAGCGGCTCGTACTTGCTGGGTGCAATCTTAACAACCAAACGAATTTTGGAGAAACTGCAGTAATGATATGTGCTAAATACAAGCAGGAGGAATGCCTTAAGATTTTGGCATCAGCTGGTGCTGACTTCGGTCTTGTCAAATCAGATGGCCAGTGTGCTAACTCAATAGCAAAATCAACTGGGTGGGCTCTTGGCTTCCAGCAAGCTGTGCTGGATGTAATTCGAGGAGGGAAAAGGATTAAATCCAGCAATTCCTCAATATTTTCCCCTCTGATTTTTGTGACTCAAGCAAATGATTTCCAGGCCTTGAAAAGACTGGTTGAGCAGGCAGATGTTAATATTGACGAACAGGATGGTGATGGATTTTCTGCTGCCATGATAGCTGCAGCTGGTGGTCATGTAGAGGTTTTCAGGTTGCTTCTTTATGCTGGGGCTAATGTTAAGTTGCAAAACAAGCATGGCGAGACAGCAATGAGTTTATCAGAGTTGAACCATTATGACGAAGTACTTGAAAAGGTGTTTCTTGACTACTCACTTGAAGAGGGAAGCAATGCTTCTGCTGGGTTTTATGCTTTACACCGTGCAGCTCGTCGTGGAGACATAGACTTGGTGTGCATGTTAACTAGGAGGGGTTATGATGTTAATAACTTCGATGGTGATGGTTATACCCCACTCATGTTAGCTGCGAGAGGAGGTCATGGTAGAGTGTGTCAGCATTTGATCTCATGTGGAGCAAAATGTGAGGTTGAGAATTCAAGAAAAGAGACAGCACTCTTGCTTGCAAGGAAAAACAGCTATGGAAATGATGCCGAGAGGGTAATATTAGATGTACTTGCTCGAAACCTTGTCTTGGGTGGTGGTCGTGTCAAGAAGCACACGAAACGTGGTAAAGGATCTCCCCATGGTAAAGTAATAACAATGGTGGGGGATATTGGCGTTTTGAGATGGGGAAAGTCCAAGAAAAGAAATGTAATTTGTAGATATGCTGAGGTTGGGCCTAGTGATAAGTTTCGGTGGAATCGTCGAAGAAAGTTTGATGTCCAAGAGCCAGGAATGTTCCATGTAGTAACTACAAAGAACAAGGAAGTGCATTTTGTATGTGAGGGTGGGATTGAGATGGCCCTGTTGTGGGTTAGAGGGATTAAGCTTGTAACAAGGGAGGCATTTTTCGGCAACAAATAAGATGCTGATTTATTGTATGAGAAAGTGTGTGGAAATCGTTATTCCTTGTATTTTTGTCGCAATATGCAAAAAAATTTTAAATCTCCAAACGTTGAGAATTATGAGTTCCAGTTTTTTTTTCCCCTTGTACCGAGTGCATAAGCTTACAAGTAAGACTATCTATTGTGCTTTGATGATTTGCATGTGTAAAGTTCTTAAAGCTTTCTATTTGCAGGTGCAAGGGGTGGCGTTTCATGTTGGTCAAAAATTCGGAAAACAATTCTCTCAAATAATGCAGAAGATGGCCAAAGGTTGGTTTTTCTTTCTGTTTAGATGGTTAAGACAACGGTAATACGGGTGCATTTGAGCCTTCCTGTTGGCTCTGGTTGGGGTGATCATATCCAACTGCTGCAAATTTTAGAGCAGTGGGATCGAAATGGCTATGATGTTGAGTTTTATATGCAATCAAACACACTAAGGATGATATTGTGAAGGGATTAATTTGCTTAGGGTCTGAAAATGGAACCTTCCAACAATGAAGAGTCAGAGCATTTCACCTTTTCCATTTGCAATGAGGGATACTCCTCCAACCATTAAAACTTTGTTGTGTCTTTAAAAAAACTTGGGCAATGAGTGATACTCTCCCCTCCAACCATTCCCAGAAATAAGAACTTGGTTGGGGCGTTAACGAATTACATTAGAATATCTTTTACAAGCAAAAGCCTAGTCTTCGAAAGGAAGATCTCCCCATTTTGCTTATAGGAACTAAGAAGAACAAACAGCTCCTAATAGGGCCCTGATGGGCCTAATAAAATATTTAAACAGCTCCTGACATGGCCCTGATGGGCCTAACAAAATATTTAAACCATCAGGGCCTAATGAAATATTTAAACTAGACTTGTGGGCCTACTGTAAGGTAGAGCCCTCCAAAAAATAGCGTATGCCGCTATCTGCGGCGCACACACGGTATTCTTTAGTAAAAGGCGAAAGAATAGTTCGCTTTGTGTGCACCGCGCGGCTGCGTGCTTTGGTAAAAATTTCATTCCTAGTTTTATTCAAACCCAACTTGTCTAAGTTTTGAGATGTTTTCGATGTGGGACTTTACAAACTCAAAAACGACACTAAGTCCGTCCGTTTTGTGTAGATAACCGTGTGTCAAACGTGAGCAGCTCAGTTCACTTTCCGAGTATGTGTTCGGTGCTGGTTTTTTCCCTGGTACATCAAATATTCTCTTTCGTTCTCAATCCCGCGTAGTATTTGTGTCTCCGTTTCTTCAATTATCATCAAATCATGTCAATTTTCTGATCATGTTCCATATCTTATTCGATGACTTTTAACTGTTTAGGTTTAATTCACTAATTTTGTTGCTTTAATTTGTAATTGACTGTATTAATTTCGTGACGATGAAGTTGAATTTGGAAGGAGAAGATGAAGTCGACTCCGATAGAGGTGGAGAAACTAGGGCTCGTCAACGTTGGTTACCTTGCGCAGAAGCGCCTCGCTCGTGGTCTTCGCCTTAATTGCACTGAAGCTGTTGCGCTTATCGCCACTCAGGCGTTCGTGTTTATGTTTGTGTGAGTGAGGCTGTTAGGGAGTTTCTTACTGATTTTGTGAAACGAGGCTTGGTTTGATCATTGATGTTTACTCTTTTGCATTTTCGTTTTTGTTACTTACAGATGTTGGAGTTTGTTCGTGATGGTAATAATAGACAGTGGCAGAATTGATGGATCGTGGGAAACAACTCCTTGGAAGGTATTACCTCTGACTACCATATCATTGTTATATTGTTGTTTAACTGTAATTCTATTTTCTTTGGCATTATGCTGATTGTTGAGAGAGGAGCTGGCTTTGTCTTCTATATGTTTCAACGTTTCATGAGTCCCATGTAAACTTCTTCATATTTGGCAAGGATCCGAGGGCTTTTCGGAATTCCTATTGATTTATAATACATCTTCTTATATTTGTAAAGCTTTACAATGTTTAGTCTGGGGGATAGTTAATGTTATGTGGAACATTCTTTCATGTTGATGCTGCTACTTGCGTCGTATACACATTATGGTGCATGACTGTATGGAGACAAGTTCAGATTTGACAGCTTACATGGGTTAGTTTGGGTTCTATCCTTTGCAGGAGACAAGTTCTTCCAGCAGTTTCTTACCTTTTGGATAGTGTACTGGTAGAATGCTATTCTTCGTCATTGACATTGAAAATTTGAAATGTCTTTTTTGTACTCATACTCGTAATTGAGACCGAGCCCAACTCTGTCATAATTTCTGATATCTAAGTCACTGAAATATTCACTAGAAATGGTAGATTCTCTTTGTATTTGCCAATATTATGCATGGAATAAAATTTAAGGGCGAAGATGTGGAAATTGCTTCAGCACTAGAGATTAAACTCTTGTCAACTTCATACAATCAACCCATCTCTGTCTTTGAAATTTTCACTAGAGAGGGCAGATTCTGAGCCCTTGCGTGGGGGAGATACTCTTGTTCTGCCCCCTTCTTGGGATTTCGAGTAAGAATATTTTTTTGTAATATAATTTTCCTATTACGCCTTTAAGGGAGGAGAATTTGTTGTATTGTTTTCTTACTCATATCAATGAACTAATCATTGTTTTAGAAAGTCTGAAATAGCCTGCATTATGCTGAACTCTTATCAGAATTCCAAACTTCCTAATTCCAAAACTCATTTTTCCTCTACAAAATATTTGCATCCGTTATTTATAATTAAACAGTAACAGAGGTTGAAGGAACATTTCCTGATGGGACGAAGTTGGTCACTATTCATGATGCAATTGATAGTGAAAATGGAAATCTAGAGCTTGCTTTTCTGGGTTCTTTCCTTCCATGTAAGTGCGTACGTTTACTCATTTTCTGTAATGCTTATAGATACTTTCTTACCTGAAATGTGGCCTTCTTTGTCTCTGTAGCATCTCAGCTTCAGGCTCTCTTGTTCTGTTTCCTTGTTTTTTGAACTTGAAAAAGCTCTAGTTATGCATGCTATAGCTAGCAACTTCTCTATATCAGTAACGATTCCATAACTCTTTTTATCATTTTATTTTTTATAATCTAAAAGTTTCACATGAAGTTATCCGTGCTTTATATGTATGTCATGAATTATGGTGGCAGTCAATCGTTGCAATTTTATTTGGTTTGATCTTATCCTGGACTTATGCTAGGGCAATATTCTGACAGCCAGCACCTTATTTCGCTTAGTCTGCAATTTGCAAGTTATTCACTTTGATGACTATGCAAAGCTCTGGGAAAGAGAATCTGATTTTTTGGTGCTTATGGAGGAACATATCCGTCTAAGATATCATCTCTCTTAGATAAGCCATAGATTCTGAATTTATCTTCTTCTAGAGTTCTTGGTTGTCACAGCTAGCCAATTCATGACTCTATTCCAGACCACTGGGTACAGTGGAATAATTACTGCCATAAATGGTGATGATTTTGCGGTAAGTCTACACTTCTCATTTCCTCTTTGTAACTTTTCAGACAAATCATATTTGTGGATTCAAGTTCTTCCAGGTCCCTTTTTCATGAAGCATTCTCTCAGATGTGAGCACAAATACCTTGTATAGGATCCTTAATTGCGACATGACAAACTGATGTTGATTTTTTTTTTTTTACAAACACGATTCATTTAACACTGTTATTCATTAAATATTTGGTTTTATCACTGTTTTGCCAACTTTTGAGGTCTCCTCAGTTCAGGTCATTGGGATAAGTATTTCACTACATGCTGCAACAAAAAAAAAATCCCATAAGAGCCCATACCATTGCTTCTCTGGCACGTAGATGGCATGCACTAGCGGCATGCTGTCCCGCTGATGTTTCTCTACTGAGAACAAACAGTGTGGGCAACGTAGAAGCTTCCAGTTCACCAATCTTGCTGCATATAAATTATTCTGAAAGTTATCTGGAGTCACTCGACTATGTCCTCATATGACAAGAGACGCCTTTGGTAAGGAATTCATATATTCGCCTATGTCAGTTCTGAGTCCCTCTCTGCATACCATATCAAGCATCATGATAATATCACGTCAGTTCTAAGTCAATTAACTTCAGTGATTTTGGCACATATTTCTGAGTTTTAATTTTTTCCTGTTTTCTTTTTTATAAAAATCAGCACTTCGATGAGGAGCAAAAATCAAATGATTAGGGCATATAATATTATATTATCTTCTACAAATCAACTGTACTCATCCACTATGGAGCACAAAAAATGCAAAGGGACTAAGGAAGAAAAGGGTCAACAAGTATTGTTCTTTCCCTAATATTAGTATGTTACAAATCTCATTTAGAAATTTTTAATCCACGATTAGAGACAATAGGCAAGCATTAAACTCTAGTCTCTAGGAAGCAGCAACATCAATTCTATTCTTGGCGGTGTATCAACTTATGCATTTACTCCATGTATAGAATTCTTTTCTTGGAATTTTTAGGTGCACAGTAGAGATTGAGGGTACAGGTCAAAATCCACCCAAAACGTTGAACTGGGTCCTAGATTCCTAGGTTTGCGAAAAAAATTGTATGCTTGTATTGTTCATTCAGAGTCCCCTGTAACCAACAGAGGAAGGGGGGGGGGTCTTTTGAGGGGCTTTCCTGAAAATCCTTTGTTACACTGAGAGGCCACTGAGAGTTATGCGTCATTACTGATATAGTTTAACTGAATGTGAAATGGATACGAAGTTATGAAATATGAACACATTGATTAGTTGATTTTTTTATATTTTTTTCCCGTTATCAAAATAAGCTAAATTATCTTCTTCGTCTATGTTAGGAAGTAGCATTCATAAGCGTTCAATGTCAAATTAACCAATGTGCTGTGCACATGGAAATACTAAAGCAGATGGAACGCTTCCCATTCCCGCTTTCAGGCTCAAAACTGAAATGCAACTGGATTCAAATACAAATAAGGAACACTCCCCATTGCTGCGCTCCGGCTCTTAACTGAAGTGTGCCACTGGATACAAATACAAATACGGCAAGCTTCCTATCTGCTGGGCTTCCAGGCCCAAAACAGAAATGCAAATGGATAAAAATACACCGATACTTCCTAGCAAACCCGCATGGGTACATTGCCCACTAACGAGGCTCCTCCACAGCTCCACCTCCGGCCCAAAACACCACATTTACAAGCTTACACCGACAACTTTGCTCCAACAACTAATGCACGCCTTCACTCCCTCCGGTTGAAACTTGAAACCCCCAACATTTTTGCTCCCAACACATTAACTCAATGATTTTAAGAAACACGAATCGAATCCAAAGATACTTGTTTGAATAATATATTAAAAAAAATTGAAATACGCATTAAAATTTACAAAATATTGAAAATTCAACTTACCCTCTGAGAAACACGGAGAAAAAAGATTGGCATGCCAACATATCGAAATGCATCATGTTTCAATGTGCTAAAGGATATTCAAATACATGTCTTGTTTATTTAGGCTCAGCTCAGCTAGAAGCATACGCCAACCAAACCACCTGACTGTTAGTAGAAAAGTTCCTAGTAGAAGGGCCGGTAGCCACAACTACATATAGATAGCTCTCTAAGTAAATCATTCTAATTAAGGCTTGCCCTCCTATCCCACTAATAATGATCTACTCAGAAAAAGCCCATGATCATATGGCATTTCACCTTTTTCCCCCAGTTCCTCTTTGACAAAACACTCTTGTACATCAAATATCATCCAAGTACCCTATTTCGTTCATAGTTTTTCATCAAAAGGGAAAAGAAGCTTTCCTTAAGCCAAGCCAACTATATAACAGTTGCCAAACATTTGCAACAATGCATGAACACATTAAGAAAAAGGACAGCGTATACCTCCAAGACCAGCTGCAATACAACAGAAAGAGGATTGTTTCAAAAAGAAATCTCAACAATTTCAATTTTTTTTGGTGAAGTCATTAAAGGCCATAGCCAGTTAATGGCAGACATGACCCATCTATGCAGGACAGAAAGCCAAAAAAGTGGTGGTTCTCCATGAAAGAGAGGATAGTGAGGGAAGGAAAAAAGAAAGCAAAATTCATTTCAAAGAGATAGAATCGATGACAGTAATATATTTGCAAGCCAGTTAATGCTAGAACACAAAAAAGAACACCTCACTGCAACTACCAACTTAACAACTTTCCAAGGAAAATAAATTGCAACAACACAGTTTATATTAAATGGAACTGACCAAACTGCAACATCCAGAACATGTGCTCAAAAATAAAACAAAGAACTTCTTAATATAAAAACAAGATGGGAAAAGAAACTAATCATAAACATAAAGAACTGATGAAAACCCATTTATCACTTTTGACCACCAATCTCAAATGAGTATATCCTTTCAAATTAGTAAAATTACCCAAACTAGATGCGAAATGAACTAAACAAGCTCAATTAATCACCTCCACCTATTTTAACTATACTGGTGAGGGGTTAGACTGTTGGAGGGTTTCATCTAGGGAGATGCCAGGGGTTGGTGGGGGGCGAGTGTTTAACAACAAAAGGTGCACGTGCTATTTCGGCACAACCAAGATATTATACTGATATGGACTAAATCCGTAACAAAAAAGAATTATCCCCCAAGTTTGCTTTCATGAATTATCGTTCCAGATGCCTCATTGCCCATAAAAGAATCACGCATTTTTTCACAATGAATGCCATGTATCATCAAATTCCAATGATACCTAAATAAGTTACTCAGTAAAAAACTAAAACTGTAAGAAAGCTATTGCATGTCATCTACATCTACAACATTCTTCATGATAACCTTTTCTAGTATTCTTGAAGATAATTGACCAGTGAATTCGGCCTAAGTTGACTAACTTTTCTATTCTTTATTTCTCATCTCGAATCCCACTTCTTAATAATTATGAGTCCCTGAAAATACATATATCCCACTAAATAATTAATTAGTTGAAGTTTTAAACATCCCAGTTAAACTAACAAATGCAAGGTAACGTTTTCGCAATCTATCATCTTTTTACATGAAAAAATATATATCTTTGTTCTATGGCAGTCATTCCAAGTACTTAACAAGCTGATTTCTCAACATTCTCAATGTGAAACACAACCAAAAACCCTGCATGCAATTCGATCTTAATTAAGAATTATCCTCATTAGAAGAAAAACACACATTTTCTAAATTTCCATGAAAGAAACCTACAGTACATTTCCAAAAACACCGGTTAATGATTAAACTAATCCATGAATAAACTATATCACTACATCAAATCTGAACAGACGAACTATTTCATTTCAACAAATTATAACAAACCAAGGTTTGTATAGTACCTCTAGCGAGCCTGGAGAACATCTAATTGGAAGTTCTATAAAATCCACAGTATGCAGGGAGCCTCCTCAACCTGCTTGCTTTGATACTGCAGTGACATTCGCAGATGTCATAAAAAGTTTCTGGGACTGTCATAGGTTTGAATTTTCTCATACCATCAGTGCAGAAAAGAACAAAAAATGTAAAACAGCTGGCCTCTTCCCTTTCAAGATGTAAGGTATTAACGTAACATAAATTACACAAGTATTAAAACAATGGAGTGTTTGTGTTTAATGACTTCCAACACAGAGCGAATACAATGTTAGTCCAAATCCAAACATTGTGCTTCCATAATTCAAAGTTTTTCACCTTCTTCCATGATATGAATAGAAACAAAGCAACACAGGATAAAACAAAATTGTTCATTTGATTTGACATCCTCTCAACAGGAGCAAGTGCGCATAGACAATTACAACTAGTGAGAATTTTTTATATTAAACGGGCTCGCCTAGCAATTTAGAAACAGTGCAGTTATGAACATATATGATACATCTACATCCTAATTGAAAATGAAGCAAAAATGACCACATGTATAATAGCTCAAGTTCACCCATTAATGTCTCTCCAAGAATGATCCCGGTATAGATTTCAGTCTCTATTACTTACTCGGCTTCTCAGCCACAGCATTCATTGAAGTCATATTTCATGCTAGTTGAGACTCTAGAATTGTTAGCAGGGACATGGAAAGCATCACAACATTCCATATATATCAAATTGATAAATTACCTCGGAAGTATATTGGTTACTCTCAAATTCTTCATCAGTGAAAAGCTAAGAACGTCTTCTCCACTTCACACCAAATGTCTCTTGCAAACACAATGTGAAAATTAAAAAAAAAAAACAAAACTGATAATGGACGTTAAATCCATAAGGTGCTACTATTTAAACCAAATTTTAATAAAATTGTTTACAATGTGAGAATCAAAATATGTTACACATACAAATTTCAGCTGGAACTGGTTTTTAAAAGAAAGGGCGTTATGCCACACCTTGCAATGCAAGCAGCGTCACAGTCGATTTTCTAAGCTGAACAAAGTTAACCTGCACTGGTTTGACAGGATGCGGCAAAAGATATTCCACCCATATCATCACTTGTCCTGCTAAAAAACAGCGTGAATGATTGTCTGATAAAGAATACTGGCAACTTCCTTTCAATGCATGCCTCTCACCTCAGCCATGTCCATTTGTCAGAAACAGTGAAAACTAAAGCATGAAGGAAAGGTCGTTGCCACAACAAAGTTAACATGTACTGGTTTGACAGGATGTGGCAAATAGATAATCCACCCAGATCATCACTTGAAAAACAGCGTGAATGATCTTCTGATAAAGAATACTGGCAACTTCCTTTCAATGTATGCCTCTCACCTCAGCCAAGTCCATTTGTCAGGAACACTGAAAACTAAAGCATGGAGGAAAGGCCGCTGCCAGTAAGGCTTAGCCAAACAAACCACTAGCCCCTAAATCCCCTTGCTGCAACTCCCTTTTCCGTTGCTCTTCCAAAGGATCAGGACTCTTCATTATTCTCCGCAGGCGCCTGATAATAACCCCAAAAGAGACTCAGACAAACAAAATGAACACATAAAACTACTCATGAGAAGTAAAACTTTCAGTCATTTCAAGGGTACAAGGTCAGGATACCTGTCTTGAGCATGTTGAGCGGGAAATGTCGGCATAAAATCTTTAGACTTTGGAAGAGGAACTTCTTTAAACCACTCATGGTCAAGAGCAGCTTTGGCAGTTATCCGCTGTATGATGCCCATGACATTTACATAAGTTACTAAACGAACTACACAATTTAAATAACCGTAGAACCAACAGCTAATTAGTGCTTTACCTTCTCAGGATCATAAGTTAGAAGTTTGTTCAACAAGTCAAATCCTGCATCAGATAAAACTGGGGATCCAGTGAAAGAGGTCGCAGGGAATTTCTTACGCAGCATATTATACCTGAAAGGAGTATATCACCAATTAATAAAAACAAGTAGAAGATGCTACATCACTGAAAGTATCACCAAAAGAGGCCACACAGCCAGACCAGAATCACCCAAAGCTGAAGCCTGGGAAAACAGTGGCAATATAAGAACATCAGCAATTAATCATGGCTTGGGAAGCTATAGGGTCATGAAAAATCAATACTTACTGCTGTTTGACGAAATTGACCTTGACTCCTGGCAGCCTGGAAAACCCAGGCCAAATTGTTTCATTTGGGGTCCCAAGGGTTCGGAAAATCTGGAAACAAAAATCCTTAGTATAGTTATAAGAATGGTGATGAATACAAAAGGGGGCAATATCATGACACTACAGCAACTTTTAGTACAAAATTACATATCAACTAAATAAATTTACCTTTCTTCACTGGGATTTAATTACCTTGTCAAGTTGATCAAATTCTGTTTTCCCATTGAACAATGGTTCCTTGGCCAATAATTCAGCCATAATACAACCAAGTGACCACATATCAATTGCCGTTGAATATTGTTTCGCTCCCAGCAAGAGTTCAGGCGCCCTGCATATGACAAAAGGGATGTTAACTGCTTCAATCATAAGTTAACTAATGTACAAGGAGATCACGTGTGAAAACATGTTAAAGTCACCTATAATCAGATAAGAATTCTTACGCAAGCCGTGCACACAAGTATAATGGGTTAAAAAAGACAGTATATCTGGCCAAACAGTGAAAATCAAGCATAGTATGCAAGGAGACAATAATAACACTAAATAGAACAGGTCCAATATTGAGAAAGTTTCTCGCACAGCCAATAGCTCAAACATCTGCAGATAGCTTCCAATCAGTGGCTTTTGCTACAAACAATTTATCAAATAAAAATATACCAACCAAAAATGCAGATCAATATTTGAATAAAATCTCCATAAACCTATCGATGAAGAAGTACAGAAAATCATGCAAAACAAATATGTCAGCTCATACAGATTAAAAGATAAGCAAAGAAGGCAACAGGCCCTATCAACTCTATGAGATGGAAAATACGTGAATGTGCAAGTGTTGCTCACCTGTACCAAAGAGTAACCACAAGATGTGTGTAAGGTTTCAACGGACTGCCATACTGACGAGCCAACCCAAAATCACAAATCTTCAACTCACCCCGATTGTTTAAAAGCAGATTTGACGTCTTCATATCTCGATGAAGAACCCAGTTATCATGTAGATATTTCACACCTTCCAAGAGCTGAAGCATAAGGCATTTAACCTCACTCTGGCTAAATGGCTGCTTCATTGATTCCATGAGTCCTTTCAGATCATGTTCCATATACTCCATCACCATAAAAATACTATCTAGGCTACTCCCTACAACAACTTCTTTAACATCCACGATTGATGGATGATGGAAGGAAAGGAGAATGTTTATTTCCCTCAAAGAAGTTAATGGAAAACCTTCTCTTTCTTTCTCCATCTTCACCTTTTTCAAGGCTACAATTTCTCCAGTCTTCTTATCTCTCGCTCTATATACAACACCATACGTTCCTTCATCTATCTTATTTAGTCTTTCAAACTCGTCGACACTTCTACAACCCTGAAGCATGTTTATACTTCTCTGGGGAGGAGCAAGAGGCTCTGGAGTTGCATGAGAATCATCTTCTTCCTCGGTATCTGTATCTGACCGGCTAAGACTATTATTATTGTTATTGCGTTCCTCATCAATGTCCATGTAATCTTTCTCTGAATCAGTACCAGTGTAATCATCCCCACTGAAAGACCTAGTACGTACACCTCGTTCATCAGATTCAGATGACCTCGCCCTAGCTCCTTCAGAGCCTTCTCTCTGTGGCTCTCCTGCCTCGGGAGTTTTAGATTTATTCCGTACTTCAGCATCCAAGGACTCTATATGCATCATTTTCTTCTTTCTTCTTGGCATTTCCTCTTCTACGATTTCACCTTCATCCACCGGAGAATTGTTTCCAGCTGCCCATCTAGAAGATGAAATATTCCAGGTTGGCACATAATCATCATCAAGCTGCTCTGCTTCCTGATATATTCCCCACTGCAGCTCCTTTACTGTCGAAGATGACAAACCCAAAGGGGATTCAAATGGAGAATCTCGTGCACCCTTAGAAGCCACAGAAGGCTCTACTGGTGAAGACAATTGCAAACCATTGGTTTTACCATCCTCAATTGGAGATATTTGTATGCCCCCACCAGGAACAACATTAGGTGATTGAAGGTACAACTTGGGCAGTGGTGGTAAGGGAGGTAGAGCTGCCACAGAAGGCTCTACTGGTGAAGACAATTGCAAATCATTGGTTTTACTATCCTCAATTGGAGATATTTGTATGCCCCCACCAGGAACAACATCAGGTGATTGAAGATACACTTTGGGCAGTGGTGATGAGGGAGGTAGAGCTGCCACAGTTGTGCTAATTCTACTTCTTGATGAATTACTTACTTCCCTGTCATCTCTATCCCAAACAATAGGTGAAAACTTCCTTTTTTTCACCAAAGGCGAAGCACGAATCCCATTCTCAACAGTCTCAGAGGCCTCACTATCTTTAATCTGTGATTCAGATTCAATGGCGTCTTCGGAGCCACTCTCACTTGACAACTCACCAGGCTCCCTATCAACAGCCCTAACTGAAAAACCAGATCCCTGGGGCCAATGTCCACCACCACCACTGCCTGAATCACTCCTACTTGAAGAGGACCTGTATCCACCGTTAATCACATCCCTCTCCTTGATATCTTTCTGTCTAAGCCTTCCCTTATCTCTTATCCCACGAGCTTGAGCCCGTCCATCATTATTAGAATTACCACCATTCCTGCTCCGATCATACTCCTCCTTGGGATGAGCAAAATTCCTCCTCGACACCTCAATACCAGACTCACGGCCCCTGAACTCGCTATCACGAAAACTCCTATGTCTCTCAGCCGCCATAAAGTCAGTGAACTACACCTCAATAAAGCAAAAACCTCGACACCAATCACAAACAATTCAACTATAAAAACCCTAGCCCTTACACAGAAGCAATCAGCTTCACCAATCTTTCTGTTTTCAATTTTCAAAAAATAATCTCTAAACAAGATCTAAAAGCAATAGAGATCAAGCAGCAGAACAATAAACTAAAATTGATCGAAGAATCTCGAAATTATTATCCTCCGAAGAATTTAAAACAAGGTTCAAAAACAAACCCTAAAAATTGAAGCGCGAGACAAAGAAGCAAAAAGCAAAAAGGAGGAAACCCTAAGAATCGAGAGAATTGAGCGATGAGCGACCTCCCGTGTGTGACAGGGCTTTCCAGATGTGGAGAGGAAACCCTAAGATGCTGCGATCAGTGCTCCTAGAAGAGAGACTAGAAATAGAACGAAGCCCGAGAGCGGACCGTCAACGACTCAACGAGCGTTTTAGGTCGGTTTGTGAATTGTGATCCGCGACGGGATGGCCCTTGATTTTTATTCCTTTTTATCATGGGCCCGATTATTCGGGGAATATCGCTATGCTCAATATTTTGTCTCGACTCTGGAGTATCCTAGCAACACGAATATTAAACTGTTGGAATCTCTAGCATTTTCATATTGATAAATAGGGATGGCAATCTGTCCCCGACCCGCTCTGATCCTACCCTATCCTCCCTACCCTGCGTGTATTTTTCCTAACCCAAAGCTTGTGCGGGGCGGGGATGGGGCAAAAAATCTCAACCCACCGCGGGGAGGGGCGGGAGTGGGTATGCCTTCCGACCCGACCCGATCCCCCGCCCCGCAACTCGACCCACACCCGCCCCACTATGGATATTCATATATTCATATATATATATATATTTGTCTAAACATATTTTAATTTGATATTATTGTTAAAATTAAACTAACACCTAAACTGTAAGTCCCTAAACATAATATTATCATACTCTTAATTATATTGAATAAATGTTGATAAAATCTTCCCCTAAACCCTAAGTTAAATATGACTCTGCAGTCTCTATTTCTAAGTCAATTGAATTGATCTTGATAAAAATATAAGAACCTAAATCTTAAGTTGAATATGATCATATACTCCTAAATCCTAATCTCTAAAACCTTAAAGGCCCTAAACCCTAAATCTCAAATCCCTAAAAACCCTAACCCCTAAACCCTAAAGGCCCTAAACCCTAAAGGCCTTGAACCCTAAACCTAAGCACTAAACCCTAAAGCCATAATATGATCCTCTACTCATAAATGTTGATAAAATCTTAAGACCCTAAGATTTTATAAAATAAAGTATAGACTTAAACAATTTTAAACTATAGATGTTTATAATATAAAATTTAAAATAAATACCCATTAAGCAAAACTAAAATTATTTAATTGTGTTAATTTAATTAGTTGAAAAATGTATCATGAAAGTAGCTTTGGTTTGTTGGGTAATTCCTTATTCTCCCAACTAGAAGTCCTAGGATGTGCAATTTAATTTGAGGTTTCCAGGTTTGAATCCTAGGATGTGCAATTTAACTTGAGGTTTCCAGGTTTGAATCCTAGGATGTGCAATTTAATTTGAGGTTTCCAGGTTTGAATCCTAGGATGTGCGGGGATCCGCGGGGTAGGGCAGGGCGTAAAAGTCGCCCTGACGTGAGGGCGGGGCAACCATGATCCGCCCCCGCCTCGACCCGTTGCCCCAGGTTTGAATCCTAGGATGTGCAATTTAATTTTGCAATTTTCAAAGATGTTGAATAGGGGCGGGGAGAAGCGCGGGGATCCGCTGGGTAGGGCGGGGCGTAAAAGTCGCCCTGACGTGAGGTGTGGGGGCGGGGCAACCATGATCCGCCCCCGACCCGTTGCCATCCCTATTGATAAATATATAAAATTCGTTAACTATTTAATTCAACTTTTTCGGAATGTCAATTTCCTGACATGAAAACCAGATTTCTTATTTTCAGAATTTCAGCTAGAAAAATCGAAATCTAACAAATGAGAGTGATTTGCGTTTTTGCCTCTTGAAACAGTCCCCCAAGAATGTGAAGCAAACCGCGGTGAGAATCTGAACACATTCCCTTTGTCAATAGTTAGAAAACAACTTGTTAATTTTGTGCACTCCTTAAGACAAGGGCCAAATGGCGCTCCTTTGATCTCAAATCTCATTTCCCTTGGCTACTACACAACACTATCAAAAATTTTCGAACAGAAAAAAAAATGATGCAGATAGCACCTAATAGCAGAAATGGTATATCTAATCGCACCAAGGATGGTAACCAATGCATTGAAGGTATTTAATACGAACAATGCAATCGATCAAATTACATTCTGAATGCAGTTCAATGGAATAAGGTATTACGCTATAGACAACAAGAAGCAAAGACTTCTGATATCAATATGTGAGATGTAATTATGTCATGTACCCTTCTGGAATTCACTTGTTGGTGATGCCAATAAGACAATATCTATGATCTATGTGAACATCAGCTCTGACTAGTTAGCTATGTGATCAAATTCCCAACTGCTGCTGTGGCAATTCCGACCAAGGCACCAGCAACAACCTGTAAAAAGATTTGAGAGTGGCAAAAATAAGATCTCATGCTTTAGCTTGCCAAACCTAAGATCTAAAATAACGCCTCATGTGCCAAAGAAGCTAACATATCACACTGAAAATCAACATTTGACCGAAGTTTCAATGGTCATTTTTCCAAGCAAAGGCATGAGACAATTTGCAATTTTGATATTGTAAAGAGAGAAAGCAGAACATCATCTCCCTGAGTTAACATGACATGGACTTGTGCTGATTAAGCTGCACTATATGATACACTACGCATTTCTTGAAAGGTGTTAGAATGCAGCATCCAAACCTGTGGAGGGGTGTGTCCAAGAAGTTCAAGTAACGGTCTGCTCTCAGCCAGAGGATGTTCAGCCGGAAGTTCATACACAATTTGATTCAAAACCTGCAAAATATTCATTTATGATAAGCAAAAAAAAAAAATAAAGAGAAATTCCAAAGAAGTCGTTCATTCAAATAGTATAAACAGTATAGCATGGTTGCAGTCAAAACAATAAAAATCTTCCATGAGATGCAGTATATGGGTGACAGGTTGCAGGACAAAAGAGAAGAAAGGAGGAGTCAAAAGACTCAAAACATCAAACCTCTGCTTGGCGACCAGCATGCAACCGCACCCCAGTTGCATCATACATCACCTGCCACCAAATTGATAACATTCAAAATCTCTCCACATTTCCACTTAATTATGAAACCTTCTTCTTTGGATGATAACTTTGTTACTACAAGTATATCAAATTGTATCAAAATCTTATAGAGGGCTAGGAAGTATGAAACCTGTATATCTGCTGATAAAATACTTAAACACAAACATGATCTTAGACAAAAAAAACCTCAAGAGACTAGGAGATAACTTACAACACAAGCAAAGACCAATGCAATTGCAAAGAGTGATCCTCCAAAGCCTTCTTGCAGCCCCACGGCAAAAGCAAGAGCAGTGACAGTCGCAGAATGGGAAGATGGCATTCCACCAGATCCAACAAGTTGCTTGAGATCCCATCGTTTTTCCTTATACCTGCAAATCTAAGAAACTTGAGATTCTTAGGAGTATAGTAGTTATATGACTCCACAAGTCACAACATAATAAATCTAGTGCCACCTTAACATTTTATGAGAAAAACAAATTGTTAATGGCCAATTGAAAAGCTTGGAAAAAAATTCTAGAATCCTACCTGGTTTTTCATCTCAGTCTGTAATACTTGTGAATGAAAGAAGTCAACAAAATTAGAATTTCCATCAGCTGTATAAAAGACTGCACCATCATCTTGACAATGAAGGTTAACGAATGAGTCAGCCTATGAGTTATGAGTGCTCAGAGCATAAAATCTATAAAGCACAGTTTTCTTTTTACACTTTTTTCGACGTTTCAATCAAGATGGTTGCATCTTATCAAAATATCAGAAAATCCTAGAATTTTACGTAGTAATTCATTTCATTTAGAATTCCCAGCAGCTACATATGAAAATTAGATTGAAAAAAAAAAACAAAAACCAAGGATTTAAACCTCATAATTCAAAAGCAAATCTGATAATTCATGCCCTAAATGCAATGAACAAGAAAAGCGATTTATGAACGTGAAATGAGCTTTCCAGGAGTTTATATAAGTGGGTTCAATACTTCTAATCGAATTACATTCGTCCCAAAGATCCAGCTTAACAGTTCAATAACCAATCGCAATTACACTAACATGTCGTCAAATTTCAATCACAATAACCACGAACAACCTTCAAAGACAGTAATACACGCGCACATTAGTCCACGAACACAACATGTCAACATCCAGATCCAAATATCCATAAAGATCTCAAATCTCTAGACCAATAAAATCCAAAGAGAAAGAAAGGAGAAAGGAGACGGATTAAAAAGTACCAGGAGGTGAAGAACTTGGTAGATTGGGCAATTAAGAAGGCAACAAGCGCAGATATGAAAGGGTAGTTGGTGAAGATTGACGACGACGATATCAATGAAGCGTCGCTTTGGATCAAGGACTCAGTCGTCGACGTCGCAGCCATCTCGTCCATGTTTAGGGATTGAAATTCAATAAAAATAAATAAAAAGAAGAAAAATAAAAAGACGGGATGGTTAAGAGTAAAGACTACGTTTACGTGAATTTGATGGAATTCGTGTACGTAGCGAGAAGCGAAGAGGTGAGACGAAGGGAAGGGAAGAGTTTTCTACTTTTGTCTTATTCGTTTGTTATTGTTTCTTGCTTTTCCTTCTTTATGAGCTAACGGTCTTTGTGTATGCTTGCTTACCAAGCGATCCTGGCTTTCAATACCCTGAAATTGTTGCCTCCGAAATCCGAATACAAGCAAATGCAGCAGGAACTAGAGGGACAAACAAATGAACAAGAATAAATTAGAGTGTTCTAATCCACATTTATCTCTAATGTGAACCATTTTCGAACCAGAATAGAATAACTACAAGAATGCTGCAACCGGATAAAACGCAAACCTCCAATGCTTATCACTAATATTAGCCTAATGACAATAAACAGCTTTACAATTATGTCACCAACATTATGTGGTGTTTCATATAAATAAATTGGAATTAACAAGAAACAAATTGTCAACAATCCCTTCAAACACAAAACCACTTACATTACATTACAAGCACCCGGTAATCTCGTCCATCTAACCAGTGGGAGTAGCAGAGTCGTATGGTGGAATGAATGACTCACATTATTGTGCAATTGCACTTGGATTCCAGCTTTGGAGGCTTTATACTGTCCATCTTTTTGGGACGCCCAACATTTTGCATCATAGATTCGTCAACATTCTCATCGTTCTCAACTTTCTTTAAAGGGGGTTTCACATCAGTTTCCAGCCGCCTCTGCCTTGGTTTCTGGGATTTTGGGCTGCGTCGTGCAATGTTTCGGCCACGTGGGTCCTTCTTGCCCGAGTTGAATTTTCCCAAGATTCTGACGGTGGGCTGGAAATTTTCTACGGGGTCAGAAGATTCCTTTTCAATTGCTATGGTTGCAGCCTCATAGGCTAGATCATGGACAATGGAACTGCAGAATAGTATCGTATCTGTTGCTTCTTCTAGTGTTAGGCTTCTTCCCTTGCTTTCTCCCTGACATTCTATCATTACAGTTGATTTCTCTGTAAAATTGAAGTAAATTTTTCAGAAAGTGAGCTTATACACAAAACATCACAAAATCAAGGATCAGCATATAAAAGAGCACATCATGCTGTAAACAACAGCAATTTCTACTTCGCCAACCAATAAAAGATTGGTTGGAATGTTCTTACAAGGGTAAAAAAACCACTTGTCAAAATAATACGAGACGCCTATGCTTTTAGAGAGAAGATAGATATCACACAGTTTGAAAAGCATCCAAAATACTACGTCATAGTGTCACTCATTCAAGCTTATGAAATGTGAAGATAGAAAGACACAAAACGTCTCAGGGAAAGAAGCTATAGATATTCTAATTCATAAAAAAGATTAAGGGCCAAAGTAGATGATCAGATCAAATCAGAATGCGAAACAGAACATACCTGCTGTATCGATATCTGAAGGAGTGGGGCCTGATGGCTCCTGATACTCATTTATTGTGCTCCTGGAAACCGTTGAGACATCCTCATTCTGTGAAACATCCATACTCTGATAACAATCCTCAGTTTGTATTTCAGATACTGAATCCAAAGTGCTTTGAGCTGGAAATTCTGTAACATCTACAGCATCGAAGCTATGGCTCAGCCTTGTGTTTCCTGCTTTAATAGACGACTCGGGAGTGATAGCCAATGCTTCTATATCAGAGGCACTCCTTGCATGATCTGAAAAACCTTCACCAGTTTCATTTAAAGCATGGTCTTCGTAATTTGGAACTGATACTGATGTATTCTCATCTAATGGAGTGCCTACTGAATGACGTAACAATTCCGAGGAAGAAGTATCATCTGTTCTTTTACTCTCAGTACATTCTAATAAATTTTCCTTAACAATTGCCACATCAGAAACGTCCACTTCTCTGTTCTCCCCAGTAAGCAATTTTTCATGAGAAGAAACAGGTCTTTCCTCCGATTCAAACTTCGCATCAGCAACAGAAGCCCCTTCATGCATGCTTGTTGCAAAACCAGGTGACTGTTGAGCACGGTCTGAAACTCCAGGTAAAGATAATCCAATACTTTGGGATTTAATGTTCACATCCGACCTGTGGTTCTCCATGTCAGACTTCTTTCCGCTTAACTGCCGTTGCACGCGAGTCTCTACTTGTCTGGAGCCAAAATCAACAGAGGATGATGCAGAAGCACTGCCATGCCCAATCGAACTTCTCAAACTGTTTGTGCTGTCTCTTGCATACGAAAGATCATTGCGAGGTATGGAATTGGCAATGAAAGTCCTACCTTGAACAATAGACCCCTTGCTACTTCTAGACCGATTCAGCAGTATAGAAATGCCAGAAATTTCTGAAACATCCACGTTTTCTATATGGTCATTATTCTGCTGCAATTGTTGTCCTTCAACATCATTATCAGGTAGGCTATGACCAACAAACAGTTGTCCCATTCCTTGCTGGTTAGCAAGGCTCTGCTCATCCCCCTCCACCAGATTACTTGGAAGAGAATTCTCTCGCAAGTAAATCTGGCTATGTTCAAAGTTACAAGCCTCGCTTTGCTTAACATTCTCTTCATGCTGGGAAGAAATAATCTCATCCACTTCAGTGGTTAGTGATAGTGTGTTGGTTTTAGCTGTCAGGGGCTCCAATTCATCCAAAACATTTTCTTCAGACTTCTTCTTAGCCGGTTGTGCAGTGTCATTAGCAATTGTATCCAAAATAGTGGCAAGATTGTTTTTCTTACAGCAATCTGGACAAAGATTTATACCATTTTCCACTGGCCGAGTGACAGGATACCTGAGACCACATCTAGAGCAAAGTTCTGAGCTTTTAAGACTGCAAACTTCACTACAGTCGTCCCTGAGATTCAGAGCATCAGACGCTATACTAAAATTCGCATCAATTTTATGCAGGCCAGGCTTATCAGAGTTACCAGGGTCACAATCAATTGCAAGGTCTCTATCATAATCATCAACCCCTATGTGAAGTGACCTATCAAAAGTGTTATGCTTCTCATCTTGATAAAATGCCTCCACCTTATCGAATGCAAATACTTCTTCCGGAACATCAGGATACGGTACTTTCCCGCTTTCACATGCCAAATCATCCTGAAGGTGATCACTCCCTTCAGTATCAAGTGCAGCACAGGTACCTTGATCAGAACTTGCGTTACTGCTGGTTGTTACTGAGGAATTCCTAGACATCATTGAGCGATGAGCAGAACTAGCTTTCCCAATATAAAAGGTGGTACTTGGGACACTTGATAAGAGAGGCCTGAACATATTCTGCGGGCTTTTCCGATTATCCTACACATAAATACCAATTAAGTTTATCTGACCAAAAATGTTGACCGTGAAGTGTCCACAAATATTTTAGGAGACCAAAAATACAGAGATAATATATAACATGATAAGATGTTCCATCAATGACGTTGCAACACTCTTAAAAATCAAATTTTATGACACAAAGTTTCTAACGGGGACACATGATATGTTTAAGTTCGAACCAGCCTAACATGTAACATAATCTACGAGATGGAGTATTAAAAATATTTTATAACTCTGAGGTCATTCTTGCTTTGTGACATTCGTGACTATTCCACAAAAAAGTTTTCTTTTAGTTCACATAACACTCAATCACTCATCCACATTTGACTAGTGTTCTTTTTATTATTGTTAATATTTAACCTCTATTTTCTGCTAAAAATTAACAACCTAGGATCGCCGACCCATTTTCTATTCATGCAATTAAAACAAAAGGGCTCCCACTTCTTAAATGTCAACATATAACCATGCAAAGAAGAACATGTCAAACAACGAATGCACACAGACAAAGCAGTTGATGCTTCAAGATTGTAGTGGAAATGCCAAAGTTTCCTTACCAATAAGGGAGGGGAGGGGTAAATATACCACGTTGAAGCTATCTCAATGAGAAGAAGGGTATGATTCTACTGGATCAAACCTATGGGAGGTAAGGAATGATGAAAGAAAACGACAAACCATCCACACATATATTATGGACTCTTCACAAGATTTTTTTGTCTCGAAAAGAACACAAATAGAAAATTGAAGAAACTAGTGAGCATGAACAAAATTCACAACACCATAAGGGTAAAATGGAAAGCATCGAGTCATAGTCAATTGACTTTCCAGATTCTTTTCATACATACACCTAAGAAGATTAAATCAATATAGTTTAAAAGGAAAGAAGACAAAAACAAAGAGACAGATCATGCACACTCCCATCCCCTTTGCCCCCAAATGCACGGGGAAAAAAAGGGCACAATAGAAACATTGCAGCTTTATGATGAATCACGACAGGGTTAAAGGCACGCCAATGGCATTCAAACATACTGGCCAACAATTTGTTAATAGTTGCGAATCGACAATCAGTTGTAAGGTTGAAATTCAAATGTAATACACAACAATATACCAGTTGCCGAACTGCAGGGTCAAAGGCTCTTTTTGAAGCAGAACCAGGAGACACTATTTTAGATGACTTCCAAGAGAAGCTCGGAGCTCTGTTATTGGAAAACGATGGGCCAACTCTTTTTGAAGTTAAGCGATCTAAGCTGCCCACGGGAACTGATTGTAGAGAGTCCACATCATCGTCTCCAGATGATGCAATAGAACCTCTACTATGTGAACTAAATTGGTCCCGATCATGACCATGTGATGAACTGACACTTCGAGAAGCAGTTGGAGACATTGATTGCCTACCAACTCTTGACCCCAAATCCCTACCATTTCTGGATGCTGGCGAGGAACCCCTCACATATGATGCTGGCCGATCACCCAATGAAGTTCGAAGATTGGACGGAGCCTCTGAGGAGAAACCGGGGATATTGGACTGCCATGCTCTGATTTTGGGTGAGGCAGAGTTCCCTCGACTTGTCCTTATGGGTGAAGTTCCCCGAACCCCAGTACCATTAGACCCTATGCTCAACCTGCGTGAAGTTGGAGTTGAAGACCTTGGAATGGGTGTGGAGGGTTTACTTGGGGGAGGTGATGGCCTTTGCACTGGAGTGGCAGGCCTCAAGTTACGAGATGGACTGGAATTAGGTGCAGAAGATGGCCTTCCCCTGGACTGGAATGTGCTATTCCCAGACCGAGGTGATGGGCTCAAGCACTTTGGACTTGCACTACCCCTGCTGCTTCTGTAACCCTTCTCCATCTACAAGGATGTACATGTCGCGTATAACAGGAAGAAAAAAAATGAGCATCACAAATGCAATGAAAAGATACTGAGAATACGAGAAAGCACAAGCACTCCAAGTATTAACCAGAAGACCTACTGTGGAAGATCTCGACAAGGAAATTGGGTGGCTCCGAAGTCTGCCTCTGGTTACAACATTAACTGGTGGCTGCTCATCATCCAGCGAAGAAAAAAGAGGAGTCTCTGGGGGAGTTAATAGCCTATTCAAGTTAAAAGAACAGACATTCCATCAAAACCAATGGCACGAACAAATTATTAATACCAATCCAAAAGCATGATAAAAATGATAAATAGCGAAGTGTGATTTTAATTGAATGATTTCGATTCAATTTCAGCTCGTGGGTAAAACTGACCAGCTGCCAAAAGTTACGTGCTACAAAATTTAAATAACTGACCAAATACATTATATCACAGTATCAGAGCATATAAGGAAACTTTGTAAACTTTCCTTTGGCTACGAGCCCTCCATTGTCTAATATAATCTCGTACCATTGATGGTATTTTCAACTTACAATAATAAACACGACTCACCAATCGTAATCATTCTTCTCCCCATCAGCATTAAGCAGTTCACTACTCTCCCCTCGAACAGGGATGGAGATTTCGAGCTTAATATCTGAAAAGTGTTTCAATTTTGTTGCTGCAATTAAGAATTCAAAATCTCAGAGATTAATAGCATTTTCAGGAAGAAGAAACAACAACAATCTACGGTCAAGAACAATGTATAGAAGGCAGTTCAGAAAATTACAAAATGTGTTTTCAAAATCATCTGTTGACTGAAGCAAGAAATCTTCTTTTTCTCTCGACTGCATTTCATTGAACAACGCAAGATCGTCGTCTTTCCGTTTAAAGAGTAATCCACCCTCAAGACTGCGCCCTCGCTTGTGATTATCTGCCCTCATCTCTCTCCCAGGAGAGACTCTCAATGCCGGAGAAGGAGGCATATCTCCAACCACAATGCAGTGTCAAAGATGCTACCTTAAACTCTTCATACAATCAGTATTCAGACGATCCTTTTGCCAAATCAAGTAGCCTATATCATACATTCGACCAAAACCCACACTGGTTGTAAACCAAAACTTTTCCTGTTAAAATACCAAATTTATTCGATTCTCCACCTTTACCTGTTCCATTAAACTGAAAACCAGCTAAACCAGCTAAACAATGTGTAGGGTTTTTGGCACAGAAACAAATAAGCAGCTAACTGCACACCTTAATATATTGCACTCAAACTGAAGCAACTGTACCATTGACAATGCGCACGCTCAGCATGGCTGTCTAGATAACAGCCAAATCGTGATCATACTCGGGCCGGGCGTACAACCTCAAAACCCTAGATTTCGGAAGTTAACAATCCCAGCAGTGACAGTACAATCACGCTAAGCCCTAATTCAACTCAAAACTCAACTTAAATCAACTGCCTATCCTCCTTCAAAATCAAATTACAGGCCAAACTCACCTTCCCGGGTAGCAGGTAAAGCTAGACTGACAGGCATTCCAAGTCAAAATTCTTCCAATGGACGACGAAAGCTCGTTGAATACCGATTAAGATCCCCGATTCGAAGAGAGAAAAAGTACCGAAATGCCAATTAGAACATGAAGAATGTCTTCTCAGACACACAGATCAAAGGCAATTTACTGCTCTATCTGAATACCATATTATGCGTGCAGATCGAGACTCATTGTTGACAGGGATCGTATTATCAACTTTCTCGCATTTCTCTCTCCAACCAGAAAACGGGAGAAAGTGAATTCCGGAGAGCAGAAAACCTTTACTATTGTTTGTTTATCAGGTTTGCTTCTTTCCTCCGCACCAAAGCTTTCATTTCCTCTCTCTCACACTGCTTCTCTCTGCAGTCTGCTCCGCCATATTCCTTCTTTTTTTTTCTTTTTTCTTTTTCTCTAAATATTCCTATTTATTTATTAATCAAACTAAAATTAATAATTTGTGCCTTTTTTATTTTACTTTTTTTGGACAATAAGAGATTGAATGATAAATATTGTCTTGTACCGACCACACACGTCCATAACCATGCAATTAATATAATGTACGTCTTCTTTTAATTTTGATGTACGCAAATTTGCTTTTTCATGTGTTGTTGTCTTAATACGACTTTTTATTTTGTATCAATATCAATTATAAATCTAACAATAATGTGTTTGTCAAAAATCCATGTCATCAAAATGACATTGAAAGTGCTTCATCCCACAATTTTTCAACTCGGATGTTTAGTCGAAATATATTTGTATTCATAATCAATAGATATCTCATGTGTCATGGATTAACTTAAGTTACTCGAATGATATATATATATATAGAATCTTATTTTTATATTAGAGATAAATAATTTTTATGTATTATAATAATATACGTTGAGGTTGAACATATATGTTTTTTTTTTTAAACGGGAAGAGAGATTCGAATCCTAATGACTAGGATGATTGTTAGGTGTAAAATACACCTAGTTTTATGGGCTTAAAAGTATTATTTTTCTATGTTGATTAGTGCAAAATACTGCCCATATTGGTATTTTTATGAACAGGTACTGCTGGAGAATAAATTCATTACTGGATAGAATTTGTAACATGTTCGCAACCTGTGCGGCCGCAGATCGCGGGAATCAGACTTGTGTGATTGAGTTGCTGACGCGGCAAGAATAGATGGGCCAGTTTAGGGCTTGCTAAAGACTATATAAAGAGTGTTAAGCTGAGACAAAGGGGAGACTTTACTTTGCGCAGCCGAAGACCAAATATTGAAGAGAGGGTGTCGGCAGGAAGGAGGAGAAGCAACATCAAAGCTGGGCATATCAATTCTTCAGCAAATCTCTACTCTTCCATTGATTTGAACATTGTTGATGAGTATCTTTATGATTTTTATTATGATTATGTGTAGCTAAACTCTTGTCTAGCTAGGGTTTGGTAATTCTTCTACCATAAACCTTGTGCACAGATTTGATTGACAATCAGACTAAGTTTAATTCTTTGTTCTCTGGATTGATTGCTTATTTCTTATTTTTTATGCATGCCTGATCAACAACATAATTTTAGGAATTGTTAGTTAAACATATTCGGCTGACCATGACCCGGTGTTTGACGAAGTAACAAGAACTTGCGTAAGATCCAAGTTTTGGGAACATAGGACATAATTGATTGGGTAATAGACCATTATCCTAAATTATGCAACTGTCGATTTCCTAGTGCTTATGCTTGTCTTAGGAAACTCTTAGGATAGACCAACCAAGACTCCTTTAATAAGAAAAGATCTTGCAACTAGACCAAAGTCAGGATCGTTGTTTAGGGAAATCTAATTGACTGCAGCTGGACCAAGGCCTTTCAATTGACATTGTTAAACTTTTAAATTGTGTGATTGCGTATTAATCTGTGTGCACAGGTGGAGGTAGTTGGCAAACCAAACCCAAGCTAGTTTTTCATCAATTGATATTTAGTTAAATTTTTATTGCTAGTTAATATTAGAAGCTCTGATATTTATTTACACTATTGTTAGCAGTTATAGTTGGTAATTAATACAGTCCTCGTGGATTCGACCTCATTCACTATTATACTGTCAGTAGGCACGTACACTTGCGATTGGGATAAACCCGTCGGTATTGAGTTGCAAGTATTTCTTGCAATAAAAAGTATCGAACAATGATACGCACTATACCTTTTGACATATGAGTTGTGCGAAACAAATATATTTGTAATTTTAAAAATTAAAAAAAATTTAAAACAATGAGAGGATTTAGAATGAAAAAATATTTGTTGACCAGAGGAGAAAATCTTCCACTTATTTTTTTAGTTGGAGAACATCTAACATCTTCCAATTGACAACAGAAAAAATGAAAACTAAAACAAATGAAATTTAGATTTTATTTCTAAATATAGGCCAACAAAGGATTTTGAAAAATATCGGCAATTTTATTGTGTGGGTGGGTTATGAATTAGGGAAAAAATATATATAAAATATCAAAATTTGTGACATCCAAAAACAGTTATTTTCGTGTAATGGTAGGTAATTAACACAAAAGTCCCATCATGATAAATGAAAACTTATTAGGATGATTTTATTCCTAGTTAGGGGTCATTTTTATCATAATAATTATTTATTTCCTCGGCATTGGATATTATAAAATAGGATAACATTTAATTTCTATATTAATTGCTTCCTTGGATGTCCGGGATCCGTTGTAGTCGTTTCGGGATTCAAATTTTTTTTAAATATCATAAATTTATAATATTTGTTCTAATGAATCCAACGATATTTTTGTTCAAAACAAATATTAAATTTATCGTAATCGAAATATCAAAGGTTTTGAATTTATCCGATGGTGTAGAATTGTTATGTCTTTTTCCCATAACCACTCACATTTCTTCAATTTGCTCACCAAATTTATATTTAATTTTTTTCCTGAAAAATTTAAAACCATGCTTTCCTGTAACCTTACCTTATAATGAAATTGTGATTAGTACTCATCTAATCAATTAATCCAAAAAAATATATAGTTGGAATGTGATGAGCATGAAAAGCCAATGCAACAAGAAGGTTACGATTAGTTGTGTTCCATGCATGGAATGATGTCGTTTTAATTGGTTGGTAATAGGATAAACTTAAAAGGTTCAATCATCATGATAACTACAACAACTCTTTTCCACACCTAATATGCTTGGTTTCAAATCATATCTATAGAGATATTTTGTATTGAAAGTTTTTATTTAATAATAATTAAATAAAAGGTCGCTTCAAAAATTTAAAAAAAAATGATAATAATAATTAACAAGGGCAGGCATTTAGTCAACTTGGCAGGCTTTCACCAATTGGTTATTCATTTTTTCTTTGATTAAATTAAATTAAACTAAACTATTATATATAATATGGTGTTTAATTAGCAAGAATTGGTTGCATTGAGAAATAATAATATCGTCCAGTTAGGTCAGTGGTCTCCTGTGTCTACTGGAATCCGATCGGATCAGGTCTGGCCTAGCATTGAACTCCAGTGCAGATCGAGGAGCTCCAGTGCAGGTCTGGTCATGTGAGCCGAGCCGAGCCAAGCAATGCAACCTGCCTTGCCAAGTGGTTGAGACAGTCCTAACTTGGGGAATACAGTTCGAAGTACGGATTGCTAGCTTAGTGGAGGCTCCCCTTTAGTCAGTTTTAATGAAGTAATCAGTCAAGTATTTTACAGAACAGAAAACTTCACATGTTTCTGAATCCACACAAGGACTGTATAACGGGTGGGTTTTTCAGACTGGGTTTCTGACATTATAGCAATGAGGTTCTTTGCTACTTGGTAATAGTAGTGCTGAAAGTGGATTAACTATAATCTATATGTACACAGGTAGATTAATTGCGTTTAATCTGGTACTACTATGTGCTTTGCATTTGTTTTGTGTTCGGTAGACAGGAAATGGCGGGGCTTTATCAGTGGACATCTATCAGTGAACAGAAGTCCTGAGGCAAGCAAAGGAGAAGCAGACCCTCGTGCATTGGAAGGTTGATGAGTATCTCACATCGAAAAAATAGGGCGATCAACTCTAGTTTATAAGGATCCAATGCACCCTCACCTGGTAAACCGGTTTTCTGGGTTATAGTTCTACCTTGGGCCTTATGGGTCGGGGTGGGTATTCATCATTGGTGCTTTCATTGAGAGAGTCGCGTTTGCGGAGAGGGCTGCCGTCTGAAGGGCGAGCGTAGCAGCAGTGGACGTCGACTGTCCAAGGGGGTGGTTTGATGAGTATCCCACATCGAAAAAATATGGCTACCAACTCTAGTTTATAAGGATCCAAGACACCCTCACCTGATAAGTCGATTTTCTGGGTTGTAGTTCTACCTTGGGCCTTATGGGCAGGGGTGGGTATTCATCATTAGAGGGCTGCCGTCCGGGAAAGGGCTGCCGTCTGAAAGGCGAGCGTAGCCGCCGTGGACGTCGACTGTCTTAGGGGGTGGTTGGATGAGTATCCCATATCGAAAAAATAAGGCTACCAACTCTAGTTTATAAAGATCCAAGGCACCCTCACCTGATAAGCCGATTTTCTGGGTTGTAGTTCTACCTTGAGCCTTATGAGCCGGGATGGGTATTCATCAAAGGTCCAAAACTTGGGGTCTGCATCAGTTTGATATAAGAGTCGAGACCCGGATGGGATGTATTGTATGTGGGATCAGTTGAGGACGTGCGTCTTTGAGGAGGTAATGATGCAGAAGGTCTGATGAGACGAGGATGGCTGGACACGTCCTTGAAAACATCACTCGCTCCTAATCCATACCACAACCATCATGACATAATAGATCATCACTATTCATTTTATAATCACGAATCATAAAACCCCGAATGCACTCATTTACACATTTTTAATCATATTAACTCCAAATTTTTTTTCATAATCTCGAAAAATCAAACCAAAATATTAAAAATTTAATCCCCACATTTTGAAAAATCAAATCAAAATATTTTAAAATATTACTTTTTGTTACCATCTCCTATTTTAGAATTAGTCCTACTTAATTGATAAATTCCGAAATCATTCAAAATCCCAATGAATCTCAATCCCGAACAGGCTCCATACCTCATAAAGCAACAGATTCGCTCAACTTCATCCCTGTGTTGGAGCAGGATTGGATTCAAAGTCTATCCGCAAGGAAAAAGAAATAGCACAAAATGCAAGAACATAAAAATGAACCAAGGGAGAGTTAACGCAACAGACCACAGCCATAAGTGAAAAAAACATTGTTCCAATTTGCATTTCAAACTACTCCAGAAACTGGGATTCCCAGTGAATTTTACAGCCGAAATTCCAAAAAGATGCAAAATACCGGAAACATACAAAAAGGATAGAGACGCACCACAGTCTTTATTCAATCTCCTGCAGATGGAACATCTCATCCTAAAACCCCCAACAAAATTAAAACAAGCTTGAATGAGATCATATCATTCATTGGTGACGTCTTCAAGCCAGGGTCTTGGCCATGTGAGAGATCAAGTCAATCACACGTGTACTGCAAAGTACACAATGTAGGAAGGGATATAAATAGAGCAGCACCCGTGAAGAAAGAAAGTATTCTATAAGTTGACAAGTACAAATCCACGAAACCAAAATAGTAGAACAAAGATTACCTGTAGCCCCACTCGTTGTCGTACCATGAGACAAGTTTAACAAAGTTCTTGCTCAAAGCAATGCCAGCCTTAGCATCAAATATGCTAGACCTGCACACCAAAACCAAGAAGCTTGAGCTCCCTAACTCAACACTAAGACAGGGAATTTCCTGATTACAAGATTTTTTTTAAAGGGGTGTTTGGGGGGGGGGGGGTGATGGACGTCCCTTTAACAACCTTAGGGTATTAATGGTTTTTTAAAAAACAAAGTACTAATGAGGGTACGAAATCACCTTCTTGGATCTTCCTAACACGACCTAAAATTATATAGCAATGGCAATATACCCTCTAACTTCAAATAAATAACTAACAAGGCAAAAGCCATGTGAAAAAAGCAAGGGCAAAGCCAAGTGAAAAAAGAAGTATATCCCTTACCTGCTGTCACCAATGAAGTCAGAGGACACTACATCATCTTCAGTATAACCCAAGATACCCTTAAGATTGCCTTCGGATTCCGCCCTACATACAGGGGAAACAGTGGTAAATTTCCAAACAAATGTTCGAAGTGATGATATTAAAGAGTTATTTAAGAGCAAAACAAATTATGCATTAAGAGCACATACTTAATGGCAGCTTTGATATCCTCATAGGTAGCCTCCTTCTGAAGCCTTACAGTGAGGTCAACCACTGAAACATCCACAGTTGGAACACGGAAAGCCATACCAGTCAATTTGCCATTAAGTTCTGGCAGAACTTTTCCCACGGCCTATTTTGTTACGAAAATAGGACTACACACAGTCAGTACGGTATCTCAAAAGCCAAACAGCCAGGCCAATATGCACAACTAGTAATTATTGGATACCATATAAGACAATAGTCAGCGAGTATACCTTGGCAGCACCAGTGCTGCTGGGAATGATATTGAAGGAAGCAGCTCTTCCACCTCTCCAGTCCTTCATTGATGGACCATCAACAGTTTTTTGAGTGGCTGGGACATTATACAACAATAACTAATTGTAATTCCAGTTCATAAGACCATTTAAGTGAAAATCAAGTAAACAGGGTGAAAAATGTCAGTAGTGCTCACCAGTCATGGAGTGCACAGTTGTCATGAGACCCTCAACAATTCCAAACTTGTCATTGATAACCTGTAGAAAATCAACAATATAATAATGAAATACAGTACAACCAACTAATATTCCAACTGTAAGTAGATTTAGATATGTTAAAATACAAAAATTATTCAATCTACCTTGGCCAGGGGAGCAAGACAGTTGGTGGTGCAGCTAGCATTGGAAACAATATCAAGCTCGGGTTTGTATTCCTTCTCGTTCACACCCACCACAAACATTGGTGCATCCTTGCTTGGAGCAGAAATGACCACCTTCTTTGCACCACCCTGAGAAACATAATCATACCAAATAAGCTATACTCTGATACTGATCCATAGCTACAGTAACACAAATTCCCATACAATTGTCTTCCAGAATCCATAAAGATAATTACAGTAAAAAGCTAAGCAAAATTACCACGGCAGAGCCATGGGTTATTGGTGAAGTACTATGAGGGTTCAAATGAACATGCATTATAAAAGTAGCCGCGGCCAAAACACAAGATGAAATGTAGAAACTATCTCGGAAAAAAAAAAGTAAACAAATACAACCTAGATTATTACAAATAAAGGAAACAAAAGAATTAGGAGATGGAACTAGAACCTTCAAATGGGCAGCGGCCTTGTCCTTATCGGTGAAAACTCCAGTTGACTCGACAACAAAATCAGCACCGGTCTGGCCCCATGGGATATCCTCTGGGTTCCTTTAAAATCACCAACAAAAACTCACAAATCCCATATCTACTTAAATCTCCAACACAAACAAAAAAACACATGAGATGAGAACAAATAAAAAGAAAACTATGGTAATTAATTGTACCTGATTCCGAAAACAGTGACTGGTTTATCACCGAAAAGAAGTGTCTTCTCGTCCTTGACCTTCAACTCATGCTTGTTCCACAAACCATGAACACTGTCGTATTTGAACATGTATGTCTGTTCCCAGATCCAAACAGAAACATCGGTTAGTCCGGAAAAAATATAACAAAAAAGCACCAATCGAATCAAAACTATGATAATAGTAACCATGTAGTCAGTGGAAATAAACGGATCGTTAACAGCAACAAGCTCGACATCGTCCCTCTGTAGAGCAACTCTCGCAACCAAACGGCCAATCCTTCCGAAACCTAACAATTTCCCAACCAAATCATGAAATCCATGTCCGAAACACAAAATTACGAAGGAAAAAAAATCCAAACACAAATCAGTCCATTACCATTGATCCCGATGTTAATTTTCTTGTCCGATGCTGCACCAAACCAAATCACATTCAAACCAGCAAGATTAGCCAAGTCAAAACCAGTTCTGAAACAAGAAAGAAACGAAGAATCGAACAAGGTGAGAGATTATTTACCCATTGGAGAAGAAGCGAATCAACCGATGCAAGAAGAACGAATCAGAAGCAGACGAGAGAGGCAGGCGTTAAGTAGAGTGAGAAGGTAATTACGAAGAACGAGGCTTTGTTCTATTTTTATAAATAAATAAATAAATAATTATGGGGGTGAAAATAAAAGTTTAGCTTGCCTTTGAGCCGTTGATCAATCTACAATGGCGTGAGAATCAACGTGGAATTTTCGTCGTTTTATGGTTGTGCGTGATCCGGTGGGCCCGGTGGGTAAGATGAACGTTAATCAACGGGCGGAAATTGGCAGAGGATGTAAGCCCGAGCTCACGTCAGCCTCAGGCATAGGTGAGATCATCATTTCTAGAATGTTCTCTTGGCCTGTGAAGATGTCAAATTATGACGTAATAATCGTATAATAATCCTGATTGAGAAAGTTTTCAATTTTTCATTTCACTAGCAATGTTTTTTTTTTTTTTTAATTTCTCTTAATTTTTCCGAAATTATTAATCCCTATTGTTTTCTGTTCTCTGTATTTGCATTTCACTAGAATGTTCTCTGTATTTTTTTGGTAAAAAGAATCTTAAATTATTGTTTTTGGTAGGTAAAAAGGAGTGGGGGTTCGAATTTGAGTAACACTCAATTCAAATATATACATTAACCACCTCGGTTAAAAGGGTTGTTCGATCCCAAATAGGGTCATAAAATTATAAAGTGCGAACTAAAACACAATATAGTCAGGCTGAGTGCATGTATGAGGAACCACACCTTCAAAGACAATAAGGCTCTGGAGATCTGTTGACTTGGCCTTTAAAGCTTCAGTTTCATTTCTTGCAGGAACTTCGTGGGTTATATTATAACTACCATTCAAATTACTTGTAACTTGTATTGCAAACATTCAACTATTCACAAGGGCAAGTCAGATGCATCCGATGATGATGCTTCTTATGATCTTTGTGGAGCTTCTGTATGTAGATGCGACCGAGCTGTATGCTGGCGGACTCACTACTAACTAATCGTCACGATTATCCGACCTCCTCAAGAATTCAGCCACCAACTTTGAGAATGAAGAAGAACTATCATCAAGCAACTGCAATGGGGAATTGTACTCTACAACTTTGCCTGCAACAATTTGTTAAAACGTAAGAAAAGTCGACTAGAAGTGACTGCATTCATGTTTTTGGGGCTAATCTAATTAGAAAGAGCAGAGAAGAAGTTTAAATTTTAATCTGGATACATTCGGGTTACCTTCATCGAGAACCAGAACTAAGTCGTTGTCAATAACAGTGGGTATTCGGTGTGCCACAGTTATGACCGTGCATCTACTCGTTTGTTTTCTTATTGCCTGTTGAATCACATTGTCAGTTGCAGTATCGATCGACGCAGTCGCCTCATCTAAGACCAATATTCTTCTTGGCTTCAGTAGCATTCTGGCTAAGCAGACAAGCTGCCTCTGTCCGATGCTCCAGTTTTCTCCATCTTCTTCAACTGCCAAATAATCTCAAAATATCAACTATATATTAACTCACATCAAATAGACGACACTCTCTGAGGGGAAAAACACTTTTTTTCACAATTTACCTGGTGCATCAAGAAGCCTTGCGTCCTTCCTTACTATCTCCGCTAGACGGCACTTGTTGAGAACCTCCCAAATTTCTTGATCTGAGTGCTGTTGCAAAGGGTCAAGATTGTGTCTCATGGTTCCTTGAAATAATGTAGGATCTTGTGGGATAATACCTAGTGCTGACCTTAAATCCTGAAGGCCTATTTTAGAAATATCGAGTCCATCGATAACAATTTGACCTCGTGAGGGCTCTACCACCCTAAAGAGAGCTTGAATTAGAGTCGATTTCCCGCTTCCTGTTCTGCCAACAACTCCTATTTTCTTTTTTCCCGGGAAGATGCAAGATATTCCTCTGAGGACCATTGGAAGAGTAGGACTATATTGGACATGGAGCTCCCTGAGCTCGATTTTTCCTTCCATTGGCCATTCAGGATTCGGTCTACAATTGGCGATCACGAGGGGAGCTTCACTAGGTATGTTTGTGAATTGGAGAATTCTCTCTACTGAAATCATTTTGTTCTCAACATTGCATAGGTTCCATATGACCCAAGCTTGAAGAACATTTAGGTTCAAACCGTAGGTCGCAGCAAGCCCTGCCAAACCTGAGAGCACACATCAACAAAAGTATGGAGTTATGTCAAGTAGCCTCCATGACACAAAAGTGTACAGAAACTAGGAGTGGAGAAAGAAATATACTTCTGAATCAGTAAAAGTGAGAGACAAAGGGGAGCTTACTGGGATCAATGGCAGATTTAGGCAGGCTCACCAAGATGATCAGAACAATAAAGACGACAAGGTTAAACAGAAAGTTGATCCGAACACACAGCCATTCCATTGTCCCCGAATTGTGGAAGACAACGCGAGAATAATCGTCAATCAAGCTAAAAATCTTCACCAAAAAGCGGTCTTCTTGATTGAAACAACGAATCGTTGTTGCCCCAGCAATGGATTCTGAAAAGTGATGCAAGATTGGAGCTTTTCTGATTCCAACCATCCTCGCCAATTCCCTAGCCGTGGTGATGTAATACGCCTGTAGGAATTTTTTATCAAGCAAAAGAAATAATTGACTATAAGTAATATTAATAAAAATCATCAACAGATGTAGAAGATCTAGCATACATGATATCATTTTGGTTTGATCATCTGTCAGCAAATGCAATTCATGCCTTGTTTATTTCCTCATTTTGCATGTATAGTTCAGTTAGGTAAAAGCAACAGCCCAAAAATGAAAGAAGAAAGAGGACATCAATTCAAAATAAATTCTATTCTTACTTGATACCATGCAGATATACCGAGGATTGCTAGGAAGAGAAGGAAGACATGCCAAGCAATCTGAGACATAAGGATGATGACGCTAAAAAGCTGAATTAATGCAAATACCAATCCAGCTAATCTGTAAGGAATGTCTGTATCTACTATGCTTTGATCTGCAGAAGACTGTACAAGGAGACAAGAAACAACGACAAGATCAACTTCAGGATTATATAAACAAACACTAGAGAAGGCAAGCAATGTGGAAAAATATAATCATTGTAAAACAAAAACTGACCCTATTGAGGATTCTACTAGTAGGAGTTGCGTCGAAAAATGAAATGGGTGCCCGGAAAATTGATTCAGTCATGCCACGAAACATATTCTGTGCAGTTTCAACTGCAATTGTTGCCAGAAAAACTGCCCTTCCCAATATAAAGATAGAGCTTCCTCCGGACAACAAAATGAAAACACCAATCAACTTCTCTCTACTGACCATTCGTTCTTCCTCTGTTGCCCAAGCAATCCAGTAGTTGCTGCCCATTTGCAGTCCCTGAAAGAGGACCTGACAGATGAGGATAACCGGGACAAGAGCTCCTTTATAAGCAGAAGTGACAAATGTCGAGTAAATACTCCATTTTACTCTGCCTGTTTCTGATGCCTCTTCTTGAGTTCTTCCTGAAATCCCGCAAGGATTGCAATTATCGACCGACTCTCCAATATTTTCTTCCATCACTTCATTTTCATTAACCTGACATGGTTCACTGGTTGATGTAATGACTACATGTGCTTGGTTCACTTGTTTCAATGAGTTTCTATGGGCAGTCATTTGTCGAACAAGCTCACCTTTAGAGTCTGCAATCAGGTCTGCATACTTTCCAGACTGGACAATCATGCCATCTTTCATGACCTACACAGGATATAGTTGAAAACAAGTTAAAAAAGGCATCAGGAAAAAGGTCTTCAAGGTTTTACAATATGAAAAAATCGAAGTGACTGCCTACCCACCAGAACAAGGTCTGCAGCATCTAAAAACTCCAGCTGATGGGTAGCGTACACGACAGTCTTTCTAGACAGAAGTTGCATCATACATTTCTGCAAAATAACATTCAGTTTTTTAAGCAACAGATCATCTTTGAACACAAACGCATAATAAATGGCACATGAATCAAATGAAGTTTAAATAAATACCAGATGTTCTCACCTTAAATAAATGTGTTCCAGTATGAGCATCAACAGCGCTGAAGGGATCATCGAGTATATAAACGTCTGAGTCACTATATACAGCCCTTGCCAATTGAACTCTCTGCTTTTGTCCTCCACTTAAGTTCATCCCCCTCTCTCCCACTAGACTCAAATCACCATCAGCCCACAGATGGATATCCTGATTTAGAGCACATCCTTCCACCACATCTTCGTAAAAAGCCTTTTTCATATGCTTCCCAAACAGTATGTTCTCCCTGATAGTACCAGTTTGAATCCAAGGACTTTGGGCAACGTAAGCCTTTTTTCCATGAACCTTAATTCCTGCTCCAGATATACAGGGAATTTCACCTAAAATGCTGCAAAGTAGGCTTGATTTGCCCGATCCCACTGTCCCACAAATTGCAACCTTGTCTCCTTTCAATATTTTCATCCTCCCTGTGATTTTTATTGTAGGTTTTCTCAAAGCTGGATCACTTGCATCCCAAGCATATTCTCCCTTCTCGATCTCAATGGCAATGTTGGATGCTCTTGAGGTTTGATGAGGTGTAAGCCACTTTTGATCGTCTTCTGTGATAAACTCTTCAATTCGATCAATTGAGACTTTTGTTTGAGCAATCATAGAAATGAGCTCTGGCAGGTTGTAAATGGGTTCTTGTAAAATTCGGAAAGTGGCTAGAGCTGAGAGCACTGTGCTCGGTGACAATGGTGTTTCTAACAATATACAAACACCAAAAGTAATTACCGAAACTAAAGTCGGTGATGCCCAAAAAAGGAAGGCCACTGCTGAGCATGTATAGAGGTATTTCTTCAACCAGTTGCTCTCTGTTCCTCTAAGTTGGAAAATCTTGTCCGAGAATGTAGATTCCCATGAGTGAAGTTTAAGAACTCTCATGCTTTTAAGAGTCTCAGAAGTTGCTTTAACTCTCGAGTCTTTAGCTTCCATGATCTTCAAATGAAACTTCTCTTGCATTCTAGCCAATGGTGTGTTGCTCACCATGACCAAAATTGTGGAAGAGAGTGCAGCAACAGCAGGTAGCAAACCTAAGTTCCAATACAATATTACAAGAGCCAAGAATATCTGAACTGGCAGCAACCATACTCCATGAATATAAGAGAAGAAGTCCCCAATTCTCTCAACATCCACATTGATCAAATTTGTAATTTTTCCATTGCTAGTACTAGCAAACTTGGTTGACAATGACTTCTTGAAGACTAATACCATGAGAGCAGCCCTTACTCGAACACCAATTCGATGAGCACCAAAGTACCATTGTCGTTGCGTTAGAGACTCCACTGTCTTTGATAGTAAGAAGACAAATGCAAGAATAAGGCCATAGTAGTTGGTTGAGTCTTCATGCTCGCTCGATAAAAAGTTCACAAATTTTGTGATTAATACAGGTCCTACATAAGATGAAATGGTATTGACTCCTACATGGAATCAAATGGAAAAAAAAAATAGAATAAAATTACTCAGCTTGTTAAAAACTAAAAGGAAAGCACAAGAAAATGATGCATACCAGCAAATATTGCGTTCACTGCCAGAGATTTCCATATAGCAGATGCTATGGCTTTTGACAACGAGGAAGCTTCAATTTTCCGTTTTCGAAGGGATTCTTCCAAGAGTAAGGAAGCATGTTCTGCTGCTTCAGATTGAGGAACTAGCGGGACATTAACTAATTCGAGTTTTTGGGTTCTCCCGCTATCAAAAAGAGGGTTTAGCCATCTAAAGCTAAGTTTGCTCCAAAGACCAGCCTTAGTGAAACTATCACCCTTTTCGACATATTTTCCGCTCTCTTTTTGAAGTAAAGGGTGCTCAAGATCATTTAGTTTAATGCAACAACAAATTGTCGTCGCGGCATTAAAACACAGCAAGATCAACAAAAGTAAGGAAACAAAATCAGGTATGCTAGGCTTTGGCAAGGGATTAGGCCACTCTGTGAATCTAAAATAAGTGATGATGTAAAAAGAGACCGAAAGTGTCTCAAAAATGAAAGAAAACAACCACCAAAGAACAATCACCACAGGCCACCCCCTCCCTTCTCTTAGACTTCTCCTTTGTGAACAGAATGCAACTCCAGCAGCTAGAATCCAAGTGATGGCCAAGGAAAGAGATTTCCAACTTATGATTCTAACATCCCAATACTCATAAAGTCCAAAACCCATGTACAAAATGGAGAGAATAAGGTTAGAAAGAGGAGTAATTTTGGTAAAAACTGACATTTCTCTCGAGGTTCCATTCAACTGGTTTTCTCCTCTGTCTCTCCTTGACCTAAAAACTTCAATCAAAACCCAGGCCAAGAACAGGAAACCAAATGCTAAATTGATAATGTCAATGGAGACTCCATTGGAGATATCCATACCAAGCTCCCTCTAAAGTCTAAACCCTCAAACTCAACAGTTCAAAGCCAATCAAACAGTGCTAAGAACAGATAGATGAATCGCCCACCACCAATCAACGAACAGAGAGAGTGAGAGAACCTGCAACAATACCATCAATGTACTGATATAAAAGACAGAAACAACCAGAACCCAGTTCAGATAAAGGCCATAAAAGTCACGGGAACAACACAACTGAAACTGGAAAGAACTAAAAATCTTCATTATTAGAACAAAAATTATAAAATCTTGGTTGGTTTTCAAGAGTTTGGAAGAAAACCTGTAAAAGCGTGCAGAAATCACGTGCGGGTTATTCAAGAGTGGAGACGAAAGTAGTGGCTTTATGCCTTTACACATTGCCTCTTAAAGATTCTTCAAATATAGACACTGCACACACACACACATATATATAAATCCACCAAACAAAAACAATCCCAATCGAAAGAATCACTGAAATCCTTGTCAATCCCTATCCCCATCAATAAATATATATGTTTCATATATGAATATTATTCAATACGAATTTGAGTCAAGGATGGGGCAAAGAGAGTCTCAGAAACTGTACGTCTTAATCTCGTTTTAAAATCAACTATGACATCATTTCAACGACATATACTCGACAACATTACTACATTCATTCTCTCTTCGTCCTTTCTTTGAACTTTTAAATTTTATTAATTAATTTTTCCTGGAAATTAAAAAAATAACATTAAATAAAATATTTCTACATAAATCTGCAGCCTAAAGAGGATATAGTTAGGTGGATACTGTGCCGTATTTGTATTTTATTGGTATTAGTAATAATTATCATATCTATGACAATGACTATGAGTATGTAATTGAAAAAAAAACAGAGAGATTTTTGTTCTTAATATGCCACCTACTGAGGAAATTATTACTTTTTTACCAAAAATAACGTTATAAATATTTTTAATACCACAATAACACTGGCTCACAATTTATTACCGATATAGTATTTGACGGTGTTTTAAGTCAGTATCAATGGTGTCATTAGAGCCATTTTTTAATCACGCTATTGGCAGTGTGTATTATGAAGGAATCAAATTTACTTATAGTTGACCAAATAATTAAGATTAAATGCATATTATCATGTCATTGGTCAAATCAATTTGTTATTCACTAATTAATGCACGTTTATTTTGAATTAATACATAAATTCTGCAATGAATAGCCTATTAAAGTCATAAAAATTGGTTATGTATTATGTTTGGTAATTTGATTAAATCAATAAGTAAATTTATACTGTTACCTAATTAAAAAATATTATTTAAATATATGCCTTTGATAGTTCTAAAAATGGATTTAATCAAGAAAATCAATAAATATTTGTTAATGGAGTTCAGGGAAATTTTCCTTGTTTTTAATACCAAAGATTATGCTTCATATATGATTGTCAACGGTTTTTGGAGAATTTATTTTTGCCTAAACCCTTTTTTTTGCTTAAACTAGTCTATTATTAAAATTAATATATTCCATAAAAGATGCTTTAATTATTCTTTTTTGGGTCGTCATATCTATTAGCAAAAAATGAATTTGTCATGAAATATGCTTTAATGTTTTAAATTTACATGTTTTTATTAATAACGCCACTGCTAATAACGTCATTAAGTTATAATTAGTGATGTCATTCCCAGTGGCATCACTATAAAAAAAATGCTAGTGACGCCACTGTTATTAGTAACATCAAGTAATGTTTTAATAATAAATTGTGACTCAATATTATATTGATATTTTAAATTATAAGGGGTTTTATTTTGGTTAAATTAAAAACTCTACCTAAGGAATCTCTTTTGGTCACACTTTATGTTACACATACATTTTTTTTTTCTAATAAGCATGTTGCACATACATTTGAAAAGTAAGACAAGACATAAAGAGATAAGGTTTGCAACTTTAAATTTAGTGACAACTTTCTTATATAAATAAATAATTTTAAAATACCCCATGTAAATCAATAACGTGCATGTTTTTTTGCTTTTAGTCTCAAATTATCTTCACTACAATAAACAACACAGCCAGAAAATTTTCTTATTATAACCTTACAAGTGGCCGAGTAGGAGAAGTGTCCCTTCACGTCCCGAGTTTGATTTTGACTGAAAATAGTATCTTTGTAATCACATGATGAGTTTTGTCTCAATTTACTCTATCGTTAGAATAAAAATATTTGTGTGCGCGAGCCTGACGACCCCAAATTTATACCCATATATATCAACTGTTGAAATGACAAATTTGTTTTAAAAACATGTATCATGTATGGCCTCTTTTGCCTGACACACGAGTGATTTGCCAAATATAAATGAATCATTCAATGTGTAAAGTCTATGGATTTTTGATTTTATGATGATGACGCGCCAATCAAGGGGCGTGGGGTCAAGCTCAGGGCGTGTGGTTTAGTCAATGGTGGCTTGTGGTGGGTGTGTGGTGGGGCAAGGCCAGCTCTACTGTGGCTTGTGGCTTGTGGCTTGTGGCCATTGCTAACTCCATATATTAATGGGTGTAATGACATGTTTTGGTATAGACAAATAGTAATCATCACATGATCAATTTTATACAAATTTCCAACCACTATCATTTGTCTTCTTTGGGTTGGCAAGAACCCAAATTTGAATCTCCCAACACTTGGAATATTCAAGCAATTACTTTTGGAAAAGATAAGGATAAACTTTGATACTTCAATGCATATGTACAATGTACACAGTTCAATCACAATCCAAAGAGAAACCAAACACCATTTTGTGAATTTCCTTGAAGTTTAATTTGTGGCTAAAAACAGAAAGACCAAGACCCATGCTTATAGGGGAAAAAAAACAAAACAAAACAAAAACGTAAGCTTTACACATAACACATCAATAATGACAATTCAAACTTAACTAATTGCTTATAGGATAATGAAGATATATATCATATCCTCTAAATAAATTAATACCCATATCGAATCTACTTGTAAATTGCAGTTTTTGTTTATACTTTCTCATAAATCACTAGCCGGGTCAAAATTTATAAACCAAATATTATGAGTAAAGGATTTCTCTAACTATGCGTTAATTTCTCACAATTCCTCGGCCGGATCAAAATTTATAAACCAGATACTCTGGATGAATGGTTTATCCAATTATGCGCCTTGATGAGACTATCCTTTGGACAATAGTTATGTCTTAAATTGAACATTTAGTAGCGAGGGTTACAATACTAGTAGATAATATCATAATATAAATACAGTATTGGAATTTAAATACATTTCAATATTTGTTTCTAATTTCAATCAATCCAATAAGTAATTAATGCATTTGGAAAAAAAAAACATGAAGTGATAAATATACACAAAAATGTCGACACTGTGAGAGAAAATGTGTGTATCGGAAAAAGACTTTACCTAGAACTTCCTTTGAGGTCCCTTTTGTGTGTAGAATCTATGTAATGGGAAAATAAAAGTAAAGTTAGGGATTAAGGAATAGGAAAAAAAAATCTAGATGGACCACATATATATATACCCACATGAGTCATCCTCTTCTCAACATCTCGATGAGCATGAAATGCCTCATCCTTTTTGGTACACAATGAAAAAGAAAGTTTTAGCTTTTTATGGTTAGAAAAGAATAAAGTTTTAGTTATAGATTTTTTTTCATGTACTAATATGAACCATTAGATACTGGCATCATTATATATAAGCCCTAAAACATTAATAATGGTAATTAATTAGTTGGGGATTGAGGGGGTTGCCCAATGATAGGTTTCTAACCCCAAGACCTTGAGATTTTGGGTTCAAAACCCATGGGGGTTTGAGTATTTTTCCCTGTGGGACTTGATATATAAAACAAAAATAATACTACTAATAAGGTTGTTCCAAAGAGTGCTTGTGACTTGTAAGAGGATTCAAGTATTCAAATTTGAGCAAAACCCAATTTTTAACGTTTGTCTAGCTAACAAAAATCCCAATTGGGAAAAATAAGTTAACTTATAAACCGTCAAATATGTTGTCGGGTGTTTGGTGATATCTTTAAAATTACACCAATTTACATTTAATAATTTTACCATACGCTAACATATTTTCGGAATAAATTCATTGGTGGAATTTATATTTTTTGAACGAATACACTAGCGTATATGATGCGTTGATAAAGCGATCTACAATAATATTTATGATAGCTTATACGTTTTATGAAACAAACCCATCATATAACCACATCATTATAAGCCCTAAAGTCTAAATAACAAAGGTTGTAATTAGTTAAATACCTCATTAGTTAATCATTATTTTTTGTCCATAAAATCTATAGAAACCCACTTCATTGCAACAATAAAAAAGGCTACCTTTTTTGGTATCATCAAAACATAATTATAAGCTCTAAAGTCTAAACAACAATGGTTAGTTGCATGCCTAACTATCTGTTTTTTTTCTGATCATTATTCAGGTCCACATCATCTATTGAAAACTCACCAAGTTGTAACAATAAAAAGGGTGTACATGATATATATATATATATATATATATATATATATGGTTCATGCATTGAAAAGTCATCTAATTGCTTTTTGTTAATTCCAAAATTGAGGTTCACAGAAATTGGTTACTTTTTATATACATGAGACTCCACAAAGAAATAAAGAATCTGACTCATGGAATATCTCATACCTAAGTTTCCAAGAGAATTTGTTCAAGGGAATATTCAGGATAAAAGTCTTCTCTTTTTTTCTTTTTCTTTTTAACGACACGTTATTTGAACATCTAGTATGGACTTAAATTCAGGTCATTGGGCCCGCACACACAAAAGTTTCTCACTTAACTATAGTATACGTAAGTTGAGTCAAAATTCAACAACTCAATGTGTGACTACAAGGTATTGCTCTCAGTGGGAATCGAACTCATGACCTTTTGAGTCCATACTGATTGGCCCCATAAAGATTCATCATTGGACTATCACCCAAGTGATTGTGAAGGTAAAAGTGTCGGATGCATGTGTATAAGTGTCTAATTTGACGTTTACCATCACCTTCAAAGTTATTGGCATAATAGTTGAGTTAGGTCATATAATTAGGAGTGACAAAAAATCGATTCTGGGTTGAATAAGAGCATGTATTTACAAAATATTTACTTGTCTGGATTTCAATCCGAATTGGATTTCGAAAGTACTTAATTGATCAAAACCCCGATTGGTTTAAACCCGGACAATAATCTAACCAGGATTAGGGTCCGGACAAGTAAATCAGACAAGGTTTATGTGTTTGGACCCGAACCCAATTTTAAATCGAACAAAAATTTTGTGTTTTGACTTAAATTTCTAACATATAACTTATGTTCAAACTTGGTTTAATCCAGGTCGGAGAAATTCGATCATCCGAACCAGACAAAGTTTTGCCTCTCCTACCCATAATTGGTATAAGAGGACTCCTAACTCCCAAGTCCTAACCAACGGGAGGTGACTCGGTTGACAATCAACTAGGTTAGGCATATGTGTGTCCAATGTTCGATTTCAATGAAAAAAAAAACTCCTTAGTCGTAACGTCTTGTCGCTTAGGTTCGAATCGTGGAATGGGCCTTTTTTTTATAGGCTGGAATGGGCCTACTTGCGAGATTTTGGTAGAATCCGCATAAGTTTTGATTAGGATCAAATTTATGGAAGCTCCCAATTCCATGGAATTCGTCATATTGTTTCACGAGATCTTTGTCCTTTTCTCACTGCATTTTTATTTTTTTTTCTTTAAAAAATAATTGATATATAACTTATTGTCATGCTATTCATTTTTTGTCGCTTGAAGCATAAGAGAACAAATCGGCTTAGGCTATTGGCCCAAAGAGGCTTCGTTGGACCCAAATTATAGAAAACGCACACTTTACTAGCCCAAGAGGCGAGGATCCAGGCCCAAATGGACTTACAATGTAGCGTACTTTTTTTCTTTGGGGCCCATGACTGTTCATGAGTGGAATTTTAAAATCTTTCTTACCGTTGAAAGAAATTTAAAATGTTTTAACCTTGGGATTCCAGAAACGAAAAGACAGAAGAACTAGCCGTTAACTCACCACTTACGCTCGGAACGCCGATTTCGCAATCAAATTCAAACCCCAACACTTGCAGTTTCTTCCCAAACACAACCTATTCCACCAAACCCACAACTAAATTGCCGATTTCTTCTTCTCGTCTTTCATTCTTTTGGTTTGGAAAGGACACACGATTTGATCTTCTACTCTTCTGTCCGTCGTTATAGATTTTGGTGTTTACGAGTGAAAGATCGTATCAAATGGCATCAAGAACGGTTGCTAAAGACATAATCACTCTTCGTGGATCTGCTGCGATTGTGAGCGAATTCTTTGGTATGGTTTAGACTTTTTATGGCCCTGTTTAATTTAATTTCCGATTTTCTTTGCTTGGATGTATTGGGATTTCTAGAAATTTTGGCTGATTCTCCCTTTTTTCAATGAATCCTTGTCAGGTTACGCTGCGAACAGGTAAAGCTACATGGTTCTTATTTATTTTGTGTTTGATTTATTTTTGAATGATTTGTGGGTCTAGAAAGTGAATACTAGGTGTTCGATGAATTGTTCTTCAGTATTCTTTATAACCGTGGGGTCTATCCGGAAGAAAGCTTTGTGAAGGTGAAGAAATATGGGCTTCCCATGTTGCTTACTCAAGATGAGGGTGTCAAATCTTTCATGGCCAACCTGACCGCTCAGTTGTCTGGTAAAAGTTTCACTCTATTATTGCATTGGTTTTAGTTTCATGCCCCGTTTCAACAGCTATTAAAAATGCTCAAGTCTCGAGCCCTGCAGAGTGGCTTGAAGAGGGAAAGCTACAGAGGATTGTTCTTGTGATAATGAGCAAAGTGTCCAGTGAGGTTCTGGAGAGGTGGAACTTCAGCATTGAGACTGATGGAGAGGTTGTGGAGAAGGGGTAAGTAATTTCATAACTGATTTCTTCATATGATTAGGTTCTTCCTGTGTTGTGTTCTTCAGGTTTCATGGGCATTCCTCATTTTTGGTGATTTCAGTGTGTCAAGGGAGAAGAGTGACAAAGAAATCATGAGAGAGATACAAGCAATCATGCGACAAATTGCTTCAAGCATTACTTACTTGCCATGCCTTGATGAACCTTGTAAGAAAAACACAAGCTTGAACCTGTTTCAGATTGGTTTTTCTCCAATGATTCTGTGATTGAAGTTTCTTTTGTCTTCCTTGTGTTTTTTTTCCTCAGGTGTATTTGATGTGTTAGCATACACTGATAAAGATGTTGCAGTACCATTTACTTGGATTGAGAGTGACCCAAAACTTATTGCGAATCCGCAAATGGTGAAGTTGCATTCTTTTGATACCAAAGTAAGTTTTGTGAACAGCAGTTTTAATAAAAATGAATTTGAGTCGTTTTGTTGGGGGTGTGTTGAATCAGTTCATTAGGGGGCTTTGTTACTGATTTATTTTGCTGGGTTTTACAGATCCACAAGGTGGACACTCTTGTATCCTACAAGAATGATGAGTGGGATGAGGAGTAAGGCTGTCATTTCTTCCAGCAGCCTGAGTTTCTCTTCGACTTGAGCAAAGATTGTGAATATGTTTGTTCACATTTTGTATGATTTTTACAGGCTAGTGCTTGAGATTGATGTGTTTCTGTGAAGAACAAATCTGTGTCTCTTTCAAGTGTCCATAAATATCTACTCCCTTTCAGCTTTGTACTTTTTCTCTTTGATTGTGTAGTGTAATTGATAATTTTGACCGGGTTATCCAGAAAGAGAATGGGAACGGAAACTCAAACATTGTATTCTGTTCATTCAAGGAATCTGTAAATGCTGCCTGACAAAGCCAATTAAGACCTTTTCAATCTTGTAGCACTGAAGGTGGAAAGGAATGGATAATCCAGAAACAATTCCTGGTCCAGAATCATTCTGACAGGTATCCAGAAACAGGGAGCCATGACCCAGAGTTAGGAGCCCAGATGATTCATCTGGAAAGGCTATGTTATGAAACTTAAGTAAAGTTTGATTCAAGCCAAGTTTCAACCCCTATCCGCCATCCCCTTTGCAAAGTATAAAGGACACAAGAAGGAAGCTTTCTCCCATCAAAAACAAAAGAACTCAAGACTGGTACCAATTGCTGGGGCATCATAATTCATCAAGATGTGATAGAAGTCCCCGGGAACTTGGCACTGCTTTGTTGTCACAGAAAATGAATATTTACAAAACATCAGAAAGTCCAGCTCATGAATGAGCGAAAACTCCCGTTTTGTCCTACCATACAACACAGATTACAGCATCCTATACACAGTTGAGCAAATTTGAAACTGCATTGATCTAGCATTCTTCACAAAGCCTAAGTAAAACAACGTTGGGATCACCACTTCAAGCAACCTAGTTTATCACTGGTGCCTGGCCGCTCATGCCACGGTAGATTGCACCTGGTCGAAGATCGTCCATGGTGTCAATGTTTCTGTAACCGTCAAACTCCCTCAGACATAACCATCCTCGGCGGGTCAGAAAATCACGGTAGTCATCTTCAGTGTAGAAAATTCTGTCCTCGGTATGTACTGGTATGTGGTCAGTCTCATCATAGAGGCACACCTTTATAGCCAATCCTGAAGATAGGAGCTTATGTCAACAAAATGCAGAGAGGCAAATTGAGAGAGCAAGAGAAAGAAACCAGTAACAGCAACCAAAAAGTCATGTCAATCTTATTTATTAATGAATGTCGCCCCATTAGTTAAAGGGCTTCTATAGCTGTGTTAACAGTTAAGAAGCTTTTATCAATAAAAAAGAAAAGAATGAGCAGCAGCATTGTGAAATAAGCATTGACAAATTCAAAGGCGAAAGTATCTGTTATCATGGAACAAAATCTTTCGAGTTGGACTTCATCAATCTGTTACTTTCAGTCACTTTATGTACATGCACACACAGGTCTTGAGTACATTTGGCGCTGTATAAGAAACACAAGCATCACACGCATCTGCCGGGTGATGCTTACGGGCATGCTTTTACAATTAATTATGTATGTATAAAAATACCTTCATCAAGGTGGAGAGTGTAGTTCCCAAGAGGCATTTCCCTGTCAAGACTCCGAATTATCTGGTCCTCATCCTCCAACCAAAATGCACGTTTGGTTCTCAATCTAAATGCTGATTTGATTGCCTCCTTAATGGAATCTGCAGTGCCATCAATGCCAATCCTTCTGGTGTAGTCCCCATATTTGACTGATATAACCCTCCCACCATACGAATGACCATCCACACCTGCCAAAAAGGGAACGAGAAGAAAGAAAGAGAATCAACATCATTATCTCTACAAGGATCAATCATATACTCAGAAAGACCTGAACACTAATGATTCAAGATGAGGCGTCAGGCACTTTGAACAGATCGTGTAAGGTAACTCATTACGGAAGAAAAGGAAGCACTATTGGTCCATTGCTATTTAAGCCTGAACAAAATTAAGATATATACGGAAAGCATTTAACATTACAGTAAAAGTGAACAGAGAAAAATTTTAATTTCCAAAACTAGTAATTTCCAGGAATTTAATACGTTAACAAAAGTAAGTTAACAGAGAGATTTTAATTTCCAAAACTTGCCATTTCCAGGAGTATCTCTCCAATTCCAAGGAGGAACTCCACTTGCAACCCCATCTGCAGCCGCAATGGCAAGCGGATGTCCGTCATGTCCATCAGGATCTAAACTACGACTTTCAAGATTAAGCGTTGTCCTGCCACTAGCTGCACGCCAAGAAAGTTAAACGGGAGGAAATGGATTGCTCTTTGAAATATGTAGACAGAAAAGGAAACATGAAACTCATAGAGTTGTATAGAAAACTACATCATATCTGATTCAGTTTCATTTATCTATTCTATTTTCCTTACTAAAACACTGACAAAAAGAACATATGAAAGCCAGACATCAACAAGAGAATTGCATCAAAATGCCTAGCCCATCCACCTCAATTTGGTGGTCAAATTCTTTTGCGTCTTCCACCTCCTTTTTATTGCATATTTCTACTAAATGTACCAGAATAGTTATAAATCGGGGAGACGCAAAATAACAAATAATATTAAAATACTTAGAGTTCAAGTTAGGACATACCTTCCATGGGGCCAAATGATATACTAGTGTCTTCAAAGCCTGCATGAGTCAAATACAAGCTTTGGATAAATATTTTTCAGTGTTATTCAACCAAAAGATTCCGTGGATAGACCAGTATTTCATGAGAAAACAATGTATAAATGCAAATCTGACACCATGAGAAAACTACCCAAAAAAAGGCCCAAAAAACCCAATAAAACAAAATATAAGTAGACCAACAGAACAATACATAAAATTCAAGCACTGAATAATACAACTGTATAAAACTGAGTTATACCCCACAGGATCTGTACAAGAACCCTTGGCACTCTCACAGTCTCACTTCTATCCTATGTCCTGGTCCTGGAATCCAGGCTTTACCAGAAATCAAAAACTTCAGCTTAATAAAAAAAAGAGTTGTATCAAGCTGAAAATCATTCAACAATATATGTGTGAACTTATGATATTACTGCTCTCTCTGAAAATTCATTGGTAAACCAAACTTTGCTGTGTATTTGAACCATTTCTGAATCTTTGACATTTAAAGTCAACAACTTTTTGGTATCAAAAAACAGATTTTCATGGTCAAAGCATTTGAATGACTGATAGTGTCTAACACATGATGGATAATTAATCATAACGAGGCTGCTACCGCTAGTTAATCTAAGCCTCGTCTGTGCATAAGTCAACCCTAATATATAACCAATACTTTTCAGTGAGCTATTGGCTAAAATACAGATCATTGAAGAATGATATAAAGAGCCACATCTTCCATTAGGCAGAAGAACTACAAAAGACCATTTCTGAGAAATAGCTTATGCCAAATTAAACTAAATTCCTGGATAACCTGCCATACAAGGACGATAGCACATGCTGTTGATCAGAGAAAGTGTACCAAAGAAACATACCTTCAATAATTTCTAAAAGAGCGTTGTTGAAAAGGATTCAAACATAAGCGGCGGAGAAAACAGTGAAAGCATTCAAAATTACGGATATACTATAATTCGCAAGGGTGCCCTAACTGTCGAGTGTAACATACTGCACATCTAGGCTTGGGTACCTATTTCCATCTACAAATTGATATTCGGAGGCAAATACTCAAATTACCAACAATAATACAACCACAATTTGTACCTAGATCAACACTTCTGCAATTGTGGAAAGCAGTATCTTAAATGCAAATTCACTGCAGTGCATAATGAGAATTAAGTAATAAATAGGAAGAGAGCACCCCAACACTGGAAACACTGTAAAAAACTCCGGCTGTAGCAAGCTGAAGGGGGCTTGTCAAGGGCAAAGCATCGGCATTATTAGACAATAAGTACAATGGGATTCATAAGAACTTAGGAATGTCCGAAGTCATAGAGGAAAGTAAAGGTTAGGAACGTGGCTTCTCAAGGGAACAGCATCGACACAAATGTCTCTTCAATTATGTTCACATCTGAACGTGAACTAGTTACTTAAAAGCTTATGCAACTAATTAGATTGAGACTTATAAATGTATTAAAAACTTGGCAAACACTTTGTTTACCAATTGATGAGTTACGACTTACAAGATCGTATGCTCAAAACTAGCTGCTGAATTTCTTGCTCCCAAGTGAGCCACGAGGCACTTGTGTTGCCACGTTTTGTGCAAATGGCATACAAAGCTCTTTTTTCAGCCCAAATAGCTCGACAATCCACGTTTCAGTTGAGATGAAATCACTCATTACAAAGCCTAGGCAGATACCCACTGCTCTTCATTGACACCTCCAAAAACAGAATTTGGGGCAATCAAACAACAAATGTCATTCTTCTTTCCTTGTGTAATTTTTTTAAACCTATTACACGTTGTTCAACAAATAGTTCTTGGCTCTAGCAGTTACTCTTATACCATAACAAGCAGTTCCGAAAGCACAAACCAGCAATAGAAACCCAAATCCCCAGAACCCACAACTCCACAAGATTCATGCATAAAGCTGAAGGTTCCTCTACAACTCAAAAATCAAGTATGCACAATCATAAATCGCCAAAAACCCACTCCTCCACAAGATTCATCCATAAAGCTGAAGATCGCTCGTCAACCCAAAAATCCAAGCACCCACATTCATAAATCCCCAAAAACCCACTCCACAACATTTAGGCATAAAGCTGAAAATTTCCCTTCAATTCAAAATTGAAGCACCCACATTCATGTTCCACTGAATTCAGCACAATAAACAAATCAAATCCACAACTACAAGATACAAGGAAGAAAATTACCCTTATCAGAGAATTGAATGTATGAATCAACTTTGGAGGAAGAAGGCGGCGTGGGGCTTTTGTACTGGGAATTCTTGTTCCTGTCCTTCAAAATCTCCTCAATCTCCTTGTAATACGACATCTTAGCAGAGCCACCACTTCCCTTGTCATGGTGTTTGATCTTCTTGTACTCCTTCAGGAGATTCCTCCACTTGTCGGTGCACATAGTCGGTGAACGATCAAACCCCTTCTCCCTCATTTTGGCCGCTATCTGCTCCCAGAGGTGTTTGTTAGACTTCGAAGTGTTGAACAGCCCATCCATCTCTCGCCGGAAACCAATAAGACTCCTCGTCTCGTCCTGGACCCAGGTCTCCGCCCTCTTCTTCGGGGCTCTCACCTCGTGATCCTCGCTACTGCTGTTGTCCCCGATAATCATGTTCTGCGGCTGGTGCTGGTGATGGTGCTGCTGGTGCTGGTGATGGTGATGAGGTTGGTAGTCCTCATTGGAAGCAGGGAGCTCGATAATCATGGTGTCGCGTGCAGCGGACGCTTCCTCCTTGTAGAAATCAATTGGGCGAGGCTTCTCTGAGAGGTACATGATTGAAATTTGAATGCTTACACTGCTTCAGATAAGAGGGAAGCGGGTTTTTCACTTTTCACTGATGGGTCTTCTTCTATTCTCTTCTTCTTGGGGTGCGTCAATTGAAAGCTGCTTCTTCCGCTCTCTCGGTCGGTGATGAGTGCGTTCTTTGTCTGTTTCTTCAGTAATCAAAATCTGCCCAAACACTCTCTGAATCAATAATCTAATTTTAGCCAACTTTTTGGGGATAAACTGTGAATTTGAAAATTGACATTGATTGATCTAAATCCTTTGGATTTTCGGAATAAACAGTGTTTTTTAACATTGTGATTGATTTTGATTAAAAAAAACTACTTTTATGGTAACCACTAAATCCCAATATGATAATAATAGTATGAATTCATGCAATCTTTATTTCTTTACCAGTACTGTTGGTAAGAATTACTATAAATTACAGTAGGAATTACCATTCATTTTACCTTTTAAATGAGTTTGCTTACCATAAAAGTTAAATTTAGAACATGTAGATGTATTTTCATTTTTAACGTGTAAACATATGTCTATCAAATATGATAATATGCAGAAAAAATAAAAAAAATATATAATATGTCATTTGATGATACAAAAAATCCTCCTCCGGCACCACATTACCAAGGTGACAAGCATGGTACTACCGAAGTGTCAACACACATTCCCTCTGAGATGTTGACGTAGGCACAACCGAGGAGCCAGGCTTAACAACAATACCCGAGTAGTCGTCACACGGTGCATGCATTTGAAGCAAGGTGACCGAGGATGTCGCCTCATGACAATTGAGTAGGTTGACCTTGGAAATTCCGGTGACCAAACAACACCAAGGGGGATCAAGAGTCCCGAAGGAGATCGACTCCATATAGAAAATGAATAAGTATGAGATTCACCTCCTCAAATCTACCTAAAAATGAGGAAAGAAGAGATTTTCTCCTAATATTACATAAACCTTTTTTTTCTTCATATTATAGTCTTTTTTTTAAATACCACATAAAATTATGTTTATAGTTGGAATCAAATATTGAGTACACATATGTCTAACCCAGTTGATTGCCAACCAAACCTAGTCTTGGTTGCATGTTACCCATATGAATCGAGTATTTTTTGGTTTAGATTCGTGATTAATTGAGATATTGAATCTTTATTTATAAATCACGTCGAGAACTTACACCTAATCGATGTGAGATACACGTGTGAATAGCTCGTTGAAATCCTTATGTTTTAAAAAGATCATCTTCAATAACAATTAATAAATTTAATATGCATTATTAGAAGTAATCACTTGCAAACATTTTAACAATACATCGCTTATGCCTTTAATAGAGATATATGAAAGGAAGACATGTGAATGTATATACATGCATGATCAACACATGCCCTGAAATGCACAAACCAAGTGTTGCACCATTAAACCCAAAACGAGAGACGTGTGAATCTTATAATAATATGAACGAATATGCATTGTGTGTGTTATGACTTTATGTGGTCATGCACTTCATGCTCTTGAGTTTTGTTCTGTTTTGGGCTTTTGTTACTCTTGTTGATTTTGTGTCCGGCTACTCAATGCCCAATTGGTTATAGGCTAGCCCATTTGTAGACATGGTGAGCCCAAGCCTACACGTACAATATCGCATAAAAGCCCAATCAATCTTAAGATATCCAAATCCAAATAACTAAAATCTGAAGGGGATTAAGCAGTATTCCGTACATAGGTCTTGGGTCTGCTCTACCAAATCCTATTTTCCTCCTCCTCTCCCAATCCCTCCTCCAATTCGATGGCGCAAGGGCGAGTTGTGGTGCCTTTGGAAGAATCAAATTTAAAAAAATTCCACAATCGGAGACTCTTCTCGAGCTGGGCTCAAGAAATACACAAGTAGAGATTTAAAGTTGTCATGATTGATGGGTGATCATCACACATACAAACTCACAATTTTAAAATTAGGCTTAGACACCTTATGGAAGGAGCGTCTTGTAACCTTTCAAAGGTGATCGAGTTGACTGAAAATAAATTATTCCAGTTAAAATAATTAAATTCAACTCTACCCCTTGTTAAACTAGTTGAGAAGAATGAAAAGCAATCAAAGTATTTCAAGTTTGTATGAGACAAATTCCATGTTGTCATTTGATAAAAAAGAAAAAGAAAAAGAAAAAAGAGTGTATCTGGCATAAGTGAAAAATACAGGGGGTTTAAATTGAATTTCCTGACCTTCCGGGGTTTATTGGACAAACAAAACAGGGGAAAAGAAAGGGTGGGGACTATTTGCACTCCCTAGATTCTCATTGACACTCCATTTTTCAAAACCACCAAACATGCCTTTAACAAACTCATTCACACCCCATTTCTCTCTCTCCTCTCACGCGCACTATCATCGGCCACCACGGTCACGGCTTATTCCGACCATCGTTTCAGGTCACTGACCTACCGAAAAACTTCTCTCGATCCTCATGAGCATAACCCAACCAACCTCGCCTCAAACCGTTGCCCGTAGCCTCCGGAATCGTCCTTGGAAGCTCGTGGCCATCGTGAAAAGAAAGCGCTGATCCGACGACGAAATAACGAACCACCACCACCGAAGAGTTCACCGGCTAGAGAAGAACCCGACCGAGCTCTTGGCCAGCAGGAACTGACATCGAAATGTCCAACTGGAGTTCACTGGCCAGAGACTCGGGGTGACTAAGGGCCACGTTTGGATTTTGAGAGAAATGGGGTGTCAATGAGAATATGGAGAGTGCAAATAGTCCCCACCAAAGAAATGTTGCGTGTTTGACTGTAGCAGACTAACGACGACGTTTTAGACCCCCCAATATCCACAAAATGATAAAACCCCGATTTTGGATATTATGGCGTCTCCCTCTCTCTCGTTCTAGGATTGCAGATTATCGATGTCTGCTTTGGTCCTCATGGCTTCGAGACGAAACCCTAATCAATACCTGCTGATGAAGCTCATTTTTAAGTAATCAAGTACCTTCAACCCAATCAAAGAGTATCCATTTATCTCTCCGTGGCTGGCTGGGTATTCGCACTTCAAGATTTTATTTTTTTGTTCAGGTATTTCGTCAAAGACATTATCCTCACGTCTCTTTTGTCCTCACCATTTACTCCTTTTCAATTATGTTGTAACTAAGACTCTTTTGGGGCTTGTGGAAATCGGGTTTTCTTAGTTAATTGTTATTGTATCATCTTTATGGTGGTTAGTTTTTATTATATTCTCTCTTGAACTTGTTTACTGTATACCCTTCTAAGGTTTTAATCTCTATATGTATGAATTCAAGTACCTGGCTATCATGAGGAATTCCTTAACAGTTGACAAAATTGAAAATGATAATTGATTTGTCCATGGTCCTGTTTGTGTGTGGATGAATTCTTTTGCTTTATAAATCCGGAGGAGAAGCTGCGCATGGGTGAGGTTGTGATTTTTGTTTGTGACCTGATTGTGTTCTAAGCTTGAACCTCTCCTCGTTGCCGAGGGTTTCTCTTTTCTTACTCAAGGAATTGGACAGTGCATTTTAAAAGCATATTCCATTCCTTGCTTGGTTGTTTGTTCTCACTGATTCCATTGGGAAATCTTGTTTGTGCATCAGCATTGCACGTCTGCGCTAAGTTCACCTGTTTACGATTTACATTTTGCATCATATATTTTCAAAATTTAATGGCTTATATTGATTTCCTTATTCAAGTTTTAGGTTTTAATATGGTGTGGACATAATACTGTGAAGTAATTATCTCTACTAAATTCTTCTGCTCTTGACTGACAAGCTGATATTTCAAGCTGTTTCTTGTTGTAGGATATTTGATTGAGAGTCTCTCTATACTGCTCGGTTTTTGTTGCCATGAGCAATGTATGCATTGCTAGATACCATGGTATCCCCCATAAAGCCGTGAAACAATTGTGTCCTAGGAGAAGATGTGGAAGTGGATCCTGCAGATTCTTTTCCCTCTGTCCTGCACCACTGCTTACAACTGCCCTCCCCATTGTCCGTCCAACCTCAGCACTAGTATTGACTTCACACCTTAATCCATTTGATGCACCACAACGGTCAGATGAATGGTTTGCCCTTCGAAAGGACAAGCTGACCACAAGCACCTTCAGTACTGCCTTGGGTTTTTGGAAGGGTAATCGACGCCAGGAACTCTGGAACGAGAAAGTATTCACGTGTGAGGCAAAAATTGCGGAAGCTTCAAAGAGGGGTGCCATGGAATGGGGTGTTCTCAATGAAGCAGCTGCAATAGACCGATACAAAAGCATCACAGGTCACGATGTGAGCATGTTAGGATTTGCCGTCCATCCAGCAGAACAATATGACTGGCTCGGTGCCTCCCCTGATGGCCTTCTTGGCTGCTATTCAGGAGGTGGCATCCTGGAGGTGAAGTGTCCGTTCAACAAAGGGAAGCCAGAGACTGCCTTGCCTTGGTCAATTGTGCCTTTCTATTACATGCCTCAGGTGCAGGGTCAAATGGAGATCATGGACCGAGAATGGGTTAATTTGTATTGTTGGACCCCAAACGGCAGCACCATATTCCACGTCCGTAGGGAGCGTCAGTATTGGGAGATTATACATGGGATTTTACGGGAATTTTGGTGGGAAAATGTAGTTCCTGCCAAGGATGCTCTGCTGCTGGGAAGGGAAGAGGAGGCAAATTCATATAAGCCAGCATCTACCCATAAGCAAACAGGATTTGCTATCGCTAAGAGCATCAAGTTAGCCAGCGAGGCCAAGTTATTGTGTAGGGAGATAGCAGGTCATGTTGAATTCTACAGATGAAGATTACACATAATACACCGCAATCCATCCCTCCCATGCAAAGATTCACAAGAAGGTGAATTGCCGTGTTCTGTAAAAAGACGAAGGGAGTAAGGAGAATGGAAAAGACGGGATAAAGAGCTATGTAACAAAGCAATCGGTCAACCAACAAGGAAGTGAATGGCTCATTTCGATTCCATCATCTAAAAACCAGCGATGAAGCTTCTTATTTTGTGCCTCTTTCGAGTTCTCATGTATTGGTTGTTCAGATTATGGTCTTTGTTGTCTCTTAGATCTCATTTAAGAATTTTTGGATTTATATACCAATTTACATCAACATCATCTTTATTTATATGGATCAAAGTTAGGGATCTTGATTTTGCATTTTGGTTTGTTTACCATTGTGTTAGTAGTATACTCGAAAATTAGGCCATACTTCAAACTATCATGAAACCCCTTTCTTAACCACAGATGATGAAGGGGCGTAGATCAATATGAATAGTACTGAAATGTCTTAGGTTTGGCATGGATGTTGATTCCATTCTACGGCTAGTGTTTTTTTTTTTTTTTTTTGTAATCGAGAATTTTGCAGTCTAACATATTCATCGGATAGTTGGGACAAACCTGAAGTCAAATTTCGGTTAAGGAGAGACGTCAGGTTGAATTGGTTGAGAAAAGTCTAAAGTTGCTCATCCAAAATGACAAAGTTATGCTTTACGCAATGCTAGAGTCTTTCCCGGATTTCAATGGCGAGGCTTGTTACTGCTCTAGATTTTTAAAAGTCCAAAACTGGAAGCTGGTAACTTGCTTTTTACAGTTGCACAAGGTGCAAGATTCATTCAACGTCCACTTTAACAATTACGAGCACCACCACCCTCTTTGGGTGCGTACTCGGTAAACTAATCAGGCCTGCATACTAACCCACAAACTACACATGCCAAGTAAGTCCATGAAAAATTCACGTGTGAGCTCATGCCTCCAAGTAGATTGAAGCCTAATGGGAGATCATGACTACCATGTACCTTATCACCATGTCAACACCATCATTGGCATGTACGTCGGGCCCAACCAATATCCAAATAAGAACATAAAGAAACCAATTACCAATGCAGCTCCAAAACAAGAACTCATTTCTTTTAGAAAGCCGTCGTGTGACGATTCCAGTCAGCAGAGTTCCATCAAGCAGAAAAATACCAAAGGTCTGCTGATCATCATAATAAATCTTGGCAGAAGGGGATAAACAAGACCAAACAAACACACTCCAACAAGAGTAAACAACATTCAACATCAGGTAACAAACGCGACAAACGCCATTTGGTATTCAACAATCAGGTGGGTTGTGCAAATAGACAAATAAAAAAACAAGAAACTGCAAGTATTTGAAAACCATCTCATTGATAGCAGGAAATTACGGAATACACAAAGCATCATCCTTTATTCTCTCTCTCGAGAAGAATTATGCAGTCTGGTGTCCATAAGAGACGCACATAAAAGCTTCAACGAAATGAAGCAGTATAGTTCAAGCCTTTAATATAAGAGTTGAAACCTATTAATAAGGAAGGTAACTTAAATTGTTATTCATACAACTATGTAGATTCGGGTAGCCCAATCCTGAAGATGCAACCAAGGTGGCAGCAACCCTCAGTATCACCAGGAAAACATTACCGCTGTAAGCAAAGCAGGTCCAACGCTCCCAAGACACTTTATCAACAACATTGTGAGCTACTCTCGACACACTGACAACAGCCTGTCAGTTAAACTTTCACACCAAAATGACTGATTCCTAGATTTCATCACGCCACACAGACAATTATATAGCTCGCACCACTAAGGGACAAATTAACGACTCTGCTTGCTTCAATGGACAAAAAATACTGACCGATGAATGATATTATAGGACCAACAGATGAGCAGCCTTGCCATTTCATCCTGCAGAGAAAATGCCGAATAAACAGTGACCACTTCCAGGTAGATCCATGTGTTGGTTCCCAAAATTTACCAGCAAACCTACTTATGCTTCTTAGGAATTCTAATAAATGCAGCTACAGAGGTCCTTCTTATTCACACTATACTGCGGCTGGCAGCCTTCGTTACTTCCAAGAACATATTATTTCATTTTCTTTTTCTCTTTTCTTTTTTTTCCCCCTTCTCCTTTTGGATAACACAAACAGAAGTTCAAGGACACCCCAATTGGGAAAGGCCAAGTTGGAGTCTATCAAATGCTGAAGCTGACTCACATCTGACTCAGAAGGTAAGACAAGATATTATGGGGAATTCATAAGCTCACAAGGGTATTCAACATTTTTGTAGATGTCTGAATAGCAAACCATGCATTCCTCCACCACAAGGTAAAACCAGAAGACAAAACAGATATTAGCCTCTAGCCATGAACGCTGACATTACAGCTCAAGTCATTCGAAAGACCAATCTTGCTGTCACGCCTCTCATGGGAATTCAGGAGCTGTTTTCCACAAGCTAAACAAAGCAACTCCAAACAAAAGGTTTCCTCATATTCACCATCATTAATACAGCGACCACATTCAGCACAACGTGGTATACAAATTGTGCATGCCCTGCACGCCTGAGTAGTATTCTTGTTTCCTAGGCAACCCTCTGCTGGGCAATCATAAACTAGCCTCGGGTTCTGACATCTAGGGCAGCTTTCAATATCAATCGGACGATCATCCTCACAGGACAAGTATATGTTCCACCTGTGATAGAAACGCAGCTTGTGGGTATTCTGCTGCGCGCAGCTATCTGTGCCCAACAACAACTTCAACTCTTCAAAATGCTTCTGAGTGACACCATAAATCCAACCAATACTTAATTGCTTCACTCCTTGAGCACCGACATTCTTAAATGCCGTCAAGCTAGTCACTATACCCTCAATACTGAGTCTTGTACATCCAGGCACACATAGCTGCGTCATGGGAAAAAAAACAGCTTAAGAAACATATAGAACCAATTCAAGTAGCATTAGCTAATACCACAAAAGAAGGCAAAGGAAATCTTCCAACAACCTCAGATTAAAATGAATCTCATAGGCTAATCTACAAAAACTAGAGGAACCATAACAAAATGCAACGCATATAGTGTCCCAGTATCAAGTAGAAAGAGGATGAAAATACATCTGCAGCTTTCTTGGTTTGGGTTAAAAAGAGGCAGATGGATATACAAATGGCAAATCAACACATAAAGCCTGCCTCTAAAGTGGACTGGTTCAGTTTGCCTCTCTTTAACTAGCAGAAGAATTTGCATACCATCATGTATGAACCATATAAACAAACAAACACATTTAACATTATGCATACCGCCATATGAAAAACGGATTCATTTAAACATAGGCAGCAACAGGCCACAGAAATATAAAACCATAAATAATAAAAGCATTAATGGCCTTTAAGTAGTAAGGACTTTTTACAGAAATCCACGACTGGTAAATAACTTCCAAGGTAAAATTTGACAAGAGCCCCAACACAGAACACCAAGAACAATGCAACCCTACTGACAAAAAAACACATCTTCACAGTTCCAGAAAGACAACATAAGGCAATTGATGAAACTCTTACGGATAAACCAAAAGTAAAAAGACATTGCTTGTGCACCAATTATGGCTTCAACACAAAAGAAAAAAGATTAAGGAATAAATCCAGGAAATCAAGTTGGAGGATTCAAACTAACCTTGGTTAGCCTTCCATTTCTTTCAAGCACGCGTTTTAGACCATCATCAGTAATCTTTAAGCATTCTACCAGGGTCAAGCTCTCTAGTTTGCCAAGAGCCCTATTAGTCAATTCCAAAAGAATATCATCAGTAATCTTCTCATTTAATGGATGACCTATGTGAATATTCTTCCAGCAGAGAGTATCACTTCGAACTGTGTCACGCAGAGTTTTGCAAACTGTTTCAACAACAAGAAGATCTCGCACACCAAGATAGGCAAAGGCATAATGCAAAGCCTGATGAGGAGCTCCATCATCATCAGCCAAACTAGTTCCACTGCACTCCCCAAGTTTTTCGGTCTGAAAGCCCACAAAACCCATATTTTCACTGCCCCTGATTTCATTCCCCAACCTCCATAAGTCATCCACGTTACAAGCTGATACGACACCAGTATGACTTAGTGATGAGTCAAATTCTTCACTCTGGAAGTCCACAAAACCCACATCTTCATTGCCCCTAGTTTCATTCCCCATACTCAAAATGTCATCCACATTACAAGCTGATCCGACACAATCATGACTCAGTGATGCCCCATGTTCTTCACTCTGAAAGTCCAAGAAACCCGCATCTTCATTGACCCTAGTTTCATTCCCCAAACTCAGAATATCATCCACATTACAAGCAGATCCGACACCATCATGACCTAACAATGCATCCTCTGCTTGCTTCTCCTCTAAACATGTGCTACCACATCTACCATCCACATTCAATTTCTGATCAAAAACCATGTTTGTAGGAAAAGCATGAAACTTCATCGCATTATTCCATATAAAATTAAGACCAACATAAAATTGATAATCCCCATCACTTGTCCCCACATCATTCCTCCTAAATCCACCATAGTCCACCTCCAAATCCTCAAGCCAACCAGTTATCGCTGTAAAAGTGGTACTCATATCCATGCCAAAGGGATCTGAAGGCAAAAGATCGAGAATGTCACTGGAAACAGGCTCATGTGACCCACACCTATCACCCCTGTCCCTTCCGTAGTCAAAGCACTCCTCAACTTTCTCTTGGATGCCGTCCACAAGGTACCCATTCGCAATTCTCATAGAAGAAACCAATTTGTCCTCAGATAAATGCCCAGGAAAGATGGGCCGATGTGAGAAATTCAAGGCCATGATTCTTTATAGAATATATACAATATGATAAGCAAACCCCAGAAACCTCTGTTTTTTTTTCTTTTTCTTTTCGATTCGAAGAGGAAAAATAAACGTATTCTTTGGAGGTAATGAATGAAACGTAAACCTAGAATTAAAACAGAAAAAAATAGAGAAAAGAAGTGGAAATTTGTAGAAGACCAGGGAAGCGAAGGATCTAACAAGAAAACCCTCAATTTCTGATGACAAACTAAAACAACGCAACCAAAAATTTCACGGAGTTTCTTGCAAAACGGAACGCAAGATCAGCTAGAATCAAATCAAAATAAAAGGAAAATAACCAGGAATCGTGAGTCGAGACTTTATCTACACAAGAATAAGCAATCAATAATTTTGTTTAATTTTCTTCGTAATTCTTACCTAAACCAGAATAGCAAACTAAGATTCGTAATCAATCAAACTCGATAAGGAAAAGAGAGAAGGAATAAAAGAGTGACCTGAATCAGGAATAACCAAATCAAATTCGACCCAGAATCAACCCTCCTTAACCCAAAACCCCATTTGTCCCAGAGAACCAATCGACAGAGTCTCCTGGCGTCGACTACTCACCAAGGAACAGAAGCAAAACCTCGCCTTTTCCTTCTCGTTTCTCTGATTCTCTTTCAAGCAGTCAGAAGGTAGAATCTTGAAAGAGCGAGTTTCGGGTCTTTTCCTCTCTGGTTTGGGGAATTCGATCCGAATACAGAGGACAAAGGGTTCGTATACCAAGTTCGGAGAAGAAACAGGAAACAGCAAAAGAGCGACGAACGAACAATATTTGAAAAATAATTAGGAATATAAGAAAATAAAATATATATTGACAATAAATCTGCAGATAGAAAACCCAAATGGATTCGGAGAAACTGACACGTGTCAGTGAAAATTCCTCTCCATACGCTTTAAGATGTGGTGGCGGGAGGGTGGAGTTGGTCTCCGAATCACGCGGTCCTCTCGTGTCCGTCTGATCGGATATCGAACAGACATAAGTTGCCTAGTTGGCGTGGGACCTACATTTTTCGCGTACCGTGGTGGGTTGAGCGACAAGGTTATTTTGGACTTTTCCGCCCCAAATAAAATAAAAATCCGATGGGACCTACAACATTTATGGCGTACCGTGGTGGGTTGAACGACTGTGGGGTTTAGTTTGGACTTATCCGACCCAAATAAAAATCCGACCCATTTTAATATTTTGTAATTAAATATGTCATTTTAACTTCCTAAGCAAGATGAAGACTTCTTTAATGTTAGACTATTCATCCTCTTTATTGGTCTTAATCTCTAATTAGTAAATTGTCCATTTCAAGAGATTCCAACAAAAAGAGTACAAAGTGTTTAAATTATCTTTCTCCAAGGGTTTTTTTTTTTTTTTTTTTTTCTTTTCTTTGTTTGGGTTGTGTCAAAAGTCATATTTGGGGTGCTTTAGAGAGTTATAAATTTATGGAAGTGAGAAATTAATTAAGTCAGCACACCTTGGGGGATAGTTCATACTTCTTTGTCAACAAAAGACCTCTCCCAAGTTATGACAATCAGAAGAGCAGATCATAATTGATTCAGTTGCTCTATGCCTCTATCTACCTGATTGAATGTTTGGAACATTTTCCTTCACTAGGAAGGAAAAGAGGGGGTAAGAGAATCTATTATTATCAACTTCTGTTGGAAGATCAAGGAATCCTTCATTACCCAAGTTCTTCAAAGACCAGTAAACCACCTGCACAAGCATCAAAATGCACTCCTTCAAGCTTAAGCTTTTGAAAACGTTTTAGGGCAACAGAGGTTGTCTAAAGCTTGAAGACAGATTTAGGAACAAGAGTAATGTGTCAGTGCAATAAACTTTGCACGAACAGAGTTATGCTAACAATGCGTAGACGGGAAGTTTGGATTCTCACAAACAGAGTTATCACCACAAACAAGAAGAAAAAAAGTTGGATTATAGACACTCAGGACAGCGTTTACCCTGAATCCTCAGTGTTGTTACTTATTCTAAGTTCAAGCTAATAAGACGACGCCATCAAAAATAAACTATCAAAATTCAGGTTGGCAAACCAAAAGCAAAACAAAAAGAACAGTGAGAAACGAATTCGAAAACCTTTCAACAAGATATATGATTCAATTCCTCGACTTCTTTCTTGATGATTTGGATGAAGGCTTCGATTGGTCTGCAGGTGCATTCTGTGTGGCTCCTTTTGAACTGGTAGCTTGGCTTGATTTGGAATTTGATGTGTTGGAATTGGTACCAGAAGCAGTTTCACTCTTTTCTCTAACTACAGCACCTTGAGAGCCTCTCACCTGAGCTGCTCTCTTGTCCTTTCTTTTAGGCCTGTAACTCGACCTCTCTCTCCTCGGGAGCCACCTTTCGGGATCAGGAGGAGGACCTGGGTTAGCAGGGTCAAAACCTTTAGGGTATCTTGGTTTTCTCTTTCTCTTTCTCTTTGGTTTCTCTTTAGTTTTGACCTCCTCTTGCATTTCAGTAAGCCCAACATGAGTACCCTCAACATGTTTCGCTCCAGAAGTCTTCTCCAAGTTATCCACTTTTATTCCCTTCAGTCCTGGTAATGGTTTTAGCTGCTTCTCATAAGCTTCTGCCTTTGCAACATCTACACGAGCAACTGTACTCACCAGACCAACCAATGCTTCCATGCTTCCATTCCTTTTCACAAGCTCCTCGTATAGGTGGGCAGCATCCTCCTCACGACCATGCCTGAGCTTGAAAGCAGCAGCTTCTTGCATTATGATATCAAGCTTGTTGTTCTCAGTCATAGCATTTGACCACCATTTGACTGCGGAGTCCAGTACTGCAGCTGCACCATCAATATCTCCAGCGCGCTCCTTAAGAGATACAAGGGTGGCAATTGTGGCAGGCATATGCTGGATATCAGGAATCTTAGACAGAGATTCGGCCGCAATTTGAGGGTGCCCAGCAGCAGCAGCACCCTGAGCTCTAGCAAGGAGGACAGCCCTAGACTTTTCTGGGAATTTTTCAGCAAACTGTCCCAGTAACTCTTCAGCTTTCCCAGTCTTGTTCTCTCTGACAAAAACTGCAGCTTGAAGAAGTACAGGAACCACACTGTCAGTAAACATATCTGGTAGTGCAGCAACAAGTTCTCTAGCCTGCAAAAGATTTAAGCAGCATGTAAAGGCCATTAAATGATGGAGAAGCACAAAATTCAGACCCCCTGCAGATCAATCGTCAAATTCACAAAATACGCTGCAGATTACAAGATAAACCAAAATAAGTGAATGACCTGATCCATCCTATTTGCATGGAGAAGGAGAAGCACCCGATTTGCATATATTGTCAACCTTTGGCTCGAAGAGAGCTTCTCAAGACCGTGAGAAAGCTGAAAACACTGTGCATCCTTCTCTTTTAGCCGATCAAGCTTCCTTAAGCTATCAGAGACATCTTTTGAGCCCTTCAAAGCGACAAGATTATTCACTGCTACAGCAAGTGATGACTCATCTGCCAGATTTCGATTAATAACATCTGTGTAAGCTTCTAGGGCATCTTGTGAGTGCCCAAGGAGCTGATAACAAAAGAATTGTATTACTGGCTACTCATCAATCTCCCATTAAAGAAAAATGTGGGAAAACAATTTTAAAGTTTCTGTCATACTTGCCGAACATAGGCCAACTGGACAGCTATAGGAGCTAACTCAATCTCTATATCGTCCTCAGCAAAGTTGTCCTCCATCAGTGTTTCTTGACCAATTCTGACAGAGAAAAATGGAAATAAGGGGTAGTAGGCGAGCATTTTAAAATGAGTTCATGGTCCCTGCTATTCTGAAAAGATTCTCATGGCTAAAGGCACCAGAGCATTTAAGTCTCAATTTACTAAGGCAAATTAGTTTTATCACCTTCGAGCTGCCAGCAAGAGTTCTTCCGCATCTGTATACTTATTCCTTTCAATCAAAGAACACGCAGCGTTGTACGCCATCTCAAAACTGCTGGATGGTTTAATTCGAAGAGCATCCATTGTTCCTTGCACTTCAGAAGCCCTCCCCGCCAAAATCAAACTAGCAACAAGATTTATTTCTAAAGAATCAATCTTAGATTTTTGAAGCTTCTGATAGACATCCACACAGGCATCCATCTTCCCTGAACGATATAAAATTTGAGATTCTAACAGCATGGTTGTAGAATTTTTCTCCTGACTTCTGAGGGAGTCCAAAGCTTTGTCTAGCTTGTTTTGTCTGTATAAGCAGTATGCCTATTTGAAATTAACAAACGGAAAAGGAGGTATCATCAATGAAAGAGATATATGTATGGGTTTGTAGTGTATTATCATTAGCGGCTTAGCACATAAATAGAAATCAAGGAATCCATTCAGAAAAACACACTGATTTTTCATAACACCGAATGTATATTCTAGAGAAATTGGGAAATTGAATTCCAATCATATTAATTTAAGGAAATGAGATGCAAAGAAAAGCGAACTGAATCTTTCGTAACAGTATTGCAAAGTCACCACTCACCACAAACCAAATACCCAAAAAAAAATCTCCAGCAAATGAGTAGTTGAATTTCCAATCATAATTTAAGGAAACATAGAGTAGTGAAGAAAAAACAAATGTTCCATAACGTTTAAAAAAGTAAATAACTCCACTACACAAGACTGCCGCAGTGGGCGGGGTTGGGACATATAGCATGTATGCAGATTTTACTCCCACATAATAGGTGGAGAAGCTATTTTAAGGAATTGAACCTGTGACCTCTATGTTGCACACTTATAACTCTCCCACTGGGCCACATGTTGGCTTGTAACAAATGTTCCATAACAGTATTTCAAAATCACCACAGCCAATTTAACTAGAGGGTTCCTGGTAATTAATGTGCCCAAATAGCAGTAAAAAGAACCTGATGAAAATCATGAAAATACTGGCGTATTTGACAGTCTCATAATTGGAAGGGCAAGAATCCTACTAGCAGCTTCAAATAGACACTACTCACATCCTTCTTTCTTACGTCTTAAACTAGGTCATTCAACTGGTTATAGGCTTATAGCACGCTTAAGAAAAGCATTGAGTTCCCTGGTAGTCACACAATAAGCAATACTCCATGATGGAACATTGTTTTAAAAGGAAAAATCAAATTAAGCAGACATTGAAAGGCTGACGAGTATCATGGCCGGCAAAGTGCAGTTAAGTGACAAAATCAGTTAGCATTACCCAAACCACCCAAGTTTACAAATAAATTGAAAAAAGAAGAAGAGAAGATTAAATAGTAAAAGCTACAATCAACCAACCTTAAAATAACCAAAATCGACGGCAATCCTCTGAGAAGACTGAATCGTCGAAAGAGCATCGTCAATGTTATCTGCTTTGATCAAAGCTACAACTTTGCACATCAGCGCGTCCTCGTCGCCGGGCACTATAGAGAGAACTGCAATGCAAGTCACAGGTCAACAAAATAGCATAAAATTCTATCATAATACTAGTTCATCACACGTAGTATTATAGAGGACTCGTGAGATTGAGAATTCGAACCTTGATCTGCAACCTTAGCAGCTTGCTCAAATTCAGATCGCTGTATGTGTTTGTTAATGGAAGTGAAGAGGTCTTCTATGGGAGGAGGCGGTTGCGCCGACGACGGAGAAGGTCTCGGTTTCTCTTTGGACTTGGGAGCCATTGGATTTTCTCACAAAATTTTTCGGATGCCAAACAGATGAGAGAAATTGGGAGGGCGGTCTGAAGTCTGAACAAAGAGGGACAAAAGGGGAGTACTGGGGGGTTTGGGCTCTCCTGCTCTTCTGTCCAAGCCCATGGGCCAGAAATGGGCCGATTGGCTCAAGTCCGTGGGCCTCAGTCCTCAGATTTACCTCATTAAGACAACCAAACCATAGGAAAATACAACCAAGCAAATGATGCCACGTGTGGTACCAAAACACTTTATTGCAATGGCTCTTTAATATCCCAAATTTCCGCCTCGCGCGAGTAGCGCAAAATTTCCCTCCCAATTGGCGTTTAGTCAGCGAGAAAATCCAAAAGAAAAGCTTCGAAGAAAATGACAGAGGGACAAGAAGAGAGCGAGAAAATGACGAAGCAGAAGCGTAACCAGAACGTTCTTGTTCTCACTGGTGGTGCTGCGTTGTTAGCCGTCGCCGTTAACATCGCAATCTCCGCCTTCAACTCCCACAGGCAAAGAGCCAAGAAGAAAGGTTATCTATCTGTGTATCTGTTTTTCTTTCTTTTTTTCAATTTTATTTTCTCGATTTGTAATTTTTCCAGGAAGCCAAACAGTCCTACACTTATTCATTTATTATTGTTGTTGTGAATTCATTGTTATGCTTCGATAAGTTTTTGCACGTGGTATTTGGTCTTCCATAGGACCGCAACGGTCATTTGTTTGTTATTGGGTTTGAGCGATTTACATTGATTCTTCGGGCTTATTGTTTCCTTTTGTTTTGTTAATTTTTAGATCTACTGGGCTCTGACATTCGTGTTAATCTATCTGCGACTGAGATTCTCAAACTAGCTGACCACATAATTGCCGAGTCAAAGAAGGTTCACGATGCTATTGCTTCTATTCCTCTCGAGATGGTATTTTCCAGTAGCAACTTGTGAAATCAGTTAACGCCCTCTGTTTTCTTTAATTATTATTTGGTTTATATACAAGTTCTTAGTCTTGGTCGCCTCCTGATTATACATATATGGGCACGCATATATTATGTTATACAATTGGTGTGGAAAATAGGGTTTTGGGTGACTATAACGATTTGCTAAGAATGTCAAGTTCTCGTATTACCTAGAGTCTTTCTACATTTTGATAAAAAAAATTGATCACTTCTTGTGTGCATGATTTGTTACTTCATATGCTTTTCTTGTTTGCTATATCAAATATGCAGGTTAATTATATGAATGTGATTGCACCCCTAGCTGAGCTGGAGGTGCGGCAATTTTCACTGATACAATCTTGTGCATTCCCCAAGTTGGTGTCCACTTCCGAGGTGGTCCGGAAAGCAAGTGCTGAAGCAGAGCGAAGAATTGATGCACATGTCTTGAAGTGCAGGTTTCTTTCATTCGTTTACTTATGCTATATTCCTTATATGCTACTTCTTATATTTTCTTTCAATGGTTGGGCATCACATAGCTAAGTTTTTATCATCATCCAGTTTTTGTTGGTGGACTTTATAATTAAATATTGCTAATTAATGATGCCATGTCTCTAGTTGATGGCGGTTTCATAAGAATGTAAAGTTTCAGGGTATATCACTGAATGATCAATCAGTTCACAAGTATGATCAAAGTACATATCATGTAAAATTGGTTTCTACAGTTTTGTATTTAGATTTTAATTTTGAGTTTTGGTGTCTCATTTGCATTCTGGCTTGCACTTATCATTCATGATAGTTTAATTTTGTTGCCTGATTGAAACTCAACTGCATATCTGCCAGAAAGTTTTTTTTTTCTTTTTTTTTATTTGATGGCCCAATGATTTACAAGAGGCATGTCATGGTTAGACATTTTGTTTGGGTCATTAGTTTACTTAGCATGTAAAACCATCTACTTGAGTGGTGATGGTGCCTGTGGCTATTGTTAATAATATGTATATATTTGTTTGAGCATAAGCTTTTAAGTGTGCATGAATGGTTGGAAATTATAACTGGAATAAGGGTTTTAAGTTAATATGTTACGACAAATGAGATAGATCTTTTGATTAAGTCCCTGGCAGAAAAGCAAGCCTATTCACTTGGGCACTTATTGATGTTGGCTTTGATTAGACCCCACTTGAGCAAGGGCAAAGGCCCAAAGTCTGGCCCTAGAAAAAGACCCAGACAAGGACCCTCATTTTCTATTTTTATAATTTGAATTCTCTCATAAATGTGTAAAACACATGCACACATACACACACACACACACACATTAGAAATGTTTACTTCAAATGTAAAATATACAATACATATCAGTCCAGGGTCTCCTTGCCATTGTCTGGGTTGTAAGCCTAACGGGCTAACACCATTGTCCTAGTTCTCCTATTTCATGCGCAGGGTCGGGTGGCCTGTCTATAAGCAACTTTACTTTGATACCTCCGCTGTATCTGTATGCAGTGAGGATGTGAGTTTTGGTTACTGGGTATTGTTCAAAAGAAACAAAAGTTCTTGTAACTGGTTAAGTGGGAGGGCATTTTTGTAAACCAAAAGCATGATTGAGGCAGAAGCCAGATGGTTTTTTTTTTTCCTTTCATTTAGTTAGCTTACCAGAAAGCTTTAGATGTCAACTTTACTGTAGTGAACTGAATCATTTGGTTGTGTTGATAGAAAAACTTTCAGCTCTCAATACACTCTAAGCGTTATGACACAAGTCACAAATACTGACAATAGCATAGTTTGTGTCACAATCAAACTAGCTAGTCCTTTACTTCGTTTGAAGTTTTAAATCCCTTTACCATATACGAAAATAAATGTTGTGCAATTCCATGCAAGTGGATCAGTAAACGTGAAGATGTATACCGTGTCGTCAAAGCTTTTGCCGCGCGAAGTGAATGGAAGAATCCTGAGGCTAAGCTCTATATTCAGTGCCTGGTGAGAAAAATTTATCTTTACTGTCATGTGCTCACGATTGCAAGATTTGAGATGGCCAACTATAATTACTTGCCTGCTAAAGCCTTGCAATTTCAATTCTTTAGCAGAACAATTAGCCCACGGCTACTGATAAGAATGTGTCTATCAGCTACCTAGCATAGCCAATAAACAATGGGAAAGAAAATGTTAATCTGCATAAATTGTTCAATTCAAGTGTTGATTCTTTGCTGATCAGTGACAGGTGAGAGACTTTGAACGCAATGGGTTGAATCTTGCTGTTACCAAGAGAGAGGAAGTGCAACGCTTGAGAGCTCGAATTGATGAAAGAAGCTTAAAATACGTCCAAAATTTGAGCAATGATGATACTTTTCTCCTTTTAAGTGAAGCTGAGCTAGTTGGATTACCACCTGAATTTCTTGAGGTCTGGGTTCGTTTGCGTTTTCTTCGTTCTTTCAAGAGTAGTTACTGTTTCATTTTATCAGTCCCATTGACAGGTGCAACCATGCAAGGGATCACAAGCTTTTGAGAAGTGTACAAACACAATCTGATCTTTTCAAATTTCAAAATTTAGAGTAAAAGACAAGTTTCAACAATCTTACGAGCCAAATTTGGTGCATTATCCATTGCCCTAGGGGCACTGTATAAGTTATTCATTATTTTATGAAGCACCTGACCTGGTCAACTAAACAAGTTTGCTTAGTGAAACTTTAGTCTTTTTGTTCTCCCCGTTTTACATCTCAACAGTTGATTGACTATCTATCTTTCATAATATAAGCCTCTTGGCTTAGGGAGAACAAAAAAGACTAAAGTTATGGGGATGCAACCTACATGTCACATGTTCAATTCCTGGAAACAACCACTCCACATATTATGTGGGGGTAAAGTCTGCGTACATCCTACTTTTCTCTGATCGTGTCCACTACGCTTTACAAGTCTCTAGGATAATTGGGTTGCCTTTTATTTTAATTACTTTTTCAGTTCCTTCAAACAAATATTACTCTGGAACAGTAACGATAAGACTATATAGAAGGAAATCCATGGTTCAAGTAAGCATGTCAAATTCAAAGATCATGGAGTGGTCAATGCTTTCACCAATTTTCAGAGGGCAGAGTATTTTCCAATTTTTGAACAGGCCTAGAATTTATTATTGCATCTTATCTTAACAGGAACAACTTTTACTGTAATAAAAAAGGGCAAAGAGATGTTAATGCAAGAATTTCGCTAATTTGGGAGCACCCTTTGGTTCAAAACCCATGATCCCTTCCCCCAAATTTCCTAAGAAGAAAAAGAAAAAGTAAAAAAAAAAAAGATTTTTCATCAATAGTTTACTTTTTTGTTTGCTGGACTGAATTTTCTCTGGTGCAGAAGTTGGGCAAAGCTGAAGATGGTAAGTTCAAGGTCACACTGAAAAGCCCTCATGTTGCAGCAGTGTTGGAGCTCTGCTCGGTATGTTTTTTGGCATCCAGTATCATCAAACCTCACATGCCCGGTTATCTTGTTGATAATTTGTTGCAAGGGCTGTTGTAGTGTAAGTGTGTAACTGTAGTATTTTTAATTGATATTTTCAATTGGGTTGATGGGAACTTGAAGAGTGATGAAATAATGCAAAAAACATAAGTTGGCCCATACTGAAGAATGTGTATATTTCTTTCAACCACATAGGTAATGCAATTGAAATATCTTCTTATGCCCTCGTTGCCTCTTCTAATAACTGATTTTGAATGTGCTGCTTTTCATTCTGTAGACTGAAACTCAGAGAATATGAACATTTGCTGGTAGTAGACAAGCATATTAGATGTGCATCAAAATTTTGAGAATTTCTGCTTTTTCAGAATAGTATCCCAGTCAGACAATTGAACCATCTTAGGGTGTGTTCTTGATTTCATGATAGATAGGTTATTTTGTTGACGTCTTATGGTGCATGTGATGTTTGCACATCTGTATAAGAGAATCATGTGTCCTTTGACTTTGTTAAAGTTTTGTGCTTCATTCCCATAAAGTTATGACCAGATGATGGAAGCCAAGATCCAAATGATTGAGTTTCTATCCTAATTCCTAAACTCTTGTTTGCAAGAAATAATTTTCAATTCTGTTATTTCTTCAATAATAATTAAAGATTACATTGAACTTTTATATCTTGTTAATAATGACTTGATATATCACCATAAAGACTCAACCTTACCAATGATAGATAATAATAACAAAATAATTGGAATAAACTAGCTCATTAACTTATAAATAAAGAGATTCATAAAATTAGCACTCTAAATCTCTACAGATCCAGTGGCCTTGGCAAAGCAAGTCTTCATCACCAGATTGGGACATTTAGTAATTAATTTTAGTCCATTGATCTGAAGTTCGGCAAAGTTGTGGAACTTTGTTACCCTTATTCTATGCTGCTGCAAGATGAGATGGAACTGTGGGATATATAACTTGTGTTGCATGAAGGTTATCCAGGATGTGAGGTGAGGAGTTATGGATGTTTGGGTTGGCAGCGTTGCCTTTTGAAGCATAAGCATTGTAGCTACAGGGAAAAAGAAGAAGAAAAGAGAATGCTTCTTTCTTGGCTCTACATTAAAATAGAAAAATCCATTTATTATGATTCCAACAACTAGCTCAGAGAAATTGCTAATGAAAATGCACAGAAATCTCTGCTAGCTTAACTCATTTGTAATTATGGCACTATGATTATAGGGAAATAAAAAAATCTAACTTAGGTGAATGGAACAAGATGCCTCGTATGACCAAATGATTAGGCTAGCACTGTTTTTTGTTGCTCGAATCGATACGATGGTTAGTATGCATTTTAATCTGCAGGAGTTATGAACTGAACTGCACATATTCTCCTTGTCAGTTATAGATATGTCAAATTCATGAGTCATGACGTCGATTGCACGGTTGCATATTGTCACTAGTCCAGCCTGAATGTTTTCTATTTTTTACTTATTCTGATCTCATGTAATTCCTACATAAGTGTGTGATGACAAGAATTCACTTGGATTATATTATTTGTGTTGAATTTGTAAAGGTCGGAAAGACGAGAAGGGCAGTAGCAATGGCATATGGAAAGAGGTGTGGAGAAGTCAATCTTTCTATCTTAGAGGATTTGGTAAATATTGCAACTCTCTCTACACATAGAAAACATAGATTATATATAATCACTAGACAAAAGTATTGGTTATAAGTTTATCATCATCAAAGCCTTTATCCCAAAAGTTTATAATGTTGTGAAATTTCCATCATCAATCTGGGTTATTATGATTTATGATACTGTGATTTTTTTTTTGGCTACAGAATATGGCTAAAGATCCTATGGGAATATGGTGGTATTATTTTTAGTTGAAATGATAAGAATCTAACTTTGGCTTCCTGGGAAACTAACGTGTTGTCATTTTTCTGTCATGATTCTTGCTAATTGCTAGGTTAAGCGAAAACTCTACTCCACTCAATGAATTGTTTGTTTTTAAGTTCCCCGGTGTTCGTTCAATGCATAAATTCTTTTCTTACATCTTGGTTAAAATCTTGAAGTAGGGAAATTGGGAATCACATTTGTTATTGATAGATGAAAGCTAATTTACGATGCGTATCAATCTCTTGGAGTTATGGTATATGATTACATGCCATGCACTCCCCCTTGTCAATTTGTTGACTGCTTCACCCTAGGGAAGCTCTTTTTATCGACACTTTTGCCTGATATATGATCCAATAATATCATTGATTTTAACTTAAGCCTTGAATATTCTGGCTTACTGCCATTAGTTGCATAATTATCTCCTGATTCAACTGGATGTAATTATATTTTACTTTGCAACTTGCAGTAACCTTTTTGTTGAGATATTTGTTCATTGTTTATTGATGATATAGGTTCAGTTGCGTCATAAATATGCTCGCTTACTTGGCTATTCAAATTATGCTGATTATGCTGTTGGCCTTAGAATGGCTAGGACATCCACAAAGGTTTGTACCATTGTCTTTTTTTTTTTTTTTTTTCAAATGCAGAAGGAGTTTTATATAAGGGCATCTAAGAAATTTTATTGAAGGTTTGTACTATTGTTTGTTATTGCCATCAATGCCGTGAAACAAGCTTACAGTAGGCATTCAAGGTGGGAACATAAAATAATTAAGCAATAGTATTTTTGATCTTGTTTAAGTTTTAAACATTATCTATGCTAGTTTGATTTTTGTGAGGATTTAACAATTCACCAAATTAAATGTTTATTATATTCATTGCTTCATTTCTTAATGTGTTATGTGTTGACTGAAAAAGGTGATGTTTCTGTGCATGACGGCCTTCTAGTCAGATTGATCATACCAAAAAAAATCCCAGCTTTCAGTTCAATATATTATATTATTTGCCTGTTAAAACTTGGTCATTATTTACATCAGTTGATACTTGATAGTTTAGCTTTTTCATTATGACATAAACTATAGGATGTTGCTGAGTAAGTTTCTACTTTTGTGGTATTCATGACTCTAATTATTGTATGATGAACAGTTTAATGTTGAGACAATCTTATATGTGAGTGATGGGTATTTTCCATTTTGAGCACATGAATGTTTCCTGTTTTGGACAAGTGAATAGGTCGTAATTTTTTTTTGGACACAATCAGATTTGGGTTGAGAATGGGGATCGTGCATGTGGCTATGTCAAGTTGGTTATATTTGAGTTGCCTGTCTCTGTCTGTCTCTCCCTCTCTCTCTGTTAGCATAGCAGAAAATGGATACCTTACCGTGGACTTTACCTATCTAAGCACCCAGTTGTGTCACATTACACTTTAGGAATCTGTATTAGTGAGTTCAGACCTTTTTCCGAATCTTGAGATCTGGATGGTTCACTGCTTCTATTTCTCAATATTATTTGTCTGAAAATGTTATTTGCTTATGTGATGTTCTTATTGTGTTTAGGTATTTGAGTTTTTGGAGGATATCTCGGCCAGTTTAACTGATGCAGCCAGTCGGGAACTTATCATGTTGAAGGACTTAAAGGTCAGTATGCTCTTGGTGAATGTCTTCTCTATATTATGGTTTCTTTCGTGCCTTGTTAGTTTTAAGTGTTACCTGGTTTCAGAGGAAAGTGGAAGGAGAACTTCCATTTGGAATTGAAGATATTTTATTCTACTCAAAGAGGGTTGAAGAGCAGCAGTTTGACATAGATTTTGGAGTTGTTAAGCAGTATTTTCCAGTTGAGTTGGTTGTATCTGGGATCTTCAAGATAATCCAAGACCTGTTTGGTATATTTTAGATGTTCTTGATATTCTCTCTCTCTCTCAATCTCTGTGTGGTGTGTATATGTTTGGGTGATTAGTGAGGTATAGTTGAGGAGTACTTAACATCGTTATGGTTAATTATCACCTATCTTCAAACAGGTTTACGATTTGAAGAAATTGCAGATGCTGAGATTTGGCATTGCGACATTCGTCTTTTTTCAGTTTTTGATTTAAATTCTGGTGAACTCATGGGTTATTTGTACCTTGATTTATACACAAGGTTCATTTTTTTTTACTTCATTTGTTAAGATTTAACTCTTCACTCATGTTTATTTGCTTTTGAAAACTAATTTGTTTGGTTTGTCACAGGGAAGGAAAATATGGGCACACCTGCGTTGTGGCTCTCCAGAACAGTGCATTGGCATTCAATGGTAGACGGCAGGTAGACTAATACTGCTAATTTTTTGTGAAAATATAGATAGCAAAATTCATGAACACTATGTTTTGTTTTAGTTTTACATAGGACTCTAATATCCTTTCAAGGATTATTTAGAATATTTTTCTTTTTGTTCCCAAAGATAAAATCTAATGATTAACCATAGCAAATTAATCTAGTATTTGCCTCTGGAGACTGAAGAGAATTGACTTCTGATGACCACTGGTCTGGCAGCAGAGAAGCCTTGATGCAATAATTCTCATATTTTTGGCAGAATGAAATACATTGTGTTTTTAGCCCATTTCACATTAGAACTGCCTCAGTTTGATTATATTTCTTACCAAATGATTACTAGAAGCAGAACCAGGCAGCTACTGGTGCTGCCACTGGGAGGGGGATGCATGTACCCAAATTCCTGTTTAAATATTTGATCAACTGCGGACCACAGTAGCAAAAGGAATAAAATAATCATCTTCTTTCACTCACTCTTTCCTGGGGGTAAATATCCAACTGATAAATCCTATCTTTTTTAACTTTTCACTTGGGTTTCTGATTGTGCATCCCCTGCTTTGTTTTGTGTGTGTAAGGAGTGCGAACGTGCTTGAATGTTCTTGCATATTTGCTCATATTATGCTTAAGAAGCACTGTACACACATGGTCATCTTCAGAAACAATGCTTAAACTGATTGATCCTTGGTTTTATGGAACTAGATACCAGTTGCATTACTTATATCACAACTTCAAAAGGACAAGGGTGGTCATCCTGGATTATTAAGATTCTCAGAAGTGGTTAACTTTTTCCATGAATTTGGCCATGTGGTATGTCCCTATTACTAACGTATTTTTATTTACAATTTTTCCGTTATGATCGATTACTGTAGCTGTTGTATAGTGGCATCTGCTATGATTTGACAGTGAAGATAAATAACACGGCATTCACATGATTGGTATTCTAGGTCCAACATATATGCAGTCGTCCATCCTTTTCAAGATTCTCTGGATTGCGTGCGGATGCTGATTTTGTGGAGATTCCTGCTCTGTTGCTAGAGAACTGGTAACTACTGGATCATATTTTCTTGTTACTGATCACACTTGACTAGGCATTAACTCACCTTGTGATATGTAGGTGCTTTGAGAACTTCTCTTTGAAATTGATATCTGGCTTCCATCAGGTAATGCATTTTGGATGTCCTTTTATTCCTCATTCAGTGGTTCCTTATGCTTATAACATGGTCTCTCTCTCTCTCTCACTCACACACACACATCAGGTTGACATCTATCTATCGTTGTGTGCATGGGCATGTTTCACTTGTTCATGTTTCTATTTTTCAGAAGTCTTGCAATGGTTTGTTAAGTCATTTTGTTATCTTTCTGGAAGTTACATTGAGTTTTCTGTCAGTTGGTCCTTAATATGTTAAATGTGTAGATGACACTTGTGAAATTATTAATCCTCCAAGTTATGCAATGGTTTGTAAAGTCATTGTTGTCTTTCTGGAAATTCCATCTAGTTTTCTGTCAGTTGGTCCTTCTATGTTAAATGTGTAGATGACACTTACGAAATTAATGATAACTAGGATATCACGAAGCCCATCAAGGATGACATATGTAAAGCACTAAAGCGACGGAGGTCTTCCTTTTCTGCTCTGAAACTGAAGCAAGAGATTCTTTGTTGTAAGTTCTCCTACTATATATTGCCATCAGAACTGAGACTGAGAATTCATTAAATTATTGGAGATGTCATTGCTTTACTAATGCTATTTTGTCAATTTTGTCATTTCCTATCTATCTGTGGTTCAGAATCATCTAGCTTGTACATATTTGCAGAATAAAATGTTATTTTGTCAAATCATGTCAATTTTTTCCTATCTTGTGGTTCTGAATCATCTAGCTTGTACGTAGTTGCAGAAAGAAATTCAAGAATATTTAAGAACAGGAGCTGGGGTGAGACTTGAGTGTTTTGAACTTTGATAGATTTCTCGATACCATTCTAAAAATGTAATGGCAGTCTCAGGTGACTGTTTGAAAAGCCAATAGATGCTTAGCCATTTGACGAAAAATTATCAAGGATAGCCTTGAGCTAGAAAAAGTTTGTTTGATGAGTTTTTCAATTTTCCATCGACAGTGATATTTACTTGCATTGCCATGCTAATGGCGATGATGTTACAGCAACCATGTCGTACTTGGTCTTTTAGGAATTCTGTGGAGATGCAAATGACTGAGCAAGCATTCCCAATCAATTTGGAAATGCTACTTCATATTGTAAATTAAAGGAATTTGACATACATCTGTTGTAAGTGCCTGAGCATTCTTCCCATTTTTTCGTATAACTATGCTGTTCTTTTGATTTCAGGTCTTTTTGATCAAATAATACATTCTGCTGAGAATGTTGACATTGTTGAGTTATTCAAGCATCTTCATCCTAAGGTGAAAAATTTCTTCTGTGGTAATTTTTGAAGTTTTGTTCAGGGACATCATGGTCATGTGCAACTTTTTCCTCCAGATCATGTTGGGTTTGCCAATACTAGAAGGAACAAATCCTGCATCATGTTTCCCGCGCAGTGCTATTGGTTATGAAGCTGCTTGTTACAGTCGTATTTGGAGTGAGGTACAAGTCAATTCTCCAAAGTTCTTACGGTATCATGTGCTCAGCTGCTATTATTATACTTTTTCGGCTATCTAGTGGTAAAGTTTCTCCATCGCAACTTAGGAGTCACAAGTTTAAACCTTGGAAACTGCTTGTCTGCAATCCCCTGAGGCTGCATACATCTTGCCCTCTCCCGAGAACCCACCTTTGCCATGGAAGCCTTGTGAATGAAACGACCTTAAAGAAAAACTAGTGTTTCTGATTGTTAAAATTACTGCTCTGTAATTGTAAGCATCTATTTTGGCGTTTTCATTGCTTGCTACAATGCTCAGCTGAGTCTTTAAATGTGATTTACAGGTTTTTGCTGCGGATATATTTTCCTCAAAGTTTCAAGGTGATCTTTTGAACCAGCATGTTGGCATGCAATTCCGAAATAAGGTAATAAGTGAGTTCAAAAGTTTTGATTCATGTTCTAGTGAGGTTGGAGCTGTGACCTTGTGCTCCAACTCATCCTTTTGGGAGAGGAGATACCATTATGGTACAAAGTCGTCGGTGGGTAGTTCATTAATTTAACTAGTCGTTTCAATGATCCCAAAGGTCTCAGCGTTTTGGCTTTTACTTGACCAAATCATTGAAATGCAAGTCATATGACCATGAAGTGAGCCTTACAGTCCTTGTTTGCTTCATAAAAGAGCTGAATGCATATCATTATCTTAGAAATCTATTTCTGGTATATTTTTAATTGCTGAACTTAGTTCATTTTTTCTTTGGCAGGTTTTGGTCCCGGGAGGATCAAAGGATCCCGTTGAAGCTCTGTCGGATTTTCTTGGAAGAGAGCCATCTATTCATGCTTTTGTTGACAGCAGAGCAGAATACAGTTCATAAAGCAAAGGTCTTGATAAACCATATAATTGACTCATTATAAGGCATTTCAGGTTTCCAGGCAAGTCATTATTACTTATCTCACAGAAGATGCTGGTCATTATAATATGCTTGCAAAAGTACTACTAGTTATCGTATCCTCCTGTATTTTTAGCTGCGGCAGCTTTCATTCCTTCTATTTATATGCTTGTACATAAGTATTTTTATAGTTTTTATACATTAGACTCTTTTTGATAGATTGAAGCACGATGTATGGATAGCAAGGAATATAGTTTTTGCAATCCACGGTCATTTTTGCATTTCTTGATGCTTTGTTGTTCTAAATGGTTTTGAAATTTTCATAAGCGCTATGTGATTGAGATGTGCTCCTCACTCAAGTACCTGCTCTAATCAAACCTGTATTGAATGATTGTAGTTTTTCTAGAAGGAGATAATGTAACTAGATTATTGAATACCCATCACATACCGACGTAGACACTGTGTATGTACACTTTTCTTTTGGACTGTATGTTTATTTAGGCTTCTGGTCAAAGTATAGGATACATAGGCTGATGCACCAAGGCCTTGTTTGTGTGTTTAGTGGTTGGTGTTGCCAGCATGTATGAATACATACCTATATATACACACATATGCGTGATGTGCATGAACATGTTATTTGATTATTTAGCAAACTTGTCGACCATGATCATGGTGGTTCAGAATGTCTTCCAGCTATTCACTTGGCACTAGAAATTTTTAATATTCAAATTTTATTCAATTATTAACAGCTCACTTTTCTTGTTGTGGACCTAAAGAAAAGAATATGGAATCGATTCAAGTTGCAGTTGAGAAATGCAGCATCTGATCAAAGAGGGTCCAAGGAACAAGCAAAAAGGGGGGATTTCAATTGAATAAAATAAGATAAAGTAGTAGAAATATAGAACGCGTATTTCGTATCCATAGAGTATAAAATAAAATACAAGTCAATATTTTTTCTAGGTAAGTCGTTGTTACACCAACAACTCAAGTGTAGACCAAGATTATTAGGTTAATTAGCGGGTTGAATATCTTCTAAATTTTTTTTTTCCATTTATGTTAATAACGGTGATTATTGGGTTGATAATGAAATTTATCAAATTTTAAGAGATTTATTTCCAAATAAAACAACATTTTTTAACAGTTCCATTCCGTCCAAACCTCATATAATATCCCCAATGAAAGTCAAATAAACTTTCTATATATGGAACTCTATTTAATATATTTACTATTTTTTTTTGAAATATCGATGAGAAATATGTTTCTTATTGGAATCAAATATTTGATACTTATATATCTAATTTATTCAATTATCAACCGAATCACCTCTCATGGATTATTTTACCATTTAAAAACTGAAAACTATTAATTATTATGATAAAATTCATGCAGATTCGTTCGCACGCGAAAACTGCGTTCTTTCTTTTTTTGAGAACAAGGGTGTAAGCAAACGATGTCGTATGATATGAACAGTTGTTTAACGGCCATTATTGGACTTCCAGTGTCTGCTTTCCTTTTGACTGGGCACACCCAGAAAGGAAATACATCACACAAACGGAACTACGGAAGAGAGACAAGGAAAGAGGAAGGCAAGGATTGACTTGTAGTAATCGAGGAAGTATAATCACTAGAAAGAAAAATAATCAAAGAATTTCAAAAAAAAACTTACCAGTCAACAAACAACAACCACAAGAGAATAACCAGAATCAGAGTTTGAATGCCTTTTGTAAGTATTTTTTGCACCTGAAAATTCTTCCTTGATTTTCTTTTCTGGTATTCCTAATCTGGGTTTTCTCTGTTCTCTTTGTTCGAAACCGCTGTTTGCTTATCTGTTTTTGATTTTTGTGCTTTGTTTTTCTGTTTAGGTGATTATTCTGATCGTTGTTTGTCATTCAGGGTAGTGGATATTGTGGGGACTGGGGAATGTGGTGATAAACTGGGTTTTCTTATCTCCTTCTGTAGCCAAGAGAGAGGGAGGAAAAGGGGATTTCTGTAGTTGAGGGGGAATTTCAAATTTGGTGCTGATCTTATACTAATCGTGGTTTTGTGCTTGTGGGTCTCTGAAATTCTGTTGAAAGCTTAAACTTTTGTGAATTTTTGTCACCTTTCATAAGTTTACCAGACTGCTTAAGAGTCCTGCTTTGGGTTATTGAGATTTTGAGGAATTAGATTTTGCTCTGGTTTAGGTGCTCAAATGTGTTTGGTTTTGATTTTGTGGAGGAGAAGTTGGGTTTTGGGTCCTGTCTATTCCCTGTTTCGATAGGCACGTTGAATAAGCTCTTGGATGGGCTTTAGTTACAGGTTTTGATCTGCATTGGTGGTGTCTGGAAGAATTGGGAATTGATATATAGTGTTGAGTCTTTTTTGAGGGGGTGGCATTTGGTTTGTTCTCGTAAATTATGTTAAAGCAGATACTCAGCAAGCTACCACGAAAGTCATCTAAGACTGCAGAAAATCGTGAGCATGGAGGACACCGTGCTATTTATTCCAATGTGTCCACTGGTTCAAGAAGCAGTGATGTAGGAACAACTAAGGCTGGGAATTCTACCATAACATCTCTTCCTTCTTCTAATTCTGTTTCAGATTTGGGACAGAAGCATATTAACAGGGTACACCTTGGTGCAAATTTGAAGCAAAATGGAAATTCAGGATTTTCTGCTTATGAAGCATTGCCTGAATTCAGGGAAGTTCCAAACTCGGAGAAGCAGAACTTATTTATAAAGAAGCTGCATCTGTGTTGTTTTGTATTCGACTGCACTGACCCAACAAAGAATCTGAAGGAGAAGGAGATTAAGCGACAAACATTGCTAGAGCTACTGGATTATGTTACTTCTGCAAATGGTAAATTCCAGGAAACTGTCATGCAAGAGGCAATTAAAATGGTATCTGCGAACTTGTTTAGGGCGTTCAATCCTCAGCCACGTGAGAACAAGGTCATAAATGGGTTTGATATGGAAGAGGAGGAGCCCTCAATGGATCCTGCATGGCCACACTTGCAAATTGTTTATGAGTTCTTACTAAGGTTTGTGGCATCACCTGAGACAGATGCAAAGTTGGCAAAAAGATACATTGATCAATCCTTTATCCTGAAGTTGCTTGATTTGTTTGACACTGATGATCCTCGACAAAGGGAGTATCTGAAAACAACTCTTCACCGGATCTATGGTAAATTTATGGTACATCGTCCATTCATCAGAAAAGCCATCAACAATATCTTTTTCCAATTTATCTTTGAGACTGAGAAGCAGAATGGGATTGCTGAACTTCTAGAAATTCTGGGTAGTATTATCAATGGATTTGCTTTGCCACTGAAAGAAGAACATGAAGTTTTTCTTGTTCGTGCACTTATTCCCCTGCATAAACCCAGATGCTTGGCCATGTACCATCTGCCGTTATCGTACTGCATCACACAGTTTGTGGAGAAAGACTGCAAGCTTGCTGATACTGTTATCAGGGGTTTATTGAAATACTGGCCTATCACAAATAGTTCAAAGGAAGTGATGTTCCTAAATGAATTGGATGAAGTTTTAGAAGCAACTCAGCAGCCTGAATTTCAGCGCTTCATGGTGCCCCTTTTTCGCCAGATTGCGAGGTGTCTGAACAGTTCACACTTTCAGGTACTAAGTTTCTACATGTTTTTTCTCCTTTGTTTTTGGTTTCTTATGTTCTTTTGAAAACTATCATCGAAAGTTGAGTGCTCCATTTCCAGATCATTCATTAAATATGAAAATAATATCTGTTCTTTATGTTTTTAGTTGTAGGTTACATCTGTAATTCCCTGGAAATCTTGTTGACTACTCCTTCTTTGGTTTAGTTATTATGCCATATACTTTTGGGTCTGGGGTGTTTCTGTTGCTTCTAAGGCTTGTGATTGAATGCATGGAGTTGCCAAGTTCACTATTTGTATGCTTTGAGCCTATTTGGATTATGGCAAGTCAATGTTCCTGTAGTTCACATGGGATTTGATATGACAGACTTAAGCAAGATGGTTCACATGGAATTTGAGCTGGTCCTGCTGATGCCTGATCCGCTTAGGTTATATTTTGATAATTTTTGGGTCCAGTTTGGTGTTCCTGGTGCTTATTGAAAGCCATTTATAGAAGCAGCATAGAAACAAGTTGCTCGAGTAAAAATTTATTATGCGTTTCCACCTACAAAAGACCAAAATGGACACTAATTTTACAGTGTGAATTAGTTCAATAAAGTATTATTGCAATTAAAGATAGTCAATAGTTTCAAGTGTTTTTTTTAATATTGTAAATTCCATAAGCACAAGCTAGTTTTTGAAAGCAACCTCCTATTTGCTTTAAATAGAACCTAACAATAAGCAGAAGCACTTTAAGATAAGTTGCTTATAAAAATTTCACCAAACATTGCTTTTTCTGAAAATAAGTCCAAGCACCTCAAAAATAGCAACACCAAGCTCTCCATTAGTTTACCTGGTTATAGAATTTAAAGCGAGTATATACTAGTTTGAGAATCTGTGTCTTGAGTGGTAGAAAGGGATCCAGGTTTGATTTGTTCGGATTATAACATGATAAGGCTTATAGAACTTAAAGGAGTTATTCTTGGTACTCCTTTTAGAAACTTTGGCAATGTAACATGCTGACATATGCATGATCATTTGATATAAATTTGTTTTCTTTACCCTCTATATGTAGTTGATTGCACTAGAAGAAATAAAACTTGACCTCCGCACTTGTGTGTATGTGTGTTTGTTTGCACCCTTAAGGTTTGAGTGATTACCAGTTCTGGTGTGCCCGGTGTCCCCGGTTGTTGTCCTAAATTACTTAGCTTCTTTATCCTACTACTTTTGTAACACCAGGTGGCAGAGAGAGCTTTGTTTTTATGGAACAATGATCACATTGAGAATCTGATCACACAAAACCGCACGGTCATATTGCCAATTATTTTTCCTGCCTTGGAGATAAATGCCAGAAATCATTGGAATCAGGCTGTTCACAACTTGACTATGAATGTCCGCAAGATTTTTCATGATCTTGATCCGGAGCTCTTCAAGGAGTGTTTACTTAAGCTTGAAGAAGATGAATCGAAGGAAGACAAGATCAAAGCTAAACGCGCAGCTACGTGGAGCCGTCTAGAAAATTTTGCTGCTCAGAAAACTGCAAGTGATGAGGCGTTGCCTGTTTCTTGCAAAGAACCTCGCACATATTCAGGTTAGCGAGAACAGGATTTTATCGATGTCACTCTTTTCTTTCTCTGATTAAGGTGGGATTCATGAAGTAGAAACATTGTTCAGATGGTGAACTGGTCACGGATTGTTCCTCACCTACTTCATAAGGAATCTAATATGTGGGAGGGTTACTGGCTTATGCTGAAGCCTAATGAACATTTTCTAAATTTCTCTTGAATCCTTTAGAATTCTTAGCTTGCAAGATCATTTGTTGTGAAAAGGTGATAAGTTTTAAAATGAACTTTTCATAGATCCAGAATCACATATGATAATCCGATTGGCGGTGAGGATGGGGTTCCTATTGTAAAATAAAATATTTTTGTTATGTCGTTCTTAATGTTCTTTTTTATGCTTCAGTTTCTGAGTTTCACATGATTGTGCTTCCATGAACTGGCATGCAACAAATTGTGTATGGACTTGGCTGGTCTTTTAGTTGTAAACTGGGAGCAGTGCCAATAGGGTTAACATTGTTAAATGTTTTGGCTGTTTACATTTTTCTTCTCAATTGCACCACCCATATCACACTTTCCACTATGAAGCAAACAACCTTTTTGCTCTTATATTGGTGAAACAAAAGGAAATTGTGGTGCAATGCATTTGGTCTTGTGTTCCTTTTGACTTCCATAACTTCACTTTCTGTAGCTCAATGGTTTATGATATCTTTACTTGGCCAATTGGCCATTATCAGTCATTGTCTTTATCATATCATCCTTGACTTGTAACTTCATATTTTCCTTTGAATATCTCATTGAGATTTGCAGGTAATATGATTGTCTTCTTTGAAAAGTATTTGATTGTGATTTGTCCAAACACTGTTTCTTGCTACATTTAAGGCTGAGATTGTTGAGAGAGAGATCATTGAACCTTGTTTTTCAACTCCCCTTGAGCCTTGATCTTGATGGTTCAAAGCCTCCACTACTTGAAATGGGCCAGTTGGGCCAAGTCAGTCAGATGGAGGTCAAGCCCACTAATAGCCCAATAGTTCCAATTTTAGGGCTTAGAGAGACGACTGCCTTTTTCATTGCCAATATATTGCGCCTATGCACAATCTTTTGTATTTTCTACCAACTGTTTCTGCTTTAAAGGTTTATCATTAAAAAAAAGTTCATTATTTGTGCTGGAGCAGTCAATTTTCCGAACAAATTTCAAATATTTTGTTTGCTCGTATAAGTTCCCAATCAAGTTTTATACTTTTATAACCTAACCAAAGTCGGTCATCATCGAAATATTTATTGTGGATGTGTTTTTTTTCATCAAAATATATTATCCGTTTTGGGTATCAATGTCATGAGAATTGGAGCTTCCATTCATAATAATATTATAAAATTGCATTTTTTTTTTAATTTCTGGTAATTTACACATAGCCAACGTGCGACACAAGTCGTCAAAGATAAGGTGCCATAAAATTACAGTTTCAAACAAAAAAAAGGACATCAGACATCAAAGATAACATCTTTGATTGATTCCCGTCTTGCAAAGCTGTTTGTCTCTGTCTGATTTGGCAAATCTGGTACACTTGGTCTGTCGGATAAGTTTAAGCATATCAAATTCATGTCTACTTCTTAATGATAGGGTTCTATGCAGGATAAGATATATATTTTTGGGTTTTATATTTTATCGGTTTATATTTTATTTATTGTTAATTAGATTAGAGAGATATTGATGAAATCAGAACCTAGTAACCTTCACAAATCACAATACATATAATAGATGGAACCTCGAAGTAGATAAAAAGCTTGGAAAAAAAGGAAAGGAATGAAAGAAAAAGAGGAACGAACCCCTCTCTCTTTTTCTGGCCCAAACTAATTGAGAAAAGGAAAAGGAGCTCTTTTCTGCTTCAATTTGAAGTCACTGCCTCTGTAAGTATCGTCACATATTCATTGCTCATCTTATTGCATCTGGGTTCCCTTTGGTTCTAATCGTTTTTTGTTTACTTGTTCTGGGTTCTGATTTCTACGCTTTTAATTTGGGTTACCCTAGTTTTTGGTTTGTATGGTATTGAAGAAAGCTTTTTTGGGTGTTTCAGATAAAGAAGAATTGAATAATTTGTGTTGTATATTCATGTTGTGAGGTTGTACATTATATAGTTACATTGAGAGCCCTAAATTAGGGAAACTAAATCAATCAAATCAACCTAATTCTAGGAAACTAAATCAAAGTAATTAAAGGGAATATTTACAACCCATAATTACAAGAAACGTAATATTCTCTCATAATTCCAACACTCCCCCTCAAGCTGGTGCGAAGAGATTGACGAGACCCAGCTTGACAAGAGATGACTTAAGTAAAGAAGGACCTATTGGTTTAGTAAACATGTCCGCAGTCTGAGCCGATGAAGGAACAAACCTAGGAGTGATAATGCCAGACCGAACTTTTTCCCGAATGAAATGGATGTCAACTTCTATATGCTTAGTTCTTTCGTGAAGAACTGAGTCGGATGATAGCATGATGGCAGACTTGTTATCACAGAATAAAGAGGACGAGTCTGTTACAGAAATACCCAATTCAGTGAGGAGAGAACGAAGCCACATGATTTCGCATGTACCTTGAGCCTTAGCACGATATTCAGATTCAGCTGATGATCGAGAAACAACTGCTTGCTTCTTACTTTTCCATGAGATAAGATGATTACCCCGGAAAGTACAGAAGCCAGAGGTAGAACGCCTATCACTTATGGAACCCGCATAATCAGCATCAGTGTAGCCCGAGAGATCAGATGGTATATAGCATGAGAGACTAGATGGTGGACCTGACATCTCTCCAGAAGCATAGAATAATCCGAGACCAGGGCAAGATTTGAGATAACTGAGAATATGATAAACAACATCCAAATGGGAAGTACGTGGAGAATGCATGTACTGACTAACAACACTAACAGCAAACGTGATATCTGGTCTTGTGTTTGTCAAATAAATAAGACGTCCCACAAGACGCTGATACATTGATGGATCTGATAAAAAATCTCCTGAGTCTGGTGATAGCTTGAGGTTAGGAATCATAGGAGTAGAGGCAGGTTTACAACCAAGCATACTTGTATCCTGCAGAAGATCAAGAACATATTTCCGCTGGGATAAAAATATGCCACGGCGAGAACGAGCAACCTCAATGCCAAGAAAATATCGGAGGGGACCTAAATCCTTAGTATCAAAGGATTTTCGCAGATCATCCTTTACCTGAACAATACCTGGGGAGTCATCTCCAGTAATAAGGATATCATCAACATAGACTGAGATAATAATGCACTTGCCCTGAGACTGGCGACGAATGAAACATGTGTGATCCGAGTGACACTGAACAAACCCCATAGCAAGCACAACTTCACTGAAGCGGCCGAACCATGCCCGAGGAGACTGCTTAAGGCCATAAAGAGATTTCCAGAGACGACATACTTTCCCCGAATACTCCCCCTGGCCGTGAAAACCTGGTGGAGGATCCATGTAGATAGTTTCAGAAAGGTCCCCATTGAGGAACGCATTTTTAACATCCATCTGATGTAGAGGCCAAGAGTATGTAGCAGCAAGAGAAACAAGGAGACGAACTGTAGTAAGTTTCGCAACTGGAGCAAACGTGGCTCCAAAGTCTTTGCCGGGAATCTGAGTGAATCCTTTGGCCACAAGACGAGCCTTATAGCGATCAACCGAACCATCAGCCTGATACTTGATAGTGAACACCCACTTACAATCAACAAGGTCCCAAATATGATTACGTTGTAGGGCATCCATCTCTGCGTCCATGGCAGAGACCCACTTAGGATTCTGGAGAGCAGAGTGGACAGAGCGAGGGATCAAATCGGAGTCAAGCTTGCCAAGAAAGGTCTTATAGGAATCTGAAAAACAATGATAAGACAAATACTTGGCAAAGGGATGGTCAGTACTACTCGTAAATCCAAAACGGGAAGGGGGATGACGATCACGAGTGGGGTAACGAGGAACAGAAACAGGAGAAAGGGAAGTACCTGATTCCGGAGAAGAAGTTGGCGGAGGGGCAGGAGCAGACGGGCGCCGAGTATAGACCTGATCAAAGGGAACAAGAGATGGTGCACTAGGAGTAGATGATGAGTCAGGAGAAGGTGAAGGGGAGGAAGACTTGGGTAACAAAATCGGTCGTGGAGGTGATGATTGATCTGGGATGGTGAGAGAAGGCTCCACGGTCGGTTCTGATATAAGAGGGCTACCTGAGAAAAAAGGAATAGTCTCCAAAAAAGTAACATCCAAAGAGTGATAAAAGCGACGAGAAACGGGATCATAACATCGATAACCTTTAGACATGGAAGAATACCCGGTAAAAACACAGCGAATGGCTTTATCATCAAGTTTGGTACGGGAGGGACTACGATTTTGAACAAAACAGGTACAACCAAACACACGAGGAAGAAGAGAAAACAGAGTAGTACCTGGCTGAAGGACATGAAGGGGTGTTGCACCCTGAAGTGCCCGACTCGAAGTACGATTGATAAGGTATGTGGCAGTAAGAACAGCTAAGTGCCAGAAAGTTTTGGGGACATTCATACCTCGAAGAAGACATCGAACGACAGACATGATGTGACGGTTCTTGCGTTCCGCGACACCATTTTGTTCACGTGTGTAGGGGCACGTGAGCTGTTGAAGGATCCCATTTTGAGCAAGTTGAGTGCGAAACTCATTGGTGAGATATTCACCGCCATTGTCAGACCGAATGGCACGAACAACAGTATTGTATTGAGTTTTAACCATGTGAAGAAAATTAGTGAAATGATCAAAGACTTCAGATTTGTTTTTCATAAGATAAACCCAAGTACATCGAGTGTAGTCATCAATAAAGGTAACATAATAACGATGTTGAGAAAAAGCAGTAGTGGGAGATGGTCCCCAGACATCAGAGTGAACAAGGTCAAATGCAGCGGGAGAACGACGCATGCGAGGAATATAAGAAGTGCGTGTATGTTTGGACAATTCACAAACCTCACAATGAAATTTAAAATTTTTGCACGCTTTATTCAAAGGCGGAAAAAGCGAACATAGATATTGAAAGTTTGCATGGCCTAGACGAGCATGCCACAAATCTACAGTAGCAAGGGAAAAAACAGAGGAAGATAAAGTAGAAGGATCTAGAACAGAGGAAGATAAAGTAGAAGGATCTAGAACCGATAGTGTGGAAGCTTGAAGACTAGACAATGAGACATCAGATGAAGGTGGGTCACCAAAGTAGTAGAGGCCGTCATGCTCAAACCCCCTGCCACAAATCTTCTTCGAAGTCAGGTCCTGTAAAAAACAACGGTCAGATAAGAAGACAACAGCACAATTCAGGTGTTTGGCAAGGCGACTGACAGAGAGAAGATTACATGTAAATTTAGGAACATATTAAACAGAAGGAAGAGTAATATCCGGAGACAAACGGGCACTGCCCTGACTACGAATTGGGAGAGAAGTACCATCAGCAATACAGACAGATTGGTTGATAGGAGTAACAGAAGAGGTGAAGGTGGAAAGCTCACCAGTCATGTGGTTGTTAGCCCCAGAATCCAAAATCCAAATGGGATTCCCTGACTTACCATGGAAAGCAGTAGGAGTACCTGCAGCAATAACAGCTGATGACTGTAGCTGAGCAATCTGGGACTGGAGCTGGCTCAAATCTGGTGAAAGATGACTATAATCCATCTCGGCAAAAGTAAATTGTCACAGTGCAAGCCAAGAAATCGTAAAATTTTACCCAAAGTTAGGCAGTAGTCGAATCAATTCGTGAAATAATCACGACTTGCAGAGATACACCAAGACAGAGATTTGCCAAAGATAACCCAACAAAGATACTTGCAACACTCGCTAAGAGAAACTGATAGACACGCGCGACGAGAGATAGGTGCGCGCAGAGATAGATACACACAAATATGTTTGAGATAGATGTGTGCGAAAAGAGACAGATGCGAACAGAGTCACGCTTGAGATAAAGAGCTGCCGAAGTCGATGAAAAACAAAAGAGATACGTGCTGCCAGAAAAAGCCGAGAAAACTGCTCGTGAACAGTACCGTGAACTGTCTGAATAGCGCCGATGAACAGTGATGATAAAGAAAACCCTAGGCTCCGATACCAAGAAGAATTGAATAATTTGTGTTGTATATTCATGTTGTGAGGTTGTACATTATATAATTACATTGAGAGCCCTAAATTAGGGAAACTAAATCAATCAAATCAACCTAATTCTAGGAAACTAAATCAAAGTAATTAAAGGGAATATTTACAACCCATAATTACAAGAAACGTAATATTCTCTCGTAATTCCAACAGATAACACATGCAGTTTGATTAAGCTGAGTTTGCTGGTCGTCGTTTGGTTTAACAAAGTCAACTTGATGAGTAAAGAAGATAGCTTCTGGGTTTGTTGCTGTGTTACTTTCTGCATCCGGGTTCTTGAATTTCGAGTTTGAAGGTATCTGTTTATGTTCTTGTTTGGAGAACTATCCAGTTATTCTGATGATGTGTCGAAATAAGAGGCCGTTCGTTGGTGCTTTGGTTGATGCTCCTAGGATTTCCCTTGTATTTGATTTGGGAAAGGGCTTTTGTAACTGGGATTTCAAGTTATATAGAATTTGTGGGTCTGATTATTCTTTGGTTTGAAATGAGATTTATGCATCCGACTGTTCTTTAATTGTGATGTCGAGCCCCTTGTACTCTGAGCAAATCTGATTTAAAGGATTCTCTGGACAAGGCAGGTTTGGAAGGAATTTTGATCATTGCAAGTTATGATCAAGCAAATACTTGGTAGGCTTCCAAATAAGACTTCTAAGTCATCTGAGTCCCGTGAATTTGTGGGTTCATCAGCGCCAACTTCAAATGCGTCCACCAGTTTAAATAACGGTGACCTTGCAAGTGATAAGCCAATAGACTCAAGGAATGCATCAATCCAGGGTCTTGATCCCGATTCAATAGGCCACAGTCATGGAAGTATGCTTACCCAATTTACAAGTCTAAAACTGAATGGCAATTCAGTTAGTGCTCCATATGAAGCATTGCCAGGATTCAGGGATGTTCCTAGTTCTGAGAAGCAGAATCTATTTATTGGAAAACTGAGATTGTGTTGTGTTTTATTTGACTTCACTGACCCGACAAAAGACTTGAAAGAGAAGGAAATTAAGAGACAGACGTTGCTTGAGCTTGTCGATTATGTTACTGCTGCAAATGGGAAGTTCACAGAAACTGTTGTGCTAGAAGTTGTGAAGATGTTATCTGTGAACTTGTTCAGAACACTTGCACTCCAACCTCATGAGAGCAAGCTTTCTGGAGCCCTTGATTTAGAAGAAGAGGAACCATCGATGGACCCTGCTTGGCCGCATTTGCAGATTGTGTATGAGTTCCTTCTGAGGTTTGTTGCATCTCCTGAGATGGATGCTAAATTGGCTAAGAGATACATTGATCACTCTTTTGTTCTTAAATTGTTGAATCTCTTCGATTCTGAGGATCCCAGAGAGAGGGAATATCTTAAAATGATTCTACATCGCATCTATGGAAAGTTTATGGTGCATCGTCTGTATATAAGGAAGGCAATAAACAACATCTTCTTCCACTTCATTTTTGAAACGGAGAAGTTCAATGGAATTGTGGAGCTTTTGGAATTTTTGGGCAGTGTAATCAGTGGATTTGCTACTCCACTGAAAGAAGAACACAAGTTGTTCCTTGTTCGGGCACTGATGCCTCTTCATAAACCTAAATGCTTGCCAACGTACCATCAGCAATTATCATACTGCATCACACAGTGCGTGGAGAAAGACTGCAAGCTTGCAGATACTGTTATAAGGGGTTTGTTGAAGTACTGGCCAATCACCAATAGCTCTAAAGAAGTCCTATTTCTAAGTAAGCTGGAGGAAATCTTAGAAGCTACTCAACCAGCAGAATTTCAAAGATGTATGGTACCCCTGTTCCGTCAAATTGCTCTTTGCTTGAGCAGTTCGCACTTTCAGGTATGAGCAATCAAACACGTAATCTAAGTTTATATTATGTATTTCAGCTGTCCTCCATGGGATTCAACATTTATTGATCGGATTTATTGACATTGTTTATATTCATTTTTTTGAAACATTGTGGGCTTTCCACTGGCTATTACTACTATGTTGTAACCCGAGTGAATAATTAAGTTTGGGTAGCTGCATAAGTGTGGCTTTCTCCTGTAGCAGATATGAAATATTAGGATGTGGGAAAACAACTATTTCCGCATCTTGAACTTCCTAGCCATGGTTATATACTTATTATGTATATTGGTTTTATATCTCATGCAATGTCAGTTGTTCGATGCTATATTTTTGCCGATAAAGTTTAACCGAGGTTGCTTATACAGGTGGCAGAGAGGGCATTGTACTTATGGAACAATGATCACATTGAGCACTTGATCAGACAAAACCACAAAGTTATACTGCCGATTATCTTCCCAGCTGTGGGAAAAAATGGTCGTGACCACTGGAATCAGGTGGTCCAGAACTTGACACTTAATGTCTGTAAGATATTCTCGGCTGTTGATCCCGAGCTATTTGAGGAGTGCTTGCACCAGTTCCAGGAGGATGAACGAAAAGAGGAGGATATAAAAGCAAGGAATGCGGCTACATGGAAGCACTTGGAAGAGATTGCTGCAACAAAAAGCTGCTAGTATCCTTCCCTGAATTATACCAACCCAACATCTTCAAGAGTCTCAGTTCTTTTGATTGGCATGGGTCGACAAGATGGTAATGGTACTGTTAAAAACGACATACATCCAGATTATTACCCAAGTTCCTTGCTTTTTGCATTCGTATTCTTTACACTATCATGAACCGCACCTCCAGTGACACCATACAGCTACCGCGAAGTCAAAAACTTTTCTCACTTGCACAGAGACAACATCCAGATTACACTGCAAGCGGAAGTAAGATCTAAGAACCTGCATTCACATTTTCAGCATAAAGATAGCAACTTTCGGCATTCTTATGGCTTGTCTTGTGAAGAGTTTAGGGGAAGTAGCTACAGATCACAGGTTTTTGTACACAATTATTTTCACAACTTTGTATCATATATATGTTGTGTATGTAATGTATCATATATTTTGATGACAATTTTAAGAATGTTATTTATGGTTTAGGGTTATTGGTTTAGATGATCATGGTACTGCCCGTTCATTGTCAAGTCTTGAAAGATATGAAGTGCTTTAAACTCTACTTCCTCTACCGTCCACTGAACCAGATACCATTGAAATTCAATACAATGTTCGTTCTCTTCTTCTATTACTTGCACTTTCTTTGATTTATGTTATCTTGGGATTGCGTTTTATCTTTCTCCTGAGGAATTTTTTCAGCCAAGCCATGCAGTGTTCTGCTTTTAGATACTCAATCAGATACAGATTAGTCAAAGTGGGTTTGGTTTTCATTGGGTTTTCTAGTGTGATTGAACGGTTGGGTTGTTGGATTAGCTATTTAGGGTTTTTGGGTATCCGAGAATTCCTCCGCCTATCATGACTACCAGTAACTAGGTAGCTCTAAACTCGGGTCGCGCGGGAAATAATGTCGAAAACTGTAAGGGAAATAATGCCGAAACAGAGTAAAAAATAAGAGAATATATTTTATTTAATATTTATGGGCTTTTAAAATTATAGCAATTCGATTGCTGTTGCGAACTTTGAGAACTGGATCAGGCCAAGAGCCCATGGGAGTAATTACAACCGTGGTGGGCCCATCGACCTGAAAATTCAGGTCTAGACATAGTCAATGGACAAGTTGCCATGGGCCTTCTCTATTACACAGAACCCAATGGCATTTAAAACAACGTGGACCGTCCTTAAGGCCCAATAACAACTCTATGTAACGGCAGACTGCAGTTTAATTTCTCCGACTTCGTCCCGCAAGCTGACAAACGACGCCGTTCGCACTGCCTTCGCCGCTGCCCATGAAGAACAGAAATCGTCCGAGCCAGAACAAAAAATTTATTCGTTCTGGAGAGTTCCAGAAATACACCAAACTCTTCTCCTCCTTTCGTTCTCTCCAGAAATGTCCACTCTTCACTATATATCAGACTAGATACTATTCCCTAATTGCGTTTCGGGTTCCAACTTTTATATCTTGATCGTAGCATAAATAAAATGCCTCAAGTTCTGTCTAATTTGGGCGTCTCTTGCCCCCTGTACTCGACGAGGATTAGCAAATCGTGCAATCCCGTCGGCGGAAACTTTCAACAGTTTGTATTGAAGAATGGCAGACAGTTTGGGTTTAGCAACAGAAGAAGTATCAAGGCTATGGCAGAGAGTAGAGAAAACCTTGACCACTTACAGAGACCCAGCAAGCACCAGCAATCCCAGCCCAGGAGAAGACCCGCTTCAATTGGTAAGCTCTTCAATACCCATCTCAATTAAATCATTTATCTCCGTCCTGTCTTGGTAATTTTGGAAGTTATTGATCTGGGTGTTGCCCAACACAGTCAAATTTCAATTCTGATTGAGATAGATGGCTACCTGTGAACAAGTCAGAATGTAATTCTTTTGGACAAATGAGTACTGTAGTTAACCAAGGTATTTGGGATTTAGGGTTTTGATGATCATGATTATTGATGTGGGTTGTTCCTGCAATTCAGGATTGTGGGACAGGTTTCCAACAGCAAGGACAGTACAACAGATGATGGAGACAATGGAGAGGGTGATGGAGGATCCATTCGAGTACTCAGGCGGGTGGCCGTCGCCGTTACCAAGTGAGGGAGGTGGGTATAGTAGAGGGAGGACACCATGGGAGATAAAAGAAGGGGAGGGTGAGTACAAACTGAGGTTTGACATGCCTGGGATGACCAAGGAGGATGTGAAGGTGTGGGTGGAGGAGAAGATGCTGGTTGTTAAGGCTGAGAAGGTTCCCAAGAAGGAGAATAATGGTGGAGAAAAGGGCGAAGGAGAGAAGGAGGAGGACTGGTCTGCTAAGAGCTATGGAAGGTACAGTAGTAGAATTGCTTTGCCTGAAAATATCCACTTTGAGAAGATCAAAGCTGAGGTTAAAGCTGGAGTCTTGTATATTACTATCCCTAAAGCTGTTACCTCTGGCAAGTTTCTGGACATCAATGTCCATTGATTACTTTCACCGTATAAGGATTCAAATAAAATCTTTGACTGATGCAATCATCACACTTTTCCAATCTCTCATTGCCGTTGGTAAAAATTTTCTTCCCAAATCTATTGTAGACGTGTGATACGGAAATGATCACTTTCTATTTTGACAAGATTGATTATGTGAAAATTTGATAATAGGTCCAATGATTTTTTTTTTCTTTTGCACATTCAATGAATTTAGGGTTAAGGACGGAGAGAAGAAAACCCAATATTTCCTCTTTTCCATTATAATTTTCTTACCAAACAAAGCCTGGGGCCTTGCAATTGTACCTATTTTTTGTGTCCAGAATAATTGCAGAAAAAAGACGTTGGAGAGTCTATTTTAATTGGTGGACCAAATAAGTATATCCAAAAGAATCAACATGTCATTTCACTGGCTTGGCATTTTTGCTATAAAGAAGAAAAACTAGCCGTTGGAGATGCCTTTAATGTCATTATCTGGTAGGTCATAAGTCCTAACGCATAACCCAGATCCTTCTCATATCAAAAAGCAAAGAAAAGCTTGAATCTTTGGCAAAAGAGAGAGCTTTCTTGAAGGAAAATATATAAAGAACCGACATTTAGCGTATAAGCCTGCGCATCTCAGTTGGCTCTCTCTGTCTTGCTCGTACTTGTAATAAAGCTATAGCCTTTGATTCACACTTCAGAGTGAAAGAGTGACTGAACCCTTGAAGGGTTTTGTTAACTTTCTCTCCGTATATTCGCCGGAGAGTTGAATATACAGCGAGACACGAAAGAAGAAGAAAAGGGTTTTTATCGGCGGCTCTTCGTATAGGAGAAAGGAACAATGGGTGAATCAGCTTGTCTTGTGCGATCCTTTTCTCATCCATCCGAGGCTTCTCGTGAAGACAGAGAGGTCAGTTCTTGAATATTTTTCTTGTTCTTTGTGGTTTTGGTTTGATGCGCTGGTCATGAAGTATGCCAATTTGTTGTTGAAATCCCTAATTTACTAATGTAGTCTGGCTTAACTGCGTTGATTTTAGCTTGTATCCTCGAACTTTGAGAGCTGACAAGAGTAATCTTGGGGAAGTTCTTGGTGTTCCTTTCTTTTTTCGTCCATATCTTCTGAGAACCGAATGCAAATCAATCATTGGATCTCTGTGTTCAGGGATAAAATGTATGGTTCTGGGCATATTTTTGCTTCCTTCCATGGACTTTGCAGTAACGCATCTTTTGATAGTTTCTTGATTTATTTTCTGGTTAAACGTTGTATTGTGGATGATGATTCGTAGATCACGCTTTTTCTTGTCAGTTTTGAGTTTTAAAACTGGTCTTTGGCTCATGCAATAGAACAAGTTTCTGGAAATTTGTTACAGCTACAAAATAGGGTAATTTAGGCCTTCTTATGAATGTACCCAACACACTGCAAATATAATGCAGGGTGACCCAATTCGTCGTGCCCTCACGGAATCCATATCATTTGGGAGATTCATGTCAGAGTCCTTGGCTTGGGAGAAATGGTCAACCTTCTCTCAGAATCGTTACTTGGAAGAAGTTGAGAAATTTTCGAAGCCTGGTTCTGTTGCTCAAAAGAAAGCTTATTTTGAAGCTCATTACAAGAAGAAAGCTGCAATGAGAGAAGCAGCTTTGCTACAGGAAGAAAATGCAACTTCTGACAGTATTCCTGAATCAGGGATTGCTGAAACTTGTAGTCACTCTTCCATAGTTGAAGAGCTTGCAGCAACAAATAACCATTTGGATGTTGAAGAACAAGAAGAGAATGATGTCTTCAATAACGAGATGCGTCATTCTGTTGGTCTAAATGCTTGGAATTCTGCCATTGAAAGTGATGATATAAGAACTGCTGCAGTGGAAAGAGTAGAAACTGTTGTGGAACAAAATGTTGATACCAGGATTCCTGCTCTGATTGAAAACTTAAATAAAATTGTTGAAAACCATGGCCAGAATGTGTATGCTGACTCTGCTCTACAGGAACAGATTCCCAAAAAGGTAAATTGTTAAAAATATTTCTTTCCTTTTCATCTGATGTTTACTGTATTAGATTATTTACATTCAAACTTTGATTGTTACAGGAGGATTCTGACAGGGAGCGACCGGCTTCATCTAGTAAGAAAAGACCATCTATGTTCAAATCATTAACAATAGATAGGGCCTACAAACATCCATCTTCTCCTGCCAAGGGAGCTTCTTCTGTACAATTCAGAGCTGAAAATAAAGTTGGTTCAGACTCTAAGATATCAGCTGAAGACTCAGCCAACAAGAAAGTAATTGAAAATGGAGTTGGTTCACTTGGTAAGAAGTCTATACGAGACTTTATCAGTATAAAGAAATCAACTCCAAATGCCCTCCACATGTCGATCAATTTCAGTTCTCGAGCTAGTGTCTCCAGTAACTCCTCTGGCAAAATGTCCAAGGGCAATTTGACCCTACACAATCCTGCTAGGGTACTTCCATTTTTTGTGTTACATCTTGCTCTCCCACACACACATTCAGTCCCACCTGCAAGCACACACTTGTGCACATATGTGTTATTTTTGCTAGGAAAGAACAATGGACTCACCAGGCAGCCTTTCTTTTGGATACTGCAGACATCTGTTAATGGAATGTTGAAGCATCCTTCAGTGATTGGTAAATCAGAAGATAAACGGTATTTTACCATTGCAAAATGTTCTAAGTTGTTGTAAACGTCTTAACTACATGGAAAAAAAAATATGTTTTCACTGACATGTCGGGTTCATTATTGCAGGATTAAAATACCACTAAATAAGTCAGTTTCAGGAGGAATAATGTCAACTGGAAAATCTTATTCCCTCATTTCTGAGTAAGAAGTTTTCCTTTTGGAATTTCGTAGATGTGCTTCCTTTTATTTATTTATTTTCATTTTTCTCGGGTTGTGACTGCAATGGAAGCATGAAATTGTTTACATTGTTGTGTTACATTGTGCCTCAAGAGCTCATATTATGCATATAACTGAAATTTGTATTAAAAGTTTTGTACTAAACTTTTCATGATTTCACTCGTCAGAAATGACCATGACTTTTGGTCAGATGGAAAGAGGTAAACATTCAATGATTTAAATCAGAAATCCTAATTTATTATCTTCTAATTCTATGTCAGACATCCAAAATCTTCAAATGCTAGTGGAAGCAAGACACGAGCTCCTATTGTATTGTCTCCTTTTAGCTTCAGGAGTGAAGAAAGAGCTGCGCGACGGAAAGAGGTAAACTAGCTCCCTATAGACATTCTTATTTCTCCTGACAGTATCCTTATTGCGATCATGTCAAAACTTTGGTTTTGTTTGATGTGCTAGTTCTTTCAGAAGCTAGAAGAGAACAGCAAAGTTAAGGAGGTGGAGAAATGGAAACTGCAAACAAAATCTAAGGTTGGTCTCTCATATAGCTTTATTATACTGTATATATGGTATTCAGTGTAGAACCAAGTACACAAAGTCCAATCTGCTCTGAATGGATGCTTCACATGGTAAACCAAGGGTTATCTATAAACGGGAAGTGATAAATCCCTGTTAGTGGTTTAATGGGGCAAATCTGAAAAGTATTGAAGAACAAATCCTGGAAACAGTAAATGATCTACTGTTCTTCCCGTAACTAAGATTCAAATTAAATGAGCAGCCAAGTTGATCATATTTAATATGTAATATCAGCGTCATATTCCTTCTGTTCACAGGGGAAAAATAGAATTCTCTTATTTATTTACTTCACTAGTAAAATGGCGCTTTATTAGTTGTTTGGGAAAACTGTGTGCAGAATTGCCTCATGTTCTATGTATGTTATGTATGAGACACCAGACCGTGACATCTATAGTCTTCAGAACCAAACTAAATGCGTTTTCAAACAATGGATCACTATCACCAAATACTCAAGTAAAGAACGTTTTTCCATATGCTTATGAAAACATGATACATGTCGTCCTACAAAGATCCTGCTATAGTTTTTGTGTTAATAGAGTACCAGATGAGCCAGAAATATGTGTTTGCTACAATTATTCTTGTTATAACCTTCCAATTGAATTTGACCTTTTAACTTGTACACTCTGGCTCTCTGCCTTAACACGACAGGGACGGATATAGTGTTCTTTGTTTGTGTAGGTGCTAGAAACTCATGAGTTTGCATTTTGATTTTATGGATCAATTGTGATTTCCGCAGATGCCAGTAACACAACCTCAATCACCAAAGCTGGGAAGGAAGCCAATGCCAACCAGAGTCCAGGACATAACAAGATCCCGACCCCCTCGAAGGCCTGCAGTCGATGCTGAACTTTCTAAACGTTCCATTGGGAAAAGTAAGCAAAGTACTGCTCATTCAGTCTCTTCCTTACCAAAGAGGAGTGCACTTGAAAACGCTTCTCCTAACATCCAACAGTGAGTTTTGAATAAGGGAGTAAATCAGACACACGAAGGCATTGCCTGCGTGCTGAATGGTTGATGACCAGCTATTGTGATTATGTACGGTTCACAACAAAAACATTCTCTAGTGTTGGCGCTGAAGTACACGTAAAGAAGTCTTAGTAGGGTATTCATAGAGTATCACAGAGGGCTGTTTCCAGTACCAAGTAAGAAGTAGAGATTTGTGATTTTTGTCTCTCTTTGTGAAGGTTCATATTATACACAGCAATCTGAATTTGCTACAGATAAAGCAATAAAGTGATTATTTTTTATATGACAATTTGGCCGCAAATGCATTGTTCCGACTTCCGATGATTGAATGCTCTTGAAAATGTATGCACATTCTTCGAATTATGAATGCAGTTTCGCCAAGATGTTGATTCTTCTTCTCTGCGCCTCCATTCTGCTGTGTAGTATAAAAGCACACAAACTGCCTGCGAGTCCCATGCTTTTGCTGTAATTTACATGCTATAAAATTATCAATAGCCAAACCTTTTGCAAACAGCTACCAACACCTACATTAAAGAACTGAGGCCCTTCTCACACTGAAAAGTGTTCATCTCCGGAATTAGCTCAATATTTTATTCATGAAAATGTTGAGAATTGCATGCAAACTATATTGGAAGTGTGTTGAGATATTTTCAGATATTTTCAAAATCCATTTATACTTTTCTGTTGAATCTTTAAGCAATACTGATGAGATAAATCAGAGCCCTGTAGCAACTCTTATTAAGCTTCATTTTGTTTTGATAATTCGTCTTATTTAGTTATTTAAGCTTCATTTTTGTTTGTGGTTGAATTATGTGTGATAATACAGTGAATTTACTGGTAAATTGTTGAATTACGACTGTTGACAAGCTTGAGTGCAGGTTCATACTTCCATTGGTGTCAATTTCACTCAAACAAGCTACCCAGATAAGTTCTCGCGGTTAATACTATTGTTTTTCACTCTCAAAGAAGAAAAATGAAAATCAGAAGGGAAACATATACCGGTAATACTATTATTGTTCTTCCATTAGATATTACAATGGAGTAACACAATCTAGTGTCACTTCTCTATACTTTATCATTGATGGGTACACAAGATTGATACTATGTTTGCTTAGTCTTCCTTTTGCAGCAAACAAATCAATCTACACCTGCTGTGACTCTTCTTTTTATCGAGTCAGTTGCGGTTGAATACAAGAAAAAGGAAAAATAATGTACACTGTATCTAATGAACTTATTTGTCAGGCTCTCTGAATGCATCTATTCGGGGCCGTATATGGAAGAGCTATGTAATATGTTTCACCTATATCAACAAGCCTTTCTTGTGCTTGATCAGGTTAAGAAACGGTGGTTGACAGAAACCTGGTTTGTGGAAGAAGAGATTAGAGAGAACTTTATGCATGGCCTCTGTAAGATGCACACCATCCCAGTTAATGAAGTGATCTGGTTGCTTGCAGGTAGTCGTGCCAACGGATCCACAAAGACGATGCACGTCAAAATTGAGTAGACCACCACCAGCTCCACAGCAGGCCTTGAAGGGCTCTTGAAAATTGTACTGCTTGTGATTTGACAGGACATTTTTGTAGGCATTCGTGTAATCAACATATGTAATGACACAATGAGGGAATAGCTCCCTCAGTATTTCCAACTTCCTCTGGAGAAGCTTGTTGTGAGCTTTAATCAATCCATTGGCAAGGGATGCACATCCCATACTATCGCGGTCATGGAATCGAGACAGAGCCAACTGCAACGGGCAGCACCCAGCCGGTGGCAGTCCCTGAACCACAAGGTACTTGGCTCCCCTTTCTATCAATGTCTGTCATAGAAAAGAGCAATTTCAAATTAGTAATCATCGGCTTTGTATAACAAAGAGGATGTTTTTATGTTTTTTGCATTACCTTTACAAGGTTGAAGACATGGCCAACGTTTATTCCTGTAAGCCATGGAATGGAAAGGGAGGAGCCTAATGTGCGAGAATAGTCATTGCCACCCATCTCACCAACCCAGAAGATTGAGTTGTTCATTGAACCTTTGCAGTCAACATCACTTAATCCCTTACATTCAACCTCATTGAGGTGCTTATTAAACCAATCAATCTGAGTCTTGAAAGTCTCAGGGACCGCGTTCCACATGAGCGCATGAGCAATCTTGTGAAGTGCGAAGAAACCACCAGGAAGACCAGTTGATCCAGCAATTGCAAAGTTGACTCCCTTAGAGAAGTTTGCAGATGTGTCTTTGTATGCTGGAGGGGTTGGTAAGTCAAGAGACTCGCAGAGGAAATCAATGACCAATTTGCCATTGGAGAGACGTGAACCGGGCAATTTATTCTTCCCGTCAGGATCAGCAAGTGATGCAAACTTCGTAATCAAATCAGTAACAAAGGACTTAAGACCCCCCAGCAACTTAGCATTTCCTGTATCCGTATATGAGTCTCCAAATGCATACACCTTCTTGAAAGTTCCTTGGTAACTGATAGAACCATCAGAGGGATCGCCTGACGGGGAAGCTTGTGGTGTCGAAGGTTGCGGATTTTTAGTAGGTTGCGGATTTGTACAAGGTTGTGGAATATTTGGAGTAGGTTGTGGTACTGAAGGTTGTGGATTTGTGGTGGGTTGTGGCATAGGAGGGGGTTTCAACTTCAAGTGAGCAGAAGAGAAAGATGAGGACAAGAATAGGGCCAAAATGGCTACTTGAAGGCCATTGATGAAGTATTTAGAATTCATATTTTGTATGGATTTCAAAAAGAGAAGGATTGTTGATTTGTTTTTTGTTGTGAGAATTCATTCAGCATTTATAGTTGTGTTTTTGGGTCTATTTTTGAGATGATGTTCATGGATGAACCTCCATGGTTGTAGGAGAGCAAAGGTGGTAATTCATCTCTGCGTTTTCCTTCCATAGGACTAATTGTCCAAACCTGAGGATTTGTGGCCAATGTTGTAAGAAGCTTGAATGTTGTAAGAAGCTTGATTGAGCTTCATTGACCAACTTATGGATATTTTTGGACACTACTCCTTCATTGTAGGATGCAATGTCGCATTAACCTTAAATAAATAATATATATATATATATATATATATATGAATTTTTCAGTAAGGACGTTATTATTTTGCTGCTGGCAACTGGTAGCCTTTGATCATTAGCAAGGAAAGTTTATCATCATTTTTTGTGACTAAAATTTTAAATGCCACATGAGTGAATCATTTTTTCCTCGAAAATTCCATATATCTCTAACAATTTCTTCCATAATCGGCCATAATAGTATTACGTTATCTAATATTACGTTATCTAACTACATTGAATTTAGTTATTACTTTTTCTAATTAAATTGACTTTCGTTATTACGTTATTATGTTGTCTAATGACATGAGCCGTTATCTAATTACATTGACTTTCGTTATTACGTTGTCTAATTACATGTTATGATTTATTATGACTGAATTTGTTAGGGATACGTAGTCCTATTATATTTTTTTTCCCCTTCTCTTTTCACGTTTTTTCCTTCACTTTCTCCATTTTTTTTTATTTTATTGTAGACAATAATAAATCAATTTAAGGTAGTTCAACAAAAATAGAGATGTCCAGAGTCCAGACAGTTGGGGAAGTGATCATTAAATTAATAAATTGGCAGAAATGGCAATGGGGTGGGGTGGTTTTCGGCTCATCTACTTCACCACCCCCAACACTGCACTCTCCTCCACGCCTTAAATTCAATACACTGACACACACAAACGCACTCCTCTGTTTCTTCTTCGTTTTCTCCGTCTCCTATCCACTCAAATTCAATTCCAACCTTCTAAACCAAACTCAAATCACACGTTATATTAGCTTCTCTAATTTTCTGAACAATACCCATTTCTTAGATCCACTTCTCCCCCAAAGAACCGCAGATACCACGTACTCTGCCACTAATGGGGCCCTGTTTCTTCGACACGCTAAAGGCGCAGCCAAGTTGGGTTCTTTTGCTGTTCAGTTTGGGATCCTTTTCGATTTTGAAATTCTCTCTCGCGGTTCTCAAATGGGTCTATGTTAGTTTTCTCAGGCCCGCGAAGAATCTTAAGAAATACGGGTCGTGGGCTCTGGTTACGGGTCCGACTGACGGTATTGGGAAGAGTTTCGCGTTCGAGTTGGGTCGTAAAGGGCTTAACCTGGTGTTGGTGGGTCGGAATCCGGGTAAGCTGAGGGATGTATCGGATTCAATCAAGGCTAAATACGGTAAGATTGAAATCAAGAATGTTGTTGTTGATTTCGGTGGGGATCTTGACGAGGGTGTGAAAAGGATTGGAGAAGCTATTGACGGATTGGATATTGGGGTTTTGATTAACAATGTCGGGATTTCGTACCCGTACGCGAGGTTCTTTCACGAAGTCGATGAGGAGCTTCTGAGGAATCTAATTAAAGTCAATGTCGAAGGGACTACGAAGGTTACGCAGACTATTATGCCAGGGATGTTGAAGAGGAAGAAAGGGGCAATCGTGAACATCGGGTCGGGTGCGGCCATCGTGATTCCGTCCGATCCTCTTTACGGCGTTTATGCTGCCACAAAAGCGTAAGTACTTGTTTGTATCTCACCTGCTTTGTATTTTTTCTTCTTTATCGAGCTCTGAAATTTTTTTTGCTTGTTTTCAGGTATATTGATCAATTCTCTAGGTCCCTTTATGTTGAGTATAAGGATAGAGGGATCGATGTGCAGTGTCAGGTACTGTTTATGGATTTAAGATTATTGTCGTTTCTTACTTCTTCATCGAATCCATTTAGTTATGCTTTTCTAGCAATGGTGAATGGATTCTTTCTGCATGAAACAAAAACTGATTCCTCTATTTCCTCTTTATTGACTTCCTCTATTCCCAATTACTTATTACATGAATCCCCTTTTGATTTACTTTATGGAATTGAATTTAGATTAGGACAATGAATTGCAGATTCATGAAGGGGAACTAGTCAAGCCTATATTTTCTGTCTGTGGGTAGTTTTGAAAGAGTTCTTACAGGTTGTGATCATGTTAATTTAGGGAAATTGCATTAGAGAAAGGAAATCACTTATTTATTGTTGCAAAAAACTATGAGAACAAAAACAATATGAATTATTCAAATATAGGGTTGATCGCCTTTCCTATTTGCATTCTCAATCCAGATCATTTCTTGCGGAAAACAACAACTCTTAGGAGCCAAGGCCGGATTATTGTTCCTTTCCCAATAAGTTCTCTATCTTCTATGAGTTTTTGTCACCCTGTCGGCGACCCAAGTTGTAGAAACTAACCTTGTTAAGCAACTCTAACCCATTTGAAATGCTGATAAATAGCAACAGGGAAGATCTTTTGCTTTGTGCTAGTAAACTAGGCCTTTTATCAGTGAATGCATAAAGAATTTGGCTTGATTCCTGATTTTTGCAATAGCTGCTTTGAAATTGATGTAGAATTTTGATTACCTTGATGTCCTTTTCCCAATTTCATATTCCAAGAGCATTTGGTATTAATTTATCTATCATAAGTTGATGTTCTTCTACGTTGGAGACCATCTTTGTTTAAAGTAATATACTAAAAAAATTACGAGCAGAGCTATTAAAGGCGATACAAGTGCCCAATATCCAGTGTGGATCTAAATTTCCTCCTTCTGTTGATGACGCTCACATTGTTAGTAACAGACCGTTCTCAATATGTTAATATGTGCATCTTGTGCTCCCAAAAGAGGTTCCGCATTCAACAGGTTAGCTGTTTCTATGTATGCCGCAAATATCAGAATCATCTTGTTCAAATTGATGTCTAGCTAGGAAACGACGAGAATGGCTGACATGTTAGCTATATCTGTATGCTGCAATAATTTTAAGATAAAGCAGAAAGAAGCCTGCTGTTGGGATATTCAGGGATTGATTTTCCTTTGCTTGGTTTTCAATGGACAGGTTCCTTTGTATGTGGCAACTAAGATGGCATCAATCAGGAGATCGTCGTTCTTCGTGCCATCAACAGATGGTTATGCTCGAGCAGCAATGCGCTGGATAGGATACGATCCCCGCTGCACCCCATACTGGCCTCATTCCCTTCTCTGGGGTTTGGCTCACTCATTGCCAGAGTTTGTTATCGATGCATGGCGTCTAAGGTTTTGCCTTGGAATCCGAAAGAGAGGGCAGCTTAAAGATTCAAGGAAGACGGAGTAGACAACAGTATTCTGTAATTGTAGTATTTAGTGTGTTTGTGGACTCAATATTTAGGATGCAAAAATCTTTTACTTGGAACTCTTGTTCTTTCAAATTACCTTTTTATGCATCTAAGCTTGGTGGTTTGTCTCAATCGTCAGACATCTTTTTTTATAGAACTTCAGACTACATACAAAATGCTAATTCAAACAAACAACAAAGCTGCCTGGTGAAATTAGCCTATTGCATTGAAATACATAAATATCACAATAGACCAAAAAAGAGCAGAAGAGGCTTCATTTGTTCATTGTCATAAGAAGGGTTTTTGTTTTCAAGTCACTTAGACCTCATCCTGTTGATCTGGTTCAAAGCAGGCTGTAGAATGTTGTACAAAACCCACAGAATAGCAGGAGCAACAACCAAAAGCAGTAGCTGACCTCTGTTGTCATTGGTGGCACCATCGGCAATCATAGCAATTTCACTAGCAGATGCATCTGGTGTCAAACCAGCCAAACCACAAAGCCCAAGCCCAATTATAAACTCGTTCGTGCTTCTCATGCGGTTGATCTGATTCAGTGCTGGTTGAAGAATATTGAACAGAACCCAAGCAATCGCAGGAATTATTGGGAGCAACAGAGAAATCCCACGGTTGTCTGCTTCAGCAATCTCGGAGATTTGTTGGGCTGCAAAGGCCGCATCACATGAGCTCAAGCCGGAAAAGATTACTCCAGCAAGGGAAGAAGATGATGGGAGCAGATCAGTTGATTTTGAGATGGCTAGGCCTTTTGGGAGGTTTTGAAGGGATAGAATGGAAGTGGGTTTTGAGAATGGCTTGGTGGGGTTGCTGTTGTTGGAGCTGTTGTTGGAAGAGCAAATCGTCGAACACTTTGCGTGCAGGATTGCCATTGTTGCTGCCATCGATGACTGTTAGTTTTGGAAGCTTAGAAGTTTCTTCTGACGAGGCTTCAAGGGTCTTGTGTGAGTGATAGAGGTAATTGGAGAGTGGATTGAAGCCAAGTCAGAGAATTTTGATCCAATGGAAATTCCATTTGTTCACTGGATTGTTCTCTGGATTATCCAGAGAGTGAAAATGGTGAGACATGGACCTCAAATTCCATAACCCACTTGCAAGTTGTAACTCGACTCTATGGTTAGCTATCGACACATTTTTAACTCGACTCTATGGTTAGCTATCGACACATTTTGCGGGTCTTGTTCAGAATCCCAAAAAGGTTTTTTGGGGGGCAAAAAGATATTTTTCGTCCCTCAATTATAGGGCAAGTTTCATTTTTGTTTTCTCCCAATTACGTCCCTCACCTATTAAAAAGTATCATTTTCGTCCTTTCAAATAAGATTGAGGTTGAGAAAAACCTGTTCTGACGAACAATATAATGCCACGTAGGATTTTTCAATGGCCGGATTTATTTGAGGGATAAACATGGTACTTTCTCATAGTTGGGGACGAAAAAGGGAAAAAAAGAGCTAAGGGATGAAAATGAAACTCGACCAATAATTGAGGATGAAAAGTACTCTTTTGCCCTTTTTTTGGTGTGGTTTTTGTCAAGTAACCATGAAGAGAATAAACTCTCTCCATTTCCTGGACAATATGTTCCTCTAATTAATGTTCAGTTGTCAGAACAGCTCGTACAACGCTAGTGACAGCCTACCTAATAGGTAAGATTGGATCGAAGTTTTATGCGGGTAAGAATCCGAAAATGAGACAAACATAAGGAATCAAGATTTCACAAAAGTATTTCAATTGATTGGTTCAAACTCCCAACCGCCATATATCCTGAGAGATAATCGACTTAGCTATCCGTATATAGTTTCAACCATGAATATATACACTAAAACTAAATGTAGAGATGAATAGAGAGTCTCTATAAATGCCCTGGCGTCTACGCAGAAACTGATTCCTCCGCATGTTTTTTTATGGAGGAAGTTAACAGCAGGCAACAAGGAAACTCTCAAAATTCAACTCTCTTTGGTCTCCTCATTAGGAGAAATCATTATTTTACTCAAATAAGTACATGTTTCACCATTGATGACGCCCACATTTAAGTTAAATATTAATTGACAAACACAAGAAAAATGTGGTTGCAAATTAAGATGTGGGAACATCACCAGTCACATTGTCTGCGGTTTAGCATTGATTATGATGGGAATGGTTTGTTTTGTGTGATTTAATTTCTTATTTGAGGCAAAACAAAAGTGATAGAGATTTCAGTCGATGGGATTCCAATCATCCTAGTGACTAATATGTCATTCTCTGGTTCAATCACCAGTTTTTGTGAGCCCCTACACTTACATCAATTAAGGGACGAGACGAATTATTAGAATGACTAGACAAAATGAATGATTGGGATCCCAAACATTTTTGGAGGAAAACTAACCAACAGTAATTATCTTGTGAATGATGGGAATGATTATCACAACTCGTATTAGATTAAAAAAAAAAAACACTTTTATTAGATGAAAGAAAACCCTTCCCAATTCACTATATCCTCCAAAGCCAAATGCAACATTATTATTTTTTTAATTGAGAATGAATCATACAAGGTTATCCTTTGAACATCCGATGGTTCGTGCACATAGAAATTTTCCACTGACAACACGGTAAGTTTAGTCAAAGACTAATGTGTGACTACATGGGTGTTGCTCCTAGTGAGAATATAACTCAAAACTTTTCGAATCTATACAATTTGACCCCAAAGATATTCAACACCATTTGGCACCACAAAGGCAACATTACCCTACATTTTCCATGCGAGACAAAACACACCACACAAATACAGAATACCTCTATAACATCTCCTTTACATTACCCCTACAAAACCTCTGGAAGATATGTCTATAAGTTCAAGCATATATATATATATATATATATATAGCCATATATTGCACTTCATAAGGTTTTGCTCAAAATCTTACATATTGACATGTTTTGATATCTTGTCCATAATAATAATATATATAAGCACGCCAAGGAGACACACATTGGAGACAAACCCCTCTTTGAGCAACCACACATAAATCATGTATTAATATTGCATGAATATTGTCATTGTGCATGGTTTGTTCTGTCTATTACTTAACAACACCAACTAGTTGCCTTGCCCCCAATAATGCATGCCACATAATTAATAAAGTGAAAAATGGTTAAGCCACATTAACTCAATGAGTAAGCCTAGTCAATTGGTTAATTAGTTGGCATGTGACCTTTGCCACTATTATATTATCTTCTTAATACAAAATTAATTAAATTAAGTATAATATTCTTTTAAGCTAGTACTAATCTTCTTAATAGTTTTTTTTCCAAAAATATATATGAAATAAAAAGACAAAGGCTAATAAGATAACATTAAATTTATTAAACTAATTTCACTTCATATTGGTACATTTTTCAGAATTTTTGATGAGTATTGAAATCAATATCAATAAACTCTTGAAAATTAGAGTACATAGAAACAAACTCTATTAGTGTTATATGTGTATGATTTTTTGAGTGTTTAAGTAATTGATTTGTGTATGTCTTGAGTGTCTAATTGTTACTAGGATGATTAGAATATTGATGTACAATAATATCTTCCACACCATATAGATACGTTTTTATTGGATTGAGACTATATACTTAATAATTAAACGATAATAAAATCCCTATTTAAAACATTAAAACTTGTCTCCCACTCGATGTGGGTAATTATTATCATGATCACTTGTAGCTACATGTGTCTCCTATCCTACACATTTTTTTCTCCTTGGTATATAAGCCACTCACACCAATTTGGAAAATTGGACTATATATATATATATATACACACACATATTTGTTTATATATGTATGTATATATTTGTATTCATGCACTTTTCGGCTTGTATTTGATTTTTATTTCGAACAAAAAATATATCGTTAGTTTGTAAGAAGATTAAAATATAAATATATTTGTTTGAAATTTTTAAAAAATATTTTGAATCCTAAAAATGAATCATAAAAATTAAAACTTTATTTTAGTACCCTACTTTATCGAGTGAGCATACACTAGATAAATTCACGACCGATACGATAAATTACTAGTGCAAAGCAAATACATGAAAAATTCATATAGGGTTGGGGTCAAATTTATCAAATAGTTTTATTTTTCTAAATTATTCGATCAAATAGTTTACTAATTACTATACAATAATAACGTTTATATTTAACGGCCTTGGTTAATAAAAGCCTCTGTTTTCTTGCCTCTTTTTTTCATGAGAATTATTTTACCCTCAGATTTCGTGGAACCAGAGGTTGGGGGTAAAGTAAGTTACCATAGTTAAGACGAAGCTGACATGTATATATATGGTGATTGTAAGCATATATGTTCTCTATATCTCGTTCACCACCAAACGCAATGGCCTCATCGCTTTAAGAAAACGGATTAGAGATGGAATCATAGAACAAGAGAGGGGGGAGACCTCCCAATTCCTATACAAGATAAATTTGAAAGGCCTGTTTTTTTCTCTCCATTGTTAATCATTCGTTCACTCTTCCTTCTCTTCTTTTTCTCTTTCGTTCATACAATAAAAGGAAATCCCTCTTATTCTCTTTGGGTTATCATCTATTTCTAATTCTTTCTTTTTCTTTGTCTTTTCAAACAGAGCAAACCTGTTTCAGATACCCACTTGGATTTTCTTTCCAATTTTGATTTAAAATTTGTCGCTCTTGGTTGAGAAGAATTGGGATTTTATGCGTTTGTTGAAAGATGCAAATGGGTATTGAGGAATCACGGGTCTTTATGTTATGTAATTCTCGATTTTTGATCCTTTTTTTTGCCACGATCTAAACATTTTGTAACGATTATACCATCTATTTGAGCCCGCGATTGTGGTCATATTTTGCTTGATCATCAGAAATTTAGTTGTGAAGTGGATTATCTGATTTCAGTTTAGGATCTGGGTATCTCTAAAAAACTGGATTTTGCTGAATTTTGTGCAGCAAAAGTGTACCAAACAATATCCCCTGTTTTTGGGTTTTGAATGATTGTTAAGAAATGTTTTTCTTGTTTGGTCCGATTTTGATCGGGTCAATTTGACTTCCGGTGATGAGTATACGTGCACATAAATGTTTTCTTTTGATTCTAGAAGTCTTTTCTCTTTGGGTTTCTTTTGGGGGTGGAATACCATTTATGGAAGAACAGTATTCTTCTCTTCCAAGTCGTCTTCTTTTGGTATACCTGGCTTTGATTAATTTCTTCTATAATATCTGAATTGAAACAATCTGGTCATAAAGTTTCTTTATTTGTCTGTTCCGACTTCTGACCATATCTCTTTGATCATTTTTGAGACAATCTGATTCATGGGTTTGTGGCTGATACATTAATTACATGGATTTGTTTTATCTGTGCATAATTTGGTTCTGCCATAATATGTAGGTTCGAGAGTTGAAGTTTGCTGATCAGTCCATAATTTAAGGTAGATGATGATGATGATGCTTATTCCTACTCTTCTCACTGCTTAAATATGTATAATTCGTAAGACTGATATTGAAGTTTCTAAATTTGGTCATAAGTTGGATCACTGAGAGTAATGTGATGTCTTACTGAATTTCAGTAGTTTCAAACCCCCTACATTGCAAAATTTGGGCACTGCAAACTCTTGGCAGTGCCCATGGATGCCACAACGAGTGGAACTCCGGCTATACAATATCATGCCATCCCTGACCAGCCAATTGCTAGCATTGTTGTTGCTGCTCCTGTATCAACATTCCAACGTGTTCAACGCCATTGTTTTGGGGACTCTCACCCCGGTGAATTTCCTTTGGCTGCCAACCCCTCAATAGTCCTTCATGTCCTCACTGCGTGTAATTTGGACCCTCAAGATCTTGCAAAACTTGAGGCAAGTTCCCTTTTTTCCTTCCCCTTTTGACAATGAAGTCACGTCTTTACTTTAGAATTGACAATGCTGCTCTCATTTGATTTTGAATGTGTGTGCTACAGGCAACATCCTCCTTCTTCAGGCAGCCTGCCAATTTCGCCCCCGACTTTGAATTGTCTATCACAGAGCTTGCTGCATTGGACACGTGCCAAAAGAGAGCCATATTTATGCCAATGACAGCCGAAGAGCGTCAGGACTTGAAGCAGAAATGTGGGGGTTCATGGAAATTGGTACTTAGATTTTTGCTTGTTGGAGAAGTATGTTGCAGGAGGGAGAAGTCCCAGGCCATAGCTGGGCCTGGTCACAGTATTGCTGTGACCTCAAAGGGAGCAGTTTACTCCTTTGGCTCTAATAGCTCAGGACAACTTGGGCATGGAACCACTGAAGAAGAATGGCGACCCCGACAAATTAGGTAGTTGATTCCCTCATCACTCCTTAACCTGATATTGAAAATGCAGGCCAAATGCAAAGTGAAATTGTTGGGTTAGGCTGAAGTTAATGGAACTTTCATTGCATTGCAGATCCCTGCAAGGTATTCGGATCATCCAAGCAGCTGTGGGGGCTGGTCGGACAATGCTGATTAGCGATGCAGGACAGGTCTATGCCTTTGGAAAGGACTTGTTTGGGGAAGGTGAATATGGTGTTCAAGGAAGTATACTTGTTACAACCCCACAGCAGGTTGAGTCTTTGAAAAACATATTTGTAGTGCAAGCTGCAATTGGGAATTTCTTTACTGCTGTGTTGTCTAGAGAAGGTAGGGTTTACACATTTTCCTGGGGAAGTGATGGAAGACTTTGTCATCAAACTGATCCAAATGATGCAGAGCCCCATCCTTTGTTGGGAGCACTAGAAAACATACCTGTGGTTCAAATTGCTGCTGGATACTGCTATCTTCTTTGTCTGGCCTGTCAACCTAGTGGAATGTAAGCTACATCCTTCAGCTATAGCATTCTATGGGGGAAAGTTCCTTTACCCTGAAACATTTTCATTAAGGCTTGATAATTTTATATAACTGCTCACTCGTCAAATTTTGAAAATCATTGCAAATTATTTGAAATAATTCAGGGTTTGTTGATGGCTTTCAGTGGCCTCATCTTCCACAATTGGCAGCAGTCAACTCTTTGAAGTTTTTTTTTTTTTTTTTTAAATTTTTAATTTTATGCTTCAACTGTTACCTCAAATGGAGAACTGTTTTTAAGCAACTCTCCCACTTTCATTTTTTCCTTTTTTTGAACTTTATCAGGTCAGTATACTCCGTTGGTTGTGGTTTGGGTGGGAAGCTTGGACATGGGGCAAAAACTGACGAAAAGTATCCGCGACTGATTGAACAGTTTCAGTTGTTGAACCTTCAGCCAGCAGTTGTTGCCGCTGGTGCTTGGCATGCTGCTGTGGTAGGTAGAGATGGACGGGTTTGCACTTGGGGTTGGGGTCGATATGGATGTTTGGGCCATGGGAATGAAGAATGTGAGTCAGTTCCTAAGGTGGTTGAAGCGTTGAGCAATGTCAAAGCTGTAAATGTTGCCACAGGGGACTATACTACCTTTGTGGTCTCTGAAGATGGTGAGGTGTTCTCATTTGGGTGTGGGGAATATGCTAGTCTTGGACATAATGCTGCAGCTCCTGTTGATGGACAGGTAAGGCTTTCTCGCGCCATTCGGCTATTTCTAAAGTAGACCGTTTAGTGATATCTTTTCGTGGCAGAGTATTGTAGAGATGTAACAGCCTACAGGGGCTTTTGGATACGATTAATCGCGGTTTAATTCATTGTTCTCTCTTTTTACAGGGAAATAGGCATGCAAATGTGTCGAGTCCAGAGCTAGTAACCTCGCTGAAGCAGCTGAACGAACGAGTGCTGCAAATCAGCCTCACCAATTCCTTATACTGGAATGCCCACACATTTGCCCTCACTGAATCCGGAAAGCTTTACGCATTCGGGGCCGGAGACAAAGGGCAGCTGGGTATAGAACTTGCTAACAACCAGACTGTAAGGTGGAATCCAGAACGGGTTGATATTGATTTTAGTTAGCCCCAAATTTATCATTCCATTCGCTTCTAAGTTAGGAAACAAACAAAGAATTGTGAAGATTTTAAGTTAGAAAGGTAATGGTCCAAGCACAAGTACTGCTGCATGATGATTGACCAGTAAATGGGATATATAGTGCCAAGGCCTGAAGTTGGATAGTCCAGTCCATGCATTGGTTTAAGCTGCATTGATAACTCATCTTAATTTAAAATTCATTCAGTTAATGTTCGTATAATCCCTATTGCTCTATCAGTCTATCATGGGGGTGGCAGGAAAATGCTAACATCCTGATTTCATACTGCTGCAAGCCTCTGGAGCGTATGCAAAGCAGAAGCCAAATCCTCTATAGCCTAAACAACAGACCTCAGATATACTCAACAAGTACCTTAATACAAATAAGCGAGCACAGGTTTCACCGGCTAAACTGTAAAACTTTGTTCAAGTATTAAGCAAAATCTGCAATAACTTAATAAAAGATGGGCAGTCGTATTACGTGTTCAAAAATCTGAGCAAAAACAAAGCTCACATGAGTTCATTCCGATTGACTAGACTTTTCAGAAATCAGATGGGGAAATCACATCATCAATTTTCAATATCATCTTGACGACCTGTGTTGCCAACAAGATCTGCTGTTGCTTCCCTATCAAAGTCTCAAAGACGTTTTGCTGACGCATGTCGTTCGTACCAACGTCATTGCAATCTATTCCATAGTAGGGGTTGTTCTCCTGAATATCAAATGCAAAATAAAAACTTAAATCATTGCATAGAAAACCCAAGATGCATGTGGAGTAGAAAAGAAAATCAGAACCGTAACAGCTAGACAAAATTCGATCATGGAACCAAATTTACCTTGATTTGCTGAGATTTCACAGCGGATAATGTCTCAATGGGTTGGAGGCCACTATTTTCTGCAAGGGCCATGGGAACGGAATCCAGAGCATCCGCAAATGCCCTAATGGCATACTGCAGAGAGAAATAAATATATAAACAAATGCAGTCTTAATAGTGCATGCAAAAAAAAATGAATGTACCTGCTCAACTCCTGGATGCTTATCAGAGGCAGCCTCCACAGCAATTGAGCAAGCAATCTCAGCTGACCCACCACCATATACAATGGAATTGTTGCGTATAAGATTTCTAGCAACACATAGTGCGTCGTGGATACTTCGCTTTGTCTCTTCTATCATCATTTTGTTTCCTACACAAAATCACCACACAAGGAAATAGTCTAAATCATGCCAAAAAAGGTCCCCTAATTTTGCTTAGGTCCGTCTTTCTAAATAAAAGAATGCTGGAACACATCTACCTCCCCGAATAAATATAGTCACAGCCCTTGAATTTGCACAATGTTCAATGTACAGCATTCGATCTTTTGTTGTACCAAAGGCCTTCTCACGAATCAAACCAGCCTTGTAAAAAATAATGAAATATATCAGAAGCAATGGACATAAGTAAATTTAAGAATATTGCTGTAAACATTTGCAATCAACATGGATGGGAATATATAGCATTGACAGTTGAACGGATCAACAGGCCCATTGGAGGGGTTCCACATTTTCAAAAAACACTAACAATAAAACCAGAAAAGTGCTGTCAACATACATTTATATGCTATAGAAGTATATAGCAGGCTTTAAGATCTACAATTAAGAACAATTATTTTAATTAATCTCGAAATGATTCTAGCTGTGAATCCATATCCTGAAACAATACAATCAGGTAACATATACTGAGGAACTGCAACGAAAGAACATACCTTTCCCAGTTTCTCCGGGGTCAACTCCTGGAACCTTGGCACAATTCTTCCACCTACAAAGGTGCATGCACAAGCAACATAAACGCAAAGTGGTGGGTGACACAAAGTACCAAAGCTGTACAGTCCATTGAAAATCAAATTAAAAATCAATTACCCATCAAAGACATAATAAAACACACCTGTGGCTATGGCTATCAGCTCTAACTCCACACCACCAACCCATCGAACAGCAGGCAAGTTTCTATGCATTAACAGGTGGTTGGCCTCATCATCAAATCCCCATTGACAGATGACCAATGTAGCACCAACATCCTGCAAAGAAGATTGCAGTCACAAAGTGGATAAGATATTGGACAATGACAGATTTCAAAAACTAGCATATGTAGACCTACTTTGCACTTCTGAACCATGTCATCAAAATACTTCTGCTCCTGCTGACGTAAAATCTGAAACTTTTCCACTGTATCAATGTCCACCTTATGCTTTGTCTTTGGCTTTGGTGGCTCAAATGGACAAGTCAAGATAGCAATTTTTGCATCTTCAATCTGCTTTGGCATCTGTGGATGGCTCATATCCTTGTCCACAAGAATGCCATAAATTAGTTCAGTATCTTCTAGCTTACCACCCACCTTCCCTTCAACCTTGATCAAATCAAAATTAACATCCTTCCTCTCTAAGTCAGCAACAGCAATAACTGCTTTAACTGCAATCTCAGCCAAACTGCGCTTGCTGCGATTCACTCTACAGAATAACAAAGAAAAAGTTCAAGATCAGAGTAATAAAGTGCAAAATAGACATCATACTTATCCATTGTCATAATTACCATGCACGCCAAATGTAAAAGTAACTAACGGCACCAAACCCCGAAAAATTAGTGTGTGGGAGGGAGCAAAGATGAGGCTAGGGGGTTTAACCATCATTAAAGCGAAGCCAAATGTGAGTCCATGAAGTATGATAATGACCATCGGTACTGTTTCAACCCACTCAAAAGGGGGTCAAAGCTATCATGCAGGAGAAACAAAATCTCTAAGAATATGTCTAGGCTTACCTAAACTAAAAATTCCCCAAAATTGTCCCCATTAAAGATCTGCTCAATACTACAAGCTAACTGGGCTTCTACCGACCAAGCTTTTTGGAAGTCAGACCATTAATTTACAGGAACTACATATATACATGAGTAGCCTTTAACATTAAAATTAGCAGAACATTGAAAATATGAGAAGACAATAAAAATTCCACAATGCACATTGACAAAATTTGAGTGTAAAGAAATAGATTGAATATTTTATTAATTTGACTAGATATCCAAACACAAGATGGAAGCCATTTGTGGAACAGTGACATCTGCAACTTTTAAGGAGCAAAAAATGAATAAGATGAGGAATTCATATCAAGACTCTGGCCACGGGGAAAAGTTGGAACCTTCATAGTGATGAAGGCCAAGGGATAAAGCAGGAAGTAACAAAGAGAACAAAACAACACAAGAAACTGAGGAATAATTCAGAAGAGCTTGAAACAAACAACAATGCTTAAACAAGTATGTCGGCATGTGCATGAAATAAAATATAGCAGCATGAAGTGAACAGTTGAACATTGTATTATTAAACTCTTGAAAATGATGGTGTAAGAGCTAGGATTGCGTGTTGAACTCACATCTTTGAGGACAAAGTAGTCATGCAAGTTTGAATCAAAGGCTCCAGATTCGATGAATCAAATTCAAAATTTTCAGCTATATGCTCCAAATGTTCAAAGGCTATTCTAGAAGCCATCTCATAGCCTTCTGCAATCCTAATTGGATGTATCCCACGCTCCAATAACCGCTCAGCCTGCTCCAGAAGTGCACCAGCTAATACAACAACACCAGTTGTACCATCACCAATTTCATAATCTTGACTCCGGGATAGTTCAACCATCAGCTTTGCAATTTGGTTGTCAACATCCATCTGCTCCAAGATTGTTGCACCATCATTCGCTGAAAAAATATTGAATGATATAAGGGAAACTGACCGTGAAAAATTAAAACAGGGCAGCGGCAGCACAAGAAAAATCAATATTCTATATTCAAGGCACAAAAAATAAAATAGATGCAAACATAAATAATTAATGCAGGAGGATTTCTAATCCCACTTCCTTAATACAGTCTCTAGCCCCCAAAAAGATGCTGCAGAAACTAGATCCTATGATAGAAATGGAATGCCAAACAGGAAATCACGGAAAATTAAATTACTAGGATAATCTTGTCTCACAAAGCATAGCCCCAACGAAAGAAACGATAGACTTAACTGATTGTGACGTCTCCGTCGGGGCTCTGGAGCATCTTGTCCATGCCTTTGGGACCTAGGGAGGTGCGGAGGATGCGAGCCACCGCTTTCCCTGCAGAAATGTTAGACTTGTGTGCATCGAGGCCTCTCAATCTCGTCTTTTGCTCCTGTTCCCTTAGTATTATGAACTGCCTTCCGAACTCGTCGAAAGCCAAAGCCATTTTTCCTCCTCCACGTTTTCCACCGGAGCCGGAATTTAACACTTCCGATCTCCTCTTCCTTGTCCTTTGAAGAACAGATTCAGATGCAGTGCACGAAGGTACCAACAGCAACGAAGAGTGTGGAAGCAGTGCGAGAGGAGTATACAGCGGCTCCTTCCCTCCGCGATTTAAAAACCCTATATATCTGTTATTTCTTAGTTTATTACTTTATTCAAAGGAATCCCATTTTAGGGCTGGGTTTCGTAGACTGGGCTTTTATTGGGCCAGAAAGAATGGGCTCCAAATATGAGTGATATAAACACCGAACTTGGGCTCAGGCCCGTAAGGGCTGTGGATCCTCCCAATTTGAAAATCTGTTGCGCTCTCTGATTCTTTCCATGGGAAAATACGAGTGTTTACAGTGTTACCCATGGATCCTAGAATTGAAACCTCTCGCAAATACTTTGGAATCATACCCCTGGTAAAATGCTAACGAACGGGAGGCTGATAACTGAGCTGACAAAGAACATAAGAAAGTGTTCTAAGAAAAATCTATTATACATCAAACTAACTAACAAGAGCTACATTCAAACCCTAATTATATAAACCACCAAAAGTACACAATGTAATCTTATCAGGAACAACTTTACATAAACAACTCTCTACATATATGAACAAGTATTGGCCTCAGAATCAGTACATCACTTTTTACAAGCTCATTGATGAGCCACAACTTGTCAAATAAACAATAAAATAGGCCAATATATGCTGTAAACCTAACACATCTGCACTAAAACTTTACAAAACACAACATGGTGACTTACAAGAGCAAAAACAGGGTGCTTATACCAAAAACTAGTCACCCTTTCCATGTTTTACGACTGCACAACTCCAATCTTCCTAGACATATTCTTGTTGACTCATAATTTACATACTCTTAAGTCTTGCATGAACAAAATGGAATGCACTAACTTGATTGTGAGCAATGCCATGATCAGAAGAATCCAAGGCACCCATCTCAACACATCTTCCTCAAAGCAACCAAAATAGGCCGAGTCAATCATGAAAACAAAGACATCCCACTCCAATCCTGGATATGATGACAAGAGATGTTAACAAAATTAATTTGCCAACGACGCCAACTAATGTCTACCTCAAATCACTTGTTAAAACTGACAGTGCATTGGAAAGAGCTACGTCATATTTTAGAACGTATTGAACTCACAATCCTCAAGTCCTATGCCAAAGTAAACCAAATAAGTATTTTATATTTCCTCAAGGATTGAGCTGAAACAGAGATACTTTAGCTGAATATAGAATGAACTAGGAAGACATTTTTTCCCACAACAGGACTGAAGAAATGAAAACCAGTAAATGATAAAGACAAAGGACAAGCGTTTTAATACAAAACTAAACAGGAACAACAATAAGTCTGATTCGAATCTCCGCGAATGAACAAATTTCAACTTTTCCAAGTTACATGCATCTACTGATGCTAAAGCTATCACTTAACAAGCAAGTCAAAAGTAGGACATAAAGTAGCAGATGATCTAAACAAGAACGTAGAAAAGAAATTTTCAAATGCATCGAAATTTTAAGCCAAAAAACCACCTTTTCAAAAAGAGACTTCAAAGGACAAATACCAATGCTAGTAGACACTCAGCTGCAGCATGTTGAAGTCAAACCCATACGGAATGTCCACATTGACATACCACTTAATGTTACTAAATTGTTTTCAAACACACAAATATTAAGCACCACTTTAATGTCCGCATAATTTAGCATGAAATAAGTGGGGGAATCTATCTCATGGCCAGAGAAGTAGAACTTACTTCTTCTGAAGAAGTCACGCTCTTGATGCTCGCCAATTAAACCAGAGAGAATGATGGTGGATGCTGCGGTGAAACCCAATGGAGGCATTCTAAGACTACGAATATAAATTGCAACGTTATATAAGAAGGAAAGAAAAAGATGAACAGCAAAGCTGTTTCACTCTGACGGCATGTGTCTCCTCTTCCCAAAATCCACGTCCCTTGAACGAGACCTATGACTTTCTTCTGGCATTGCACGCGACCTGCTCCGAGGTCTAGAAGAAGACTGCCCTCTATCCCAGTCATCCTTGTAACCAGAGTCACGTTCTCTTTGCCGATGGTCACGATAGTTATCCTTTTCTTCCTGATATCGATGCTCCCTTTCAGACCTATCCCAATCCTGTTCTCTCTCATCTCGCTGCCTCCTATCAGTGTTCCCTGACCAGTCACGATCAGAACCTCGATCTTTTTCCCGAGAAGCAGCAGTTGGCCTACCTCCCTTTTCATGATTCACCTCTCCATGGCCATATTCAGAAGCACCATCATCACCACCGTAACTTGACTCCCTTGTTCTTCGACCTTGCTCCTCTCCTCCCCATGCGCCCATGCCAGAATCAGCCCACATTCCTGCATGATGCCCATCCATACTTGAGGAACCCATCATTCTTATCCCATTAGGTGCCATTCCCCGAGCAAAGAAGGCCGGGTTTACATGAGGAGCCACCCCTGCTAGTCCCATTGCATTAACAGCAGGAAATGATGGAAGCATGCCAGGAAAACCAGGGCCTGAAAACCCTCCATAACCACCATGACCCATAAAAGTCGGATCGAATCCAGCTCCCATCATACCTTGAGGATACATCATACTGCCAGCAGGACCCACAAATGCAGGACCTGCAAGGCCTTGTCCATAGCCTCCACCACCAGCTGGACCTCCAATTCCAGCCCCACCCATGTTCTTTGCACCCATTCCTCCTCTTCCCCTCATATGACCTCCACCCCCTGGACCTCTGTTTAGCATTCCCTGTCCACCCCGTCCCCAAGAGCCCCTACCATAGTTCCTCCCTCCATCCCCACCTTGATAATTCATATTATTACCTCTTCCAATACCATCATTCATGGGCTTCCTTCCCTGAGCCTGAGGTTGAGACTCAGGTTGGTTTTGGTTATAAGAGGCTCCCATCTGCTTCAGTGTTTGTGGAGAAGCAAAGGCAACAACACAAGCACGTCCATTAAAAAGATAACCATTCATTCCTCCTTTACAAGCAGCTGCGGCAGTAGGGTCATAGAACTCAACTTGACAATAGCCTTTGGATTTACCGCTAGCTCTCTCATCAAAGAACTTAATCTCCTTGACTCTTCCATACTGAGAAAAAACATTCTCCAGCTCTGCATCAGTTGTCCACCAATGTAATTCACCAACATAGAGCACGGTCAAGCCATTATCTACAGATGGTCGGATCTCATTTTCATTAACACAATTCACATTTGGATTCATGCTAGTTTGATTAGTCAGAATCTGTGGAACGCCGGAGTTAGGATTCAGAGCAGGTGCAGGGTTATTGGGTATCCTCACAGGTATACCAGCAATATCAGCCCCGATGTTTGGGGGCACAGATGTCGAACCCTGAAACCCAACATTCCGGACTTGAGCATCATGGGCGATCTCCATAACCTGCCCTTTTTGTGATACAGAAGACCCATCTGGGTAGCCAGCAGATACCAATCCCTGTCCTTTAACAGACAGTTGGACTCCCTGCTCAGGAAAACGTGTCCCAGTGTTAGAATAATGCCCTACAACTGGAACCCCAGAATTACTTAACCCATGTGTGCTCCCAGCTTCAACCTTTGGATCAGGAGCATCGATTTTCTGAGCTTGGAGGAGTCCATTTCCCACATTAGCAGGAGGTGGAGCCTCAGATCGGTGCATCTGGAGGAAGCCCTCTCCAACATTAACATCATTGTCTAGGTCATCATACTCATCATCTTCCCCTATCATTTCTTCATCTGCAAGTGCTGATATTGCTCCAGCCCCCTGATACTGCATCTTCTGATTAACTCCATACTCTTCGTCCCCATAATCTATTTGCTCTTCAACTGTTGGGTCCATTTAGAATCAAATCAAAATAGAGATAAATTCTTCCCCCACTGTCTCCCCCCACCTGCATGAGCCGGACAATGGCACATTTATAATTTTAATCTTATAAATTACTAATATCTTACACATACACATGCTTACTTCAAAAAAGAGAGGACAAAATTACGAATGGAATATAGCAATTGAAATAACACAGGCAATGCGGATATAACAGGACTAGCTAAATCTAGCTACAGTAACCACAACGCTATCTGCCATATCGCGTAATCTTGAGGAAAGAAGCAAAAAGGGAGGTCAAATAGAAGATACCCATTTCACAAAATACACATAAAATAAGGAAAAAGAGAATTACAAGCAACTACAACTAGCAAACATTGGAAACAAATAGCAAATCCGACCGATTTGAGCATCGTCAAGAATCGGGTTTCTTACTGTTTGTTTTCTGTATGGGTTTCAGGCTCAGCTAATACGGGGTGCTCAGACAAAACCCGCAGGCTTCCCCTTTCGCGGTTTCTCCCGACTCCTCTTCGTCTCCTCTCCCGCATCAACTAATGAGCTTTCGCTCTATTTTCGCACACGTGTGGGAGAAAATTTCCTAAACTTCTTCCATAAAGCTTTTTTTTTTCCTTTTTCTAAAGGCACTTTTTTTCAAGGAAACTAGACGCTGAATTGTGGCAATTGCCGACGTCCCGCACTGCACTGCGATAGGCCAAATATATGTATGCCTAGCAGAGCAGGACATGTATTTTTAATGTAGCTGATCAAAGCAGAGGCTGGGCGTCTGGTAAATACGTAAAGCTCAAAGCCCATGTGTATAAATACCTCCAGGAGATAATTACTATTGAGAGTAAAGTTCTACTAACATTCCTGTTCCGAATCCTAGTATACTAACATGTCTTGTCTTATTCTTCCAGATAAACTAATTCTACTGGGATTTCAATTTTCAACTCAGAATAAGTGAAGGGCAGTGCAGAAGCAGGAACTGAATTTAACAAAGCAATTTCCAACTCTAACTAAAAATTTCATTCCCTTTAATTTTTATCTAAATGAATGTAAATTCCCACCACCAAAAAGAGTAGTTGATACAGTTATTATCATTGTCAAGAATTCAATGACAAGGAAAGAAATGACTTACACATTCTTTATGTATTCTAACTAAGCTGAAGAACTAGAAATGCTATCTTATCCGAGAGTGGAGAACCAGAATTGCCCAAAGCTAAGACATTGACTGCAATACCACCGAAGCTGATGAACACCTGGAACTACCGACCTAATCAAAGAATGAATACAATGAACCCCCTCCCTTCTGTTATTCCTTACGACTGCAGTAGTGAAGGGTAACTGTCTGTATTTTACACCACCTCTCTGAACCCACGAACAAACTGTATGCATGCAACAAGCAGAGAGATTGGACGGATCAAGTGAACTGAGGTAGAATGAATTCCATGGAACCTTTTCATCTGGAAATGCCTACAATCAACGTAAAAGTCGATCTGTCAATACATCCCCTTGAAAACAGGATTTGTACGGCATATGCTTGCTCCATATTCCTCGTACTCTTCTTTTGTATGACAAGCCTGCACAAGTAGTAGGCACTCCATTACTTTCCAATCCAAAATCCAGTTACAAAATAAAAGGTAAACAAAGGCAGACATAACGAAAATCACAGGAGCATGGGAAATGATGGAATCCAGTTCTTATGCTTTTAGCTTTTCATTAGCAAGGCTATAACCCAATTCTATCCATAATTTAATTCTGTGAAAAGTGAAAAAAAAAAAAATTAACGAATCCAATGCACACAGTTGCCACACAATAGAGACATGGTCAGGAAAGGGCACGATGTGCACAGTCTAACACACACAATGCACAGAGTTTCCAAGAGTTGAACCTATGAGCCCTAGATTGCTTGTCAAGAAACCTCACCACTAACTTATAACCCAATTTGATCAGAGCTTATTCTACAATAGTATGTGATAATGCCAAATTCAATATTTCAGTAATATATTAATATGCAACACACAAGTGAACATGTGGCCCAGTGGTAGAGATGGGTAAAATCTCAAAGATGGGAATGGACTGAACATGAGCTTGCAGATTTATTTGAGAAATGAAACTCGTTAAACTTTCAGATCATAGGAAGAAATTCTATACCGTGAAAAATTCGGGCGTTGAAGCAAGTACAGAACCCCCGAACCAGACTGCAAATCGCTGAATAGGATGGCTGATAACATTAACTTCCACTGGTTGAGCCTGTAGGCACAGTGAAAGAAGAAATGCTCAGACTTCCAAAATAATAGTAAAAAAATCAATTCATCCAAAAATTCTTACTTTGATTTCCCCATCAAGTCGAGCATCGGACGCAAGAACCCGAGTATCCACAATTTTCTTCAGATCCCGTTGCAACCTTCTGTGGAAGTCCTTGAACATAGTTGATCCTCCAGACAACACTATATTCTATTAAACATGTGAAAACCAATGAGGTTTCAGAAGATAAAATTGTACATATATCCAAAATTAGCATGCGAACCAGAAAACAAGGAAATCAAGACCATACAGACAAGCGTTCATTTGTGCACTGGAATTACCTATGTATGGATCCTCGGGTGGGCACATTCAAAAGTTAGGTGGCCCAAGTAATCCAGAAATTTTAAGTAATATCCTTCAGTTTATGGTGGAAGAAGAATATTGTAGAGCAGTTTGTGAATTGCAGATACAACTGATAGATTGAAAATCCAAACATCCTAGGATCCATGAGCGGTGGCAATCAGTACAATTCCATGCTCTAACCCATCTTATTGGTTAAGAGAGAATGAAAATCTATTTACCCATGAATCACAAAATGCTATGTTTCTGAAAGAGGATTTCATAATTTATTCAAAAGTAATTAGCGGGATGGATCATGCACCTTTTTCCCCCAGTTATAGCGTAAAAAGTGCAGCGGGTCATCACCAAATTTGGCCCTACGATTTGATGGAAATAATGAACCACTGAAAAAAGATTTTCTGGAGACATCAACCAGAAATGTCCCAGCCAATTTTCCTGGAAGATGCCGTCACATCCAGCAGATATTCTGGGGGATATTACCAGCTTTTCAAAAGGCATTAAGTAATTATCAACTAGATAGACTATGGTATTGTGCTAGTCAAGTTCTTCTATACTGTAGTTTTGTCTCTGCCATCCTCGCCACAAATTATACTTCCATTCATATTAAACTAGATTTCTTGTGCTGCATCACAGTTAGGTATTTTCCATTCTTTTATCCATGCACATTTCATATAAAGGCTATGGCTAAATTTATACTCTAAAACTGTACTTCACCTTGTACAGAGCCCTCCTTGTGTCAATTGGAGCCGACTGAATACACTTGTCTATTACAACTGGCAAAGGAGTTGTAAAGTCACTGCTGTAAATCTCGGGATTGAAGAAAATCTGGCAACGCAGGGGGGAAGGAGGAGTAAATCTTAGCACAATGCAGTATAATTATAATAATTATCAAATACTAGAATAGACGAAAAAGGTAAAAATAAGAATTAAAAAAAATCTGTTCGCTTGAAACAGAACTCATCAGTTTCTCTCTAGCATCTTTTCAGTAAGATTCAACATGCAAAAGAGCACTATTATTGAAAAAATCACAGAATATATCAAAAACCAGAGCATCTTGCCCAATGTAATAATACTACAACCAGCACTTAGTAAAATAGTAAATTTGAACTTATTAACTCCAGTCAATGTCACTATGCTTGTTATGCATGTACTACATTGAATTTGGACATTTGCTTTTGGACCTCAAATAAAATTTACCCTATCCATTGAAGATCCCGCCGAAAAGGAGAAAATTAATTATATCCCGCCGAGATGGTTTAAGGAAAAATCTTTCCATATATTGTTCAACAAACACTTTTTTTAATGCAAAAGAAATTTGAAGGGCATCAAGAAGGTGCAAACCCAGCAAGAGAGATAAAAGGCCAAGAATATCCTAACTAGAAAACTATGTGCATGAATGATCTCCCTGTCAGCCATCCTGTACTAAACAAATGTAAACATGGCAAAAATTTCCTGTTATCGTGCATAGGATAACAAAAGTGTTTTTAAAATGAAAGACTATAGAAACAAAGATCAAACCTCAGGGCCAAGAAATCTTTCATAACCAACATCACATGAGTACGGTGCACCTGTCTTTGGTTTAATACCTCTCCATTGCTTAATATACTTGGCTGGTTCTTTGTCATGCTTGTTAAATTCCTGGATTCAGAGAACTTCTTAAGTATCAGAAAACTCTATGTACAATCTAAAGTTTTGAGCGACCATCGCATCAAATGGCACACTACAAACATCCAAAAAAAATCTCATGCTCAAGGCAATTACATCCATTTGTAACATTATTCAACAGAAGATCTCATAAAAAAAATAACCTTGACAATATCAGAGCAGGTGTAGCAATGCATTTCTTTCACTTGCCGAGCTACTTCAAATGAATCTTCTGGGGGTATCTTCTCTCCCCTTTCCTACAAAGAAATTTCTTTTCAAATATAATGATCACAATTACACAACACCTCAATCTAATAACTATGAGTTATACATAAAAACACATATCTATCATTTGTGGAAGCCAATTGATGGCTTATATAAGTAAGTTTATGAGCATTTACAGGGCAAACAGCTAGCACAGTAACAGGATTTCCAATGTCTCACTGAAAGAGTTCCAATATTACAAAAGAAGAATGCTGATAATATTTGAATTTGCATGTGGCGGACACCTTTCAAAGAGGAGCACTGACAAAAGAAGAAGACTAAAAATTAAAAATACACAGCACGCACCAAGAAGGCAGCAACATCATCCTATAAACCAAATCTGACATCATCAAAGGACATAGATGGATGCACATTATAAAAATTCAAAGAACATGCAACTGACTGAAGGACTTAATGGTAGCCTTCATATAAATTCGTAACAAGTTAAAAACTCCAATTAGAGTCCAAAAGGAAAGTTAGCATTTAGAAAAAGGACAATTTTACCTTAGATATTACAGCAATATAATAACTAAAACCACTGTAGACATTATGAGTAATAGCCTATATGGCTGTGATGTGAAGTGTTGATGTCAACCAGATTTTCAGAATCAAAGATACTAGATGCTGCTTCAGAGCCTTTGCCAATAACCATTACATAGTTCGTAATTGGTCAATTTCAAAATAGGAGCAAAATTAACTTACACGCATGAGCTGTTGAATAAAATGAGTAACATCTTTGCCAGCGATAGGAATTGACTTAATGCTGCTCCCAATAACATAACCATCTGCTACAGGTACCACATGAGTAGCCCCATCTCCAACATCAACTACAACCCCTGTCATCTCACACTAAAGATAACTGTAGGTCAATCTAAAAGTAGAAAATCAATAGATAAAATCCAAATGCAAGACAAAACGCATACTTGAATAGTTACTAAAGTAGGAATAACGCACAAACTTAAGAATGATGGACAATAAAACACAACTTTGAGACCAATAGGCATGGGTTTGGTAGATAAAGTTAGAGTCCTCCATATCAACCACTACATAAGTTACCACTTGAAGGTTCATCCACGAAATTTCCAGAGATAACTGCTAAAAAAACTATCTTTTTAAAGATGCCAATCCTTAATTCATAATGATTATTAAGAAGCATTCCCTAAGAAGAATAATCAGTAACTAAATTGGTTTTAGCACTGTGCATATAGTTTAAATCTCAATAAACTGAGAGTCCCGTATTCTATGGTTTTTCATGCATTACCCCTTAAAATGTTGATAGCATAAACATAAAGGTCTTAATACTCTTTTTGAACTGCACATTTCTTCTTTGAATGAAAAATTTCACCATCTTATCTTTACTTCAAACAACATCTACCATGGGACAGATACATTCATTTCTTTTCCAATCTTTCCTTATGGCATACGTTAGCGCTAGCACTCCTGACCCCTTCAAATGTCATTATCAAGGGAAAGCATACACCAAAACGTTCGTCATAAGAAGATATGTGTTTTGATTCCTCAAGCTCTAAACAGGAGAATAAAAGTGACTCCAATAATAATTTTTTCTAATCAGAAGTCCCTCTTTGGTCGTTGACTGAGAAATCCCGGAACGACATAATCTAGGCCCCATTGTAGAATAACACCTCCATCTGACAAAAAATTTTGACAATACCTAAGGTATTTGAATATAACTAAACATATATGATTGCCTGACCAATTTCACTCATGATTTACTAGTGCTGGAAATAATGTTGGGTCATCTAATAAGTTGAACACCTCAAAATATTAAGTTACTTTATCGATCCCTACTTTCTTCAACCATTAACATGATGGAAATCAAACGAATAGCCAAATTCTCTGGTAATTGCGAACTACAGGACTTCGAGCCTCTACGAGCTACCAAACAGCTATTCGAATAACCCCCGGAATTCAAAGAACTACAATTCTGACCTTGGATGTGGTATACCCAGCGGCAAGAGCAAGTACTGAATTGACAGCAATATAAAGCCCAGGAACATTGAACGTCTCAAACATGATCTCGCCCCTATACTCGCGAGTCTCTGGTGCAGTAAGCGGGCTCTCTGTCAACAGAAAGTAATGGTCTTCCGGATCACAACGAAGATAGTTGAAAATGCACTGCTGCCAGTAACGTTCCATGGCATCCCAATTCTCCACTTGACCGTGACGCATCGGATAGCTAAGATTGTAAATGTTACTAGATCTCGATTTCGCCAATGCCTCGTCTCCAATAAAGTAATCCAGATCTGCCATGACACCCGCGCTGTGTTGCGCTAACCAATTGGACTTAGAAGAACTCCTCGACTGATTCAGAAACGACTCGTTGACTGCCACTACCGTTGGAAGAGTAAAACAAGGCTCTACGTTACCAGCAAAACCCATCTTAGTATACCTGTGTCACAAAACAGAAAACAGCAATGATACGACAATCTGCAGACGAAACTTAATTGGAGCATTCTATCAAACAGGTACAGACCTATAAATCACAATACAAATATACCGACTCTGCAAACAATAAAATACACGTACCCGGTGCCGTTGTCAATGACGACGGCTGGGCGAGAAGTAGGGTCCATTAGGGAGGAAGAGTGAGCGACGGAATTGATAAAAATAACGATTGCAAAGGCGTCGGTGATAAAAATGGATCTGCGAGTGAGATCCGATATAGGTTTTAAGAAGGAATACAATCATCATCGAGAGGGGCGCTTCTGTGAGCGCGATAAGGGAGAGAGAGTAGACTTGAATCCCAAGCGAAAGCAGCGACTCAACCCACAACTTGGTGATGGCGACGGTAGCTTCCGGTTGGTGAAAACTACTCCTCCACCGAAACCCATCTCAAAAACAACACTTCGAATTCAACAAATTCGCTCCCATCATCGACTTCTTCATCATTACCTTCTCCTTCTATCGTTCTGCGATACCTTTCTTGGTAATCAAAACGGTACAGCACATCGACGGAGGCTTCTTTCTCTCTCTTTTTGGTCTCCTCTCGTGGCTTATTAATTAAAATCCAATGCGACTTGTCGCTGACTGGAGTATATATGACGTTGGTTTTGGACCGTTCGATTGAGTACAACAGATCGCATAACGGTCGTTTCATTCACATTGGGCCACTAATGGGGGCCCAAGGAGATGTAGAGACAATGAAGGGCATTTGATGACTTTGAGGTAAAATTGTTTCTGATTAGGACTCCAACGGCCCTCGATTGGTGAACAATGCGTTATCTTCGATGGTTTGCGGAGCATGTGATTCTTCGCTTATATTTGCCTGCTGCTCGTGCTAGCCCGGCAGACGGGACTCTATTTTGTTGGGTCTGTAAAAACTAATATTGAGTCACATCTCTATTACATAAAAAGTCAAGCTAAACACGTCTCTCGATATAACTACATCAACAAAACACATCTCTCAATATAACCACATCAACAAAACACAAATTCCTATACATTTTTCCTTCCCACCCAACATGGAGGCCAACGAATTCTCATTCCCTCCATATTGTCCACAATAAAACTACAGCAAAACATATCTCTCAATACAATCACATCAACAAAACACAAAACCTCATACGTATTTGTTGGCCAGACAAAATAATACCATTGCAAGTGCTCTAAGTTGAATCACTTACTACCAATAGTCACTTGACATGTGTCAGTTGAATAGTTTATGACTTGTTTGATTGGTGATCACAGCTTTTACACTTTTTGGGCCAGTGAAAAAGTTGAGGCCCAGCTGAGGTGGCCCAATCAACAAATCTTTTTTAATAAATCACAGAGTTTACCTCATAAAAATTAAATTCCAACCTCTCTCACCCGAAAACCCCAAGTCAACTAGATTTTATCATCGGTTATTGACAGTTTGATCAGTTTTTCTTTTTCTTTTTCTTTTTCAATCAATTCTCATTAATATATATTTGACGATAATCAATCAAACGATCGATTTGATTTGACACAACTTTTTTTAACACCCTTAGTTGTAATCACCATAGCAAAAGGGGTCACTCAATCGAATTTATCTGTCTTATTCCCAATTCTATGCTAAAGATTATGAATTTATGGCTAATGTATGGTATTACGACAAATGATATTTCAGATAAAATTCAGAAAACATGCGCTGCCGACATTGTTATTGTTGATCCATAAAAGAGGATCATTCAAAACAACTTTTAGTTAAGTATATTATTGTACTTTTCATTGCCTACCATTTTATCATGCTTGATGGAGCCCAGTGCCCACTTAGAGGGAATTTCATCTTAATTTTCTATCTTATAAAGTAGGAAAAAATGGGATGTAAGTAAATGAAAATCACGAGTATCTCTTATGACAATCATGTGTGTACTATCTTATTGAGGTTTCGAGATCAAACCTCCCCCATCCCCTTCCCCTGTACTCAAAAAAAAAAAAAAATATATATATATATATACATTGCAAGGTGGGACTTTATCATGGTATCAGTAACTAATTTATCTCTAAGCAAAATGTATATTAGGATAAAGCTTCATTACCAATACTACAATCTACCCAAACAGAAAGGGAGAGAGAAGAAAGGCACCTACATTGTTTCAAGCCCCAAGATTTCTACCAAAAACTACATGACTCGCAGTACCGTAAGTTCCTGAATCATTTCCATCCCTTCTTACCCCGGAACTGTTTACCAGAACGCAGCTGTTTTTTATTTTTCACTTGTCGAGATTTTGCAACTTTTGCTTTCTTTGCAGCAAGAGGCATGGCCTTTTTGTGTTCCTTCTGACGATTGCTCAAGCCGCCCGTCTGTCAGCAGTTAAAAATAAAAAAGATACAATCAAACAAGGCAAACAAAAGCATCCATTCAGTGGCATCTAATTCTACTATTCTAGCATAGCAAAGTAGCAATGTCCTTTGTAAGAGTAATAGCCACCACCAATAAACTTGTAACAGCAACTGATTCTCAAAATTGGAAAACAAAACTTACAAGACAGTTCTTTAAAAAATTAACTAAGATTCTAGACAAAATACATATAAACGTTGAAGAGAACAATACCTTCTTCTGTTTTACAGCAGCCCGAGCCTGGTACTTCCCCCTATCTTCTCTTCCTGCTCTCACTAATGCCAATCTTTCCTCCTTGCTTAGCTTCTTCCGAACATGCACCTATATGAGCATGAACAAATGTGTCGAAAGATGTGTGCGTGAAGGAGATTAATTTTGAATGGAAGGAGATCAATAAATGGGAAAAGAAGGTGCTTCTAAGCTATGTAAGGTGACTCTCGCCCAAAGGAGGTGAGCAAATTTAAGACTTGTGTTCACTCAAGTATTTGAGAAGGGGCAGAAATCAAGCCTTATAAACCTCATTTAAAGATCTCGTCTAGTTTATTGTCCATGAAATCTTATATTGGACGTCAAGAAAGAATTCTGCATCCCCCAGTGATTACAAATTTAGTTCAAGTCAAGTACGCATAAATTACAGTATTGCGTTTCATTTGCCTTTCAAGATGTTTTATCCAACAGAGTCAGTTTATCACACTTGTAAAACATCCTCAACAGCCGGTGCACTTTCTCATTTCCACCAAGAGGCATGTAATCTTCAAGCTAAAATAACAAACCAAAAGATAGAAATAACAGTAGAGACATAGATAACTAACTTCAAGCTTGGCACGATCCACACGCTTAGCACTCAATTCATCAGAGCTTGGAATCTTTGAATCTGCCAATTTGGCATCTGGACCTTTTCGTAACAAACCTTGTCTAGATAAAGCAAGTTGTGCATCCTTCTTCGCCTAATAATATTGACAACAAAGCATCCAACAATCAACATATCATTTTTGAGTGATCAACATTTATCCCGACATCTGAACCAGCAGAGAATTGGGTATAACATGAACAAATAACCTACCTTAAGCTCCTTGATCCTTTGGAAGTCCTCATTAGAGAGAATACCATCTGCTGAATCTGAAGATGTGTGCTTCATTTTTTCTTCGGCCAATCTCTTAAGGACACGAAGACTTGTCTCGGCAGCATTAATATCAATATCAGAAAAGTTCCTTTTTCGTGATTTAGAATTTTTTGCTTCGCTAGCACCAATACTAACCGCCTTCTCTTCTTCCACCTCATCTTCCTCAGCATCACTGACATGAATACCATTTTCGCCATCTTCTTCCTCATCTTCATCAACAGCGTCACTTTCCTCTACATCACTTTCACTCTCCTTGTCATGATCATCATCAGATCGACTGAACATGGACCTGTCACAGTCATCTCCATCCTCGCCATCATTATCCTCATTGTCATCATTCTGCTCTAATAACTCAACACCCAGAACATTGCTGAGAACACTAACTTCTCCGAATGCTTTCGGCCTTGCTTTTGGGTCTGCCGGGCGCCCCTGGTCCTTCTTTACTAACAACGATGGATGCAGCTACAGGTAAATTAAGTGTTATCCCTAAGCGCAACACACATAGGCATGCACGCACGCAAGCACACACAACTGTGCCAGCTTGAACAAACATATTGTCAAAGGAAGTATAAAAAGTAGCTCCAATACCTCTCTAAATAAAATCATTAGTGAACGAGCGGCAACTGAAACCGCCTTTTCATGTGACTTCTTATATAATACAAGGTCCCGGAGTCGATCTTCAGTCATCAACTATAAACCAGCAAAAAGAAAAGATTTTGTTTGACAGCATTGAGACTTAGCCTAAGATGTGACAAAAAGCATAAAGAGAGGCAACGACAATTAAAAAAAGAGTGTAAAACAATACTTTGGACAAGAAATTAAAACCCATAATTGAAAGCTCCAAATTTTGGATTTGATCAACTACATATACCCAAAACATGGACAGGAAATTACCGAAGGTATGCGCAGGCATATTTCCCTGATCACATTCAGTCCAATAGCAATAGCCTGGGAAAAGCAACCACAGCAAGTCAAATTTACTGGAAATTGATAGGAAAACTAACATAATGTGATTTAGCACAACACCTCTGGACGTGAGCGATCATGTATAAACTGATTTAGAATTTGTTTGAGTAATGGTTTAACTGCATCAGGAAGCACCTGTTTTATAAAAAAGTATTTAAGTAAAAACAGTTTAAAAAAAAGGGAAATTCAAACCTGATCATATCATGCCATGCCTGTTTGGGTGTCATTTGAGGGGGAGGGGAGAAAAATACTACCAAATTAAAACCATCAAAACAAGAAACTTTACCATATCATGGCACGCCTGGACTGCTGCTGCAAGTAAATTTGTGACATCACGTTGATGGGGCTGCACATATCATCTAATGATTAAATTTTAACCAATGGAATGACTTGGTTCACCAAGTTAAATAATATACCTGGATATATTTCTGAAGAAAAGGATAAAAGTTCAGTAAAATCAATCGGTGAAGCCCAACTGTTCGAGCAATTACTTTCAACATCATCATTTTAACCTGAAGCATGTAAAGAGCTAAATCTCAATACAAAAACAAATAAAAAAAATATGCAATAATATAGCAAGAATTCACAGAGTAGAAACATGATGAAGAACTCTTCTCTATTATTTTCCATGTTAATATTCTAGTATGGTCGTGTTAAAAAATGATGCAACTTAAAAGACAATGATTCCAGAAACTTCATCCACCATGACAAAGACCGAAATACATTGGCCTAGGATTAAATAGATATCACACCTGGAGGGGCTGCATCCCAAATAGATATTGCAAGTCCATCCATAACTATGCTAAAACAATAAAAAGCTCAACTAAAAACCTTGGTGTAGCACCTACGGTGATCACATGCATTTTTGGATCTTTGGCTATTTCATGCTAACTGGTATTCCTTCATACATGTTCTAAAACATATTAAGATAGATGACAAGCTAATAATCCCCAAAAAATTGTAAATTTCAATTAGACAGACAAGCTAATATAACTTCATTAGACAAGAAACGGACAGAATAGTGTAACTACTATTAAGCAACTGAATGCCGAGTTCCAGTGACACACATACATAAGACATGGTAAATTTTTTCAAAAGAATGGACATAAGGCATGATGAAATCTACAAAGTCTTACCTCAAAACATTCATTACAGGTTTGAAGGCGAGAGAATAACTTCTCAACAAATCCCTGCAAGAATCATTACAAAACCTCTTTCGGTCCCACTGGTAGCTTAAATAAATGAATTGGAGCGATATTATGATAAAAAGGTAGCCAACCTGAGCATCCTTTAGATGGTTAACTGGCGAATAATAATTTGAAGAAATTTTTTCTGATGACATACGTTGCTGCCTTTTCATGTTACGAAAAGCACGCTGCAGCTTCGCTTTCTTTTTTTTCTTGCTAGAAGATGTACCTTTATGGTGTGCCTGAAATTTTTAGATACAGTTGCTAATTATCTATCAAATAACTAAGATATACCTGTCAAGAGGCTCATGGCATGGGAAAAAACAATTTCTATAGTGTGATTGGGTCTACGATACAAATAGTGGGTTTACGTTATAGAAGAAGCACCTGTATATGTGAGATTAGATATTAACTAGTTATATCTGAACTAAGTTGGGGGGGGGGGGGGGGTGTCACACTGTCATGTATAATGGCACAATTGATCATCAATTATGGGACAGATAGAAATGCCCTAAACTTCAACATCATGTTCATAATTCAAGTAGTTGGAAAAATCATCAATTGAATTCCTTAAGTTGATTTGTATCCTTATGATGAGATGAGTACATAAGTATCAGAGTAGATTAGGAATAGCAAATCAGACAAAAACAGCTAATTTATAATGAAATATACATGCATCGTCCAAAGCTCAGGGATGGCTTCAGATCTGATATAATGCAACTGACCTTGTAAATAGCCTCCTTATTAATGACAACTTGTGAAGTCTCATGAGCCATATCGTCATCGCCGCCTGAATCATTACTGTCTTCGTCACCTTGGATCTTTTCGTAATCAAGGAGAAAAGATATAGCAGCTATCATAATCCTAAGAAATTCAAAACACTGATGATATGACCTTACGACAATGAATGGAAATTACGAAACATTTTTTGGAAGGGTATGAAATAACAAAAATAAGGATCGAATAAAAGATGATTTAGAGGAAGGATGAAAACATGCTGTGCAAATAGCATTAGCAGTTCTATCATCAAACCACACCTTCCTCCTGTGAAGCTCGCATAGAATGGTAAGTGATCTCTTTGCTTTCGCCTCGTCCTCTTGCTACAAAAAAGTATCAAAGCCGAAGAATCAGTAAAATACACCAAACAATCCATGATCACACCAAGAATCTTTAAAAAAAAAATGAAGGAGCATTATAAACCTGCAGCATCGAAAACACGATGTTTTGAAGAGCCCTATTCACAGCTTCGTTCTTATGTTTCTTATTCATGCGCCTAATGCTATGAATAACATGAGAGAATGCCAATTTCCTCAAAACCCTATCACCCAGTGTCTGCAGCTCCACGAACAAGGCAAGAGTTTCCTTGATATCCACTATCTACCAATCAAAAATCTCTGTCAAACACACATATTCCTCATTCTATCATCATTATTCTTACTAATCAAGAAATCAAATATACAATGCATAAATATTATCACGCTCTAACATACCTTACGATTGAGGAGGAGAATCAGAGCTTTTGTGACGTGGCAACGGAGTCCTGAGGGCAGAGATGGTGCGGACGACTTAAGGAAGTCAGCGAGTTGCTTATGGAAATCGGCGAGCTGCTTTGGGTAGAAGGGAGTGACATGGGCAAGGAACATGGCGCGATCGCCAAGGTCCTTGGAGACGGTGGGGTCAGCAGCAACACCGGAGATAGAGGTGAAGTTCATGGCAGCCTGTTGCCGGAAGAGCTCCAGAGCGGAGTTGAATTGGCTGTAGAGGAGGCCGAGTTCGGTCAGGTATCCCTCCGGGTCACACTTCATCTTCGACTGAAGAGCCGGAAGGCTCAGCTTCTCGGCACCACGTCCGGAAGCCGCCAGCGCCTCCGTCGCAAAAGTGGCCATTGTTGTTCGTGTGGTTGATCAGCGCAGTGGCTGTCAGATTTTTGGGATCTTGTGGACTGCCAAAAACCCTAGTCAAACCCTTTTCGTTGGTGCATATGTAGAATGGTGCATCTTACCGCATCCTATCTCTCCCTTTTATGATGGGCTGACCCGATACGATGGATCATGACCCGATGGGCGACCTTGTATGGTTAATGCAAGTTGTGTTTCTTAAAATTTAGCTTACGGGAGATCATTGTCTTCTTCTTTTTTGTATTATTTGCCGCCTTGCTTTTTAGCTCATCTATGGAAACACCTAGAAATGCAATGTCCTTTTTCCTTCTCTTCGAATGTTAATACTTGGATTCAATATTTTCCTCTCGTTGCTATGGTTTATGCAGAGCCGAATTGCGTGACAAAGAGTTCATAGCAAAGTTACTTGATAGAACATGGTCATTGGTCACCCCTGATTCCAAGATCCACCAAGTAATGGTTTCTGTGAAGGATGGACAACGTAGAAATGGACCACTTGGTAAGACCTTACTTGGCTTGAATAAAATGAGTCCTTATTTTGAGAATGTTAAGCATTACTCTTTCTTCATTGTAGGTATTTGAATTGGGTTGGATGGGCCACCATAATGGGCTTGACCCATTACTCCGCCCATTGGTTTGAATTTGTCCACACTCCTTTCCCCTCCCTTCATCTCTACTTACCAGCAAAGAAACACACCTCTAAGCTTGAAACTAGAAAGTGATTTTAACCACATTAAGCTTAAAATGAATCCAGAATATCAGATGCATGTCAATGTACTACACATTCATAAGCACAACATTTTTGAGTACTATCAGATCGTTGTTCAATCTAAAATTGCAGTGATTCTCAATATCTGAGACTACTGAAGTGTGATTTATATCTCTGTGCTAGTCCAAACATGCCAAGAGTGCCTCCAGTGTGAAGCATCACCACTTTTGCATCTCCTTTCACTGCCTTCTCGCTGAGCATAGTTGCCATTTCCCAACCAGCTAAAGTATACACAGGATCCACCAGAATTCCAGTCTGCTGCGCAATTCGTTGGCATGTCTCTACTTCCCCATCCAATACATTGCCAAATCTGGTATGTTAAAACCAATTCGTATGAGTAATGATCCATTATGACAATATTGTTCATGATATCCAATTCTACGATGACAGAAGAAAATATAAAGCATCCTAGAAATGAAATTATTGCGACATCACCAAGGTTTAATGTCTTACCTAGAATGGAATACATTCATGGTTGGCTTCCACGTTTAAGCAATAATGTCAAATCATAACAAATAAATACCATAGAAGATCTTATTTCTTCCCTTTTGCTTTCTCTATTTTACTTGACGATTGATAACAATCACACTAAATAGTCAAAAGACTTTTCTCCTGATTTCCCAACACCGGCTTAGATTGAATCTACCATGTTCCTAGCTGTGATGTCATATTATTTCTACCATCTCCTCGCTGTTATTTTATTTCATGATGAATATTTTGATGAAAAAATTCCCCATATAAATATGCATCTTAAGAAACAACCTTCAATCAATTTACCTATGCAAGTGCTTATCAAAAAAATTTTACTTATGCAAGTTAAGGTCTAAAAAGCTATGCAAACTTTCAAAGGCCTTGAAGTCACATACTTTCTTGGTCGCTGGCGCTCTACCCAATTCACAATTCCACCATCTACTTCATTCAAGTTAACATCAGTGAAGTGATTACAGAATCGCCTCTTGAAATCAGAAATCAAGCGTTTCTCATGCTGCCTGTACCCATCAATAGTATCTGCTAGAATTACTGCTGTTACCTCCCATGGAAGCCTAAGAGAGAGCAACAAATGTGTCATATCGCGTGCTCCAAAATATAAATTCATCACAAAAGTAATGCAATCGTTCAAAAAATATAGCAATTGCAAAGTAGGACTGCTCAATAAAGCAAAAGTGCAACCCACCCTAAAAGTAGGGCTCCCAGTCCTAGACCAACAGCTGTAGTCCCAGTACCAGCATCAACGATAAACTTAACAGGTCTCTCTATTCCAAGTAAATGATTCTGCACTAAGTAGTTGACAAGGCGAATGACCCCTGCATGAGTAATGATATTTGAGCAACGCTACAGTGAGGAACCAAAAATTACCAATCAGAATGCCACATCTCAGACTCCAACAATAATATCCATACATTCTCAAAGGAATGAAAATGCAGGGTAAAATTGCTACATGCGCCACCCCAAACCTGCCCTGCATCTTGTCTCTTTGAAAACAACTATGACTTGCCTAATGCTAGGGTGGGGGTGTCTGGAGTTTACCTACACAAAACATAGAATTTCTTTCGTAGAAAAAAGTTAATAGGTCATCAGAGATTTTTCTTTATTTAGAATATACCCTATAGTTATTAAGTGGTCGGTGAGTGATATTATCACATGTATCATTTGGTTTAAAAGGAAGAGGTTTCCGTCCTAAAATATTGGGATCCTGCAGGCTAATTACAGAGCAAAATAACAAGGCAATCCTTGTTAGCACAATACACAAGTACGGCCTTCCGCAAAACACCAATAAAATCCAAATGACAACAAAACTGATTAACATTCAGCAACACCTATTTTTGTATAAGAGCATTAGCAGCTGAGAGTATAGATCCTCAAATGAATATGACGTCATGGGACTGCCGGACCAGTATAAACTGTGTGGCAATGCCTTGTGGTGTATGTAGGGCTCATAAACAGATCCAACCTTTATGCTAGCTTAATGGGCAGAAGTACACCAAAAAAACAACACTTCATACCAACAGGAGAACAACGAGTTACCTAGCAATGCTATAGCATCCCCTGCACCCTCACTAACAATGACCACCTTTCTTGGATAGTCCTCAGCGCTTCTATGAGTATCCATCGGAGCAAAATTGGCGGCACTAGATGTTTGAGCCATGGACAAAGCCTGAATAATATCATCACAACACATGACAATACCAGAATCACCGACCAACAAATTGGCATGGCTCTTCAGCATTTTTTCCCGGTGGCCATAAAGAGATCTAGGAACATACGTGACATTTCCATATAATGTTGAAATTAAGTTGTAGCCAGTCAGAATTTCAGGCTGCTCTCCTCGTAGAAGCAAATGCGATGCCAACCCTCTCTCTGCACAAGAAACAGCTGCAATATAAAATGTCATTGGTCGGTGCATAGTCTCAGATGGATTGTTTATTAAGACGGGCACTCACCCACAATCAATTTTCAGAGAACATTACTCCTGTATGCTAATTAACAGAATTTATTTACCAACAGCTGCAGCATGAGCACTTTGACAACCTCCACATGTAACCTAGAAAATGTCCCAGTTAAATGTTATCTGGCTTTTAAAGGCTCTATATTTCAAAAGGATATTACTGGCTTATAAATGTTATAAGTACAATGAACTCCAAAGGAAAAATAAAATTTAAAAATTTTTAAAAAAAAAACGTAGAATGAGTTATAAATATCTCACATCAAATACCAACATGAACACAGGAAATACCTGTTTATTACAAAAGATTTTGCTGAAATATATTCTTAGTTTTGTTTTTAGACATGTGGTCTTAACCAAAGGCTATCATCTAGTAGTGTATGATTATAACTTATAAGCCTATGAGTTGATCATGCTCAGAAACGTTTCAGATAAGGTATCTCATAATGCAATACTGTTCATTAGATGGAAGCAGGAAAACTCAAAACATCCGGAAGCCAACAAAGAGGAGAGAACATGTAGAACGTTTATTTTTGCTCCAAAAACAGCATTTCTAGCAGAAAATTGCCATCTTATGTCCAAAATAAAATCTTACCACATCAGTTACTGAATGATCTTGTAGAAGAGGAAGCAACCCATCCAGTTTCCTTGCTTTATTTCCATTTACTAGTGGGTGCAATAAATCATCCCTCACGATATAGAAGGATAGATCTTCTTTGTCCTCCATTTTGTCGCCAAGTTGTGGATTGGTATTGTTTAAAAAGGAAATGTTACGAACTGGTCCATTTATGGACTGTCCGTCCTTCACAGAAAGCATTATTTGGTGGATTTTGGAATCTGGTGTGACCAATGACCATTTTACATCAAGTAACTTTGCTATGAACTCTTTGTCACGCAATTCGGCTCTGCATAAACCCTAGCAATGATAGGAAAGTACTCAATGCAAGTATTAACATTCTAAGAGAAGGAAAAAGGACATTGCATTTCAACTTTTCAAGGTATTTCAATAGATGAACTAAAAGTCTAAAAACCACAAAGGCAAATAATACCCAAACATGTGACAGGAAAGTTATATGCAATAACACAATAATCTCCTGGGAGCTAAATTTTAAGGAACACAACTTGCAGTCACCATATAAAATTCATTACTCACAAGGTCATACAAGGAGAATTTTGTGAGACAGTTCAGCCTTAAGGTTGCCTGTCCAAGACTTTTACCCTAGTCCTAGATATCGAGAAATTAGAAACGTCTCTGGAATATCAAGAACAAGCCATGACCGTGTACTTAATACATAAATGTTGCACACTGATTGTCTAAATAGAAGTCAAATTGAATATAGGAAGTGACTTCGAGTCGGAGAAAAATAAAGCAATGAATTGCACAAATACCCACCACAGTCAGGACATTCGTGTTATTTGCCCCACGAATTTACCACTAAAGCTTAGTCAGACTTCATGTTCATATCTTTCAAATTTTCAGCAGGGACATTTTTCTTATATAGTTCAAGATTCTAGTCATAAATTTCTTGATTTAGATAACCAAAATATAAATAAACTTGGCTCCCAAAGGCAAGCAAAGCACATAAGGGTTATGAGACGTCACAAAATTCAAAACTTTTATGGTCTCCCTTGGGACCTTATGAGTAAGTTTTTTTCTATTAGAAAAAAGCATCAACGTAAGTTTTGCCTAGGCCTAGCTAAGAGGACGAAGCAAAACCAGAAACAATGATCAGATTATTGGAGCACTGATAAAGTTGTATCCCGAACGGCTGTTCGAGTTGAAGTCTGATTTTAGAGTGAATTGGACTCGATCAACGAAACAATCATAAGTAAAGATGAAGAGAAAAGGGTTTGCAACGACCGTGCAAACCTATCAGAAGCCAACCACATAAAGACAAAGATATGCACAGAAAGTAAAATAAAACAGAAGAAAATGGGCAAATAAAAAGCAATAGACAGAAATCTCTCCACTCCATCTGCCGGAAAAATATATAACAAGAGGTGAAGAAGAAACGGAATGTCAATGAACCTGAGAGCCGTTGAAACCCTGGCCGGAATGAAACCCCATTTTCATGGATGCAACGGCGGTTTTACAAGGGGAAAGATATTGAAGCTTCATGGCTAAGTGTGAGTTTGTACCCTTTTCCAGTCAATCCCTCTACCTCGACAGACGGATGGTATCGGCTCCGGAAACAAGAGCGTCGTGTGCTTTGCGTGCAAATGCATTGGAACGAACGGTAGATTTACAGTTTGGTGTATGACAGTCTTACATCGGGTCATGATCCATCGTATCGGGTCAACCCATCATAAAAGGGATAGATATGATGCGGTAAGATGCACCATTCTACATATGCACCAACGACATAGACAATAAATTACACCTTAAGACCAGAGTTGCATACCTTACCTCGGCTCTTCTTTTTGTAAGAGATTCTTATATATACTTTGTTACAGTTCTTTCAATTGGGTTTTGAAACTGCAGGCCTCTCTCTCCAAATAATTATATTAAATTAAATTAAAAGTCTCAGCACACAAAAATAACCAAACCAAGAAAAAAAGGCAATCCACTGGCACTAGAACTAGAAGGACAAAGTAGGTTCAGATCGATTTGACTGTAATGGAGGATATATAGCAGATTAGAATTCCAATTTACATGAGACGTCCTGCTGACCCCTCCAAGCTAAAAGATGTGCAAAAAGAACTAATAAAAGTTAGCAAAAAAAGATTTCCTTCTTTCCTTTTTTCTTTCCACCTACACACTTCACGACCTTGGCTTGCAACACCAACTACCACAACAGAGCGAGACACCACAAAAAGTACTCAAAACAACCTCCCTCTCCCTCTGCAGTCTGTCTCAGGCCATTTAATTTAATGCTTTCTTTTTAATGTCACACACACACACACACATATATATAATATACCCTTCATCCTCTTGCGCCGCCTTTTTCTGATTTAGTTGGGGTTCTGACACGTGTAAAGAAAGGGTTATGAACTTTTGGATAAGATTAGGTTTGTTGTTAGGCAATTCACCTGAGCCAGGAGGAGAGACAGCTTGATTTTTTAGTTGAGAGAGAGACAAAGATAGAGCGCTAGCTAGCTTGATTCGATTTGGTTTGGTCCAGATACTTCTTTTTATTTCACAGGCCGGGTTTGTGTGAAACAGCTTAAGGAGAAAAATTGAAAAGAAAAAACATAACATATATAACAGGGGTTTCTCATATATATACCATTAATTGCATGAACCATGCATTTTTGCAGACAGAGAAACATTTTCTTTCGTAAACAGCAGATAAGTAAACAGCATACAAGTGTGAAAGAAGACAGACAGTTCTTCTTTCTTTTTTTTCACGAAAAAGAAAAAAAGGAAACTTAGAAACAACAAACAGACGCAGTACAAATACTTCAATTTTTTCACTTACTCCTCCTCCTCCTCAGACTTCCAGACCTTCAGATCCTCCTCAGTCTTCGATGTTTTATCATCACTTTCCCCATAATCCTTAGCAGCGTCCTTCTCTTTCCTTTTCCATCTTCAACATCTTTGCCTCATGCTCTTCAGATGCCCTCTCCATGTTATCATGAATCAGCATGTCTAACGCCTTCTGGCGTTCTTCATTGCGCATATATTGCACCGGATCCGGCAGTGGCACTTCAACCACTTTGAAACTTTTCCAATCCACCTTACCGATTGGTTCACTGATCATACTCTTAGGCTGCTGCTCCTGATCAAGTTCATCTTTGGCATTTTCCAATCCACCTATTGGAAAATGCCAAAGATGAACTTGATCAGGAGCAGCAGCCTAAGAGTATGATTTGAAACATTTCCAATCCACCTTACCGATTGGTTCACTGATCATCCTCTTAGGCTGCTGCTCCTGATCAAGTTCATCTTTGGCATTTTCCTCCAGTTCATCTCTGGCATTTTCAGACGTGTTCCCCTCAAATATGTTTGGAGGAGTTTTGAGGTTTCTTTTGATTTTGGTGGTGTTTTTTGCATTAGTTTTGGGAGATTTATATAGGGGGAGCTGGGAGGAGTGTTGCTCCAAAATTTTCCACTATTGGATTATGAATTTTTAAGAAGGATATGGCGATATTAGGAAAGTCTTGGAAGGAATCCTTTTGAAAATCACAAAGTACGTACATGAAATCCTTTTGAAAATGATGCCCAAGTATTCTCGTCTACCACTTTTTCTGCTAATGATCACCTTCTACAGTTCTACTACTAGCCTAGGTAAGTAGTAAGTACTAGTACCTAGGCGGCTGCGCCTAGTAGTAGTACTACTTACTATTAAGTAAAGCTCAAGCTTTGTATAAGTAAGTGCAAGTCAACATCGATCAAAGTTAGCTAGCTTCTTTTTGTATAAGTAAAGCCAAAAATTGAATTTTGTTAAATCACAAAGTAAAGCTGGTAAATTCTTTTTGAAAACAAAAGAAGGATTTCCATTTTACTTGGTCTCATAGACGGATCGGAGGACCTTCCTTTATGGGTCTTAGCCATTTTAAGAATGAAGGCACCCACCCACCTCCCTAGCTAGCTCGGACTCTTAATGATAGTGGGAAGGAAGAAGGTTCTGTGTTCTTATCTATCATCAACCCAAAACGAGTACGACAAGAGACATGCATGCCAAGCATTGGTTTGATGAGAATCCTATATATCAGTGTGAGTTGGTGGACCTTATTTAAAAAATCCGGCCACTTAATTTCAATCTCAAGCTTCTGTTATCTTATGTGGACAAATATTGATTGAGCGAAGACATATATAATATTATAACTTAATTTAGTTTTAATGTCATGTTGCAACAACAATTGATCAGTTGATCAGCCTAATTAAAGAAGAGGAAAAACCCTTTAATTAGCAGCAAAGCAAAGCAACGAAGCAGGCTAGAGGTTCAAGTTTTATTATTATTATTTCATGCATGCATGCATTAGTGTCATGCATGTAAATTTTGGCTAAACCTAAAAAACATTAATGATCTATTGGACCTACACTTGAAAATTGTTTAACTTCCTACTTTTAATTAGTTATAGTTTATGACCATCTAGCTAATGGAACTATGGAAGTTGAAATTACCAACTTAATTATATATCCAATTGTGTATATACATACATACATATATATATATATATATATATATATATATAATAACCAACAAATTAAACGATGCAAATTAATTAATTGTCCATGAATAATTATGAACTTCCATCTCACCACCTGGTCCCGGAGAAAGCAATTATATATGGATCAGATCTACCAGCCAGCCAGCCAGACGATGTAGAGAAAGCAAAGTGTTTGTGTTGTGTTTTAAAAGAATATCACTGACTGCAACCATGCAACCAAGCCCGAGTCTCAACCTAGGCTCAGGGGCCTAAAATGATCACCTTCTACTAGCCTAGCCTAGGTTAAGTACTACTTGGTGTCCGATCCCTTTTAATAGACCGAGGACCTTCATTGATGGGTCTTAGCCATTTTAAGAATCAGGCACCCACCCACCTCCCTAGCTAGCTTGGATTCTTAATGATAGTGGGAGGGAAATAAGCTAGGTTCTGTGTTCCTACATATCATGACCCCAAAAAGAGTAGGACAAGAGAGACAAGCCAAACATTGGTTTGATGAGAATCCTATCAATGTGAGTTGGTACTGCACCAACGATTGATCAGTGGAGCCACAGGCACACCACGTGATAGATAATTAATGAAGTGAAAGTCGAATTTACTATAATTACCATGCATGCATGCCCATTTACAGGCGACCCCTGCACCTGCAGTATCGATCGGATCTGCACTACCCCCACATATACTGAAAAAGAAAGAAAGCTTGCTCAAATTAACCTTCTGTATCTGTAATAATAAATGAGAATATATATATATATATATATATATTTGTCAGAGTGGGTGACAGACACTTGCTCTTCTTTATCCAACTAGTCTGTTCGATTCCAACTGACATTTGATTTGAAGATCATCACTTGTTGTTGACCAACTCTGTATAGTATTATTTATTGGTTTAGCTTTGTTTGTGGGACCCTTTATACACATTTAAGGATTCTTGAAAGAACTAAAAACCCCCACTTCACTTCTACTTAACTCTACTTTTAACATATGAATAGCTCCAAAATCCGTAATCATGTAAATGTTTTAATCTTTGCTTGTGCTAGCTTATATTTACGTGACAAAAAAAATTCAAATTTTATAATAAAAAAAAAAGTGATTTCATTTAAATAATGATGATTTAATACATAAGCTTTTTTGAGCATACAATGATTGAAATAAAAAGATAAACCGCTGACCCACCAAAGAGAAGCGCCGGATAACAACAATCAACTCCAAACCATCATTAATTGTCGTCAGTTGTTGATTTCCTCACAATCTGATAATGAAGCCTCGGCCGTCATAAACAACCACCACGTGAGTGTTATCCAGACTTAGGCGTACCATCCCCACCAATTAGTTAGCCAGAATAGCCACTGAAGGAGGAAGATTGATTTGGGTATCAAATAAGGAAGATGATGATATTTTTGTCAACAAAATAAATGTTTTATCTTTTACGGAATATTGTTATGGATTTTATAGAACATAACTTATAACTTATTTGAGTGTCTTTATTGGTACATAATTTTGAGTTGAGTTATTTATCTCTAATTTACCCTATAAATAAAAATTGAATTGTCTAATTCATTGACTAGTCCACCACTCTCACCATCCTTGATTGTTGCATAACCTTTAATTTGCTTTCCTAATCATGTTTATTTTGGCATATTTATGTTATTTTGATTTTTGGATTTATATAATATTTCTATAATTTAATTATCAAAAATGATAGAGATTTCAGTTATCCCAGTAATTAATCATGTCTATTGATTGATGTGCATAAAGTTTTGTAGGCCCCTATACTTACATCAATCAATGACCAAGTTTGATTATTGGGATCCCTAACATTTTTGTTTAATTATTTCCATATAATTAACCTATAAATTCATTTTACATTTTTTTTTTGTAAGGTTGCTAGAGTCAAATATAAGGTTTAGGAAAGCGAAAAGATCTCAAATCACACAAGAGAATCAAATTTGTTACTGAACTGACGCATCTATCTTTTATCCTGTCTGTGTAGGAATCTGAATACACTGACATGAATTAAATATATATATATATATTATTTCCAATTAGATTTTTCATTAATATATATTTTTCAATAATAATATGTAATTTTCCTCAAAAAAAAAAAAGTAACGGAATGGTTTTCATTTGCCCGGTTTGTTGTATCTTTTAAGTGACTTACCATATTGGGTCAGGCCTGGTCACTTACATTAGGCCCCAACTTATGTGTCAAAGCCTGGCCCGGATATGCCCATCATCAAGCCCATGTTTCACGACTCAATAAGATAGGAGCCCCACAGAAACTTCTCGGCTTCTTTTTTTTTTTTTTTTCCTTTCTAAAGTAACTTCTCGGCTTTGGTCAGGAACTCCATATATTTAATTATTTATAAACAAGATCTCATGAATCATGATATATATATATATATATATATATAATGTGTGTATAGCAAAATAATGTAATTATCATTCATCTCATTAATAAAATTGCCTATTTTTTTTGAAATGTTTCGAATTTTCAGCCTTGTCAACTAAGATGTTGCAATTCACGGTTCCTTATTATTTCCTTTTCAATTTGTTTACTTTTTCGTTTTTTCCTTCTCTGATTCGTCAAAATCAGTGAGATTTTCGAGGGATTTGATTTGTAAGGATTCAGTCAGTTGGTCATATATATATATATATATATATATATATATATATATATTCAAGAGGGGTTTGTGAGAATATTTAAGGTTCAGTCTTCTCCAGGGTTTTGATTCCTTGAAACAACGCCTACAACTTAATTATTCCCATTCATCTCTATACCTTGCTCTCCAAGGTAAGTATATATATATATATATATATGTATGTATATCTAGATATAAATTTGAAGTTAATCATGTATTTGCGAAATTTAGGGTTCAGTTTTGTGTGTTAAAAATTAATATTTATTTCTCTCTGGGTTTCAAGCTTCAGTCTTTTATAATTCACTAATTTGACTTATTGCTTGTACGTAAATATTTCTTCTTGTGTTGAGTGAAATTAAGGGTTGTGATGGCAACCAAGAGTGCGATATTCGAAGCCAGAAGACAACGCCTCTTGCAGATTGAATCAAAGGTGCGAAGTTGGTGGGAAGAGAAAGGTGCTTCCAGATTTCAAACTTCATACATGAAATTTTTAACAGGGATTAGCTCGCAACCATACTGGCCATGGAGGTTTACGTTTAACGATGAGATTAGGCGCAAATCCACCATCGACTTTCCTTCACCCAGCGAAGCCATTAGGGCATATTCTGCTGACGCCACTCTACTTACTATTGCCGTCCATTCTGCCGATAGTGTTGCTGCTCGGGATTTAAATGCAACTCTGTTCTCTAAAGTTTCGCAGCTCGTTAAAGAGATTGAATGGATGGAAGAGTTTCTGCAGGCTGAAGATGATCCATCCTCGTTGAGAAAGCAGGGTTCCTTGACTACTTTTCCAGAAAGGGTGTTTGAGAATCAGATTAACGTTGCTATCCAAATCATGGAAAGAGATCACCGAAAGCCTCTAAAATTTCCCAACCCTTGCTTTCGTTTTCTTCAAGATGCCAGGGATTTGTACATATTTTTATGTCGTCGTGGTGGTGCTGGAGGCATGAACCGTGAGTTAATGTTGCATTATATGGATGTGCAGACGATCCTTATCAATCTTTTTTGCCCCCACTATGCTGACTATGTTTGGAGAGAGGTTCTAAAGAAGGATGACACGATGGATGATGCGCGTTGGCCAAGTGCAGCTTCTGCTAATTTCAAACTCTCTGCAGCCACCGAGTATTTGCACAAGTTAATGAGAATGACTGATGAAGACGAGACTATAACTGAGGATCAAAAGAATGCTCAAAAGAAGGCAATATCATCATGCCTTATATATGTCAAGGAGGAGCAAGAACATGAACCAAGTCAAGAAATCAAACACGTTAACAAGTCTAGTATTACTCTTTCAGACATGGAGGCATTTCATATTGGGAACAGTCCATCTCCATCATGGGAGAGAGAGGTCATGGAGCAGAATCTGGACTTCATTAAGAGACTTTGTGGTCTTCAAGACGTGCAAGTATTGTCTTCCACTCAACTCCGTGACCTTGCCAAATATTTTGTGCAATAGGAAACAAAATCGAGCCTATTTGGAAATATATATATATATATATATATATGAAATTTGAATATGATATACAAAAATATATAACTTTTTCGGTTGTCAAAAGCTTGTTTCTTTATGTACTAATTCTTATTTTACAAGATTTGTACATTATGGCCAAGAAACAAAGAGATGAAATTTCTTCTTTTTTGTGGCAAAAACAACATTATTCAAGTTACTAATATGGATGATAATTATATATACTAGACGACATTCAAATCAACTGGCAGAGTAATGGGTGAAGCCCATTATGGTGCCCAGCCCAACCCAACTCGAATACCAACAATAAGACTAGGGAAAACATAAAACGAAAATGTTAAATGACCCAATTTTTATTAACCAAAGTTGTCCCAAGTTTATGTGGCAGTGTCACATAGTCATGCTGACATGGCCAATTTTTTTGAAAATCAAATTTTCCCTTTCTTTCTTCATTCTCTTTTGTTTAAAATTTGAAAATCAAATATTCCTTCTTTTATTTCTCACTTTCATTTTCTCCCACGCTTCCATTATTTTATCACATCTCATTTAACCAGAAATAAACAAGTAAATCATTCATATTCACAAATTACATTGAAAAGAATGGTATTACATTGTTTTTTTGTTGTTAAGAAATGCAATTACATTGTTTATTTGTATACAGACATGCAATTACATTGTTTTTTTTCACACAGACCTACGATTACATTGTTTTCAAAACAAGGTAATTTCCACAATAGACAAATATAAGCTTCAGAAAAAAATAGTCCACAAACCAGACAAGAATAACAAGGTAAATATATTGTTTTAAATGCATAATCATTCAAATGGTTGTAAACACATTGTTACATTATTTTCAAAACAGTGTAACTTCCAAATATGCAAAAAAAGGAGAACAAAATTACATTGTTGTTGGAGGTTGCTGGGAATTTTGTTGGAGGAGGCCGGAGATGTTGTTGGAGGTGGCTGAATGCTTGGATCGACAAATTACATTGTTTTTGAAACAATGCAATTTGCTCGGGTCGTCAGAATCCGGTAGCTATTTGACCGAAAAATGGATCGATAAGGTGTGTATCGACGCCTGGAGTCCAAATATGAGGTCGGTTGTCGGAGACGTCTCAAGAGGTGGCCGGATCGACGCGATTTGTGCTATGGTAATCTCGTCCTTTGAGAGCCTTTTTTCGACGATACAGGAGGCGATGGGTGGCGTGGAGTGTCGGAAAATGATGGTGGTGGTCTGACGCTTCTGTTCGGTGGATCGACGACTCCGATTGGTGGTTGGACGGAAGAGCTACAGTGATGGTGGTGGTGTTTCGTGAGAGTGGGAGGGAGAGAAAGAGAAGAGAGAGAAAGAATGTGAGTGATTATATAGAGACAAAACAGTGATGTGGAATGCCATGTAGGATTGAGAGAAATTGAGATAAAATTTATTGGGTCATTTAACACTATCGAGCATAAAATTGCATACATGCATGATACACTTACAATAATACAAATATTACTTGAACAATACACCCATAATTGATCGATAATTGTGTTCTTAAAGTTGCCTAGAATCTGACACGTCCACAGCTGGGAACTATTAGCCACACATCGGCTAAAAGACATGACACGATCCGCAATACGGACATACACAGGTTACGAGGATCCAGTAAGATTTGTATACTGTGTGTGATAAATACTCTCTTATAGTAATTTTTTTAATTTAAAATACATTTTTTTTTCAAAATTCAATACACATTTTTCATATTTATCTAATGTTTTAATGACACTCAGTATAATTTTTCATTTACAATAATAAACTCTCTAATTCGTAAATTATTCATTGTTAGGTCACTAGCAACTAGTGAAGTGAGTGTGTGTGTCTATATATATATATATAATGGTGGGGCAGAAACCATAAAAGGAAGGACAAAAGGCAGCATTCCTTAGAACAAGGGAAGAAAATGAGTATGTATGGTCCCATGGAGGCTTTGTCTCTGCCTATCTAACTTGTTGTCTTTCCTTGATATATATATATATATATATTGCAAACTTCATGTTCATGTGCATAAACACAAAAAAGGACTTCCCATGTCATGGTGTAACCTAACTAAGATCCTTAAGCCAATCATATTTGGATTGTGCTCAATTGTTTTGGTTGTAATAATCAAACTTTACTCAATATATTGCCATTTTTTTAATGAGGAATCATTCAAAAAATGGTCATATTAAAGCTCCTTTAATGAGTAATCAAACTCTACTATTTTTTTTTTAGGTCGAGCTCACTATTTATTAGACAAAAAATAAAATTTTTATAATAAATAATTTGATAAGGCTGTCCAAACTCCAAACATGGAGAATGTTTTGCTTGTGTGGAACTAAAAACAGTAACTTTACCAAAAACAAGAAGAAAAAGGCTAGTTCAGTCGGGTGCATGTAACAAGAAACATCTCTTTCACTTACTGTTTGTGAAATAATGTGTTCCCATCAACGTGTGTGATTGAAGTGGGGAACATAAACCTAGCTAAGCTATTTTATATATATATATATTTTAAAACTTGGAGAATTCCTGAGCCAAAAGACTTACACATAATGGCAAGCCACTATACAATACGGTGTATATAGAGTATATATATACCCTCGTATATGGATGATATTTACGAGTGTTATTTATGAATTTATTTCTCAATCGTTGGATCAAATCAACAACTAAGATTAGAACTTGTGTTTTATCCCAAAAACTCTCAATATGGGTCTCCTTCTTCCTTCATTAGTTGTTCTTCTCCTTGTGACTAGAGAGGGCGACGAACTAAGAAATACCCTTCGTCAATCATCTATCACCCCAATCAACTTAGTCTCAAAATCGATCAAGCCCCCAAGTCAGATTTAAAAACCCTTTTGGTGAAATTTAAGACGCAATGGAGATGTTTATGCAATGAAATTAGTAAAAAAGTAGATTAGTGGATGAATTATGGATTCATGGATAGGATGGAGGGCAAAATTGAAATCATAAATTGAAGGTCCCAACCCAATCTTAATTCTTATGGAATTTGAACTAGTGACTTCGTCTATTTTGTGATTACTCTTGCCACTAATCCTACACTTTAACCTTAAATAAATAAATAAAAAGGATAATACAAGTCATAATTGGTTTTTCTCTTCCAATTTGAAGAGAGGCCCCACTCTTGAAAGTTTGAGAGGAAGCAAGACAAATCCAAAATTGAGTTAAACCATAGAGGTTACATGGGCCGGGATCCAGGTGCCTTTCGCTTTCGTTCCCAAATCTAATAAGTGAAACTGGATATGTCTTGTCCCATCGTAATAATTTCCAATTAATCGTTACTTTCCATATATACCCCTGATTTTCAACTATTATTACAAAACTCCCCTCTTTACTCTCGAGGACATTGGGAAAAAAAGAGAAGAAAACATTTTGCATGTGTTATGTGACCTATAGATTTTCTTAAAAAGTATTGACTTCTGATTATTTTGAGAGAATTAATAAATAAAAAACTTATTTGATTCACGGATTTAGAGATGAAAATAAAAAAAATGTCAAAAAAGATTTTTCTTGACATTTTCATTATTTATCAATATTTGAATCACACTATCATACTACTTTTGTAGCATCATTGATTTTCTCTGTCATATTTTGTTATAATAAAAATTATAATTATTGCAAATTGTATGACAAATTTAAATTTTTTTTAATTTGAATACCAAAATTAAAAATTAACAAATAATGTTCATTATTTTTTTATATGACATATTTAACCAATGACAAATAAAATGATATAAAAAATAACATATTTAAAATATGTAGTTATGGAATATTGTCGAAATTATATGTTTTTCAAAAAAAATTATAAAAATTTAATTAAAAATAAGTGGTGATTTGTAATCCTAAGGAAGATTCGACTCTTTTTGGGAGAAAATGAGAATTATTTTTTGAAGGAATCCAGCTGTTTTTGAAATTCTAGATTCCAAATATTTTACCAACCAAAGAGATTCCACCAACCAACAAAATGAATCATTAGAAGGAAAAAAATTTCTTAACCATGAAAAGCTAGATTCTCAAACCTAATGACACACTAATGGTGAAAATATGAGCATACCATATCGCAACCAATGCCTATATAAGACACAACAAGGGTAATTTAGTCAATTCCGGGTGAGGTAATTCATGTAATAAAGGACATTTTTAGCAACTCTGGTGCTGATGGTTCTAGTCTTTTATTAGATAGAAACTAGAGAGTAAAGGAAAGAGGAAAGCTATTCCCATATGTGCTTTTCTGCTATAGAGGACTAATGACAGACAGAAAAAGCTAGACAACCTAGAGAGAGAGAGAGAGAGAGAGAGAGTCACTAGAGAGAGAAAATTATATGCAGCCACTGTCACTTGCTGAGACCGTAGAGAGAAGATAAGAACCACGGCAACTGCACCCTCTCCTGTTCATCGTCTACAACCGCCATGGAAGAAACCGGTTTTGTTCGTTTCACAGGGAGTTTAGACCCGAGAGCGCAGGAGTTCCGACCCAGATACCCCACCGACCCTAATCACAACCAATTAGTTTCACTATTTACACCACCTCCGCAACAACAACCACAACTGTACTTTCATTACAACGCTGCTCCTCCTCCTCCTCCTCTTCCAGTTCCTCTACCACCGTATCAACAACCACCGAGTAATCTCCCGTTTTGCTTCCCGTACTCTACACCACTGGCTTGCGTTAGCAACGGAGGCACCCACTTTCTTAATTTAATGCCTCCGTCCACGGCGCCCACGCGGAGTCTCTTGTTGTCTTCAGTCCCGAGTGACGTCAGCGAGTCAACGGTTAGGAGGGAACTGGAGGTGTTTGGGGAGGTGAGAGGGGTCCAGATGGAGAGATTGCTTGATGGAATCGTGACCGTTCATTTTTATGATCTGAGGCATGCAAAGAGGGCGTTGAGTCAGATTCAAGAGCAGCACCTGCACCATCAAAACTGGCTTCGGACCTATTACAGTAATCTGGGACCCCCTCCACCACCGCCGGAAATGCTCATCTTGGGCCATCCCGTTTGGGCCCAGTTTATAGTCCCGGCGAGCAACGCTTTACCGGACGGGAGCAATCAGGGGACAATCGTGGTTTTCAATTTGGACCCTGAAGTCACCGCTGCCGGACTGAAGAAGATTTTTGGAGTTCATGGTATATTTTGGGTTTTGTTGATTTTGATGTAGAAATGAGAATTTATTGTTATTTGATGTTTCAATTTTGTTCCAATTTTGAATTATGTTTCAGGTGAGGTGAAGGAAGTGCGGGAGACTCCATTGAAGGCACGCCAAAGATTCGTTGAGTTCTTTGACATCAGAGACGCCGCGAAGGCTCTCAACGAAATGAACGGAAAGGAAATTCACGGCCAATGTGTAGTGATTGAATTCAGCCGGCCCGGCGGTTTTAGTAGAAAATTCTCCAGCGCCACTAACTGTTATGGTCCTCAAAATTATACGCACTCGGTTCTACCTCCGTCTCCGCCACCTCCACCTCCTCCGGTACTATCGCCTCGTGAATTCTCCGGCCGTTTTCCTCGAAACTTATCTCCTCGTGCTTATCTTTCTCGTAAAAATCATGGAAAAGTAAACCATAGTGTCATGGAAGCTTCTATTGAAGGTGCAATTGGTGGGTTGTCATTAAGCGGTGCATTGGAGCGTGAAGGTGTGGATAAGGTCAGTAACAACGGGTCTTCAAAGAAGGGTGGGAAGAAGATTGCCGAAAAGTGTCAATCTTCAAGAAGGATTCGACCATGGAAAGGAAGGTCTGGTAAATTTGACATCGGATTTCTTATAAACGAAGAGGCTATTGCGGAATCGAACTGCCGAGATTCAAGAACAACTATTATGATCAAGAACATTCCCAACAAGTACAGGTAATTTCTTTCCTGTGCAACTCCTTTACAAATAATATTCTTGGAGATTGATTCATTATGTTTGAATTTGCAGTCAGAAGCTTCTGCTGAACATGTTGGACAATCACTGCATTCATTGCAACGAACAGATTTCTGAAGGAGATAATCAGCCCTTGTCCTCCTACAACTTCGTCTACCTCCCCATTGATTTCAAGTGAGTTTTAGCAATTGTTTGATTCTTTCAGAAAATTTGTGATTGTGCTAATTAAAAACGATCGAAACACACAGCAACAAGTGCAATGTGGGATATGGGTTTGTGAACATGACTTCACCAGAAGCAACCTGGAGACTCTACAAGGCATTTCATCTTCAACATTGGGAAGTCTTCAATTCCAGAAAAATCTGTCAAGTCACCTACGCAAGAATCCAGGTATATTATATGCTTGCTTTTCTCTTTATCATTAATGGTGGGTTCAGGTTGTGAGATTTAATGATTAATTATTAAATTGGGTATTAAAAATAATTTAAAAAAAGGGTTTGGAAGCGTTGAAGGAGCACTTCAGGAGCTCCAAGTTCCCGTGCGAGAATATGGACCATTATCTGCCGGCGGAATTTTCACCTCCTCGAGACGGGAGACAACTGACCGAGCCTCTCCCCATTGTTGGCCATCAAAACAAACAGTCCATCACTATTGGTCTACCAGACGATTCCCTTGCTTATGCCCTTGATGATGAGGATGCTTACGTGGACGGTGAAGATAGGCTCGGTAACAGCAATGACGATGATGACGACCACACTGACCAAGACAATCAAACCCCCGGCTGCACTAGCCCGAACAGCGGCAGCGGCGTTGTTGATGATGACGTTGAATCGTGTCAGACTTCCTTCACTGCGTAGGTGACCTATCCCAATTCCTCCATCTCTACTGTCTCTCGTAATTTCCCCTCTTAAATTACCAATTATTCTTAAAATTTAAAAATTTAGCTGTCTTTTTTTTGGCCTTTCCCCTTTCCCTTCTGTTGAATATATGTAGTGTTGTGGAATAATATATAGATTTTTTTTTTATATTTTGTTAAGCCAAGCAACATTCTAGCTTTTGTGGAAACAATGGGCCATTAATGTATTTTTTCTTTGAAGCAAGAATTCAGGTATGTAAATGTGGAAATTGGAATTGGAGTAGTGCCAATAAAGATGCATAAAATCATAGTAAGATTTAAACGAAGATCGAGCATAATTATTTATTCTTAAAAGGTGGCCGTATATTATTTGTGCGCGGTCTCTTCCAAATGTCAAATGCGGGTCAACCAAAAGTAAGTTTGATAGCATTTTGTAAAGTGTTCAAAGTTTGAAAGTAGCTTTTGGGTAGACAATAATGTGTGTGAGCAAATTTAGGGTGAAATTTTTTGTACACCGGAAAGCAATTACTATAAATTAGATAAATAGATGTATTTAACGTCGTATTTCCACTATATTTGTAGTAATTTATAAGCAAGTCATGTAAAGATGTAGTAATATAATTTGAATTAGTACTTTTTTTTTGTGTGTTTTTGAATTTCTAGTAAAAAGTATTGTATATGTAATTGTAATCAAATTATTTTGTGTCTTTGAATTGTTAATTCATGTGAGAAGACGTTTTTATTTATTTACTTATGTCTTAACTAACATAAAATGTTAAACAGAAAAGGTTCAATCAAGTACACCCAATAATATTAATAACTGTTTTTCTATTTGAAATGCGTCATTGAGTATCTAGTAGTAGTAGTAATTAACAATAATTTGGGAAAGATCAACTAATATTCTACACATGACAGTATCTTAGGAAGATCAATGTACAAACATTGTGGATAATTTAAACTTGTACATTAACATGTATACATACATACATACATACATATATATTTACAACGATGGATCTCATCCTTTCTCTGTAGTATCGGAAACCTGGTATCGTGATTCCTTTGCTCTATAGCACTAATAGCAGCTTTGACAAACTTGGGTTTGGAATTGGAAGGAGAGACTTGCAGTTTCGTTGATTCACATAAGAGAAAGGGTGAGGAGGAGGTGCGGTGGCCTCGTCATTTTTAGACGGGTTTGAGATCTCATGCCACGTAAGAGTCAATGGAACTGACGTGGCATATCGTTGGGTGCAAATTAACGCACTTTGACTCTTCTTTGAGAGAGTTAATAGACTGGACAAGTGGACAACGCAAGATAGCTAGGCTAGCTATGAGAAACCCTAATTAAAAGCAACTGCATTGGCCTTTTCCGACTTTCTATCTCATAATTCTGTCATATATTCACATGCCACGTGTATGTGTGTAACAAGTACACAAACTTCACCTGCCTTTAGCAGCACCACCACCACCACCGCACTCTAGACTCTAGAGTGCTCCGTCTGCTCCATTTTCATTGCTTTCTGTCACATCCTTCCATCCCTCTTTGCGCTGCCCCTTTTCTGATTTCGTGGGATTTTGACAGGTTCCCTACGCGCCGATCTTTGCCACGTCCATGTTCCAACCTCTATATCCTGTGGTGCTAAAACGTCCTATTATTTGGTAAGGATCAAAATATTACGATACATGTTGTTTCAGTTATTATACGCGCATAATTTTATGTGGATTATGTGAAACACGTGTAGCCCATGAATTCAATTAGATTTTGATCGTTCAACTTTGCAATGGAGATAACTAAAATACATGATTATTGAGATTTTATCATTTTTGAAGACAAAATCCCTTTCTTATATACACACACAGTCTTAACTAAGTTCTAAGTATATAGATTTGTTTAGTCCAAAACAAATAAAAGAATTTGATCCATCTTTTTTCAAAAATTCACTAACTATTTCGATACTTATCCCTAATATTGAATCGGTGGAGTGTGAATAATTAAAGGGAAAGGGGGGATATGAACTATTGGACAGTCCTTAAGAACAACAAAAAGATTGAAAGGCACCCATACAGACAAAAACAAATCAGGGATTTGTCATATACTAGTGCATTTGCATTTAATGCTTGGCGATTTGCCTTGAAAAACTACAAGGACCCAATGTCTTGCCTAGCTAATCTCCTCACATTAATGCTCTATGTTTTTGTTCCTCTTTTTCGATTAATTTTTTTTTTTGTACATCGGTAACACAACATTATGATCCTAATCAAATGAATAGTTATGGGCCTGTATAACAAACTTTAAACTAATACAGTTAGTAGCAAATAACAACAAAATTAAGGACCCATAACTAATAAATTAAAAAATATGTATCAAAAATTCAAAATATTACAATTAATGTAGGTTTTTGACCGGTCAAAGATTTTGTGGGGATGGAAGCGGTGGCATGCCTGCGTGCCTTTTCAAGGCCACACGGTTGGCCACCTTCGACTTATCTTGGTCAATTAACTCCCCACTATTCTTGGTTTTTGAAAACCCTAATAAAGAATTAAACTGAAAATGCATACTTACTCGGATAAGAGAGAGCTTTGGGAAAATCATTTGTACGGCAGTTTGTCTTGTTTTGGGTTCTGTTTATGTTTTTAGTTTAAATTCATTCAAATTTCAAATATTACCAGCAGGCCTGTCTTGGCCTATTAATTGAATAACCAACATTGATTGCAGCGACTTCCGTCATACTGCCGCCGTTTGAGGATGTGCTGCCACCGCCAACTGGATCTCGTTGCTTTTGTCGGCGCCGATATTGTAATCAGCGTTATCGCCTATGTTAACCGTCATATCATGGTCATCAGTAGCGCCGTAATATTGGTGACTAAGGCGGCGCGTGATCAACCATTAAAAGTGGGCAGGCAATGGTCATCTCAGCATAAGTAATAGCTTCGTCAATGCGATCTATATTTATTTATTTATGTTTACTAAAATATATTTATTTTTTAATGTCGAATGGAGTATTTGGGAAACACTAATGGGTATTTGTTTGATGTTTTGAGAAGTGAATGACGGTGAAAATAAATATTTTTTTGTTTGATTGAGTTTTGGATGGTGAAATCTTAAACTCATTTCACCATCTATTCTCCCTTATGCATAATAGTCATGCTTATTAAAATGATGAGAATGATTATTTTTCACAAGAGAGAATGATTTTTGATGTAAAAATACTTTTTTTACCTTTGTAATAAAATATTATTTTATTTTCTAAAAAGAGGAAATAGGTAATATGAAAATTATACTATTAATATTTTCACACTCATCACTTTCTATTTTATAGTATCAAACATGACCACACTCACCCTATACTATCTCACACTCATCTCACACTCATCTCCTCCTCATTTCATACTCGCCTCACACAATTATCAATCAAATGCCCCATAAATAAAAATTACTTCGGTTACTGGGACCCTATGCCGAGGATCACCAGGTCAATATTCTTTTGGGCCGAATTTATATCTGGCCGTACGATGGACTGTTGGGATTTTTAATGCTGATACGTTGGGCACTGAGTGAGACCCAACTCAAAAGTCGGGATAGGAGCTCCAATTGTGTCCCATGACTATTTTGTTCATAATTAGGGGTAAAAAAGAATGTTTTTTTTTTTTTTCCAAGTGACCAGGCGATCGATTATTATCGGTTTTTCAGTTTTCAATCAGCCCTTCAAAGACATAGGTAAATTTTTGAGAGCCTCTGGCATCTAGTACTCCGCATTAAATGAGTCTATTGGGATCACTTTTTGAAAGTCTCACGCATAAAAAGCGTACGAGGTCTTGTTCACCTTCCAATTTCAGAATACACAGAAATCTCTAAATGTGTCAATTGTCTTTATCAGGTGATAGAATCAAACTGGCAAATATTACAGAAGAGAAACTGACAAACAGACATACATAGGTGCATACTTTGCACAATGCTTATGATATCAACAACCCTGCCACTCGAAAAAATCTGTATGCCTAGCAAATTTAATTGATTGTTGAACATGAGGGAGAAAAACCAACTTACCTGAGCATGATTGTTGTTACCGGTGGGCAGAGGCTGTTCTTCCAGTCTCCTCTTTTGTCTTACACTTTATTCGACTATTCATAGGAATGCTGAAAAGGAGCAGATTTTAAGTACAGCAGATCATTGCAGTATGCAGCCTTGAACAAATATCGCTCGTTGAACAGGTATAATACAGGATATATATAGAATGATACAGAATTACATACTATCACATAACCGATATTTTTTTGGGCACAACTGCAGCAAGAGGACAATGCATCAATCGGTCATGAGATGAGAGACCCTATCGCACTGCAGATTGCATCAAATTCCTGCTTCCACCAAGCCAAAATCTCTAGATGTACCCAAGTGCATCAAATACCTGCTTCCACCAAGCCACAATCTCCAGATGCACGCAAGTGTCGCATATTAAACTTCAATTCTGCAACCAAGAGCTACGTTAGCACCCTTTTTTCAGTACGTTTCCGGGGAAAGAATTCTCAATTTTTCAAAAAGATTGATGTGCAATTTCTTCATCAACATGGTCTCTAAACAAATCAGGGGATTAGAACTTCTAGCAGGATATCCTTGCCATCAAGCTTTACACATGCAAGGAGTGAGGGGGTTCTCCCACAGGTCGTAGTTAGGGAATGTCCCCACTGGCAACCCAGTACGGGTTCGATGGGTGATAGTAACATCCTCTTTGAACGCTCCCCACGTCATGTAAGGGTTCCCAAAAGATTTAGACATTAGGCCCTTGTCTGGTTTTATGGATCTTTGTCGATGACCCATGTACCTCCGTGCCCCAATGATCAGTTTTGCAAAGTTTCCTCCATGGGTCATCACAAACACATCAGACTTTAAGCACACCAAGAAGTCAAGGGCTGCCAAGCTTGTCACGTGCTTCCTGAAAACAGCCAACTCCTCCTTTGTGGTTAAGTCCTCCTTTGTAACCTGTTATGAAACCTCAAAGTGAACGAATCAACTGTTAGAAAAGTGAACAATTCATTTAACTTTTTCATCCATGCTTGTACAAAAATCATCAGTATAAGAAGTCCAAGTGGCTTAAACAACTTTTAATACCCACTTTGAATAAGTTTTGTTGGCTCAATCCCACTAGCATCTTTATGAATCTATAGAAAGAAAGGCATAGGAGATCCCTTAAAGGGATTGAAACCCACTTTGATATTTTGAATATGTATATTAATATAAATATACATCCATCCCTAGCATTTGCAGTTGGTTCAAGGGCACATACAGTATCGATGAACTCACTCTTTGATGTATTAGACATGATCGCTAGTAAATGAATTCTGCCTTTTCCATTCAAAAAACAAATTGTCTTTACATGTAACTGGTAACTGGTAACTGGGAGGCACCCTTTGGTACCACTATCAATAAAAATTCCTTCTTTGCTGCTCAAAAAGAAAGAAATTGGAAGGAAGAACACACAAAAGGTGGCTGACGCATTTTATGAGGACTTCTTACAAGTTTTTTGATAAGATCTATCATATTTCAAATAGCAGGGCAAACAGTGATAAAATAGAAGGAACCGAAGATCTAATAACAGTGATAAAATAGAAAGAATTCAATAAAAATGCTAAGTTTCAGTCTGATTTCTTCAAGGCCGCAGATTGCGCTATAACCAGAACAAGAATGGAGCAGCTAAAATGATTTGATCACGATACTCTTGCAACTATTAATTATAGATTGCATATAAAATAACTATAAACATACTATAAGAAAATTTCAGTAAACCAGCACAAAAATGGATTCAAAGGGCTTACCAAATATGGGAACATGTTCCTTAACGGTGCCATCCTATTTTGTCCACCATAAACTTGGCCCGAAGCAACGTAAATCTGAGTCTCATTGGTATAGCCCAGTGCCCGAAGAATCACTGCCACTTCCCCAGGGTCAAGAGGGCACCTCCCTTCCTTTCGCTTTTGCAGGGCCAGCTGCCATAGGTGGGAACCATTCTGCCAGCCAAGTTATCACATAAATGAGAACCACATGATAAACAAGAGATAGATTCATGCACAAAGCGCAGAGAGACAGAGGGAGAGGGAGAGGGAGCGAGAGAGAGAGAGTATTGGAATGTTTCATTACAGGTCACCTTGTACCGTCGAGGCCATTCTTTTTTTCTGTACTCTGCCATTTTAGCTTTCTCCTCCCTTGTCCCCACAAAATCACAGAAAGATAGCCCTACCATCCCTTTTTCAAACCGAAGATGAAGAGCCCTGCAGGAGTAAAACTGTAAGGATCTTAGGAATTCAATCAACAAAAATCTTTCGAACACCAAATTATCAGTTTAACATACATATAAGGATTTAACCGTCCAGTTCGGTTTCGCATCCTTGATACCAATAAATCAGCCATTTGCTCTATCCCTGGAAGGAATTTCAGGGCATGATAGTTAACCCTACACCTTAGCCTGTTGATTTCTTGAGGGACATTATCATACCTGCCCCAAAATTCCAAAATTTAATATTGTACGAAAATACATAGAGTCATACACAAACATAATGAAGAGAGTGGCCAACAGGGTAAGCTACCCAAGCATACTGTTAGCATAATGGAAATTCATGGCATTTAGTAACCATTGACTTACCCAAGCCGATCAACAAAAGGTTTTAGGGACATTATCTTCTTCTCCCTGATTCGAGGCAGTACATTGTCAATGTAGAACTGCGCTGGTGCATACTTCGGAATGTTTTTCACTGTCCGCCTACAGAAAAAAAAAATCATATTCAAAGCCAGTTGCATTGGCATCCAACTGAATTTATATTAAAGTTATATATCGTCTATACTGAGTATCAACATACAACTGATCTCCATGCTAAATTTTCTCGAGCTAAGCATGAAATACACAGAGAAGTGAAACATGATTTGGAAAGGGAACCCTTGTCTCATAGAGGTGAAACAGTTTCAGGAAGAGTAGCATTCACTGTGTGTAGCAAGCAATAAATTTCAAGCATGCTACATACTTGTAATCATTATATGATTGAGTTTCCCTGTAACGACACGTCCTTACCTTAGAATAATAATGGCAACATGTTTTTACTAGTTGGGACAAGTAATTTGGATTATTTAACTTCAATCTCATCTTAGTAACTTTGGCTATCATACTTGCAAAAGCACTTAGACAACCACTAATTCAGAAGTCATACCCAATTTTTTAAAGGCCAAACCTTATGCTCGTGAATAACTCTGATTTATCTGTAAACCACTCAGGGATGTTGCGGACAATTCGCACATCATCCTTCAAGTAGTCAATGAAATGATCAACGTCAAAGATTTCCTCAAATTTCCTGCAGACAAATTTAGAGAAATGAACTTTAGAGTTTTGAAATGAAGACACCAGAAATCAACGGTGAATAACTTATCAATTGAGCATTGGAAGCAAAAATAAGGAAATTCCTCAACAAGTTAACTGCATATAATAAGTTGTGAGTGCAACCAAATAAGAGATTTTAAAAATAGACTTGACACAGAAAAGGTAACAATTAATCATTTTCAACAGACTTGAGTAGCCGTCTGAATTTAAACCACATGCCTATGTTTCAGCATTAACAACAAATTTCTAACTCCCACTTATACGCATTATCCACATTGAATGGTTGTCATATCCTGGAGCATAGAAGAAATCAAAGGCAACTAGTCCCTCATGGAAAAAAAAAGAAGAAGAGTTTTCCAGCTTATAATCAAAGTAGAGATAGAGCTAAAATATGAGGAATACGCAGCATCTACATTCATGGTATATGAACTTATTCCACATAAATTACAGGAATGCTTCACATCACAACATTCCCTCGTTATTTTTAAGCATGCATGCAATAGGCTGTCTGTTATGATGTGACAGATTACACTGATACTAAAATAACATAAGCATGATAACTCACGTTTGGTCTCCCCATATTTGGTCCTGCTTTAACACAGGCAGAATAAGAGTGGCATTCATAATTTTGGCCACAGCCACAGCATTGCATATCTGCAAACATAGAAAGACACTAGAATTATGTTCTTGTGAAACAAAGCCAAAACACGAAAATGAAACTATTTCCTTGAATAAAAAACAAATGATTCATCTAATTGAAAGACAATAAACATTGTTCAATGTAGCCTTGCTCCAGATATTCTAATTTTACCGCTGGTTAACCTTAACTCACAAAACACTATAGTCAGTCAGCCATGGTACATGCCAATTGGCAAATAATTTATGGGTTCGCAAAAGAAGATCCCGAGGCACAGAAAGCAACGCGGGAGAAAACCATTTCTGAATTTTCTAAAGGTAACAAAGAATTGGGCTTCATAAAACCCAACAGAAAACACTTCTCCTCCATTTTAGGCAGCAAACCACAAAAAAAAAAAAAAAAAAAAAATTCGAATACATAGGAATATACACAAAAAAAAATATGTTTCAATACACCAAGATTTGGGGGAAATATGCAAAATTTAAGGACAAATCAAAGAATTTTGTATTTTATCAGCATTAATTCCTCAGGAACACCGGAGCATTCTTCAATGTGGGATAAATTCTTTCAAACCTTTGCATAGGTTAGGCATTGAAAAACAAGGGTTTACGCATCAAGGCATGTCAACAGAATCAGCGAATTAATTAGAGATGCCAGGTTGGGCATTGAAAAGCAAGGGTGCACGCATCAAGGCATGTCAACAGAATTCATACCGCAATCCTTTGCTGATTCAGACCGCCTTCAGCATGAATAAATACATAACCATTTGTTTCATTTTCAGAAGGAAGATCTGCAGAGTCAAGTAACGTGACTAAGCTAATGTTACCATGGGAATGGAAGGTGAACATTAAAGGTAGACTTGATTTGATCATATGATTTGCACACTAGTTGAATTGATTTCCATCAACAAAAGCCCAAAATCACCTGCTAAACCACTATTATGGCGTTCAGCACAAGGCTTCCAAGAAGTTGTTGCGAAGTATGGATTCTCCCAGAGTAAAGTGCGATCACTGACCTAAAAATGGCAAAAGAGGAAAGAGGAAAAAGGAAAAAATAAATATAGCCCAACCCAAATCATTAAAGCTAATACTTAAGACATTCCAATCATGCTTATGATCTTTCAAGGACACTTACGTGTGGACAGTGAAGCACGACACCGTCTTTTTTACACAAGTATGGATCATTCTACAATTAATTGGGAGGAAAAAAGTCAGTGACCAAAGAAAGAAAAAACTATATCTTCTATGTTGCAACTATGCGCCCTAGAACAATAAATTGAAATTCATTCACACTATACAAAGAGCTGCACTTTATACATGGATACATATCCCCAATTCTTTACACCGCCTTTGGATGTACGAAACACTCAAAGAATATGATAATTCTATGCTAAAAAAGTTCAGGTCAGTGCAACATGCAATACTTTTACTTAATTATAGAACGGGAAAGTGATTGCATGATAAAATAAATCCTTGTTATATTGTACAATGCGTATAAGGTGTAAACCCAAAAAACAGTCAAACTATACAACATACTACAAATTCATAATCTTCAGTCTAGAACAAATTCAAAACCTGGTTCAAACCGATAGTAGTAACCACATTCACTTTTTCTCCACCCTACACTACAATTTCGTTTCTCTTCCTAGCAGTGCAAATCCCAAAACGCAAAATACCATTATTCATGAAAATACTCACCAATTGGTTATAAATAAAGAAAATCAAGATCGCCGCACCAACAGCGAGAAAGCACATCGAAATCCTGGAGGCGTGTTTAGAAACCCTAGGATCCTTACTTAGGAAGGGAAAGATAGAATCAAAACTGCACCACAACAGGCGGTCACGATCTCGAGAGGCGTGTCGGGTTCGATCCTCGCTGTCGTCCACATTTGGGAGCTGGTCACGAACTAGAGGAGAGTTTTCCTCGTCGCGCTTCATGGGAGAAGATGAGGCTCGGCTCTCGAGGGAGCCCGACTGCCTCAGCTCCGCAACTACTCGCTTCGGACTGAAAGTTGCCAGCTTTATTGGCTGTCTGAATTACTGAGATTTTTGTTACTGACGATGGTGAAGTTTCTTCTGCTGTTAATCACTGGGCCGTCGCGATCGAGCTCGGGGATTTGATAGGGATAGTAGAGGAAATAAAGTTCCAAAGCGTGGTCATTTTAGGAAAGTTCACTCATACCTTGCAAAAACTCTGTTTCATGTCGGTTCTGGGTCGGACAGTGTTTATGAAATATTTACACTTCCGGACCCTAGTTTGAATTGAATTTTAAACGTGTTTAATTAATTAAACTCAGATTGATTTAAATCCAAACAAGTAAATCGAACAATAACCTAAGTCCGAACAAGTAAATCCGATAAAATTACCATAATCATTTGAGTTTCCATTTTATCTGACACAGCAACACCTAAGGTGCCAGATTAGCAAATGTTAAAACAGAAGAAAGAAAAAGAAATAACAGCCCTCAGTGCTTATTCTAGCTTTGATTTGCTTTCCCATAACTACAGTTTAATTCAATATTGTTTCCTGTACATGGTTTCTGTAGTAATACTTTGATTTCCCTCACATCACACAAGCAGATAAGTTATGTATACTGCCTGGGATGCTCAATCACCTTTACCAACTGTAACATACCAACAGGCTACTAAGACATTCACAAAGAGAGATCATGATTCGAATTAATGGATGCAATAGCGTATTCTCTCCCCGATCCCTCTCAACAGTGGCTGCTCTGTTCCAACTTTTGAAATGAGAAACAGTTGAGATGGCTAAGAAACTCCTCTGGCTCTGAACCCTTTACTAACTGCAACATACCAACAGGTTACTAAGACGATCACAAAGAAAGATCATGAACCGACAGCAAATTCTCTCCCCGATCCCTCTTCAACAGTGGCTGCTCTTTTCCAACTTTTGAAATGAGAAACAATTGAGAAGGCTAAGAAACTCCTCTGGCTCCAAACCTATTACCAACAACATATCAACAGGCTACTAAGGCGTTCACAAATAAAGATCGCGAACCGAAATAATGGATGCAACAGCGTATTCTTTCCCTGATCCCTCTCAACAGTGGCCGCTCTGTTCCAACTTTTGAAATGAGAAACAGTTGAGATGGCTAAGAAACTCCTCCGGCTCCAAACCTTCTACGACTATCTGCATATAAGATGAATAATTCCAGATAAAAAGTTAAGTACCAAACCACATCAGAGAAAATATTTGTAATACATTTGGTTCTAAAAAAGTTACCAAACAGCAAAAGGCATGGGGTGAGAGAGAGATTAGCAAACATCAACATACCATAATCAAGTTTTCTTTTTTCTTTTTTTAAACTAGACTGTAATAACTCCAGTTTATAAAGACTAAAACCCACAGGCAACTTGAGCATCCACTCATTGTTTTTATGGCAACAAGAATAATATTTTCAAGCTTGTGAACAGTACTAAAACCAGGCAGCAAAACATCGATGGATGCAGAAACCAAAAGAAAAAAAAATCTCTCGTAATACAGGAGAAGTAATTACCTTTACAGGAACATTCACTGGAAAACCCATTTGATCCAGAAAGTTGCGACCGATCATCTCCCATTGCAGATGACTATTCTTGCAAGTTCCATCTGTGTTTATAGATTGATTAAGCTCTTCTTCACACAAAACTTCATGCCCGAGCCACACAAATAAATTACAAGGATTATCTGAGTCCAAGCCAACATTTGGAGCCAATAACATATAAATTGACTTAGCATCACGCTCACAGAAGAAATTCATGTCCACTTTATTCATGGCAGGCCACTGGTAAAGAATAGGTGCCGTAGGTCTAATGATCCCATCGCTTGATGGACAGTGAACCTTACCAGACACCTCTTTGGATTCAATCTCACCTTCAGAATCTTTAACAGCACTAGCAAGCAGAGAGCCTAACACTAGCTCTTCACTTTCATTCTCGATTTGATCACCATGAGCATCGATCATCATGTCGTCATCAATGTCGGGTAGAGAAAAAGACCATGACCTTATCAGTTTTTTCGAGCCTTGAGATGGTTCATCTACTGATTGTAAAAACATATGGGGTGGAGGATTGCTCCCTCTACGTTCTGCAATAGAGAGAGAACTCTCCTTACATGGAAAACAAGTATTTGCCGATCTCAAAGCTGAAAATGCATCTGTAGGCGAAGGAGCTGCTTTCTGATAGGGTCGACAGTGGTCGCATGAGAAAGCAGTTTTAACAGAAAATGGATCTACGGCCTCCAAGCCAGAAGGTGAGGGTTGTCGAGACAAGTCAGACCAATTAGAAGATGAGGGCGAAAAGGCAAATGAGCTGGAGGAGTAATCAGATGTTGAAGGTGAAAGAGTAGGGGATTTGGAACCAAACTTTGGGCTCCTGTCTCGTAAGCAAGAAAAAGAATCTGGAGAACAATAAGAAGACCTTGGTGGTAATGAAGAATCAGTAAGAGAAATAGAGTATTCGGCTTCCTTACAAGTATCACTTATCCTACTTGGACTGCTGTCTGGAAAACAATCAAAGGAATCAGGTGAGCGACATGCAGAAGGTGACAATGGTGATGAACACTCATTTGGGGAAACAGGGTATTCCACTTCTTTCGAAGCATCTATGTCCATATGGGATTCCTCACTGAATGGAAAAGTCTCACAATTCACTTTAGCTGAAGTGACAAACTCTTTCATCGTACCTTGGGCAAACTTCTGTCTTAGTCTGCTCCATCCATTTTCTCTGGCAGGCAGGCAAGTTTCTGAACCAGTGTTTGATACTGAAAAGGGTGGAACGACTCCACCAGCAAGGGCCTTGTGGAAGAGTTCAAAGTCCATATCATATTCATCAACCTTCCTTTCTCCAACCCTAGTATGAACAGCTGCAGTTGTCTTATTATTCCTGCAAGGCATGGCTTCTTCCTTGTCTATCTCCACCTTGTTGCAACCATCTGCCATGAATTGTCCACAAGCAAGAGCTTCCCAAAATTCTGGAGGCTCCTCCCCCTCTTTAATGCTCAATGTTGGACCTTGTGCTCTTTCATACCGGATGACTTGATTGGCAGCCACTGCAGCCTGATTTGACATTGCAAAGCTGCAATTCTTCCCCAACCAAACATATATAGCAGAAGTAATATGCACGATGAATGCCCCACGCGAATCAAGCCCTTTTACACCTGGGCGGCTTAACATTTTTGGTACCAAATGAAGAGGATCATATGATGAGTGCGGGGCCATCCGATACATCCTAAGCACAGAATTTGGGCTGGCAGGTGCGGCATGCACCCGCTTCTGGCACTGCAGAAGCTGGCAAGTAAAACCCATGTTTGGATTAGTTACCCCTCTCGCTGCTTTTACATATTGAAATGCGTCTTCAAAGCTTTGCCCCTCCCTCCACATGAGGTATGCAATGGCCAACGATGTTGACCGTGAGACTCCCTGGCAACAGTGCACCAAAACTCGCCCACTTTTCTCTCTAACATCCTCAAAATAATCAAACACATCATAGAGAATGCTAGTAATATCCTCTGAGGAACTATCTTGCAACCAAAGTGTCTTGTATACAAGATCACTCTTAAAATACTCAGGACACACAAAACCAACACAATTCAGAACATGTGTAATCCCATTCTGCCTCAAAATCTCGCGATTCTTTGCCACAGCATCACTTCCTAAATAAATGTGATCAGCAATCCTTGAGCATTCCTTATCGAAAAAGGCAAGCTTATCTTTCTTAAACTCGAATTCTTCCACTGTTGATTGTCCTGGAGTAGACTTATCAAGGGCCTTAATTGATTCTCTTGGGGTTTGAGGATTTGGCCACACACCAAGGTCATCAGAGCCAGCCTTCGGCCACTCCTGAACGGGGCGGCGCGCGATGGAAAGAGGCTGCAGAGGTGGCAAACAAGCTCTAGCTTTGCTGTTGGTTTGGGGTTTGAGGTTAGGTCTGTTTGGTGACCGAACACTCCATGAAACAGACCGAAGATAAGCCCTCCGGGCACCACCACCGGCAAGCCGGTCCTTGTCTTCCTGGCCTAACATCCCAGAAAGAAACCTAACGAAATTCTTCAGAATAAATTGTCCATACCCATTTGAGGATTATTCCTGGAAAGCCTATAGAAAGCGCCAAATTGGAATCTTTGACAATGAATAGCTGATTTTGATATCTCGGTCCATCCCTTTAAGCCTGCACTTTTTCTTCACCTAAAACCCTTGACCCACTCTCCCTCTAGAACTCTCAATTTCGAATCAAGAAGAAAAATCAAACACGAAAATATGACCAAGTAAAAGCTTATGGGGCCTATAACAAAGATTCAAACAACAAGAGACTAAGAGAGACAAAAATATAAAGTGAAGGGAAGTGCAAGAGAAATTGCAACGGCATACCCATTTGTTTAATATAGTTGAGATTGTTGAAGAGAGACTTGCTTGAAGTAGCATGAAAGAAGAACCATCTCTACGTGGACCAGACCATTAAAACCCTAAACAACTTGCAGAGGAATACGGTGGGGAAGTGAAGAAGTGGGTGTGAGTTTTTGATAAACGGTAAACGAGTTAGCGGTTGGACTCACCAATAGCTGGTTGGGTTGGGTTTGGTTTGAAGGGGTCAGAAGGATTGACTGTTGTCCAAATTTGACTCTCTGACTGCTCTAATTGAGAACCAATTGAACAACAACTTGCAACCACTTGTGGCTCTTCTTTCCAACCCCCATCAAACACTCCACTTGCATAGAGACGACAAATAAGATTAATTTATCGGATAGAGACAAAATTAAACAATTAGTACATACTTCAACAAGTTTATGGTTGTACTACAAACCAGACATTCCACAAGTTCCTGATCAAGGTCTTTTAAGCAAGCATACAGTCTTTCTCCATGAGATGAGGAATAACGCAAAAAACAGCTCTCCCTTTAAAATGTGTGGACTTACTTTGATACAAGAAGAAAAATGCTACAACATATATTGCCAGGATAAATTTATTTGACATGGAGCTTCTCCAAACAATTGATTATTTACAAAAGCTCAACCAAAGCAAAAGCTTTATAGAAAACCAAGATTCCTGGTTAGGCCCCTTCACTGAGACAAGAATACGTGCAATCTAGAAGAGGGGACATGTGCAAACACTGTTTGTGGTGATCAACAAACCAGACTCTCCTTAGTATCTCCTGTAGTCATCCCTGAAGAAGGGGTGTCTAAGGGCCTCATGAGCGGTTAATCTGCTGGAGGGATCAAACCTAAGGAGACCTTGCAGAAGGTCAATAAGCTCCCCAGCGGAGTGATCAACATGCTGCATCACTAGATTCTGCAAGGAAAAAATAGATTCTAGGAAGTATTTACTCTGTAAATATGATGCTAATACAGATTTGTTGCAAATCGAAAACATCTGGACATGGGCCAACAAAAGCAAAACATGGCAGATAGATAATCACACCTGAAGGCGGGGTAGCTTCAGAACAGCTCTTATGCTTTCCCTTGAGGTTGCGCCTTCTGGCCAGTCCAACCTACCCCTTCTAACATATTTCTCAGCATGCCGGCTGAACCAAAAAACATGAAAAAGAATTAAGTTCTCACATGACATTATATAACATTAACATGGAAGTTCTCTTTAGACTGTAAATAATAGCACGAAGTCCTTAAAAGAGCCCGCACTCTGCTCTTTTCAACATGTGTGGTGGTAATGGCCCCAAAACCCTCTCCATCATGGCCAGGTGCTCTAAGTTCTCATGTGTCTGAAATAAAGCTTCTCCCTGGAAAAAAAAAGAGAGAAAGAAAATGCTTCTCAGATCTTCGTTCATCAAATTGGTCATGATAGAACCATTTGTCCCAGTCATCAATGCATTTCTGAGAAGTATAAACGCACCGAGCATAACTCTACCAAGATACAACCGGCACTCCACATATCACATGGATAACTCCATCCAAGACCTAAAAAGAGGGGTAAAAACTTAAAACGAAATTTGATAAAGTGATTCATCAAGAGGAAAAAGGGTAGCAGTAAACAGTAAAATACCAAGGATAACTTCAGGTGCACGGTAGTGCCTAGTTGAGACAATATAATTGTGATCTTGTTCCTCGTAAGCTGTGCTGCCAAAATCAATGACCTTAATAGCACTTGATTTTGGCAACCTCTTGTAGCATACTCCCTCAGTTAGTGACCTCAGTGTAACCTAGGATGATTTAGAAAATTAGAGATCTGAACATCAAATGTTAAAAGAAAGAAGCTAAAAGTCTTAACGCCCCAGCCCATCCCCCGTACGGAAGGAAAATTGAAGAACCTGGAAAGTAGAATAGCTATCATTACATTTAATAAACAAAATTGTCTAAATCTTTCAAGAAACAAAATTTTCTTTTGAATGGCAAATATTACAAGATAAAGCATACCTTGTAGTCAGGTATCTTTACATATTCTGGAGAAACAAAAAGTATGTTTTCAGGCTTCAGGTCAGTATGGATGAGTCGCAAATCATGCATGACTGCAAAGAATTCACAATGACAAACATGAGCATTTTTATAATAACCTTATCATCACACTTATCACTATCACGATGATGATGATGACTGCATTCACAGGACACAAATGAATGCAGTGTAATTAGTGAATTAAAAAGTACTTTTCAACAAACAGACACAACAACCATGAAGGTCACAAAAATGTACAACACAAATAAAATTGTTGCCTCCAACTTGAATAAGAATAAGAGAAATAGCAGAAAGTAACAGTACACACATGCCACACATTCCAAAAGTTGTCTGCCAAGCTCGCGGACAAGATCAACCGGAAATGGGCGGTAATTATTTTTCCGAAGAAAATCGTATAAGCTTGGACCAAGCATCTCAAACACCTGTGCAAACCATTTAAATTCACCACAGATCTTAACCCCCAAATATAAAGTTGGGGAAAATCATCTTACCACAAATCAATCATATACTTACGATACAAATATGGTTACGATAGTCAAACCAGTTCCGTATTTGTACACAACTGCAAAGAATAAACTCGCTTAACTGCTGACTACAAGTTCACCTCAAAATTGATTGAAATACATGAAAATGACTGTGCATGAATAATACTTACCGACTTCCATTCCCATCATACTTTCGGAGAAGTTGGAGCACATCAATTTCAACCATTGCTGCTTTGCGGTATTTCCTAATACTCCGCACTACTTTTATGGCAACCAGCTCTCTTGTCTCCCGATCCCAACATTCCAAGACCTGACCAAAGGTGCCTGAAGAGCGCAAAGGATGTAAAGTAAGGGTAGTCAAGTATGAATTAGACATCCCCAAAATAAATAAATTCATCAATAGGAAAAGCTGCGAGAATCTTACCTTCACCAATTTTTCTGTGGATCTTATCTGCAAGTAGCAAAACAAAAGAGTGTCAAAAGCAAAGAGAACCATGAAAGTTTCAGACAAGGAACCAAAATTCGAAAACAACACATCAATCATAGAGGTAAAAATAAACAACTCCCACGCAAAAAAGGTAGGGTCAGGAAAGACAATATGTACACAACCTTTAGGGTCGCACTTAAACATCAAAGCATAAACTTCAAAAAAAAAACTCACAAATTCATCACATAAAATTGTAGAAAAATTTTAATGTACACTGCCATAGATAAAGAGCAATAACTCTAAGGGAAAAAAAGAGGAGAACATGCTAATTTGTTTATTTTTCTTTCTTTCTTTCTTGAGTAGGGGTGTCATCATTCATCTCTTACAATGCAAAAAGAGACTTGACTCCATGGATTTCAAATACGCTCAATCTAAAGTCAAAATCAAAATAGAGTGGGAACATCAAAATACCAAGATCAACAAAATAGCGTGTTCTCTTCTTAAAATATAGCACGCCGTATAGGCACACAGATATATAAAATAAAGATTATCAATAGTGATGAAGTGTAATTACAGCGAGAAGTTAAATTTTCTCCGAGAGCAAATACGTAATGGCCATCTTTGTCATCATCTCGCCAAGGGGGTGATCCTTTTTGAGCTAATCCCTTTACATATAGACTGGCATTGTCTGTGAGTACCCTCGATGGTTGAAAGCTTGTCCCATTTCCAACATCTTGCCCACTAAAAATTCCTGACTGAGCCTACAGACATTCATTCATATTCCACTAAGCAGAAACAAGTTTAAGCAAATTACCCCCAGCCCTCAGTTATTCATTTACATGATCTCCCCCATGCATCTTTTGTCAAGTATATGTAAATCGAGTGAAATGCAAATATAAATATGTCACTGGATCTAGATCTCTAAGAGTAAATAAAAATAAACATCAAGTGGATAGAGGATAAAGGAAAACGTAGACTACAAAAGGGCAACACTAAAAAAAATTGCATCTTTATAATAGGTAAAGCTTCAATTTTTTAGAAAGATTTCATCAAGATCTGAATGGACATGACTAGATATCCCAGGAAATTTTCCTAGGGGCCAATTTTGAGGAAAAAAAATCAGATCATTGATTTATGTGTTCCCTTAAAATTTCCTCGAATTTCCATTGTCCCAAAAAAAATTTAAATTGAAACTTTCAAAGATCAACAATTTCTACAAAATTCAATTATAATTGATCACTACATACTACACAAACAAGAAGGTGAAATTCAAGCAAAAAAAAGTAAAATCCAGCGCCTATAAATCTCCCGCAATCTAAACAGAAATATCGTAAATCTGTAAATACAAGCATTACGATAATAACATAACAAAATTCACAGGAAAAGATTTAAGACCCATCCGGAAATTTTTGCTGCAAAATACCTTTCACATCAGCGAACTGAGCTAAAACGAAAAATAAAAACATGTAAGACCACAAACCAAATGCAATAGAAACGAAAAGAAAGAAAGAAAGAAAGAAAAATTACCTTCTGATGGGCTTGAGGGATTTCCCAACCAACCCTAGGCCTCTTTCGGGGACGACGATCCACGTAATTGTGAGAAAATTCCGTGAAATAGTCCATCTCCATTCGATTCAAACCCTGATCCGACTCTATCAATCAATTCAATTATATCAAGAGAGACGGAGAGGGAGAGGGAGAGGGAGAGTGAGAGGGAGAGGGAGCATTGAGGACACGAAGGAGCGTCTCTCAGGAGATGATAACCCTAGTCCTGCTTGCTGTCGACAGTCGTTGGGTAAATCCGCACCGTTTCTTTTTTTAAGGAGTGAATCCGCACCGTCAACTGGCACATGTAAAGTTCATAAACCACTATGGTCGACTCTACTGGAAATCAACCGGAATTAATTTACTTTTACTTATTATCATTTATTTATTATTATCTGTTTTTCAAGCTAAGAATATGCTCTTTCATCCTCGTCCCATTATACAATGCATTGATTCTCTAATTGAAAATATATATATATATATATATATATATTCCAATATTTTATTTTTCCATAGATAATATAGAGAGGGGATGGAACTTGCCACTTAGGCAAGTGGTGACTGGTGAGCATGCCCCAAATATTTGTCTTGAAAAAAAAAGGGAAAAACTACTGAAAAAGTATGTAAATAGTGATTAGTTTGTGTATCAATATGTCATTTTATTTCTTTGCATCTTTCAACAAAATTACTTGTTGTAATTTTATTAACAAGATAATCCTCTATCAATACTCTTCTGACCAGGCGTTATGTTTTGAGTTTTGACTCAATTTATCAAGTGAGAAATTTCTGTGCATGAGAGTTTCATTTCCCTGAGTTAAATCGATTTCGGATGTAAACACGACAAACTTATATATAGGGTGGCTCTAAAGGAAAAAAAGAAGAAGAAAGAGAAGCTAATCATGTATCATTAAATTTTGCATAAATTTTAAGTATTTGAATCGATTCATTTTTACCAAATACAAAATAAGTAATAAAATATTAAGTTATGAGTCAAACAAATGGGTTTAAGATGGGTCAATAAAAGCCCACTAAAATGAAACATTTTGTAGTGCACTTGGACTTTTTGTCAAATAACAAGCCCAGAAGGTCAATAAAATGGGCCTATCGAAGGGCAGATAGCATAGCCCACTACATAACGAAATGGGCCGCTACAGAGCTTTGGACTCATAGCATTCGTGCCTTCTTCCAATTAGTGATCGATTGACGATAAGAAATGGATCAAACAGTGTTTTATAAAGACATTCATACCTTCTTCCAATTGGGTTTTAGGGTTTGGCGAAATCAAGATTTAAATTATTTTTTTTTAATGTAGATTTGTGCTTATGATTCTTGTCTATCATGATTTCTATTTAGCAGGAGCAGATACGCGTTGTTGATTTGTGTGATGATTGAATCATAAGCACAAAAGTATGGCCGTGGAAGGAACAGATGATCTTAGTCTGTCCCTCGGAGGAGACTTCTCTGGCTTGCACTAGTCAAGTTACATAAGAAGATAACACAAGCTAAAGAGCCAAACCTGATATCGATACACACAGGTACACCTATTCTATCTGTCTATATTTACATTTGAAATGAATATGTATGTTTTTTTCATGTGAATTTCCTGTAAGAAATGGTGCGTACCTTCCTATTGATTATAATTATATGCTTAATTTCCAAGATTTCTGGTTGTTGGTTGTGCGAATGGATGTGTTGAACATTGTTAATTATCAAAACTATGAAGACTAAGCAGATAGTTGTGTGATTTCAAGCTAAAGACAAACAAACTTATAAAATTCATAAAAATAGGTTACACATCTTGCTCCTTAACTTTCCTGTTTGGTTTTAAAGCTGAAATTGTTGTTGTTGTTTGAGTAGCATGTTCATATATTGGATGGTTACATTGTCGTTCAAGCTTTTGCAATTCGAGTCTACGATCCTCTCAATATGGTGACTAACTGACTATCAATCCAATTTGAATGTGAAACCTAAGATGTTGCCTGTAACTTATTATATATATTTTGGTTAGTCATGTAACCGACCCCAAACTTTTGGGATATATGCTAGGACGATGATGGAATTCATATAGTTTTTACATACATTACATTACATATGATCGACTTAACATAAAAGCAGCTCATTATTCTATCCACGAGTAATGATCTTCAGCTTGTGTTATTTACTGGTAATGACTCAAGGTAGTTGACAGGGACAAGGTTGAGACCAGTCTTTTTGGAAACAGTGAGGCTAAGGCCAACTGTTTCTTCCATGTTGAGCTCCTCCTCCTTCAACCCACTAGGAAATTTCCAGTCAAAGCAGTACAAGAGATTTGCAAGTACAAGCTCCAGTGTTGCTGTTGCCAGATTTATCGCAGGGCAGATTCTTCGACCAGCTCCAAATGGCAAGAACTCAAAATTTTGCCCTTTAAAATCAATGGAGCTATCATCAAATCTTTCAGGGATGAACTCTTCAGGCTCCTTCCAGTAGTTTGGGTCCCGACCGATTGCCCAAGCATTTACTTGGAGAAATGTTTTGGGATATATATTGTAATCGTTGACTTTGAAGTGTGAAATGACTTCCCTTGGAAGTAGAAGAGGAGCAGGAGGGTGTAATCTCAGAGTTTCTTTGATTATCATATTCAGGTATGGGAGGTGTTCAATGTCACCTTTGATTACGCTTCCTTTATTTCCTATATAATTTCTGACTTCACTTTGTGCTTTCTTCATCAGTTTGGAATTCCTTATAAGTTCTGCCATCGCCCAGATTACAGTAATTGCACCAGTGTCTATTGCTCCCAAGAAGATATTCTGATATACAATTAGCATCATTGGTAAGTAGAAGGGAATCTGGATTCAATATTGATAACCGGAAATTCATAGTCTATATATGCATTTGTATATATCTTTTTATGTACATATGATAGATTTAATAACTGTCTAGTTAGATATAGAGATTAAGTATTAAAGAGGGCTCATCAATGCAACAGCATATCCATGGTGTTTAAAAGATAGCAGCAGAACATTGAGTGCAGGATATATAAATTTTGGCAGCTTACCAGGAGGACGCCTTTGATATTATCTTTTGTGAGCCTAGTTGTCCTATGCTCTGTTTGATCTCTCTGCATTCTTATCATCAAATCAACAATATCTTCCTGGTCTTTTTCTGCATTTCCAGATGCAATATGATCTTCGATTACATGTTCGAAGAAAGAATCCATCTTGTGGAAAACTCTGTCAAGCCGCGCTTGGTGACCGGTAAGCCTGTCAACAATCCAACCTACATATGGCAAGTATTCTTGTGCGGAAAAGCTCCCCAAAACGGCCTCGCACTCATGAACCACTTCATGAAATCTATCGTGATGTAAAGAACTTCCTTGAAAGCTCCTCCCAAAAGCTATCCTGAATATTATACCAGCAGTGAGAGAAAACAACTTCTGAGTAAGATCAACAGGAGTTGCGGACGACGCTGATTGAAAGATTGAGTTCATCAGAGCAGCTACTTCTTCTTCTCTGATGGACTGGAATGATTGCACCCTTTTCGAGCTAAAAAGCTCAAGAACACAAATTTTCCGCAAATGTCTCCAGTAATCACCATATGGTGCAAAAGCTACATCGGAATAATTGTAGGTGAGTCGCCCCGCGCCCACCAAGGAAGGTCTACTACAACAGGCAAGATCGTGAGTTTTTAAGACCTCTCTTGCAGCATCAGCAGAGGAGATTGTAACAGCCGGTAGATGACCGAGCTGAAGCGACATGACAGGACCATACTTCTTGGAAAGTTGCCACAAAGATTGGTGAGGCAATGCACCAAGTTGGTGTAAATTTCCTAAAATTGGAAGCTTTGGAGGGCACGGTGGAAGCTGCTTCTTTTCCCTTGTTTTCTTCTTCAAGAGAATAAAAAGAGGGCAAAGTAAGATAAGAGTTAGAGGAAGCCAGACTGCTAAGGTATGCATAGCCATCGGAAGGACTAAAGATGAATGAACTTCATCTGAATGGTATTATGCTACGTCTCAAACCTCTTAAATACACCAGCAATGTAGTAAAAAAAATCTCTGAAATCAGCTTGTCTAAGGAATCATTGTGGTTATTATGGGTTCACTTTCTACCTTCAATAATTTTCATTTACTTGTAAATAATGATATGCCGTGCAATCCAGATTCTGCTCTGACTAGAGGTGGCAGAGGAGCTAGAGGCGGAGCCGTTGTGGGGTGTTTTAAGGCAATTGGGAAAAGGATGATTCAAGAAGGTTGTCCTTGTCGTTGACAAATATGTAAATTTCTGTCGAAGCGAACATGATTGGACATTAAAAAAGATTCTTTCAATGATGGTAGGACTAGGGCTGATATAAGTATTGCTTAGATACGAGAGTAGTGATATATTGATTAGGAGGGCAAAATTTATTCCTTAATCAACCAATAAATTTTATAGGTAGTGGTCTATTGGATTTGTTGTTGGTTACAACTAAGTCATGTGTGGATGATGATTTGGTTTGTGTGGTTGATTAAGGAAGATATGGGCCTGTTGGATAATGATTGGATTTGTATGGTTGGTTGAGGAAGATATGTGTCTGTTGGGTTGGGCTCGTATTGTTAGTGGAGGAAGGTTAGTGAATGCAGCAAATAATATGGTGATTGCAAATTGTAATAGCATGAAAAGTCAATTTATGATGCAGGAAAAAAAATCTTAAAAAGAAATAACAATAATAATACTAAAAAAATAAATTCCGTTGCTTGACCATTTCATGCAAAATCAAGGGTAATCGTGTTGTAAATCTCGTCCCACTCACATTAATTATATTTTTTTGCTTAAGGTTTACTGATTCTCGTTGATGTATAGATTCCACACGGCTTTGGTGGTTATATAAATTAATAGCTTGAAACAATTGATAACAAAAAGGAGCAACGCACACAGTAAAAGATAGAATCAAAAGTTCACTTCAGCCGACCGTCACTGCCATATGACGTATAAGTAAACCAACCAAAGCAATTGCTGCAAGACCTCAGAGATGAAACAAGTTCTGCTAACAAGGGAGCCTTGAAGAATGGAAGTGCCATAACCTACAATTTGAGGAATTAGTAATTTGGAAGTTCATACTAAATACAAGAAAGAAGGTGAAAGATTATAATCAGAAAAGGGGTTCAGAAAGCTCCATTTCATTTGAACTCTGTTGGTGGGTGTCAGGCCTATAAGAGCCTACAAAGTCCAGCCCCAGCCACTGCCATGGCCAACATATATATCTAGGGCCATGTCGACCCCTGGAATCTTCTCTGTTTTCAAACTCTTCAAGCTGATGGCTGAGCTCCTCTACCCTTTCTCTCAGCCTGGATGCTCTCAGGTCTGCCAGTCTCAATGATTTTTCAGCTGCATCTCTTGCTGCCATGGCTGCCGCTGCTGTCTCTTCTTTGAATCTCAATTTCTTCTCTGAATCCAACATGGCCTGCCTCGCTTCTTCAAGTTCCTGTTTAAGTGCTGAAAACTGCAGTACACAGCCAATGCCTAATGTTACATGCATGTGCATGATGCATAAATTTTCATGGCAAGTTGGCAATCAATTAAAAGACCTCGAGAATGGTAAATCAATCTTGGCTGTAAAACATCCAGCATCCTTAAGTTTCCTATAGATATAATAAAGATTAAAGATCAAATCATGCAAGTAAGAAGATCCATTATATCTTTGAACGTCTCAATTCGCTATGGTTAAAGAAAGAATAAACCTCTAAGTGCAACCCCACAAACATTTGCAAAAATTTGAGTCACGTTTGTTCTCAAAACCCTTGATCATTTACCACTTTAACAAATGAATCCTGTTCTCAACAAAGTCAATAATCGTTTGTTTCTTAATTAAAAAATTCCCAGACGTATATAATATCCAAGCATCTTACCCATACTTCATTTGAAGTGCCACAACAGAAATTACTTCCTGCTCCCAAGTTTCTTTCCTTGAATTTGCAAGAAAATTTACTTATTATTTTCAATTTTTATTCCAAAAAATCTAACCAGAATACCTTATTCGACAGCCAAATGATCTAACAGCAGATGCACTTCGCCAAAAAGTGGCCTCCAGACACGCCTCAGGTAACTATTTGAATGTTCAATACCTAATTTCTTATATAAATGCAAAAATTACAGCCATGCAAAAAGCATTGAGCATATCAAAACTTAAAACTTGGAAAACATACCTGTGCTACAAACTCCTGCTCAACAGCTCGCCCAGCAGCAGCCTCCTGCTCTGCTGCAACTTTCCATCTCGCAATTTCTTCTTCAGTGGCAGCAATGTCCATCATAAGCCCTTCAACCTGCAAGATGGAATGAAAGAAGACAAAGTTCAACTACAAATTGGACAAAAGTGCATGAGTTAAATAATCCTTGGGTTTCTGTGAAAACTAGGGTAACAAATAGCATAATGTCTTAGTCTTACAATTCAACTACTTTCTACATGGCCTTGAATCGCAATAAGTGAAGCGACAAAGTTTTCAACTGCCAATGAAAGATCAAAATCTTACACTTTCATTCGCCACTCTTTCCTTCTCTTCAAGTTCCTCTATTTGGTGGATCCTATCAGTGAGATCCTTGGCTTGAGCCTCTACATGCGCTTTAACTAAACTTGACTCTGCCCTTAATACAGTAAAGCACGAGTACCAAAGAAACACCTGGTCAGCAAAGGTAAAAGATAAAAAAATTCACAGTCAAAATGGAGATTTATGGGTGCAGAAATGATAGAAAGTACCGTAATTCCTCCACAGAATGCTGCAGCTCAATTATCTCAAGTTGAGAAGCCTTGACAATATTTTCCAGGGCACCAGCCTGGGCACAATATCATACATGTCAGTGACAAGTATTTAAGATAGACAACCGGGTTTAAAATTCAAATCTATTCAACAGCAAGTGACAGTAGATACACCTACCAAAGTGTATATTTCATCCTCTGTCTCTGGAGAATCTGTGCTAAGATGAGGATATGGAGTTTGTCCATCTCCAAGAAGCTTGTTAAATTTAAAATCTATCCCAGCCTCTCTTAAACCATTCTCAGCAGCTGTAAACAGCTCATTTGTCTTAGAAGAAGGATCTAATGTCATTTTCTTTGACAAAGCACTCCTAAGTAACGAACCGATATGCTCTTTCTCCTTGACTAATCGACCCACTGTTTCCTTCAAACCCTTTGCTTCACGACGGTTCTCCTCTACTAAACCCCTAGTTTTTTCAACAACTCCTCTTGCCAACTCATAAATAGATTCCAACCCTGCTAAACAAGCACGTACATTTTCTTCCACGTCTGTTTCCTGTGGCAGAAATAAGGATTCCGACAATTCTGAATGATCAGTTGCATCAACTATCTTTATAACTTCATACATCTGGTCATGAATTTTCGAAACAAAACTCAATTGATCAATCAACAAAGGCCTATGTGATTCAATCTTAGATTCCAAATTCCTCAACTTATTATCATATTTGCCAGAAAATTCCCTAAGCCCCAAAACCTCATTCTCCAGGGAATGAATCTTCTCCAACATCTCCTTTTCAGTCTCATTTATCTTGCCATCCTTTTCCATAATACTTCTCTCCATATTGTCAATCAAGGAACTTTTCTTCTCCACCTCTTCTCTTAAACCACTGATGGTGGCTTCAAGCTGAGAAACCTCAATTGCTATCTCATAGTTCCTCTGATCCATCTGTTCTCTCGCTTCATTTCTGGATTTCGTGGTGGAATCAATCTGTCTAAGAAGCTCCTCGACAATCTCGTTAGTCCTCTTTATAACACCATAAGTCACTGCTGGCAGACCTGTGGTATATTTCTGTGACCTGGGCAGTCCACCAGCCGTGAAATTCTTGAAGTTGATTACTTTACCAGATATCTTATCGATTCCACTCCCAAGCATATGACTTGAATTCTCAATTTCAGACTGCAGAGACTCCCTGGCTTTCACCGCCTCGTCTAATTGCCTACTCATATCGTCTCTTTCCTTCAGAACCTCGTCTTTCATTCTATTCGCTTCCGCCAACTCCACCGAGCTCCTCTCATTCAATCTCGAAGCCTCCTCTTTCTCACGCAAGGCCTCGTCTCTCTGCCTCGAACACTCGTCGCGCTTCTTGATAGCCTCATGAGCAAGCGTCTTCAACCGATTGAACGACACCTGCAGCTCCGATTTCGAATTCTCCGCCGCCTCACGAGCCGCTCGCTCGCGATCGAGCTCCGTTAGAAGTTCGCGGAACCTCTCCACGGATATTTCATCAGGAGAAGGATTCTTAGTCACAATTGGCACCAGATCATCCCCCTCCACGTCGCTGAGCACGGCATCGGCGTCCTCACCGCCGTTACTTGCCATCTAGTTATTGAATTAATCAGCAATTACTATTTTTTTGCCAATCAAATTAATCTCCACTCATCCGTCCAGATAATTATTACATCGAAAGAAACCCTAAAATTGAAGTTCGATGACAATGGAAGTATTGGTTGCACTAGCGATTACCGGGAAACGTATCCGAAAAAGATTGGAACTCGACACGAACCGTTTGTTGATAATCTGATTGCTTCTAGTATCAGAACGAAGAACACGACGAATCGTACTTGGAGGTAAAATTGAGGAATCAGCTCTTCACCCGAAGAAGACGAAGCGAGGGAAATAAACACAACCAAAGCTTAGCTACCAACCTGTCCCTCTCTCGGTCTCTCCCTCTCTTTCCGAATTTGTTTTTCTTTCTAAAATACTCTCCGATAGCAAGAAAATATGAAAAATAAATAAATATAGAAATCCAGTAAAGACGAGATATTAGTCAGAAAATTTATTAGGTCTATTTAAAAATATGAAAAAAAAAGAATGAAATCCAGGTTCTCTGCTCACAAACCTGTCCCATACCGAGAACCGCAACGTGGGTAAAAAGATAATTTTTAATCTCAATTATGAGACGAGTTTCATTTTCGTTCATAAGTTTTTTTTTTTCTCTCATTTTCGTCCATCAACTATTGAAAAGTATAATTTTCATCCTTCAAGTGAGATTAGGGTCAAAAAATACTTATATGATAGTTATATGACACGTCGAAAAAATCTGATCTAACAAACAATAGGATGTCACGTTAGATTTTTCCGTTACCGGATTTATTCAAGGAACAAACCGGGAATTTTCCAATAATTGGGGGACAAAAAAGGGAGGAAAAAAAAGTTAAAAGAGAGAAAATGAAACCTAATCAATAATTAAGGAATGAAAAAATATCATTTTGCCCATTAATGTGTATCATATCTCATAAAGATACTCGAGTTCGAATTTTCCTATCCAATTTCCATGTAATAATAATAAAAAAAAAAAAACCATCCTATTCCTTCCTAAACATAATAGTTAGCTGGACTTGAGAATCGAATCCAGACCGTGACCGTGAATAGTCTTGCGGAATAAATGGAAGTTTCCATTCCTTCAATGTGTATTAGTTCCAATAACACTACAATACAACATGCCTGACACAGAGAGAGCACAGAGGCATTTTCTCCTACTGCCACAAATAAAAATAAACAAATCTGCTAACTAAAAAAGATGCAGACAGAGACTCTTGATTCATTGTGGTAGGGATGTGAGTCATCACACTTTGGTACTTAGACCCAAAGAAAGGTCTCATCGAGGGAGAAAAATCGAGACTGTTCTTATAAACCACATTGCTACATTGCTTGTGTTAACCCAAGCAATGTGGGATTTTTTACATGTTTGACACTCCCCCTCTGGCTAACTTTCCTTGTCTTACCGACTTGTGGGAGCTTCAGAGTGGACAATTCTGGAGCTGCCAAAAATCATACCAGCATATGACCTATTCATACTTTTACATCAACTGCAATAAAGTCTTTATTGCCTCACTGCACATTCAGATAAACAAGCCGCAATGAATTTACCATCAGTAAATATTATATTTCAAACATATATCATCGCCAATAAGACAGGTAAGAAACATTACCATTTCAATGCTTAACAATGTTGGTCAAGTAAGACTTTCAATACCAACTAATGTCTACAGTAACAATGCACAAAGACAAAAGTAGCTTCCTCAAGGAGGAAAATGAAAGTATCAGCAAAGACACATTTTCATTTTATCCAACTGTTACTTGACTCAAAGGATGGAATTCATCGCAACAAGTATTTAAAGATATTGACTTGGAAGTTGCAGAATGAGGTCTAACTGAAGCATCATTCTTCCATTGCATCTCCTACTTGAGTCACTTCAACCTTCTCTTTCAATGGAATTATCTTGGTCAGTAGTACCTCTGCAACCATAATAGAATCATCATGGCATTAGACCATAACTGGAAGACACAATCACTTTGCATGTAAGGTATAAAAAGTGAATGGGTGTTTTTGGGTCAATTGACAAATATATTTCCACTCGTCCTACAACAAAACCATCGAAGATTCATTCCACAATTATTTAAAGGCACAAAAACTAGGTGAAACCATCGGGATGATTCCAAACCATCCATAAAATATTGCTCAGTTTTGTCATAGCCTCATAGGCATTCAAGATTAACTATATATTTGTACATGATAGGTAAAACCGTCGGAGTCTTCTAACATGGCCTTTACTGAGAGGGGGGATTGAAAGAAGTGAACGGTGAACTAAGGAAACCATGTGTTTCTTACATTTTATCTATTATTCAATGGAAGAGAAATGGGAAGCAAAAATAGAATACAAAAACCACAGCTTTAGTCTAGATTGGTCTCACATTTTGCTTCAAATATCATGCTTTACATACTTTAAAACTTTCTCTTGAACCCCACCACAAGTTGACAGAAAGGTTTGATGGCCCAGTGAACAAAAATTCATCTGTGTTCTCACACGACATTAACCAAGTGAAAGAACATCCACTTATTTCCCTTTCCCCTATTCAGTGAATGTATGCCCCCCACTAATATTCAAAGGCTTGTCTGACATGGAACACACAACTTACCAAGACCAAGCCATTAGATCAAAAGCAAAAACAATTCAATTGTACTAGACATAGGTAACAAGACAAAATGATGCTCAGAAGAAGTTTCTAACCGGTCTTTTTTGAAAAAGCATATCCATTTGGATTGACATAGGTACGGGGATTTGGCTGCAGGTGGTTTCTCAAATACTCTTTGTGGCCCTACAAAAGCAAGCATTATAAACAACAGTTGGTTAGTGTCCAGGAAAGTTAGAGAAGAACAGAAAGCGGGCACAATAAAGAATTTCATATAACAAAATGGTTTTAAGAAGTAAACCTTGGTTATCACACAAACATCTACATTGCTTCCACTTCCCAAGTCATTGAATATTCCAGAGCAAATAGCCTCAGTCACCAAATTAATTCCCTCTTCCCTCTGCAGAATAATACTTGAAAAGTCAAATTCCATATAAAATCTAAGACTGCACATGCCATGGAATACGAACAACAGCCATCAGACATAATGATAATTGTTTCATGTCCCAGGCATAATTATTTCGTTTGGCAGCTACAAATAACAGATTTTCAGATCATGGCAATTCAGACAGCTCAATATAAATTGTTCAAATTGAAAGGAATTCCTACCACACAGCAAACAACTTACTGTTAGCCCTTCATGATATTTTGACTCAAAAATAGCCATTGCGGCAAGGGAACCAGATCCCATTGTAGCATACGGAAGAGAGTCTGTAGATCCATGAGGATAGATCTGTTGGATGTAGTGTAGAGTCAGTACCGTGTAGAAAGAAGAAGAGGCTAATGAGATGCGCATAAGTTAACCTAACTCACAGTGTGCAAATGGGGTCCAGTTACATCAACTCCACCAAGCACCAAAGCAGCTTGAATATGACCTTGATAGCTAGACAAGAAATAGCGATTTAGATCTTTCATTAGTTATCAAGTACTCACCATCATACTCTACACATTAATAGTATATGCTTACTTGAAAAGGTGAGACTTCAAAAGAGTAAGAGCTGTCACAACCCTTGATTCTCGACCAGTATGGTACCGATGTAACTGCAGCTGGGAACTGACCATGTCTGGAAAAGTGCAACATCAAAATCAAAATAAATAAAACATGACTGATAAGACCATTAAATCTTCACAAGAAAATTGATTTGAGAACAAAATAGCATAAACAAGCCGAGTAGGGAGTAGGGACTTAGCCCATGGGGGCAATTATCCAGTAATACACGTCACCCATCCGCTCAAAAAGGGAAAAAAAACAAAAAGATGTGATGTCTTAGCTTCTAGAGTTGACTAGGAATAGAAAGACGCTTACAACTCTTTCTTAGTATTTCACATTGAACCAATTGTTGCATAAAATTTCAAAGAAAATTCGTAGCTCTGCCTGTGACAAGCTACTTATGGAGAGCAAAATTCTATGTAGCAGTATTAGTGATTAAACTTGGAACCTGTTACCGCCTCTGTATCAGCAGCAGTTCCTGCTCCACAGCAGTAAATGTTTGGTGCCATATAATGTATCTTCTCACAGTTTTTGTCACAGACAATCGGTCCTTCTGTGGCTCTCGTATCTGCTCCAAGAATGACACCATCCTGAGCCATTTAGAATAAAGACAATATAAGAATGATTGTTCATTGTGCACCCAATGAGATGGGCTATTAACGTCTAGGGAGCACCTATAAGAAACTTCTGGGAGAGTTCATTTTAAAGAAGTCAAGAAGCCAAAAACCAAGGAGAATGGAAGAGAAATAGATGGGTGTAAGGGAGATAAAAGATATAGTCCTCGTGCCTCGTGAGATATAGGCATATAGCCAAGCAACAGTTTTGGGTTGATTCAATATCCTGAACATTTTCAAGTCTTCTCAAAGGTGCACATGCAGCCTTTTTCCATTTGGAAATTTATCAACAAGCCTAAAGACTAAAAGTAAGACGACTCTCACATGATTAAGAGTCAAGAAAGAATGCTCACATCAGTGGTGCTACATCCTAATGGGGTAGTAGTACCCTATGCAGAAACCATATATCGAGGATTAGAAGGCACACCTCACCCATTCAGAGTTACATAGCGGAAGACCAAATCTCAGAAGCAATGTATCACAAATCATATTGCCCACAACTAGAAATGCAAGTTAGGAATCTCAGGAATTAAAAGCACTACTGCACTTTAAAGTGGATGCCCAACTAATCAGCTTCAATAAAAAAATCCAAACGGCAACAAAATTATTGTTAAGCAAGCAGGATAAACACCTGAAAAATGAGACCAACAATTGTAGTTCCAGTCTTCCTATAAGAAGGAGGCTTGACACCCTTTTGGGCGAGCATATCATTCCTTCTGCACAAGTCAAAGCTGAATCCACCCTTGGGAGGGAGCCCCATAGCAGCAGTACTTTAATATCAAACAAATCTACAAACAGAATGGAAGAAAGCGACTCATAAGGTATATGATTTAACACAAACACTAAGCTAATAAGCCAAAGACTACAATAATAGTGCACTAAGAAGTAACATCGAGTTAATATGGCATGTATTTACAAACATAACCTAATTTAAATCACCAGGAAAAAAAAATCTGCAATGGTGGTTCTGGCTAATGACCTAATGCATCAAAAAATCGAAATATTATTAAGGACGATCATAAACCTAAGTTTCTATCTCGGCTCCGAAGAAGCGGAAGGAGAAACAAGAACAAGAAAATTAAAAACCTTCATACATCCCCGAAGAAATTGAAATATAAAATTGAACTCGAAACAAATCGAACCTAATACGAGTATTAGCGAATGTATCAAAAACTTTTCCCACAATGAATCTTGTTCCAGATCTAAGTATACTGAAACTTAAAAGAAACGAATACTGAAACTTACAAGAAACGAAGACTGATTGTGTTGCCGGGACCGGAGAGAACAGCGACGGAGGCGATTTTGAGCTAGAGAGAGCAATGAAGCTTGAAGTCCAATAAAATTGAGACTTGGAAAAAAAGAAACCAACTTTTTTAACGCCGTTAATTTAATATTTTTACTTCTTACTGGCAAAAATCACAGTTTTTATCTTCTTCTTTTGCTGTTTTTCCTCTCTTTGGTCTAATTACCAATTAGTCCTCTTATTAGGTTTTTCTGCCCACTTCATTATGTGGTTGATCTCATTGAGGATTTTGGTTTCTACTTCTGGGTTTTTGTTGATTAGCCAGAAAAACCATGCCAATGCCGCTGAATTAGTGTCTCTTCCTACAAGAATGGAACTTGCACAGAAATCTCTGAGAAACTCGTGTTCCACGTCTTCTTCTTCTTTGATGAGCCTTGACAAGGGATTGGGTTGATTATTTGTTAGACTTCCAAACAAAGGTGGAATCAAGAATTGAACGAAGTCGGTTCTTTTGCTTCTTCGAAAGCTTCTGCAAGGGGAATTTCTGGTAAATCAATGGCCAAGCACCCAGGATCAAACCGAAAGAATGTGGTGCAAACGTTATCAAATTTGAAGAACAAGCACTTCTTGGAGATGAAAAGGATCCCCTGACTTCACCGGCTTCTCTGTTAATTTCAAAAGCTTTTTGTTCACTAATTCTTGAACTGTTTGAAGCGGATGATTGATGAACCGGCTTGAATGCATCTCAGATTTCAGTAACAGCCTTTGTTTCTTTCACAAATCACCGTCAGCATTAAAAATACCATCTCCAAGTAAGTCTTGAAACCTCTCTCCATAGTACTTGCCTTTTGGGTAGTTCTTTGAAGTTTGTTTTGAGCATATATATGGAAGGGTCAGAGTATATTAGTCCATAAGCCCTTCCCTTCCACACCCCTCTGTAAGTAACAGTAATTTGTCTTCTAAGCTTAATCAAATAAAGCACAACCCTTTTTTTTTACCGCAAACAGGGTACTGGGTACGGACCCTGTAAATGGAGAGCTTCACGAAACTGGGTCGTCTCTCCACATCCTCTTTCAATCTAAAACCCAACTTCAAACCAACCATAACTCTCGCAATCCTAGAGAACCACTTGCGCCAATGCCAAAGTTTCAAGCTTTTCCATCAAATTCTCTCTCAGACGATCCTTACTGGCTTCATCAAAGACACTTACGCTGCAAGCAGAGTCCTCAAGTTCTCCACTGACTTACCTTTCATTCCCATCAACCACTCTCTCCAAGTCTTTACTCACATCGAGAACCCAAATAGCTTCATCTATAACACCCTCGCCAGAGCGTATATAAAGAGAAACTCACCTCAAGAAGCTATGTATTTGTATAAATTGATGATGAAGAATAATGTGGGTCCTGATAACCATACATACCCAATTCTAGCTAAAGCTTGTGCTCTTCGGTTTGCCGCGTTTGAAGGAAAATTGATACATGATCATGTTTTGAAAATTGGTTTTGAATCAGATGTTTATGCACAGAACACATTGATTAACATGTATTTTGTTTGTGGCAATGTGATTGATGCTCTTAAATTGTTTGATGAAAGTCCTGTGCTGGACTTGGTTTCATGGAATTCCATATTGGCTGGGTGTGTTCGTGTTGGAGATGTGGATGAGGCGAAGTATATATATGACCGGATGCCTGAAAGAAATGTTATTGCTTCTAATTCGATGATTGGTTTGTTTGGTGGCAGTGGTTATGTTACCGAGGCTTGCATGTTATTCGAGAACATGCCTAAGAAAGATTTGGTGTCATGGAGTGCTATGATTTCTTGTTTTAAGAAAAATGAAAAATATGATGCAGCGTTGGTTAAGTTTATTGAAATGATTGGTAATGGAATTACAGCGGATGAGGTGGTGGTGATTAGTGTTCTTTCAGCATGTGAACATTTGGAGGCTGCTGAGACAGGGAAGTTGATCCATGGTTTAGCTGTGAAAGTTGGGGTTGATTCATATGTTAGTCTTCAAAATGCTTTAATTAAAATGTATTCAAGTTGTGGGGAAATAACGGCTGCTGAATGTCTGTTTAATGGAGGTTACCTTTTGGACCAAATATCTTGGAATTCTATGATCTCTGGGTACATGAAATGCGGGTCAGTTGAGAAAGCCAAGGCAGTATTTGATTCAATGCCTGAAAAGGACATTGTGTCTTGGAGTGCAATTATGTCTGGTTACTCTCAACATAATCGATTTTCGGAGACTTTGTCTTTGTTCCAAGAGATGCAAGTCAACCAAATCAGTCCGGATGAAACAACTTTGGTTAGTGTGATATCAGCTTGTGCCCACTTGGCTGCTCTTGATCAAGGTAAATGGATACATGTTTATTTAAGGAAATGTGGCCTAAAGATTAATGTCAAACTGGGTACAACACTCATAGACATGTATATGAAATGTGGGTGTGTGGAAAATGCATTGGATGTTTTTGATGGGATGGAGGAAAAGGGGATTTCTACTTGGAATACTCTTATTCATGGCTTGGCCATGAATGGATTGGTATACGAGTCACTCCACTTGTTTTCTGAGATGAAGAAGCATGCCATAGTGCCTAATGAGATAACCTTCATGGCGGTGCTTTGCGCTTGTCGACAAATGGGATTAGTTGACGAGGGGCGTCGTCATTTTAAGTCCATGATTGAAGAGCTGAGGATAAAACCTAACGTTAAGCACTATGGATGCATGGTTGATCTGCTAGGACGTGCAGGCTTCCTAAAGGAAGCAGAACAACTCATTGAGCATATGCCTATGTTGCCAGAAGTGGCAACTTGGGGCGCACTCCTTGGGGCTTGTAGAAAACATGGTGATAATGAGATGGGGGATAGGGTTGGAAGAAAACTTGTTGAGCTTCAACCAGATCATGATGGCTTCAATGTTTTACTGTCCAACATATATGCTTCAAAAGGTAATTGGAATGATGTACTCGAGATTAGGGGCACGATGATGCAAAATATGGTGGTGAAGATACCAGGTTGTAGCATGATTGAAGCGAATGGAACAATTCATGAGTTCCTTGCTGGAGATAAGACTCATCCTCAGATAAAGAAAATGGAGCATATTTTGGATGAGATAGCTAGCAGATTGAAAATGGAAGGTTATGCCCACACATGAAGTTCCCCTTGACATTGATGAAGAAGAGAAAGAAACTACTCTCTTTAGACATAGTGAAAAGCTCGCCATTGCGTTTGGGCTTATCACTCTTGCACCACCTACCCCGATCAGAATAATGAAGAATCTTCGAATTTGTATTGATTGTCATACAGTGGCGAAATTCATTTCTAGGGTTTACAATCGTGACATTGTGGTGAGAGATCGACATCTATTTCACCACTTTAAGCAGGGGTCTTGTTCATGCATGGATTATTGGTAACAAAATTTACAACCAGGCAAACAGGATGATATAGTCGTCAATCAAAATATCTTCAAAGTAAGATATCAAAAGAGGAACCTTTCGCCTGCTCGCATGATGTCACAACAACGTAAGGTTTTATAGATTTTAGCAGTTGTTGATTAGCATCTCTTTGTTATATTTTCTTTTCCGTTTTCAGTTGATAAGTGAATTCATGGATCTTATTTCAATTTCTTGCTTTAGGTGCGATTGAATTTTTATGTTTATTCCTTCTCTTTTGTAAGTATCATCAGATTGATTGTAGCAAGCTTCAAGGGCTTGTATTCATATTTTGGTTTCTGTGCAGTTCAGGTGACAAACGTTTATAGCCCCATCGGTTTTTGATGACCAATGTACGTATGCAATAAAATGCGTAACCATCAACGATGTTCTCTTTCTTATAGGGACTGTAATGAGGTAAGTTTGAAGTTTTTTTACCCAATATTATGTGTGATGTTGATGGTGATGGGTTATGAGAGAATCCACACGAATGAGGTGGTGCAATAGGCAGCAGGATGGGTCAATTGGTCCCATCTCCAACGACTACTTGGTTCATACTTAGTTTTTCTTGATCATAGTATGAGCTATGAACTTGCAGCCAATCGCCGATCCATATGTTTATGTATCTTTCTTTTTTTGCCTTTTGTTTTAAATTTTTCGCTCACTCTTAGTTACATTGATTGAATATCTTACTTTCGTCTTAGCATGTGTATTTTGTATATTTGGTTATACCTTCTTTATTTGACAGTTTTTTAAAAAATTGTTGGTCTTTTATCCCTTGGAAATTCCGAAATTCAGGACCCCATTTTGCACATGTTGATATTAAGCAAGAGAGGGCCAATGCAGAGCAAGTAAGAAAAAAAGAAGCAGAATTATTAGAAGAATTTGGGTTATGCGGTTATGACTCTGTGAGAGGAGTTCCCAGCAGTCTTTTATGGGAGCTCAGTTTTGATATTTACAGGTTTGATCTCTGACTTTCTATCTCTATTGTTCTGTTTTCGTTTTAAATCTATGTTCTTTTAAGGAGGAAATGAAAATTTGTTGAACTTTATGTTCTAATTAGATTGATCACCGCCTAATGACTTGACTTGATTGAATCTGTACCTTATGTTTTTTACTTTTTTCTGCAAATGGATTGGGTTAATTGCTGAGAGTTTTAACTAAGAAAACATTGATATTATCCAATTTGGTTACAGATTGACTCCCAATTTTTATATGCAATTTGTTTATACCAAGGATCACAATATTATGGCCTTTCTTTGTTAGTGACCTAATGTTGATGGTTGGTCTTATAATTGACTATTGACGCACTATCATGGTGATTGAATCTGTACCTTACGTTATTTCTGCGAATAGACTGGGTTAATTGTTGAGAGTAAATTATGAAGGCCATTATTTTTTCCTAGCTAAAATTATGAAGGCCATTTCTTTTTTTGCTTCTGAAAGAATCTATTGTGGTTTCTATACGTGAATGACAAAATGCTGTCTACTTGCAGGGTGCCAAGGCCTGCCATAGGACCCATTATCCATATAGATCTTGCTTCTTTCTTAAATGACTGACAACTGGGTTGCAACTTGCAACGCTGAGTTGATAGTTGATGAATTTGGAGAGGAGCTTTTGGAGGAGCTTGATAATACATTGGTAATAGTGGGAAGTTCCAGACCTAAAGCTGGAGGAACTACACCTTATGTTGGTAAATGGTTGGCAATCTATCATTCAAGCTATTTCCTTCTGAAGCTGTATGAACCTTTCGCCTCTACTAGCCCTATTTCTACATTGCTGCTTAGATGTTGTCGTTGGTGGAATCTAATCTGATTGTGAGGAGGGGATGCTCTGAAGGTATGATTTAAGATTTCAACATGAGCGATCATTAAGTTCTATAATAATTGTCATTTTGTTGTTAGACTAGTGATGGTTCTAATGAATTATATGTCTACATTCCCCTTGCCGCATGATAATGTGCACTGGCAGCACAGCCTTGCTAAATCTTTTGGTGGGTTTAAGCATCAGAAGGCAATTATAAGTTTATAGAGATTCTTGATTTCTTTCTGCTTATTTCATGAGATTCTAAGCTGTCCTCAACAAATGAAGTTCTGTGCTTCCAAAGGTTTCCACTTTGTTTCTGCTTATATGTTTATATCTCTATTTCATATCGACCCAATGAAAAAAAATGAACTAGATTCTTTGCCCTTGACATATCTCATGGCCTCTCATTTTGGACCACCACAAGTTTTTTTTAATCTTTGGAGTTTACTGTCTCTTTAAGCCCTGGTCTTGTGCGCCATCCCTATGGACAGCCACTTTAACAAAAAAAAAGAAAGTACAAGTGATAAAAAGAATAATTAACACTCTAATTATTAGTGTAGTGAAGAGGATAATGGATTTTTTTTTATAATCCGTCCAATTTTTTATAATTTAATTTCACATCTTAAAAAAAAAAAAAAACACAAAGGTTTGGATATTAAACACATAATCATGTGTTGTGAACCCAAATATATTAGATTCTAGTTGAGTGTTCGCCAACAAAATTACAGAAACACTGGAATCTCATCAAATCTGAAGTGCTTTTTTTTTAAACTTATGAAAAAAAAGTTTGGTAGTGTGGGTATGATGGGTCGAGTTTAAGTTAATATTGAATATTCAAAAAGTAAACTTGTATTATTTCATTCTCCCTTATAGGGGGAAAAAAATCTGATAATTTCTAGATTTGAAACTGGATCGAGGTAGGTCTGTTCTCAAACATTCCAGCCCATCTTTAAGGAGAGCTTTGCTTTTTTGCCAACTTTAAGGTGCTTTATTAGTTTATTTATTAAGGTAAGTTTTCTTTTGGGGGCCATATCTCAACTCTTAAGCTTTGAGAATTTCTCAAAACAAACCAGTATTCTTTTTTTTTTAAATATCGCCAAGAAATATATTTAGGGTTGAGAAATATGTTTCTCATTGAAATCGAATTTTAGAAACACATATATTTAACTCAGTGTTGATTGTCAACCGAACCAATATTCAGTAGTGAAACTCGCAAGAATTAGATAAAAATAAATTTTTTAAAAAAAAACCTCAGGAAATTAACATATTTGGTCTCTTTTTCAATGAAATCTTACGAAAATAATTGTTCTATGCAGCCAATTTAACTGGTAAAATTTAAAAAAAAAAGCAGAAGAAAAAGAAACTTGTATCCTGAAGAAAATGACTTGTTTTTCAGGTGTGAATTTTAGTGTTGGTACAACTACAGGTGGTAAGTAAGGAAGCCTTGTGAGATACAAAATTGGATTCGACAATAAAGCATCTCATCAATCATAACTCTTCCTTCCAACTTTCACTTTAAATGACGCTAGGCTTGCTTGTGTCATCACTCTCACCTTCTTCTTTTGATGCTTATTTTATCAAAAGTTCTTCCTTGCTCCATCCTTCCAATATCCAGTCCAACATTACATTATCATAATTCATATCCCCCAAAGTAAATTCTCAAGTAATATTCACACACACACATATGTATATATATATGTATGTATATACCCAGATAAGATAAGAGATAGTAGTGTGAAAACCCAAAAAGAAATTCCTAAAATCAAAGTGATTATCAAAGGACTACTGTAAATAGATCCACAATATTCTATGGACAATAGGAACATAAGGGACAGCTTGACAGAGGAATCCTAAGACCGTACACTAAGACATGTTATGCAGAGCATGTAACACGATCATTAAAAAGGTTTAAAGCAAGCGTAAGTTAAAAAAAATGAAGCAATTTAACAATCTACACTTTTGATCAAGATGAAATCAGTGTAAATGAATAGGGAAATCTTATCCAAATGTCACACTGGTGGCACTTTATAGCTTGAACCCTATGACAAGCAAGGTAGCCAAATTGAGCTTTATTCCGGCGTACATGAACTATAAAAGGCCATGTTGGTATCAACACAAGTCACCACACTCTCTTCTCACTCACTCACTACTTGCTAGCTTTACCTTGTGGCTTTGAGCAATGGCAATGACACTGGCACCAGCACCTCGCGGCGCAGCCAAGATCAGAGGCGAGCGCAATCCCTTTGCAAACTCAGATGACAATGCAATGATGAAGCAAATTCTGGCAACTCATGCTCCTGATGGTCGCCAAATGCCTGTCGGATCTCTCCTTCATGTTGTTGAGGACATCTTTCAACGCGCCCACTTTGGCCTTGGTACCATTGCTCATCAGGTATAAAATGTTATTTTCAGCATTCAGTTATGAAATTGAAGATGTTGCTGATGACGTTTATCGTGTGACTTTACTTTGGGAGTAGGGAACACATGCACAACAAATGGATGCTTTGGAAGATAAGGCTGTTGAAACTGGCTTGGATGAAATGCTTGAAGTACTTTCACATACAATCAGCAAAATTTCCTGCGAGGTTAAAACAGAACACAAATGTAAAGTATGTAGATCGCAAAATAATTTTTTCCTTGTTATATATTTACGTGTGTGATTGCAATAGATATCCTGCAAGTGCTCTGGTGGTGGAGATGCACATGCAACAACTGTGACAATATTCAACTCTGTGACCAGCTACAACTGGGATGTGAAGGTGGTGCTAGCTTTAGCAGCATTTGCAGTGAACTATGGCGAGTTCTGGCTCGTCGCCCAGCTGTACTTGACCAACCCACTGGCAAAAGCAGTTGCATTTCTCAAACAGTTGCCTGAGATACTTGAGCGCGCGGATGCACTGAAACCAAAATTTGATGCACTCAACAACCTCATCAAGGCCATGCTCGATGTGGCCACGTGCATTGTTGAGTTCAATGAGCTTCCCCCTCAGTACATAACAGCTGATACTCCAGAAATGGTAGCTGCCACTGCTCACATTCCCACAGCTGCTTACTGGACAATCCGGAGTATTGTGGCTTGTGAATCACAGATTAGGGGACTTCTAGGCATGGGCCATGAGTAAGTGTAGTTATGTCGACTCTAAGTTTTCATTCATTCAAAACCTTAAAAAAGAGTCATTAATCCCAAAATCATAGAAGCTGATGGCCTTGACAGCTAAATTATGGTTTCGGGAGACTTGATGATTTGACGAAAGTTTGGTATGCTCTCAGGTACATAGCATCCACAACAGAGGCTTGGGAGCTGTCCAGCTTGGCGCACAAAGTCAGCAATATTCACAAACATCTCATGGAGAAGCTCGCTGAATGTTATCGACACATAGGTGAGTCAATTCACTTTGAGTCTCTGTATTTAGCTATTGTGTTACATTACATAGCTTTAAGAACTGGGGTGAAAGAGATATTGGTCTGTTGCAGATGAGAAAAGACACACTGAAGCATATCAATTGCTGGTACGCCTCATGGAGACGCCACATATCGACAATATTAAGATTCTGAAAGCCTTGATATATGCCAAGGACGACCAGCTGCCCCTGTTTGATGGTTCAACCAAGAGAAGGGTTTGCTTCTACAATTCACATCCTCCTTCTCTTCAGGCTAATTACTCCATAGTGACATAATTAATTGAATAGTTTTCTAAGACGTGTGCTTGATGAAACAGGCAAGCATTGATGTGCTGAGGAGGAAGAACGTATTGCTATTCATTTCAGACCTGGACCTTTCTCATGACGAGCTTTTCATCCTTGAACAAATGTACCAGGAAGCAAGGCAGAACCCATCAAGGGCCGAGAGTATGTACGATGTAGTATGGCTACCTGTAGTAGAACGCTCAGTGGCATGGGATGAAACAAAGCAAAAGCAATTTGAAACGCTTCAGCAAATGATGCCATGGTTCTCAGTGTACCACCCCTCATTGCTGGATCCTGCAGTCATCAGATACATCAAGGAGCACTGGCACTTCATCAAGAAACCATTGCTTGTTGTTATTGACTCGCAAGGAAAGGTAGTCAACCAGAACGCAATTCACATGATCTGGATTTGGGGAAGCCAGGCTTTTCCTTTCACCAGGCAGAGAGAGGAAACACTCTGGAAAGAAGAGACCTGGAGAATCGATTTACTTGCCGATACCATTGATCCAGCCATCTTCAACTGGGTATGGTCAATGCAACTTCAACTTTGCTCTCTATATTACCTATATCCACAAATCAAACAAATTGAGCTCCCCAACCATTTTGAATCCCTCATAATTTTCCAACAACTTTCATATAGAATGCAGGATATGATTGACCTGTATATAACTGGATTACAACCCCAATTCCTTCTTGCAATCCCAATATAAATGTCTACATAGCTCTTTCCCTCATTTTATTCAAATTTCAAGCCTATCTTGATGATCTAATTAGATTGCAAATTGTATAAGGAGAATTGAAAATATAGGAGTCTTGATCCAACCTTACTTGGGCAAATCTTTAACTGTGAGCTTTTCCGCTGTTTATGTAAATCTTTCAGATTGCAGAAAACAAATACATATGCTTGTACGGAGGGGAAGACATAGAATGGATTCGCAAATTCACAAGAAACGCACAAGCTGTGGCTCGTGAAGCCCAAATCTCACTGGAGATGTTGTACGTGGGGAAGAGCAACCCGAGAGAGAAAGTCCGAAAAAACAACGCCATCATTCAAGCAGAGAAGCTTAGCCACGTATTGCAAGACATAACACTGGTTTGGTTCTTCTGGGTCAGGATTGAGAGCATGTGGCACTCAAAGGTTCAACACGGAAAGAGTGTAGAGAACGATCAGATAATGCAGGAGATCATGACGATGCTTAGCTTCGATGGAAGCGAACAAGGATGGGCGGTGATTAGCAGGGGATCTGCAGAGATGGCCAGAGCCAAAGGGGAGACCATCTCCGAGGCCCTCGTTGATTATGAGAAATGGAAAAACCCGGAGAAAGGGTTTGTGAATGCACTGAACGACCATCTCCATGATGTCCACACCGATCATCACTGCAACCGTTTGATCTTGCCAGGGGTCACAGGAGGCATTCCGGAGAGGGTTGTCTGCGCTGAATGTGGCCGTCCCATGGAGAAATTCATCATGTATCGCTGCTGCACCGACTGAGCACACAACAGGTTCCGTCGTTTCGCATTAAAACGCTGTCGTACTGTCTCTGCTTTCCAGTTTATTATCCGAGTCGTTTGTTTCACGTTTGGCTTTTTCAGCTAGGTCTTGTTGTTTCGTTTGTGAATTTACTCGTTTTATGTTGTCATATGTTTATTATTATGCAAAATATTGTACGTTGTTACTTTGTATGTGTGTGGTCAACTTATGACTATAAACTATAAAGTTTATCACGTTTGTCTTTCCGTTTAATTTATGTCAAGAAACTATAAAAAAAAAAACGATCGAAACCGAGCATGAACAACTTTCATGACATTTTCTTTTCCCGATGGCAAAACAAAACCGATAGCTAAGGGCTTTTGCACCGCCAATCACTCCACCTCCTCATGCGCATATATAAGCGTGTGTGTTATATATAACACCTAAGAAGATGATAAGTTGTTCTAAAACGTACATTTCATCAAATAATCTCCTTGCATATTGATTTTTTGAAGGTAATACATAGTAAATACAAAAAATGCAGGTGATGATACGAGAGATTAGTATAATCTCTAAGCAACATGCATGGTTGATTACATAACAGTAAAATGGCCATATATAATTTCTTGAATACTCCAAAATTCAATCAGTTTTAATTAAAGCCTTGGAAACTATAATACAAAGAGAGTTTTGAAGACAATACTTGCACGTCTTGCAGACCACAAAGTCTCTTTAAGTGCCCGGAGCTGCGGGCATTCTATTCTCCTACACGGGACGACGCGAGCTGATCACACAAACTTACCGAAACTCTGCCGACCCACCCATGACACCGAGACATCCACCCACCATAACATCTCCACCTACCACAAAAAATCAAACCTCCAACCTAAAAACCCTAAACCCTAAACACCGAGACATTCACACATGGCTTACCAAACAAATTAAGCAGCTATTTTTCTCCTTATGGAACTTCTTGTTATATAATAATGCGAATCCCACAATCATTGTAGACTTACATGCCACAAAGACCTGAGAATATTATACGTATGTAATTATCTGTATATATAAATCCCAACTTTTATTGCTAACCCGACTCTTCCTCGGAGAAAGAAAAGAAAAATAAACCCAAACCTTCCTAATATTAGCTGTGCATTGACTCCCTATTAAGTAATTTGGAGGGCTTTGAGGATTTTTTTCCGAAATAAAAAAAAAAAAAAGTTGACAATTGTTTTATTTGGGAAATATAAATTTATCAAAGACCTCGTGATATTTTTAGTTTATTTTTCGATCCAGTTCGCCATGGCTAAATATGACTTTTCATATCTTAAGTATACACATGGTTTCATTTTAATTCTTAAATTATTTTTGCATACAATTTTGTCATTCGACTATGTGAAAATACTTATTTCATCATTCAAGTGAAAAAGTGATCGAAAAAATCCTACGTCGCATATCAAAAAAAAATGTATGTAGTCAACTTTGACAAATTTCAATATTATATTCTTAAATTATAAATGAATGTCATTATTCATCCCTCAATCATGCAAAAAGTAATTTTTGTGTCCCTGAAATCAAATTAAGACATAAAGTTCTGAAATCAAAACCAAATAAGAGACAATTATCTATTCAAAGTGAGGTTCATTTTTATTATTTTTCCTTTGTTGTCATTTACTTTGATTTACTAACTCTTCTTCTTTTATGGAAAAATATTTTAACTTTTTTTCGCTATTGAAACATTTTTTTCTAAATCAATTTTTGTTGTAGAAAATAGGAAAAAAATCTAAAGGGATAAAATTGAGAGAAAAAAATAATTTAAGAATAAAAATGAAATCACATGTATAGTAAAAAGATGAAAAGTTTTGAGTTTGTTCAATGTGTATTTCATTATGTACAAATTATGCGAAGTGTGCTGTAACATAAAATTTTTCTTCAAAATTTGAATTTTTGAGAGACGAACGGATACTTTTTAAAAGTTAAGGAACGAAGTTAAGAGAAAAAATAATTAAAGACGAAAATAAAAGTAGTTGCGTATAATTAACGGACTAAAAATTATATTTAACCATTTCGCCAAAAAAAACCCCACACTCCCTCTCTCTCTCACAACCACCAACCGGTAACCCTCCGCTCTTCTTCTTTGCATGTTCTTGGAGCTCCGGCTCCCTTGGCGGAGCCCTAGCTCGCTACCCGTTTTACTTGCTAGTCTAATTCAACTGTTATTGCTTTTTCAGATTTTTATTTTAACTCGTATCATCATTTCTGGATCTTTGATTCTGTGTTCCCTTCAAAGATGTCGAAACCATGGGGAGGCATCGGCGCCTGGGCCGCCGAGGCCGAGCGTGCTGAAGCTGAGGAACGAGAAGCTTCCGCCGCCGCCGCGGAGCCTCAAAGCTTTCCTAGCCTAAAAGAAGCTGTTAGCACCAAACCTAAAAAGAAGAAGAAGAATATGACTATGAACCTTAAGGATTTCAACTCAGCCTCCAGCGGAGCCGTTTCTGGAGGTGGGTATCGGGCAACTGAATACAAAGGACTTACATCCGACGAGATGCTTCGGCTTCCTACTGGCCCCAAGGAACGCACTCCCGAGGAAATGCAGTACGGACGACTCGGTGGCGGATTTTCGTCATATGGCCGGTCCTCTGGACCCCCTTCTGGACGCATGCGCGACGAAGGTGATGGGTCGTGGGGTGGCGGGAGGAGGTCGTATGGTGGATTTGATGACGAGCGTAAAGGTCCGCCCTCTAGGGTTTCTGATTACGATCAACCGTCTCGCGCTGATGAGGTTGATAATTGGGCAATGTCTAAGAAACCTTTACCTTCTATGGATTCTGGTCGCCAGAATCGTTATGGTTCTCTTGGTGGTGGTGGTGGTGGTTTTGGAGGTGATTCCAGGGCTGACGAGGCGGACAGTTGGGCTGTCGGGAAGAAACAGCTCCCTACTAGATCTTCGAATGTTGGTTCAGGTTTCCGTGATTCTGGACCGGAGCCTGATAGATGGACTAGGGGCGGATCGCGTGAGCTGGAGCGGGAGAGACCTAAATTGGTATTGGATCCACCAAAAGGCGGCAACGAGGGGAGTGCAAACAATGACGCAGTGAAGACAAACAAGGCCAATCCTTTTGGGGCAGCCAGGCCAAGAGAAGATGTATTGGCAGAGAAGGGATTAGATTGGAGGAAACTTGATTTGGATATTGAGTCAAAGAAAACGAGCAGGCCAACAAGCCAGCACTCAAGCAGGCCTTCAAGTGTGCAGTCAAACCGTTCAGAGGGGCCAGGGGCAATGCAGCAGTTGGGCGTGGAGAATGTGACTAAGCCAAGGCCAAAGGTGAATCCTTTTGGAGATGCAAAGCCCAGGGAAGTTTTGCTGGAGGAACGAGGTAAGAATTGGCAGAAGATTGATCTTGAATTGGAGCATCGTGGTGTGGACAGGTTTGTATTGCAATTTTCTCTCTGCGTTTGATTCTGTTAAGGGGAATTTCCTTAGAATGTTTTATAGTCTCTGTGTTACTTATGGTATTATGAAAAATTGTTCCTTCCCCCTCTGCTGTGTTTGAATACTGCTTTGATGTTGAGTCCTTAAGTGTTTAAGGTGTGTTTTGCAGTTGTACTCAAAATTAAATGTTTAGATAAACAAATTTAACGTTATACATGATCTTAAAGACAGATGTATTTTATTAGTTGTTCAAGCCTGATAATTTTTTATTTCTTAAGGTAACACTAAGTTGACAATGAAATACAAAAGTTCAGAGAGATGTAAAAGTTGGTGAGAAATACAGGCAAAACAACTTGAATTTGGAGAAAAAACAAAACTTGTCGCAAAATAGAATAGAAAAGAACAGAAGTTACGGAACAAATGGAGAGAGAAGCATTGATGAAAATCAACTAGAACAGAGAAAAATAGAAATGTATAGAAATAAAGAAAAACTGAAATAGATGCCTGTGGAATGATGTCTCTCTCTTTGGGCTCCTCTGCTATATGGCTCCATACACCTGCTTGAGTTGCTCCCTGTCTTTTGTGTGGTTTTCCCCAACGGAGGCTAATTGATTGGACAGCCCTTCATTATTCCTCCTTTTGTTTTCCTCAATGATATATCAATATATTAAATGATAAAGGAATATCATTGTGAAAAAGTCTCCCTAGTGCTAGCGAGAAAGGTACAACATACCTTGACATCTCATCGTGCGTTATACTGTAGACTCGTCTGTCTTTGACCACATAAAGGGGATTATACTCCATGAAACACTCCCGTGTATCTCTCTCTGCAAATAATCCGCTAAATCGTCGAAGGCAGAGCTCTATCAATTCCTCTGTGGTTCTTTGAAAGGCTTTTGAAACTCCACGCTCGCAATTCTTTTAAGTGTTCAAGAGAAAATTTTCTTAAATGTGACTTTCCGAGGAAACTCCCTGTTCCCTTTTTCTACTTCGCTACCTAGAAGAGCATGGCGGTAATTTCTGCCCAAGAACTTTCTCCTTTTAGTTAATAAGACCCTCAGACGCATGAGGTGTTAATTGCGTTCAGTGAGGTGAAGAAGTTAGGCTGTAAATCAAAGCCTAATTACTCTTGAGTGACAGCCTTAGCACCTAGCACCTCACCTCAAAGTTCTTGCCTTAGCAGCCTTTCGGCTAGCACCCAAAGCGCCTTTAACAGTGCTGTTTATTATTGTATTCCTTTTTAATAACATAAATGGAGAATAAATCAATTTAAGTTTCATTATTTGGGCCTTCTGATATAATAGGCTTTGACATGGAGTTGGAGAGGACGAGACACAGTTTAGGAGCCACCTGCTACAAACACTAATTTATCAACAAGACGATGTTACATCAAAAAGTAATCCTAACAAGGTTAGCTCGGTGGTAAGGGAAGGGACTCTGGGACCCGGCTATAAACTCAAAGCCTCTGGGTGGGAATCCTGCTAGTGCGACATGGATTTAACTGAGCATGTGAGCACAAGGCAGTTGGATTCTGTGTTATGTTCGGGCAAAAGTTTAGCTTGTTCGCAAGTTTAAATAATCTTTGTTGCCTTGACTAATGTTATGTTATGCAAAGCTCATGACTTATGCCTTAGGCCATATGCAGTTAATTTGATAGCAACGATAAATGTCTGAATTAACAAGGAAGAGTTTCCATTCAAAGAGAAAGGGAAGACCTTTTTGCCAACTGATATATAATGAGATGAGATCAATGCAGTCATACAAAAAAATGATAATTTCTTAGCAACGATCTTCCTTGTTAATTTGACAATTATTTTATCATTGCGGGTTTGCGATTGATATATTCATGTTGAGTACCCATTAAGCAACTTCATCAATTCGTATTGATTTGGTGTGCATTATCCTCTGAACTGATTTATTCATGTGGATTGAGCACCAAAGTTTTGCTGATTACATTCCCGCATTGTGCTTGCTTATGTGATAATTTGACTCAAATCTTATGTGTTGATGTGTGACTTTAATTTCCTGCCATTTTTGCTGCATGCATTCTTGGTCCCTAATTGGTTAAAGGTGTTTCAGGCCTGAAACAGAAGTAGAAAAGTTGTTGAAAGAAGAAATAGATCATTTAAAGAAAGAGCTTGAGAAGGAATCTAGCGCAAAAGCAAGTCAGGAAGGTTCTGGAGGAGACCGACTGAGCTTACAGGGTATAATAATTCAGAAAGAAAGCGAACTGGAGATACTGATCCATGAATTGGATGATAGAGTTCGGTTTGGTCAGAAAGCCATTGAAAGGCCTGGTTCTGGAGCTGGTAGGGGTGCTAGTTTTGCGGAAAGACCACCGTCTCGGTCTGGATCAGTTGATGATTCTAGAAGCGTGGAATTCATAAATAGGCCTCGATCACCTGGTACAGGAGGAGATATGTGGGCAAGAAATGGTGATGATAGAAGGTCATTTCAAGGTGGCAGGGAAAGAGGATTTCTTGGTAACAGAGACATGGATAGGTAAGTTATTTAAAGAGTCATTATCTTCTGTTCTGTCTCTCTTCTTCCAGTTATTGGTCTAAGAGGCAATATATTTACAATGTAGTTGGAAGCTTTCCTGTTATCCGGGTGTTGCTGTTGGACATTTTAGATCAAAGTCATAGGATTTCTCTTTCTTTTTTCCCCTTTTTTCTTTATTTTCCTTCTATCTATATCTATTTATCTATGCATGTGTGGGTGGGTCAGTAAATCTGCATGTATTAATGTATTCAGGCTATTCCAGCTTTTAAATTTATGCATATACATGTATTCTCTGCCAACCTAAGCATTTGATTTACACAAAACATACCGCAAATTTGTCCAAAAGCAAGTTCTTTTGCAAGTAAGGGAACATTGGAATGAATTTAGAATGCTTGTAACATTTGCTACTTTTTTCACTTGGCAGGCCGAGGTCAAGAGAGAGATGGTAAACAACTGTTGATGGGGTTTGGTGGAGTTTACTTCTTCGGCCTTTGAGAACCAGAACTAAATAATATTTTGTCCCCTAACCTTTTTTTTTCTTTTTTTTTTTTTGTTCTCTTGTTTTGGCTCTAGAGAAGATGGGAGCTAGGGTTATTGTTTAGTACGGGCACTGGGATCTTTTGCAGTAAATCCATGTTGCATCTTGAAACCTGTAAAATTGCAACTTTTGTCTTCCTTTTTGTCTGTGTTGAGGCAAAGAGACTGTAATGTTTCTAGGACACATTTATTGGACAGCATTGGACTCACTAGTTTTGAACTTTTATGGCAGTTGTTCCTATTGTTATACCCTTAATTCGGGTTCTGTGTTGCTTAAGAGCATCATGCTCTTTCAGATAGTCAGTGATGCTGTCATTTTATTATGGGAATTCCATATATATATATATATAGAAGGCTTCTCAGGTGTGGGATCCCGCACTTTATTTAAAGTGTGGGATCCATCTAACACCATTTACGTACGGGTCCTATCACATGTGAGGGCCACACTTACAAATAAAATGAGGGATCCCTTACTTGAGAATTTATATATATATATATATATATATATATTCACTCTAATGTTTTTTTTTTTTTTAAAATGCCGTCTAAAAATATGTTTAGAATTGGGATCCAATTTTATGTATGTATATATCTAATCCAATCGATTATTAACCGAGTCATCTCTCTCGTTTTGGTCTTTCTAACATTATTGTCAGTCCTATCCAAACACAACCTGACAAAAGAGATCACGCACACCCAGCACTTTTCGACCATAAAAGCTCTATCCCTATCATTCTTTCGCTTGTTCTATCACTCTCTCTACACTCTCATGGAGTGCTCAACTCCCTTTCTATGGGTTACTTTCACCATTTTTATGTCGTCTCCGTTGGTGGTACTTGCCAAACCGCCCTGTCATTTTCCGGCAGTATTCAACTTCGGTGACTCAAATTCAGACACGGGCGGATTGTCCGCAGTATTTGGTCAGGCTGGTCCTCCTGCTGGCGAGTCCTTCTTCCACGGCCCCGCCGGTCGCTACTCCGATGGCCGCCTTGTTGTCGACTTTATAGGTACAATTCCTCTCTGCCATCATCATATACTGCAATTAATTGAGGCACTCTAGACAGAGATTTTGTCCTGGTTCCGGAATCTCAACAAAGTTCACCGACGGTCGGACAAAAACGTTTGTTTGGGATGATTTATGGGTCCCAGTTTGGAGATTTGATTATGGGCACTCCTGATTAAAAAATTATTTCATTTGATCATGCTTTTTTTGTTTGGAGAGATTAATGATCAGTTATGGCCTTCTGGGTAGAGGTGTCAAATGGGCCTGCAGCCCGTCAGCCCGGAATGGCCCAGTCTGTTTGTGGCCGGGCAAGTATGGTCTGTTAACAGCGTTGGCCAAGGCCAACGTGCTTGGCCTAGCCCAGCATCTCTTCACGGGCTGGGCTGAGGTTTCCAGCTCCTGGCCCAGTTCGCCCCGATTTTAATTTTTTAAAAAGTTTTGAAAGTACTTAAGTAGAGCAAAAGCCATCACAAATGAAGTTTTGGCATAATGTTTTAAGTTTTAAATTTTATAAATAACTGGTTCAAACCCTTGCAATAACACATTTTCTTCAAATTTTAATGAAAAAAAACCGGGCCGGCCCTTGTACCCTAAGCTGCGGGTCATGGGATTTGTGGTTCCCGGGCCATCCCGGTTTACACCTCTGGTTATTGGTGTATGATTGGAAAATTAAAAGTTGCTATGATGATGAGATGATCAACTGTTTCTTTTGCAGCTGAGGCACTTGGGTTGCCATACCTAAGTGCATTCCTTGATTCAATAGGAACCAACTTCGTTCATGGAGCGAATTTTGCCACAGCAGGATCAACCATTAGACCACAGAACACAACTCTCAGACAGAGTGGGTTTAGTCCCATCTCATTAAACGTTCAGTTCTATGAGTTCAATGATTTCCACCGGAGATCCCAGATTGTCCGTAACCGAGGTACATTGTTTGTCTAATTGTTGATCAAATCAAATGAACAAATCCAATATTCTGGGTTTAACTACTGAATTATTATGTGTGTCTAGGAAGAATTTACAGGAAATTATTGCCTAAAGCTAAAACATTCCAACAAGCTTTGTACACGTTTGATATTGGCCAGAATGATCTCACTGCTGGTTACTTCTTAAACATGACTGTTGATCAAGTTAGAGCATATGTTCCTGATGTACTCACTCAGTTCAAGACCGTCGTCTCGGTTAGTCATGCCTTCACATTAATCCTTTATGCCATTAACAATCTGATTTCCCATTGATATATAATGTTGTCTAAGTTGACAGTCTATATACGATCAAGGAGGTAGATATTTCTGGATACACAATACAGGTCCAGTTGGGTGCCTGCCATACGTATTGGATCGAAAACCAGTTGCCCGTTCGGAGTATGATAGAGCTGGATGTGCTACTCCATTCAATGAAGTGGCTAAGTTCTTCAATGAGGGATTAAAAGAATTGGTAAACCAATTAAGAGATGAATTACCACATGCTGCAATCACATATGTTGATGTTTACTCAGTGAAGTACTCTCTCTTCAGCCAAGCAAGAAAGCATGGTAACTAACTAAGCCCTTAAAACTCCACCCAAGTTTTGCTCAATCAAGCACTGATCTGGGTTTGTAAATGCAGGGTTTAAGGAATCATTGAGAACTTGTTGTGGACATGGTGGAAAGTACAATTACAACATTCATAGTGGATGTGGAGGGAAGATAAAGAAGAATGGGAAAGAAGTGTTGGTGGGGAAGTCATGTGATGATCCATCAGCTTATATTGTGTGGGATGGTGTACATTTGACTCAAGCTGCTAACAAGTTTGTCTTTGATCAGATTGTGAATGGATCTTTTTCAGACCCTCCAACACCTTTGAAATTTGCCTGTCATAGGCAATAAATAATAAACCCATCATCAGAAGTTTTTGTTATTTCTGTCTGATCATCTCATGGTTTGTTCCGATCAGTGCCAATTTGTAATCTTTCTGAACACAGACGAGCATTGCAATTTGAAACTACTTAATCAAACACAATTGACAATTGACGACGTTGAACAAGCTTTGTTTTCAGCTGAAGGTCTAGGTTGCCGCAACTGAGTGCGTATCCGGATCTCATTAGACGTGCAGTTCGTTCAATCCTCAGATTTCCATAGACGTTTGATTGTTGAGAATCTTTAAGCTATATCGTTCTGATTACTCGGCATGAAAATTATGAAATTAATTAACTTAGAATAGTTTGATGCAGGGAAGGTGTTCGACGAATTGTTGCCGAGAGGAGAATACAATTGAACAAGTCTGAAATAATTCAAGCAAGCCAACACAACTTTGAAACACAAGAAGAGTTTCATTGATTGTCAAAGGAGAATTACAAAACATGCTTCACATCCCACGGGAAGAAGGAAGAAGATATATACGAGAGTCTGAGAACATGACTAACGGTCATCTTGATAAGAAATAAAATAATTCAAACCAATTCCAACGGTCATGAACATGAAAGAAACGACACTTTGTCATTAAGCAGTGAGACGACGTCGTTTCCTCCTAACAAAGTTATGATCCTGACTTGTGGGCCTATACTCAGGGTTTTGGCCTAATTTAGGTGAAAAATTTTTATTCGTGCCGGCCTAACATTTGAGTTTAGATACACATCGGATATTCAAATGATAAATTTGTACGGTAATATTTTTGGATATTTTTTAAAAAAAAAAGACTATTTTTTTTTTAATTTGTAGTATAGGCCAGGACAAGATGGGCCATATTGGGCTTAAAGTGGGTTCTGAGTCCAAAATCCATCTCAGTGAGCTGGCACTCTGGCAGTGGAGGTGAGGTGATCATTCAGACAATTAAACGAATCATATGCTTTGGGGCCCACTAGTCCGTTAGTGAATTGCTTGTCATGTAATTGGACCACTGCCACCGGTTGGCTTCCTCTAAGCCCAATGATCATTGGACAAGCTCGTTTAGGTTCCTGGTCCACACCATGGTCCATAACCATGTCCTTTCTCTTTGGTTATATTGACATTTGACAGGCTGGTTTAATGGGCCATGGTGCTATCCTGCCAAAGTTACTCCAATCATATATGCATGTAATACATGCATAATTATCTCCATCAAATCTGGAAAACATTACTATTGTATGCATTATTAACTATTAGCAAAACAATGACAAGCTCACATGTTTATACGAGTACTTCTATAGATACACACCCAATCCATGCTTTTTTAACTCAAAAAAGTTCACATAAGTAAAAGGCAAGCAAGAACTGTTGGTCCAACTGTCCGATAGACATGTTGGGATGAGAAATTCTCGGTTATCACAAGAAAGGAAAGCATGAATTTTAAAAAGATCATACACTCTTTACGGATATTGGAGAGACATTGTATTGTATGAGATTCAATCTGGCAAGTCCAATCTTCTTGTGCTGTGACAAACTTCCAGCTCTATTTTGGCCCTATGTGCTGGTTAGGAAGTGAACACATCAGTTGCTTGGTTATTTAATAATGTGTACTGCAATGGAAGACCATCTCGCCTCTTTTTTAATAATTCCTAGGAGATCCATCATGCTGTGTCTGTTTGATGATTATGATAGTGAAAGGACCAAAACAATCATTCTAACTTCCAAGCATATAGAAACAAGCAAAACCCAGATGACCCATTTGAGATTTCTGAGATTTCTTCCTCTGCTGGATGTACTGATGGTTCTGTTGATTCTGATGATGGAGGAGATGCAGAAGATGATGAAGTAATTGGCCTAAATATGAACAAACCATGCCTTGCACCAGAACCAAAGAGCCAGTCATGGACATCCCAATACACTTCTACTTTGGTTTTACTTTCATGGATTGACTCTTTGCCTCTGAACTTCCAATGGAGATGCTTCACATGAATTGCTAGTTTCCCATCCAATCTTATTTCCATTTCAGGATCAAATCCATCAACACTACTGTTGTTGTTGCTGTTACTGCATATGCCACTGTTGCATTCAATTGATATCTCTTGGGACTTCCCTTTCTCATTCAACTTGACTCTTGTTATGAACTTCTTCTTGCCAAAAACATGTTCCCTCCTTGAAACCAAAATGGGTTCAATCAGAGAAGGCCTGCATCCTGTCTTTCTATATGCATCCTTTTTCATATCACCAAGAAGTAAAACCACCTCTTCTTCACTGACAATGGCTACATAGTAACCCGATCGCGGCTCTGTCTCGCCCTTGAACTTTGCAGCCCTGAAGTCCCATACTACTTCAACTCTTCTACCATCCACTATAAACTGACTAGACCCTTGCTTTCTCCAGAAGTTCCAAGGCTTGAGTTCAACCTTGCACTGATAATGCTCATTTCCTCCTGGTCCTTGAACTGACACATAGAGACCATGTAGCAATAGATTTTTGCACCAAGTGATGGTGATGAGGCGGCACTCGCCTGCTATCTTTGTTTGATAGACTGATATGTACATACTCTGGCCTGACCGAGTCATGCCAACCGGATCATCGGTTTGCTTCTCGCCGGATGTAAAGCAAGCCGGAATCCCAATTGATTCATGCATGATTCACTACAGAAAATGATAAGAAAATTTGATCAGTTTGCAAAAAACATGGGTTAAAAAGGTGAAACATTAGAAATGGATTGAGATCATCTTGGAAAGCATATGATGGTCAAGAAAGAAAAGAAGTACCTAACTTTCTAAACTACCAATTTTGAAGGAAGAGTGGAGACGTAGGAAAAGCAGCACACTATGCAGTCAATTATAGCCAAGGCTTGCAAGCTTTATAGTCTGCACTCCCCTTTTCCTTTCTGTTAAAACAAAGCCACCTCTTTGATTTTTCAAAGTGGTCTTTGGCTTCAATTATAGGTTTCAAATCCACGAAAAAAAATATCATTTTCATGCTTGATAAAAAGCAAAGAAAACCTTTTTCTTCAAGTCATGAAAAAAAGTACTTTATGTGAAAAAAGAACTTTTTATTTACCATGTGATTGGTTTAAGTTTCCACCAAGAATTTCCCTCAGCAAGTTAATGTTTGGTAGATCAAATGTATAAACTTCTGTGCAAAGAATCTTAGGTGAAAGACACAAATTATCTAAAAGAATCTTGAGGGTTTTGTGGAAAATCTGGTCAAGATCAAGTTCTCTCTCCACTTAAATGTAGGTTGAGTGAAACTCAATTTCAAACACTTCGAAATTGAACCATGAACTAGCAGATAAGTAGGAGGTTTTGATAAAATATAATAGTAGATTAAGATATAAAACTAAAAAAATCACTGAAAGAAATGGATGCAAAGAGGATATAGCTTGTCAGAGGAATTCTTGTATTAGGAAAAGTTGGTAAGACTAATCACAGACAAATGATTTCACCAAAAGTTTTCAAGATGGAAATCATAATCAAAATAGATAGTTCCACCACAGCCTTTTTTTTTTTAACTTCAATATAAGCATTAACAGGGCCGGCTCCAGGGGAGGCCAAATAGGCAGTTGCCTAGGGCCTCTCATGGGAGGGGCCTCACTTTTTTATTAAATTGTATAGTTTTATAAGAAAAAAAAAATCATAATCTTTAGCAAATTAAGAAAACAAGCCCATTAGCCCAAACACAAAATGACAAGGTCATAATTGTAAAATAAGAATTAAAGAATTGAAAAAACCCTAGTAAAGACCAAAGACTAAGAGAACCTGTTCTGCACTTCTCCTGTTTGTCGTCTACGGTCTACTCATCTTTTTGAAAAAAAAGGTTTTGAGAGTTTTGAGAGAGAGTCAGAGATTGAAAGAGAAGGGAAGCCACAGGTAAATCACCTATCATATATTTCTATATTTTGACCTTTTTTGGCACACTTAATCAGAAATTGTAAATTGTTATTTGTTTCTCTAAACTCTAATTTCCTTTTTTCTGTTTTTTTTTTCTGTTAGGTTTGCGCGTGATTGGGAAATCATGACAGGGAAAAGAAAGTTCGAATCGGGAAGTTCGAAGAGGAAGAAGAAAGAAAGACAAGATAAACTCACACAATCTCTCACGGGATCTATGAATAGGTATGTAAAACCTACAAATATGCTGCCAAATTTAACTGAGAGTGTGACTGCTGGTGAAAGTTTGCCTGAGAATGTGATTGTGAATGCTGAAAATTTGAGCTCCGTGAATGTTGATGAAAATTTGTCTGAGAATGTGATTGTGGATGATGAAAATTTAAACCCTGTGAATGCTTATGAAAATTTGACTGAGAGTGTTGTTGTGAATGATCAGTCATGTAAATGACAATTGCGAAGGGGATGAAATTGAAGATTTGTTTGATCCGGGAAATTGGGAGAAAAATATGCCTCAAGGAAAAGTAGATTTGTTAGTAGAGAAGGGCCCAATAAGAGTTAGAGATGTAGTGTATCCGATTAATGCCCAAAATAGAAGCTTTAGTGATAAACACTACACCCGTTCTTTGCCAAATGGAGAAAAACTTGATAGGTCATGGCTAGTATACTCTCGGAAGAATGATAAGGTGTTTTGCTTTTGTTGTGTGTTATTCAATTTCAAAAGAGAGAGACTTGCGCCAAGTGATATTGACGCACTTGAATTATTTTCAGAATTGCAGTTGTTGAGAAAATCATTGCCGGAGAGGTTAACAAGACCAATTGAAGTGTTGGAGTATATCAAAAATTTGCGTCTTGCTTTTCCTAATGCTTGGATAGCTTATAGGATAATATTGACTGTACCAGTTACAGTAGCTACTGCAGAAAGAAGTTTCTCCAAGCTGAAGTTAATAAAAAACTATCTCCGATCAACTATGTCACAAGATAGATTGAACGGTTTGGCCATATTGTCTATTGAGAAAAAAATGGCAGCTAAACTTGATCACAACGATTTAATTGACAATTTTGCACACCAAAAGGCTAGAAGAGTATTAATCCGTTCTTCTTAGATTTAGTTTAGCGTTATTTGGTTTCATTTGATGTAATAAATTTATAAGTTTGAGTTGCTTAATTTATTGGATATTGGTGATAATTTATGTGTATTCAAGAACTAATTATATTGTATTTTGGATTTATTAGATATGTTGGATTTCAGATTTATAAAAAAAAAATTTATTTTGAGGGATGAGGGCCCCATTTTCTTAACTTGTCTAGGGCCTCCAAAATGGTAGAGACGGCCCTGGCATTAAGAAATATTTTATTAAAAGATTTTGCATCGGTAAATTAAGAGACTGTCCTCTCCTTATTTAAGTATGCTTCAGGTCTATGATCAAGAAAACTGTATCAGCAAAATACCATGGAGAACAGCCAATTAGAACTCCATTTGGAGTCATAGTTCTCAAAGATGCACAATACATATAAGATATACGATACTTATAACCTGTATATCAGAAAATAGTCGGGGTAGTACAGAACCAATACATCAGTGAAGATAGAGAGGAAGTGGTGGTCCAACAAGACAAAACACCAGAATCATCAGTTCCTAGGTGAGTGGCTACAAGAATTATTGAAGAACTAGAAAGCTGGACAAAACTAAAAAGCAAAAGCATCTTCCGTGGAACGTAGGCAGGCTAACATTAGAACTGGACTAACCTTCATTTTTTTTTTGGCCTGGTCAGTTGGCAGCTACTCTTCTTCATCTATGTACAGGAGATTGCTAGATTAGCCTAAAATATCAATTGTTGCATCTGAAGTGATTTAAATCAATTATCATCACGGTTATGTCATCTAGACTGCCCCTGCTTATGGCAAGGTTCACAAGTTCCTTGCTAGCAGCCACTAGCCCTTCAGAAGCAGGTGTTTTCTTACATCCGAGGTTCTCTTGGCTAAGAGTTTCCATCTTCATGTTTTTACGGTTGACCATTGAGATCCTTCTTGAATTTGATGGAGGTATTTCATTTTCGCTCGCATAATCATCTCCACTGTCTTTCCAACTATCTACTTTCTCATCATTAGGTGACTGACTTGCCCCTTTCCGTTGCTGGAAAAATGAAACCTTTCTTATCTTTGATGGAGGACTTTCATTTTCGTTAGCATAGTCATTTTGACTGGCTTTCCAACCATCAGCTCTCTTATGGCTTGGAGAGGGACTTGATCCTTTGTGTTGTTTAACCAGTGAAATCCTTCTTATCTTTGACAAAGGACTTGCATTTACATGGCCATAATCATCATTTTCATCTTTCAAACTCACTCCTGTGCATCCGATTTTTTTCCCAGGAAAACATAATCGAGTCACAACATCCACAGCTTCTTGGTTGCAAACCTATGCAAAACAATCATAACTTCAAAGTCCATGACATAAACTTCTTTTTATTTGTGCTAAATTTCATGCTATCGTGTACATGTGAAGCAATACTGGATAGATGGTACTCATAAAAAAGAAATGCAGCAAGCACTAGATCGTTATCAGAGTGTAAAAACTAAAAGGAGCCATTGAATTGATGAAATTGTAAATTTCTTAGTTTAATTATTTTTCTTCCATGCAATTCCACAATCGTACAGATCAAATCCAAATTCATCGTGTACATAATCAACCCAATTCATTTTAGTCATAACTGTTCTAAATTCCTGCACTGGGGAAATTATTAACTGAAAAGCTATTAGTTTGTGCAATCTCAGACCACTAACACTGCATTTCAGCAAGATTAAAACAATCTTCCTTTTTCTTAAAAAGATGGAGCAAGATTACAACAATCAGTAAATTATAGTTAGATGAATGAATCTTCCTAGCCATAAGAAGCATATATGCTAATTATCTATGCAGTGAATCAAATCTCAACAATAATTTTAATACAGCTCTCCAAAAATATTTTTGCCATACTCACCTCTTCCCACAGTCCATCAGAAGCCAAGACGATAAATTCCATGTCTGGGGTCAATTGCAGGATCTTTGTTTCAGGTTCAGCTAGCACCCAATCCTTTAGATGCGCATCTCCAATGCTTCTAGAAACAGAAAGTATCCCATGAACTCTCCATGCTCCTCGATGGATTTCCACATATCCACCCTACAGTAAATATATATTATTAGTACCATTGATAGCTTTTGCAATTCATCCTTTAATTCTATACTACGTGTACCTTTTTCTCAATTCTTTCCCTTTCATCCACCCGTTCTGCTTTATGATCAATTGTAAGGGCTTCAGCCAATCCTCCCCTGCAAAGAACAGCCCTGCAATCTCCCAGATTCGAAATAACAGCTTTCTTCCCTTCAATCAAGGCTGTTACACAGCAAGCACCACTGACTATACCCTGCATGTTTATTCCAGATATTCAGTATGTCGCGATGCAGAATGCAGAAGATATAAAAATGAGCCGGGATTGCAAGCCAATTTCGTATAAAATGAGATATCTAGCGCAATTACCTGTTTCAAGAACTCCTGGTCAGTCTTGAGATACCCAGCTTTAACTGCTTCAACCTTTGCTGCATCTCCAGTACAATTGTCTATCATTTCAAGAATATTAGAGTGCAAATTCTCTGCTACAAACTCCGAAGCCTTCTTGCCTCCGTGTCCATCATATACGCCAAAAAAACGCTACAAATTCCCAACATATAGGTTCAAAATTTCCAAAAATACAATCATAATCCTTAAAAAGCCAATCTTGCCAGAAATTATTCAAGAACCACAATAAAATCAGCCATACAAATCAGGAAATTCGAAAATAAATAATGGAAAAAAGAGAGATAACATAGAAAAGCAATGTCAATATCTTACTTTGTTTGAGTTGCCTTGTAAGCAAGAAAAAATCCTATAAGTATCTTCCATGAACTTTTTCTTGCCCTTGACAGAAGAGACACCAACTCCAACACCACCGAAACAAACGGCATCGTTTTTGGGTGTTAATTCCTTCAATTTGAGCCTGTCCGCTCGGATTTCTTGCAAGACATTAGGGATCTCAATCTTTGGAGGTCTCTTTCGCTTCAAGGAACAAGAAACAACGACCGTCGAAGACACTTCCTCAGTGGGTTTCTGGTTCATATCTGTAGAAGTATAGATCGACTTGCCACTTCGATCGACAGAGAGAGAGAGAGAGAGGGTTGCCTTGCAACGGCTACAAAAATAGGGGAGGAAGAAAGAATGGGTTGGGGGGAGTCAAAGTTCAAATAAAAGAAGCGAGAAATGCAACGGGAGGCTTGAGCTCCGAGCCGTTATAGAAAATTTTTGTCAAAAGTTTGAATATATTATTATTATTGGTCGGAAAAATATTCTTAAAATCCAACATTTTTCTCTTTTTTACAGTAAATATAAATCAAGAATTCCCGAACTTTAAATGCGAACCTATCTTTTAATTATTGATTCGGAACATATCATACTTAAAAAATGATTGGTTTTACAATTTAGGGTCCTGTTCAAAATCCTTCAATCAAGTAGAAATGGATAGGATAGGAAAGATAGGGAAAAAAAAAACAAAAAAAAAAAACAGAGAAGCCATAGCCACCCAGCTCTCATTTAGACCTCAAAGATCCAGAAGATTCTGGTTATCAGTTAAACAAAATATCTCCAGCTGCAGAACCCACCAAGCTGGACCAGACAGTATGCTAAAGAGAAGCTTCAACATGATAAATAGATAGGCCTTGAATGGCAAATAATCATCCGTTATTCAACAGTAATAAATCACCAATACATAAATAAGATTTAAGACAATGTAATAAAATGAGCGATGAGACATTATTTTCCTTAACACACAAGCTATGATAAAAATCCAAACAGAATTAATACACTAGTTGGTTGATATTGTTGCGTCCATCATCAACCTAGGATTTTTCAAATCGCGGACATCGATTTGGCTGCTGCAAATTTCTTATGCTCAAACTTAATGAAGTCCTCAGCTTCTGCATCAACATCGCAGCCCTCATCGACACCAGAGTTAGCTCGTAAAGGAGCGCGCTCGTAGTCTATCTCTTGGACCCTCCTCGGATACAGAAATATGCGCTCGCCATAGCCATTGTTGAGGGTATCAACTGGGTTGGGACGAACATTGGTACTGGGTTTTATTGGCATTGATTCTACTGCAGTGGCATAATTCTGGTAATCGTAGGAATTGTCCCACTCAGTACGATGATGTTTCTTGGCATGATGGTACTTGGCATGATGGTTCTTGGAGCTGAAAAATGACATCTTTCTGTCAACTATTTGATGGTATCGTACTATCTTATGCCTAATTTGGAAGGATCATCGACAGCAATTTATAGAACTCCATTGTTATTCGATAATGATAAGGTAGAATCTGATTCTGTCTACTTTTTAACTTTTGTCCTAATCAGCCTAACTTCTGGCCACTTTCTCGGACTAGAGTTCTGGAATGAAAAGAGAAATCAGACTCCTTTTGATTCTCTCCATACTATTGTATTCAATTCATCACATGTTTTCTTACTTTCTATAATATGCAACCAAATATGCCAATGATGGATGAACACGACTTGATGGAGAAGTATGGTTCTCTGACATGGATACCAATGTTAAACCCCATCACTAGGTTGAACTTTTTGTCGAATATTATAAAATCTCACGTCGGTTTGGCATAACCAAGCCAAAATAAGTAAGGACAACTCATCTCTTATCATCTTGAAGACGCGTTTTCTAGGCCTAAATACCAATGATGATGGCCCATGAAAATAAATCCTTGCGGTCTAATGGTGCAGAGCAGACAATATCTTCACAAGTTACAGAATAATCTTTTTAGTATAAACTATAAACAAGTTAGGTCTGAGTTTTCACAAGAGTTCTAGTCTATTTTTTTTTTCTTTTTTTTATTATTATTATTATAAGGAACTTGTGTAGGAAATTTTTTTTTTGCATGTTCAGTAGATATTAATGTTATCTTATGAGATCCTGTTTTTGTTAAAAGGAAGTTTGGTTCTCCACCTCCATGGAACATAGCTGATATGGGCATATACCATATTCCTATGGATTTTTCTTTCAATTTGTTTTTTCTCTTCCATCAACCAACAACGTGGTGCCATGAATAGACAAACAAAAAGGAATATATACGGAACTTGAAAACATTGGCTTTGAAGGCAAACCATGTGAGGGATGTCCCCAGTCACAGAGTCTACTCAACCTTAAATTGTTGTCATTTCCGCTATATATACATTCAAATCTAAGAATACCATCGCTAATGAAAATACTATTTGTATGTAGTTGCAAGAAAAACATATGAAAAAATGTTTATGTTGAATCCCAAAAAAAATATTAAGCGAGTCAATAGATGCAAAGAATATGTTATGTTCTCAAAACAGTAAGCTCCCTGCCTATTCAAAAGATTTGATCCATCCTGATCAATGTCTACTTTGTAAGAAAGAGGGTTATATACAAAAATTCACACCCACAAAACCCAAGAATTTCTCCAACTCCGCAAATATTCTATGGATTTTTGCTGGACACAAGGAGCAGCAGCAGCAGCAGCATTGATTACGCACCGAGTCATCAATTGCGCAGTTGACTGCTTCAGAAGGAGAAACAGATGCTCACCTTCAACTAGCTTTACCAGAAATTTACAGCAGAGGCATAATGAGGAAGTCACCCACTTTCCCGTAAGCAGTTTCCAGGCAAGAGAAATTTAAGCTTTTCTGCATTCTCCAAGAGATATGATGGGAGGTGAACTGCTGAGAAAGAATGAGGAATCGGTCCCATCTTTCCAATGATTTCCTTAAATGTGTACTCCTCGGGAAGCATGTCAAATAAATCGGCCCCCTTGCAGATTACTCTCTGAACTCTATCAGGGTTCAGGTAACGAAAGAACCTCACCCTATCAAAATGGCTGTAAGCCTTCATCTTAAAGATAAATTCATTGATATGCCGAAAGCAAAAACTACAGTGCCACCCTGCATCTGCCAAGATATCATCTGTCTGGCGATAATGCGCATACCTAGTTTTACCAGCCTGGTATCTGTGTACTGAAGCTCTCCAGCTATTGTTATCGACAAGAAACTCAAAAGAATAGAGATAATTCTTCAACCGAAGATGAAGGACCTGTGGTATGTCGTCACACCATCTTAGAAGATTGATAGTATGTCTGCTTGGTATCTCATCCACGTCCGACATTATCAGCAAGTCATCATCAGAAATACCTGCTATTTTGAGAAGCTGGTCCAGTGCCACTCGCTGGTATGCCTCCTCAACAAAAGGGTTTTCACCTTTCTTAAATCTTCCACCAACAGTTCCGTAAGTCAATCTAGGCTCAACAAATTTAAACTCTTCTCGGTGGCTTGCAAAGACAAGAGGCTTTGGCAACCCAGTAAATGTTGAATTAGACTCGAGAATAACAAACTGGGTTATATATGGATAGAGTTCTTTCCATCGTATCGTAAGAAGGTCCAACTCGTTACTGAACAACACTGCATCATAAACACGCCTTGGGTAGTCGCGTATCCCCCAACCATGGAGTTTACAGAGGTTTTCCATGGACACTTTCTCATGATAGTAGTGTGGGATATCATGGAATGGCTTGGGCGGCGATTCCCATATCGGACGCATGAAATATGATATCTTTTGCCCATGTAAATAAATACCAAATATGCATGTTGGGACAAGGACGAATAGAAGTAGATAGGTCTTCAAATCCATACCACGAAGGATGCAGCGAATTCTAGACATGCTCAAACCTCTGCTTGATTCCTGCACATTATACAATTTACGTCAAGGGATCAAAATATGATTTATTGAAAGGCAACACAAACTTAAAGGATTGCCACACTTCAGCCACTCTGAAAAAGAAGCATGAAAAATTATGAATGACCAACATCTGTATCATCTATAGCAAAAGGCTGAGCATAATTTTAGATGAACACATTTTTTTCAGCTACTGTATTTATTCCAGATATACAAAGGACATAAACACGGAAAACTCAATCTGCAAAATTTTGGCCGCAAAAACTCCCAATAACAAACAATAAGCTTCTCTAAAACAGACAAACCTCAATTACACTATGAAATAGGGTAAATCACAATGTTTCCAGCAATAATATGTTAATCACGGTATCACGAGGAAACACTGATAAAATGTAAATCAAATTTAGGGGGAAATGGTTTTCTTTCTCTCAAACAAACAAAAAATTTTGCTTTATCTTCCATCATATTCCGTGGTAATTATGAAAATTCTAGATTATCTGACTATGATTTTTTCCTGAGACTAGTGGTACACAGAAGTCATGGGTGATCATTGGTCCGATGCTTCAGGCGAAACTAAGTCCCAGGGTGTAACGGGCGGCATGTACAGGGCCCAGGTACATATTCACCGCAGCATGCTGATCTACGATTACTAAAAATTCCAACTTCATGTTCCCAAGTTGCAGAGAACAATCTGAACAAGAAGAGGTGAGATACGCTAAGGCATATACAAGGGTAGAGGCACCGGTTTCACCCCAGGCCGTTTCAAAACCAATTATGGGGACGGATCCGGTTCCACCATCATTGGCAAAGGCACGAGTTGGAAAAAAAACAATAGCAGGATAAAAATACCACTGCCAAGACAAAAACAAATGTAGAAGCACAGCTAGGGCGGAAGTAGAGACAGCAGTGCTGCCTAAAGGTTCTGTTCTTGATTTGGTTGTAAAGAACCTCACTTACGCAATATGTTATTGTTATTATATCTTAGAAGTAGTCCCAATGTTTATTGATAATATCTTAACCACTATGGCACTATCCACAGAGAGTCTGCTTTCTAATATTGCCAACATTTTAGTTGGCTTTCAACCGAGGCCCCACTTTCTATTTGGCATGAAAGCAGCCTTAAGCTTCAAAAGAACCCTTCCTCGAAGTTTAGGAAGCTACTAATCAATCAACAATCGATTTTCTGATTATAAATATTTTTACATTCAAAAACTAATTTCGTGATTCAGATTTACTTACATCTACAAAAATGTGCAGACACAGTCTCACATAAAGTCCAGAATAAATATCCACATAGACAAAATCCTCCGCGTCCACGAGGCGGAGGATTTCGACGGATTCAATAGAGGTAGAACGAACCATCCATCGGAACCAAAGGAAAAGGAAAACAAAACAAAAAGACGACTAATCTCTTACATTTTCTAAGAATCCAAACTGAATCCAGAAATCACCAAAAGGAAAATCATAACAAACAAAAGCAATCAACAGATCAATCTGGGCATCAAAACAGAAGTATGACGAATTAAACACAAACCTGGCCACAAACATCGCCGCATATATCATCGGTCTTCTTCGAGCAGTAATACCCCCCATTCTCACTCATCATCCACCACATTCTTAATATTCTCTCCTTCAAATCCCAAAAAAGACACACCAATGCAAACCAAACAGATCAGCCCCGAAAAAAAGCAAACCGTCCCTAACCCTAACTCCGAACTCCGAAAAAATGTAAAATTCGTAAATCAAACCCTCCACCGGACACGTAGATCTCCGCTCTCCCTTCCACTCCCAACCAGACCCACCAATTATAGCCGTTACTTGTACAGTCACCGAACTCCTTTCCAACGACAAGTCTTCAAAAGGCGATGTGTTGCTCCAAAATTGTCGAAAACACAAACACCGATGAATAAACAAATAGAAATAATTTAAACCCAAAAAAAAAATCGAAAACCCAGAAAGGCAAAAAGGACCTAATGATAGAGGTAGATAGAAAAAACTCTGCGGAATATAAAAAATGGGTGGTGGCAGTTGTTAAAGACCAGAAGGAAAGGCAGTTTCTCACTTTCTCTTTTGTTGGGGATAGTTTGAGGGAAAGACGCTGCCTTTTCTTCTTCTTTATATAGCTTATTTATGTATGTATGTATGTGTATGTATGTAGCAAAAAGTAATGGTCCGTTCGGTATTTATTAGGAGAAGAAAAGTATCAACCACCATGGGACACAATCGCCGGAATCAGTGTGTGGGTGTGTGTTTCAGAGGCCCGAGGAAGGCCGTGGGCGGGTCCCACTCCCACATACGCGTCTGTTGGGGTAATGGTATTGACCGACTCAACCCAACTCTGCCGTGTCGTTTTGACATAAAGTTATTGCTTAGTCCAGGTTCCTCTTACGGGGTGATTAAGTGAACGTGTTGCCATCTTTGTTGGGCCCCACTGTTTGGGCTGGGCTGGGCTTGGCTTCTTTTTAAAGGGTGATGTGGAGAAGTCGACAAATGGCACAACGTTATGGTGCCACAATGTCGTCAAAATGATTAGAGCATCTCTACATCACAACGGTCGGATATGATTTTGAAACTCCAATAATGTATTTGTGTCATTATTAAGGGCATATGAAGATCTATTAGACAATCATTTTTTTTTTGTAAAATATGTATAATATACAGTTTAATTTCGCAGATTTTCCAACAATTCGCTTCTTAAACTTCAACTTGTTTTGATGAAGTACAAAACTGATTGATCTGGTGACGTATAAGGTGATCGGACTAACATTATGAAGTGTCTTCTCAGTTATGTTAAAGTGTTCAAGAGTATAAAGTGTTGAATCGTTAGCCTCATAGTGGAGTTCCCATTTTATATGTTGAGGAATGAAATCTTCTTAGAGAATTTTTCAGAGGATGAATCTTCTCCTAATTCTCTCATACTCCTTGGTTCCTTTGGTGCTTGGACACTAGGAGTTTTCGAGGTGACTCCACTCCACGAGATGCTCTCCCCTTGGCTGCCTTGTTTTGAGTTCTGTGATGGATTAACTTTTCGTATACTTCTGCTCGGATGGGCACATCGACTATACCTTGGTCGGAAAATTTTTGTGGATACCACCTCGACCACGTGTCAATTTGGCAATTTGGTGTCGTGTCATTTTCTTGTGCCACATGTCAGTGTTCTAATGGATGGTGTTTACGTTCAAGTATTGATATAACCATGGCCCATGGGAATTGAAAATCTTAACTGGGCCGCCAGTTACTAAAGCCTTTTCTTTAGAGACAATTTAGCCCAATCCTTTTCTTAATACATAAGGCCCATACTGGGTGGGGGATGGATGGGGATTGAACTCTACTCAGTTACATGTTCGATAAAATGCCCAAGTGAACAATAGTGTCTTAAAATTAGTGTTTGTATCTCAGTATCTGTCTGAGACTGCTTTTCATCATAGTTTCTTAAAGTACTACTGCCCCATGCAATCTGTAAATTCCTTTTGGATTGACATTCTGTGCGCAGGACCACTGAGTTCTCTTCCCCTAACCTTAATTTATTGGCTAAGAAATTGTTTCTATTTTTTTCTTGCCAGAAAAGCAAGTGTCAACTAACACCATAATTCCACGTCGGTCTAGAACTGAATGAGTAAAGTCCAAAGCCTCCCATCAACAACGTGTGTGCCAAAGATCGAATAAAACCGTTAATCCGTTGTATCAACAGTGAATCGGAATCCTAGAGCGGACAATATTATTGGATGAGATGATCAATTCTCCAATCTCCAACAACGCATATTCTGAGCCTAAGGATCATGGGCGATAACCCATGAAAAATACAAAGTATTGCGAGCTCGATGCATCTACAATGATCCGATAAACCTAAAAAGATCGATGACAATATTATTGGCGTGTTTCGACTGTAAATTTCAAGAGCAAGAGTTGAAAAATCTGATGGGAAATTGAGGCCTAATGTTCATAATATGAAAGTGACAGAGTGGACGTGGTCCTATAATCCTAATGGTCTTGAGAAGTAGGGTTCTTAAAGTTAAAAGTGCCAATTAAGCTCTTTAAGACTACTCTTGTTCAAAGTTGCATAGTTGTTTATTTTGAGAATTCATGGCAAATCAGCAGTAGTTGTGTTACTCACGAATCATATATTCATATGTAATGATTGAACTTATCAAATCTATAAGCAGAGGAAACCACAATTGAATGACACATCTACTTGATCAATCTCATCATCATCTTCAAGTTTATCTGGACTGACCACAAACATGTAGGCTCCTTTTTGTTGTTAATATATATATATTTTATCCCTTCCTTTAAGAAAGTTGATACGAACCCACACACCATCAAATAACTAAATTACTAGGTTTTGGTTTTCATTTCAAAGAGTATGTATATTATTGTTAAGGCGGCTGCTGTTGCTGCTTCAATCTTGAAAAAAAGGGGTAAGGTAATCACACTTGTATCATTAAAAAGACCTAATTAGCATTCAATAATTCAAAATCCATATAAAAAAGAATTTTCATTCAAGTAAATCTCTCGCACATTCTCACTTTTGACTACTAATTAAATATGGAGCTTCGAGTATCGAGCAGCCTCCTTAACACTTTATTCCATCGAGCTTACTTAAGCATCAGAGCGTCTCCATGAGGTACACTCCAACGAATCCAAACTCACGTTTTCAACTATGCATGTCACCTCAGTAGATTCGAGGAACAATTTTTGACGTCAATTTGAACACTTTATGCGTCACCAAAACCGAGCAATCGAGGAACCATACCCACTTTGGACGTCATCACTCATCACACATATATAATTCGTACGCATGTGACAACAAAATCACATCCTTTATGATAAATTAACCTCTGATATAGGCAGAAAATTAATTCCAACCCATTAAACAACCGAAAAAAGAGTAAAACTGCAAATTTCTAGTCAAAAGAAGACCCAAAGAAGAAAAGAAAAAAAAAAGAGGTGCAATGATGATTTGGTTTAGTACTAATCGACAATCATAGCACAAAAGGATAACAAAATCATGTTTTCACAGTCAAATAATAAGGTAAAAGAGAAATCGATACTGGATTGATATGCATGTCGTGTCAAACTCATGTTGCCTAACCATGCGTCGCATGCGAATCTTTGACCAAATGAAGGGAAAGAGTGTGTGTGAGTGAGTGTGTGTGGTAGGCGTGGGGATGGAAATATTTACATGTTCCTATCCTAATTCGGATTGAATTTCGACGTATTTAATTGACTAGATCTGAATTGATATAAATCCGGATAAGTAAAGCAGATAAGATTTCTATGTTTGAACCCGGACTCTGTTTTAAACCATAAAAAAAAAATTGTGTTTAAACCCAAATTTCGGACATATTATTTATGTTCAAATTTGGTTTAATCCGAATCGAATAAATTCGATCATCCAGACCGAATAGAGTTTTCTCACCCCCATTGTGTGGGTGGGTGGGTAAACTTGAGGATTCGAGCTGTATCATGGCTGGATGGACCCTAATCATCCTTTACCAACTACAAATTGTGATTTTCAAGATAATCAAAAGTTTTGTCAGCATAATATTTGACTAAATGACACTATATATCAAGTCCCCACAATTACTTGTCTATTAAACCACCTAATACTAAACCATAAGCAGACCAAAAAGCTACCATTAGTACCTTCACACAATCACTACCTCTCTCGTCCAACTTGAACGCACAAAATGAACCAGTATGATATCTAATTGATGTATTCTGTAATACACACCGAGCATAAACAGTCTGTATGTTTCGATTTTGACCATACTACAAGTTTGTATGATTAGCTCAATTCACTTGTTTTTATGCTGTCATGACCAAGGTCATCAAGGGTCTATTTGTGCACTGTGCATGCAGACCTGTAAAGTTATTCAGTATGGAGAGTGAGCCCTAGGGAGAAAGTAGTAGTTGGGCCCAAGATATGGTCCCACAGACGAGCCCAATTATCGGATTGGCCACCCTTTTAGGTAACAAGGAGGACAATCATGATAGGATCTCAGTAGTAGCTGATATTCAGTTATCCGATCGAATTTCATGCTGAACATATGGACATATGGAGTCCACAAATGCATAAACGGTTGCATAAACGGTTAATAACATATAAGAATCCATGCTGACAAACATTCTCAAACTTTCATTAATAAAAACTCATAAACTGTTAATAACAAATATACCATCTTGATTGGGTAAAATCCAAATCGAATGATTTATATGGATAAAACTCACTCCTTACATGTCAATTAGACATTTTTATGAGTTTAGTGACTTTGACTAAGTCTCAGTTGCTGAGCTCACTTGTGAATTGTTGTCGTTTTGTTATGCAAATGATATGGCGTATTAAATAGTGTTTGACTAAAATAATCAAGGGGGCACACCGTGAAAGAAAAAAAATTGGTGTGGCAATGATGAGAGGGAAGGGCTGGTGCGTGTAATCTTGATGGGATTGAAGTTGGTCCTCGACTATTTGTTTTGGCATGTCCAAATCATATGGGAAAGACAGACATTGGAGTGTTCGATACTTCGATCTTAAGGTTGTCAATTTTCTGCCTTAAAATTTCATTCGAACACTCTTGTTGGCGAATGGAATTCCTTCTCTGATACCCACAATTTCTGTCTAGAATAATTCTCTCTTCCTTTTATTTTTCTCTCTCTCTCTTACTCTTCATGGGGTTGAGGTCTCCATACAGGAGATGATGAGGAGCGAACAAAGAAAAGGTTTTGGGTGGTCTATGAATCAGAGATGTTAAAGTGGGTGTGATGAGAAGTAGTAATTGAGAAGTAAATCAGAAGGAGCAGCCATGAAGTTTATGAAACTCGGATCTCGGCCAGACACCTTTTACACTTTTGAGGCTGTAAGGTAAGGATGACACTGATTAAATATTAAGTTATTGGGTGGTGGGTCGTTGATTATGTATTTTTCTTTGACGGAGATGAGAACAGAAGTTTCTTTTGCTTCAAATGCAGGTCTGTTTCCTCTGAAGTTTCTAGTGACCTCATAATTGAAGTGAAAGGAAGTAGATATTTGCTTCACAAGGTAAAGAATAAACTCCATAATCTTTAGTAGTCAAGGTGTTTGTTGAAAGTCACTTGAACTATGGTGTTTGCTGTTTTCTTTCAGTTGATTCTCTGTAAGTTCATTTTTGCAGTTCCCTCTGCTGTCCAAGTGTTTGCGTCTGCAGAGGCTATGCTCTGAATCAACTGAATCTTCAAGCCACCAATTAGTCCAACTCCCTGATTTTCCTGGTGGAGTTGAGGCATTTGAACTGTGTGCGAAGTTCTGTTATGGTATCACAATCACTCTCTGTGCCTACAACATTGTACCAGCACGATGTGCTGCCGAGTACTTGCAGATGACTGAGGATGTTGAGAAAGGGAACTTGATATACAAAATTGAAGTCTTCTTCAACTCCTGCATCCTTCAAGGATGGAAGGATTCTATTGTCACCCTACAAAGTACAAGCGCCTTTCCATTGTCATCAGAGGACCTTGGAATCACTAGCAGATGCATTGAATCAATTGCCTCAAAAGTCTTTACACACCCATCAAAGGTGAGTTTGTCACATAGTCCTTCCAGAAGGCTTCGGGACAATGTTTCGTGTAACGGAGCAGAGAGCCAGAGACATAACCAGGCAATCAAGGGTTGGTGGGCTGAGGATATTGCAGAATTGGGGATAGAACTTTATTGGAGAACCATGATAGCTATTAAATCTAGTGGAAGAGTACCCTCCAATCTCATTGGAGACGCATTGAAAATCTATGCATCTAGATGGCTACCCAATATATCACATATAGATGGGAGTGTTTATAAGCAAAAGGTAAGTGATTCCGATTCCGATTCTGATTCTGCAATCAAAATAAATTCAAAGCATAGGCTGCTACTGGAATCAATTGTTAGTTTGTTACCGGGAGAAAAAGGCGCTGTTTCTTGCAGTTTCCTTCTTAAACTCATAAAGGCGTCCAATATTCTTAATGATGCTTCTTCATCAAAGATAGAATTAGCAAGAAGGGTTGGACTTCAATTAGAGGAAGCACGAGTCAGTGATCTGTTAATACCTTCACTGTCATACAAAAATGATACTTTGTATGATGTAGATATAGTTTTGACAATATTGGAGGAGTTCATGTTACAAGGGCAGAGTCCACCTACTAGCCCTCCAAGATCCAAGCTTGGGTTTGAGAGGAGAAGGTCAAGGTCTGCGGAGAATATTGATTTCAAGCTTCAAGGGAGTAGGAGATCTTCCTCAGCATCACATAGGTCAAAACTGAAGGGGGCAAAGCTTGTGGATGGATATCTTCGGGAGATTGCGAGGGACGTAAATTTGCCTCTATCGAAGTTTATTGCAGTTGCAGAATCCATCCCTGAATTCTCAAGGCTTGACCATGATGACCTCTACAGAGCCATTGACATCTATCTCAAGGTATGTTCTTCTCTGTTTTCTAACATGAGGGGAAAAAAAAAAGTCCAAGGCCATAGTTGCACTTGTCCTTCAATACTGAGAAAAGCTGATAGATTTTCTTCTGTATCATTTTCCTTGAAATGATCAAAATGTTAAATTACCCTGATTTTGTTACTAGTAGAAAATTTTAAGGTTCATGTAAGTAAGCTAATTCAGGTCAATATACAGGCACATCCAGATTTAAACAAGAAAGAAAGGAAAAGGTTGTGTCGAATCTTGGACTGCAAAAAGCTGTCTATGGATGCCTGCATGCATGCTGCACAAAATGAGTTTCTTCCACTAAGGGTAGTGGTACAAGTTCTCTTCTTTGAGCAAGCTAGAGCCACCATGAATGGTGGCAAAGTGACCGAGCTTCCAAGCAAAATCAAGGCACTTCTGGCCGCTAACGGGATTGACCCTTCAAGGCCTACAGCACCATTAAGCACTACTACTACTTCCATTCCAGCAGACGATCAGCGGAGTGTCTCGGGCCTTAAATCACCATACTCAAGAACATCAACTTTAAAAATGAAGCTGGCCGAAGACGATGATTTGGACATGAATGACATGAACCCGGATGGAATTGGAAGATCTTCCAAGTTTAAGGCTTTATGTGCTATTCCAACGCAACCCAAAAGAATGTTCAGTAAGTTAATGTCTGTGAATAGAAATCCTAGTGAGAAAAAATGAGTGAGTTTTGTTAATTAGTATGCGATTGGAAGTGTAACAAATACTCTTGTGATCTTGTTCTTGAGAAAATGCTTTGTAATCTGTAGCTCAAAGTCAGAAATGCCCAATGTGAATTATTGATGTAATATAATATATAAGAAGGATCGACAGTTTCAGGACAGGACATATCATCTGTGGAAAATAGAATAGATTTTTTTTCCTTAAGATAGAGATGAACAATTGTGAGCCAATATTTTTGTCTTTTGTCTCTGCAACACCTGCCTTTGTCTCTCCTTCACCTGATTGGATCTTTTCTTCTTTTTTTTTGAAACGGAGGAGGAGGATTCAAACCCGGTCATTAGGATGATAGACACCATCCTTACCACTTTAACCAGTGGCTGGGTGTCACCTGATTGCATCTTAAGTCTTAACATATGTTAATTGAAATGATTTTACATATGTAACTGTTTGATGATATCCGTGGAGTTATAGTTCTTTTGGAATCTTGTGTAATTAGGCACATGAATTAAACGGTAGCTGTATTGGGCTGCTGGGCCTGATAGTTTACAGTTATGAGTCCTCTGGTCTCTTGTTTTTGGGCCCAACAACTGATTAAAGGCCTGTGAATGTCATATATACCCGTTCAGGCTTTCACATTTGAGGCTGTCAAAATATTGGCGGATTGGGTATTTCAGTATTTGTTTGTTTTCGTTGGGCTGCTGGGCCTGCGTGTTGAATGAGATCCAGCTGGCCCAAGACGCAAGCGTCCCTCAGATATTTATGCTCAAGTTTTAGTTTTGTGTGGTATAGTTTTATTGTGTATAACATGGAGCATAAAATATAGTTGGCATTCATGTTGGGTGGGAAAGGATAATGTATAAGAATTTGTGTTTTGTTGATATGATTGTATTGAGATTCGTGTTTTATTGATTTGATTGTATTGATTTGACTTGACTTTTTGTATAATAGAGGTGAGATCCAATATTGATTTTTGTTGGGCCATTAAAAATAAGTCATTGCCTTCACTATTATTTGTCTTGTGTGGGCCCAAAATGCCCCACTCCGTAGTCAAATGCATTTATGCATCTATGAATTTAATTTTTGATTAGTTCGAATTTCATTTCAAATCAATCTAAGTTGGTTTGATTGCGAGGGAAATGAATTCAATTATAGCTTAATTAAATCTCTCTTGGCCCAAATCAAATGGATTTGGAATTAAGAAGATCTTGAGTCCAATTTCCACTTTACACTAAGAATATCCTTACGACTACGCGCGTTGAACTTAAACATAATTTATCCTATAGTTTACTATGTGCGCGGACCAAGATTTTACTATGTGCACGGACCAAGCTTAATAACCCTAATTTAAGCTCATATCAAATATCCAAATGACAAACTTATATGTTTTTGTTCTCATTTATAACAAAAATCAATTACATATTTAGGCTAAAAGTTTCAAAATATAACGATTATAGCTTAAGAATACTTAATTACATGGAATGTTGAACCAATTCATCAATCCATTCTTATTTTGACGATGGAATCTTTAAAAAAAATTCCATAGTTATTAGTTAGTGCCTTAACTCAAAGGTTTCTTTGACCCTCCGCCTTGTCCCTTCTTGCCTTCGAAACTCTTCCATGAACTCCCATATGTAATAGTTGCGATATAATGGTGGGTGTTCATCGTCGATCATGTCTTCGATTGGACCAATTACAACATCGCTGTTCGGTCTGTAAAACATGGCCACCGATATTCGAGATTGTCTATTGTTTGTCATGGCTCTGTGGTGTACACTCTTATACCTTCCATTACTCAGGACCTACATTACACATATTGTTCGTTCACTTAGGCCAAGGGTGCGTTTGGTAGAGCGGATAGATTGATTTTCAATGCTAGCGGAAATGCTGTGAGAAATATGTTGAGCTTAAAACTGTGAAATATGCTGTGAAGTGTTTGGCAAATTAAAAATTGATGCTAGCGAAAATGTGGTTGAATTAAAGTATTATAATATTAGATTTTATAATTTTTATATCAAATTTTGTTATTAAATTTAATATAATAAATATAATTTTTTTAATAAAACTAATAAAATAATTATTTTTATTAAATATTAATGATTTTATAATAATTTTTTATTTTTATTAATCTTACATTTAATTTATTAAATAAAATTTATACTAATAAAATTAATATTACGTATAAAATTTAAATATTTTAAATATTATAATAATTATTTATGTAAAATTAATTAAGATAATGTGGTAAGTTAAAAATGTTTAAAATAAAAACTAATGTTTTAAATATTAATAAAAAAGTAAAAGAAATTAATGTTGTAATGCATGTGGGTCAACTTTTATTAAAAAAGTAATAAAAATGTAATCATTATGTGAGACTCACATAAATTTTTTTTTAACAAAATAATGCATTGTAGATCCGTTGTATAAGCTCTCATTGGGAGTTTATAAAACTTCAGTGGATTTGTTGTCCATTGACCAACGGATCTGCTCGACCCGCTATGCTGTTTGACACAGTGGAAGTCGGAAACGGCTCCGCTCCTGTTTCTGCTGTGGCAAACAGGCAGCAAACAGAGAGCGCGCGTAGTGAAGAGTTTGAATTACCTGAATCTGATCACCCAAATTGATGACAAATGCGTTTGGGACTGGATCGACTGAAACCCAGTTTCCATCTTTGATGACTTGGAGGCCGGTCACTCCTTCAGATTGCAGGAGTATAGTGAGTGCAACAATGTCAGTATGAGCAGGCAGACCCAGGGTGAGTTCAGGATCTGGACAGGGTGGATAGTGATTCGCCTGATAATTAAGCGCAGGCTCCAGTCCCAGTATCTTTTCCAGGCAATCCATCTCTAGACCAAGCCCTTGCGATACGAATCTCAAAAGCTTCCTCATTAACACTCGCATCTCCTTTGCGTATGCAGCAAAAACCTCTCTGTACAAACAAACATGGATAAGAACATATGAACAACGCGAAGATCATTTTGGAAATCTAGAATTGAAGTTAATCAGAAGAGATTGATACCGGTACTGAAGTGGGTTTTCAGGCAAAAGATGGATGATATCTTCTAAAGGATGCCAAGGGTGAGCGAAGGACTCACTCCACATCGTGACCTTCTCTTGGGTATCCAGCTTTAGGTAGTAATTGAAAAGCTTTACTTGCTTAGTAAGATCTGTAGTGAAGAATTGTGCCTTTTCTTGGCTAGACAACGCAAAGAATTCAGACAGTGTAGTCATCATCTTTTGGCATAATTCATTGGGTACTCCATGGTTGATGATCTGAAAGAACCCATATTCCTCGCAAGCTTGTGAGAGGTTTTGAACAAGCAGGGATGGTTCTTGATTCATGTCAATTATGGGGATTGTGTGTAGAGTGGATGCTTTTGAGAGCTGTGGCCTCTTGTCCTCTGGAAGAATGAATTTAGTGGATAATTGGAAGGATGTGGATTCCATGAAAACAATCTGAGAAACACTTGGATGAAAGACCTTCTGTTAAAGCTGATTGAAGAAAGCCTTATATATATATATATATATATATATATATATATATATATATATATATATATATATACACAGGTTCATCTGATATATTGACCAAACGATATTCTTTTGCCAAAGTGAGTGGGACTTTTCAATAATGCAATCTTGTACTCTTTCGGCTCAATTGGAATCACCTGTCCAACCACACTATTTTATGACTTTCTGCCAAACAATTCCACCAAACAAAATACAAGTACAATTTGCCAAAATAAGTAGGACTTTTCAATAATGCAATCTTGTACTCTTTCGGCTCAATTGGAATCAGCCGTCCAACTACACTATTTTATGACTTTCTGCCAAACAATTCCCACCAAACAAAATACTAGTACAACAAATTATAGCCTTTTAACTAACTACACAGCTTTACAACTTCAAGACTGCAATAATGCTTGCAGAATCCTTTGTAAAGTTCTTCAGCATGTCAACTCACCAAGTCTTGATAAAGATCTCTTGATTGTTTAAGGGTGGGCTTAATCATATATATCACTCGGTAGACTTGTGTCTAACCGATGTGGGATTTATTTCTTACAGAATTGAGGTAGTGAGATCAATTACCTGAATGTGATCAACTTTATTCACGATAAATGCATTTGGGACAGGATTAATGGCAACCAATTTTCCATCTTTGATCACTTGTAGATCAGTCACTCCTTGGTGTTGCAAAAGAATTGTGAGTGAGTGCACCAGTATCAGTATGAGGTTGCGGACCCAAGGTTAGCTCAGGGTCAGGACATGGTGGATAGTAATTAGCCTGTGAATTAAGACCTGGACCCAATCTCTTCTGATATCAAGCTCAAAAGCCTTTTCATCAACATATATATATATATATATATATATCCTTCCACAAAAACCTCCCAGTGAATGACAAAATGCAGAAAGCATACAAAAGAGGATTTGAGTTCTGTTTTGAGCTAAGAAGAATATTAATTACCTGAATTGAGGTGGGTTTTGTGGCGCGAGACGATAATATCATCCAAAGAATGCCCAGGCTTACATGTTGAAACTGTGGCCTTTTGTCTTCCGGGAGAAATAATCTAGGACCAAATGATAGGGCAGTTGGCTAACTGGAAGGTGGTGGTTATTGTTGTTGACTCCATGAAAACTATTGGAGATACACTAGCTTGGCTGAAACAAAGTACTAGCAAGTAATAACCCAGAAAGCCTCTACAGCTGCATATCTATGTGTGAAGCATGAAATGGAACTAGAAAGAGTTTATTTCAGCTCATAAACTGGTGATTCTTGTCTTTGTAGTTACATTCTTATTGACAATATCATCTAACCTAACAATCTTTGTTTAATAGTTAAGTGAGGATGTACGTCCCCCTCGTTCTGTTTTGTGAGATGTCATCCTCACCTAGTCGCATTCACGATGTAAAAAGCATTGTTGATAGATCTACAAAATCAGATTAGATGATGACGACGACGTTTTGTCGTCTTAACGCAGAAAACTAACTAAAATCACACATCTCAACAAAATAAAAACTTACTAGAAAGAGAGAACATTTGCAAGTTCAATTAATTAATTTCTTTCTCAAGGCCATATGAACATTAACATTACCCTTTAGAAGGTCACTAGGTCCTTAGCATCCAATGCTACTCAGTTGATCTTCCCCAGTTCTTCATCATCAATCTCTCATTCATTTCCTTCATGAAAAATCCTGCAGCCAAATATATAAATAGTTTTCTGAGTCAGGAGTATGTTCTATTTGTGATATTCTAACTACATCAAAGCATGGGCAACAATAAATTTGAGGAAAATAAACTAAATATACATAGGATGAGCAAAATATAAATTAAGAGTTTCATGACTTCTCCCAAAATATGATTTGCACCATCCCTACCATTGTATTGGATCCCTTGCAGCAGCATCACCAAAATGATCATCGCAGATTGATTCGAGTTGCTATTATCCAGTCATGATACTTCTATTCAAACCACTTCTTTAATGCCGATTAGTGAGTGCAGGATTTCGCGAGAATGCAATTCTATCAACAATCAATATTAGGGAAATCTGAAATGCTATTCTCAAGATCATGCCATCAGATTGCTTATGTCCCTCATTGCCCCAAAAACTGCTCCTACTGGCAGGAAAATCTATGCGGTGATCAGTTATTGGCTAGTAGATAAAGAAATCAGAAATACCTTCTTATCGGTCCAGCCATCAGATACGTTCATATGAGTCTTATGTTTTCTTCTTCTCCAAGCATAGAACCTCATTTCCCTTTTTGTAGCAATGCATGTTTTTTCTAGACTAAAATGGTGTTTACATATCAGAATAAGTACAATAACTATCGGAACTAAAAGCCTCTGATGTAACAAAATCAAATGATAAATAACAGAGTGGAGTTCATTACCATGTCCTACATATCAGTTACAGAAGCTACTTTAGATTGACCAATTGGAGACACTCTGGCCTCCAAAGATTCAAGAAGGAAATCTATCATCTACTTGTCCACTTTTGAGTAATTTCCGGGGGAGAACTCAAATCGAATGCGCAATGTAACCTTAAGGGTAGCATTATACCTGTAGTAGAAGAGGCGCAACTGCTGGTTGATAAATTAATTACAACCAGCGACTGAGAAGTGATTGAGCTCATAGGAAACCTCAATGAGGAGAGAAAATTTCTGCACAAATTCATATCCGAAGGGCGATAACATCCTCCAAAAGGAAACGTAAAGATCGCTCCGCTCAGGTGCAATGAAATTCACAACAACGTCAAGTTCCTCACCCAATCCGCAGCCATGAAGTGGAACCTTGGTTATGACAAAAACTATTAACATCTGGTTTATCTATATATAAATCAAAGACCCTGAGATGCTTTCCAGAATAATCATGCAGGAAGGGGAAAGAAAACTATGAGCAAAATATTTTTAGTAGCTATGAAAATGAAAGACAGCTTTCATAACAAACTCAAAAACATTAATGTGCTCAGAAAGAGGCAATTTAAAGATGACAATAAAGTAATCATGTTCATTGAGCGCCATTACAATTTTCACCCATAACTTAGTCAATGTAATCACAATAATTGAATCAATACTTCTTAGTCATCAAGTTCTAAAGAATCATTTCAAGAATAATGTTAAGATTCTCACAGCATATGAGGATATTTTTAGGCAAGCAATGATCTCAATTACATATGCATGAACAAATAAGTGGCAACAAATTTACACTTCAAAGAATCATGTCACACGGATGTGACACAGTAATTGTTGACAAAAAGAAGAAAAAAATTGGCATCAGATATTCTAAGATGCAGATACGACCATGCGGATGATTCAGACATGTCAAGAACTTTGAATGCTCACCTGAAGTTCAACTGAAACTTCCTCAGTGAACTTATCTCCTCCAATCCACTCAAGCCTTGTCCCAAAACTCCAGATAGTAGATCCCTTGTTACGCATTTTGCATATCTTGGCAACTGAAATATTTGGGGCTATGACAGAGCCATCTGAAAGAGCAATATGTCCATCAAAGCATCTGGGGCCTTTTGGTGCATCTGGCATTGTACACCATGGTTCTAGGGAGTGTGGCTGGGACATCATTTTAAGAAAAGCATGCGAAAACGAATGAGATACTGGGTGATCATTAAACATGTGGACACTAAGATGCAAGAACATAAATAATCAACTAAACCAAACAATAATTAAGGCATCAACCCCATACAGGACCACATCGCTTCTCATCTGAATTGTGGAATTGAAATGACTGAGGTAGATTTAATTTAATATACTCATCGTCTTTTCCAATACTCCGGAAGCAAGTGATGCAAAGGTCATAATCTTCTCTCCTGTGGAAGTAAGATGCATCAAACTTCTCAGTGAGAAGGAAAAAATAACTCAATCCAATCATGGAGACAACTTAGCAAGGGATTAAATTCTTAGTTTCTTACACTATAGACTTGAACCGAGACCCCACTATCGGAAGCATCCCACAACCATCACACTGAACACCACCGTGAAATACTCTGTCATGGATATCTTGGTGATAATAACTCTTCTTAATAGGATAACTATTGTCATACCAAGGAGGGAATACATTTTCTGCTGCAAACTCATTCTGTGGAGAAATGTCATGAAGATTAGAAGCAACTTTCACCCCAGGAAACTGCTCAACTCCAGCAAGAACAGGGACCTCTTTCGGACTGTCAAATGGATTATAAGGCAGTGATGATAAATCCGAAAAACAATGTGAAGTGTCAAAAGCAAAAGAATTGTCATTATTTTGTTCTGAATCTTAACTTCATTGTCAATGCGTAATAAAATCAGATTGAGAAACTGACCAGGTATTCTTATCTGGGGATGCTACCTCGACTGAATCCTCATGACAATTGACTTTTATATCCACATGAGAATTCGTAGGGGGAACTGATATCGCCACAGAACCAACCGCATTACTATCTTCCTTTCCCTTTTGGTTGGTAATTTGGGTTAGTTCTTCAACATTAGCACTTGAAAATGCCTTGGGTTCAGCCACATCAATAGAAGACTCACGCAGGTCCTCAGCACCTTGAGGACCCATAGGGCAATCAGAAGCCATTCTGTCTCCCCTGTTTCCACCACTTCGATGCTCCAAATCGAAACCCAGGTTAGTGAACTTTGACATGCATTCCTCAAGTTTAGTCAACTTCGACATACTTTCCTCAAGTTTACTGAACCTTGAGGAACATTCCTCAAGTTTAGCCACTATTAAGGACACGCCAGTCATGGATATGGATGACTCTTGAGACGGCTTTGAAGAAATAGAGTCAATAGAAGAGAATACAGTAATCCTCAAAGGATTCAAATTCTGCCTAACAGCTTCATCCAGATCATCATCATCAACTAGTGTCACCACATCACTGTCTTCATCAATGTAAGTAAGATTAAGGTCCATGGCAGGACCAAAGTTATAGAAAGTCCGAATCTTGTCTTTCAACCCAAGCATGTTAAGATCAAGAAGCCCATCCTCATCATAATACAGAGTAAAACGCATAAGTGTATCTTGGAATTTGACCTGATGAAAAAAACCCAACATGGGTTTTAACAAAGAAGAAGGTTTCATACATAAAGACAAACACAAAGGCATTAGCATGGTTGTGGATCTCTCTGTGCAAAATAAGGATTAAGACTAAAAGAACCAGTTACAAATTTCAGTGAAAACTTTCCATCCCCTGAAAAGTAAATTGAGAGTTGAAGGCAGAGTTGAAGGCATTAGTAGACAGACCTTGATCACTTGAGGGGACTCCATGACCATGAGCATTGGCGGGGACTGAAATTAGGTTTGTTAAGCCAACCCTGAAAAAGAGACCTCATCATATATATATTTACCCTAAACAGAACAATAATTAGAGATACGTTCAACGTTTTTAACGGTTAGACCGAAATAAGAGGAAGTTTTAAGTTTACACGTGGATTTTTCAACGGGCATATTTTTCATTGGGAGATCCTTTTTCTTTGGTCTACGGTGTTAAGTCGGTCATTTAGGAAATTACGTAAATGCCCACATATTTGGCTGACAGAGGCTGGATTTCTATACATCTCAGGTCATTTTGCTTTTCCCAATCAACTGCTTCAAGAAGCAGAAGCTTTTTCATCTTTGTCACGGCAACCTTATACAGGAGACTTGTTTACCCTTTCTTCCTCATATATGTTAGGCCATTTTGTTTATCTGAAGATAAATCCACAAATCGCAGCGCGCGCGCACACACATACGTATATAATACAGTAGTAGTTGCAACTAAACGATGTCCAGGTTTGCAACAAAATTGAAATACGAATTCATCCACAATCAGAAAATAATAGTGTATCAGGAAGTATACTTCATCTACCACCTCTAAGGGCATTGTGGAATTGTGCAGAACAATCTATATCCACATTGCCATTCTTCCAGCTACAACCTGCATGAAGGAATCGACACTCATCATCTGACAACAGAATATAACTGGTAGTCTTTTGGGCTTCTGACTGACTGATAAATGGGAGGATCTCCAGGGAAGTTCACATAATCACATTATCTTAACCAAGCTGTCTTGCATTTCAAAACAAGTACTTTTCCAACATATCTTATCATCTCCTCCGCCGCATAGGTGATCTGGATCTTGACCTCCTCCTTCCCCTGTAATGAAAATCCGTAAATTTAGAACCAAGAACATTGCATGCAAAGATTCAGCGGCTAGGAACTTTCACCTGATTTGATATAATATCATGATGGTTCTGCATGTCTCAAAAACATTAACACAATATTAGCCTTATTAGACTGCCTAACAACATACCTGTTGGTCTCAAGAGAAGAGTAGGGAGAATGCCTGCGCTGAGAATGCTTGCTATGTGGTGACCTCGACAATTGTCTAGAAATGAAAACATCCATCATACTGATTTGTGAGTTGCATGTATATACACAATTCACGTGAGATGCTTAACCTTGTACAATCAAACTTGAAGCAAGGTGTTGTCATCATATTCTAGTTTCTAAGAACACATGCAAATACACACAAAAAAAATACCCATGTAATTAAGGACAAGTATCCACAACAATACACAAATACCTTAGTAAGCAATTGTTACAGTATGAGTATTTGCTGGATTCCGACAAAAACATATATTAAATATTGTCATAACTATCTTTACATTTTCTCTTGTATTGGATTTCACCTGAAGTCTTTTTTAAGTCTCGTATACAAATAGCTCATTGGATTGCATCCCCTTGGTTCCATTTATCGAATTTTTGTTTCATATTTTAATCACAAAAATAAAAAAAGTCTCATATCTAGTATTCACAAGGAATCTCGTCATATGGTTTTTTTAAGAATAAACTGTGAGGTAAATAAGCTCTTGACCTAATGGTAGTCTCCTCCTTAAAGACCTGAACCAGGATAAAAGTTCCAAGTTCGAGTCCCATCTCACATCAATAACAATGATAATAATGAATAAGAATATATATAAAGAATAAACTATGAGACTAAAGAGGTTTCAGTGCATACATCAATCAAGAGTTATTATCTGACTACTCAGAAAACACCTTCAGTTAAAATTATAAAGAGCAAATTAGAGCATCTTGATTGTTTTATATCAGCATCACCCCAAGAGCAAGACAGCTATTTACCAAGAATTCATCTCAGAGTATGGTGCCAACCTTTGGAAGCCAAATCACTGTTCGTTCTAAAAAGGAAGAACCAAGCATATACTACAATTCAGAGTATGGTGCAACACTTATCTGAATAAAAGCAAGCAAACCAAGTCAACAGTAGCTACTACCACCCAACAATAAAAAGAAACCTATATGAAGTCACATTTTTTCTTGGAAATGACATGGGATATTTCCATCTCACAAAATAAAATTATTGATGAGATGTTAATATGATAATAAAGAAAACAGGGCCAGGCTATAATTCACACGACAGATACCCATAACAGAAAATTGTACTAGAAAATTAAATAGACAACTCTGCACATAAAAAAAATTCAAAGAAGCATGCACAAAAGGGGGTAAAAAATGATACGTGTACAGTTGTACCTTCTCCTAGACCTGACAGGTGAAGGTGATGAATCACGTCTTCTTGCATGCAGCTTTCTGCATAACATAAAAGGATATGAGGAAACATATATGCAACTGAAAAAATAAGAAATAAAAGAGGATCTCTATGGCAAACCTTTTGGAATCGTCTGATTCGTCATCACTTGAATCATGGGCATGAGTGACAGAGTTCTCCTTGCTGTTTCTTCCTCTACTGCTAATTGAAGAAGATCGTCTTCTCTTATGCCTGCTTACAACACTTGACAGATTATGTCTTGCGTCACCTTCCTCCTTGCTATTTGTGCTCTCCCTTTTCTTGTTATTGCCCTCTTTAGGATTAGTTCTACGAACCCTATCTTCTTCCTTCTTGTCCTCCTTGGTATATTGATGTGCAGACCTTTTTCTGGACTCTGATTCTTCAGATCCTTCACCAGGCTTAGCCTCTCGCTGTTTCATTCTTTCTTTTGAGCCATTCTGATCATTTGTCTTCTCCTTTCTTAGTTGCTTTTCATCACGTCTCTTGCGATGCTCCCCTTGCTTCTCAACTTCCCTACTCCTTTCCACCTCTTTAACAGAGTCTTTGCCATACGAGCTCTCTTTATTTTCATTCCGATCATATTCATCTGGTCTCATTCTGGTTTCCCTACAATGAGGATCATTTACTGTTGACTTTTTCGTATGGAAATTATCACCCGGGTTTTCAGCTTTTACACCCTCTTGTCCTAATATACCATTCGAACCAGCACTATTATAGCCATCTTGTGCTTTTCCAAAGTCAATATCACCCATCCCTTGAGATGCATGCTCATACTCCCTATATTCCCTATCAATGGCCAACTCACTTAGACCAGTCTTCTTATTGTTTCTAGGCTCCAAAGAACTACTTTTGCTTAAACCACCCTGTAAATCTTTCCCTACCGTACCGTGCTCTTCCAGATCTACCAGCAAACTGCTGTTCTCAACTGGATCGTGCTTATATCCTGGAAGATGCTTATTATCTGCCCGAGCAAGAAGAGAATTTTTAATAGAATTTGGCTCACTAGAATTTTGGATTTCCTCATCTCCGTCGTCATCGTCGTCATCATCGTTATCATCATCAGAATCGTAATTTGCAAGACCCAATACATTTCCAAGAGAGCTGGAAGTAGGTTTTTCACTGATTACTGTAGTCCCAGAATCCTGGGCTTCCACTGGAACCACAACCTTTGCTGGAGCCCTTGGAATTGGATCAGCTGGAGCAGGTGGCGGTGATACCTTATAATTCAAACTAGGAGTGTTCTGGTCAACTGCAGCAGCCAAAAAACAGAGCAATGGATAAGAAGCAGAGAGAAGTTGGTGCACTTCGCCACTCGCCCCATGGGCTTATAGAAATAAGTCAAAAACAATAAAGGTGATAACAAAATTACCTTCAACCGGCAGATCATCTTCATCCATAACTTTTGTTGCAATTTCATCTAAAAGCTCATCTGTAACCTGGTAAAAAACACAAAACTTATGACCATCATGGGAAAATGTAAAGACAACAGAATACTTATTGTTAACCAGCCGCAACCTTCAAAAGAACTTCAGTTAGAACTCGTTTTATTTCCTGGTTGATTGCCGCAGTTTTAGCAGCTTCCTTGTAATCCTACAGACAGCCAGAAAAGAAGGAAAGAAAAGAGGAGCAATCAAACCTAAAGATCCAATGAGGAAACTAGAACAAAGAGATTCTCGCTACCAAGTGAAGAAAAATAGAAAAAATGTCACCATCTTGGTAACAAACACCTTCAGAAATACTGAAAGCAAATAAGAAAAAAGGAAGAACCTCCTCATCCTCTTCTTCTGTTGACCTAGAAGAATCAATGCTTTTGCTATCAGCCTGATCACCATTTCCAAAAGATCTGTCGACACCTTCATCCTCAATGGACTGCGTATCCTCTTTCGGATGTTCCAGGGAAGACTTTGTGATCACAGAAGCATTCTTAATTATCTCTTCTTTTAGCCAATTAGGCACAGAAGCCTGAATTTTCCACATAAAAGAACTCAATAATGCTATTGTTGTGATCATGAATAAACTAAAGCACAAGATCATTTACCTTCTTAGGGCGTTCAGAAAAACTACCATATGCATCACCTGGGAAAACTGGACTGGGATTTAGTGCAGGACCAGGGCCTAGACCAAAGGGTGCACCAGCAGATGAAAGGGTTGGCTGAAAACTAGGTCCAGGAAACCTCCCTAAAGGTGGTATAGCATTTCCAGAAACAGATACAGAAGGATCTTGCTGATAAAAGCAAATCTGTCAGCATAATGACATTTAAGGCCAAAAAAGTGATAGAAAATTTATAAAGCCAAAACAAAAACCTGTGGCCCCGATGGTATAACAGGAGGAATGGAAGGGTAAACTGCACCAGATACAACGGAAGGAGCCCAAGAATTAATTGGAGGTACCACCGCAACAGGGTCCATGCCTCTCAGAATCACAGCAGAATCATAATGAGTAGCATAACCGGGTTGCATGAGTGCATCACGATCACGATTAAACCCAGGAGCAAAATCTAAAGGCTGATCGCTAAGGTCAGTTGAGAGATTAGCTGTGTGATTGTCATATGCGAAGGGCTGTTCAGTCATAACTGATCTGTAAATAGCAGGCAAAGATGGTTGCACAAGGTGTTGTCCTTCCTGAGCTGACGAATTAGGTAATGACGCCAATGATGTGTACAGCTGATCCTTCTGCTCCATAATCCCCTCTTTTCCTGCCATATCATTAGGCCGTCAGTACTATGAACTGCTAGAAAGCTAAAAACAATTCAAGTTCAACTTGGCTTCAAAAAAATCTGCTCTCCAGGTATATACAAACCAAAAATGTTCTATGCTACTTTAAGAATAGAGATTTACCTATTTAAAAAAAAAAATTCATGCAATGCAGGCTAATAGCATATAGTTCACTGCCATTAGTTTCAGCAAAGTCTGATTGATTAGAACATGAATTCCAAATATCAAGTAGTATAATAATCAAATCTCATTCGAGCTACTTACCAAAAAAAATCTCATTTGAGCTGCATAACTAGATTTCTCACATAAATTGTATGAACAAGGCAAAGTTAATATATATGTATTAATATAAATATATATATATAAAATTTCATTTCCTTTTTCCTTTCTCTTTTTTATGGGGGTGAAAAGTGGGGAAGGGGAAGCATGTGAAAAAAAAATTCAGAATTAAATGCTTCCAGCTTAGTGTTAATTCCTTAAAAAGACATCAACTGCACCATGGACCTTCAGCTTCAATGTTGTACCTCTACATCCAGCCAACAAGAAATTTACATTACCAGTAAATATAGAGATCGGTAAGGTCTAAAACTCTAAATATCAGGAGCAATAACTGGATATCTATGCAAAGAAAGTCCCAATTACAGGTGATCATCAAAGTCGAGACAATTAAAAAACAAAAGACTGCCTGAAAAGATGGATACCACAGAAGCAGTCCTTGAGAAGAGGTTTTTTATGCAAGTTTAGTATGCTAAGTGAATTATTACCTGCAACAGAAGAATAACTAGAAGGTACCTCCTGCTGATGAACAGACGAACTTGTCTGAAAACTGTCTTGATGGGAAAAAGCAGCATGTGAAGTTCCATCCTTTGCAGTGTACGGTAAGTGCCCATTGGGAGGATATGAAGATGCGCCAGAGTTCATAGACGAAGTCTCCTGCATATAAACCATTGGTGGTCTGTGATGTGCTGATGGGACTGAAAACTGTTGATGATTTGATGGGAGGATTGACTGCTGTTGAATATCTTGATAAGGATAATTGACAGCTTGTGGGTGATGTTCATGAAATCTGCCTTGCTCTTCATGTCTGCCAATAGGTGTAAACTGAGAGTGTGGATGCTGATCATCCGTAGCAGCTTTAGCAGATGCCCATGCTCTAGCTTTGGCAGCCCAGTCAACCTCCATATTATGGGCAGCTATCGAAAGATTAATAAATCGTTAATCTTACAAGAATATTCCTCAAAATAAAGAGACGCAACGTATGTTCATATAACAAAAGGATTGGAGACTCATATCCAGCATATGTTGTGGCAATTTAATTGCATTTCAGAACCATTGATGTAAGATCTTAGTTTGGAATCTCTATGGAAAAATACCAGCATATAGCTTAATTTTGCGTAAACCAAAGTACGAAACAATTGTTCGTATTAAATACCAAACGAAGAGGAGTTAAGACAGTTGGAGTTAAGATAACACCAATGAAAGAGGAGATTCTATTGGCATATCAAAATGCTTTTTGAAAAAACAACTTTGTTTCACCTTTTCCTTTTCACTGCGTAACAACTTGACCATCATTACCCACTATTTTCAAAACTTGTCATCGCCTCACAGTATACTTGAGTCAATAAAGTGAAGGTTTCATCTTCAAATCAAACAGAAATATAAAATAACTAAGATGTCCACTATCACTAAAATCTAGCATTAGATGGTCAAAAGTATAAATTCTATTGTCAACAAGAACGTACACTGAACCAGCCAGATGAAACATTAATTAGCAACATTACTGATTTACTGCTATATAACAACTCACCTGGGTGATCCCAAGCATGGTGATGTCCCCAGTTAGAGTTTCCCCATTCCTACAAGAGTTGATAGAGCAACATATTAGTACCCACTTGCACAAGCGAAATACCATTCAAAGTGATTCTCGTTAGCACAAGCTGCCATGTTGTCTAAGCATCAAAACATCGTTTCCCATAGAATTTCAAATAATTGAAAGAAAAAAAAAAGGAGAAAAAAATCATATATTCTTCTCGTCACAGTCAAGAGAAAACAATCAACAATTCATGAACCGAATGCTAACCATCCCTAGCCACTAAAAGCATACAGAGTAATCAACCAACCACTAAATTGAAAACGAAAGCCTCAAGCAGGTCAACTGAAGACAGTGGCGAGGGCAAAATAAAAATCCGATGACAAGAAATTATGCCAATTACCTGGTTAACCTGAGGGTAAGATTGAGGAATCTGAGGCGGCAAGTGAGGTCGAGAATGAGGGGGAGGAGGGAACTGGTTGCTGTGAGAGGGAAGTGGGGCAGGATAAGAAGGGTGGTGCGGCGGTGGAGGATAGGAGGAAGAAAAGGGAGGATGGTGGTCGGAGTGAGGCGGTGGTGGAGGTGGAGGAGGAGGAGGAGCCCACTGAGGGGGAGTTGAGGGAGAGTGTGAGGACGGATGGTAATGAAATTGGTTAGAATACCATGAACCTTGCGGAGGGACTGTCGGTGGTGGTTGCTGTTGCTGATAGTGATGATACTGGTGGGGATCCGCCGATGGCGGTGGAGTCGGTGGTCTCATGTGGTGGTGAGGCTGTTGGTACGCGTCCATATCTCTGGTCTAGGTTTTGAACGTTATGGAGCAACAGAGTTTGGTCGTGTCGCTGGAGAAGAGAAAGGGTCATCGATGACGCATGGGGGTTAGGGTGAGGACTCCGGTTGGGGAATTTCACTCTAGTTTCGATAGAATGGGCTCGGCCCAAATTAACAATATAACCATCAAAATATTATGGACCGGGCCATTTATTTTAACGGCTCGAGCCCATTAAATGCTTGAGGGATTACCAAATAAATGCTCTTCAAACCCTAACCCTCCACTTTATTCTCTTCCGCCATCGCCGCCGCTATCAAACCCAGCATCTCCCAGAATGACAACCAGGTTGAGGAAGAACCGAAAGAAGCGTGGCCACGTGAGCGCAGGCCACGGCCGTATTGGCAAGCACCGAAAGCATCCCGGAGGTCGCGGTAATGCCGGAGGAATGCACCACCACCGTATTCTATTTGACAAGTACCACCCTGGTTATTTCGGTAAAGTCGGCATGCGCTACTTCCACAAGCTACGCAACAAGTTCTACTGCCCTATTGTCAACGTCGATAAGCTCTGGTCGATGGTACCCCAGGAAGTCAAGGACAAGGCTTCTAAGGATAATGTGCCCATGCTTGATGTTACTCAATTCGGGTACTTTAAGGTGTTGGGGAAGGGAGTCTTGCCGGAAAACAAGCCGATCGTGGTAAAGGCCAAGCTTGTGTCCGAGATTGCCGAGAAGAAGATTAAGGAGAAGGGCGGAGCTGTTGTACTTGTTGCTTAGGTTCGGCGCCTGTTTTTTTGCTCTGTTTCGTATTTTCGCTTTTTTTAGTATATCAAGACATTTTTCTTATGATAGCTGGCTTTTTAGGGATCAGTGATACGGGATGTTATATTTCTGGATCCTTTTTTTTTTAAAATAGCAGAGATTATGTGTTTTTGCTAATCATGTTTCCATGGAATCTGAAATGGATGGAATCTATCTTGTGTTCTATAGTGCGATAACTGCTATTTAAGGATACTTGATGGAATTCAAACAGCTCCAAGGGTGATTCCATATGAATTCAAACTGCTAGACACCCATATCGCCATATCAGCATGACCACCTTTTATTTCTGGTTTCACTTGGAGCTAGGTATAGCGATGTCTAAGCTGCTGGTAAATATCCATATTGGTTAGCCTTTGTATATGTGTTCTCGTTTGATCAGTTCACAGCTTTTGTTTCTGTTTTAATGATATTGAGTTGTGTTAGGTTTCAGACTGTCCCGGCCATATATTTGAATTTTGAAGTGATTTAAAGCAATCACCGCTGAATTTGTTTGTTTCTTTGTATATCATTAAGTGGTTAGTTTCTATTAGAAAGGCTCTGAGCTAACTGGCATTGTATAGATGACAATGGATGTTTGTTTGTTTGGTAGCTTCGGGGACGGATTGAGGGGGGAACCAGTTCACTAGTGAACAGGTTAATAACCTGTTCAGTTTGTGAACCGTCAGATGGTTCCCCCCTCAATCCCCACAATGAACGGGTAGGAGACTGACAATGCGAGATGATATAAGCAGTCTTTTTCCACTTATCACAATGCTCTCTCAATGGATGGGTCGGAGACTGACAATATGAGATTATATAAGTCTTTTTTCACATAATATGTGGAGAGACTTTAACACTGTTGAATTTCCAAACCGGAAGAGCTGGGAACCGAGAGCTGTCGGATCCATCCGCCATGTTGGCTGCCTCATCTGGATCACCCTTAGAGTGTGTTTGGATTGAGGGATTTGGAGGGAAGGGAAGAGAAGGGAAAAAGAATTTCCTTCCAATTATCTTGTTTGGATAATTTATAAAAAGTTGAGGGAAGGGATTTGAGGGGATTTGAGAGGAAGATTTCATTAAATTTTTGTCAAAATTCTTTCCTCCCAAAATGGAGTCATTTGGAGGGAAGAGATTATTAATTAAGTTACTTATAAGTTTAAAACCAATTTTACCCTTGAACATAACACTTAAACATAAAAAATAAGGATAAACTAGTAAATTAAACTATTTTTCTTTCCTTTCTTTTTGTTTATCTATCCAAACATGAGAGAGGGAAATGTCTTTTCCCTTCCATTCTCTTCCCTTCTCTTCCTTTCCCTTCCCTTCCCTTCCCCCCAAATCCCTCAATCCAAACACACTCTTACACAGCTGACAGCCCAACCCAGTACTGAACTGTGGCCCACCGAGTTAGATAAGTGTTGGGCTTGCATCACTGTTTTGGTTATCATGCGGTCCTACTGTAGAAAATGAAGTTGGGCTCAATCGTACTTACAAGGCTTCTTTAGGCCCATTAAGCCTTTATCAGACCTCGTCAAACAATATTCTTTCCTTTTGAAATTTGAATCCATATTTTGGTCATTCTATGCCCAGAAAAGGCTTTTGTCCCCATTTGTAGTGCACTATTAAAAAACTATAGAGTCAAATCTTATGGATTAAAAAGATCCTGAATTTGATTTTTGTTTGAAATAATATTTTTGTGGTCACACGCTTAGCTTTGATCCAATTTATCATATTATCATATGAGAAATTTTGGTATGCGCTTTAAGCTTATAATCATATATCTATATAGGGCGAGTTTGTATAATGTCGCTATTAGTTAGCCGATATTAATAATCACTTTTATTTATTAAAAAAGATAAATTGTCACGTAATTGTGGATTTTGCGGCTCGTCAAATGTCTCGATCGCCGTCCCACTAAAGCTGAGTAGAAGTGAATTGGTGGCCCCGGTGATCAGTAACTCTTTCAAATTCTCTTTTTCATTCATCAATGTAGGAGGAGCCAACAGAAGAAGTGAAGATGACTCACATGCATTCCCCCTTTGATCTGTTCAAGAAATAGCAAGTGTCACTGTACCACAGAAGGTGAATTTTAACTTTCTTTTTCAGCATTTATAGTACACATCAATACTGCAGGTGCAGGGTGGGGGGGACGCCTGTAAAATGTAAATGGCTATGGTAATTATAGTGCATTTCATGAACTCGACCCTCGCTTCAGCGTCTGTCAGGCGCATTACATGTGTTGAATTTAATTTGAGAGCTATCACAGAATCTCTATGTCGTTTTCAATTCAAAATCTGAGCTTTTTTTTTCCTGGATAAAATGCAATAAGAACCAGCTTGATAAAATGAAATAAATTTAAAGAATAATAATAATCTCTCAAAATCATTTACGTGACAAAACTCAGTTTGATTCGAATGACTGAATTTTTCCGACTCATTAAATCAAGTTTAGATATAAGTTACATGTATGAACTCCTGGTCCAAACAATGAATATTGTCCCGTTTACTTGTCCGAACCCTAACTCGGATTAGGTTATTTGTCTAGTTTATATAGTTTATTTGTTTATATTTAAAGCAATCCGAGTTTGATCAATTGAGTACGTCCGAAATCCAATACGAGTTATGATCAAGAATATTTCATAAACATATGATTCTTTTACAACCTAAAACCATTTTTTTCCCACCCTTTTGCTAAGCATCATCTGTAACATCAATTGTGATAAGCAACATTATGCATGTGATCTCCAATTATTGAACTTTTGAGTAATATAATCGAAAAACACCCACTACATGCAAAAAGTGACTACTTGCAGGTTTTGCCAAGACGTGTAGCGACGCAATTGCATCATTGAAGGCTCCGGATCCCAAGAAGCTGCTTTTGTTTAATACTTTCAAATTAGATAAACCCTAGAATATTAGGTTATCAACTTCATCTTCTCCTCTTTAACACATGCTTACTATAATTAACAAATGGGTTTTTATCTTCTTTTGTGAGTGACATTCCATGTTCTTAGCTCTTGCAACATGACATTAGAATATAATAGTATTACTATATGTGTCTTGGCCTCTTGGGTCAATTATTTGTCCACAAAAGCTTGAGATTGAAAGTGGGTATTTTAAATAAGGTCCACCCAACTCACATAGGATTCTTCTAAGCAAACCAATCCACATGTCTCTTGTCCATTTTTTTGGGTTAATGATCGGAACAGCATTTACAGAGAACCTTCCCACTATCATAAGAGTCCGAGGTGGGTGGGTGGAGATGGAGAGTGATCATATGGTGTTATGGGACACAGAAAGGGAGACTTGACCTTAAAATGGCTAAGACCCATTAACGTCCTGGCCCTCCTGGGTCTATGAGACTCTCACTCTATTGGCCAGTAAAATGGGTTTTGTGGAATTTGAATCAGTGAGCCATGAAAGCATATATCTTTCTTTCATTTTGACAAAAGGATTTACCTTTATTTTGTGGTTTGACAACTTTTAGGGTTTTACTTATACAATCCTTTTTGATGTTGACTTGCCTTTGCCATTCCAAGGCATGATAATGAACAGTTTTTAACCAAGCAAGTATTCAAAACCATCAATACTTTTACTACCATTTTCATTTTTTTTCCTGGATTGTAACAATAATGAAAACCCATCAAAGGTAATTTAAGGTGGTTTCGTTGGTAATCAATTAAGTTAGGCATATGTGTGTCAAACGTTCGATTTCATAGAGAAACAAATTTATCAATGGTATTTAAAAAGAAAAACAAACAAACACACAATAAACACACTCAAATCAAGCTAAAACTATCTAGTATCATACACTACTCCATGATTAGTTTGCAAATTAATGACAAAGAAGATGAATACAAGAGTGAATCACAGGACATATTAGAAGTGAAATCGATGGATCAATTAGAGCCATTTCAACAAGTGCGGCGCATGAAAACAGTTTCCAAATCAGGAGGAGTGAAGAACTCCCTAACACCATAATTACATTTCAGAGAAGGCTTTCTTTTTCTTGGTGGTGGAGGAGGACAACCCAATCTAGACGGAATTCTTGTTTCTTCTCCAGTAGGAGTTGTGGTCGTCGAACACTCCTCGCTCTCCCTATCTGTCTCCATTGGATTCGTATATATCTGCTTCAATGGAGCTCGTAATGGAATCCCAGCTATAACCCACTTTTTATCTTCCATTTCCAACCCACCCACTTGAGTCTTCTCTGAGTAGCCCATTTTTTTTTCTTGGATCGAAAACCAACACCCACCTTTCGAGCAATTTAAGGGAGGGAAGGGATAGGGAATAAGGAATAAAGTGGCTTAGCTATAAAGCTGGAAAAACAGGGAATAAAGATATGATCTTTTTCTGTTTGAAGGTGGAGAATCAACCCAGCAAGTGAAACTAAGGAGAAAGTGCAGGAAAGTGAAAGAAAGAGAGAGAGAGAGTGAAAGAAAGTTTGCAGAGGAATTAGAAAAGCGAAAACAGATAAAAGAGAAGTGGAAAGGAAGGGGCTTTTAAGTTTTAAATGGGAATGGTGGTGGGTGTGGGAAGAGTAATGTTCAATGTTCTGAAGAAGAACCAATCAGATTTAGAGAGAGAAAGAGAACCCGAGCGAACTCGTGACATAAGAGAGAGAGAGAGAGGGAGTGCCCGTGAATTTAGCTGACCGCGGGCATGAGTAAAAGGATTGACTTGGATTTTGGCGCCAAACTGATTTTGGGTGGAGCTGGGGGGACACATATGGGGATCATCAACATGTTATTAATTCCTTTCTTGTGTTCCACAAACATCTACAAACAGTCAAAAACACTTTATTTTATTTTATTTTTTCAATTATTTTCTCCTTTCTTTGTATTGCGATTTGCGGATGAATTTTTTAAGATTGTAATGTGTTGCTCTCGACCATGTTAAAATAAATTTGAATGGTGAATTCAAGGATAAATCATAGATTTGAGATTAATTAGGATAAACTATAGATTCAAGGATAAGCCATGGGCATGTTATACTTTTATTTATGGTTTTGAGGATAAGCCTGACATGTCCGCGATCGGACACCTCTAGGCTTGGACATTGAGCTAGATTCGGCCTTGGTCATCGTAAGCCATAGACATGTTATACTTTTACGTCGTGAGCATATATAACGCTAACAATTGCCCAAATCGCGGGCATGCAAGGTTTTCTTAGACCATGGGGCTATTACTGGTTTTGGCCCCTACACTAATCACTTGCAGAATCATGGACTTGAAGACTTCAACAGCTTAATTAATAATTTCATTCAAACTTTACATATAAGTGGGCGGGCCAGGCGGCTGAGATTCACATCTAATTGAGTGGTCCAAGTTGGTTGGTGTAGTCTTCGGTTCATATTACAATGGATATGCCTGGTCCAAGTATTGACGCTTTACATTTCATATACGGCAATCTCTTTTAGTCCAATGCAAAAGCTTTCCAGCCAAAAAACAAGTCCAAAAGCTACATTCTCTGATTTGATATTATGTGTCAAATCAAAAGCACCTGAATCATTGACATCAACTTCACTCAAATTGGTATTAGATGATAAAGAACATTTGTATAGTAAAATGCATAATCTTTTAGTGCTAAATTAAGCATCTTTCAGCTTAAAATTTATTTTAACATGTCCGAAAATACTAGAGTGGATATCGGCTTGACATTTGTCTTAAAGTAAAATCGTTGGCCACAGGGAAGACAAATAACCATTGTTGGCCCAAACGAGGAAAACTACAGATTGGGCTTAATGCCCAAACGAGGAAAACCATAAATTGGGCTTAAATTAGAAATCTACATAGGCCCAATATATGTTTTATGTCTCCGATGGGCCCCCAATAGTCCATGTGGCATGTACTCCCTACGTATCAAGTTTCCCATCGTTGAGCTTTATTTTCAAATTGAGATTTTGAGCTTGCAAACCAAGAAAGAAAATACATGGCGGGCTCTCTGGTGGCCATTAGAGACCAGTGGCAGGTCGCATTCTCTCGCTTCTTCACCTTCCCGTCCCTCACCTCCACGAGTTCCTCTCTCGTTCCTCTTCCTAAAAATCGTCGCGACACAAAAGGCATAAAAGGCACCTGGATATCCACCTCTTCCCCCACCGTTTCACTTCAACTCCTCAACAGCCACTCGAAGTCTGACGTGATCCTCAACGTGTCTCTCCGAGAGACTGTGCTTGTGAGTTGTTTGGTTATCGTAGCTCCCCATATTTATTCCTGTGATATCTTCCGTGGTTTTCTTTAGATTACGTTTTAATTGATTAAAATCTTTTGAGATGGAATAATTTGATTGCTGTGAAACTGAAGTGATTAAGAAAATGTATGTGATCTAAAAATTTTGATGCGATCATCGCCATTGGTGTTTGGAGTTTTTTTTTTTTTAATTGTGTGTAGGTAGCAGTAGGTTCGTACAGTGTACCTGAAACTTTCCTTCCTGGATGTTGTGATGATAATTTCAGTTCTATTTCTACAGAGCGATTGTGATTGTATTGGAAAATTTTCTTTAAATTTTTTACTTCCAGATCAAATTTCAGCATCAGCACTTCTGAACTTGTTTACTATTGACTCTACTTAGTCGATTGGGAGAATTGCAAAGAAAATTTCATTAGTTATGCATTTCAAGACTCAACACAAGAAATTAATTTCAAAATCCGTGTTGGATAGTTCACGTGTTGATTTTCAGAAACTTTTGCTCCTGTAATGACCTGAATCTTCTTAGTTACTCTAGATCTGCACTCTCAATATTTTTGTGCTAATTTAATATACTGATATTTCTAATCCAAACTGGGGAATTATGAGCCAAATTGATCTGTTCTTGCAATTTATTCGATATTTCCTTTTACTATGGATCAATCAACTGTGTAGTAAGTTAAGCCACAATGCCTTCAATATCTGGAGCAGAATCTGTAATCAGATCCGAGCTTATATATGTTAATATGCTGTAGGAGGAGCACTATGTCTCGAAGCTGCACTTCTCTTGGCCTCAGGTAACATGTGTACCTGGATATCCGTCAAGGGGTACCAGAGCTGTATTTGTGAGCTACAAAGATTCTGTTGGCGAGGTAAGATGCTACCGCTCTCTACTTTAGTCTGCCTTAAGCCGTAACTTTCAAATTAGACAGAATAATTTTTTATGTTTCAAATTGGGGAAAGGTAAGTTAGAAAACGGTTGGTGCATCCTGAAGTATTATACCTGCCACGACTGTTCTCATAAAGTGGGAGATTATTAAGCATGAAACTCCAGTATATTACAACTTAACAAATCAGCTTTTCACCGCTCATATATGGAAAGCTACACCTCAGACAGACATGTTTCCTATTGATTCTCTGGTGTAACTTGAGTGGGGTAATTATAAAGTGAGATTTGAATGCTGGCCATGAAGGCTTGCTGCTGTTCCTCTCTGAACTTTAGCTGTGTTCTTTCCTTTTTAGTTGTACTCTTAAATAGATAACTGAAATAGATTCTCTGATTTACATAATGTAGAATAGAAAAGATTATGTTTATAACACAAAATTATTTCTTTCATACTTAGTGGCTTCCTCCTCCTCAATGGTAACTTTCTGTTAGCAGATGTGGGGGTCAGGGGTTCATCTTATAAGTGTGAGTTGTGAATTATCGGTGACGTGAAGTTCTCATTTACTTACCATTCTTACAACTTAGCAAATAATTAAGTGGTTTCACTTGTATAGTTCATTAAATCATAGAAAAAGTATTCTTAATATTTCTGCAAGCTCAGTAGTCTTCTCACACGAATGCGTGCAGATCCAGAAGTTTGCTTTGCGTTTTTCAACAGTACAGGAAGTGGAGTCTTTTATGAATGGTTTGAGGGTATAACCAACTGCTGCCACTAGAGTTGGGACTGTTTCAAATCATTGTATAGATCGTTATAATTACCTGAGAAGCTGCAGCATTGTTATCTTTTTGTACCTTCTGCAGGAGATCTTGAAGGATGTGCAGGAAATTGAGCCTCTAAGTTCCAACTTTCGATCTGTAATTTCATCACAATCTGAATTTGTACCTTCAAACAAGACCTCCTCCAGGTGGAAAGGACTAAAGGAGGATTATATCCTAATTTTCTTTGCAAAGGATATTTATCACCAGAAAATATGTGTATATATCCTGTATCAAAAATCAAGTGGAAATACCAATTTGCTGATGTCTGCAGAGCATGTCAGGAGGAATTGAGCATCATGAATTCTCTTACAACATATTCACCCCAAATGCAAGAGAGCTTGAACCATGAAGTTGAACAATGCTCATATAAACAGGAGACAGCTCTTAATCACAACGCTGCAGACACTATGTCAGCCTTACCTCCCAGCTTTGCATCATTTCTGACCAACTGCTACCCTGAGATCAACCAACGTAATCACTGTCCACTTCAAGCACAAAGAATCTTTTGCCCCTCACTTTTTCTTTGGATGAGTGCTTCTTGTCCAATTTGATGATGCTTTTTCTTATTTGAATTGATGTAGCTGCAGCCAATCCAATCGAGTCTGAGGAAGTTGATCTGAAATCTCAAATTGTGGTATGTTTTCTATATTTGGCCTAACATATCTGTTTGGTCATTAAGATCGAATTGTTGTTGGCTGTTATTAAAAATTTAAAACTAGTTGTCAATACTTTTGAAACTGCATTTCTCCTATTGGACTAGTTGTTACTCTATAGTTCTACTGCTCCATTGACATACTTTTTAACCTCCTTTTTTTTTTTGCAGAAATATATGGAAGAATCTTCCTTTCAAGGTAAGCTTTTATTCCAGGCCCAGCCCTTCATCGCAATGCCTGAGTTGCATTTGCTTTTGGTTTTATCATGTTCGATGGTGTCTATCTGAGAAACAGACATGCATTTTTCTCTCTGTGCTGACTGGTGTCTTTCAAGTAGTTCTAGCTGCCAATTTGATACATGCCAATGTTCTCGTGGTTGGAGCTTGCATATTACTGTAGGCTTAGAGCTAGAGATTCATTGTTTAACTATGCAGATTCAAAGTTAACCATTTCAAAGTGACTGGATGTAAAACTGCTAATTTTTGGAATTGATTAACTACTATTTCTCATTATGTTTCATTCATCTGGTCACTGAACACGCTAACTAGTGAAGCATTCTTTCCCATTACCAGAAATGCTGATGAAAGTCGAGAAAGTTATCAGTGAAATGGGAGATGACTTGATGCCGGAATGGCCTTAGGCTTGACATTTTATCTCAGTAAGAGCCTGCAATCCTTCTTGGGTTCGTGAGATGGTCTGTGTTACATACACCCCAAGGCATGTCCATCACGAACTTTTTTGTCTCTCTTTGTTATAAATTCAAAACTTTGTAAATAATAATCAGATTGTGTTGCAGAGAATGTACATTGGTAGGGCCGTAGGGGTATTAAACGCAATTTCTGATGTTTTTGACTGTAATATGTACAGACACTGTCTTCTAAGATGAAGTTTCAAACATATATATATATAAATCAATGCCATGAAAGCAATAATAAACCAACCAAACTCTGCGAAGGACGAAGGTCAATCACCCTAGTAAGGACTTTCATGTTCACCAAACTCCAGCGATGCTTGACCAATCCGGACGAGAGAAGCCTATAAGTTTGGCATGATTCGTGCTTTTCTATCATTCCTATTCTTCAATTGCTTCCGTTTGGTTTATTTTTTGCTTTTTGTATTTTCATTTTCTGTTCTCAAGTATTTTCTAAAATGATAATTAAACTATTTTCTGGAATTTTTTTTAAATGTTTTTCTTTTTCGGAAAATGAAAAAGGGAAGGCATAGAAAACACACAGAAGTTTGCGTTGTTTTAATGTTTTCAATAGCAGAACAAATACGTCGTCGTATGCACCTCAAAATATGGCGTCGTCTCATTCTCACGAGCAGAGAAGGTGAAGATCTAAAAACGGCTTGTGTGTAGATCTGTAATATTAAAACTGCGTCGTTTACAAGAGACATCCAGAAGATCGACGTCGAGCTCCCCTTGGTCCAGACTACACAGATCTGCGCAGAGAGACGAAAAGGAGAGAGAGCTCTCTCTGTAACACCTCCTACATCCTTCGAAAGCAATCCAATTATGGTTTATCCCCCAACGCTCTAGCAGCTAAATGCCGTTCCGATCTCTACGATACTTGCGTTTACATCAGTTCCCATCAGATCTTTCCGATCAATCTCAGTAACGCCGATCTGATCAGTGAATGGCAGGGGCGGTCTCCGCGCTGTTTCTTTTAGATATTAAGGGGCGTGTTCTGGTATGGCGCGACTACCGCGGGGATGTCTCTGCTGTCCAGGCCGAACGCTTCTTCACGAAGCTTATCGAGAAAGAGGTCTGTCTGATTCTGATTATTCTGTGATTGCTTTTTCTTAGTTTTTTGCTTATATTTGATGATGGAAGGTTTAGTTTAGTGATTGCTTGTTGTAAATGAAATGAAATTATGAGTCTCGTGTTCATGATGGTGCTTGATTAGTTGATTTCACTGCAATTGAGACTTTGAAGTAAGTTTGAGTGGTTCACCTATCTCCAGCTAAAACGTAGCATAGTCATATGCAATATCTGGATGCTCCGAGCTTTGAATCACGCAGCTTATGATTCCAATCCATATCTTCTATACTGACATTTTTATTGTTTGGTATTTTTGCATGCATTAGGGTGATCCACATTCTCAGGATCCAGTTGTTTATGATAATGGAATCACGTACATGTATATACAACACAGCAATGTTTACCTAATGACTGCAACGAGACAGAACTGCAATGCTGCCAGCCTTCTTTCTTTTCTGCACCGTGTGGTTGATGTAAGTCTAATTTGTAACTGTGGTTTTATCTTCTTTTTTTGAATTCCGAACAGAAAAAAGGTTAGCAGGGGCTTGTTTTTCTTCTGTTAACTTACACAGCTATTGTTGTTTGTGATTCCTTATTGGCCACAGGTTTTTAAGCATTATTTTGAAGAGTTAGAAGAGGAGTCACTTAGGGATAACTTTGTTGTAGTGGTAAGCTGAAACGCTTCTTTGTAATTTTTATGTTGCCCATTTATGTTACTTGTCTGTTCAAAATATATGTCAGCTGTTTTTTCCTGCAAGGATTAACTTTTTGTTTGACACATAACAATGGTTCGTGGTGCCTTTGGCAGTATGAGTTACTTGATGAAATGATGGACTTTGGTTACCCTCAATACACTGAAGCTAGAATCCTTAGCGAATTTATTAAGACGGATGCATATAGAATGGAGGTCACCCAAAGGCCTCCCATGGCTGTGACAAATGCGGTGTCCTGGCGAAGTGAGGGGATACAGTACAAGAAGAATGAAGTAATTGACCCTTAACTTTGTCTTAATTGCTTCTTGTTGTTTGAAGTCACCGGTTTGTAAAGCTCCCTATGCATGTTTGGTTAGGTCTTCTTGGATGTGGTTGAGAGTGTTAATATACTTGTCAACAGCAATGGACAAATTATTCGGTCTGATGTTGTTGGGGCATTGAAGATGAGGACTTATTTGAGGTGCGTTGTGCTCTGAATTTTTGAATTATTTAGTTCTTAGCAAGGGAGAACGACTAGTAATTTTTCTTTCAGTCATTCAATGCTGTAGTGGTATTGATTATTCTCTTTACATTTTGCCTTAAAATTCCACCTCTGGATATGCATGGTCTTTTGTGAACGCAACAATGATGTGCCTGTTTGTGACATGACTGTCTTTGGACCTAAGCCTTTTATACCATATAGCGATATTGACAAACTTCTTTGTGTCAATCTTGTAAACCTAGTTACTTTGCATTCATGTTGTCATACTTTAATGTCTTGCTGTACAATATTACTTTAATGCAAGGCGGATCAAAATCTCTGGTTATAATGCTATAAGGTAGTGCTATTTTTTTTTCTTTTTTAATTATATGCCAAAGTATAAAGAAAAAGAGAGCCTTTTGCAGGCTATAATAGGAACTGAAAGTTGAAACAATTAAATCCGAAAATACAATTTCGTCTACTGCACTATTCCCACTATTCCAAAAGAAGTTATAACATCCACTCCTTCATTAGCCTAGTAAAGATGCGTTCCAATTAAAAACACTTCATTTCTTCCCTTTTAAGTTTTCCGCCATATAAGGAAAGTAACTTTTGACTTTTGAGCTATCTCTTTTCTGCCTCCCTGAAGTTCCTTTGAATTTGCAAGCTCTTAGTTTCTTACTTCCTTTTCAATTGTGCCATCACATGGCCCAATGCGGACACATCTTCCAAATTTTTCTTGTCCAAGAACTTTTAGGAGTTCTAGTGCCGAGGAAAGTCCTTAATGGAAAAGTGAGTACTAAAGAGCCTAGAAATATCAATTTGACCTCTCGTATTTTAATCATTGAAATATTATGTAGCCTTGAGATAATTTCCAAGCAAGAGAGTTGCTTTGGTTGTCTGATGCCAGGTGACTATCAATTTTTCGGCAATTCAAGATTTTCTTTTACCGTTTTCATGTCTTAAATTCTTATTTTCAAGAGCCCAAGTCATTCCTCCATCATAATATTTCTCCAATGGGCTTGAATCTTCTATTTCATTGATTTAAATGTTCATAAGTTATTGTTCATGGTCCAAGAGCAAATCCCAAAGTTCGTTTCTTACGTTATTTCGTTACCAATCATTGCTTAAGTTTAACCCAAATAGAAGCCCAAAACTCCTACACGTCTTTTAGCTTTAATACTCCAAAATTAGATCCTAAGGAAAACCTAAAAACAGACACTGCTGCTCGCTCTCCGACATCAATCACTTTTTGGTTGATTATGAAGGTTGATTTCTTCCCAAAGTGGCTTCCCATAGGCACTTTTGGTTTCTGATTTTTAGATTGTTTTCCAGAGAAAGCAAGCCGTTCCACAATCTCTGTACCTATGTACGAGCATACGATAGCGATGCTTTGCACTAGAGGTAAAGTTGCTTCAGCCCAATGTAGAGGTCTGTTAAATCTGATTAAAACATATTCTGCCCTTGGAAAATGCCTCGCCACTTTATGGGATAAGGCTACATAGATCTTACTCTTTCCCTCCCCGTCTCTACTTTGGGAGCCTTGTGCATGAGAGTTTTGAACCTACTTTCTTCCTTCCTTTTCTTTCCATATTATGCTGGTGTTCTTATGCACATTATTAGCTGCCAAAATAGAAGTGATCCGTTAAATTGCTTTAAGACAGGCGAACATATGACTTGGTAGTAGAGTTGTAGGGGTGCAACCTAAAAGTCACAGGTTCAATTCTTGGAAACTATCTCTCCACATATTATGTGGGGAGAAGGGCTGCATATATCTTTGCATGTCCTCAACCCGCCCTCTGCAATAGTTTTGTGCACGGGTGTCGTTTTAAAAAAAGACTCACTGTTATGGATGATTTCCTTTTACTACCTTTTTTCCGGTGAAGCTTTTTTGTTTGTGGAACTTGCGTTCTTGTTCATAAAATTCAAAGCAAGCTGATAAGATGATAAATTGCTTGTCATATGGATACCACTAAATTTCAGAAACTCAAGTTGATAACTTTCTAATGTCAGTTTACTTGCTTAGAGTGGAAAACTGCAAGAACAAGGCTCTGCTACTCTATCCATAGTATCGTGAACATGTCTCACCTTAACTTTTTGTGTTCAAATATATGTAATTGAGAGTTGAATCAATTTTAACAGTAATTTCAGTTCAAATTCATGGCTTCATTCCTTTATTAGAGCTTGCTATTCAACTCAATAAGGTGTTTATTAATAGATGGAAGCTCAAAACTGTTATTCTATGTTGCAGTGGTATGCCTGAGTGTAAACTCGGCTTGAATGATAGAGTACTGTTGGAGGCACAAGGTAGAGCTACAAAGGGAAAGGCCATTGATTTGGAAGACATCAAATTTCATCAGTAAGTTGCTTGACAATTGTGCTGTCTTAATTCTTTGCTGCTGATTTATTATGGGCGAGTTTGGAAAATTTAGACCATAATTTTGCTTTTATTTGACTGTTTTCCCACTTTCGGTCTAGGTGTGTGCGTTTGGCTCGATTCGAAAATGATCGAACCATATCCTTCATACCGCCTGATGGAGCTTTTGACCTAATGACATATAGACTCAGCACCCAGGTTCATTTTGATATTATGGATGTTGATTTTCTCTTTACAGGCCTTTTGTTTTCTCTTGGCGTTTGATGAGTTTTATTGTCTCCTTTCAGGTGAAGCCTTTGATTTGGGTGGAAGCTCAAGTTGAAAGACATTCTAGAAGCCGTGTTGAGATAATGGTAAAGGCTCGGAGTCAGTTCAAGGAGCGTAGGTATTAAGTTCTCTTTGAACTGTATAATTGTCCCGGATTCCTGTGTCAATTATTAGATTTCTCAAGTATCCTTATATTTTTACCTTGCAGTACTGCAACAAATGTAGAGATTGAGTTGCCTGTGCCATCTGACGCTTCTAGCCCTAATATTCGAACCTCACTGGGATCTGCATCATATGCACCTGAGAAAGACGCTTTATTGTGGAAAATAAAATCTTTTCCTGGTGGCAAGGTAAGTTAATTTTACAAGTTGAATGAGCAACTTCTTGTTGGCATCAGATTTGGCATCCATGATTCTTGAAGAATATTAGGTATGGTTCTCTGCGCAACCGTGAGTGAGTGACTTATGGTTTGGGTGCTCTCTGTAATCTTATATTTTCAGGAGTATATGTTGAGGGCAGAGTTCAGTCTTCCCAGTATAGCAGCTGAAGAAGCAGTTCCTGAGAGAAAAGCCCCTATACGCGTGAAGTTTGAGATACCATATTTTACTGTTTCAGGGATACAGGTAATGTATTTTAGCTTAATTTCTGTCTTCAAATGTTTTATATTTTGCTTCAATATTGGTGAACATGTGGTCCAGTGGTGGAGTTTCAAGATCACATGTTCAATTTTTGGAAACAACCTCTTCACATATTATGTGGGGTAAGGTTTGCATACATCTTGTTTATCCCCGACCCCGCCTACAGTGGGAGCCTTGTGCACGGAAGTTGTTTACCTTTCAATATTAGTCTCTTCTCTCTCTCACTCACACACATGAAGGAGTGGAGTAAATGCATTTATAGCGCAAGACTTTACTAGTCAAGCGATCCATTATGCACCTCTGTATCTAGCATTGGGTAGACCTCATACATTAACTGTCCTAGCCCTACCGTATCTTTTGTTTCATTTCTTCTGCAACAATCAGACACTTTTGATTATGGATCTATTACCACAAATTCAATGCATTATGTAGTAAATGTGGAAAAAATTATTTGGTGAATTTGCAATATTAGTATTCTTTACTTTTCCAGGTAGCAAATTATTGAATGTAGGACAATTTCTGGTGCTTCAAAGCTTTAGAAAAAGTTTAGTGTGAGTTTGGTAGATCTGCAAAGTAGATTGTAATTGTTGTCGAAAATGGGATGGTGTAATGATAGTTTACTGGTAGATCCAAGCAATTGAGCTTCAAATTTATCGTCATTTATATATTCTTTGCGGATTTGTAGGTACGCTACCTGAAGATTATTGAGAAAAGTGGCTACCAGGCCCTTCCATGGGTTAGATACATAACAATGGCTGGCGAGTATGAATTGAGGCTTATATGAATGCTGCTCCTATCTAGTAGTCTCTGTATGAACCTGGGGCATTAGGGTGAATTTCTGCATATTGAAGAGTCTCAAAAGAAGCATTTCCTGTAAGAATGTCTTGTTTCAAAAGATATCTTTGACCCCCGTCCTCTGGCAGCAAATTTTTTTTGGTTTGTGCATTATAATTTTTTAGTCTAAGGTTTGTAAGATTGGATGTTTACCTTGAAAGCTTGTTATTCCACTTTTTTACACAGCCCAAGAATCAATTTTTGTGTATCAAAACATTCCAGGTCAGAGATGCTTTGGGTAAACAATTTTGCATGTCTCTGTGCAAATGATTGGAATGCCAGAAATTTTTTCATGATTGGGATAAAAGTTTCGAATGCAGGAATAGATTATAGTCTCCAAAATCGACACAAAATCAGCCTGAAGTGTTGGATACGTGGTTCAAAATATGTGAGATCTTTATGCCGCAAATGGAGGAAGAAAAATTCACAAATGGGTCAGTGGAAAACAACTGAGTAACTACATGTTATAAGAAAGCCATCCATTGGGGCTCGGAACAAGAAGTCCACTCCGCATAGTTTCTCTTGAGTTAGCAAGGTTTCCGAGTGGAATGGCTTTGTGTTGAAGTACTAGTTCTTTTTTGTTCATTTGAAGTCTCGTGTCCGTCTACATTATAAATCCACACCCTCATATATGCCCAATAATATATTATTATATTGTACCATTGGTCGAAACTCAGCTACTAACTCACTGGATCAAAACTCAATTATTATGGGTGAAAATCCAACTTACTAGGTTAAGAAAAGATTTTGATGTATGTAGCTATGACTTCCCCCATATATACCATTTGGTTCGGTAAATCCCAATCGATGTGGGACATTATTCTTTAACACTCTATAGTAACTTTGAAATGGAGGTTTAGAATATACTTGTCATGAGTGTTTGTAGGCACCGGAGAGGGAAGCCCATGCCCAAGCCCAAAGGCGCTTGATATATGTTATGGCCTTCTAGGTAGGGAAGAGCAACAAACATCGGGAAGAGCAACAAACATGTTTTTTTATGAATATTGAAAAAGTTACCTATGGTAGAGTGATTCCACAGACACTAAATCTTAACTTCTAAACCTTAATATGTCATTTACGCAAAAATAATAATTTAACATATTTTTGGGAGGAAATTGTAACCAACTCTAAATAAAAGAATTGTAGCTCCAACTCCATTCCATCAGCATTTGTAGTACCACAAGATAATTAAGAAATATATTTGTTCATAAAAATTAGCGCTTCTATTTTTTAGATAATTAATCTCGCACTTCTTTTTTGAGAAAATTCAATTCAGCAATAACAAATAAGCTATTTATTCATTAATTATTGAGTACATAAACTGTTTTATTTTTTTTTTCATCAATGAAGATGATAAAGATATGAGTACAAAATAAATAAAAAATACTAATTAAACAACATTTTCCACCATTGATTTGCCATTGACCAGTAAAGTTAGCCTCTCCAAGAATATCTTATACGCATCCTCTTGATGCAGCATGCTTATCCTCACATATCTCTTATCAGCCCCAGATACCGTACCACTTTTTGTTAAGATCTTCTGCCCTTTCAAAATCCCTTCCAAATCCACATCCTCCTTGATTTTCAGCCATGCAAATGCTGCCATAAAACCAGGACCCACACACACACACATAAACATACATCACTTTATATTATAGGAAGGTGGAAATCTAATTATAACAACAGTTATGATAGGGATCCCAACAACAACTGGTATCCCAATTATCATAATTGCTGAGTTATACGAACATGATTTCATGTGTATCATATTATCCTATGCGTCCAACTCAGCAGCTAGTTAGGATAACTGGAATACCAATCATTGGGATCTTTATCATTTTCATTATAATGTTATAATTAATGAAAAAGAAATGAACTTACCAGGACTGGCTTCAGAAAGTTCTCCAATAAAGTTACAATACTCTTGTGGGTACTTGGGGAGACTGAAGAGTTCACTGCCTTTAACAACCTCTCTCAACTTCTCCCATCTTTCAGCCATGACTTTTTGGGAATACGCAAAGAAATTGTCCGAACCAGCAGCGCAGTCGTCTGCGATAACTCCTAGAATCTTTGCTGCTCGAACTTGTGATTCCTTCGATATTCCAATGGAAGAAATCTCCATGAATTTAGTCATCTTCTTGGCCACCTCTTTGTCCTTAACAATTGCCCACCTTTATAAACAAAAACCAAACACTTTCGCCATTACCAAAATGATGCATGCAGAAACTACGAACAAGATTTGAGAGAAACTCTCGAGTTTTTCAATATATATTTTTTTAAAACGTGGCATTTCAATCATACTAGTAGGTTTTCTTTGGAATTACCCGAGCCGGGAGCCGGCATGTCCAGTGCTTTTGGAGAGAGTGAAGAGCATGATATCTTGATCAGCTGCATAAGTAATGGGAGTGAATTGAGGCCAGTAGTAGGCATAGTCATGGATGGTCTTTCCTTGTGCTCTGTTCACCACTGCTTCTCTCTTGCTTCCGTCTGGATTGTTGGGTGAGGTAACGAGTTCAATGTAAGGTCCATCCTTGTCAAATGTGTATGCATCTCCTTCCCATTTGTACAATCCTGATTGAACGAAGCTGGTCTCCTGTTCATACGACTGCACCATCACCAAATTCAAAAATTAATATGAGTTTAAATTCAGGTCGCAAAGCCAAGTGAAAGGACACGAGATTTTTTTTTTTTTAATGAGGGAACCCATCGAAAGCACAGCTCATTAGACTCCACCCTACCTAATGATCACATGTAATACCCACAAACCACATGGGTCGGCTAAGTACTGGGCGTGAAGCCCAACGCAAAAAATAATGTCAAATCATACCAGAGTGAGCGTTAGAACTTGCTACCTCTCACGCACATGTGCTAAGATATTCAAACAATTAACTTAACCATCTGAACCAATAATTTTTTGTTGACACAAGAGTATTGCTCCAACTGGAAATCGAATTAGAACCTTCCGAATCCATACGCTTTGGTTTTAGAAAAATTTGTCAACTAGGGGGTGTGATTATATTTTTTACAAAACCCATGTTGAGTAGTAGTTTTTTTAATGTTCAAATCTCCAAATCAAGATCTAATCATTAAACACATCAAAAAATGGATAAAGAAAAAAAAAAGAGTCAAATTGTGGTTAAATTAAAGATTAATAGATGGCTTTTATACTAACAGCGTAGTAAGGGGAAGCGCAGACGACGCTGACGGGCTCAGGCCCACCGGGAGAAGTGAGAGCGTAGAGCGCGGCCATATAGAGCTGCGTAGATCCCGTACCCACCACGATGTAGCGATCCTCCGTGACGGCGTTCCCAACCGCACGGTGCAACCGTTTGATTGCCTCCGCCAGTTCAGGCATCAGAAACCAGCATGTGTTGCTGATATCACTGAAATAGCTCATGAAATCAGTCGCTGATATCACCACCGTACACCTGTCCCCTTGCTCTCTCCAATATGACTCGAATATCGTTGGATCACCCCTAAAACCCCACCAAAAAAAACACCATTAAAAGAAAATCTCATATCAACTTCATTAAAATCTATGTTGCTAACTTGATACTCACTCTCTAAAAAGATTATAAGTTTATTTATTTGAGGGAAGGGTAGGAAAATCCACATAGAGCAAACAATATCTCAATGCAAAAATACGCATCAACACCCATAAAATAAAATATAAAAGAAAACTTACTGGTCAAGACTGATGAAAGATTCCTGTGAGACATTAGTAGCATTCGTGGTATTGTTCAGCTTGGATAGAGCAGAAGCTACCTCTTGAAAACCCATCTTGTGTTTTTTTTTTATTTGTTTGTGAATAATGTCAAATGTTGTGTTTGTGTGTGTTTATATATATAGAGGAGCTGTGGGAGCTGTGACAGCATTTCAAGTGAACCATGGAAAACAAACTGGGTTGGTGGGTGAATCTAAATAATGTGGGTAGGTTTCATTGATTTAAATTAATTACCATATATGCTTTGATTTTATTCCCAAAAAAAAAATTAGCTAGATCTGTAAATTTTGTTTTTTTACGCACAAGATAAATATGCACAAACGATATAAGGGAAAATTGAATTAAATTAACAGATAAATCTCAGCCTATTTACTCCTTATATTTATCTCCTAAGTACGCAATTAAATTAAGAGAAAAAAACCAGAGGGAGAGGGAATACTAGTACAAATCAAAATTTGATGCAATTTTATGGTGCAATGTCTCTCTCTTTTTTTAATTATATATACCGTTGAGAAATATGTTTCTCATTGGAATCGAACATTGAACACATAGATGTCTAATCCAGTCGATTATCAACCGAGCCATCTCTCGTTGGTATGGTGCAATATCTTTGTACTCGTCTTTGAATGGAAATTGTTTGGTACGATCTTATCTACATATGCCAAAAAAATATACTTTCTTTTACTGAAATTATATTTGTCATAAAAAGAATTTTAAAACAAAAGCAGTAGAGTACATGTTTTTTTTCCAAATTGAGGAGAATAGTGTTGATTTTTTTTTTTTTTTCAGTTTATGAACTCCAACTTTGGTTTAACTTTTCAGTGTAACTATTATCTTCTTCATTTTTAATTTTTAATAAACAAATACCATTGTAATTTATCTAGAGAGTTCACCCGATAAGTGGATTTCAATTTGGATTTTTTTTTTCCTGTGATTTAAAAAGAGCAAACCACTTCGTTGACAGACAATTTAACATATATGATAGTAGCAGATTAGTGTATCTGAAATGTTAATAGTGTTTGGTGAAACAATAAAGTAATTAGGCTTGTCACTTTCACTGTTTCACATGTCTAGTGTCACTAATCATGATTACTGATGTCGGTAAGATTGTAATTAAGCTAATAGAAAACATCACAAACAATCAAACATGCAAGACCTCTAGTTGAGATACAACTAGACAAGAAAAACCTAAGAGAAATTAGAGAGTGGCCAAGAAGAAGAAAAACACTCCAGTAATCATGATTAGTGAGAAAGTATTATCTTATTGTACAATATCATGCCATGCCATGTAACTAAAATTCTTAGCTTAAGCTAAGTAAATACCAGTAAATCTGGAGGAAAAAGAGTCAAAAGTACGACACTTTCAAAGCTACTATAGTGGCCCATTTATAAGTGGGCTTGACAAAAAATCTCAATGCAGTTATAGGCTCAAGCAATCAATGGTTTCCATCTTAAATATCGGTCCAAGGCCCAAACCCACAACCCTAAACAGTCCAAAAGCCTTTATTGGATAACCCTCCAGAAAGGATTCAAGGCTGGCTTTATCAACAGTGTAGAACATCATAATTCCAAAGAGATGGTTTACTTACATACTAGAAAAAGCATAAAGAAATGCAGTTATAATGAATAAGCTCCTTTAATATCATTCAACAGATATATATATATATATATCATGTGTGCATGCCAATCTCAATGATACATCAAACTGACTAAAGAGAGCTAATGTGTTGACTAAGCCTCCATTTTCTCTCACAAAACAATCTAGAAACTAGAGAACCTGCAACCAGAGGAATACAATAAAGGTGCAACTCAAAGCCAATTCACATTTACAACAGCACCAAAAATGGTATTGCAGCAAAATAAATTTGCTTCTAACTTCCTTTTCTTGCTGTAGTGTATTAGCGAGATTCTTGTGCACGGGTGTTGTTTACCTTTCTTTAGTGTACGTGATGTGAGAGTCACAGACTCACAGAACTAGGACTAATGGTGTGCTTCATTTGGTAAAGTCTGTGGACTTTTCCTAAATACCTGTTTCCTACAGCGTTCAAAAATGCTGTCATATAAGAGATCAAATTGAACTCCTGCTCTCTCCCGATTCACAATGAACAATATATGATCCCCTTCCACAAGCTTGTAGTACCTGCATTTCATCGTATTCAACCTTAAGACTTACATTATGGAAGAATCCATAATAAGAAAATAATAGGAGAAGCTACAAACAGAGTACCAAATTCTTTCAATTTACAATATTGAATAACTTGTGTAAGAATCCAGCTTCCTATTAGGTTCAAGCAATTCCAAATAATCAAGAAGAACATTTCTGGACACTGCATGTGGAAGCTTCAAACATATAGTCCATGATTGCCTGTTCTAATACGTCACCGCTGGAATTACCTAAAGTTTTCTAGATTGGTGGCCAATTAACATCTTGAAAAACAGCTATTGCAACACATTCAATCAAACAACCAATAAACAATGCCATACTAGATTGATGCCCTACTCAAGCAATTCATTATTGGTTTTGACATTTTAGGTAGCCTTAGAATAAGTTGTCATCTGTGAGACTACTAAGAAAGATCAACCTTTTTTCTCCTTCATTCAAAATTTATTAAGGAATGTCAAGTCCAGTCAAATGTTTATAAAACGATGAACAAGTCTGAGAATCTTGCAAGATATTACTGATCACTCTCATACTGATCATATTATGGACTCCATATTTCTTACTTTAACAGCAGTCTACAAAATCATATGTTATGGTGAGTTTGTATAAATAATAACTGTTCATGACAAAAAAAAACACCCAATTTATTAGTGGTGATTATAATAACTAACCAGATGCCAGGTTGCAAGGGTTGGCACTCGGAATCATTTTGAACGAAACGGTTTGGGTGTTCAATTGGAAGACGAGGGTGAGTCATCGATATTGTATTCAGAGCTCCATCATTGTCCTCCCAATCCTCATCCCTGGACGTGTACTTAGACAAGTCAGCACTCAGAATCACATAAAAGGACTGCAAATTCATACAAGTTAGTCTTCCTTCAATGGAAATGTCATTAGTGAGTTGAAATCTATATGAAATTCTCAATCTCTGAATTCAAGCAAAATAGTACATGTATAATGCGAAAAAGGTCAAATCATTAAGTTCTACAGATTTCTATTCAAATGTCCTGCAAAATACATAAAAATGCAATATAGGCAAGTTCTGCAAGATTCATATCCGAATAAAATAGACGCAACAAACATTGAATCGTGTTTAGTGTCCAACCTGTAGCCTTTATATGGTGGAGGAATGTCTGGTGGATGACGCCATTGGCTCATCTGCAATACTCTGATAAATAACATAGGGTGGATTCCAAGTATGCTTGAAGGAACTGTCTTGCCCATGATCTTTCTAGTACGCTTGGTAGCATAGCTGAAATAGTATGTATCCGGAAATGTTTGTAGATGGTGATTGAGCTGCATAGATCCTTGAATTGTAAGATCAGGGAGAATCCAATCTCCCGAAGCAAATGGGCCAGCATTACCAAGAAGGCAACCAACAAGACCCCAAAAACCCATTTTCTTCCGTGACATGTTGAAGTGATCAAATCCAAAATTGTAATAAGCCTTCAGCCAAGGGATGTCAAGCCAATCATAAATTATCACTCCTACACGGCAAAGCTGAAGCAGACATATGGGTTTCAAGGTTTTCCCATCTTCTGGCCTGACATAAACAGAATCCGTGAAGGTTGTCGCAGAAATAGAAGTCTGATAAACACAAGTTCTAGAATACCTCTTTACAAGAATATGAATGAAACTTATATCTACCTCAATCCATTTACAATGTGTCAAAAGTCGGGTATTTTGCTCTTCTAATTGAACACTCAAAACTTATATTTGCTTACTAAAACTAAGACGTTATTGAAAGAGTAGAAACTTATAAAACTCAAGATAAAGATTTCAGGCAAATGAACTCACTGCATTCCATCGAAGTATGCTCTTGTCGTCCCGTTAAATGCTCCAGACAAGGATGTTATGCTTAAAACCCAGTTCTCAGAAGAGTTCTCATAACCCTTGAATGCCTAAGATATCATTAAGAACATATAATTACACTCCATTGCTTGAAGACATTTATTTAGCTATGCAAATCATAGATGTAAATTAGGCTAACCTTATCCGCAAGCATTTGCTGCAGCAGGCGAACAACCTGTGCTCCAGCAGAATGTCCAACAAAGTGAATTGGGTGATCCTCATCCCATTGGGGATAATGTCCTGGACCCAATTATAACAGACATAAAAAATTTCAATTACTCCCACCACACCGGCCACATGCACAGTTAATCTGAAGCAAAACAGAGAACGATTCTAAGCTCAGTTAAAGTTTGGGTGTTGATTTCCAAACCTTGTTCGTAAATGCGCCCGAATTGGGAGTGGCCACAAGCCTTGCTGTGTTCTTCACCATAATCAACCTGCCCGCCTTTCAAATAATAGAACAGCTCGCGAGCCCTGAAACCCAAAATCCCCTTCAATATCCCTCAAGAATATCCACAAAACAAGAAGCACATGAAAGGAGAATACATGAAAAATGAGATTGCAAGTTATTAATGCTCTTACAACCCCCCACCTATCGTATATGCTGGTTAAGGACCCCAAATCTGGCACAAGAACTCTCTCATCTTTCTTCTCTGCCCCAGCGAAATAAGATAAACCTCCCAATCTCTGAAAACAAGTAAAAAATAAACAAAAAAAAGGGGGGAATTTATCTGAAGTCGAGAAATGCTACAAGTGCAGAAGAAATGGAGACCAAAAAGGTGAAATATCGGTTACCCCCTTGCCGAATCCAAAGATTCCATGGATGAGGACGATAGGAGGGAGGTCATCAAAATTGGTTGTCTTCGTCGTCGTCGTCGTCGTGCCTCTGTCTTCCTTGGACACGGGTTTGAAAAAACCTTCACTCCATGCCTGGGAGAGATCACCAGCAACAGCAGTGCTGAATATGTAAAGCCCATAAAGCAAATGCACCACCGAGCTCACGAAAAGCTCCGTTAATTGAAGCATACATATCCACCACCGTATCATCTCGTCCCAAAAAAACACACAAAAAAAAAATCCAGAAGAAGAAGAGAAAAAGCGAGCCTTCTTCAGACCCAAAAAATAGAAAACGAAGAAGGCTCTCTCCCTCTATATCTGTTCAAATAATGAAAACCCTCTTCATCAAGCCCCTCCTATGAATGAAACCATAGAAGGGAATTGATCAACAGAGGCTTCCTCCTCTTACTTGTTTTTCAATAATCCTTTGTTTTGACTTCAAAGTCTGAAAATGGTAATAATACCCCACGATTTTCTCATTTCCTACCTCTCGCGGTAGAGAAAGAAAAGTCACAACCAATCAGAGAGATATTACCATAAGATAGGGAAAAACACAACACTTTTTTTTTTCTTTTTTTTTTGCGTTGCCTGTCGGGGACCTCTCACAAAAATTCTCCTCCTACAAAGGATCCCCACCGCTAAATATAGGGGACAAAAATAATCCAAGTCCGGGGGCGCCTGATTTCGCCGCATAGAACAACGAAAGGCTGGTTATTTTTGTGGCAAATGCGCAGTCCCTATTGGCTGGCAGTATATATTTTTTTTTAAACTCAAGATTTGGGGTTTTGCTCCCCTGCTATTTTTATCCCAACCGTCCAGTTGATCTAAATAACACGTCACTTACTTTTAAAAAAACAAGGCTCTCGTCCAATAGCAGAGGAGGATATAAGGGGCGGGGCCCCAAGATTTTGGTCTGTGCTGACTCGATGACCTTTCTCGCCATGCAAAACGACGACGAACCAGCATGTGACGTGTGGTTTTCAATTCCATTGATTGATGATTGTGACAATTGGGTTGGGTTTATTATGAATCTACCAGAATTGATAAAATTATACTTAGGGTGATGCTAAGTGCAAACAAGTTTTACTTAAGATCTTGAGTGATCGAGTGCACGTTTTTCCAATGCGAGTATGAGGCCCCACCACGTTCTTTTAGTTTCTTTGGGAGTATCATAAGCTCCACCATTTTTCTAGAGTGCGGAGGCCGGAGGGAGCGTATCTAATTGGGCCTTCATTTCTTCCGTGAAAAATTGAACGGGCCGCACTCCTCCCTTCTTGACTTCTTCTCTCTTCCCATCTAGGTGCATGGGCCGATTTTGGGCCCAACCGTGACTGGATTAGGTTCTACGGGGTGTCTGTCAATTATAAGCCCTACTACATAGCCATCGGCCCATCCCTCCAAGCGAAAAAAAAAGTCAACCATCCCTCTTGATCCAACCATCCACGTGTCCAGCGTCGACACCAATGACCGAACCCTAACCGCCATCCCGAATTCTACAAAAACGGATCCACTTTTACTCGTATTCTCTTTCACTCGAAAAACGAAATCAATATCAATATCGAATCCCTGAAACTCTCTCAAAAACTATGTTGAGGCTCGCTTCGGGTACGAAGAGGTTGCTAGGGCTAGCGTCGCCTTCGCGGCCACTCCAGGTGATCTCGTCACGTCTGTACCACGAGAACGTTATCGACCACTACAACAACCCTCGCAACGTCGGTGCCTTTGACAAAAAGGATCCTAATGTCGGCACGGGCCTTGTGGGTGCACCCGCATGCGGAGATGTCATGAAGCTTCAAATCAAGGTCGATGAGAAGACTGGAGAGATTACTGACGCCTGCTTCAAGACCTTTGGCTGCGGGTCGGCAATCGCTTCGTCTTCTGTTGGTAAGTGATCGTTTGTCCTTGCGTTGGTTGCTGTAGAAGCTTGAGGATGTTATTGATTATTTAATTTTGTCTGGATTTTAGGCATATTGGAATACGTTTGAGAAATTTAGTGAAAGAGGATTTAGATTAGAAAAGCATATGTATGCGGTTTGTATATTGTCGTTTGGTATCAGATATTAGGGTTTTTTTGGCAGAAATATGGGCGAACTAACGAAATCAATGTTTCTCAAGGGTTTCAACATGAACCGGCTAATAATTTGTTGAAAAGCATTTTGCTTGTTTGTTTTATTGGATCTTTATGTGTTAATTTCTGAATTGTCAATCGAGTTGTTGGTTTGTGTGGAATTCCATGCATCCTTTTTTCTTTTTTCAATGGGAATGTGGATTCAAACCCCTGCCCTCTGGCAGGGTGGTGGTTAGGAGCGTGATGTTCTTGCACACTCTCTGAATGTGCTCATCTTACTCCCATGTACAGTTATGTTTAGTTTTACTTTGTGATGTTTAAATTGCATACACATGTTGGAATTGTAAAAGTTGTGCAGTATGTTATGCAATTCTAGTTTTTTTAGAGATTATGTAAGTCATCAAGCTCCTCCACCTTGGTTGAGGATAAGGACTGAAATCCTAATCCATGTTGAAGAATTGAAAGTAAAGTTATTATATCAATAAAACTCCCACTGCCCTATCTTAGTCTTTTCTAGATTCAACTTTTGAGACATAAAGTGCTAAGCTCCAAGACAGTTGCATCTTTTGAGTGCACTATTCTAAAGTGAATGGTCAAATTGCTGCAATTATGCCCTGTTTTATTTGGCTATTATTGGTTTGTGGTTTACGAGGAGCAATCTCATGATGTCTTGTTTCTTATGTTTCAGCTACTGAATGGGTAAAAGGGAAAAAAATGGAGGAAATCTTGACTATCAAAAATACGTGAGGCCTCTATTCACTCTATTTCTTTCCTCGTCTTCCATTTCATCCCATGTGAAAAGATATCATTAGATTGCATAGCTCATGGCATACCCATACATATAGCTATGCTCCTCTTTGTCTCTCTCTCTTGCATCACGCACGGAAAGGGGGTTTAATGTGTGGACATGCAAGATGTACGTAGACCTTACTCCCACATACTATGTGGAGATGATGTTTCTAGGAATTGAACATTTGAACTTGTGACTTATGGGTTGCATCTCTGCAACTTTACTAATGGGTCACGTGCTGATTAGTAAAGTTGGGGCAAAAAGATATCTTTCTTTTTAGTTGAACCTGTTTCTTGTTCAATATCTGGTTTGATGTGGATTCTGCTATTTCTCTATTTGTGCCATCCATTTGGACCTTGCAAGACAGTGGTTGTATGGGGTTTGTTTAGGTCAGCATTCTTTGAGGATAGCTTATAAGCTGTATAAACTAAGCTGACATATAACCACAGCTTATGAGCTTTTAAGTGTTGGGCAAGTGAAGAATCTGAGACAGCTTATAAACTAGAACCAAAATGCTAGCTTATAGGTTCTAGCATTTTTCGCCAACCAGATGAATGTAAAAACGTCAGCTGACGATGTTTGTGTTTTTAATTAAGCTGCTGATGTATATTTCTGTCTATATCTATCTTATTCTAAATTTACTAATTCATTGCAGTGAGATTGCAAAACATCTTTCCCTGCCACCAGTTAAACTACATTGCAGTATGCTTGCAGAGGATGCAATTAAGGCAGCTGTGAAAGATTACCAGAGCAAACGTGTCAATTCCAGCACCAGTTCAGATGCTGCACCTGTTGAGAAGGTTGCCAATGCTTGAATGTGTATAAATGTTATTGACGAAAACTTTTAAAATCCTTTGTATTTCTTTTGTTTTTTTTTTAAAAAGAGAACTCTTGAAGACGTGGTCTCAGCATGGAGATTATCTACTTGTTATGAGAAGAAACAGTTGTGCTTGGATTACGCTAGCGGAGCCTTTTCTTTCTTTCATGGTTCTCTTGTAAAGAACCATTGTATTAATATCAAACGGGTTTAGTGTGTTTCTGTCTGCTACTACAATCTTATTAGAGCCATCAGGGAGGGTTTGTCTGTTGTGGCTTATCGTGGGCACTCGGGGCCATGTGTATAGATAAAAACCAGTTTCCGGAGTTCTCGTCTTTCCAAGAAGTTCGCAACAGCACCAGGTTGTGTACCAATATCTCCGTGGGACTAACTTAACTCAGCGGCTCCGGTCTTGACAAGCATTGCTCCTTCAACGTAGGGGGCTCTGTACTTGGTAAAGCTTTATGCGTCTAAGAGGTATAGCTCTCCACAGCCTAATCCAGAACTGAATTTGAAGTTGGAGAAATCGACAGCAAAGTGCGTTGCGGTTACGAAGTTTTCCAGATTTGCAAAAGATGATAACATTAACAAAGAAAATGAAGCTCGTGTCCAGCATTCATAGGCATTCAACTCAAAACATAGTAGTACTGGGAAACGACTCCTTCAGCATTGCCCGGTACAATGCCTCGCATCACCTTTCCGGGCGCCAGAACAAAGCGTGGGATGCCTGTCCCAGATTTCACTGCAGATGGATGCGCAACCCCTCATGGGAAATCCATGCTTTGTTACGTCCATGCATAATTTGAAGAAAATCGAAAATGCATGCTTGTTTGCTCAACATAAATAACATGTCCTATATGAAAAAGAGTTTACTCAGTATTTTACAATGCTGTACCATTGCATTGCATTACATCTCCCTTAAAAATGATGAATCAGTTAGCGTGCAAAAAGAAAGATAACTGCTACCACATGAGGCTGCCATGCTCTTCATGCAACTCAGACAATGAAAAGGAGACGACATAAATGGACCACTGAAGACAATATTAGCTATGAAACCATGATGGCATGATTTAATACAAAAATGTCTATTTTTTGAATGTAAGACTATAATGTGGTAACATTATCTTTTAACATAATTCTCTTTTCCACTTCTATTTCTTATTTTCTTGCATTATATTTGTTTCCTCCATTTTATTCTACTCATCTATCCACCATAAAGAAAAAAAAGGATTGAAGTTAAAGGATCACATCTGTGGCCTTGTTTGGACAACATAAACATTCCCGTCCTTGATCACACCTTCAATATCTTGCGGAGATCCATAGAGCTCCTCAATTACCATTCCTGCACGAGCAATGCTAGAGAGGATTGATTTTTGGAAATTGCCGTCATTTACCAACGGGTCAGACGAGTAATCCAGGATAACTTTCTCTTCTTCATCCATTGGCACACTGCACAAAAAATTGAAGTTTCATTACCATAATGGATCAAAGTGCATACTTGATATTGGACAAATCGAGCAACTAGGTAGGTTTATTGTCCAAGTGCTGGAAAATAACCATGCTTTCCTCATAAAAGCTGTCATGGAGTGGTACTCCAGAAAAGTGCAGAAAATAGTCCCTGTCTACAGTGGCATGCATTTTTCTCACCATCAATCAGCTAGATTGACCAATGCAGAGCAAGTTTCTGAACAGCACACTTGCACAAACTATTCTTTATTCTTGAAGGTTTAAGTAGTACTTTCTAAAGTTTCAGATAATTTCCAGATTACTTTATGCCTATGACCAGTCATTCAATGCAAGACTAGCGCACTTTAGTTGCTTCTACAACAAAAGACTTGACACACATTGGACAAAGGTCATTAGACACATTTCTATGGAAGAGTCCCAGAGGAGTTTACCTATCATAAAGACCAGCACCCGCATAACCTTCTAGATCTTCACCATTAGAATCAGAGCGGAAGATAATAGAACGTCTGATAAAGAGACCAATGGGCTTGCTTGGGTACCCAAGTACCTAAGATATGACAAAAATTGTTAGTAAAAATCTAAACAATTTCTGATTTTTTTTATACACTACATCCTAAAACAGGACAACTATAAAGTTGGTCCAGAAAAGGCCCAAACCAAATTCAGAATTTCCACCAGAACAGAAAATTACAGCTTGTTATCCATGAAATATGTTCTAGAAGTACCAAGGAAACATGCAAGCATTGCTATCTTTTCATCTCACAGTACAAAAAACGCCCATAGCAAATAAAATTAAAGTTCCACCTGAGGTGTGTTCAGATCGTTTTTCTTGCAGATAAAACTCAATGCACGGCCTGGATAAGCTCCGACTAGAGTTTCCCCAAGTCCCTTAACAACCTACGCAAGAAAGAAAAAAAGCCAGTTCATTTACTTTTCCCTTCTTATAAAATGATTAAAATTCTGTCCATATAGATGACAAACAGAGATACAATACCTCAGTATATATTTCTGATGAGTCATCTGAAGATGGATTAGTAGTGTGTATAACAAATGCATACTCGGCATTAATTACTTCCTGAACCAGGACAGCCATGCATAGATTATCGTGATCAATTTTCACTTTCCTTGTGCTGAAGTATGCCCTCTCATTCCACTTTGACGCCCAGACCTGGAAGATAAATATGCAAGAGGTTTATGAGTGCATTATTTTAACAGGCATTAATTTATGGATCAATACCATGCCTATCATAGTGTGCCATAATCTAACTTGACCAGTGCAAGGAAGTGCTACACAATACAGTAACAAGCCCCCGATAAAAATAGGAAAAGCATTATATGCATATAAGTTTGTTGGCAGAGTTATGAGATGAAATTTATCAGTTCTTTGGAAATTAAAAAATGATAATTGAGGAAAAGTTTCTCAAGAATGATCATATTCTTAACCGATATGATATGCGTCCAGTAAATATAAAGGATGGGCAAGAAAACGATAAATAATTCTGGAATTTAGTAGTTGGCTCTCTCCTCAAAAGCCTCATGGTAACATGATCCTGCTAGGATTATTTTTAGGAAAGTGGAGTCGGGTAGTCTATAATTTCAGCCATCAAAGGGATATGGAGAGACTGCTTTTGTGTTTTAAAAAAGTACTTTGGAACCAGAATGAAGGACAGCTCCAGGCCTCCAGCTAAGGTAGAGCTGCATACCTTCTTTATAGCCATCCATGCCTGTTCCCATCGCTGTTCTCCTTCATCACCAGGCCAAGGCATTCCAGAACTTTGCATCTCGGTCTTCAGTTCTTGTACCTGGAAGAAAACTTTGCCAGTAAGCTATAACATTCAAGTCAAAGCAAAGCTACCTGAAGGATGCAGAGGAGTTCCCTTACTGACTAATTACCTACTTCGACATATCTTTGAATTACCCTACAAATAGAAGCCACAAACTCTTTGGCCATTCGTTTATGCAGGATATATTGTCAATAAATTCCATATCTACAACACCAGAAAACTCACATGCTCAAAACAACCAATAGTCCATTATTTAGGGAGGAGGGGGAAGGACAGGGGTTGATGAAAGAACAGCTTCCTGCCAAGGGGAAACTCTTCAAAAACCATATTGCCGTGATATCATAATCATTTGGGGTTAATTATAAAACACAGGAACAGGCATGTTAAACCTAAAACATCGCTGGTACCAAGAAGTAGAGCTAACGTACCAATTGAGGTGGCGCTGCAAGCTGTAATACTGTCTCACGAATCTCCTTGAGGATATTAAACTCTCCTCTTCCTAGTTTTTCTTTCAGTGACTGCAACTTCTTGGCCACTCCCTGCCAATACAGAATAGAAAGAAGTGTCTTGAAAATCACACTTTGCGGAATAAAAAAGATCTCCAGGGTGGGGTAAAACTTCCATCAACAAGCGAAAATTTAAACATTACTTTCAAGTCAAGGGTGGAGTAAGAGTTTTCCATACAAAAGTGCAAACCAATCAAAATGTAATGTCAATGTCTTGCAAGTAATTAGAAAGATGACGAATAGGAAAATCCGAACAATGGATATGGAAGTGCAATTGAACACGTGCCCCCAAAATTCTTCAGGTAAATGATGTTATGACTCGACAGTTCTTACATAAGTAGATAGTGACGATAATCAGATAATCAATATACTGTTTAAACACATGCCCTTATTAATTTTCTGCTGAAAAATATGATATCGATTAATTGACCATGGGGATCAAACTCATCAACCACCATTTCAGTGGTTGGCTTTTCACCAATCTGCTCTTGGGTGATGGTTCGGATTCCTCCATCCAAAGAAGATGATCAAGAAAAGAACAGAGATGACAAGGATATCTCATCTTAATCTAAAATCTACTCTGACATTTGATTGAAAGTACGAATACTGCATAGGTTCCAGTCCTAGCAGCAGTCTCTCCATTATGCATGCTGCATACATGTTGCCCTTTTCCCCCTCCACTGCAGAGCTCTTGTACTAGGAAGTTGTTCACTGTTATTTAGGAATATAAATGAAGCCCGCTCAAAAGTAATACTTCCATGGCTATACAGCCCTAGCCAACTATGAATCTCGTCTGAGAAAACTAGAAATTGAATCTCACTCTTAAAGCAAACTTTATGAGTGCCAATATTGAGGAATTAATTCCCATGCTAATGATGATATAGAAAATTATAGCTAGTCACCACATAATAATTCGCATGAGCACAATGGAAGATTAGGGACAATAGTAACCTGATTTAAGTTATCTGAAAGAACTTTCTCGAAAACTCCAAATGGTAGGGCAACTGATGTAGGAACTCCAATCCAAGATGGCACATTTCCCTTTAGATATGCGATATTGCGTGATTTAGCACCAACCTAAAAAAGAATTGCAACGTAAATTACCCAAATACAGCACAAATATCAGTGCTTAGGCTAATTGATAAATCGTCATTTCATTCAACTGAATTAAAAACTCAAAAAACAAAAACAGGATGAACCCTTTAAGTAAAATAATAAGTAGGTCTACAAGCCTAACCATGTCACTTGTGAATTCTTTGGATGATATGGCATATCTACCCCCAAAGTGCTTTTTGACCAAAGTAACAGATGAAGCAGGACCATCGACTTTCCGGTTAGCTGATCCTGAACCTACTAGGCCACCCTCCTCCAGCTCACTGATCAAGCGCCAAGAAGGAAAAAAGAGTAATTTTAGAGAGGAACAACTCAAATTGAGAGGGAGTATTTATAAATGAGCAGAAGTTTTGAAGGATTGTCCATGTATCCTTCCCATCACTGGACATGAAAGTACACATTTCCAGCAGCACTAAGTTGGATTACCTATAGACTATATCTGCAGACGTAGGTTTCAAGCACAGCAATTTCCCTTCACTTGCTTGGAGGTTAGCCAAGATATTGGGATCAAAGCACGTAGCAAAGCAAACCTGCACCAGTAATTCACACATTGACAGAGTTACCAATGAGAAAAATAAGAAATAAAGAAGAAAATGTCGTGGGTTTACCTTGCCATTTCTTGCTCGAACAGAAACATGAGATAGAACATCTGGCATGTCTGATGTCAGCACTGCAACGGTTCCATCTGGAATTTCCTCTTCTCCCTTCACTTTTCTTGCCACCAAAATTGTAGGTCGGTCATAAGATTTATTCTGTACAGAGAGTAACTCATCCACAACAGCAACATATCCAACCGCTTCAACTGGACTAATGACCTGCCAGCTGCTCTAGGCCCGACAATGTTAAATTTGAAAGGTCAAAAGTACATTGAGAGAAGGTGATACAGTATAACTATATTATCAAATATGATTATATGAAGTAGGCTAAGTAGGCCATTCTAATTTCCTTTTTTGATTTATATTAGACTTTCAAAACAATATTCATCATCTGCAAAAAGGCAACAACCCTCCTGGTGCTTCATGACTTCAAAAAGGAGGAGAAAAAAGAAAGAAAGAAGGATAATGTACAAACCTCCCAAGACTAGCAATTTTCCGGAGAACAGGATCAAGTCTATTTAGAAGTGAGGACAGGGATGCAGCTGATCCAGCACGAATAATTTCTTCAGTAAATATGTTCACCTGAAGAAGTGATTTCAAGGATAAAACTAATTTATCTTTTACCAAAAGCCATATATAGACTATTTCAATTTAAAAGGAAAAGAACATACAGCCCACTGATCCACACCGAGCAGTGATCCCAGATATTCAGCTGATGGTTGCAAAACTTGTTGGTAACTTTCAGCCTTGCTCGCAAGAGCAAGGCGAGTTCTGTCAAGGACTGATTTTGTGTATAAAGCCCAGTTATTACTTTTACTCTTGCATAAGCTTAGGGCATGATTCCATCCCTGCATGACCATTGTTGTGATGAATCAAGTAATGTAGGTAAAAACACACAGCTAAAAGAAATATTTTTCTTTAACATATAAATATAATAAAATCCAGTATTGGCACTTCCAAAGTACTAGAGAATCAATCACATCAATACTCTGAATATCTCAAGCAATGAACAGATAAATTTGGACAAGCAGCAACGTGTGGGTAACATCACATTTTAAATTAATTTCAAACTGAAGGAAATTAGACCCAAATAACAATGAAAGGCATTTTGATGATCTGGATGTAGTTGAACTGGTAGCACTAAAGCCACTTAACAAATATTTTTTCTCTCATTTAAGATAACTCTGGGTTTTCGATGTATTACCACTGACTAATGACTAAATCAGTCAAATTCATGCAATCTTTGTCAAGCCTAAAAATCCCACATCCGTCTGGCATAACCCAGCAGAGTGCTTTCTAAGCAAAGTTCAACTCCTCTCACATTGTAGACACCTTTTATGGGATTAAGCACCAATGGCAATGGCCATGAAGAACAATGGAAGACTGGATGGAAGTATGCCAGCAGACAATGCTACACCATGTACATAAAAAGTATCCGCAGACACGGTGAAATGCTGGCATACTTCCATCCAGTCTTCCATCTTTTGATACTGTGATGCACATAGGATGTACCTTATCTTTTCTATATGCTTTTGTGTGACAGGAAGCAACAAAAAAATTAATTCCATGGATAGGGAAAAAAAACTGTTTAGATTTCAATGACACAAACATTTAAACTTGATCAACTCAAACATTTAAACTTGATCAAAAAATAATTGTTCAAATAATGTTAATAAATAATATTTACCTGCAAGCAGTATACAAGATCTTCATTGTCATCTGATGAAAGTGCAAGATTCTCAAGAACCATATTGATGAAGTAGATAATCTTCTGTAACATGCAAAAACTTATTAGTAGCTATTAGCTAATCAATTATAAATCAGCAAAAAAAAGCATTAAAACATACTTATGAAAAATTAGACCCCTAACAGTCAAGAATAATGAGCAAAACGATTAAAGAGAGAAATAATTGAGCACAGGGATACTAATTCCCTTTTTTCTAATGCGCAGGTATGTCAATAACTTACCTCCGGTGCAGCATTATTCAATTCCTCGTATCCTCTTTCAATAGCTGTCCTAACAGTAGAGTCAAGGGCAATGTCCAAAAATAAAAGATCTTTCAGACGATCATTACGATTGAACAATAATGGCCTAAGCTCCTGACGCGCCTCTAATAAACCCTATATTAAAGAATTGCAAGAAATGAGGGGTTAGAGCATAGAGAAACAAAGTGTTCTAAAGAAAGGAAAAATACAACATGAATGGTTGTTGTGGATTAAGCTGATGCAGTAATTATAATACCAAGATCAGATTTTACCACCTCAAGTAGTGTTTCTACATCTTTATCTTCAACATGTTCTAGGACGAATTGAAGCAATTTCTGTTCCAAAGATAATCTTTAAGATTAGAATTCAATAATGTTGTCTTATACAGGTGACAACTTGAACAACAACAAAAAGAAAGCTCAAATATTACTGGAAATCCAGATGGTAAGCCTGATACGGGATTTATCCGCACCCCAACCATGAAGCCTTGACCCTGATATAAGTAAAAAGGTTGTATCAAATGCCAAAATAAGAAACTGTCTTGGGAAACTTCAGCTCAGTCAACACTTGAAATTACCTCAGATTTGTAACCCATGCAATTTGAAATAGCAGACTCAAGATCTGCACCAGAATGAACAGCCTGCAATCCAATTGAGATGAATTTGTCATTTAGGGCAACATAATTCATGAGGTGAGTAGTGGGAGTCGCAGGACATGCACTAAGCACTAGAAGAAGCTATTTGAACATTTAGTCTATTTATAACTCTATTTATAATGGAAGAGAGGTAATGCTAACTCCGTGCACAAATTCTTCTTATAACATTTAGCACTTCCATTACATTTCCAGAATACATTGAAAGATAAGGGACATCATCATGTTATGTTTTACAGAGGGAATGAATATCTGTCTTCAATAAGAAAAGAAAATGCAAAAGGTAAGTCCTATTTTAGCATATTACAGATGAAACATCAACCTTTTAAGATAGCATCAAACAAGATGTCAAACTGAAATAGGAATCCATATATAAAAGAGCGAAGTATGAAACTTTCATTTTAGTAAATAGCCTACCTTCAAAGTCCTCATGTAGTTTCCGAGATCACGCAGAAGACCGTCCTTCTGATCTCTCCTGAAATTTGGTTCAGAATGGATGGCACGATCATAACTTAAAAGTCGTTCTTTTGTAATTCCATTTTCCTTCAGAGTTTTCCAGTACACACTCGTGTCAAAGTCATTTTTAATATAATCAATCAATGCCTGCAAAGAAAATTAGTTGTAAGAAACCTAATCACTTCCAAGGGAGTTAAGCTATTGAAGGAGCCCAAGTCCTATTCCCAGTACCTGACAGATGACAACATCATCAGGACTAGTGTTATTATGTAACTTTTGATGCCATTCCTCCATTATTCCACCCTTACAATCATTGTTCCTCTACAATCAACAAGTATTTAATAGATATATTCAAATTCTAATGTTAAATAAATTAACAAGCAGAGTAGAAATAAGTCCGAAAAGGTAATACAAGGTATGGCATTGACCTGGATTACAAGGATTTCATCCCGAATTCGCTGCCCAACATCCCCTTCACCCCCTCTACCAACAGTAGACATGATCATGCGCAAAAGCTCCCGGTACTCAGGTTGACTGGCATAAATGTTCTGGAGCAGGTCTGTAAGCCTATCCTGTGCTCTACTTATCTCTCTGCAGCAATAGAAAAAGAAGCGAAAGCACTCAGAGAGTACTGAATGAGATTCAGCCAAATTTAAAGCTCTCAAGAATTACGATGTGTATCAAGTACAAATACATCAATCCTAGAAAAAAGTATACCCCAATCCTGGAAAAGAGTTTAGTTGGCCCAGTTGGTTTATAATCCAACTCAGTGAGCCACGAAGCAAAGTAGATATCTCAATAAAAGGAAAGAGGCGCAGAGGGAGAAAAGGGGGGGAGAGTTTAATTGCCTCAGTCAGCTAGTCTCTAGTTCTTATTCCATATGAGCTACCTTGAAGCACAAACCAGAAATAAAACAACTCAACAATCTGAAGGAGAGAGAGGAACTAGGAGGGAGTGACCAGAGAGAGAACTGCTTCGATCAGTTAGTCCCATGAGTTATACCGTGGTTTGACATTGTAGTTCTTATTCCATACAAGCTGCCTCGTAGCCATAAACCTCATCCACACTAGTATCCCAGCAAGACCCAATTCACCAGCATTTTTGGCTTGTTCTATCAAGTCTGCTGCAATATTAAATCTGCAACAAAAAGAAAAATGGAAGAAAATCACATGTTAATTACTGAACAACATATTACCAACATCCTAAGAATACTAACAATCATTGCTCTAGAAAACATATGCACTATGAAGAAAGAATTGTGGCTGTATGATATTTTCATCAGCTCACCTTCCAAAGTAGCAACATGGTTAAAAATTAAAGAAGACAAACAGAGTAGGTTCTTTAAGTTGAAGGAATCACAGTAATATTTTTGTCCAAGCAAAAGCACGGAAAAAAATTCCACTTCTTTTTATATTCGCTGTACGAATGCACCTCACGTGTTAATTTAAGTGGATAAATCTTCTATTCTACCCACATAGTTATATGGGAGGCGCCCCAGGAGCCATTCTTCTGAACACCACGTAACCTATATAAGACAGTGGAGTACTCTGCAAGTGCACCATATGCACGCCTACCAAATTTATGATTACATTCCTAGTTAGTTTCATCATAATATTGGTTACCAGCTAAGTACTTGCGAAATTGAGAGTGCAAATAGTGTTTAGAAGATTTCAAGTACCATACATCAAGCCATATAGTCTCGGGTTAATTCTGACCCACTAGCTTTTCTTGAAATCATGTGTTTTACTGGAGAACTAACTATGCAAACATACAATCTTAGCACCTAACAGAGCAAAAAGAAATTTAAAACACTCAAATTATTGAAGCCCAAGAGATGACTGACCGGTGCATAAAGGACTTTTGTGCCTCACTCTCCATTTCTGCAATTTTATCCAACAATGCCTTGGCAGTACCTTTCCCATCTCCAACATCCTTTGACAGATAGAATTCAACTTAATCGAATTCAGTAAGGTGGCATAAAGAAGTCCAAAAATAACAATTAGAAAAGAAAAAAAAGGTCTTTGGATCGATGAGGAAGTTCTTATACAAAGAATAACAAAGCCCAACCTTCGAAACTTGCTTTGGTCGTTGCTCAAATTCAACATAGAAGTCAGATCCTTTGTTCTTTATCCAGTTTCCACCAGATATAAGGACAAATGGCATTCCAACAAAGCTCTCTCCCTCAATCTCCATGTCAAAAGTTTGGACCTGAACTAGAAGTAAGGACATTGAGCTGATCATATTTTCTCAATTCTAGGAAAAGTCAAATTAAATGTATCAGATGATTAAAGAGCCCTAAGGCACACAGAAGAAATTAACTTCAACATTTGCAGACCTGGTAAGGAAGATCAGAAGAAGAATTATTTACAAATTGTGTTTCAGCAGCCCCATTTAGACTAATTGAACCTGGAGGTAGTGCATCAAGAGGAGGTTCCTGTAAATTGTCCATAAATTTTGTGAGACTAATTTTTGGAAAAGGCAGCCATTACAATTTTATAAGGGAACAATCATCCAGACAACCATGTATTCAGTGAACAGGTTTAGAATTCTTACCAACCAATCTCCAGCTTTTTTGGATAAAGCCCAGTGCAGAGTAATAGGCCCATTGAAATCTGTCACCAGATGAACTTTTGTCTTACTAGCAAACTTGCTTAAAAGTACCTTTCAAATTTGTAATGACTTGGAACATCAGAATAACTTCTGAAAGTGAAATAGCTAGTATACGAGTAGAATGGGAAAGATTATCACTATAAAATCCATGTCTCACCAGAAGTTCCATATCCGCCAGCTTGTAGATTCTCTTGCTCAGAATAGGACCATCCCGCTCTTCCTTTGCTCGAGCATAAAGCTCGAGAGTTTTCAAGGTTACAGGTTCATCTGGAATTTTTGCCATTGTCAGTCTGGCAGCATACTTATTAATAAGATTCTTCAAATCCCTTTTTTTGCGCTGAATCTTTTCAGTGCTAAAATATCGTTTATGCTGTAGCTGTTTTGCAACCTTGGTCTTTATCTCCCCTTTGGTAATCTTCTTCCGAATTTCATCAAGTGAAACACCTTTCTCTAGTTCATCTTGCAACTCTTTTCTCGCTTCGTCGAATTCCCTCTATATAAAAAAAAATAAACAAATAAATAAAGATTACATTAATCAGGATCATATATAAGTGATGAGTGTAACCTCAATAGTTGTGAACAAAAAATTGATTTTCACTTGAAGCGCTTAAAAGGAAGTCATAAATCAAACCACCTAAAGGGGAATAATTGTATATCAACTTGAAACTTACAAGTTGTTGTTCCATAGAAAAATTGGGTTTCCCTGCTTTTTCCCATCTTATATAAGCTTGTATTTGCGTAAGCTCATCAGGTATCTTGTCCTTTGTTTCACCGGGGGATGGCTCCCTAATTTTGACAACGTCATTGTTTTTCGTTAGTTTTGCTCTGAGGCCTTCAACAGAAGTTCCCCTGGCTATTTCTTTCAAGATCTCACTGCGAGCAGCTTCATATTCCTCCTATGAGGAATTAAATAATAGATTTATAATCACATAACTGATGCCATATGCAAATAGTCCATAAAACAAGGATACACTCATACACATCTACCTAGAATACAGAATTGAAATGAAATAGTACGAGAATTTCTTTTTCTATAATAAAAACGAAAAGGTTTTCCCCAACTATCAACTTTTGCCAGAAGCTAATGATTATAATAGATATTAAACATAAGCATGGCCATGAATAAGCGGTATGGTACCTTTAGAAAGCCCCTTTAGGAGCAAGCACAGAGAAGATAATTGAAGCAAGAGTGCCAAAACATTTTGTTGAGAGTAAGTCAAGGTCAAAGATTAGTGGCTAATGCACAACATGTTCGCTATGACATATTATATCATATCAAAAAGATTCCTTCAGTCCTCAGCGTATACGAAGCCTTGATTCACAACATCTAGAAGAAAACTTATTATGATGATTCACTTAATGTAAACCTTATTCGATCAAAACAAAAACTGAACAGTAAGTTAACTGAGGGATTATATGCAAAACGATATAGTTTACGAGACAGAAGTCCCTTAACTTGGGACAAGGAAAAAACATAATAAGGCAAAGAGAAAAACAAGGAAAAAAAATGATGGCAAATGTAGCGTCCAAAATAAGAATAATTTGATATTCAAAAAACATTTGCGACTTGCCTTCTCTTGCTGTGGGGTATACATTTGTTTACCCTTTCTTTCCCACCTCAGATATGCTTGAATCTGTACAAGATCTTCAGGAACTGAAACATTTGGAGCTGACTTAAGATCTTCAGGAACTGAAACATTTGGGGCTGACTTCTCTTTTGAAGGAAGCTTAACATGAAAATTCCCACCATTATTTTTAAACCTGAAGTTAACAATAGACAAGGAGGGGAAGAAACACATTGTAATTAGATTAGCGCATAGTAAAGGTATATAGCCGGCAGAGAAACAATTGGAAAATTACCATTTATTTTTGGATTCATCAACTATGAGAAACTCTATAGCTTGTAATGCAGGATCATCAATCTCTATTTGAAGACAAGAGTTGGATCCGGACTATAGAAGACAATGCATGATAAACAGAGAGCTCATTAATTTAGATTATTCATAAGAATATAGAGTATAATATCAGGAAATCTAATTATAAATTATACTTAGCAGTACTTACCTTAACAAAAGGAGTTCTGAGGGCTTTGTTCTTGTAATTCTGTGTTCCTTCTGGATGACGGGAAGGAAGTACCCATTTCCTGATGAAATGAAAAAGATAACATAAAGAAAAGATAGTTTGAATTAAACTGAAACTATACTCTCTTCTTTGTATCAACAAAGAAATGATCATAAAAAAAAATAAATCAACATAATATAAGGATATTTGCATCTATACTTACTCCTTTCTATCAGCAATCGCACCCCAGTGCAGAAGTAAAGAGTCACTACCATATGTAACCTGAATGTTTACTTGTACAGACCCAGTACCAGGGGTACTAACCATAACCTGTGGAGTTAAATGTTGTGTCAGCCCACCTTTCTGTTATATCAGTTTTAGGCATACCATGAACCAAGATAAAAACCCACTCTAGTCAGTACAGCTTGTAAAAGTAAAGTAAACAACTCTCACGAACAAGGCTCCCGCACTAGGCGGGATCGGGGACAGACAGGATGTATGCATACCTTACCCCACATAATATGTGGAGAGGAGGTTTCCAAAACTGGAAACATGTTCGCTTGTTAGTCAATACAACTTATTGCTTAAAATAAAATTCAAACATACAAACCTGTAACTCAATATTCCCATCAAGGTTGAATGTTCCCCCAAGCTGCTGCAAGGAAAGAGTTTGTTCAAAACCTATGAATTATCAAACCAGTAAACCAATGGATTTGTTTGCTCAAAATTGGGTCTATCACCCAAATTTAACTAAGTATGCATGTATCAGGTCTTACAAAAGTAATTTGAAGTACTGTAATCCACTAAGTATGTTGTCTCATGTTTCTCAAGGAATAAAGCTACTAAATATGTACTCAGCTTGTGCTCGTTCAGCAATGTGTTGCAGCTCTATTTGCATAGCCTTATTGTCATATCTTCCAAATAGGGAAGGGAACAAGCCTTGGTTAAACATATTATAGAAGATCTCATACAAACAAAGGATAACAAGACAAACGAAATTTACAAACAGGTAGAACTTGTACATAACTTCGTTATATGCTCTTCACAATGAAAACATAAGTTTCCAACTGATTTGACGTCATTGCGTATATTTCAGGCAGTTCTTCGATTGGCAACATTGTTTCATTATGCCGTTGTCTTTATAGTGTCTACAAAGTAGTAATTTCCCTATAACTTGGCAACAAAATGCTCAACAGAGAATGTATGTATACAATTGCCTTCGTGGTGTATTCCCTAGGCCTAGCCACAGATTAAACTAGCGAATTCACTTTCCAAATGGTTTGTCAATATGGTTGAACATATCAATAAGGCTGTTTTGCACATTCAAAAAATTTAAAACTGAGAAGTGCGAGCAGCAGTCAACAAGTGCATATTACCTCAGATGTTGGATCCATGGCTAGAACGGCCTGTGGAGTGACTTTGACAGGTCGACGTGTTCCCGTGCTTGACTTTTGTTTCCGCACGTTCAAATTGTTTCCATAAAACTTTGAGGAAGCAACTGAACTACGAATATGCAGCGTCGATTGCTTCACAGAGGCAGATTGAAGGAAAGAGTTTGCAGGAACGCCAGACGAATTTAACTTAGTTTGATGTTCTAAAATCATGGGACAGATAAAACTCTGGCGGAATATATTATGACCTATGGTATTACTCATATTCCTTGACGCGGTCCTTAACTCTGAAGGCAAATCAAAGAATCAGATTACAGTATTCAGAAACAAGCGTTGCCAACACGCATAGATACGTTTAAGCAACAAACACAGGGCAGATCTTACACAACATTAGCATATACTGATCAAATCCAATATATGTCACACAGATAATTCTCTAAAATCGAGATTATCAATTTAAGCATTCTACAACATAAAAATGTTTTTGCAGTGAGGAAAATTGAAGTAAAATACTCAGAATAGGGAACTAAATTTTCATCACTACAAATATGTTGTTCAATATTCTTGTATTAATCAGGCTACTTAATTTTAAAGCGCAGCCAATTTAGCACAACAACATGCTCCCTAGCTGTAATTTTACTTTCGTTTCCAACAATTTCTCAGCGACCAAACAAAGAGCCAGTGAAAACCGAAAGAATTCAAAATTTAAGTTCGATAGCTCTTTCAAAGTCTGCAACAAAACCCTAGGATTCAAGAGTGCAACAAATTAAGCATATATGAGCTTAAAATTGTTAACAGAAATGGCAATCAATCGAATCGTGGAGAAGCAAGATCAATTTGAGTTAACCAAAAGTACCTTCACTTCAACAAATTTGAATTAGGCAGAATATTCAATGATTCAGATTCTTGATAAAGATGTGATAAGAACTAATCGAGGCTCAGTGAGGATGATAGAGAGGAAAGCTAGAAGCTCTGAAGTCCGCTGATGGTTGCCTCTCACTGATTCACTGAAGCTTGTATAAATCAAGAAGCCAAACAGGGTATGGCGTTTTATCGCGCCAGTGGCAATCTATTAGAGGGCCACGTGGCAAAAAGCTCGAAAAGGGCGGAGTTTGTCACGTGCGAAAGAGAGTGAGTCGTGGGGTCCGTGAGTCTACGCTTTGATATTTAAATCTGCTCGTAACTGACTGCCCATGGTTCTCGCGGAATTTTCGAGATTGTCCCCCCTTTTTTGTGATTTTTTTGATAGATTTTTTTGAACCTCTATTCGTGATAAGATATTATTAGCAAAATATTTTTTTAACTGATGAAAACAATATCATATAATTTTGTTTTTAGACTTTCGATTTTTGATATGGATCTAAATTTGAGCCTGTGTGACTGATCACATAGGTATTACTAACATGTTTCTTTGTTAATTACTCTTTTCCCTGTCCTTAATATTGCTATTCGAATGGGACAAAAAGGATAACAATAGAAAGTTTATGACCGAAAGGCTAAATACGTAAGTCTATAATAGCAAAATTGAGACTCACGTCGGTCGGTGCCCTATTTTGATAGATCCAAGACATGCCAGATTTTTTAGGCATATATCTTATAATAATAATTTCCTATGGTTCTGGTGGATATTATAATTATTTACATATAATATTTTAGGAAATAAGAGAAATATCTTTTCCCCTGTAATTTTCTATCACATGTTATATATATTTGTATTAATTCGAAGTATTCAATTCAACATGATTGAAAAGCAAATAGTGATTGGCGGTGAAGAAATGGAAAATTTGTGGAGAATGTGTAAGGAAAACGTAAGGAATCTTTAGAAGTTCTAATGAGCTAACGAGAAAAGTAAGTTGAAGAAATTTAGGCCAAGTTACAGACTGTTACACACTTATCCAACCACTCAAGCAATGCTTTCACTGTGATGTTGGCCCAAAAATATGGACGAGGCTCATGCGCCCATCACTTTTCTGGATATGAGCGGAGAATCTTTATAGATTTTTGTATGGAAGCTGAAACCGAAAACTCAAATATGTAAGAAATCCACAACCACTTAATTTACAAAGGTATTGTTCGTTTTAGGCCTGCAAGGCGCTCTACAATCGAGAGGTGTTGGGGAGGGTCAGCCAAGTGGTGTCCAAAGTGACACCGTAAAGTGGTGTCCTATTGCAAAAAAAAAATCCCACAAAATATGAGCCTGATAACAATCAATTGGAGCTCCCCACTAATATTTACATACGATACATAACTTAATAAGTAAATATATTTCAATGTACAAGTTTGGGAATGGATTCCTATCCAACCTTGCATCCCTGGCCTTAGCTGCCTATACAGTTGAAATCTTGAGGTTCAGTAACATTATAATACAGGGAGGATGGCTTGCCATCAAATGTGGAGATAACTTGATGAGCAGACAGACCACAGTAGCGCATCCCCAACCGGTCAATGCAAATATCAACAATTTTCTTGAACATGGAGTCTCCTTCGATTAGTGCTTGCTGCACGAACTCCATTAGCGGCATCCACTAACATGATGAAGAAAAATCATGAGAAGGTGATGCATATGTTCCAACAGTACTGAAAACTATGCGAAATGACAGCCTAAAACAAGCTGCATTGTTCTGCGGTGCAAATCACATACCTTAGCGTCTTGAATCTCAGAGTCATCAACAATGATCTGAGTTGATAGGGGTCTTAGTATGCAGACAAAGCACAAATCTGACTTATCAAAAGCCAAATTGTGAGCATGCCTGAAATTGAAATTGGAAATCCAGAGAGAAATTAGTTTCCAGTTTTCAGGGAATCCAATACTGCAAAAGCAATGATATTATGCATAACCAAAATTCTTTCAAGGAATGTTGATGGCCATGTCAGTAGCATTTTATTACCTGAATGCGACAACTTCCACAAACTCCGTGTCAATCTGTAATGTAGAGAAAGGAAACCCAGATTAGAGACACAATGCTGTCCAAAATTTTCTATTATTGTTTCTCAATATCCACCAAAGAAAAAAATGAACATTTCAGCAGATGATTCTTACACCAGTTTCCTCCTTCACTTCTCGTACAACTCCAGTGAAAATCTCTTCGGACTGACAAACAAAAAATTATAATAAATATATTGTCATGTATTTCTTCTTTCTTTGCTCTGAAATGTCCTAGATCTAAGTCACAATCCAAATTCAATTACACAATACCTCAAGGATGAAGCCGGTGGGTATTTTCCAGAGGCTGGCAGAAGCTGGAGCACAGTATTTCTCTTGTACTACGAGCACCTGAGGGTGATCATTGGAATTTTCATGATGCACACGAAAGAAAATCTGCTGGTGCACTGTTATTGCGAGTTTATATATAATATATGTATATAGATATAACGCAAACAGAACATGCATTGGCATCTTATGAATGATTTTAGCCCACCAGAAACCCCGATAATCATTTCTGACTAGAGTGAAAAGGATTTCCTACAACATTTAAATAGAGTGTTTAGTTTGCTGCTCTTCTTGTCAGGAAAAGGATGTTGTCTGGAAGATTTTTTCTTTCCTTTCTTATTTAAAGATCAAGAATTTTTTGCCTAATAGAATACATCATTATAAGTTGATAGCAATATATCTAAAAGCTACCTCTTCTGTAATTCGTAAAAAGACATTAAACAGTCAAGAACGGTACTTAACTAGTGAATTTTATCTATAGAAGGAAATGTGCCTTTGGTGAACAATATCAACAGCGAAACATGTTTGCAAATGGACAAAGAAATCAATGTCTAGACTTTCCAACAAGGAATATGACCCTTTGAAAATCAAATGTCATTGACCTAATATCATATTACTGTAACTCATGCTCTTAGTTTGAAACATAAAAAATCGTATTCAGGAATCAATTTGTGGTCATTTCAGTAGTTGGTGCATAAGAAAAATAAAAGAAAATCCAAACCATCAACACGGAGATGTCTATATAGATGAGAGAGGTTTATACCATCATTACCATAGGAGTAACAATAGACAAGAAAGAAAATATGTCATCTGCTAAAGGGAAATGCTTTAACTGCTGTTTATCCATAAATTTCTTTATTCTATGTTTGGATTGAACTTGAGCTTGAACATCAATACCTCGTTCCTTTCATTGATGACGAATCCTCCAACGCCTACTTGATGTGAAGCATTCGCTGGAAGCAAGCAAGGTCCTCCAGGAAGCCAATATGTTAACATCACATATCCTTTCTCTGCATGGTGGTATTGAAAGCCTTCCTGTAACACCAAGGATTTGATTAGAAATTCCCAGAAGAGCAAGCCAAAAAAGGCATACAAAAGAGTCGGTGATGGTTAATGTTTAACCCCTATGTGTTTGTCCGATTTTGTAGTGCATTCTAGTTGGCAAATGATCGTCTTGTTGGCAAATGATCATGTGTAAATCTTATTTTACTCCAATACAGTTCAAATTAAAATCCTAGACTGAAAATTGGACATATTATGGTTCAAATTTACTGAAATTACTTTTACGGCAACAGGAACAAACTCTGAGTGCTCCACTGGCAGCTTAAGCCATATTCCTTTCTTTCCCTGTATATAGATTGCATTGAGAACATGAGTATAAGAAAATAACAATCAGTTATGAAGCAATGAGGATTATTGTCATCGATCATATACCTTCGTTTTCCAATGAGAAAGCGAGAAACGAAGCGTAGAAGCAAAGGTGTTGGTATTAGCTGGTAATCTGTCAGGATCAATGACAACTCCCCCATATTCATCGTCATAGCCGTGAAGTACTCTCACATTGTCATTACTGGGATACAAACTGATACGTGTCCCATTACTTCCATTTATCTTATCATACACATACTTTCCAGCCACAGGGTTTTCTTGGTCTGCTGAATTACTATCATACTTTAACCACTGACTTTTAGTAGAGATACTTGAGCAAGTTACCTTCAGCTGCGACCCTGAACACAACCCTGAATCTGTATCAATGAAACCCTCAAAATTTCCATGTCTACTAAGAAACTGGATATTCGAATAACTTAAGCACAACAGAGATTAAGAACCATTTACTCATTTAGCTGAAGTTGGAAAATAACACATGCAGCTCTGAAACCAAATTAAAAATGACAATCACCTTTGCTGGAACACGACTGTGGAGAGAATCCAACACCAGAAAAGTGCCTTAAACTGGAAGCCTGGCTCGAACAAGTTGTTCGCATAGGGACTATTTCTGCAGATGTGGTCTTTGGACAGAGGATCTTCCACTCCATCAAGATAATCTTCAAATACCAACACACTATTAAATTCTCAATCTAATGAAATCAGATTCTTCACATATATAGAGTTACTTGAGATTCTTTGCAATAAACGATCCTGGAATTCATCGACATCGACGAGGAAGTGTGCAAGAATTTGGCGGACTAAACATGAGGAAATGAAGACAATTTATGCGTTCAAACAAGCACAAAAGCCATGCTTTACCCTTGTAAGTATTGTAAGCGAAGCATCTGCGAAAGTTGTGGTGTCAAATGGGTGTTTTACGTATGTATGTAATCAATGAGTAATGACAAAGAAGCAAGAATCAGGCATATAAAGAAAAATATCTCAAAACAAAAATCCCCAAGTCATAAACAGCCAGCCACCAACGAAGAAAACGAGGGGATTTTAACACAGATTAAAAACAAACATGTGTCTATTTCAATGTGAGAGAAAAGAAAAGAGAGAGAGACACACTCACTAGCTGAGTAATTGCAGGAAAGAGAAGGGGGTTAGCTTATAAAATGTTGGAATCTTAGTTCAACACGCCCATCCAAGAGAGTGGATATATCAGAAGAAAAAGCACATGACTTGTGCTGATATCTGCACGAGGAGGGCTTCATGAGAAAATCTCAAAATGGGTGCTATGCTTTCTTTGTATAATACTATAGAACATATATAAATATAATATTATTCGAATAGTGCAAGAGAGTGGATATATCATAAAAAAAAAACACGACTTGTACTACACGAGGAGGGATTTATTTGAAATTCTCAAAATGGGTGCTCTGCTTTCTTTGTATAACACTATATAACATATAGTGTTATATAGTGTTAGGGAATATGTGGTAAGGAATTGTTTAAACCACATAAAATAGTGGATAAGATACATTTAGATTCGGTGTCTGTTGCTCAAAATCCCAATATATTATTGGCAATAACGCAGGAGATGGGACCAGCCCAATCAAAACCCAATAGAGCTCAATAATACATATTTATTCATATCCTTTTCGTTATTAAGATATACAACTCCAACCCCCCATTTATTACAGATCATACAAATTTAGTGGACTCTCACACATCTGAATATATAAGTTGCTACTAATCTCGACATCAGTAATTACGAGGCATAAAAAGCAAAATATTAGTACTTTAAACAAAACCTAAATTTGACATTGTGGTTCCCTTTCTGCAGCTATCTCCAGGCAAGAAGAGAAAAACAACTGATGGTTAAGAATCGTATTAATTCATGAAAAACAAAAAAAAAAACCATATTGATTAGTTGCACTAGGCATATCAAGATGGATAAAAAGCTTGTGTTGTATTTCAACAAAGAACAGCAACTCAATTTCTTTCACGCATTTCCTCAGCAAACACACATAGAAATCTTTAAAGCAATCACGTTTCCTCAAAATGAAGCAAGTAGACTAAGACCCACTTACCTGATAAGAGGAAAGTCACAGCGGACTCCCGCAGCAGCACAAACCCTCTGAAAAAAGGACCCAAAAGGCAGAGGAAAGAGGGATTGTTTGAAAAATGGAGGGATGACAATGTATTTATAATCTGCATAAGAATCGGAAATGCAACAACAAGAATCTCACTCGACGCCCGATGAGAGAGATGAGTGAATCTGTGAAAGACCCAAGAAAGACCATTTTTTAAAAGACCAAGATTGAGCCTCTGTATCAATAGACACTAGACTGTGTGGCAGATTGTGGCGCTCGAACGGGCTCCTATTTTCCCTAACAACTGTTTTTTGTTTTTTTTTTTTTTTAACAGGATAGGATACAAATTCTGATTACCAAAGTTATATACATTATCCTTGTCACTCCGATTAGTGACTCGGGTGTGTTGTTTGTCTGTTTCTTTTTAAGTGTATGGATTTCAGGCGGTTTTGGTGCAAAATGGTGATGTGCCAAGCATTAATAGATTGTGTGGCAGATTGTGACACTCGAACGGGCTCGTATTTTCCCTAACAACTGAGAATGGGGGATTTGAACTTTGGTTATCAATGTGATATTCATCATCCTTATCACTCCAACTAGTGACTCGGGTGTGCTGTTTTTCTACTTCTTTTAAGTGTTGGGATTTCCTATTGTAATGGATTTTGATAGGTTAGATTTATTATTTGCTTGTATTATAAGTAACTAGATTTTCTTGTTCGGGTTAAACTTCCTTGTTAGGGTTCTTATGAATATTTGTAGTATCTATTGGTGTTCTTAATAATCTTGAATCTTTGATAACTATTCGAATTATCTTATGCTAAACTGAGATTGGAATGTAATGTTTAGATTTTGCTTCTTGCAATAGATATCATAGGTAGCATGTTTCACAAGGATGTAGGAGTATGACTTGTGGGGATGTTATATGATTTTTTACGATTCTTAATGGGCTATTGCTATCTTAATTCGAATGCTATGAATAACAAATATTGTTAGTGATAATATTTTTGACATCTAAATGGGATATTGAATATGTTAGGGAAACTCGAACTGTCAATATGACAATAATTATGATTAAGTGGGCAAAAAAATTGAGAAGTATTGTTGATGGTGAAATTAGATACCCTAATACTTTATATTATTTGAATTAATCAACTATGTTTTGTGATTTCTTCTATAATTTATTAGTTATTTTGCTAATTCTCAATTTCGCCAGTTCAAATAGCGATAGGATTAATCATAATTGATAAATATGAATTTTTATATATTTTTCATTGAGTTCGACACTCTATTTATCATTATATTAGTCAAGCGATTCCTACATTACTAAGTTTGCCTAACAAAACTCGAGCTTCTTTGTGAACCCTTAACAAACATATAAACAAGTTAAGTTGATCCTTGTTCATGTTTTGCTCGTGACAATCGACGGTTAGGAAAACAGTTGGAGAGAATCAACCATGTGAAAAGGCCTTTAAATTCATGGGCCGAAAAAGTTAGCCCAATGGGTGCAACAGAACGATGGTCTGATAGCATTCCCTCCCGTAACTCACTTGCAGGCCCTTCTTCAGATCTGGCTGGAGTGGACAGTAACCAGCCCACTGAGCCCATTCGTTTAGTTCTCGGCCCACTTGAGGCTTCACCTTTTTAACTCTCACAACGCAACTCACAAGCCAGCCACAGGCTCTTAATTAAGTCCAATTGAGTCACGCAAAAACCCTAATTTGTTGTTCACTGCTTTCTTGCGCCCCAATTCGATTTTCTGTGGTTCTTTTTGTTAGATCCGTTGGAGTTCTGTCATTCCTAACTCTATTGGCGCTTTGTTTGGTTCACTGGAAAACGCCAGAAAATCAATCGTATCTATTTCCACTTCAATTCACCGTCCCATGCGTTTCTCATTATTCTCTTCGTTTTCAATTACCAAAAGTTTTCTTTAGAATTTCTCTTTCTTCTCTTTATTGGTTTGATGAAGACGATGAACTAAAAATTCGAGAATTGATTGTGCCAATGCGGTTTTTTCCCTGGAGCTCAAGCTCCAGCTCAGACAAGGAACAGGGCAGTGGAGGCAGCAATCACGCTTTCTTGTACCTAAATGTGTATGATCTGACGCCTATAAATAACTACATCTACTGGTTCGGGCTTGGGATATTTCATTCGGGCATTGAAGGTATCATGTGGCTTAACTTATATTCCGTTCGTGTTGTTCTAATTCTTCCATTAGTTGTGGATAATTTTAACTTGTGTAGTTTATTTTCTCGCCCATGAAAGGATTTCCGCCTACACACAGACACAGTATTCAAATACTTGTTCAAAAACTATTTTCAGTACCTTTTTTTTATCTAGTTGCTTAACCTCAATAGTTACGGGTTGTGACTCAGGAGGATTGTGTCAAAGTTACTTAGTGGACTGGGGGCCTTATTTTTTTTTGACTGGGGACCTATGTATCAAATTTTCAAGTACACATGTATACTTAGTGAAAATTTTCCGAAGTCACTGGAGGCCCGTGCCCCCGGTCCGCAAGGCATAGGTCCGCCACTGAAGACTGTTATAACTCATAACTTTGATTTCCCAGTCATTGAGTTCAAAGGTTGATTCTATATAAAACAACGAATTGAATACCTTCAGACATGTTTACATGTATATATTTGAAGGATTAATGTTTTTTTGCAGTAGCATTGTTTTTTAAGTTTTCAATTGTTGTTAGAGAAGTTTGACCTCATTTGGCTGAGCAGGCGGTGTGTGTAGGATTTATGAGATCTCGTTGAGTAACTGCTGCTTTTTTATGTGGTAACTGTGAAGTAAATATTGACTTCGGTATTAATTGTATTATGCCTTATCCAATAATCAGTGCATGGGTTGGAATATGGCTTTGGAGCCCATGAGTACCCTTCGAGTGGGGTATTTGAGGTGGAACCAAGAAGATGTACAGGCTTCATATTTCGGAGATCCGTGTTGTTAGGCAGCACTAGCATGTCTCGTTCAGAATTTCGTTCATTCATGGAACATCTTTCTGCAAAATATCATGGGGATACTTACCATTTGATTGCCAAGAACTGCAACCACTTCACTGATGACATCTGCCTACAACTTACCGGAAAGCCTATCCCTGCATGGGTAAATCGAATGGCTCGACTAGGTGAGAGAAGTTTCTTTGTATGTCATGTTCCCTAGGAGCCAACCTTGGAGTTCACCTGGGTAGTCGTTAGACATGGTGCATTGGATCTCTCGGTTTTTTAGTTATTGATGTCACTGTTGGATATGGTAATAAAATCTGTCCATTGAATATTGTTGTTATTCATATGTATATTGCCCTTCTGGGCATCTGAATTTTCAGGTGTTAGATGAATTTTTAAACTTCTACATTATATAGAAACTGGTTATGGTGGTTTTCAAGGAGAACACAGTGTTGCTGCGGACGTTTCCCTGCCATGCATGCATTAGAATTCTTATTTCGAGGTTTTCATTTTTCTGATGATGGAATTCTTTTTCTTTCAGGTTCTTTTTGTAATTGTCTGCTACCACATAGAATGCAGATTACTGCAGTTAGGCATCTTCCTGATCATCCAGCTTGTTCTGGTAAGTTTGTTCATGCAACCTGTTTCAGATTTCTTCAATATCTACCTTTCTTCTAGGAGATTATCACTTTCATTGGTTTGTCAAGAAGCTTGGGCACTCATTTATATAATTTTTTTGGGGATTAGTTATGGGGTTATATTCTTAATTTTTCGGGGAGGGGGAATCGAACCATGCACCCCTTGCAAATGTGAGGATAGTTGGCTACCACTAGGCCACAACTCCTTAAGATTTCGATCAGGTTGAAAGTTCGAATCCTTACGCTAAAATGACTAAAATTAAAATCAATATTATATTCATCAAAGAAAAGAAAATGAGTGTCATATGTGGATCTAGTTGTTAGCTGAAGAAATCCGGTTCTTATACAAGCTTCCATGCCCGTGTGTGCTTGTGGATGAGAAAATGCTATTTGCGTTTCAACATGTTAGACATTCCTTGATTCACACATCATTTTGCTGTAGATGATGATGGATCAGATTCTGTGGCATCATCTACAACAGCAGGGATTGAGGAAGAGGTTGCAGATCATAATCAGCTGATATCGGCAAGTGGTGGTGTTGCAATTCTGAAGGGAAGACCAGTAAGGTTGGCAAGGGAACTCCTGTAGATTTTTTTGTCCAATTTCTCTTCTGTACTTTTTCTCTTGTGTGTAACTTTATTATATGATCTCAGCTACAAGGACGTGTTGGCTTCCTTCATTATTTGTTTCCTTCTATTATAACATTACCCAGAATCAGTCTGATGCCTGCATTTTTTTTGGTAATTGTATATGATTATGCTTCTGCTGTTATTGGATATAATTAGAGAGAATTTTAATTAATTTGAGTAATCATATATGATACAATATTCAATGAGTGAATCTCATCGTTTCCATCTTTGTTCATAAACTGTCTTTCTTTCTTTCTTCGAAACAATTTATGTTAATTATTATAAATTAAGAGCCAGGCCAGCACCTCAACAACATCTTGAATCACCAGTGAAGCACGGTTGCAACCGCCAAGGAATTGCTAGCCATCCGTTCCAAGTGTCTATTAAGTCTCGCATAAGGTGATACCCTCCCTCTTTCACTATAAGCATCATCACAAGACACGAAATCCGCATAAGCCGCCGACAGATTGATGTTGAGGGATCCTTTGTCCTGCTCCCTCACGTTGTTCAAACTCTTGTTCAGATTGTCCAACGCATCCTCGTAGCTTTCCTTGCAAACTTTCGCGATGTTGTCTTTACCAGGAAACCTCTTTGCGTTCATAATGCCGCGGTGTGTCTCCGAAATCAGTGCTTTTATTGTAACTTGTGTGCCCGCGGTTGGGTTTGTGATTCCCCTCAATGCGGCCTTGCAGAGGGCCTTGTAGTCCGCGTCTGCGCACAGATCGACAGTTGAAGCAGCTGGGGTTGCAAGGAAGGTTATGGCTAAGGCCATTGCGAGAAAGACCAATGAGAAAGAGGTACAGCTTTTGAAAGCCATGTTTTGTTTTCTTTTCTGTAATTTGATGGTTCCTTCTCAGGGTCTCTCCAGCATTGTCAGGGAGGAGGGTTTTGTTTCTGCCTTTCCGGTCATGGTTGGGTTCCTTTATATAGGGTGTAGTTAGTGGGTTGTTTGGTGTGGTTGACCGTAAGTTTAGCTGCTCCGCTCTTTTTTAAACGCCGTAACTATTCTCAGACCAAAAAAAAAAAAAGGCCGTAACAACTATTCTTCTTATCTTGGGCCCTTAAGAGGCCGACGGCCTTGGAGGGATCAAACGGTGTGTTTAAGCGAATACACCATTTAGTGCATACGAAGCCACTTCCCGTTATCGGGGGCTGGATAGGGGAGGCGAAGTCGGAGATTGGAGGGAATCAAACGACAATGCCGATGGTTTTGTCTGGTATGTTTTTGGTTTTAAGATTTTGAGCTTTGTGACTGCTATTTGTGCATTCAAATGTGATTTACTAGGACTATTCAGGTCGAAGAAATTCTTTAGGTTTCATTTTGTTGTTTGAATACTTAAATTTCAGCATTACTGTTATGAATTGTCCTACATTGTTCATCTGTTATTTCATCCTGGAAGAGAATTCCTTGATTTGCTTTCGATTCAGACATTATTTGTTTATCTTTTTGTGATGTTGTTGGATTTGGATTTTCTCATTTTTTCTTAGCAATATAACGGTCTGCAAGTAGTCATCTCTTCTGGTTAATCCTCTTTTTTTCTTTTTAGTCCATTGTTTATTACTTTTGAAGGTAGCTTCCAAAGCATAGAATTCCAAAAATTCTGTAGTTTTTGAGAGAAAAATGATGTTTCAGATCTTTGTTGCAACACTGTCACTGTTTGAAATTGTTTATAAGCTTGGGTGATTATTTAAAAGAACACAGGACATCCAAATGATAAAACATAGTTGTGTTGTCCTCGGATAGAGTTGAATGGATCAAAAAGATTTGACGTCTTATCATAATTCATAATGACTTATCAAACTTAGATACTATTTGATTCTCTGCTGTTTCTTCATTCAAATCAAATTAATATTGCTCTTTGGCATTGGCTCTTGGAATGAAGTCCATCTCTTCATGGTCTTTTGGGTGTGGGAAAACCTTTTTCAGGAAGCAGCTAATGCTTCAGAACTCTTTATTTTTTTTATTTTTTTTCTAAAAAAAGTTCTGGGGCATTGGTTATTTAATCAAACTCAATAGTTCTTTACTAACAGAAAAAAAAAAAAAAAAAAGGTGTGCAAAAGGTATTTATTGCTTTCATGGAAAGTAATCAAGTACTAATATACAATCGCACAATTAGGAAATCTGCTATAGCAAACAAAGCTGCCTTAAAATCTACAGTCTAAATGGCAGAAACAATATTTTTCCACATAGTAAAAACCAATATATTATAAGAGCAGTAAAAGAAAAAAGAATTCCAACTATCTTGAACTGCCTAAATATACGTTCTTTACCTAAATAGCTGATGGAGTGAAAGGGGTCGTTAAAAGCATGCCGACCACGCAAGTAGATAAACCATAATTTACCTTTACTAAGCTTGACATAAATCACCATCAGACTGAGGTCGGTTGTTTGGTGGCTTGCCAATCTGTAAACAATTGACGGGAGGTACAGTGGGAGTTCTTAACTCTCCAAAAGTTTTCCAGCAGAATGGGTCATACATGTGATAGTGTTCTTGCAGTGGTTTTAGCTCGATGGTATTCAGAGATACGTCTAGACATGGTAAGCTGTCACTGCAGGCAAAATGAACGGGCTTAACTGTATATGTCCCTCTTATTTTTTCATAGGTAATTCCTGATAGAGACACAGCTGATGTTTGGTTCTGGCACTTCCTTTTATCACAATAGTACTGGTCAATTACAATTGGAAGTTGGACCTCAGACACCTGGATGTTTGAGAACAGGACCCCCTGTACAGAACCTGATCCACCCTGTGAAAAAAAAAATTAAAATCAAGTGTGAGAAGCTTTAATGATTCCATGAACAATATGCAAATGGCCTCTGACCATTGCAATGGCAACTTAGAGACACTGTAAGTGTTGAAAAACTCAGATTGTGCTCTTATTCTCTGTTCACTTTCAGCTTCAGTCCCATTCTAGGGAAAGGAAAAACAACATACAAAGTTTTCTAATTTCCTTGAAATTAATTTTGCAAAACTGTGGGTAGAAGAAGGCTGTAGAGGCATTTAAAATTGCTCAAAAGTCAAATCTGGATGTTGGCAATCTTTTAATGTTTCTGTAAATTTAGTTCGTCTGTGTAGGACAGTATCCTCAGTCAATGAAGTAATCCACTATCAGTATAGTACTTATGTTTTAAGTTTTGGTTGTCTCTTCTTAAGCCATCAGCTCAACCTGAGTTTTGATGCAATTGATTACTTAGCAGCCAATATGTAGAGAATTTTGCACCAATGTCAAGCATATTAATACCTGCCATGTCTTGATTCTGACTCCATTCATTGTGTTGTGCATATTCACATCTCGAACGGTGATGTTTGAGACACATGCTTTGGTATCATCCTTTCCCAGGCTTCCAATGCTGATTCCATGTCCTGGTCCACAGTTCACATTGTGTATGTATACATTTGAGCACCCAGTTTGGATTGAAACACAATCATCGCCTGCATGTCATTGAAAGGCAAGTTAGGAGCTTATTTAGCATTAATGTCACATATGGACATCTGTGGTTCATAATTTAAGATCAATGACTCTTTCTTTTAGGGTAGATTACATACCCTTTTTGCAATCCATATAGTGTATGCACATCTTCCGGCTTCATTTTTCTTATTTGCCCATAATTTTCTGCTTAAAGTTTCTGATTTAAGTGCTTTATCTTATATGAACTTGAGACGTGCACCTTTTCTGGACTCGTATCTAATTTATAGCATTTTGTGTACGGGATTTTTATTTACAGCAGAAGTAGAGATGGAAAGTGGATTGAGGCACAAAGTATGTTGGCTGATGAAGACAAAAAGGAAACTTGAGGACCTGCAAGCAGAATATCGGCCGTTGTTTACCGTGCTTTGCAAGTCCAACCCTATGCATGATTGTGCACTGACAATTTTCATGTATGACACGTGTCAAATGATTGGTGACTGAAATTCTGGAAATGGTGGAGATCGCTGTTTGTTAAGTGTCAAATTATAAGTGGTGACTGACCTTGTGAGAGTGCATAAGGTTGTAGGCTGGATGGGATAACGACATGTCTGTCTCATGATCACATGGAAGGTTTGCAAAAGCTTCCTATTTGTAATTAGTATAAGGATTTCTACTTCCGAGGCTTCAGAAATTCATTATTGGGCTATAATGGTATAACCTTATTTTGACTTTGCAGACCGGAAGATCCTGTATCTGTTTGTGAAGTTTCAGGCTCAATGGGAGGCCCACCTTATCAGCTCTATTGATCAAGAAAGCTTGGCAGGTCCCCAACTATTGAATGTGGTATGACAAACTATGTATTTAACTGCAAAAAACTTACCGCATCCAACAGTTGTGCTATGAATTAGAACATCTTTCGAATTCTGTAGGTGAATTCCATCTGTATTGGGGCTATCACCAGGAGATGAGACGGTCATGTCGTGTACCAAAACTCCCTTGCAGTTGTCAAACTTGAGGTGGCACTGGGGGCTGTTTTGTATTGTTATGCCTGTAACCGTCACATTAAAACTTCCATAGAACCTTAGTGCCTGTACAAAAGAAAATGCATCAATCATGATATGTGCTACATGATCATTAAATATGTCTTGAATAACTTTGAAGTGGTCCTTACAGTTGGCTTAATGCTTGGCATTCCCCTCCCGAGTTCGGTACTTATCTGACATACATTTGTTGTGAGAAGAATGATTAGTTGCAAATTAACTGCAAACTAATTGCAGGGAAGGTAAAAGTCAAAGAGATTATTACCGGCATTGGTGGGTTTATTTCTATGGTCTTGTTTAATGGGATGATTAGTTTCGCTTCATCATCTATAGGGTCCTCATACTGGGAGTCTTGCCACCATCCTGAGCCTCTGCCATCAATGATACCTTTACCCTGAACAGTGATACCAATCAGCTTCGTGAACTCGAGCCATTGGAACAGTCCTTTACCCCATGCATTGAAGTTTGTTGGAGCAATGATTGTGCCATCCAGCTGATAAAATTTAATTTCATCAACCCCAGTTTAAAGCATCTGTTCTTATGATTATGCATAACCAGAACTAAGAAGGTACATTGTTTCAATATATGATTGACGCACACATGATTTTTAATATGCGAAAACTTACCTGAAATACAATGTTTGCTTTGCAGTAAGGACCAGAGAAAGATATTGGTCCCACAAGGAATTCATATTCTGCTGGAACGATCATTATTGATGCTTCTACTTTGCATGCAGCCGCCCATGCAGCTTGAAACGCCTGTGTTGCACCATAGCAACAATAATTCTCATAGGTACCTTTAACTATATTCATAGGCTTTACAGTTGCTGTTGGTTTGTGCAAAACTTTAGTACTGTTATTCGTGGAATCATGACCTCGAAGCACTTTTTTAGAGTGGACCCCACATGTTAAATAGTTTTGTTGTCTTTCTTTTGTATTCTATATATACTCTCAGGCCTTTTACTCTTTATATAGCTTAATATTTGCTTCGATTGAAATACAACTTTACAGCAAGGCCCATACATATAATTTATTGTTCCAAAAGAATAGAAACTGTCCGTCCACCCTTGTGATAAATTGTCTTCTTTCTCAATTCTTGATTTCTCTTTACTGATAGAGACAATTTTCTTCTGTTCAGATAGTGACATTTTGCTTGGGAACTTCTGATCTAATGCTGTCATTATGTTGATAATTAATTCATTTATGGAAGTCACTGCAAAAGAAGTTTGTAGGCTGTGCAAAAGAAGTTTGTAGGTTGTGTTTGCTTATTTTTGCGCCAAATTCACGTTGCTATAAATAATAGACGAATTCTAGGAAAAAATTAACTGTGTCATTATAGGCAAGAATTCTCAAGTAATATTAAAAAAATTCATATTTGTATAGATGGTTGCTGTGAGTTACCTTAGTATCATCGGTACTTCCATCACCCTTAGCGCCAAAATGAAGCACATTGAAGATCATAGAATGGCCACCATTATTGCCTTTCTGAGGTGGGCTTGGTGGTATATTCTCTCCTGGCTTTGATGGTGGAGATACTGGAGCTTTATGTGATGGAGGAGCTTTAGGTTGGGACCCACCATTATGGTGGTGATGACCACTGTTATGGCTTTTTCCTTTCTTCTTGGCTAGGGAAGCAGAGGTTGCTCTGCTTTGCCTCCAATGCTTACCTCTTCTAGCAATACAACTCTCGAAACTCGAAGACCAAACAAGAAAAGCAATGAAGAGCATGAATGTGAGGTTTCTGAAGCTAGGCCCCTGCATTTTTATGTGGATGATGAGTCTTTATGAATTTTTATGTGAACGAAGAAATAGAGAGAATGGCTTTGAGACATCCACAACAGGTAATGGTGGGGCTTATATAGAGGGAGAGAGAGAGCTCTTCAAGGCAAGGAGACTATGCACTATGCAGTCATAAGCGTACATTTCAGGTATTTATTAGTCATTGTTGTTATTATTTTCCCTCACCTTTTCTTTATAATTGATGATTTCTTTCCTTTTGGTGAATTTTGGTTGGAATAATTCTGGAACAGGCCACATGTCGACTTCTTGTTGCATGTGACTTATCTACTTGTTTTTGCAGGATGCAAATATAAGCCAAAGTTGTGACTTGCCATTGAGGGAAAACCAAGTGCACCCATCATGGTATAGAATTTTTTTATTCTTCTACATTATTTGCAATGCATTAATTTATATAAACTTCTTAGAATTCCTATTCTTTAAACCCAAAAGTGGTGCTAGAATCCTTTAAATTTACACTGCATTTTACCTGTTTTGTGGTTTTTCTGGGTGGCTGTGTTTGTATGCATGTTTTTACCGGAGTAATTTCAAGAAACTTCTACGAATTAAAGGGCATATATATCCTCCTTACATTTCTGCGATCATGATATGAATTATGTTGTCGTCTATTGATTTTGATTGGGATGAGGATATAGACTTTACTGTAAAATCTAAAGGACACACGTGAGTGGGTCAATGCCACTGATTGTAACATGTCCTTTTATGGTCACATGCGACACTCACGGGCTTGAGTTTTTGTGATTTTGTCTGCCTAACTCTAATGCTGTAGGGGCTCTTTTTTTAGGTTTCTACTTCTTTAACCTTCCAAAGCCAAAAAGCCAGATGTTCCCAAACAGAGAGATGGGGTTATAAGTAAGTGAAACTAACTGTCTTCTTCCACTATTACTGATGGTCTTTACTCAATTAGAAATTGTTGTTTGGATTTCTAAGATATTGTCCGTCTTAAGTATTAGGCTTGTTGCTTAAGTTTTTTCGTCACCGGTTAAAATGATGATATTGGATGTTTGGCCAGTTTCAGGTTGATGGTACCTGAGTTGTTTTGATCTTAATGTGAATCCTAAATGGATTAAACTGCAAATTCAAAGAGTAGATTTGTAGATTTGGAGGCTAATCTAAGTTGCTTATAAGTACACTTTTGTGTCGGGATCTGGCTAGAGTTGAAGGAAACAGAAAAAAGAAAAAACCCTCATGCGCCCATGGTTTTTCTCTTCTTGATAGGTATTCTAAAGTAAATAAAAATGAGAAACCAAGTGTCCAAGGGACAAATAATTTTCAAGTATCCATCAAATGATTGGAAACAAAAATTATGACCCAGCCTGGGGTCACATGTTTAATCACTGTTCGGTGTGACCCTATTTAGGGAGTATGGCACCTGAGGTCGGAATTCGAACCAACCAATTGTGATATTTTTTCGTGGAATTCTGGTTTCATGGGTTTGTCCCACTTCCAAGCCCTTCCTTGCATGGGTTTCAGTCCAATCTTACCTATCATCAACATGGCGCGAGCTATTCTGGCGACTCAAGGTTTACATCACTCAGCTATCCAAACGACATGCTAGGCTGGGTGGTTCTTAAATTACTGGGAAAAAAAAAGTGCCTATAGTTATCTTTTGAGACAAAGAAAAGAGAGAAATCTGAAAATTGTCATGAACATTCAGCCAACCAATTGTATATTTACATGTGATGGATGATCATCAAACTGATGTATTTCGGAGCATTTAGTTGTCTTTTAAGTAGGTACATTCCCGTGATGCACTAATTGTTTCTGCAAGAGCTGGTCTTTCAAATGTAAATATAAATGCAGTATGATTGGTACAATTAACAGACTCATATTGTTGACTTATGTTTGGATGACATCCAGAATGTTTAGGAAAAGTGTAAATATGTACTCATTGTCACGAGCTCCCTTAATTAGTTTCATTCCTTTGTATATTTTGTTCATATATGTGGACCTTGGATTCACAGGAATGCCACTGCTGAGCCTGAGAAGTGAGAGGCACTCCTCACCTAATGAATTTCAGAAGTCGACAAAGCCATTTTGACACACTCGGTAGTCCCTTTCCTCTATAGACTACTTGTTAACGTCTAATAGCTCTCTTCCATGTGATTCTACCTGTTGCTAAAGAGACAAATTTTTTTCACGTATGGAGGAACGCTCCTATTCGACAAACTCTCAAATTTGTATCCGAAAAAAAAAATCTGGCAGAGTGATGTGGCATACTCTCAAACTGTTGGATGTGAATTTCATACTCTGGCCTTTGGGGATTGTCCTCGAATTGTTATTTCACGTGGAAACTCCCACCGATTTCAAATAATGGTTAAAGCCATTAGAAATAGCTTTGCCGTATAGGTTGAATTTTGTGGTGGCTGCATACTTGATACATTAAAATATATATCGGATACTGAGGTCTAAAAGATTATACACATGCAGAAGTTAAACCAAAAAATTGTGTACTTTAAATGAATATTGCCGATCATTATAATTAATAAATTTGTTCCCTGTTTTGTCAGCTCTGGGCCACGGGAACTCATGAATTTGTTCTTTGTGGGTCATTGTATCAATTCTTAGGTCCATAAAACTGTCGTCTTGTGTGAGCAAGATTTTTATTTATATAACACTCGGTTGAGTTATGTTAATTCAATGTGCGATAATGGTATTGACAGTAAGTGCTTGTTTTTATTGAAGAGCAGCTATAGTCCTAATAGTAGCAGCAAAATAAACAACGGGATTTCAAAACTATTGAAGCGGCGAGAAAAAGAGAACAACAATAATGAGAATTGCTAAACTTGAAAGAAAGCCCATATGGCTTAGCATGACAAGTCCTTGGGCCTAAAAGAAAGAAAACAATCAAGCATCAGGCCCATAAACTGGGAAGTCATAAGCCCAAGGATCAAGATCCGACCCGGTTCCAGGTGGAAAGCTATGCCACGTGTGTCGGAAACCAAGCACGCTTCTGAAAACTACTGGAATCATATTGTCTCATCCCCGTGGTTCAATGGCCTAGGATTAGCCAGGTATTGGCACTTGTCTTCAACTGAATGATTGAAGATGGCGGTGCACGGACCTTTCGCGGAGTGTGCCCGGAACTGATTGCACCACCACCTGCAAACTGTATAATTGAAATATTGAAGCGGACAGGTGTCCCGCTTGTCGGGTGAACTTGTCATTGTCAGATAGATTGGGTTTCCCTATTCTCTCCCCCGATTGAGTGACCAAACTGCCCCTATTTATTTATTTTTAGTTTTCAAATTGTTAGATTCAGGTAAAAATTGAATTCTAATTGTAATTGTAGATAAACGCTTCAATTTAATTTTAATTTTTTTAATCTATTTTTTATTTTTTATTTTGAATATTTAGAAACTATATGCGAGTAAAAGGATGCGGGTATTTTGGTATATTCATTCTAACCAAACATTGCCGCAGAATCGCCCTGTTGGAGGACATTCCACAAATCCACCGCCAATTCTCGACTTTGAATTGATCGACATCCCTAACGAATGCTCGCTCTGGATTCAACTTTTGGAACGAGCTCCGTTCAGACTTCAGGAACGGCATCAGTCATGGATTCGAAGGTACTGGCATTTCCTATACAAAGGAGAATGGGAGTTTCTGGGTTCGGGTTGGGTGTTTGCGTCATTTTCCTTGCACTCACTGCGCTCTTACTCTACAATTCTGCCAAGAATCCTGAAGCGGCATCGTTGTTTCGAGGGTTTGGTGATGGTAGTGCTAAATTTATTTCTTGGCCCTTCTCATTTTCAAGCTCTGGCTCCTCTCACAACGGATATCAGGGCGATCTGGACCGACAATCGGCGGAGAAAAATGTATCAGGGGTTTCCGGAGAGGAAGAATTGAAGGAGGTCAGTGGAGGAGTGGTTTTGGAGAGAACGGATTTGGGGTATTTCACTGACGAGGGTATGAATGCGAGTGTCGGTGTTGTAGAAGGAACCCTAAAAGCAAATGAAACTGTTGGTGCCAAAAAAAGAGACTCGTCGGGTTCCAATGAAAAAGTAGTAGTTAATGGGGATAGCCATTTGGGAAACTTCTCTGAGGCGGTTAAAAATGGAAGTTCGCTTGGTATTGTGGAAGGAGCGGCTAATGGGAGTCTCAGCATTCCTGGGAATGTAGATATGGATTCAGGAAAAACTGTTGAAGGTAAACTAGTTGATAATTCCAGTGATATGTACAATAATGTTACAGGAAATAATAACAATGGACAGCTTGAAACATCCCCTGCTGGAGAAGATCAGTCTTTGAGGGTGAATAATCAAGGAAATTCAACTGTCCGAATCCCCAATTATGATGATTCTCGACCTAGTAGTGTGCATGATGGTGCTTATGAGACATGTGATATATTTGATGGTAGATGGGTGTGGGATGAGTCAAAGCCATATTATCCCGCTGGTTCTTGTCCTCACATTGATAGAGATTTTGATTGTCACATAAATGGCAGGCCAGATGGTGGATATATGAAATGGAGTTGGAAGCCAAATGGGTGTGATATCCCAAGGTATGATCTTAATCTAATGCCTTTGACATTCAATTGATTTAGATGAGCACTTTAGGGTGAGGGGATCTGACTTGCCTTGGCTTTATGAGTATTACTCTTGGTTATAAAAATTCAGGACTGGCGTTGTTGTAGACCTGTATTTTAAACAGGAAATTTATTTAAATGAGATTAATTAAGTTATTATCCTCCCTTTTGGAATCTTGGAGTTCTTAATTTATTGGTATTTGAGATTGACCATTTGACTTGGTTGGTGGAGAACACATATTTTATGTGTCATGAATTCATGATATTTTTTTAACTTCGGCCACATTTTGCACATTCAGGTCTGTAACTGTATTGTGTGCCTTGAATTGAATATGAATTTAACTTTCTGTGGATTACCGGTGTTATCTAGACTGAATGCAAGTGATTTTCTCGAGAGATTAAGAGGAAAGAGGCTGGTTTTTGTGGGGGACTCATTGAATAGGAACATGTGGGAGTCGCTGGTGTGCATCCTCCGCCATAGTATCCAAAACAAGAAAAGAGTTCATGAGATTTCTGGGAGAAGAGAATTTAAAAAGAAGGGTATCTACGCTTTCAGATTTGAGGCAAGTTCTAAAAGAATCCTTTTGTTTTGTCAAAAAGCATGTAAATAAACCTATATTTATTTGCATCTCTCTTATTGGTCATTTGTTGTTGTGTTCTGTAGGACTATAATTGTTCCGTAGATTTTGTGGTTGCTCCATTTCTGGTCCGAGAGTCTGTCTTTCGAGACAGAAATGGATCGTTTGAGACACTTAGATTGGATTTGATGGACCCAACAACTTCTAAGTACCATGATGCTGAATATATTGTCTTCAATACAGGCCACTGGTGGACGCATGAAAAAACTTCTAGAGGGTGAGCATAGTTACTAACTTTCAAATGTTGTATACCTTGTATTACAGTTTCCAGAACAAGCCTGTTATATGGGAATCTCATGGTTTTGAAGGTGAAATGAAGATGGAAACTGGATATAGCTTTTGTTCTGGTTTCGCTTTAAAATTGCTACAAGTGACTTTACCATCCTTCATTCCTTTTATCGCTTTATTTTTCTCCTGCTTATGATCTCACAGGGAAAACTACTACCAAGAAGGTAACTTTGTTCACCCTAGACTTAAGGTACTAGAAGCATATAAGAGGGCACTCACTACGTGGGCCACATGGGTTGACAGGAATATCGATAGCAATAGAACTCAGGTTTTCTTCAGAGGATATTCGGTGACGCATTTCAGGTATGTGACTTTCATAACTCAAAACTATATGTGACAGTATCAGTTGCAGTTTTAAATTTTATGTTCATTAGATTCTGCAAGTCATAAGATATGCTCCTGAAATCAGATACATACATAACTCTCTAAACTGAAATCTCTATGGATCCAAACCTTGACTTCTATTGCAGTTGTTAGCTCTTCCTTCAGTGTTATTACATTTAATACTTGATTGTTGAATCACGGACTTGGTCATTTTCTTATCAAAAAAAGATTATGGACTTGGTTCATGGTTAGAAGTTCAACTTTCAGACTTTCTCAATGCATGCAAAGCTTGAGGTTTACAATTTTTTTTTTTTTTTTTTGTGAAAAAAAGGGCACGTAATGTGATTATAAAAATCGTAAGACTGGAAATATAGAGATGCTATTCATCTAAAGATCTTATTCGTGGAACTAGTACTTCCAAAATGAATTAACTTTACAGTGCTTTGCCAGATACTATCAATATTAGATTTTGAATAACTGGATTTACTAATGGTGTCCCTCAACTGAATCCGCTAACCATTCTAAAGCGTGACAGAAATTATTGATTAAATCTTCTATTTTGATTATAAACCTTACTGGTGTCTCTCCTAGAATGTTTTGAAGAGAGTTGCTTGTTTTTGCAGAGGGGGGCAATGGAACTCAGGAGGACAATGCCACAAGGAAACCGAACCAATTTTTAATGAATCTTACCTAGCTAAGTACCCTTCAAAAATGAGAGCCTTAGAACACACACTTCGAAAAATGAAAACTCCTGTTGTATATCTCAACATAAGTCGGCTTACCGACTACAGAAAAGATGGCCATCCATCTATTTACCGAATGAAATACCAGAGAGTTGAAGAGCAAATTGCTGCTGAAAGACATCAAGATTGCAGTCATTGGTGCATACCTGGGGTACCGGATGCTTGGAATGAGTTGCTGTATGCTACTGTCTTGAAGGTTAGGAGATCTTGAATCATCAATCTGAGCGAGGTTTTACGCGAATGACATTTACTTGGTGATTGATTCATTTTTCTTTTTCATTTCTTTCTGAGAAGTTTGAGTGTATTCTAAGATTCTGATTAGGGTCAATGGTGTGATGCTGAAATTGATCAGCGAGTATAGCAAGCTCAGTTTCTGTAAAGAGGGCAGCCATTATGTATATCAGGTGTCAAGCGGACGACAATGAAACTGTACAATGTACTTGTATATCATTGATAAATGATAAATTTTTCTGCAATTGCAATTAAAGTACTAAAAATTGTATGGACGAATGTGTTGATGAACACCCATATCTTTATTCCGATTCATGGGAGAGGTATATATGGTGCAGAATGAAAATTTTACTATGGTTCTGGGACTGTCTCCATAACTTATGGTAGCATAGTTATGAGAACAATCAGGTGATTTTAGATGTTACAACTTACAAGAAGGTACTATATGGGTAAATACACATTTGCATTTCTTGATCAAGGAGAGTTTTAAGTTACACATTTGATATATCTACGCCCATTCAACTATTCGAAGGGGTGATGTTAGATTATATGGTTTTTCGGTTATCAAAAAAAAGTAAAGCAAAGAGTCTAGAATCAAATTTTGCTGATTGAAATCAATAGTTCAGAATGCATTTGCGCGCACACAGAGAAAAGAGAGAGGGAGGGAGGGAGTGACAGATATCACATATTATTAGCTACTACTTGATAGCAGAAACAAACCAGGAAGGCATTGTCAAGAACAAGTGACAGACAACTCTCCTGAAGAGATTATGCTTAAAAACACATTACTTTCCAATACATTCTCATGCAACAAATACCACACACCATATATAAAAATAAAAACATGTTACAGAGACAGAATTGAAAAAACAAAGCCATGAAGACTCATAAACTGAGCCTGTCGCCGATCTGTGACTTGCCGGTCTGCCATTGATAACCCTAGAAGCTCTCTGCTTAAAAGGCTAAGCACAAGCAAACTGTTTATGATGGGAGAAGGATGAGGAATATTCATGGAATCACATCCCTAACTCCGACTCCTCTAATACCCCCTCTTTTTATTAAGACCCATGCACTGATTCTTGCCAAAAGAATTCCATACCTATCAGAATCAGATTCAATATAACTGATGGGGTTTTGACTTGATGACACATCCAATTGGGGGGGTTCTTACAAAGAAGCTAGTGGAGAAGTTTGGTTACTGGTTCCAATCCTTAAATAGATGGTGATAATAGAAGAAACTATGTATGGATAAATCATTTTCCATTTGTTGTCCAAAAACCCACCTTTTTTTTTTTTACTTTTACTTTATTTTTTTTTTAAAAAAACTCACAATTAAAAGTTGGTATGATTGAAAAAATATCTAAATAATTTGTACTTGTCTCCCTTCCTTGACCATCTTACCCTTCACCACCTACTATAACTCTGTTATGATCATAAAGCAGATTTGAGAATTGATGCTTTGACATTCCAATTGCAACTCCAACTTCAAACAAAACAACGTAGAATTCTCTGCAAAGTTCAGTTGAGACTTGGACCGAGACTCAATGTGAAATTTGAATTTACGATCTTCTACTTGCGCTAAGAAATACCGCGGTTAAATTCAACCTCTTTGTATTACTACCAAAAGATCTGATTATAGTTATTTGAATCAAGAAAAGACTTGACCAACAATAACCCATCTCAGTTATAAAAAACTGCAGCAATATAAGGATATTAAGGTCAGAATAAGAAGGAAAAAAGGCACACCAGGCAACTACTTTCTCTTTAATGGTGCATGACTTTTTTATTATTAGAGTGTGCGATTAGCTTTGTGTCTAATCAGTGGATCCACCAACTCATGCTCATCTACTTACTTTATTTTCCATCTCCAAAATCCTCCTAATTCTCCACTAATCCGAGTTTAATTTCTTGCAACCAAGCCCATCTGAGCTTTTAAGAGCCACTGGAAAGTTAATTGACCCAATTTGTGTAATTAATTAATAACTAATTAAGATAATAAACGTTGACATATCTTTCAATCGCCTAAAGCCAAACTTGTTCAACTCAAAATGGCAATCCCATCATCTACAGTCAATGGTACGTGTCATTGCCTAGGTGGGTTTGATGCAAAAAAAAGAAAGTGGATGTCCTCATCAGAAATGCACCCAATTAGACTATCCACTCAAACTGTTTTGCTTTAATGCTAACAAACAAATAAGGATTACTTTTGGGATTCTCACTAAGATCATCCACGCGTAAGAGTACATGTTCCCCATTCTATCATGATATTGGGTTGAAGATTCGATCCATTTAGACATGATCTCTGTTACAAAACAAGTCCTTCGTAAACAATCACATATAATAGAACAATACAAAGAAGCAATCGAAAAATAAGAGAGAAGAGTATAAGAACACAGGATTTACGTGATTCGACAATTTGTCTATGTCTAAGGGGTTTACGGTTGTTTTCAGTATATGAATTCCAATGGTACATTCGACTAGGGTTTTAATCCTTATATACCAACTACCTATGCACCTGAAATTACATGTAGACCCCCATACAAAAATAACCAACCCACATTAATAATGTCCACGCTCCTCTCTCGCACAACTTACCTTTTCCTAGAGCTTATAGGGATTAAGTAATACTTTTAATATGACACATTATTTAACAATCTCTACATGTTCACTTGTTGGGTCTAACATAACCTAACCCACAAGTAATGGTCCAATCCCTCTAACATAATCAAACGTCTTTTCTGGCCTAAGAACAAAAACGTACGTACCCTTTTACCCAAAATGAGCAATATTTGTTTGTAGTGTTTGAGATGGATTTTTTAACACAATTTCCATTAATTGCACCTCATAAAAACTCAAACCAATCTATTGCCTCTTTGAATGGGTTCACGGGCCGGTTCATATAAAGGGCCCATATATTTTTGGGGCCCGTCAGCGTCCCACCTGCCCCAATATGCTGATGAGCTCAAGAAGAGTGAGTGATGGAAGTACAAGTTAGGCCTGGATTAATAAGACTGATGACCAAACTGGGCCCAGCCCATTACTACCTTTATTTCAAAGCCTGAAAGAGATGTCTTAACCCTAATTGCGTTATTTGATAATTATAAACTCTTAACATTTCTCCAACTCATGAAGTTTCTTCTCCATAGGCATAATATGTTTAAAAATATTTGAAATGTTGGTTATCAATCTGAATATCTTGAAAATATTTGAAAAAAATCATGGAAGTTTAGGAGATATCCTATTAATACATTTTATTTTTGATTTAAATTAATGTCGATTTAGGAGGAAAAAAAAATTAATTATATGTACTATAAAAATCCTTGATGGGTCTCACTTTATGCATTAACCCAAGAATTGAGTAGAATATTTAAGGTATTAGAGCATCCATGTGGACCATGTCATATTGGCTAAGTGTAATCTATTTGAAGTAATTACTAGGGTGGTTTCATAGATTTAGCTAACCACTATTCAATTATGTATGAATAAAATAATAATATATCTCATCCTCTCTCAAAATTCAAAAAAAGAAGAAGAGATAAACAATCATTATTTTAATGAGGTAAGAATATGATATGTAATATGATGTAGTATTGGTTGGATAAGTAATACGTAAAATAGATAGTATCTGTATTTTATCTGTATTTTAAGGAATATGATAAGAGAATTACATATATATATATATATATAATTTTTTTTTGGTAAAAAATATTATTAGAAACTACCACGTGTGACACAATGCATAAGCTCTAAACATTTTAACTTGTAAGTATTGATCATGTTTGGGAGTGTTGTCAACTGCTGTGAGGTGCTGTGAGTTATAAAACTGTGATGCTGTGAGTTGAGTTTGAACGTAAAAAGCTGTTTGGTGCATTACTTTTAAAACTGTGGTACGGTGCTGTGAGGTGCGTTTGACGTATCTAAATTACGGTTATATTAGATGACTAATAATATTGGGCTAAATCATTATTTATGTCCCTGAAGTTGCACCATTTTCTCGATTATATCCTTAAAGTTTAAAATTTCTTGATTACGTCCTTGATGTTTTAAAAAGTCACCTAATTATATCCCAATCGCCACTTTCCGACAACCAATTGCCGAAATTTACAAATATGACAACCGAAATGACAAGGTGGCAAATCCACATCATTAATTGATTTTAAAAAAATGCCACATCATAAATTTAACCCCAACTCATCAAAAAAAACCCTAATTTATAAAATAAGGGAAAAATCTTCTGTTGAGGAGGATGAGCAAAGAGGAAAAAAAAATCTAAAAAACCAAGAACGAAGATCTCGTGAAATCAAGTCATTGGAGTTGGGTATCTGTATCTAGATTTGTTGTGCTCCAGTTCTTCTTCTCTCGACCTCCAATATTACTTGCACGCATGAGAGAGAAGTTTGCGGGTTAGGAGATGAAGATCTCTGCTTATTGGTTAGAGGATGTTGCCAAACTTGTAAATTTCTAGGAACATGTAGATGTTCTTGTGGTTGTTGATTCTGACTGGACAAAGTTGTGGCTTCAGGTCTTGATTTCAAGCCAAATTTCCTCTCTGACCGTATGTCGAAAGAAGGGAGAGCAAGGAAAAAACGAAATAGAGGTAGAAGGGGCTTGATCTACTTAGTCTTTATCCCATAAATCCAAATACTTGGAAAAAACCTAAAAGACTTCAACCCAAACAAATTCTGCTTAATATTTATCTCCTTCAACCCAAACCCATCATCATGCGATTCATGCCTGTAAACCCAGGAAAACCCCAAACCCATCCAAAACCCATAGATCCACCATCATAACTCATAGATCCATCCATTTGAAGTTCCTGAACCAGATTGTCAGATTGATTCTCCAAGAATGAGTGATTTGAACGCAAACATAGAACTGATATTGTTAAACGGCAACTACTCATGAGATATTTGATGCATTTTTTTTATATTTTTTTCTTATTTTACATGTGTGAAATCAAATTATTTAAGAGATTAATTTTTTAATTAAATGCTACATCATTCACCACGTGCACAGCTTGCTTGTATGCCACAGTGTCATTCAATAGTCGACTTGGCAAATTCCGGCACTTAGTCGTCGGAAAGTAGTGATCTGGACATAATCGAGTGACTGTTTATAACATTAAGGACATAATCAAGAGATTTTAAACTTAAAGGATATAATCGAGAAAATTGTGTAACTTCAAGGATATAAACAATGATTTAGCCAATAATATTGATATAAAATCACTTAACGTTTACATTGTACATTAATCTAAAATAAAATAATAGACCTAATTTGATTACGTAGGACATTTCAACATATATTGTAAGCGTTTGAGAGTGCTGTGAGGTGTGATGAGGTGCTGTGAGGTAAAAAACGGTGGTGCTCTGAGGTGAGTTGGCACGCAAAAGCTGTTTGGCGTGTTAAAAAAAACTGTCGTATTATGGGGTGCGGTGCACCTGTACACACTTGAAGCACACCGCCAAACATATACATTATATAAAGACAGAGATGATATTTAAGATATTCAAAATGCGATTTGTTTATGATTTCAGTGCCATCTAGCCTATAAACCATTTGTATTGTTGTTGTATCTTTTTCTGTCCGCTCAGATCAATTCTTAACCCAATAACCAAACAAGCGCGAATTTGTGAGGTATGTTGTAAAGAAATTAAAACGAACCCCGCTCTAGTATTTTAAAAGGAACTACGACTTAAAAAAATAATATAATGTTTTGATCGGGCTTTCGAATTGAAGGATACAATTTTTATCCTAAATTTAATTTTTAATTGGTAAATAACATTAGTTTCATAAACTCAATCAAAACACGTACATAATTTTTCATAAGAAATTGTATTATTTAAAAGAATAGGCGCCTTCGCTCCACAAATAATTTTTTTTAAAAATGATTAAAAAGCCAATAATAAAAAAAAAACAGGCCTCTTCGCTCCACAAGCTTGGACATCTTTTTGGTTATTTATTTTTATTTATTTTTTGTTTTCCAAAAATCACAGTCCCCAAGGACACTTGCAGTTCTACTTCTTCTCTCTGCCTCTCCAATTCCAGCAAATCCCAACTTTCAGTTTACTGCACACCAAAACCAAGACCTATCTCATGATTTCTTTACATATTACTTAGCATTTAATCATTTCTATTTTCTCTCTTCTCTTCTGTAGAAATACAGTAGCCAGAAAGAGAGTAACCGCCTGAGTTAGAGAGAGAGAGGGGAGGGCAACAGTGGCTTCAATTATGGATGGAATGTACGGTCTGTACTCAACCGGAGAGTACTCGGACGAAGCCTTGATGACTCCGGACAATCTGATCCTTCCCTCGGATTACCATGGTTTTCTCGCCTCGGATCGGATTCCGCTTTTCGGATCAGATGAGCTATTCTCCGCCGCCGCATCTGCCATATCCGAGGCCGCCTCATCCATCACACCTGGAATTCGACAGCAACAACAGCAGGAACCACGACAACGCGAGGAAGACACTTCCTACGGCATCATCAAGGCCAAAATCGCATCTCATCCGAGCTATCCTCGCTTGCTTCAAGCCTACATCGACTGCCAGAAGGTGAAGCACTCGTTGATTCTGCCGCAAGCATCTCTATATAAAACTGAAAATATATGTGAAAAACTAATTAAAAATAACTCTCCGTGGTTTTCCCTAAATCGGAATTGTTTTTTGGTTCTGTGGCGTACCAGCTGTTCGTTATGAGGTCTAAAGGGATCATTAATGGCTATAGTGTTGTCAGTTTCAGTCAAGTCTGCAAGAGCAACCAACGGAAATATTGCAGTACATGCCTTTATTTCTTGAGCACTTTGTGTTCTTTCAATTCGAAAACCTACCGTGTGAAACCCATGACAGTCGTCTCTAAGGGTGCTGTCGCTTGAGTTCAAAACCGTGTAGTTTTGAGATCCGAGACATGCTTTTCTCTCTTCCTGGAGTAACTTCAGTACTAATTTATCTTTGCACATACGAAACGGTTTTTAATATTCTTCGCTTAAATGGAACTTCGATTTTTGCCTGTAAATCTTCAAGTTCTTTTGATTTCCAACTGACTCTATTTCACGGACTCTCCTATTACAGGTTGGGGCGCCACCGGAAATTGCGTTTTTGTTAGACGAAATCCGTAGAGAAAACGACCTTTGCAAGCAAGACATCGCTTCAACGTGCCTGGGAGCTGATCCGGAGCTCGATGAGTTCATGGTTTTTTTTCCCTCCCTCCGTCTCTCTCTTTCCTTCTCTCTAGTTGCTTTATTCTCCATTTTGACTATTCTCTCAATTTCATCACAGGAAACCTACTGCAAAATATTGACGAAGTATAAATCTGATCTAGCAAGGCCGTTTGATGAAGCAACCACGTACTTGAACAAGATTGAAATGCAGTTTCGCAATCTCTGTACAGGTGCCACCATTAGAAGCGTTTCGGGTCAGTTACCCTTCACCTTTTGCATTCTAGAATTGTTGGGTAATTTATTTATCGTAATTAAATTTTCATTGAATCTTGTGCGATGAAATATTTCTTCTTCTGCCCCTTTATTTTACACACGATCTAGCTTCTTGGAAACGCAAATCATATGCTATAAACAACCCATATAATCGCTGGGACTTGCTAGTAATTGTTGATTTTTTGTGCTCAGTGGCATGAACTAATGCTTTAGCTAGAAAAAATCCACAAGAACAGACAAACATTGTTTTCCTAGTCCTAATCTACTTCTCCCTAGAGGACCCATATCGGCCCCAAAAGAACCATTTATTGAGACTTTGATGGCATCAATAATTCAGAGAGAACAATCAGAAGTTTCTTGCACCAGAAACCCTAGTGTTGGGAACAATCATATTCTAAATTATTGTTTTCTTTAACTTCATTTATGCTAGATGTGATTAGTCAATTATCTTTAGAATGCGTTATTTTATATGGTTGGGAATATGTGGTGTGATTTTATGCATTCTAATTGAGAAAGACTAAGAAATGGTGAAGGGTCATGCAGTACAGCACCTTGCACCAGTTGTGGAGCCTTTTCTTGCATCTCCCCCACTCACCTTCTGTGTTGTGTCTGTGTGCCCTTTAGTTCCTTCTCTCTTTGTTGTTGTTATTTTTTTTTTCTCCTGTCTGTCTCTGTGTCAGAGAAAATGAGGCTTGCAAGTAAACTTTTGTCTTAAGAGATTCTCATTTTGACGTTTCAGTGATCTCTGATATTGAATAGTAGTTTGATTGCATGAAAACAGTGACGTTTCATAGCTTCTTTCCTGGAATTATTGTTTGTGGAGAACCTTGATAGAGCTTGTTTCAGTACTATTCATCCTCCGAGTTTATGTTTGTTGGACTTTTTGACGTGTAAATCCCTTCGGAGTGAACCCCAGTCCTATGGTCATTAGGAATTGCTCATCCTCTAGTGACTAGCAAAAAGTCATAAATTAAGAATTTTCCCTTGGAAACATATCCACCTTCTCAACATGGTGGTCGTTTATCTTGAGCATTTCTACTTTCTTTGTATATGCAATTGTCCCTCCCCAAGGCCTTGCGCCACAGAATTAAGTACTGTTCTTTTGTGATTTGCAACTTTCATTTGTCGTAAGCTGTTGAGGTTCTTTGTGATGCATCTTCTTGGATTAAACCTACCCTTGCTGAAAATAGTTACATGGGATACTTGACAATGGTTAGTTTTATGTTATAAAAAGATATAGGTGTACGGGACTAGGTCTAAGTTTCCTCTTGCATCTAATTCAGCTTGAGGTCATAAAAGTCTACACATTTTATTGTCGAGCAAACACCAAATCATGTTTCTAATAGGATGTGATGACGCCATTAATACAGCCCGGGGTCATAATATTTTTTTAAAAATTATATATATATATATATATATATATATATTTTAATGGGTATACTAATCCAACGATGTATTTTTTTGTCTAAAATAAAAATCAAATTCATTAAAAAAAAGAAAAAAATATTTTGAGTTTATATTTAATGATTCAGAATTTTTATGTATTTTTCATGTTTAATTTATTTTTGTTTAGTATAAAATTTATATTGTTGAATTCCTAAACCTAATAAAAAATGCGTTGATAATTTTTTTGTTAAGCATTCTTTTATTGCAATCAGGTAACTACATCGAGCTGGGAGGAGCTCAAATTTAGTTATAATTTTTCTCCAAAATCATATTAAATCATGATTTTTTCTTTCAAAATGGAATATGAAAATATTCAAAAACATATTTTAATTTATAATTTAAAACAGTTTTATGAGAAAGTTGTATAAAAAAAATTAGAGTCCCTATCCCATCAACTGCACAGGCCTCCACCGCCATTAATACAGTTTAGTCAGGTAAATTAAAAGAGCTTCAAGTTCCAATAGAAAATGAGTACTGCACTATTGGTGGTCGGGATAGAAGATGCACCTTGGGAATTGTCTAATTAATCTCTGACCGGTGTTCTGCCCTAAGGTGAAGTTGCTTTTCAACTTAATCTTCTTTAAATAAATACTGCAGAAAATTATTACTAGCACTATTCCTTCAGAGCTCAGACCGTTAGTTCAGTTCAGTTGCATTAGGAATCTTATAACATGCTCGCGGGATCCTCCAGGTTTGGAAAAAGACTGGTGATAGGATTTGATTATTTGTTCTCGCTATACTGTTGTTTAATAGTAGAAGAAATTGTGTTTGTTACTTTCTGAGATACTTAACTGTGTTATTTAATCCTAGAAGTACACTTAAGACGTCATTACCACTTTTAATATGGTTGTCTTAGGAGGTTCTATGTAGTGGAGGTAATGGAAATGGCATACTGCAGCAGCCTTATAAGATTATAAGATTGATGTTCATGATCCATAAAATAAATTGAAACTTTGTATAAAGAATTGATGTAAAGAAGGTTGTAGATCACGCTTAACTGTCTATCCACGGTTGTTAACTATAATTGATTTTCATTTGAAAGTACAAAATACCTTTTTCCAGTGATTTCTTGTTATTTTTAATTGGCTTCCTGTGCTCTGTCTGGTTAATACTTTTTAGAGTTCTCTCCTTGATTGTATCACGAGTGATTAAAGGTTGGTTTTCGTACTTGCTGTAAAGGAAAAGGACTAAGATTCTCTTAAATATATCAACTAGTTATTATATTGATACATAATCACATGCTTGGATTGTTGTTGATGGATGCCAATCTGATATCTGACAGGCTGCTACTCGTAAGAGACTGTTTTGTGGAGCATCTTTAGGCTAATTTCCATGGCCATGTTATTTGTTTTTAAAAATGCTCAGCTTTAAATATTTGCTCAAAATTTCTTTCTTCTATTTTTTCCAGTTCATCATTGTCAAACTGTAACTAGCATGGGATAAATTATTGAACATTAGTTTGAAAAAAATCAGGCACACCAATCCAAAAATGATAAAAATCTCAGTGATGATGATTTCAAAAACATTTCAACAATATATGACACTCATTTATTAGATGTGATTTTCAACGAGTTTCTTGATATGATGTCATCACACCCATTCATTGAATGATAAGTGTCACACACTTTCGGGGACATGCTGAGCTTGGCTTTTAGCTTCTCATCATTTTTCTGTTGGACACTCTGAGTAAATATACTTGAGCTTTATTGTGATACTGATTATGAGATGGGGTATATACTGGTTGATATTTGATGATTATACCAGGCTAAGTGTGGAAGGTGCTTTAGCACGTTGTTTCTTACACTGATAAGACACCACCAAATGATATTTTACCTGGTCAGAGCAATCCTCCTTGCTTTGAAAACAATGCCTGTAGCTTTTTGTGCTCCAATTTGCATGTGAGAGAAAAAGACCTTCACTTCTTCATTAGTTCTATCTGGTGAATCTTACACACTTGCATTGTTTTACATGCCGGGTCAAATGTAACTTTGGTCTCTATACTGTTTGACAAATTAAGTATGTAGCTTGGTTGTCAGGGTGCATGAATGCATTGATCATGTTATTTTGGTTGAACGTAAAGCACTCTAGTTTATCCTTATGGTCAATGAAAGTGACTCAAAACAAGTTAGATATAACCTTGAATAGCGGTGTGTGGTACCTAGTTAATGGATGATTGTGTTAACGTGCAAGTCCCGCATGAAAGTTTCGGTGCCAGATAATGTCTGGACTCTGGAAGGTCGAGCAAGTGATGACATTGACTGGAGTGAGACAAAAACAGAACGTGTGATGTTGGGTTACTTGGGTATACTAGAGTGGGTGGATAATAAATGTGGGGTTAGTCTTTTATGGGTTTTTTTTGCCCGTGTAGAACGGGTGGTCGGGTTTCACATGGGGCTCCCGCAGATTCCGCTGCAGGTTCTTAGTTCATGTCATACATACATATATGGACATTTGTTTCTGGGTGGGTCTTTGTGTTTTGTTGATGTATGTGCATTACACGTGGCAAACTTATATTTGTGGGCTTGTATTGCGGTATTTTTGGATGCATTTGGACACACTTTTCCACTTGTAATTGGTTAAGTTATTATAAAAAAAAATGTTTCTTAACATGCTTTTGTTTCATGCTACAATGGAGTTGAGGCTTGAATGAGGTCATTCGTAAAAGTTGACCAATTGTATTGTTGATTGGTCAATTTTTGATCGCACGTGTATGTGTAATGTAATGTGTAGGGGTGAGGGGTCCCGACTATGCCGTGTATAATGGGCGGATATGGGGCCAGTCTTAAGTGGGTTGGATTTGCAGGCACAGTTGTTTGCGGTCAGGGTTGTCCAGGGCGTGGCTTTTTAACTGTGATCATTGAATAGACCTGACGAATACGATTTGATGGCCGTACCATCTTGTCCACTCGTAGGCTGCTAGACTCTGTCTCTGACTGACAACCGATGCAACTACACAATGAGACTGCCCCCCACCAATATAAACAAAAGCATAAAGCAATAGCCCAAAGATAGAACGAAGTAACTTGGTTTTTAGTAACCTGTACTACTGACTACTGACTACTGACTACTGACTACTGACCCCCTTAGGCTATGCAATTTTCTCCATGGAGTGATTTTATATTCGAAAATGACACCAAACTCATCAGTTAGATAACTTATGAGAGTTTAATTGATTTATTTCATCGATTTAATTAAGGGAATAATTTTATTTTCACTCTTTTATCTTATAATTCATTGTCTAAAATGTATTATTTTAATATTATTTTTATTATTTTTTAAAGCACAGTTTATAATTCATTATTTTAGTTCTGAATTCATTTATTTTTGAAATTCCAAAAACAATAGAATTAAGATTTATTTGATAAAACACATGAACAATGAATTTTGTTAGAAAGAGTTTTATATGTTATTCTGAATATGTAATTTTTTTTTAAAAATTTAACGTGTATTTTGAAACTTAAAACGTTTTAAAAATTCGTTTAAGGGAATTGAGTTCCCATAGACTACCATTATATGAGCTACTTAACACTACTGCATTATATTGATCGAGATTGCCGATTATGAACTTGGGCTGGGCTGCTGATCTGTATTACGGGACCCATATATTCTTCCAGTGATTTGTTGGGCCAAGGAATAACTGAATAAGCGATAAGTTATGGATTTCTAGGAATACTTTTGAGACTTGTTATTGGCATGATTTGTCCTTCAGTTCTGTTTGCCTTAGCCATCAGATTTATGTTTTTGCTCGACACCATTCTCTAATCAATTGAGCATGCAGATGAAGGTGACGTATCAACGGATGAGGATTTCAGCGGAGGGGAAGTGCATGTCCAAGAATCTCAAGCGAGGGATGAAGAGCGCGATCTTAAAAATAAGCTTCTCAGAAGGTTTGGAAGTCACATTGGTTCATTGAAGATGGAGTTTTCCAAGAAGAAGAAGAAAGGAAAGCTTCCAAAGGAAGCAAGGCAAACCCTACTTGAGTGGTGGAATGTTCATTATAAATGGCCATACCCTACGGTAAATAACTTTTCTCCCTTCGCATTTTATGCATGGTAATGATTCCTGAATTGAAACTTCATAGCAATGCACATAAATTCTTATAAAGAAAAAGAAAGAGGGCAAAAGTACCGATTCGTATTTTGAACGCAGAACAAACCATGTCTGAAACCCTAAATACGATTTGAACACCAGGAGATTTTGCATACAACTGCTGTGTGAACTCTTTGATCTGCGATAATTCTTTTGTAATTATTCAGGAAGCTGACAAGATATTTTTGGCTGAAACCACTGGGCTTGATCAGAAGCAAATCAATAACTGGTTCATAAACCAACGGAAGCGACATTGGAATCAATCAGAGAACATGCAGTTTTCTCTCCAAGATAATCTCTCGGGACACTTTTTTCCAACGGATAATTGAAGAGCTAGCATGTACATTCTCCATTAATGTGGTATATACTAATTTGCATAATTGGATCCATGTACATACCGTGATTCAAACTGTTCTACCATTGACATGCTTGAAACAATAAAACTTCGTATTTTGCTCAACATGGATATTTGCCTACTTCACTATTATACTACTGATCATGATAACAAAGGGTCACTTGATCTGATGACCAACTTTTCCTCTCCCCTATGTTCAATTGATTTTGATGATTAATCTAACTGGATTTGTTGATAATGTATATATATAAACACTATAGTTAATTATAATACATCTCTTCATTCATTAGTACAAAGAAGGATATAAAAGTGTTTGTGCTCCAGGAAAAGGACTTACAAAAAAGTGGCAGTAATGTGCAAGAAATTCTTCAGAGACGAATCAGTTATCTAGGCTCAATCCAACTTTCTGTTATGCTATTCCCGGAAGATAGGAGGTAAGACTCAGAGCTGCTGGTCACAGTCACAGGTCTTGTAAGTTGACTGATTTCGGAGCTACTAGGATTCAGAAATGGTGGCTGTGTTGGATGAGGAATTTCATGGTTTTCAAAGAGCATTTTCACAACTTTTGACATACAAGGCCTGAGTTCCGCAGAGGCTTGGACACAAATTAGGCCTATCTGAAGCAACCGAGTAGCCTCGTCCTCTCTAAAATTACCCTCCAGAAGCGGATCAACAGCTTCACATAACTTACCCGTTCCGTAGAGCTTCCAAACCTTTATTACATGAACAAAGAAGGTAAGGATCAGTAACTCAGGAGAACTAGACTAGATAACAATACTAATTTGGTTAACCGAGTTAAACTTTACCATGTGTAGCACAGAAACCGAATCTTGAGAGAAGGAATTAATCTTCTTTCCGCAAACAACTTCAATCACAAGAACACCAAAACTATATACATCTGCCTTCTCACTCAATTTTCCAAGAACGACGTACTCAGGGGCCATGTATCCCCTGTAGATGCAATTTAATCTTATTAATACTATACTTTAAGGAAAATAAAATTTTATTCTAACATGGATGAAATATTGATTTGTGATCCCTAAAAGGAGAAAAAAGGACGAACTGAAAATCATAAAACTAGTACCCATAACAGCTGAACTTACAGTGTTCCAGCAATGGCTGTGCTGATGTGAGTCTTATCTTCTGGAAATAGTCTAGCAAGTCCAAAATCTGCAATCTTTGGTGAAAGTTCGTCATCGAGCAAAACATTGCTTAGTTTTATGTCTCTATGTATGATTCTAAATTCGGATTCCTCATGAAGAAAGGCCAGACCCTCGGCTGTACCCGCTATGATTCTGTACCTTGCCTCCCAACTTAGCGGGGGAACATCCTTTCTAACTGAAATTAATATATTCATTAGTTTAAGATATGATCAACACAATGCATAAACTCTAATAAGGATTAAGACGATGAATGTACCAAAGAGGTAATCATAAAGGCTGTGATTAGGCACATATTCATAAACAAGAAGGCTTTCAGGTCCAGTAACGCTACATCCCAACAACTGTACGAGATTTTTGTGTTTTATGCCGTTGATCAAATCAACTTCGTTAAAGAAATGATCTACCCATTGTTTAGTGTTGAAGAAAAGTCTCTTTATGGCAACAATCCTTCCATCGGGCAAAGTTCCCTGCAGGGGTTAAAACTAAAGAGTTAATTTAGTTAAAGCAATTAATTTCAGAAGTAAGAATTTGATTCTCGGCAGAGAAAACGCTCTTGAAAACAGAACTCACTTTGTATACTGAACCAGATCCTCCTTGTCCGAGCTTATTAGATTGGTGGAAATAATTTGTCGCCTTCTCAAGCGTTTCATATGAGAAATTGAGCTTAGAGTTGTTTACAGTTGCCAATAGAGCACCCAGTTTCTTCCTTTCTGAGGAAAATTCCCAATCAAATACATTAGCTTTCATACTGACTAATGACAGAAAGAAAATTAAGATTTCTGATAGTTACCTCTCTTCTTCGTCACAACTTTTATCTTCACAAAGAAAATGGTCACCGCAACAATCAACACAAAGGCCACAACAGCAGATGTAACAGCAAGAATCGTAGCTAACTTGCCACGCCCTGATGAACAACATGAACAAATCTCCATTAATAAAATACAAGCACTGCCTTTTTTTTTTGATTAGGGAACCTACAGACACGTCTTGCGGGCTTTGCCCTACGCGACGGCCCAGAGTAAACCCTAACCCAGCCCGCCACCCCACTAGACGGTCTGGGCTTTAAGTCAAGGCTGAGGCCCAGGTGGGATATAACTCCAGTGGACTAGCATGCTAGCGCTTCGTTCCCCGTTGGAATCGAACCCCTTCCCTCCACATGCACGCGAGCACGCACAGTTGAGTGTGGAGACCGAGTGATCGACCAACGAGGCTATACCACTTTCGTTTACAAGCACTGCCTTAACATTCACAGAGGCATGTTTCATCGAATACCTTATCTTCAGTGAACTAAAATGTCCATAAACTTCTGACTTGTTCAAGGGCATCTCAGAAATTTGAACAATTATTCATAACTAATTAAACAAGAACAATAAATAGAAATGTTAAACAGAAGATGAAGATCAGAACTCAAGAAGACCCAACTCACCTCCAGGTCCTCCTCTTGCGACACTTCCCGAATTGTTATAGAATTTCTGTGTAGAATACCTCAGGTAGCAACCAGAATGTAAGACCCTGCCTTCTTCATTTGATGTACATGACTCAATTTCAGAGACAGCAGTATCCAAACAATTCTTACAAGCAGTGCCATTCACGAATTCCCAACACTGAGCCAACCCATACACAGTAACATTCGTTCTTTTCACAAACCCCACAAAGAATCCATCATTTTTCGGAGCTTCCACACTCAAATTCTTCACTAACTCCAGAGCATTTTCCCTGAACACAGTTCGATTTCCGGCGAAATTTGTAGTACCACACACAGTTCTATTTTGTGAATCCAAACCCTCGTTAAAGAAAGAATAATCATCGTATCTTAAATAACATCCATCATAGAAGAGTCTGCCTCCACGAGTGCCTCGCTGAAAAGGGAGGCAACGGAGAATCTGGGTCTTGCACTGGGCGAAGCAGAGATTGCAATCCGTCTGATCGAGATCTTTCATGCACTCGCCGAATGTATAAACTGTTGTATTCCCTGTCCCGTTCACAACAGCCGCGTATTGTTGTCGCGCAATCAGTGGTGTCACCAAGTCCATCGTTGCCAAGAAATTGGATATGAAGGTTTGTCGTTCTGGCATCGGAGCCGTCCTGTTTGTGCATACTAGAGCAGCCTCTGTAGCTCTCGGTTCACAAACACATATCCTAAAGCACAAATTGATCAAGAACACCAAAAGTGGAAGAACACGAAAGCAAAAACAGAAACGCATTAGAAAAAATTAGAGAATTTCCGGGGGCTTAATTAGGCTTTTGGGTATGACTGCAGATCAAAATCAAAGAACTTCAACCCACGAGGAGTTGGTGGTTTTTCTTTCAAAAAAAAGTGGCAAGAATTGATTTTTGTAAGAGAGTAGAGAAGGAGAAGCTTTGATTCCCACTACGCTGACTATGAAAATGAAAGGGGTAGCGTACACGCGTGAGGCGGTAGTTTTCAGTGAAAGAGAAATGGAAACACCGAAACTCTTGCGATATTTTTCAATTTTTGTCGTTTTCCAGAGGCATTCATGATGGTGGGTGGTGACAGCAACAAGGGAGAACAGAATGAAAGGAAGTTTCTCCAAAATGTGAAAGCAAAAAACATCGGCATAACACATATTTGCGTGTTCATTCAAGTCAAAAGGGACGTTTAGAAGGTGACCGACTATGACAACCAATCCAGTTTGAGCAAGATTGGTCAACGAGATTAGATGAGGACTAGACCACAAAATCCTTACGTATTTTGTCATAATTGCTTTTGATTATTGTTAGGCTTGTCAACACACCATCAATTTTTTGATTATTGTTAGAAATCTCCGCACCCACATCATATCAAATGTTAAGAAATCTCAATCCATTCACATTAATAATATTGTTCACTCTAAATTTATTGATTCACTTGAATACATCAAAAATCAATAATATTGTTTTCTTTGAATTTATAAATTCTTGTGAATATATCGGACATAAGCAATAATGGATGCATCGGAAATCAACAATAGATTCTCGAAAATAAAAATTATCCGCTCTAGAGTTTCGACTGGTTCCGGATAAATTGGATTATTATCACTACTTTATTCTTATTATGGAGCATTTATAATTATTTCAAAACTACGAGCCACACCCACTACAGCAACTTAATTTGACGACACTTATATTGATTTATCTGTTCAAGGAATGAAGCTCCACGAGACCATTTGTTGGGTTAAATAAGGAGATGAATGAGAAATGGAGTCGCAAACGGGTCATCGCTGTGGACCAACTACAAGCCCGCTGGGCCAGCATAGATTGTACTTTTGCACTATTCAACATGTCATGTAGGCCCACCCAAAGACTGACCAGGAATCCTCATCAAGATTTAAGGGTTGGCAACTAGAAGAAAAAATCGCAGCAGCATTTATTACCCACATGCAACCTAAAGGCTAAAACTCTCTCTTCCTTCCATGCAGAAGCCTTGGATACAAGTATAAACGTAACTTCAAATCGCCACAAGATATCGAAAAGGCGTAAAATGTGTAAAGAAAATAATCTCAAGCCCCATGTAATAATACAATTCAAAAGCATTTTATGAAGTTGAGTTCTAGGGCTCAACTGTAGTTACCTGCTGCCATTCCCCATCTACAGCTTCTTTCCACAATGTTACATTGTTGTTCCCATCAGCAATGGCCAATATGTTTCCGGTCAGCAACCATGTGACCCTCCAAACAGCGGCCTTGAAATCATGCAGCACCTTACCATCCCATTTATCCCCTTCCTTTCCCACAGTCCATATTATAACCTTCCCGTCCTGCGAGGCACTTGCTATAGTGGATTTCGGAAGTCCCAAGTTGGGTGCCCAAGCGACGTCCCTCACCCAATCAGTATGCATCTGAAGAGCTGGAAAACAGTCCATCTTCCAGACTCCATTGTAGAGCTTCCACACCTTCACAGTGTTATCGCACCCACCTGAGCAAAGTTTCTGAACATGATCAAGCAAGCCGGAACCAACAAGAGCACCGGGTGCTGTTGATGGGGCCCATGAAACGGAAGTGACACCAACTGGGTGAGCTTGATCAATTCTTGATGTCTCCCAACCACCATCAGGCCGTGCAGTAAAAACGGATATGTTTCCATCAGAAGAACCACAGGCTAAACAAAGTCCAAGTTCATGAGGAGCCCAAGCAACCGAGTTGACCGACGATTGGTGATCCTCAAAAACATGAGCTTTGGTCCACTCATTTTGATTACCCTCCTTCCATATTATGACATGCCCATCATAGGAACATGAAGCAAGAATAGAACCAAACTTCGGGTGAGCCCAAGCCACCTGCCAAACCGGCCCTTGGTGACCAGTGAGCTTTGCAAGGTGCTGAGATGTATTGTTGCCCACCCCAATTATCTTAATCGTATGATCAGATGATGCAGTTGCAACACGCTTACCATAGTAATCCATTTGCACATCATGCACGACATCCTCATGACCAGTTTCAATCTTCTGTGAAGGCATATTTGGCACCCTTATTCTTATATTTCAAAAGCCAAATGGAGATGTAAACTGAAATAATCAGGAAAAGGAATCGCAAAATGGTTAGAATTTCTAACATTCCTGTGGACACTGCAAGAAATTCCTATTTATTACCAACTCTGATTCCACATCTAATTCTCAGTTTGTAGGTTGTCATCATCTCAACAGCCAAATTTATTTCGCAAATTCCCACAAAACAGTGAATTAGAATGCACAAAGAAATAAGATCTAAAATTCGATATTTCACTTTCCTCTCCTTCCCACATCTACGGATCTACCAAACATAAGAACTGAAAGTAAAAGCAAACGCAACAACTAATTGAACAAATTCCTTATGTCATGGGCCTAACTATGCACTAGAAAACGGCTTACTAATAATAGGTTTGTCCAATCTTATAAAGCACTTCACCTCACCGGCGATGTGGGAGGTATGACAAACCACCACGCTTCCGCACCTCACCACACTTGGGCGATGTGGGATGTATGACACCATAATACCCTAATTTTTCATTCCGAATCTCCTCAATTCTCCGTTAAAAAGATGTAACAGATCGATTTGGTCAAGAATCTCGAAAAATCGCTGGCATTCATTCGTGGATGAAGGCACAAGAAAAAACTATAACAGATAAGAGAGGTCACTATGAAGCAGAATGAAATAATAAATGAAACAGAAAACAGACCTGTCGCCGCTCGTTATCAGAGTAGAGATCGCGATTCGCGATGACTTGAGATCCTCAATTTGAAGCAAGATTGGAGAGACCCTCGGAAGATCAGAGCTTTGGGTTTTACGGTTCAAGTTAGTATTTGGTGCCCGAAGCAGATATTGGGGGCCCATGAAGGATTAGGCCGTCTTTTAGGCCTTTTGGGCTTTCTACTGGGCTCAATTCTATTTAACAAGTACCACTGCCAGTGACAGGCTGACAGCCGTGAAGTGGCACCATTTTCTTCTTCATGGGGTGACTTCGCAATTAATTCAAAGTTTGGGGGCAGTATTGTTATTTTTCCCCCGAAGAAACAGTTGCCCCGAAACGTGATTTCCTTATATCACATGATCAGTTTGTTTGTAATTGTATCTCTTGATTTTTTGCGACCTGAATTTTCTTCCATGTCTGCAACTACAAGTGTCTCAATTCCAAACTTGACTGCCGTTGTCGCTAAGTTTTAGCAGATATGAGTAGCAACGAGTTTCGGTTCTTCTTGTCGTGCGACATCAATCTCCCGGTGACTTTTCGCGTCGAGAGAGTGGAAGGAACTTTGCCCTCTGCTAAATCTACCGATTCAGGTGCGCCTCTTTGAATTTTCCGTTTGGTTTCCTAGGATTTGTATTAAAGGAAATATAAATTTCTATCTTCTCAATGATAAGGAGCTGAGAAAACCTTTTCCCGCGGCTCTTTCGACTAATTTATGTTGGTTCTTTCGCTCTAATGGCTTAGGATTTTTGGTTTCTTTATTATTTTTTTGTGAATTCTGTTGCGGAAATTCTGCTACTAGAATGTGCAGTGTACTGGCTTAATGGTCCTCTAACCCAACCCCCTCTAAACTGCGAAGAGTTTGTCCAGATTTTCATGATTTAACTGTAATCCTCTAAACTGAGAAATAAATATCACTTACAATTTGTGTTAATGCCCAATGATATGGAAGCCTTGCCAAAATTACAATATTCTGTACAGTTGTAACTTATATACTTGATGCCCTCTTATTCAGAAGTTTGTTTATCTGGATTCTTTGGTAGGAGTTGATTCCACTGCAGAGGAGAGAAGAGCAGAGCTGTATGTTGAGTGTGCTTTGTTCATTGATGGTGCTCCATTTGGCCTTCCCATGCGAACAAGGTTCCGCCACTTAATCCATTTGGGCATTTGCTTTATTGTTTTAGAAATTTGAAACACGTTTAGTACTAGGCCACTTTGGCTGGTGTATGGATATTCTATATAATGCTTTTCTTTTCCCATACTGTCTTTTTTGTGCCAGGTTGGAATCTACTGGACCATATTGCTGGAATGAACTCATTACCTTGAGCACAAAATATAGAGATTTGACTGCGCACTCCCAGCTTGCTTTAACAGTGAGGGCCTATCTCTCATCCCATTCCTGCTTTACAGTTGCCTTTAAATCGTGCTATGAACCTTGTGGCATTAATATGATATCACTGAAAGCGTAAATATGTTAGTTGTTCTTTTTTTAATGCAAAAAGGAGTCTGTTCATGTGGGCTCTAGGAGATTACACAAAATGAGTTTATAAGAACCCTATTTTGTTTTATGAGACACAAGAAGCTATGGAATACACCTAATGAGTTTACTGCATGAACTCCCTCTTTGAACCATGTAACCGTTCCTAAAAAAGTGGGGAAATATTTTATGATTTTGCATTTGAATAGGAAGATTTTTATATAATTGGTGCATTGTTCTACATTTCATTTGAAAATGCTCCTGGAGATATCTTTTCCAAGTTTCCATCAATCTCTCTTTCTCTAGTAAGAGATAACTGATAAGTGTTTGTGGTTTCTTTGGGCAAAATATTGTTAGATGTATTTCCGATTATTTTTGTATCACCAGCAAATGTATATTCCTAAAAAAATTTCAAAGAAATCCCAATGCAACCTCGTCAAAACCAAATAGAATTTCTGTTGACATGTTTATATGTCCATTGACATTTTTTGTTAATAGACGAGACGCTAGATTTCAAATACAAGTCTTTTTTTGGGGAAAAAAATATTTGAAATAAAAAATGTGATCTATGAGGAACTATTACTTTATACATTGTTTATGAACTTTCTCTTTCATTAATTTTGTGCACGATTTCAATATTGGTGTCCAAGTTTGTCTGCTTGAATGCTTTCAATTATTTTTTGCTGTTACTAAAGTAGTTAGAGAACCCGCACTTTTTCTTGATGATGATCGATGAAACCAAAACTCTTAAGAGTTTCTGTTCTGCCTTTGCTAACTGCTTAAAACCTCCCTCTCTCAACCTCACCCCAAACACCCTGGGATCCCCCTCTCTTCTGTCTTGTTTTATAAGAAAATGTTGTATATTCTTGCATGCACGGGTGACACTGATACATTATATTAGTTTGTTGCATTAGGATTTGGTAGTTTTCCCTCCTCAACTTTTGTGCCTCAGCTATCCTTACACTCTTATTGTATGTGGACATTTAGGTTTGGGATGTTTCTCAAGGGAATGATGACGGGTTGATTGGCGGGGCCACCATTCTTCTATTTAACAGTAAAATGAAGCAGCTTAAAACGGGTAAGCAAAAGCTTAGGCTTTGGCTTGGAAAAGAAGCTGATGGGTCACATCCTACAACTACTCCGGGAAAGGTTTTTATTAGGACTTTAGTTGTAACTTGGATCTGACATATGTGGTTTCTGCTATGGTAGTAGAGTGATATTTAGATTTTCTTACCGCTAAGTTGTGGCTTATCTTGTTGCAGGTTCCCAGGAATGAGCGTGGGGAGTTGGAACGTTTAGAAAAGCTTGTGAACAAGTATGAAAGAGGACAGATACAACGTGTCGATTGGTTAGATCGTCTTACATTTAGAGCTATGGAGAAAATTAAGGAACGAGAAAACAGTAGGAATGGAAGTTCTTATCTATACTTGGTTGTTGATTTCTGCAGTTTTGAACATCGGGTTGTTTTTCAGGTTGTGCGCATCTGGTCTCTTCGTAGTATATTTTAATTTTTTGTTGCATCTGGATGAGTGCCCTTTTTTAGTGAAATAATGGAAGCATGAGTTTGGCCTTCTGTTCTTGTCGTTTTCCATACAGTTCATGTTTACTTTCTAATAAGATCCTCTGGTTGTTAAATTGGTTATGAAATCAGCTAATTTACCCCCATATTTATGACCTGTTCTGGATTGGCATTTGATGATGGTATACCTTTTCATTCCATAATTATTACTGTATTTTTTGCGCGTAAGTTCCTTGGGCAATGTTGTACTCCTATATGCATGAATAGCACTTAGTTTTTTGCAAAATTCTAGAATATTCGAATCCCCACAATTGTTCTTGTTGGGAGAGTAAGGTGATTTAAGTACACAGGAATTTATGCATTTGTTGAGCAACATAAGAAATTGTGTCTAAAAAATGTATCGTCTTCAAAGTATGATAGCAACCGTTTCAATAATGCTGATGAAAGTATTGTAGCGATATAACCTTATTTTTTCACAATGCAGGAGTCAGGAGCAAATTTCTTACTACCATCACCCATCACTTCAACAAATGAACTCGTTATTGTGTGGGACCCAGAATTGGGAAAGATAAACCCCTCCGAGCACAAGCAACTGAAACTAGCAAGGAGCTTAACCCGTGGCATCATTGACAAGGATCTGAAGCCAAGTTCTAATGAACGAAAGTAAGATTGAATTCATGCCATTGAAGATACAGGATAATATTTTTATCTCCTAATTAGAAAATTGCAAAAGGTTGACCTGGACCTCAATTTCACTTGGCAAGCTTCCATAATCAATATTTTGATTGTGGTTAAATCTAGAAGCTTTTATACAGTGAATTTTTGAAATCTATTTAAAACTTGCGCAATCTTTTGATACCTCTGCAATAGAAAGGCTAATTCTAGGATCTTTTAACAATGCCACAAGCACTGCTCATTTTAATCTTAATTTTCGTCACTCATCCCTTTGCAGGATTGACAATGATTTTCAGGCTATATTTTTCATTACTTTCAAGTGTTTTAGTTGATGGGCATGTCTTGGGTGGGAGGTAATATTATTTTACCTGCATAATGATTGTCAGGTCCATACAAAGAATTCTAAAGTACCCACCAACTAGGACTTTGAGTGGAGATGAGAGGCAGCTCCTCTGGAAGTTCCGGTTTTCGTTGATGTCTGAGAAGAGGGCTCTCACTAAGTTCCTTCGATGTGTTGAGTGGAGTGATGTTCAGGTGAGCAATTATTTGTCCTCCTTGAAATTCCTTGTATCTGAATGAATGATTCAACAACTTGAATGCTGCTCTTTTTTGTCTTTTCTCTTTGGTTTAAGCATTCCTTCAATGTAAATCTTTGGGTTGTGCCTTGATTTCCCTTCCCTTGGTAGACACTCTCTTATCATATTGATTGTGCATGCACTGCTCCCTTCAGTGTCTTGTCTGTTTTTGGAAAATGAGTAATGGGCCTAATAGCACTAGTGAGTAATCCTAAATTTGAGTAAGGTTAAATTTTGGGGGCACATAGTTCAAAGCATTTAATTATTATTGTTGTGGTCGTTTTCAAATTTTAGAATCATGAAAAATACTTTATAATAATTTCTCATATGGATTCATCTAGCTGACCTCAACATGGTTTCAAATAAAGACTCCGATGATGATAATGAAAATACTCTATTAGATTGTTAGATGCATTAGACTGCATATCTAAGATTCGTTAGATGAAATCAGAATTTTAGGCACCGTGAGCACTGGCTTCATGAGGTCTTCTTGTGAGCATCTCCGCAAAATTTCATCTTGGAGGTATGTGAAAAAATTGAGTAGCCGAGCAGTGAAAACTGAGTTGACAGGTAAGAAATTTCTTCCTGGTCAAACATTGCCACTTCTAATTTAACTAGGGTAGTAAAAGCTTCTGCTCTGAAAAAAATTGAAGTTTACCAGCCTATCACATCATGGTAATAGGGATGGTGAAGATTTTAGCTTTACTATTGACGAAGCATGTTTATTTTCAGCTAAAATGTTAAGTCTAGCATATGTGTTCCTAGTATCATAAGTAAAATAGACTTCGGTTATTTAAGGAGAAATTGACCTCTTTCATTCTTGTCATACATTATAGGAAGAATGCCTGAAATAATTTCTAGTATCAACACATTTTTATATGTTCCCTTTGGAACAATTGAAAATACTCACCACCAATGAACTCCCTAAATTAAAGTTGTCTGGCATGGAGCACTAAGATAAGATGAAGTTCTAAAAAGTCTTGCTGTCAAAGAAAGGAGGGATACATGCTACCTTTGTTCTGTGGTTAAGAAACTTTCTCTTAAAATCAAGATCACTGCAATTCTTAAAATGAATCTTCAAACTATATCCTTATGCACTTCTCCCTTTTAATGAGCAAAGTTCTCACCTTTAAGGATTCTTTTGCATGCCTTACTTGATAGAGATTACCCTGTGATCACAAAGTGTTCCTTGAGTGGGTCCCCCAAATACAACTTCTGATGTAATTTACTAAGGATTAGGTGAATTTTTACAATGGCTTTATAACTTTTATTTTGGAAACAGTAGGGCGTCCTGCCTGAACTCTCTCATTGTGCCTCTTTCTCATCCCCACTATTGTTTATGTTCTGTTCCAATATATAGGTTATTCTTTTCTCATTTAGGATTGCCGTGTTCTGGAAAGCTATGTTATTGTATTATACGATTGAATTTAACAATGGATTTCAAATATATTCAAAAAAAATCAATTTTCTGAGGTTGACATCAGGTAATTAGATTTTCATTTTTGACATGATTGATGTTTTGATTGAATCTGTTTGATAATTCATCTGTGTTATATATCATGTTATCTTATGAATTGTTTCTGGGTTATTCTAATGGCAATGCATCTGCAGGAAGCAAAGCAGGCATTAGAACTGATGGGTACGTGGGAAATGATTGATGTTAGTGATGCATTGGAGCTTTTATCACCAGTATTTGAAAGTGAAGAGGTTGAACTTTCTCTCTATATCTTTTCACCGCTTGTATTGCAGTGTTTTGTCTCCTATGGAGTATGGAGTTTTATATTTTTAAAGAGCATTTGCCGCCGTTCTTTTTCATTTTGAATTTTTCGTGCTTCATAAAACTATTGGATGAAATATTAAGATAGAGAGCATCTGATTCCCAACTGTAAATATAAGAAGAAAGGTTTTAACACCTTTTTTCCTTAGACATTCGCTGTGGAATATAATTTGGTTTTCCTGGGTTTTAAGGCCCTAAATGGTGAATGCAGCTGAGGCAAATTAAAGTGGTTAGCTTACAATTCTGTTGGAAAGTAATGAATTAAGTCAAAGCTAGAAATAGATAGCATTTACAATCTGCAGAGAAGAAGTTATTTTCCATGCATGCTTCTTACAAACCCAAAGTAGCCTGTCTTCAATACACAGAAATGATCAAGGTTGTGCTTGACAATTGTCATATTTTTTGCACTTGTCATGTCCACTGTCAATATCTTTTAGTATTTAGTAAAACATCTCTGATATGTGTGGAATTCTAGATGACATCATATTCTGGTTTAATTCATGCCTGATTGAAATCCTTTTCAACAGGTTCGTGCATATGCTGTCAGTGTTCTTGAACGAGCAGATGATGAAGAGCTCCAGTGTTACTTGCTTCAACTGGTTCAGGCTCTTCGGTTTGAACGCTCAGATAAATCTTGCCTCTGTCAATTCCTTGTGCAACGATGTATGAACCATTCACTTGCATGCATATCTATGTTTGTGCTCTTATGCTTTTAATTTTTTGTGCTCTCTGAGATTCTTGAACTTTGACAGCATTACGCAATATTGAGCTGGCTAGCTTTTTCCGATGGTATGTTGCGGTGGAACTTAATGATCCAGTTTATGCCAGGCGTTTTTATGTTACCCATGAATTTCTGGAAGAAAGTATCTCAAAGGTTTGAACCGTTGATTTCCTCAGCCTCTTTGTTTGTAGTATCTGTTCAGCTAAATGTTGGTTCTAAAGAATTTGAAACCACTCTCTTGTGTCGTGATAGATGTTGTAGAACCCTATAGATCCGTCTTAATGATGAAATGTTAGCAATCAGAAAATCTTTAACAATGGAATTTACCGTTTCATCTTTCGATGACTTCTAAGTAAAATAAGTTTTCATTATTCTTAATTTGAACTCACAATTGCTGTAGCAGTTTGTGAAACTGACGAATGGGAATTGTTTGGTAATTAGTTAATTATTACACTAAAATATATATTGATAATGATATGATATTGTAATTGCATCTAGTGAACTTTGGCGATATGGAACATGTATATACGTTGATACAGATACATACATGCGCACACACACACACACACAGATTTATATATGGATGTTGTTACAGATGCATACATACATTGTATGTATATGTATGCATGTATATAAGGTGCTGGATGAGGATGACTATTGAAATGGAACTGCCCAAACTAATCTGAGATATTGATAATGTTTATGATTACACAGACGACTTCTATCATGATAGTACAACTGATTCAAGATTGCTGTTATGTGATTGTGTTCTCTAGCCTAACATATTGTGATTACATCAACATTTTTAGCAGTTGGCAGCTGACATGAACGGGGAAGACGATGGAAAAAAGATTTGGCAGAGTTTGGTACATCAAACGGAATTGACTGCCCAGCTGTGTTCTATAACTAGAGATGTAAGAAATGTAAGGGGCAATACCCAGAAGAAAATCGAAAAACTGAGACAGCTACTCTCTGGTCTTCTTAGTGAACTTACATACTTTGAGGAGGTAAATCTTCATTATGAAGCTTCTTTTCTGCTCTGGTGGTTGTTTTATTTCTTTCTTCTGCATTGTTAGCTTTTCTTAGATAGAGTGTCTTGTTTTATTCTGTTCAGTTACTGCATTTTATGAGCTATTTTCAAGCTTTTTGTTGTTTTTGTCGTACTTTCAGCCAATACGGTATCCACTAGCTCCAAGTGTGCTTATCACAGGGATTGTTCCATCAGAATCATCTATATTTAAAAGTGCTCTCCATCCTTTGCGTCTGACTTTCCGCACGGCAAGTAATGAAACTTGCAAGGTCATATTTAAGAAGGGTGATGATATTCGACAAGATCAATTGGTAAATGCTTAAAGTTTGATGTTACAAACTTCTCTAGGCTCATAAACTTCTTTCATCTAGTTAACACTCTCTCTCTCTCTCACCCTCTGTGAGAGAAATCGAACTTTGACATTGTTCATATTGTTTTATGTGGTTTCTGTAGGTGGTTCAAATGGTTTCACTTATGGATCGATTGCTTAAAGCAGAAAATCTTGATCTGCACTTAACTCCATATAAGGTGCTTGCTACTGGACAGGATGAGGGCATGCTTGAATTCATACCATCGCATTCTTTGGCACAGGTATTGTAACCTCTGAAAGATCTTCCTTGATTGGAAAACTTAAGTGGATCTAGCTACTAATCACTTTCCAGAGCATCTTTTTTTGTCTTTATAGATTAAGTAGTTAAAAGTAGCTTTATTGTTTTGGTCACAGTTTCTTAGAAAATGAACTTTTCATCTTCTATAAGCATATGAACTTACATGTATGTACAGATGTAGTTTTTAGGTGTGCTTTTATACCGTGCATTTTTTTAATAGCTACTTTAACGTATGCTGCCACTGTTGTTTTCCCTGTCCCAGATGCTTCTTATTTTTTCAGACATCTCTTTGCTTTCAGAAATATGGGAGAGAAATAAAACGAAAGAAAATTCTCGACTATATGTAAATGCTCTAGGAATAAACACATCCTTAACTAATTGTTTCTCTCTACATTTTATTTTCAGAGACTCAAACGGAAGTTCTGAAATTTTCACCACCATCTAGTGTCAAGTAGTAATCGAAAGAAATTTTAATTCAAGGGATATCTATCTTAATCTGTAACGTATTAGTATTACAATGTTGCCATTGGTTTATTTAGCTGCGTATCTTTCTGAAAACAGATTCTCTCGGAGCATCGTAGCATCATAAGCTATCTGCAAAAGTTTCATTCTGATGAGCATGGGCCATTTGGGATTACAGCTACCTGTCTTGAGACATTCATAAAAAGTTGTGCTGGCTATTCTGTTATCACATACATACTTGGAATTGGAGACAGGTAATGTGTGCATCAGGAGTATCCAGTCATGCATCTGTAGTCTTGTCTTTTCAGTGTACTCTTGTGAAGAAAAGTGAGGTTGGGTAGGGAGGTCTCCAGAAATGAACCAAATCAGTTTATTATATCTAGATATGGAAGGGTTGAAATGAATTAAAATCATAGGCTTCAATTCTTGTGTGAAAAATTGTGTATCAAGCATTCTAAACTTGGATGTGCCTTACTTTCTGTAATACATGAATGAAACATGTAAGATGCTTTTTAAAATACATGTGAGCTTGTTTAATCATGCAGCAAGTTAATTTAATTATTCGATGATATTAGGTTGAGGAGACTTGCTCGGTAGTTGCCCCCCACACTCAAACGGCCCCCAAAATATAAGAAAAAACTGGAAGGGGAATGAAATGAATGATTCTGGTTGATTATCCTAGTGGCACAATTTATGATTTTTTGTTCCTCAACGTAGCGTAATGGATGTTTGATGCGCCATGTGATATTAGTGTGCCACTATACAGTTAGAACTTAATGTTGTGGATGGTTTTCTATTTTAATTTCCGTAATTGGAATGTATTTTCTTTCATCTCTATATGCGCCCTCCAGTCACAATTAACTTTCAGTTTTGGACATTAATTTTGGAGTTAATGAGCTTAATTATCTAATGAGGACTTAATATTTTGACAGGCATCTTGACAACCTTCTCCTAAGGGATGATGGCCGTCTTTTCCACGTCGATTTTGGCTTTATTCTGGGTCGAGATCCTAAGCCGTTTCCACCTCCAATGAAGCTTTGCAAAGAAATGGTTGAGGCTATGGGTGGCGCAGAAAGGTGTATATTCCTTTCACAAATTTTTGTCGTACTTATGCACTTCTGTCCATGTTGTGTTTGCTGCATAGTAGTTACATTCATGACATGCGACCACAGCTATTTTGAACTGTATTTTCCGCTGATTATAAGCAAGAAAGCCTTGAGTTGATAACTTGCTTGCCTTGCAGCCAATACTATACTAGGTTCAAGTCCTATTGTTGTGAGGCATACAATATCCTTCGGAAATCTAGTAACCTAATTTTAAATCTGTTCCATCTCATGGCGGGTTCAAATATTCCCGACATCGCTTCCGATCCTGAAAAAGGAATTCTTAAGGTAACTTTCTTGGTTTTTGTGACTTGTCTGTGAACCATATTATTTTTGTTGTTATGACCAAGACTCGTGTGATGTTTACAGCTTCAGGAAAAGTTTAGGTTGGACTTGGATGATGAGGCCTGTATACATTTCTTCCAGGATCTTATAAATGAGAGCGTTAGTGCATTGTTTCCCCAAATGGTTGAGACTATTCATCGGTGGGCTCAGTATTGGCGCTAAGGCTGGAAATGAATCAGGGTGATTCTGCAGCCAAGTAATGTGAACCTAATCTATTTTTGTTTTTAACACCGCATATTTTACACAACCTGATTGCTCAACATTAAGCCTCACTGTTTTCGGCAAAAATATTAAATTATATTTGGGGATGGCTTTGTGCCTTTGGTTTTGAGTTTATTCGTGAATATCGTGTTTTCCCGCAGACCTGGCTCGTCACTTTTTTTCTTATTATTAATTGCACTCCCCCTTTGCAAGCACTTTCTAAATTGGCTGCCCTGCTTCGAGCAATCTCTTATGGCTCCTATATTCTGTTTCAGGGAGTGTTCATATTAGATGCACGGTCCAAGATCTAGATAGTGTAAATTATTTTGTCGCGGCAACCACATTGGTACTATGGTAATACATCTTTTTTGGTTTCTTTATTATTAATTGCATTGTAGTTTTCTGATGCTTTCATTAAATTATGTTGGTCGGACAAATAAAGAATTTTCATATTCGCTCTCTTTTGATAAGCGTCTTGTGCTCCATTTGTTGGGTAAAATAAAGTTTTAGGAAAACCTGTAGTTTTCCTTTACATATTTTTGTAAAACATATGTTGAAAAATAACTATTTTCCCAAGAAAAACTATGAGTTTTCCAAAAACTTGATTTTCCTTGAACAAATGGAGCCCAAGTCTTGTTCATATTACTGCATCTCTTTTGCCATCTATGTATATAATATATGGCAACTTTCAACTTTTTTCATGCTGCAATAGGGGGCTGACAAACGGAGAGGCCACCTAGCTCTTATGGATGTTCTTACTAGTGCCAAAAGAGTCTGGTTCTATGAATTTATTATTTTGTCTTCTGTTTGTAGTTGGGATTGGTTGAAACTAAGGAAGTCACGTTTGCCGATGATGTCTTATCAACTAATCCGAAGCAAACAGAAGTTAATATATGTAAATTAGCTCTATTTTTATCTTATCAAGGTTTGCAATGTATATATGTCGGTTATATATTTTTTTTGGGTGTTCTTCCCCACCCCCACCCCAAGGTCATCAATGTAAATTGTGAGCCAGTCATATTTTACAACAAGCAAATGCATGATGTTGCCATACAATAGCTTTCCATATACCCTGAATGAATAATGCATGCATAGCGCGAGTGATGTGAAAGTGAATTGCCTGTTTGATTGGTGGATTGACTCTATATATTACATCACTCTGTTACGTGGCACAAATTCATTGGTTTAGCAGCGTGTACAGCCCAGTGGATAGAGGTTTCAATTCTTGCTTCAATACCCTATAAAATCATGAATTAAAATGTGCGAATATTTTGATGTTTATAATGTCATAATATAGTAGATTTTAAAAAAATTATTATATTTTAAACCATAAACCTTACATCTTAACTTCTAAACTCTAAAAATTTAAATTTAAGCATTAAACTTTAAACTCTAAATCCGAAATACTAATTCTTAAACTTTAATATGTCATTTTTAAAAATAAAATTCATGATTTAACATGAGTTTTGGAAGAGAATTGAAGTTAAAATTGGAGCCAAGAATTGAAATCCCTCCCATCCCTTTAAACTATAATATGTCATTTTTAAAAATAAAATTCATCATTAAACATGAGTTTTGGGAGGGAATTGAAGTTGAAATTGGAGGCAAGAATTGAAACCCCTCCCATCCCTCTTGAGTAATCTGGTGTATTTCGGCCCTATCATCATTCAATTTAGAGTTTATGATTCACATCGAGAAAAGTAAGGAAAAATGAAAAAAATAAAAATAAAAACAAAAAAGTGATATGATATAACACACCTCTTAATCCAGTAGTCTAGAGTCCCCAGATGTTTATCATCACCATTGATTGGGTCTGGAAGCGTACGCCCCAATTTAAATTATTTAAGAGCAATTGCAATGAGAACAATTTGCTGACCCAACAAAAATCGATACTAGGTCTCATCTCTATTACATAAAAAGTCAAGTTAAACACGTATCTCAATACAGTCACATCAACAAAACATATCTCCTAATATAGCCACATCAACAAAACACAAATTCCTATACATTTTTCCTTCCCACCCAACATGGAGGCCAACAAATTCTCATACCCTCCATGTTGTCCACAATAAAAGGAAATTGATAAACAAACCCCCCCTATTTTAAACCCCTCCCCCTAGGTTGTCACTATTTGTCTTGTCATGTCATATCTTTTCATCATGTCTCATCTCATATACATACACATATATATATAGATATATACATACACACATATAGGGCAGAGAATATATATATACATTTATTAATTTAAATGTTTTGATTAAGATTATTTGTTTGCTTTTTTTAATTATCATAATTTTGTAAGACATAGATAATAATTTATTCAAGTACATGAATAAAAGCTTCAGATGAAGATTTGATGAATCCATATGAGTACATGTACGCATCTAATCGTTCCGCATACGTAGTCGCCCATGCAGCTGCACAAGTATGTCTACAGTGAACCCATTCGGGTGTGATGGGAGGCATTGGATAATTCCTTGTCAAACCAACTTTGACGTAGTGATTACCATTTACGTGCCCTATAGCAATGGCAACGCGTAGATAGGATGATGGAGGAGCTGTACGTAGTGGTAGATATGTCCAACTCTCTGCATGATGAAGAACATGCAATATCACATTGTATGCAGAAGCAATCAATAGACCCATATCTGGCATTGTCATCCAATGAACGGTCAAAAAAAGGGGCTGACGAGTTTTACGATGCAAGGACCACTAAGCAAAAAGTGATGTTTTTTTACAATTTCAAACCATTGAAAAGTCATTCAACGGATGAGATTGGAAAAAGTCATTAAAGTAGTCTAGAGAAGGTAGGGGGTTGAAAGTAAGGGGTTGGGATAGTGCTTCCCACAATAAAATTACACAAAAACACAATCTTTCAATACAACCACACCAGCAAAACACATATCCCAATACAGTCACATCAGCAAAACACAAAACTCAATACAACTACATCAACAAAACACAAAACCCCATACATATTTGTTGGCACAGACAAAATAACCCTATTGCAAGTGCTCTAACATCTCATTTAAGGCCGGGGGCATTCCCGTTAATTCCTCAAGAATATGGTGCCCCTATTCCCTGTTTTATAAATTGCCGAGTTTTACAATTCGCACCCCCCACAACGCGTTAGTGTTAAGCTTCGTCCCTTTTGCGCTTCGAAAATTCGCTCTTGAAAGGTGAATCTGGTCTCTCAATTACTTTTCTCTTTTTCGATGATTTATTGCGCGTTAAAGCTCGATCGGTAGAGACGAATTCGTAGGGTTATGTCTTATGCCAACCAATTGCTTTGTGTTTGAATCTCGCCTTTTTTTGTTCACCGTGAATTTGGCTCGATTTTGAGACTTGTGATCGTATCCACTGAGAGATGTTGTGATCCCGATATCTCGAATCAAGTTTATCGACATTCTCCTGGAATTTTTTGATATGATGGTTGTGAAATGGTTTCGTATTGTCGATGAATAGTTTTTTGAATTGTTGATATGTTTCTCTTCCGATCTATGAATCACGGTTAAAAAATGTTCGGATCTGTTGCGTCTTTGGATTGATGAGTAGAATTGGGCATGAATTGTGTGTGATTGTTGTAATTGTTAAATGAACTTAATCAACTTAAATTATTTTATAATGGAGATCAGGAATGTTTGATGTTATTGCTTTTGCCTCGTGATATGTACGATCTGATGACATGCCTTTGAGTTAATCTTGTATTGTATGAATGACTGCCGATGTGTGCTGGCTTTGAATGATTCATTATTGTGTCAATTAACTATTAAGTTTAAGGAACACCATTTTTGTGATAATTCAGAGGGGCCAATAGTGGTAAGCACAAATGGGGCTGACATTTACCAAGCTCTTCAGCCGGCTTTTTGCCAAAAAAGAGATGCGTATTCTGATGGTGGGTCTTGATGCTGCTGGTAAGACAACCATATTGTACAAGCTAAAGCTTGGTGAGATCGTCACTACTATCCCAACTATTGGTAAGTAACTATTTTGAATTGATTGGCCAATGTTTGCTCAACTGATTAATTTATAGTTTTTTATTTTCCTTTATTTTATTGTTCAAAATATGTTGAATAATTGAGTATTTCGTCACTGTGTGTATGATTGGTTTTGAATTCCAACATATACCATGAAAGTAAACTAAATAGAGAACCATAGACATAAGGCGATTAGAAATTCTGTTTTCCATTGTTGCCTTTATTATTTGTACATATGTGTTACAAGATGCAGAATTTGGTGGCTATTAGTTTTTAGTTGTATTGCTGGCATGTGAATGACGTAAGACATATACAAGGAAGTTGGCACATTAGTAAGAAAAATGTAGTTGGGCAAGAACCTAATTGAAACCACGGTTATTTTATCTGATATTGTATGGCATATATAGATCATTGTGGTTCCTAACATTTAATTGATTAATTCAATATCCATCTTTTATATACAAATGCAAGTTTTTTTTGTTTTTTCTTTCAAGAACAAGTTAATTTAAAAATAGTGGTTGAGCATCTGTCCTTCATTTGCAGGGTTCAATGTGGAAACCGTGGAATACAAAAACATCAGTTTCACTGTGTGGGATGTTGGGGGTCAGGACAAGGTATCTTTTGACAAAATATTTGTAGACTATAATTGGAGATGAACTGATGCATTGTGCCACTGTAATTTATATTCTGTTCACTTTCTTTTTTCTTTCTCTAATTAAACAACCGTGGACTAAACTATTATGTTTCATCAAACTAATTATATTTTAAGACGTGGCCAATCATTCTTCGGTCACTAATGTCTGCCATTGATAGTAACGTGTTTAACTCATACAGATCCGTCCCTTGTGGAGGCACTACTTCCAAAACACACAGGGTCTCATTTTTGTCGTAGACAGCAATGACAGAGACCGAGTTGTTGAGGCAAGGGATGAATTGCACAGGATGTTGAATGAGGTATGTTGTTTACTATTTCATGTGAAACGTCAGCCTAATCGTAGTTCTTTAATTGTGTGTATTTCGCAGCCAGTTGTTTAGAACTCCCATACTTAGCACTTTCAATTGGAATGGAATCCGACAGTGATAGAAAAGCATACTTAGCCCTTTCAATTGTTTGGAAGTAAATTCGTATTGTGGATGGTCCTGATGAAATCAAAATTTATTCCAAGGAAATCTCGATTGTCCGTAAGACTTAAGAAATGTTTTACTTTGGAATTGATTGATGCACATCCATTACTTAACTAAGGGAAAATAATTGTTAACAATGGAAAAAAAATAGATGTAGTCAAGTTCTGTGCTAACGTTAAGAAAATGAAATCTTAGTGTGTGTGCTTTCCTAGATGCTCTGATCCTGATGCATAGAAATTTAGTAGGAATGAATTTCGCGTTGTGGGCATCCGACTTCCAAATTGTTACGGCTAAATTACTATTTCGTGGCTTTGCTTTCTAAATTAGTTATTCATCAATAATTTGCTATTATTCTTGGCTAAAATTTCCATTTTATAATTTAAGAGACCTCCATTTAGAATTTGGCTGAAGTTTCATCGTTTTGTCCTTGTTGGCAGGCCAAGGATGCAATTTTGTTTCTATTTTGAGTGTTAACTGTAAGGGGCGCTAAAGGTTGACTGCTTATTGGTTTCAGGATGAGCTGCGAGATGCAGTTTTGCTCGTATTTGCCAACAAACAGGATCTTCCTAATGCAATGAATGCTGCTGAGATCACTGATAAGCTTGCTCTCCACTCCCTACGTCAGCGTCACTGGTGAGCTTATTAGATTATGATGTTCGCTGTACTTAAATAGTTTTTTATTCTTAACGTGCTTGTAAATGTATTATCTAATATGCGTATAATGTTTCAGGTACATCCAGAGCACTTGTGCAACCTCTGGGGAGGGGCTTTACGAGGGTTTGGATTGGCTCTCCAACAACATTGCTAACAAGGTAAGGACATATGCTTGTTACACCTTACGAACTCTGATTAGAAGAGGATATTGGTTAATAGTCTCATAACTGCTCATGTGTGTGTACTGCTGCTGTTCATTTCTTATTATTTTCAGAGCAATTCTGTTTTCATTTTGACTGGAGACAGTAATATATTTGTGTGCATCTATGAGTTGACTACTATTTTTGCACTTGTGGCTTTGTTTTGTTTCCTTTTTTAAACTTCCGTTTATCTACATCATTAATTGCAGGCATAAATCTATTGGGGGAGACAATTGTGAATTGGCAATTCTGGATGCAGGGGTGGATATTATCTAGTGTTTTTACTTTCTTACTTTTTTTTTATTTTAAATCTTGTTTCTCTCTTTTTGAGAGTCAGAATTTTGTCATGTGCAATTTTTTGGACGATCCTTTACTTAGGGCCTGTTGGTAATATTGTAATAGAGGATGGATTGTTATGTGTTTTTGCGCATATATTTTTGGTGTTTGAATGCAAAGTTGCTAGCTTAATCAACACCTTTGGTGCGTCAATCCTTATTGATTTTACTTGTTAAGCCTGTTCCTCCTTGGAAACATTCTGTGTTGATCTTCCATTCTGCAGTTTCTGTAAACAATGCCTATTTGTGCAAAAAGGGTATAATCCATGCAATTGTTGAAAATTTCAAATTGAAAGAGTTCCCTATCATGCAAATGGAGCTTATCGGTGACTATTAATCACAAGTTGCCTTTTTGTCTTTCAATTCATTATTCCAATTATAATCACAAGTTGATGTATTTTGTTGGGTAGGCAAGTGCTTGCTTTTTTCTTTTTTTCTTTTTTTTAAATTACAAGACAGGGGATGGGAGAGGCGTGAACTCGAGACATTTATGAGATATCATACACATGAGTACCATTTGAGCTACCCGTGATTCTCGGAAGACAAGTGCTTGTTGTGTGCATAAGAATTAACACCATCCATATAACTTCATATTTTCAGCAGTACTGAGTACTGACTATTAATTATTACAAAATATAGAGAGATTGAAGGAGATCTTTGTCAATCTACATAACTTATATTTCTTAGAGGCCAAGCACATCCACACATATCATGACCCTCTACCCTGGCCCTGGACCTGGACCACCCCCCACCACTTGCATGGCGAAAGCTCCTCATATTTTTTAGGGTTGTTGATCCAAAGAATTTCAGAAGGAAGGACCCAGTCCCATATATAATTGACTACTTGTTGCTTGTCTACCTTGTTAATTGACTACTTGTTGCTTGTCTAGCTTGTTCAGGGGTTCCATGGCCAAAATCTTCCTTGGATTTTACCAAATTAAAGTAGTTTTCGGATTCTCGCAACTCCTCTAAAGTAAAACTTTTTGGTATATGCTTCTTTTTTTTTTAGTATATGCTTCTTCTAAAGTAGTAGGGGCATCAAAATGTACTTGGGGCAAGATTAAGACACACATGATTCATATTCCAATTTCCAAGTGCAGTGAGGACCACCTGATCAAGTAGAAACTTACAAGCGAAAAGTTATGACAGAGGTTGTCTTCTCCTGAGGTTGTGGCTTCTACATGTTATACCAACTTGTATATGATTTTTCATGTGTTAGGTTGTTAGACGAGTCCATGGATTTTATCTACTACACATCATAAAATAGTGACTGCCACTAGGTAGTTATCTCAATAAAAATCGAATATCTCACGTTTAATAAATTTACAACGTTTGAGTTGCATTGAAAATGTGGGTACAGAAAGGGAAGGGAAGGAAAAAAAAAAGTTTTGGTTGGAATTGACTTTGGTAACTCCTTGTAAATGAAGGAGGTCGTAGGTTCAACTTCCCCGTCCAGTAGTTTCAACGTTATTTCCTTGTGTGAGCCAACATTCCATGGGAGGTTCTCCCTACACGGGATTCGTCATAGTCTTAACTCTCATTAACGTGGAGCGGCTGAGCTGACGACTTAAGTTTAAAGTTGGCCCAATAGTCCAATCGACATATTGGGCTACACAATTTCGATAACCAAAAAAATGTGTATAATAACAGAAAGATAATTGATTTACAGCCAGACATCAATTTATTTTGGTCCACTCTGTGAAGTAGTGATGGTCTCTGCATCCATGTTAACCAAAAAAAATTAGGGTTGCAGGGTTCATAGTTCAACTACAATAATTTACCAGGTGTTATGCAAATCAAACGTGCTGGGTTGGGATCCTTCATCCTTGGAAAATAAAATTTTGTCCCTGTGTAATTATTATACAAGTCTATAATATGTGCATATACATCACATGCACTTGATTTCAGATTGTTCATGGTGGGTGGCTGTGGACGCTCTTATTACGCATAGATATTTTATTGGCCTAATTGTCTGACTGATATGCGTAGTTTGTATATTATTGCACAAACTTGATGAATTTATCAAATCCACACCCAAAAAATAGTGGCTGCAGATTTCATCCATATATATATATTATTATATATATATCTATCTGGTAATTGGCAGCTTAAATGAATATTAGTTCGAAAGGCCCACGTCAGCCTACTACTAGTATTCCATTTGTAAACCACAAGCCACCTCCACTGCTTGTATTTTCCACCGTGGATAATGACTTCCACTTCGAGGTACTTTCCTATTCATTTATATTATATTATAGTAATCAATTGCGTCTTTTTGAATGCTATACTACTTCCTTTTTTGGCTATATATATATATATATATTTGGATACTTATTATGTCGAATTTGAGTCTTAGAAGAATATACTTAATCATAAGAATACAATCTCATCCCTTCAATATAATGATAAGGCTAAAGATGGGATCAGGATGTGCCCTTTTACAATAACGATGTCCATTCATTATTATTTTTTATTTTGGAAAAAAAAATCCATTTTTGTAATACTCTACTAAAAAAAAAGGAAAATAAAAAAGAGGCTTCTTGGAAATGAGTGCATTTCAATTGTCCACACTTTTAATTCCACATCGGATTGGAATAACCAAATTGATGTACGTTTGGATTGGTTTTTCTAACATCAATTTCATTTATAGTTCATTTAACATGCATTTACAGTACATTTGACGCCTATATAAAGGACCAATGACCTCCACTCAAGAACTCAGGAACAAAGGGTTCGTAAGCAGCAGCATCTTTGAAAGAGTTTGCTTAGCTTACTTTCCAAACACTTCCTCAGCACAACCAAATCACAAATTTCTCCTTCTTGATCATCATCATGGCCCCTGAAGTTCCCGTCGGAGTCTCTTCCGGTACCGGAAAGGTTGCTACATTAAACACAGGCTACTCAAGGAGGGCCTTTGTGACATTTTTAGCTGGTACTGGTGATTATTGGAAAGGGGTTGTTGGATTGGCTAAGGGGTTGAGGAAGACCAAGAGTGCATACCCTCTGGTGGTTGCAATCTTGCCTGATGTCCCGGAGGAGCACCGGGAGATCTTGAGGTCTCAAGGCTGCATCGTTCGTGAGATTGAGCCAATCTATCCACCTGCAAACCAGATTGAATTCTCTATGGCTTACTATGTCATCAACTACTCCAAGCTTCGCATTTGGAATGTAAGTTTATATAAAGTACCCCCAATAAGCTCTTACTAACAGTTTATTGGTCACGTTCAAGTTTTCCATTCCAATAGGCTTTAGGTTTGACTAGAATACCACGACAACCCAACCAAAACACACGCTTTTTTTGGTAACCGAGAAATCACCCAGTTAAACATGCATTTCGAACAGTTGAGTGGGCTTAACCTCGGTAGTCAGAACAATTCGCACCAATCAGTGACAAGTAAGATTGAATTGAAATCTCTATGGGAAAGGGCAGGGCAAGGAGTCCGAAAGTGGAACAAGCTCACGAAACCAAAATTCCAAGAGAAACCCTACTCATTTTTTTAAAAAAAGTCAAACCCTGTCTTTCTTCTTTTCCTAGATGTGGTGGACAAATTAACACTGATTTTGATGGAAGTTGTGACTAATTGTTATTGTGGTTTGGAAGGCATGGTATAGTATTGATAGATATATTCATGCATGTGTGGTTTCAGTTTGAGGAGTACAGCAAGATGGTGTATCTGGATGCGGACATCCAAGTGTTCGAAAACATAGACCACCTCTTCGACATGCCCGACGGCTGCTTCTACGCCGTGATGGACTGCTTCTGCGAGAAGACGTGGAGCCACTCGCGGCAGTTCTCCATCGGATACTGCCAGCAATGCCCCGATAAGGTCACTTGGCCCGCCGAGATGGGCTCTCCTCCTCCTTTGTACTTCAACGCTGGCATGTTCGTCTTCGAGCCTAGTCCTTTGACCTACGAAAGCCTTCTACAAACTGTCCAGATCACCCCGCCAACCCCCTTCGCTGAGCAAGTAAGTTACCATCTCTAACATTTATGCCGAGTTAAAACACGCAGTTAGTTATCATACGTTGACGTGGTGCGCCAAAATCAATGGGACGCACTAATTCACATGCGCTTATGCATTTTTTAGATTTGAATTACAAATTATCCCTCTCTTTAATCACCTACTCATCCATTGTCACCACACTCTAGTGAATTGGCACCATGCTGTTAATTATGATACATCACATCATCATGTGACATGATGTGCCAGGACGATTGAATAATTTCTCGCTATAAAAGATAAGTTTAATATCAACCTTTATTATGTTCACTCACCATGCAACAACATGTAGTCATTTCCTAAGACGAGAATGGTGACCTTAATGATTGCTTGTGACTTTGGTATATATACATATGTATTATTATTATGTAATAAAATCATCACAAATTACACCGGAATCATTAGTTAGAGTGGTAAAGATGATGTATATCATCTTACCCTTGTGACCAGGATTCTAATTCCCTTCCCTGTTTCAAAAAAATCATCACCATAAATTCATAAGAGTCTCCATAAAAGACAGAAGAGCATAAAAGAATATTCCAAATCAAATATTATGTAAGGAAGAAATCTAATTTTCACTCTTTTTTTTTTTTTTAATTGTTGGACAGGATTTCTTGAATATGTTCTTTGAGAATACATACAAACCAATCCCTCTTGACTACAACCTTGTTCTAGCAATGTTATGGCGCCACCCCGAGAACGTGGACCTTGACCAAGTTAAGGTTGTCCACTACTGTGCTGCTGTAAGTACATATATTTACTATTCTTCCTTCAAAATTATTTACTTCATCAATTAAGTTCATATTTTAACCAGTTTTGGTTATTAAATAAATAAATAATATATATATATATAGGGATCAAAACCATGGAGGTTCACAGGCGAAGAAGCCAACATGGACAGAGAGGACATAAAGATGCTTGTGGCAAAATGGTGGGATGTCTACAACGATGAGTCCCTGGATTTCAATGCCGAGAACTCCCCGGCGACAGAGGTGGCAGAGACGTTCTCAATACCGTCGATCATGGCGTCCATTCCGGAGCCGGTCATATCCTTCATTCCTGCACCCTCTGCTGCTTAATTAGGTCTACCAAGAGAAAATAAAGTAGGGTGTGTGAGATATCTAATAGTGTGTGTATCCTATTTAGGCTACTAAAGGGCCATAATCTTGTTTGTTATGGGAATAATCAATACATAATGCCTATATACTGATGTAACCCAAATAAACCTAGAAGGAGCAAAATGTAAATCTTCTGCTTTGGAGATTATATATACATATATATATAAACAATGGAAAATCAAGTATTTCTTTTTCTTCCTTTTTGTTTTTTTCTCTTATTGCATGTTCTCTGAACGGCATCTAAAGACACGTGGCAGCATTTTGACGGGCAATAGAACTGATCTGGGCAATCTGTGAAAACAGACAATACGTCCACCTTTATTGGATGATTATTGAGCGATTAGATTCCCAAATGGACCAGCCATCGAGTTTTGTTTTGTGAAAAGGACCTGAAATGGGGGCTACAAGTAAGCAATATGGTGGTGCTGACAAGTATATGAGAGTTGCAACAAAGCATGTATATAAGAACAAACCCATGAGGCCATGAATAAATTATCAAAAATTTGAGCAATTTAATTATGATGTTTAAGTTCCTTCAGAGTTCTTGGTAATATTATTTTAGTTTACGATCATCATAATTCGTCCTAATCAGAATGATAGCAATCATCATGATGATGCAAGTAGTTGAGAAAACTATACTGCATAAACTTCACATCAAACTATCCAACCGCTCCAAATTGAACAGAACGGGGAATACATCCCTGTTTTTCCATTGCGCAGAAACCTATTTTCTGATAAACACCATGTGAATTCCAAAGTGTGATAACTGATAAGCTGTTATGACAATTGACAAGAGGTATACTTCTATATGACATTTTTGTAAGATTGCTGCTACTATTGTGTTTGTGGTAAAAGGATACCAATGTATGTCATGGTAGTAAGAAACTCTGACTACAAATCCTCAAGATCTTTCTTATGTGATCATGTGGTCATTTATACTAATTACATTGTAAGATTTTTAGTACCTTATAAACATGGAATGATTTCCAATAAAGTTGTAGTAAATGTAAGGAGGAGTTAAAAATGACATCCTTACCTTGTAGCCCGTAGGAGTTATATACTTTGCCACCTGACTTGTGCCAACAAGCATGAACAGGATGAATTTTGCTTCCTTTAGTGAGCATTGTTAGGCTACTCTTCGTCCTTCAAAAATTCAATCTGAAAAAAAAGTTGCAGGCTTCAATAGAATGCAATCAAAACTGTAATTGTGCAAAAGCCTGGATTATCTTAGGAGTATAAACATGGGAGGACCAGGGTACTCAATGTCAGTACAGCACAATCATCAGCGAACTGACGACCTTATGGTCACAACAGAAACATATTCAACTGATAACAGGAATTGATTATTTTAAATCAAGAATGGGTTAAAAATGCCAGAGATACATCAGAAACTTATATGCATGTTAAGAAGCAGCATTCATCAATCCCTAGGAAGTGAAGGAACTGTATGTATCCTCACCTTCTTCATATTCATAGTCCTGGAAATCCACTTCCTCAAGGCAGTCATCTTCAAACAGAAATGGTGCTGAATCTTTGCTCCTCTGGGGCTTCCCATCATTCATATCAATGACTGAACATATCTTTTCCTTGATACAATTTTCTACGGTTACACCACCAATTTCTTGATATTGCAAGCCAAGAAGAGAAAGGCATTCTGCTTGAAAGTCTGGATCATTGGATGACGAGATCAACCCAGAAATTGTTCTAGCAAGATCAGGAGCATAACTGCGAATCTGGGGATAAATGGCAACTTTCAAAAGCCAACACAAAAACTAGGGGAGAGAAGCTATCTGACGAGGATGTCTAATTGATCGTAGTTAATGCCTAAAGTATTAGCAGACAATTAGCTATTGGAAAGAAAAGGAAACCAATAAAAAAATCACCAACGTATAAGGGTGTGACATCTACTTCTAAGGTTTTGTCAGTTGACAAAATAGGAACAGGAAATACAGTTTATTGATCTCGGACTCGTGTACATTTATCTACTATTGCTTCCTTGATTTTTTAAATTGGAAACCCATTGCTACATTCACGAAAAGCTTCCCGGCCTTACTGATGCTGTTCCAAAAGTGCCATCACCACAAATCTAAGAAATGCACTTGTGATTTTGTTTATGGAAAAGGGAAGAGCACCTAAAAACCAGATAGAAGTCCTTACATAAAATGCAGATATTTTGGATAATAAGTTTTAATGGCAATGATTTGAGAGAAACAAATATGCATTTGAAAGCCTACTTATTTACAAGTTTTTAATAACATATGTCCATAAGCCTTGGGAACACAAATCTAAACGGGATTTGAACATCAACACACTTTTCAGTTGCAGAAATGATATTAAGAAAAATTTCTTCATAGATACATCTAAAGATTATTGAATGTTTAAGAAATTGGTGGAAGTGTACACTGATGTTTATTGATGCCTCACAATATTTAGCAGTTCTTTTTCATAGAGGTCCCACTACCTTGAGACTTGGAAGACAAAATAAATCTACTTGAGACAGAGACTTACCTTTAGGGCATGTCGACTCGAAAGAACTCCAGCATGATTCTCCTTCAAATCATCCAGTGCAAGTTTAACTGCCTTTTTGATCAAACTCTTATTATTCTGGATCTTTTTCCATACCGGTGGTATCACGGCCTTGGCAACAAGTCAAGGAATTCATAAAACAAACAACTATCTACAACCATATTTATAATCCATCTTACCAATAACTATAAAGAAAATTCAAATAACATAAGTCGGATATTGCTCATGGTAACAATGTAGGGCAATATCTATATGAAAAAGTGACGGTAAGTTGTCCCATTCGAGTTGTCCTTGACCACCTTGATTCACAGCACTGTCCAAAGTTAATCCATAACTTTTCCAGTCAATGCCATTAAATGCATTACAAAATGACTGGGTGATTGAAGAAGGTGAAAATTCTTCAAAATACAAAACCTGTAAATGAACAATATAAGGAGATCAAATTCAAACATAAATTAAATGTGATGGAATATAGAAAAACGTAAACAATACTTAAAATAGCCAATTTTGTACGGAGTGAATGACAAGATTTTTCTTCCTTTGGTATTAATTTGGTAAGCATAATCCCAACCATACTTTCAGATGAAAGTTCTCACAATTGAGCTTGCAAAGGATGCTCCAACAAGGTGGTTTATACGGAAAACACAAGTTGGTATCTTTTCACGTATAAGTACTTAAATTATGTTTTACTTCAAAAGTGAATTTTTTTTTACTTCTATTTGGTGCATACTTTCATTAATCAAGTTTCCATATCGAAAATTCCACATTCACAATGGCTTCTAAGATTAAAATCACCTGCATCAATCCAATCCAAAGTTGGTGAGATACCAATAGTTGAACACCTACGAAGCAAATTTGAGAATCTCCTCTCAAATTTTTCTGTGACTTAACCAGGAATAAAAATTCTAACACAGACTGCTCCCTCTCAATGCAATCCTTTTGCTGAAGCACAACTTGAGTACCTTAACAGCAGTGCCTCCTCCAAAAATGATATTTCATATATCCTAAAACTGGAAAAGAAATTAAGTCACAATCTAACTGGTCAATGAGTTGTTTAACTTAGTTCGAGACTTTGACGAGGTTCTATAATACAGACTTATCCAAGCATTTCATATAATACACAGAATCTATATGCATACACATATAGACTTGATGATGTGTGTTGAAAAAAGAACTATTAGCTCTACGCCATTCAAAAAATAAATGAGGCCCAAGCAGGCGACAATTATATATTTAAACATACACGTATGCCGTTCACCTTTCTGCAATTAGTAATTAGCCTATGAATTCTCAGCAAAAGTGTTTAACACTTCGTTGGTAAAGCATGAGCCTCTTACATTGCATATTCACCAACATATCTACTACTTGCAATTTAAGAGGAAAAAAAGTAAGAAACTGAAAAGGAATAGAACTGGAAACAAAATAGAAACCTCTGTTTTGGCCCCGCCTGTACTAGAGCAAAGACTGGTGAATTCTGATTGTTCCCCTATCACAACCACTGCTTCCATTATCAGTCCAGAATTACTACGCCTTCCAGTGCAGCTAGCCATTCCACTTCCAACCTTGAGATGCTCACTAAAAGCAGAATCAATGGAAACTAGGCACGTCAAAATAGATTTCAGAGTATAAGCCAACTGAATACACATTTCAGTCAATTCTAATATTTATAGCTATAAGAAAGCAGTGTGGTATCAGCCAAAAGAATGAGAAAGACAAAAACTAATCTGAGCATGAATTCATGAAATAAACCTCATCTCTCCACATAAGTTACACTAAAGAAAATTAAATAGTTAAAAGAAAAAGATGTACTCTTGCACTGATAACTTGATCATGCATATACACAGGTCAAACTAATTTACAAACAACAGAACTTGGAAGATAAGGTAATCTTAAGTAACCAAATGATGACTCTCCATCATAGCATTATGATGATTGAGTAAAACTTACAATATTCTAATTCATCAATGGAATTATAGTTGACCAAAATGCATTCTCTTCCTAGGTAATAAAAATGTATTCCTGTATGTAGAGATGGAGAACAGAACATGAACAACAATGATCGGTCCTAGATAACTCAGAAAAAATCCATTTGGCCAGGCATTCAGCTCGAAGGAAATTAAATTCACAACAACACTTCCAAAATCTTAGCAGATATCTCCAATTTCAGTTGCGACCAAAGCAAACTGAATCATCCTCCCAAAATGTTGCTATACCATACCAACTTCTGAATATAGAATCATACCTTTCATTCAAACGACATTTGTGCTTCATAACATAATCTAAAAGGCCTGACTTCAAGCGTACAACATTCGAGGTTGAAAATGGCAAAGGATTGAGCTCATTTGCAAGAAAAACATTTTCATAGCGTGACCCAGGAGTATCCCCATGTTCAACCACCAGTTCGCATGCCACGTTCTAGACCCAAAGAGAAAAAAAAAAAAAACAAAGAAAAAAAAAATCATATTGGTTAATCAGTTACAACAGTCAGCCTGGTAGTATAACTTTTCTGCCTGGCTTATGGATTATTATATTTACTTAAACAAAATTTAATGTGCAAAACTCTCAAGTAAACGAGAGATTGCTAGAAACAGTAAGATTGATAAATAAATGCACTTTAGTGGCATTATAACCCTTCCATTCACCTGTATTTCAGTGAATGTAAGGAAAGCTTAAAATATATAACTTGTTATTGGCCCAGAAGATAATTGATTTCTTTCAATTATTTCAAATAGTCAATTTGTCCCTCATAATACTTGACAACATAACATAAAATATATAACTTGTTACAGTAAAAATTAAAACTTACAGGGATTTTTAGAATGAGAATCTGCAAAACCACAAGGAAGAATTAAATAAAAGTGGGAATGGAGAAGAGTTTCTTCAAGCACTTGTAAACAACTAGCATTATGTAACAGATGATGTTGAAATCTTCAGAATAAAGTGAGCATACCTTTTCAAAGAAGTTTTTAAACTCACCCAATAAAGCATTGATGCTTTCGGAAATGGAGAGATATACTTCACTTCCGCTGGAAAATAATCAAAAATGATTTATTATATGATAATATTGAACAGAAAGAGACACTGAAAGGAATTGCAGTCTATTACTTGCCTGAATTTTGCACCACTCTTAGGGTTTGAGGGTAGTATAGTCAGCCTCTTGTTCAAATTTTTTTCTCTTATATGTAAATGATAATTATATATCTCAGTATCACATATGCCTGCAACCTCAATGGAACATAGCATAAGCACCAAAAACATATCATAAATCTAAGATTGAAAAGAATGTCATTATGATGGGGGAAAAAATTCTAAATGGTAGCTCAACAAAGATGTACAAAATAACAGTCTGATTTGATGAGGGAAAGAGGAGACTCATCTCGTGACTTCCAAATTCTTGTCTTAGTATTACAATTGTTTTCATGAGATAGAACTAACAGTTCTGCAAATGCCAAATTATTCCAGCCTAGGAAAGTATTAAATGGTGTACACTAGGAGTCTAGGAGCTACTGAACTATATCTAAACTACAAAACTGAACATTGACCACTTCTACTTTGTTCGTAACATCAGTGGGAACATGAGAAATGTTATTCAATCTTTGCAGAAATTTAAAAAGGAAAAAAAAATTAATAAAGGATAATTTATCCTGAAACAGTGGAACTCACCAGTAGTTCTGATAGATAGTATTCCATCTGCACGACAATATTAGATGCAATGACCAATCATAACCAATTTTCCTTTCAGAAAGACTAAAGAAAAATGGATTTAGGCACCAAGAAGTTGTCATCAAAAAGACAACCTAGGCACCAGAGAAATATCAACCAGAAAATTTTTGAGGGTAAATTGAACTATCTTGATTCATTCCATGAGAACATATACTATGTAATTCATACCCACGAATTTGCTTCTTATAATTTGTTATCAGTACATGGCCTCTTACCCCAATTTTCCACACCTTCCCACCTCAGGTCCCGAATCTCCTCCAAGCAGCTTCCAATGCCAGTATCTGATACTGCTCATAATAAAACCAGTGATTTGTAGGAATAATGAAGAGTGCACACAAGTACTAGAACTAGAAGTAATGGAGGACTACTATAATCTTTCAATTTCGTTCACTTATAATCATTTTATTGTAATTGGAGCTCCTTCAAACCAGCTTCCACGTTCTTCCTTGAAGCGAATTTACAGGAAAATACTACACCGTTCTAGAATCCATCAAGGCATGCATCTTCATTGATTCACAAATAAACACATAATTAGATAAATTGCATCTTTCCACCATGAATCTCTCCTCACTTGCTAAGTTTTTCTTGTCATATATTTAGAACTGTACATAAATTGCAGAGATAACTCACTTGAAATCCCAACAACGGGGGGATCGGAAGCCGGAGATGGTTTGAGAACGACTGAAAGTCTGCACAGATCTTCAGATAAGCGGCATCTTTGAAACGCACAAGAAATTAACTGCAAACGCGATTTTCAAAAATCATAATATGCGTGTCAGCATGTGTTTGTGCTTGAGAATATCAAATTCGAAGAGAAATAGCAGAGCGATTTTGTGATTTAAGGCCGACGAAAAAAATAGAACTCTGTTTTGATCAAACGAAGCTCACATGAAGACAAAGCTGCTGTAGCGAAGAAATCTGCATTTTTTGAGCGCTCGAGCTTGAGAGCAAAATCGAAGAATGGGATTCCCGCGCACCTCGTTCCGGTTTTCGCCTTTCAGGTTTTCAAATAAAATTTGAACTTTGAAATTGAGACCAAACGCCATGTCATCAAACATGTTCATATATCTCAGTAAATTAGAGAAATTAAGCTTGGTTGCTTTATTTTTACGATTGAAAAAATTATTTAATTTTTCTATATTTGGTAATAAGGGTATGTTATTATAGATTAGAAATTACAAGATTAATTTTTTTAACTATTTTAATCATATTTTTATGCGCTAAAATTGAATTTCAGTATTTACCCGTAAAATAAGAATAAATAGTGTTGTTTTCACTTTTCACCCATTGATATTGTTAGGATTAACATTTACATTTTCGTGGCTCCCAAACAAAAGATAATTTTTGTGTTGAAGTGTATAATTTTTATTTTCTGGACTATTTTTCATAATTTTAAGAGCTATTTAAAATTAAATTGATTTCAGAAACTTATAAAATGTACAGAAAAATAAAAATAAAGGGTGATCCAAAATTTATTGTCTATCATCGGACTGTCTTTTTTACGGGGTTGAAACCCTAATATTTCATTCTATGATAACAAACATTAAATCTAACGCACAGAAAGAGCTTAGAAAATTACTTACAACCTTAAAGCTAAAGTTATATTAAGCTCACCTGTATATATGTAATATTATTCAGTAATCTTTTAGGGCAAAACTTTGTAACTCCACCATGAAACAAGTAGTTTATTGCCTGCAACTGAAGATGCATTCAAGCTCTATTTGTATTAATGGCACTGGGTATACCAGAACTACTATCATGTAAGGGAAGGAATGACGCCTGATTACCTCACTCGCATACAGGTGTTCTGATAGACTTGAGAAATCTGCATCATTGCAGCTAAAAAATTGCCTGAACCAGCAAGAGCTTCTTCCTAACAGTAGTGTTTCCTGATGCGAGTTTGAAGCCGGATATCAAGAGCGTAGAATAACTCAAAATAAGAATGTCTAGCAGGATACATCTTCAATCATATTATTGCAAAATTTCGACACTAATCGAAATACAATTATTATACAAATGAAGAGCTTTATTCAGCAGATTGTCTTGTAATCTTTTGCTTCGATATTCTCCTCCGCAAGGCCCATCTTTCTTTAATATCACGCGATCTGTTAACTGGATCTTCATCAAATTGACCCTGAAATGCATGATGCTCTCCAGAATTTGCAGCATTGAAACCACCACGGATTCTGGCAGCTTCAATCAACAGATCATGTATTATCATTTCAGTGGTCTTGGTGGTAATTCCCCTAAGGTACCAGGAAATGGGTGGAGGTGGGACTATGGCTGGCTGGATTAATTGTTCCAAGATCACGTTCGACCCAATCCTTCCTTTGCCTCCAGTACATGAATAGTAGTCTGCCAATGTCTTAGGCTTGAATGGCAAGCACATTTTCTCATCAACGAATGCCGGTCCTACTCTCCAGCAACCTTCAAATTTTTTCATGAACCCTGTTTTGATTTGCTTGAACTTCATCTGCAAAACAGACACCCATCAGATACAGGAGAGTTGTGCTTCCCTTTGCATGACTTCATATTTATTTAATTGTGCTTCAATACGAGTTTCCCGTGTAATTTATACAAAGAGACAGATCGTCCTCTGATGTAGGTTATGAGATATTAAACTTGAGAGAACATAGAACTTCATTAACAACCCTAGTGTCAACTGTCAAGTAAGTCCATACCGAGTGATCTTGTCTGTTCTGATCGACTAAAAGATGAACTGAAATGGTCCCTGACCACCAAAGAAATTTCCATAAAGCTGCTTGTTCCAATTCAACCACCTGCCTCAGACCTTCGTCGATTAAAACTTTTCTGGATACCACTTCCTGAGCAAGCAATGTTCTAGAGTCAAAAGATATAATCTTAACGACAAGATAATATTTGCTTAAGAGGAATTATTTATGGAAACAAACACAGCTCATGAGATAAATAGAACCACATCCCTTGAACATCAATTTTTTAAAGCAAAAAACAAATATTCAGTCACCTACTAAGTTCCCACCCTAGGTTTCACAAATTGAACTGAGAGAACTAAAGGATGAAAGAATACTACCTACCTTAATATTCTTGAAAATCCTCTTATTATCAGGGTTAGTCACAATATTATACACTTCATCCGGGGGTAACCCAACATTGACTTTCACATTCAGTAAGCTGAGAGAACCTTTTGGTACAGTGACCTGCAAAGATTAGGATCAGCATTGAAATATTAGTGTCCAAAAAAGATCCCCATTTTCCCCCACAAAGATAATTTTAGAAGAGAGATTAGACGTCGGACATACAACGTCATTGGACAACATTAGGTAATAAATGTTCTGAATAAAAGCTTTTCTACTGAACATATGTTCTTGGCATTATAAAACAACAAACCAAACATACATCATACTTCACTCCTGTATAAATCCCAAGTGGAAGGAACAAGTCGTTGAGCTTTGAACCAATATATGAATAGGCCAACAATGTGTAACCAAAGAAGAGACAGAGAATGACTGATACTGATCTTTTAATGAGATTTTGAATGATCTAAAGTAAAAGATTAAAATACCATATTCTCTTTACTGAATTTATCTCAATAAAACTGTCCTTTTCTAAAGAAATAATTTAAGGGGCCAAACCACCCTAAGAAAGTATTCCATTTGGGAAAGCATGCATTTCATTCTTGACTCTTCCTCACCTTTATTTCTGGAGGTTGATCAACCCATGAAGGATTTTCTTTCCAAGCTTGCAACTGCTTCTCCAGGTCGATCTTATAAGCACCACATAACTCTCTTTCCTTTCTCAGGTCAGAGCTCGTGGAGTTTGCTTCTTCCCCACCTTTAATTAGTTTGTTAAGCTGTGACTGACTCAGTGTAAGGTTTTCATTAGTTTCTCCAACAGCCCAGCAGAATCACAAAAATTAAAATTATACTTCAAGTAAGACGACTAACCAGACTATTCTGAAACTTGTGAGGAAGCTGCACAAAGAATGTACGAAATGCTGGATCAAAAGCCTTGGCACCTCCATTTTTCGTGCTCTTATGAATTCCAGTATCTTTTGACTCACCCATTGAAGTCTTCTGTAAAAAGTATATGAGGTGCTTGCCAAAACACTGTTTCTTAATGCAAAAAGGATATTCCAATAAGAAGCACCAAGGGCAAACCAGACAAGTTACAAGATAGATAAGCTAATGCTATCCAAAAAATTCCTATCAGAACTCCAAAGTTTAACAGTGCTAAGCCAACTATCCATAAAGTAATCAACAGAAGTTTCTTCTTCAGTTTTCTATTCTTAGGAAGTACTTCCGATCCCTCCTCGAATCCATTTTTCTTTCCAATCTCCACCACTAAGAGAACCAACAACCCCAACTTGCATGTATTGAACAAATATAGTATAATCTAACAAGAAAAATTTACATATGTGCATTTGAAATACAATTAGCCCTCCAACTAAAAGATTTATAAGGCCAAGCTAAAATCTTGAATAGGTGAAGATGAAAAAAGGTCATTCAAAATAGAACTGAGCTAATGACAACATTGGCTAGGAGGAATGAAACAAATCTAGCCCTACAATATAAGAACACGATGTACAATCAAGATTTCTTGTGTTTATTTTGTGGCCCAATGGTAGAGTTGCAGACAAACATGTGGACTAGTGGTAGAGTTGCAAGGATGTAACCTATAGGTCACAAGTTCAATTCCTGTAAACAGACTCTCCACATATTATGTTGGAGTAAAGTCTGCGTACATTATGCCTACAAGAGTCTTGTGAATAATAGTTGTTTTACAGGTGAACATGTGATCAAGTAGTAGAGTTGGAGTGGTGCAACCTAGAGATCATAGGTTCAATTCCTAGAACAATCTTTCCACATATTATTTATGGGTAAGATCTGCATACATTCTATCTGTCCCCAACCCCCTTCGATCTCGCCCATTGGGGGAGTCTCGTACACGGAGTTGTTTACTTACCTACTTACTACGTTGATGCTCATATGCCATTCTTGCACTCAGGTCCTGACTAGTTCAAAGACAGAACTTTTCTATCCATCAGCAACAGAGGAACACACCAAACGACCATTCACTATGCTCTATATCTCTATGGTTATTAAGACATGGTTTCTTATACATCCAGTTCACAAAATAGATGGAGGTGAGCTCAAGAACACATAACACAGTGGTAGGGCAATCCCCCAAGGATCTTACGATCCTGGGTTCTATTTCTACGGGAGGGAGGAGTGGGGATCGCAATAGCTGTATGTAGTTCAGTCATTAACCTTCCATAAGAAAGAATAACCCAACAACTGCCACAAAGAATTAAGCAAGAAAAATTATTCAATGCACAAAGCAGTAATCCTGCGCCCATGATACCAGTGTTCAATTCACACCTCCAGCTACAAAACCCAAATAAATTTGAGGCACTAAGCACGAGACAAATCAGGTCCACAAAAAAAGAAATCATAAGCCAAGCATCGACAATCACTGACTACAATGAAAGTGTAAAAAATTGGTGAAGAAGAAAGCAGGACAGCAGGATCTTCAATTGCAGCATAAGACTTAACCGGGAATGTTGAAAAGGCATACCTGAGAGTAATCCACAGTGCGGATCTATCTTTGGAGGAATATTCATTCCACCCACCATGGATTATCAAATAAAAGTGAGACCGTAAATGCTGAATCATCCAAGTTCGGAGTACTTTCTAGAGTTCTTTCCTACTTTTCTTTGGTCTGGCAGAGCACGTGACGCTCGTGATGGTACATGCACAGACGCAAAGGGGTTTTGACTTTTTGACTCAGTAATTTACTAATTTTGGCTTTGGGAAACCAATACAACGCAGCCGATCTCAGGGGCCCCGTGTGACGCTACTCCACGTGGAGAAATTTGCGCCCGTAATCTTGTCAAATCCATTATTTTAGTATTCTTTTAATAAAATTATTTATGTGTTTTTCAATGCACACAAATAAGATATTCTCCGCTCTGCACTATGACATGCATGGATTTGTTCCTCCAAACCCAACGCCTCAACGTCTCATTTAAACTCGGAAAATCAGTCTAATACAAAGTCTTATTGTATTAGGTTATAGGAATTCCTTATCTATTAACCTCTCATTCATTTCTTAATCAATGTGTATCTCAACACCATTCTCCAGCACTCCAAATCAGGCTAATGCGATTCCACTGGAGGATCCATACAAATTAATACTGATTCAAACCACCTGACAGACGTATCAGAAGAGGCTTCAAGAGGAGGCATGTTAAAACATAAAGACCTTGCAATGAAGAAATGCACCACTGAAGTTTAAAGAGGAAACTATAACCAAAACCTACACAATACCATAACCAAGATGATATTCAACATGTTCAAGCCCGAAATGCAACTGCCTTTATTACTAGACCAGTGGAGCTGTGGAGGTAGGGAGAACCTCGTCGCACGCAGAAGCCTTGTATAATAATGCAGGTGGAAGTTTAATACACGCAAGTCCACTTATAGATCTGATAAAAGATAGTAGCTAACAAGATAGGAGGCTCACCAAGCTCGGAGCATTATTGTATCATTCATGAATACATACTATAACTAAGAACCACGACTGTAGATGAAGATAAAAAGTTCAACTTCTCAAGGCTTGTAGCAGACCGCTCCGTCACATATCCACTCTTCTTTCTGACTTTGCTCCTTCTGTGCATCATTTTTGGTTCCTTTATCTTCCAAAGCACACTCGGGATGAAGATCAAAGTCACACTCATCGCAGTTGAATGACCATACATGTCCATCTTTACCACAGCCATCACATGTATAAACTTTACGGCGGGTAAGCACAAGCTCGTGCTCTTTATGAAGCACATGGTAAACCTTCTCAGGCCACCCCTTCACCATCTCCTTCTGTTCCTTTTCAATCTCCTTTAAACGCTCATCAGTGAAAGGATAAGCATCAGCCGCATGCTCCATAATGAGATTTCTGGCGTCTGTTGTCAGAGTCTTGCCAGAAGGTCCAATAGCTACAAGCATGGGGATGCCATGGACTTTGAAACGGCGAGACAAAGTTGCCTTCCTCTCATCACCAAAGGGTAGCGCCAACCATGGCATTTCTGAAAAGTATTCATCAAAAGCAGCCTGGTCCCTGTCACTTGAGATGAAAATAATTTCAAACGCAGCATCCTTTTCCTTAATCTTGTTGTATGCTTCAATAAGAGTAGGCAGAAATGCACGGCATGGTGGACACCAATGTGCTGAAAAATAAAGGAGGATGTTCTTCCCCACCAGATCAGCCACCTTAACCTGAAGAAGCAATGTTTTTATTGTCAATAGCTAGAGGCAATTTTTCCTGCCACATTTCTGAATACAAAAGTATTCTACTTTGTTAACGCAGGGGCATAAGAATATGATGGAAACATCTACAAGGAAATCAGCAGGGACACATCTATGATGAGATCTATCAGATGGCAAACGTTAAATACCTAACAGAGACTATAAAGGAGTTGCCAGTTTCCAAGAAGTCAAAATTTTACCTTGGCACCATCCTTCCCAATAATGAAATCCCGGTCATCTGATACCAAAATTGACTCCAGGGTTTGAGCTTCTTCTCTTTCTTTCTCTATCTCTGCAAGCTCTGCAAACTTCTCTGGGGTAAACGGATATGCCTGAATTCCATGTTCTTCAATGGCTTCAGCAGCATTCAGATGGAGAGTTTTTCCATCTGGTCCAATAATAACCACAGAGGGAACAGTAGAAAGCTCAAAGTGTCTGACCAACTTCTCACATCTCTTGTCCTTGAAGGGCAATGCCAACCAAGGCATGCTTTCAAGGCATCCTTCGAAGGATTCGTCATCGTCATCAAGTAATACCAACACAATTTCAAATTTCTCTCCCTTGGCTTTCAATTTCTCATAAACCTGAGCAAGCTTTGGAGTAAAATCAGAACAAGATTCGTATGTAGACAATGAGAAATACAGGCCTACTGTCTTCCCTTCAAGTTCAGAGACTGGTATCTAGCATATAATGAAGAACAAAAGTTAGTATTTTACCCCAGACTAGATTAAAGGAATAAATTGTCATTCAAATAGGAAGGCACTGGCATTGAACTTGCCTTCTTTCCATCACATGAAATTACAAAGTCAAGTGAGCGGAAGACGAGGATGGATCTTAAAGACTGATCCCTCCTTCCTGCTTCTTCTTGCTCCTTTATTTCGTTGATTTTTTCTGGTGTAAAAGGGTACCCTTCAACTCCATATTCACGAATAATCTCAACCCCACTGTCACTCAAAACTCTACCATTTTCATCAAGGATCACAAGATGGGGAATTCCCATCACTTTGAACAGCTCATCTAACTTTTCACGTGTGTCTGAATCAGAAAATGGGATTGCAAGCCATGGCATCTTGGAAAAGTACTCATTGAATGACTCATCATCTTCATCCCCAGAGACAAAAATGATTTCAAAATCACCCTTGGAAGCTAGTTCCTTGTATACTTCCATCAAAATCGGTGTGAATCGGCGACATGGGCCGCACCATGATGCTGAAAAATAGAGCGCGATCTTCTTCCCCTTCAAGCTGTCAATCTTAACCTGTAAAATACAATTCTTTTTCAAACATGGATTAAGTAAAACATAAATATTCATTCAGTAATTCATAATATAAATAATTGGCATATGTTTATCCAGGAATTGTCAATCTCACATCCGTTAGGTGTAAGCCACCGAAGTGGTTTATAAGTGAAGATCCAGTCCCTCTCAACCAAGAGGGCCCTTTTAAGGACAAAACCATGCGGGCCTAAAACACAAAATGGACAAAACCTCTTCGAGTTGTTTAGGTTGGATTTATGTGGTGCTCTCACGAGTATCCGAATTTATAACACGAACACACTGATAGAATATCGAAACAAATGCAACTTTCTCAGATCCTAATACTTGAATCAGCAAATTCTCTAAACTAAGTAACTGGCTCCAAGAAATATACCACTCCTACTCCATCAACTCCACCTTCAATGTGAAGGAACCCCACAAAAATTATGCATCTGTTGATGACATGAGGTTATGTGGCCCTGGCCGCCATCAACATAGAGGTTGAACCTCCGTGTCTTAAACCCTTGACCTCAATGGTGTGGGGGAGAGACACTACCACTACACCAGCTCAACAGCATCTCCATCACAATTCATTGGCATACAACTCACAACACGCATAAACAAATTAAGGATGCTTATTTCCAAATATTTCATCAGATCAGACTTATAAAAGGTGACCTGGTTGAATTGAGTAGACCACACTCAACTTAAAGTGCCTAAACTTTTCAGCGCATATAAGTACTCAATTCTGGTGAATGGGCTTTTTTGAACAACAATTAATCCCAATACATTGAAAAACAAAAATCCCTTGTAGTAAATATATCGTCGATAAACTCAAGTTCTTCTTAGTACCATTCAGAAAAAGAAAAAATAAAATCTGCTCAGAGAAGAAACCATCGTCGTGGAAGGGTCGGCAAGAAATTCCGTACTAGACCCAAAGAAATCGATAAGCAAATAATCGAGAGATCGAAAAGTTACCTGATCACCGTCGTTACGAACAAGAAAGTCTCGTTCAGAAGAAGACAGTAGCGACTGAAAATCGTGAGCATTGCTGTTCATCATCTCAGTATCTGCCATTGTCGTTGATCTGTGGTATATCTATCGGTTTCAGCTCTGTAAGGTAGCAAATCAAGAAAAGTCCTGGTTCAGACTTTATAGTACTGGTCTAACGGTGTCTTCTAATTGGTTTCTGGAATTTGATTGGGGAGTGGGGACTAAGAAAAGAATAGAATCAAAAAGTCATAGGTCTCTCCGCTGCAAAACGACGCCAGGTTCAAAAAGTTGGAAAAGACAACTCCCACATGGAATTCCGTACAATTTTTTAGTCCATGAAGCCCGAATATTCCAAAATGCCCTTCGTAATCGTATAGTCGTATTCTCCCCCAATCTTCCCGTTCTCATCAAAAATATCGAACAAGTAAACCTCCACTCCGACCGCCGACCTCTTCGGAGTCCCGAAGTTCCCCGCTTCGCATCTCACTACAACCGAAATACACGCCAACTAATTACCCACACTCGCCGCCGCGCCACCAGACGTCGGCCACTCTGTTTTAAATAGCTAATGTAAGGATACAAATTAACCATGAAGTTCGATCTACTTTCCCGTAGAAACTGTAATATAGGAATAGAAACTGTAATATAGGAATCAGAGTAGGTTTAATTGAAGGATCAAATGTGGATGGAGGATAAGAAGTAACGATGATGGACGCTGCTTGCGGTGATGATAATTTGATTGTGTTTGCCAAGTTCAGAATCAACAGAGCTTGGTAGAGATTTTTGATGGCGGGGAGTAGGTGAGGAGTGTAGACCGGATCTTTGAGGGAGATTCGTTTCCAACAGCGATGTAGCCGATTTGATTTGCAGGAATGTGAAAGGATATATTAGATTGGAGCCATTAAATGGAGGGAGTGGGGTTACCGGAGGCTAGGGCTTGGAGGATGTCGTTTGGTATGCCGATTGTGAGGCTGATTCCGGTACCTGCGAAGGACTGAGATGCGTTGCTGTCAATGTCAAACATACGAACGTTGGATTGGAGGATGGATACGACGGTGGATGGTGATGGGAGGTTGTTGGCCCCGCGGCCGTAACATATTCCGAAAGGTGCGCCATCTGCAGTAAGAAATAATTGTTTAGTTAAATTATTATTTATTTACGAGTCAAGTGGCCCAAGCTTGTAGCCGGATCAGAGACTGCACATTGATGGGCTTATGGCCCATAGGGTCCTAGCCCTGGCCTCTCCCAGCCTCTATTACTCATTGGTGAGTTTGGTTCGAATGGGTCTAATAGAAGCCAAGAGGCCCAAGACCCGAGTTGACACGATCTGATTTGAAGCTCGAGTGTGTGTGGCACCTCCTTCATGAGAGAGTGGCAAAGTATATTTAGGCATATATATATATGCATACATATATAACGATATGATGCTTATGAAGCAGTTACGGGTAGTTTTCGCTGAAAGCTTTTGAACATTCAGTATCGTCAGTCAAAACCGCCTCTCTTTCTCTCTCTCTCCCCCCCTCTCTGCAGCTACAGGTATAAAATTCCAGTCTGTCAGAGATATGCTACTGATTAAGATGCTATGGTATCCTCTCCTCCCCCTCCCCCACTGTGTCAAAAGCAAAAGAAGTTGGTTAGCATTGTCGTGCACTAGCATGTGCTTCAATATTTCATAGAGAGACTGTTCTATAAAGGGGGAGACGACACCGAAGGGATCTTTATTAGCATAAAAAAAAGCCTGGACTGTAGAGAGAGAGGTTTTTGTTGATAGTTGGGGAACATGAGGGGATTGGAGAGGGCAGTCGAGTGGCTTAGACCATTTGTTGATCCCAGTGCTTGGGACTACATTGTTGTCTGGAAACTGGGTGATGACCCTTCAAGGTTCTTATTATGAACAACTGGTGTTCCATGAAGTAAAATAGGGGTCTTGATCTTGTTAATTGTGCTTGTGCTGACAATTATTTGTTTGTTTTTTTAGGTTTATTGAATGGGTGGGTTGTTGCTGTGGAGGTGTTTGTGTTAATGTCAAAGAGGAAAAAAAGGAAGAAGAGCAGCATTTGGTTCCACTTTGCAGGGATGCCTACATTCAGCACCCAATAAGGACCAGAGCTTGTGAGGCGCTTGCCCATTTTCCTTCTTTCATGTCTCTCTATTCTGGGTACACTCTCTGTCTCTCTCTTTCTCTCTGCCCACAAACTTAGGAAATCTGACATCCATGCGAACATGACACTAGGATTCATGGAGAGGTGGTGATATCAGCTCAAACAAGGTGGCTTAACTTTGCGGATGCGTCGGATACTCAACCTGCAAATGTAGGCATTTCAGTCTCTCCTCATTATCATCTCTCTTTGTGAGTTTATAGAACGGAACTTTTTTGCATTCAAATGTTTGTTGAGGAGATGGGAAATAGGAGGGACATAAATTTACAGAGAGAGAGAAATTTTAGTTCAATACTTTACTTCCTGCAGAGAATGTAATGTCACCAGATTTGTAGGAGGTGCTGAAATTCTCAGTTAAGAGGAAGCCTTCCCTTCATAGACTCCATCTAATTGGAAAAAAATCTGATTATGTTGTGGCTCTTTTTTCATATTGTCATTTTCTCAGCAACGATACAGAGATTAGAGTACTCATATGGAGATTGAGGTTGATCGTATAATCTGTGTTCAGCACTTGAGAGCATGGCCAGATAAGGCCATTAGTGTTATTGGCGTCCTATACATGGTTATCAGTTTGGGATTATCCATGCACTTGATTTATATTGCTAAAACACATTTTAAAGATCTTTGGTTCTGGATCACTCATATACTCCACTTTGGGATTATTCTAGGGCCAGAATTGTGTACATGTAATTGAAAATCTGTTGAGCAATCAATTAATTTCTTCAAAGTTTATTCATGAAACCGGTGATAAAACATCTCCATCATCCATGGTTACTAGTATCCGTAAAAGGACACTGATTTGACATGCATTTTATCCTTTTCTAACATTGTTGCTTACTTGCTTCCTTCAACATACATTCCTGACTAGATAAATTTGATATTGATAGAAATCAATTGGAACCCAAGTACTGATTCCAGTTATAGGAGGTCTATTTGAGCTCTTTGCTGCAAAGAATGTAAGATTTGTCTGGTTTAATTACAAAATTATAGTTGTGTTAGAGATACCATCATCAAATTATGATATGGATTCTATATTTTCAGATTCCAGAAGATCATAAAACCATAGAGTTAATTACAACTCAATGTGATGGATTCCTAGAAAAAGAAGCTGCTGGTTTGCAGAGTGATACTGGATTGAGCTTCAGACATCAGCTTGATCTACTGCGTGAAGAGGCTCTGAAGAACTTTACACCTCTTCACTTGTTCAGTTTCATTCCCAACATACAATTCCCAACCCCCTCAAACCAATCTAGCATCCCCCTTAGTTTGGAAGGATCATGGAGCAGTTCCAATGCTTCATACAAGCATCCATCACTGGATTTAGATTCGGATTACTTTTCTTCAGATCAGCCATTGAAACAGTCAACTGGCAAATCCTATGGCACTAGAAAACGAAAGTACGGTGGGAACTTATTGAAGCAACAATCCAAACTGATTCCAAATGTGTCTGACAAAGTTGCAAAAGATAAAGCTCAATTGACTAAGAGGCCAGAAAGAGATGACTACCAATCCAAGAATCTTGTCACAGAGAGAAAGAGGAGGCGTAGAATTCAAGAAGGGCTCTTCACCCTGCGTTCACTAGTCCCCAATATATCCAAGGTTGAGCTATTAATATTTGTCAAATGTAGATTATCTAATTTATGGTAATAATGTTGCCTTTGTTTTCATTCTTTGATGAATTTCGCTAGATGGATAAAACTGCTATTCTTGGAGATGCAATTGAATATATAAAAGAGTTGCAGAAAGAAGTGAAGAAACTTGAGGAAGAGCTGAGGGAAACTGAAGATGAAGAATATTGCCAAAAGGACAGTTCACATTTGAAGACTTTGGAGTTAGATGGTGTACCTGAAGTCACCAGATGCTTGCCTCCTACTGAGCACAGCCAACGTTCCTCTGGCATCAGTGAACAGAAAAAGATGGAGGTACTAAGGAATTAGGATGACCTCCCGTTTACCCATTTTCATCGAGAGGACTTCCAAGTTCCAATCCCTTTCCATCTCTACATAAGAGCCATGTGTGATGCTATCTGAACAGCCTTGAAGAGGTACTTTATTTTATCTATTCATTGACTGTTTTCGTAGGTACGAGTTGAAGTGAACCAGATTGGCAGAAGAGATTTCCTAATTAAGTTACTCTGGGAACATAAAAGAGGTGGCTTCCGAAAGTTGATGGAGACTATATATTCTTTAGGGCTTCAAGTTGTTGATATCAATATTACCACTTTCAATGGAAATGTCCTGAACATTCTCAGGGTTGAGGTAAGATTGACTTATAAACTATTTATAACTGGAACTATGGGAAGATTGTTTTGATGGTCGGCTGAAGTAATCAGAGAAATGCATTTGGTGTGCTAAGACCAATATTTCTTGTTCAATATCAAAGTGGACCTCAGTATAAAGGAAGACAATATTTTTTTTCATAAATGCAATCATTTTTACCATAAGATAATGGTTTATATTTCTCTTCTATAAGATAGTTGAATGATTCTCTCACGTATTCCAACCTGATATTGTCTTCATTCTGTCAGGCATGTAAGGGCATCCAATCGAAGAAACTGCAAGATACATTGATCAAGCTAACTGACCATCAAATTTAGAAAGTGACAATGTCCAAAGGAGAAGGCAATTGAGAAGTTTTTGTGGTTTCAGCCTAAAAAGGTCATAACTGACTGAGACGGTTGGTGGCTTGTGCAGCTGTCAATTTTCACTTTGGCTTACATGTAATCCAAATGTTGTTTTTAATATCATATTTGTCTTCTGAGGAACCAATTTTTACTACTGCATGCTGTCTTGTATTTTGCTATTCTCACTTCTTAAAGGAACAGAGTAAAACAAACTTCTTATCAGTCCTTGTTGAATCCATTTCCCATCTCTCCTTATCTTACTCTGATTAGAAGCCATGCACTGCACTCTCACAATTTCACTCTTGAGCATCGCTTTCAGAATTCGTATGAGCTAAGAGTTGTTATACCCACAAGCAAATGACACAATCATATTGTTACAGTTCTGAAATAGTAACATTATAATGTTACTGTCTCCGTACTGTATATTTCCATGTGTGTGTCATTAAAGGATATGTATCTAATATATCTCTGCAAAGATGGTAATTCAATTAAGATAAGCATTAACAGCTGCGAGATATACTCATAAAAGAACTTCCACTTTTGGAGCAATTCACTAGTTTTCCTTTCATTTATAATGTTTCCCCCATAAATGAGGTCTCATACATCAACCACAAAGCATACAAGGCACAAATCAACAAATCTTTCACCAGAGGTAGCAGAGATGATAAGCTTTCATAACTTCCATGTCCTCTTTCTTGGTTTCCTTGTCTTTTCAGGTTTTTCTTTAACTCCTTTAATGTTTTTCTCACCATATATCATCAATCACGAAATTCAGAAAATCTGTTTATATATTCAGTAAAAATATTTTGTTTCTGTAGTTACATGGATGGTGGCTGAAACAGATGCACAGGTAGAGAGGGTATGTCTGCAACTTATCGTTGCTAGTAAATTCTGCGATGTCACAGGATGTACCAGTGACTGCATCCACAAAGTTTATCCGACCGCAACGGGTGAATGCATTTCCCCTGAAAATAAATACTGCCAGTGTACTCATCCATGCCCATGTCCATGTTTATCTCCTTGAGTTTCTGTATAATTCATGTATTGGAGCTACAAAACACTTAATAAGTAGCAAAATACACCCCTTTTCTTTTTTAACCATTTCTTTTTTTTTTTTCCCTGTGCTTTGCTAGTAGTATATACACGATTACATTAAATTATGAAGTTCTACTGGGTTTAACTTCGCCTAGCTCTGGAATGGTAGACTGGTAGTCATTAAATCGATTTGGGCCTTCGTGTTTGAGGCTTAAATAAAAACCCAATTAAAGTCAGGCCCAATCTCAAGTCTCCACAAAATGGAGGCCAAAATATAACCACTGGCATTTTTTGGTCAACTGGGGTAGCATTTTTTTGTCGCTTAAGGAGGACTGTAATCATTGGTGGTGAAGCAGAACTGCACCCTATTATATCAATAGGAATTTGAACCCTAAAGCCTATGGAAAGTGCAAAAAGCATGGAATATACTTAAGGGGTTCAATTGGTAATCTTGAGATTAAACTGATACTGTCTGTAATTCTATATGAAAAATGCTTTCAAGGGTGTGATCTGCATGAAATTATATTTAATAAGATTGCAAAGGAAGCAGAGAAGGTGTGAGGCAACCACATCTTGAAGAAAAAAAGAAAGAATATATATATATATATATATATGTATGTATAGGTGGATCACACAGTTAGCACAAACATTTATAAGTTAAAACAAAACTCTGTTGGGACTTGGGACAATTCTGGGGAGGCTTTTTTAATACATCTTATCAATTTGTACCAAATGGTGTTTTGGAAAGTGGTCAACTTGTACTGGAAATAATTTCAAATATGTAGCACTGGGTGTTTGTTTGTGGACCAACTCTACCACCACCATGTTTGTCACTGCAGGAATAAAAAAAAAAAACCCAATCCTTAACATTATCATACACTCAAGAAATAGTGAAAGGACCACTCATTTAGGTGCCAATGGAAGAGCAAAAAAGAACAAAACTGATGATGTATATATATACACACACACATGGGTATATTGTGTGACGATCGATCGACGTCACCATGTATATGTGGTAGCCAACTTGGCTGTTTCTGGAAGGAGAGCAGAGTTCATGTGGCTCTCAATGATGGTTACTTCCATGATTGATCTCCCAATGTTTTCGAGTTGTAACGATTTTTGGTTGGCTCGTAGTTATTACAAGTTTTGTTTTCTTGTCTACTTCATTTCTGGTACAATAGAAAGTTGTCTGTTCTTCATTGTCTTACCACTGTCAAGCTACAGCACTTCGCATTCCATTTTAGAGTTCTGATTAACTCCATTCAACAGCAAATTAAAACAATTTTGACAGCTTCATTAGCAGCTTAGATTGATCGGTCTATACGATTATTTCAACAACTATGGCTTGGATCTTCTGTTCTGATGCATGTGCTTTTCAATCTCTACTCAACTTGCTGATATTTTGGTCCTCATAATAATCATAACAATGAACTAATTTGGAGCCTGCTAAGACTTGCTCGATTATTTGCATGCGTGCGCCTTTTGAGCATCGCAAACTTCTCCTTTGTCGTTGATAGATTAGTCATCCTTTTCTTGAAGGATTGTCTTCGTTCGCGCGCTTGAACATAAATGAATATCAGGAATGCAGAATTGGACTCTTGGGATTTCTGGTTTATCACTATCAGTATTGAGTTCCTCCTTATGCAAGTCCACTATTTGGAGTTACTTTACTTAGGCTACTGTTGGTCATGTTCTGTTGTGTGTATGAACTGAAAATCTGATCCATTTTTATGTAAAAACCAGATTCCGAGATGGGGTCAATTTTCATTTCTCTATCATAGTATAAAATCCGCGACAGCTAACTGAACATCAAAAGGATTCAAGAGGTGAACCCTGTAACTAGTCATTGGAGTATGAAAACACACACCTTTTTTCCTTACGTTCAAGCACCCTCTTTGTATAAGATGGAAACAAAAACCTTGATATAATGGACAGGAATCCGAGAATATAATCGAATGCCATTACATCAAAGCTGTCGTCGTTGGTCACTCAATAATATGGATTAATTACTTAGTACTCTACTTTGATGAGTTTCTGTTGTACTAAATTACCTGTTCTGAATTTTTCCTTCTAGTAGGGCCATGTTCAATGGGAAATCGTAGTTAGCTGGATTGATCGATTGTTGCATATGTTGGCCTTAACCTGTATGTTAATACAAATATACAATGGCATGTATCTTTTGTTCTGCAACATGAATAGTTAGAATTAATTGGTTCTCCTGCAACATTTCAACATACTTGTAATGTTCAATTTGATGAAAGCGCGCAGAGGGCCTTCGATCATGTGCTGGTTCAGAGACATGGCATTTCTCTCCATCCCTGGCAAGCCATCGCGAAACCATCATAGCAACGATCGTTGGAGCCTACTGAGAGCATGCTGTTCTGTTAATGGAATGCCTAGTGCTTGCTCTTTTTTCATGTGCTTTACTTGTTGCAGTACTTGAGTGTTGTATTTGTTTGGGTCTGCATAAAGTTTTCTTTCATATTTTGATGGCATGATTTGATTCTTTGCTGCTAAGTTACTCAACTTCTCTTGAACCAGTAATGCAGAAATTTTATTTTATTTTTATTAAGAACAATGCAGTGATTTCTGATTTTTTAAGGTTCTGCTTCATGAGATAAAGCTGAAGGATAATTCTAAATCTGCAATCAAATGCAGAAGCCATCATAAACTAAACTTACACAGAGATTCTGCAGCAAAGAAAAAGTCTTAATTTTCCGGTGAGCAACTAAATGGGTTCCATGTTATCGAAAAAGAAGTGTTAATTCAATATCATAATGTAGTAATAGTAGGAGTAGTTGGTGGAATCTATATTTTAACCATTAAAAACTTGCCTAATATGGATGATAATGAGTTGTCTTTTGTTTTTCCATGCTAGAACATGTTATAGCAAATGATGTTAGGAATCAAGAAGAGACTAATCGAAACTCCGCGATCGATCCGGATCAAGAAATCTGTGTTTTTCTTTTTTCTTTCTGTGGAACAACTGGTTTTTTGTTTACAGAAACTGGTAGGAGCAGCAAAAATTTCCACATTTTTGGGACAAATATTATATTTTACTTCCAGTTCCAGCATTAAGAATCTTCCACACAAGTTCTACTACAAAAGAAGGAAACAGACATTCATAATCGACACAAATAGCTTCCTCACTCACGTTACATCAAACACTTTTACATCAAAGTCAATTATATTATAATCAAAACTGGGGCTTCATGTGATATGTGCAGAAATTGAAAGGTAGGAGTGATTTTTTTTTTAACCGAAGTATACCATACAAGTTTGCCCTTTGGACATTCGTTATGGATTAAAGAGGTATTAAGTTGAATTGTCACTGAGAGCAATACCCTTATGATCATACGCTACATCGTTTCATGAGCTGTATAATCTATTTTTTTTGCCTGAAAATCCATGCAAGAGTAGTTGAAGGTCAAATAAAATGGACTGGAATTAGACTGAACATAACATGAAGATCCACCGACTCTACAAATCTACACATGCTGGTTTTTTTTTTTGGTGTGGGTGTGAGTGACATTGAAATTATTAAAGTAGTACTACTGTCATAATGATATTGTCTCAATGGAACATAAATTGATGACAGTCTAGCAAATGTGGACCAGATTTAGCAAGAAAAATAAAAAAAAAAAAAAGCAGGCTTGACTATATGATCGACTACACACCCACCCACACACATATATATATACATACACTTATTCTCAATATTTAATTTTTGAATAGTTTGTTTAAAATTGAGAATTAATGTTCTTCCATTTCATTAAATGTATAGGCATGTATATAACTTATATATTGACAGCTATAAAGATAAGCTACTAAGGAATTTATTTGTTAGCCAAATCTTTAGACTTGACTTAAAACCCCCAATTAAATTCTTGATAAGCGGTTAAATGTATTTTGATAAAAGCTAATGTCCCCCCTCATTTAGGACTAGTACTTTCTTAGGTTTCTATTGTCTGCTTAATAGGAAATCCTTTTTGAGTAATGTACAATAATTGTGGATTAAGTGATTGATGTGCAAAATACCCTTTATATGGAGTTTTTTTTAGTGCCCTGAATAAGGGAGCAACCAACAGGAATGTATATAATAATTTCAATTTCAGAAGAAAAAAATAAAGATAAAATAATGGGTTTTGAATTTCATTTAACAATTGAACATCTGCAGCTTTTACTGCCCATGACATGCACAACACAAGTAAAATAAAAGTAAAAAAGTAAATAAAAAAAAAAAAGTGTCTAATCTCTTGAGCTTTTTTTTTTTACCAACACCATGCTCACCTACTACACCAAGCCTTTTTGCAAAGCATGGAAGCAATCATTCATTTTCCAGACTTTTCTTTTTTGTTGGAATATATCAGAACAGTCCTTTCTTTCTTTTTGCTCCTTCAGCTTCTTCTGTTCTATTTGCTTTATCTATTTCTAGAACACTTCTTTTTTCCTCTCTTTGTTTCACTTTATCTTCTCTTTCTTGGCTCCCCCTTTTGACAGCTGAATTTTATTGCTTTCTCCTTTTTTGAACTGATTATTTACAACTTTAATTAATTAATATAATTCCTGTTTAATTATGTTCCATCCACTTTGCATATTGCAGATCTTCTTCACTTAAAGTGAGAATCTATGTTTTCACCGTCTATTTGAAACACGCGGGATCAAAAATAATTGACCTCACTTGTCATTTATCTTATCTACCTCTTTAAAAATTGAAAATGACTTATATCCCTAATATTTTTATCCATAACAGTATTACGTTGTCTAATTATATTGAATTTCGTTATTACGTTATCTAATTATATGTTATGGTTGCTTATGATTGAATTCGTTTGTTAGGTATATGTAATTCTCCGATAAAAATATAATTCGCATTAGATTTTAAAAATGCGCGTAGGATACAGAGCAAAGCAGTGCAGGCTCCCACAGGCTCCATTGTCAAAGCTCATTGACTCAAGCACTCAACACACCCAGATTTCAAACTTGAAAATCCAAAACGCCCTTTCAGTTTCAGGCCCAATCTTCTCTCACTCTCTCTCCCTCTTTAAAAAGAAAATAAAAACAAAATCTTGTTATATATATATATATATATACACACACGCACAAAACCAACAAACGCACCAACATTCTCCACAAATTTTTTTGCTGGATCGAAATCCACACACCCATGAACCTCGTCATCCTCCTCTGTCTCTGCTTTCTCTCATTTTTTAGTAATGTAAGCCAACTCTCTCTCCCTCTCTCTATCTCTGTTTGTCTCTGAAGCTCTAAAAGGGATTATTAATGCTGATATTGTGAAATTAATTGTTGTTTTTGGGGCAATGCAGGTGAATCTTATCGCCGGAGCAGGCAGCGATGCAGCCGGAGAGAACCCATTCTCGCCGAAGGCCTATCTGATCCGGTATTGGAGCAGGGAGATCCACAACAATCTCCCTCAGCCCAATTTTCTCCTATCCAAGGCGTCTCCTTTGAACAGTGTTGATGCTGTTAATTTTGCCAGGCTTGCTGCTCAGAACTCGCTCTCAACTCACCTCCCCTCCTTCTGCGCCTCTGCTAAGCTGTTTTGCTTCCCTGATTTGGCTAATAGTTTGGAAAAGCATGACACTGACTCCAACTTCGCGTCTTATCTTAATCGAAATTTCACGAACTATGGCACTGAGAGACTCGGGGGAGTAGATTCCTTCAAGAACTACTCCGACGGCGACAATCTCCCTGTTGATTCGTTCAGAAGGTACAGCCGCGACTCGGCGGGTCACAAGGACAAGTTTGCCAATTACGGATCTAACGGCAACGTCGTCGACCAGAGCTTCCTGACCTATGCTGCCGGAGCCACCGGCGGCGATGGGGAGTTCAAGAATTACAATCCGCAAGTCAATGTGCCTAATCTCCGATTCACTTCCTATGCCGACGATGCCAATGGCAGGGCCCATTCCTTCGCGAGTTACACAGACCAAACTAACTCGGGGAGCGAGACCTTCACCAGTTATGGCAAGAACGCAAATGGGTCCCCAAATGAATTCTCTAGCTACGGCAAGGATTCCAATGTCATCAATTCCAATTTCAATAATTATGGCGAGAAGGGAAATGTGAACAATGATTCCTTCACATCATATGGGTTCAATGGAAATGTCCCCGAGAACAATTTCAAGAATTATGGAGCGGAAGCTAATGCCGGCAGTGCAAGCTTCAGCAGCTACAGAGACCAATCCAATGTCGGCGACGATACGTTTCAATCGTACGGGAAGAAATCCAATTCCCAGAAAATCAATTTTGCTAATTATGGAAAATCGTTCAACGAAGGTACAGACAAGTTCACTGGCTACGGTGAGGGAGCGAAAGGGCAGGTTATAGGCTTCAAGATCTATGGAGTCAACAACACTTTCAAGGAGTACACCAACAAGAAGGCAATGGCGTTCACACAATACAGTGATGCCAATTCCAAACAATCAGCAAAGAAGCTGAGTGGGAGTTTGGTCAATAAGTGGGTGGAACGGGGCAAATTCTTCAGAGAATCGATGCTCAAAGAGGGCACCTTGATGCCGATGCCGGACATTACAGATAAGATGCCGAAGAGGTCGTTTTTGCCCCGGACAATTATCTCAAAACTACCATTCTCAACGTCCACGATGGGCGAAATCAAGCAAATCTTCCACGCGAGTGACAATTCTACCATGGAAACCATAATCAAAGACGCTTTGAGCGAGTGCGAGAGAGCTCCAAGCGCCGGCGAAACCAAGCGCTGCGTGGCCTCCATCGAGGACATGATCGATTTCGCGAGCTCGGTTTTGGGCCGAAACGTGGCTGTTCGCTCCACCGACAACGTCAACGGGTCAAAGCAAAAGATCCAGATCCATTCCGTCAAAGGAATCAACGGCGGTAGAGTAACCAAGTCCGTTTCCTGCCACCAGAGTCTGTACCCTTACTTGCTGTACTACTGCCATTCAGTCCCTAAAGTTCGGGTATACGAAGCGGATTTATTAGATCCAACAACGAAATCCAAGATCAACCACGGTGTTGCCATCTGTCACTTGGATACCACAGCTTGGAGCCCGACCCATGGAGCTTTCTTAGCCTTGGGTTCAAGTCCGGGCCGGATCGAGGTTTGTCACTGGATATTCGAGAACGATATGACATGGACCATTGCTGATTAGGTAGGTGCCGACCTCCAGTCATTTGGGTTGGAACCGTTGGCTAAGATAACTTAGCCACCTGCTCGAGCTCAATTTGGTCTAAATATCTAATTTATTTAAGGTTTTTTTTTTTTAATGACAAAGAATCATGAGCATTTAGCCCATGTAAATCTAGGATAGGGTACTCGGACCGACCTATTTTCCTCAAGTATCTGATAAGTCGCAGGCATGTCTACTAAGTATTATCCTGGATGGTTAATGGTTTTTATTTTTTTTTTAATTTTCATATATTAGTTTTGGAGGTTTGTTATCATTATTGTTGATTTATGGTAATAATCTCTGATTGATGGATGTTATTGTTAAACTGTTAATGTTGGCAACTTTTAAGGCTGTGCATAGTCCATATGCATGGAATTGGAGGAATTTTAGAACCCAAGAAGAAAGTAAGTATAATGTCTATATCCACATATATCAAACTAGAAGGAACAAGTGAATAAAAAAGATTAGGTGGTTGAGACTTGAGAGAGACCATCCACGTTGCGCTGCTGCGATTCGTGGCCAAGGGGCACGATACAGCTGTTATCAATGATATCATATGTTGCACTATAAAAAAATACTAATATATATATATATATACACACACATATACATATACACAACAATTCTCTTATGCGGAGACTCACAAATTATATTAACTTGCGTATATTTTTTGAGGATATAGATGAGTGAAATGATAAGTGGAGATCATTGTTTTGGGTCTAACATGTTTCAAATCAATGGTGAGATTGATGTGCGTAAATTAACATACTTGCGGGTGTTCGCATTAGAGAATTCCTAATATATATATATATATAGAAATTCTTTTTTGTGAACCAAAAGTGTGGACCAACTGAACTTGTTTTCAACTATAGATATGGTGGGTTCTACAGCAAATGCATGACCCTCATTTTTGTTATGTTTTATTACAATTATTGGATTTCATGTCCGTAAAGTTGGTCTACACTTTTTGATCCACATATGAGAATTTCTATACATATATCTACAACACTTGGCAGAGGTTGTGAGTGTAAAGGTCCAGTAGCGCCAAATTTTATGATATGCTTGGGGAGCCACAAGTAGAAGTGCACTGAAGCATCATTTCAAGCAAAATTGTCTGCTAAGTCACTGAATTTCAGGGTTTTCTGCATGTGCTTGTGCTCTGTCAAGAAATTTGTAAACAAAAAAAGGTGAAAATTAAGAGAAAAACCCCCCCAAGTAAATGAAAAATAAGCAAGGTCAAAATTGAAATTGGATCAATTATTTACTAACTTATCTATTGCAGATAACATGGGGTCTGTTTGAGTTCAGAATTTACTGTGCAGAAATGGATCATAGCCATAGGATGGATTGACTCCTCTCTTAATGTATTCTTCTTTGAAAAAAATAAAAATAAAAACTGGGTTATGTCATACATGCGTGAATTCTAATCTAAATCAAAGTAAAACCAGTAAAGCATTGCTTGCCTCTTTTTCAGTTATTGAAATGCCATAAATAGAGTCAAAGCAAACGTTCATTCTGCTTTATTCCAGTCTACTCCACAAACGGCTAAAACTTCAAGTTCTTTGCCTCATTTTTAGTATCTTCTTCTGTCTTTAATATCACAAGCCGTTGGCAAGTGCTTCTTTGGGTGCTCTTTGCTGGTTTGGTTATTGCTTATTATTATTTGAAACACATAAAAGGTGTCCCAACCCAAATATGTGGGTAGATTGATCATTTATAGTTGGAGTTTGGATCTTTAAATGTTGACTAGGTTTTTTTGTTAATTAGTGTGGTCGCGCGTTGGATTTTGACTCAACTTATATTGTTTTTCAGATGAGAAATTTCGATAGACCCACACTTAATAACCCGAGTTTAAACTCATATCATATGTTGAAAGAGAAAATTTATATAATGTCAATTCCTGGTCATTAACAAAAGTTGTCATAAAATTCAAACTTTGTTTTTGACAAATAGACTTCTCCACACATGGTGTGTAATCATATGTATTGGATAAAAAAAAGACAAAAAAGAAGGATCCAATTTTCTTTTGTTTTTTTCCAAGTGAGATGGGAGACAGCGAAATTGGATTCTGAGAATGCAAGTGCGAAATGCTGGAAATAAAATGATAGCACTAACTTAGGAAGGCATCATTTGTTGTTCAACCCAATATCACCAACACCAACCAACAACACATGCACTGTTCATTTTTATTTTTTTTTTTAAATTATTAGGGATTGTCAGAACCCAAAATTAAGAGATTATTTAATTCACATTAGGTTTAGGTGAAGGGTCCTCATCTCATTATTTGTCTCATGTTTTGGTTCATATATGATCCGATTAGACTACTTGATGTTGATCATTTCAAAAAGCAAATAAATCTGTCATATTGGTATTGACGTTTCCTCAAATGATCTGCACGGTAGAAAACATGAGTTATAAGGGGCCCCGATTGTGTTCTCTAGAGACTTCTTAGACGTTCAGGTTAGTGTGCTATTAGTAGAGTGATTTCAGTATTATCAGCATTGGTTTGAGTGATTCACCTTCTTCAAATTAGTTCATTGTTTCTTGAATTCAGTGACCCTACAATTCGGGACTCAGAAATTATAATCTATTGGCATAGATCAGAAATTTGTTACATTCAACAAACCTGAGTGTCTTGAATTGCAATGTTCTTTACACGCCCCACTCATATATTGTGCGCTTTGAGTCCTGGGTCCACACGTATTTAAGGTGAATGATTTCTTCCGCCTCTCTCACTTGAACCCATAGTCTCTTTGTGGAGAACAATCTAATGCTCCTATTCGCATCCGCACAATCTAAGATAAATAATGCAGCTTGAAGGAATTAGTTGTGTTATAGCTTCTGCAACCCTACGTGCATGGCAGCTGCTTCCATTCATCTGGATTTGGAATGAATAAAATACAGTAACTATCAACTACTGCCTCTATAATTGTTACCCAACATTAATGACCCTGCTGCCTGCAATTGCTTCCTGCTGTAGGCTTCCGTGATCTAGATGCACAAGCCAAGAATATGAATACACACACACACACACACATGTAATGAAACAAAACTTAACACTGTAGCTGCTATATGATTGGGTTGAAACTTATTGGGTGAATCTTTCAATTCTTGAATTACTTTCCTGCTGCCAATCAAATTAACTGGAAGGGCCAAACATGGGTCTAGGCCCCTGCAGCACTGATGTTGAGCAAGAGCAACCAATGTAGACCATCCCTATACCATGGCTCCCATGCCTCATATCTACTCAATGCTACACCAACCACCCCTACAAAGAATCATAAATCCTACAGAGCTTGTTGGGTGACAGAAAATTTATTCTTTTTAACTAAAAAATTTCTTCTCTGATACCATGATCTGGCATTTATGATGATATATTCATGTTAGGTTGTATGTTCAATGATACTGAAGCAACACATGAAGATGTGGAGGCAACAATTTTTTTCATGATTTGAAAAACACAATTCCCAGAGCAACATCTGGTCATAAATAAGGTCGAATAAGTTAATAATAAGAGTTGCTATCATACCACGAAGAATTGAAGATGGTGATGGAGCAAGCAAACTAGCAAAGTGTGGTAGGTTTTGAGAAAAAAATCAGAGCAAATAAAGAGGGACCATATTTTGCATCTACTAGGTCTATGTGTGGGGTGGATTCTTGATTATATATATATATATATATATATATATATATATGTTTATATATGTTTAATTAGCATTGAAGGAGGTAGCTGTAATATCCATACATGCAATGCTGCTGCTACATTTGTTGAAGAAGATAATAATGGTGATGCAATTCTTACAAGGAAACTGACAAACAACTTTGTCAAACCCCTATCCGGTTTTAGCCTGAAAATATGAGTAACTGCAGTTATTGGGCAACTAACTTGCTGAAATATCAGCAGAGAAATAAATACTGATGAACTCAATGATGTCCGTTACTCAACAAAAAAAGAAAAAAAGTGTAATGTGTGTTGCTGTTATGGCTCTCTTGGTTATGCCATGTGAGTGACTAACTAAGAGGACAGGCTCATCAATGTAACAGCCCGCCTCCCTTTGGGCCTAGTCATGAATATTGTTCGCTTTGAGCCCTTCACTTAATTAAGTCCTTTAGGATTGCACGGATTTGTTCTCCTGAACCATTTATCCTAGAAAACAAATTCACCAAGTTAAGAGATTTGACCTTAATATATATATGTGTTGAACGTCACATGATCACATTCTCCCCAAAGTGATACGGGATTTAGAGTATTGTTCACTTTTACTCGATAACTTGTCCACTCAGTGGGCTTTGCTCAACCTTCTGGTTTGCCCATTCGAGTCGGGTGTCGATAATCAAGCACAAATTTGTGGTTATGTTAGGCTACAAATTGATTAAGGCCCACATTTAATTCCCATATATGACTTTTTATGTATCAACAAACGAAAAAATGCATAGGTTTTGTGGACAAATCAACATATCTTGATCATGATTTTGTTGTTAAAAAATGCTCCACCATACAACTAATAAGTTGGTGACAATAGTGAGAGAACTGCACAGGCTTAAAAGTAAAGCCCATTTGTGTCACTAAAGCCCATTTAGTAGGGTTGAACAGAAATGTCTTTATGGGTCCATTTAAGTGTAAACTCGGCCCATAAACAAAGCTCATGGTTGGGTGATGCAAGTGGTGTCGAGGGTTCCTGGTTCAGTGGACTGAATAGCGGAAAAGCCATGGCGGCTAATTGTGCAAGAAGAATGCTTCGAGTCTCTTCAGGATCGGCGAAAACCCTCATAAGCCGTTCGAAGACAACAGCGTCGCCTTTCGCTTCCAAAGCTGCTAAGTTGAGTGGTCTTGGCCCTGCTAATCCCACCTCTGTTTCTCGAATCTCCAGTCAGAGACCCATCTTCTCTAGGTCTGATTCAATTTCATACGTATGCACATTTCTGCATGAGTAATATGCAACCAGTGAATGTTTAGTGATTAGGTTTTTGTCCGACTTTTTTCTTTCTTAGCTGTGGAAATGTCGACAATGAGCGAGCCAATTGGAGTCTTAATTTTAGTGTTCTAACTAAAGAGTGAGTTTTGACTCTGAATGTCTTGATTGATGTAATTTGAGCTAAACGAATGAATTCCTAGTCGGGAATTATGGTTTTCTTTTTGAAATAATATATTTGGGTTATAGTTTTATGCATAAGTTTTCAGGTTCAAAGGTGCTCAATGTTCTTGTTCATGGTCCATATTACAGAAATATTTTTGTCTTTGCTATTTTTTTTTTTGGGTTGCAGCCTAATGATGTGGTAGACAGTAGGCTTACCACGACGATTGTTATTTTCTGTTGGGAAGTTCTGGTCGATTTTGGTTATATTCAGTCCTTAATATTTTTTCATTGTAATTTAAACCTGACAAAGGCTCATGATGTGGCTCTTTCAGGCTACCAGCTGAGTTGGGTGGTGCATTGTCTTTGATGCCATTGCATAGCGTAACTGCATCTGCCCTGTTCACTTCATTGCTGTCGTTGAACAATGTCAACTGGGGATGTCTATCAGAAGGTATTCTTATAAATTCCCTTTCTAATGATATTCTTTCCATTGTTGTTTTGGACTGTAATCTACTAATCTTTAGCATCTGGGAATAATTTTCCTTTGTGATAATATGCACATTTTGTGACTCATTTACATTTGCTGATTTGGTGGCTTTGGAGTGTCATCGGAAGGACCATTGAACTGAGTGCAATCCATCTGCTGTTAAGTGAAATTGTACGTCTTCTGTGGGAAGATATAGGTTGAGTTTAATGAGTTGGAGGTTACATGGCATGACTGAATTCAATATGTTGAAGAAGATATATGGCTAACTTTTTTTGTATAAAACAAAGAGGGGCTTGTCTTTGTTGCTAACAGTTATGAAGGAAAAATTTTAAGCCAGTTCCAAAGTCACCAATGCCGATATCGTACCTACCTAGGGCACTAATTACAAGTTAATAATGTATTTATTGGTTAAGTTTTTCTGCTATGTGTAGTGTAGTGTAGCGTAATCAGGAGGTCAACCATTAAGGTGGTTTGTTGGAATACTTTGAGTTCCCATGCCCATCATTTGCCATCCATTAGCTGGTAAAAAAGGTAAACAACTCCCATGCACAAGGCCCTCGCGGTGGAAGTGATCGGAGACATGTAAGATGTACGCATACCTTCCTCACATAATATGTGGAGGGGCTTTCTAGCCATTGGCTAAAGTAACAATTTTGAGAAGGCTTGATTCTTTATTCTTAAAGTTGGCCTACTTGTTGCTGATGTAAAAACTTGTTTTCGCTGTGATTTACTGAACCTTTAGTTGTTAAGGCAATATTTTGGGGATTGTTTGGAGTTTTTTTTACCAATATAACACTGGTGATGTAAATATATACTGGTGATGCAAATATATATATATATATATATATATATATATATATATAACACTTGACTAAACTTTATTACTCATATAACACTCCATGCCATTCTAAACAGCGTGATTAGCTTTGGGTTTTTACAATCACGTCATTAATGGTGGGATTGTTTTTTGTATAGTCACGCCATCCTGGATGGTGAGACTAGTGTTAAAACTAGAGTCACGCCATCACGCCGTTACTAACGGCATGATTTATTGTACGTATTAAAGTCACACCATTCAGAACGGCGTGACTTTATGTAATTTTGGAGTCACACCATCCATTCTAGTTTTAACACTAGTCACGCCATCATGGATGGTGTGACTGCAAAAAACAAATGTCATTCTGAATGGCGTGATTGTAAAAACCCAAAGCTAATCACGCCGTTCAGAATGGCGTGGAGTGTTATATGGGTAATAAATTTTAGTCAAGTGTTATATAGGTATATATTTGCATCACCAATGTATATTGGTTAAAATTTCGATTGTTTGGTCAAGGTTCTCTCATAGTAATTTTGTGTCCTTGTTTTTTGGTTTGTCTTATCTTGTAGCTAACTTCTGAGGCTAGAATTATTGGAAGCAGTTTTGCTTTGGTTGCAAAGAAAGTGGTGAACTTGTGATTTTGTCTGAAATTGGGTTATTTGTTTGTTGAATGATACCTTCAACAACCACCACCTCTTGGCTCCTAGTAACTTGTAATGAAGCTTTGTTCTGGGGCTAAAAGTCTATGAAGTAGTTTTTCTTTGGTTCCAAAAAAGAGTTATGATTTTGTCTGAAGTTGTGTTACTCGTCTTTTGAACAATCCCTTCAACAACAGCTAACACTTTAGTATCCCAAAATTTTTGGCCCATGTGATGGCAATTAAATTTTGGTAATATTCTTTTAGGTTCAGGAAAGGCTCACAAAAGATAGAAGCACATCTGGTTGGTTACTAAACTAGATCAGTGGGAAATCTTCTATTCACTTTTGTGTGTGTCATTTCTGAACTACTAATGTTTCAATGGTGCAAAATGTGAGGTTATGTGGGCATAATTGATATTGTAATGAAATTATCAATGTGGTGCATAGCCTTAAATCTTTGCGTTATGACTGCATGATTTGAAGCGGAGTAAACCTAGTTAAATTTGAAATGTTGATTATAGGTTACCTTGAGGTAATTAGCTCACTGATAAGCAGAAGCCTAGACATTGCACTAGTAGTATCTCAAGCTTATTAGTTATGCTTGGAATTACAGGGTTTTCATATTTCACGCTACTTGAAGTTGTTATTTGCTTTGTTGCAGGCTTTGCAACTCCTCTATAGCATGGCCTGTGGAGACTTGTCTCTAGGAACTGGTGAGATCATCTTCAGCGGGAGATTTTGTTTTCTGGCATGTTCCCTATTGCAATTGAACATGTGTTCCGCCTCACAATGAGAGCTATATTTATTTGATGAACAAAAAAATTGTCCTTGGAAGTCTTCCCTGACAGCTTGTACTGGATCCTGATGATTCTGAGAAAGAAAAATTTACGATTTTTGCCTCAGAACTCCACACAATTTGTAGTAATAGCTTTCAGTTAAGCTTGTGATTGATTTAGATACGATGCTTTCTGAGTCACACTCTTTGAAGGTATATGACATACTGGCTTCGAGGAACATGATGATTCATGTTTTTGGGTGCTAGAGGTGGAGAGCTTTTGGCACCGGCCATATTGAATTGTGGTTTAGAAAGTCATGTTAATTTAAAGCCATTTCATGTGATGAACTCGCCTCATATGTCTGCTATACTCCCAGGTGTGGTTAGGTGCTTCGTTGTTCGGATGGTTTTGGTCATATGATGTGAGGGTCACAGTTTTTTGTTCATGATCTGCGTTTAGCAATAATAAATTGTAATTGAACTGAACCCTCTGGCCTCTGCAGTTGTGAATTCAAAATGTGCAGCAACCGAGTTGAGCTTGCCTAGTCGTAGAGCAAGCATTGTCAGTGTCCTGCCTGGCTGCTTGTCAATTTAGTTACCAGCAAAGCCTGGCTAGACAGACTGGGGCGCAATTCCTTTGGGTGTTGGTTCTAGTTAATGACTCATGACTCCTGGCTGTGAATGGGACATGTAGACTTTCATGTTTGATTAATCTTTGATGCAGGTACGCATCAACTACAACATATATATTAGTAGTTCCTCCTGGATTGCATCTATATATATATATATTCTTTTATTTCATAAAGTGAAGATATATTGACATGGTGTTTTATTTTTCCAATTTACTCTATACATGTTGGTTGGAATTCTTCTGATCAACAAGTTACATATTTAACCTAGTTCCGGATGACCTAAGTCTAGGTCAAAAGGGCCACACCTTATGACTGCATTTGCTATTCCCTATTTTCATGTTAAGCTATTCTCTTGTGTTAGGCTTGTCTCTTGTGTTAGGCTTGCGTGATAATTTAGTGGTGAATTTAAATTGCTTGCATTTGGAAGGTTTTAGGTTCGATTTTCAATTGGAGCAATATCCTTTTGATTACACGTTGAGTTTTGATATAACCATCTTTTGAAAAAATTTTGTGAGTTTGTATAGTGTTGTTTTTTGTAGGGCTGTTAACTTTTCCTTTCCATTACAAAAGTAAATTCTTATTTTATATTTGATAAAATTAAATTTTCCCATAAAAAAAACACATAGGATAGTGCTCCTAACCGTTGATTGTTTAAAGCGGAAGCGAATAGGATTTACTCAATTAGGATTCAAAAATGATCTATTGATGCAGGCACGCCAATATGACCGTTGCCAAACGTTACAAAAAATTCTGAAACTTGAAAAAAGTTGGCTTTATGTGTGCGTAGTGCGTACTTACCGTTGCCAACAAGGGCCCCACTCAATTCACAACACAACTAGTCTTCTTCAGCGTCCCCTTCTCGCCCGCTCCATACCACCAACCGTGGAATGGATCCCTTCAAAATCTAGACCAGTTCGACTTCAATTTCTCTCCAAATCTACCAATCTCTCCTGGTTTCCTCTCCCACGAAATTGAATTCAGCTTTCTGGGTTTCTTGAAACAATTTTCAATTCGATCGAGTCTGTCAATTTCATTTTCCTGCGCGATTCTGTAAATCTTCGGAGGCTAATTAATGGCGGCGTTGGCGCCTGGAATCATATTAAGGCTTCTGAATGGAATGAACACAGGGGTCAAGCCAACCGGGGAGCACCGAAGTTCTTTATTGCAGGTGACGGACATCGTCCCGGCCGATCTTGATGAGAAGAATCTTTTCCCTAAACATGGATTCTTCATCAAGGTATCAGATTCTTCACATTCAATTTATGTCAGTCTTCCCTCGGAACAAGATGACTTTGTTCTTAGTAACAAGATGCAGTTGGGTCAGTTCTTGTATGTTGATAAACTGGAACCAGGATCCCCTGTTCCGGTTGTTAAGGGCGTCAAACCACTACCCGGCCGGCACCCATTAATCGGAACTCCAGAACCAATAATGGGTCTCAGAGAGAAAGGAGAGAGAAGGGAACAAAAGACCAGTTCAAAGGTTTCAAGTCACAGAAGAGGTTCTTGGGGAACAGGACCAAATGGGACAGATCCTTCTTCTCCCATGGTTTTGAAGCCGGTGCCTCTAGATTTCAATCAGTGCACGCCGGTGAAAGATCGTTCGAGTGCTAATTCTGTTAAATTTGGGAACAATCCACAGTTGTCGCCGATGATAAGAAGTAGTAGAATTAACAAGGATGGAATTGGAAGTGCTGGAGTTAGGTGTTCATTTGGAGGAGGATTGCTTGCTAAAATGGTGGATTCAAAGGGAGAAAGCCCTGCATTGCTGAGGAAAAGCTGTGTTGCTTCTTCCTCTGCTTCGAAGTTTCCGCGGAGCAAGAGTGTCTGTGAGAGAGAGCCAAGAGTTCCAATTAGTCCCTTCAATTCAGCTGTAGGTACATCTTCCCTCTTCAACTTATAAACCAGTTTGCGACCATAATCACATAAAATTTTTCTTTCTTGATTGGATTTTGAGGTTCTGCTGTCTATTGTGTAGGAAAAGAAAAGTACAACTCCACCTCCAAGTTTAAGGAAAACAAGAGCGGCAGCTTCCCTCAACATGAATTCAGATTCACAAGACACTGCCAATTCACGGATCCCTTCAGAGGCCCAATCTCAGTCTTGTAATTCAGCCCCTGATGAATGTACCAGTCTGCCCATGAATTTGCCTGGAAAGCTTAGTGTATTGGGGAAGGTAAATAAAAATTCATAACCCTAAAGTTCCTTTGACAACATTGATGGAGTTATGCAGAGATGTTAATATAAATGTATGTTTGACAGGAAGCTGTCCAGCAGCGAGAAACAGCACAGAAGATCGCCCTTCAATCGCTGAGAGATGCAACGGCCACTGAGACAGTAGTTCGATCACTCAAGTATGATAATTCTGCTTAACTTACCCGTATTTTTTGCGTGACGACTGTTAAGTTCATCGTTGATCTTGATTGTCTTGGATTATGAACTGGCGAACGATCATTCATGTGGCCTTATGCAGGTTATTCTCGAACTTGAGCAAATCAGCCAAAGCAGAGTCACCAGCAAACTGTTTTGACAAGTTTCTGGAATTTCATCACCAAATTGTGCAAGCAGTGACGGATATGGTGTCCATTCAAGCAGCAACTGAAGTCGCAAACCTGAAAAGTGAGAGGAAAGATGAACAACCACAAGAAGAGTCCCAAATTTTACAAGAAGTTACAGACAATTCATTCGATCAATGCCGAAACTCAGAGCTAAATTCATCGAAGAGACGATGTGCATTGTACAAATCAATTGCTGCATTCCCTGAAAGAAAGGAACAGAAGACAAACTCAGAGAAACTATTGAGAAGTTATGCAAACTCAAAAGCTTCATCAGAAAGAAAAACACCGTCCACCCCACTTGGGAAATTGTCTCTTGAAGCAATTACTGAGAATGACGAGAATAAAAAACCAGCCTGTAGTAGTAGCTTGAGCAGTACAATCAAATTGGGTAAGCAGATTCAAACAGAAGCTGGAAATTGGTTTATGGAATTTATTGAGAAAGCTTTGGAAGCTGGGATGAAGAAATCGAAAGTTGCAGCAGACGGGGATGCTCGAAAAGTTCCTCAGTCTCTCATAATCAAGGTTATCAATTGGGTGGAGGTAGAACAGTGTGATGGCAGTAAGTGGCCTGTTCATCCTAAGGCAGCACAAATAGCTCGGAAGTTGAGAATCAAAATGAAGAACCCTTGATGATGGGATTGTTCAATCAAAAACAAGTAATATTAACACTAGAATTATGTTGCATTGGTCATATACTTCATGTGTGTACTTGTACTTTGTTTTCCATTTTATGTTGTCCAGGCTATCATTCAAACACAAAACAACATTGTGAGCGCAGGATTCTTGTTCCCTGTTTTTAACATTTCACTATGCAACATGGCTTTTGCCTTTTGGTTTGGCTGCTTCAAATTTTCCACATATACCTCTCAAAATCCTCTGTAATCTCCAATTCAACATACCGCAAAAGAGAGAGCAACTAAGACACATGTTATCAATACCCGTATTAAATAGTACAAAAAGAAAAAAAGAACTTGGCACTAACAGTGAAACTGTTGAGAACCTCAAAACTATGCTAGCTAGCTATAGTATTTTGCATCAACTATGCAATTTATTGAGGTTAGCGGCAATGTATTTGCATCAACTATGCGAGCTATACACGATGGCAACCCAAATCCAATGATTGCACATGTACGCACATTTGCACCAGATTCATGGTGGAATACCACCTGAGGACAACTGAAGAGGACTCTGGCATACAGCCTTCTTGCTTAGCTCACTTTTTCGAATTCTTCCAAAAGTAAATTCCTGATTTTCTTTCTTAAACCAGAGGCCTCTTCAAGTTTGAACCACTGCTTGCCAAACTGAATATTGAAAATTGTTAACCAAGGAAAAGTGGAAGAGGGACTGCAAACTCCCTGTGTTCACAACATAGTGGAAAAGGAAATTGGGGCAGTAAAGAGAGTGGGATTAATTGATTGAATTTTTTATTCAAATAGAAAAACATTTATTATTCAAAAGAAATAAACAAAAGGAAAGAAATGATTTATTTATTTATTTATATTTCAATTAAATTAAGCTCTTACCTTTTGTTCTAGCTTCCTAGGGTACGAAGTACCAGAACACAACAACCCACTTCAACCAAACACGCTCCACAAGATTCGCAGTCCCCTTTCGCTATACTACTATCTCCATGGCTGAGGCCCCAGCCCCTCCAGCAACCGAAGACCCCAGCTTCCAATCATCGGACCCCGATAACCCAACGTCGCAAACTTCCCAAACTGATCCAGCGTCCGCATCCGCTGCGCCAGCTCCGCCGCAACAGCAGTCCTCAACACCAGTAGCGCCAATCCCTAACCCTAATCCGAGTCCGGCTCTAGTGCCCCCAACGCCCCCTCCAGTGGCCTACTATGCGCCACCACCAATCTCCGGTGCATCCGTTCTCCCTCTTAGTGTCCCATCTTTTCGTCCGGTTCCGCAGTTCTCGCCGATTCCGAATTACCAAAACCCTGGCGTGCCGCCACCTGGTGTGAGTTCCGCACCTGGATCGGTGCCTGCGCCCATGATGCCGTATCAAGTTCTGCCCGGTCAGGCTATGAATCCGGCAATGAGACCTTATGCTCCAATGCCGAATGGTTTTGTGGCTACTCCGCAAGGGACTATGAATCCAGCCGGTGGGTTATGCCTTCTTTAGTGCTATATGTATCTCTCTATCTTTCACATCATTCAGATTTCGCCCGTTCAAGTATATCTCTGTCTAATTTCTTCCCCGTAATTCATCTGAATTTATCACGCCAATAGACGTTATTTTATACTATTTTGGACGCATGATTGTAACTAGTAGTTCAATCACTGTGATAGTTGTATTTTGTTATTGAATATGGATATTGAGCTGGTAAATGGAACCACATAAGCATTCTTTAATTTAGTAGTGTGGAAGAGTGTGTTAAAAAGAGTTTGGGAAACATTTAGAAAATTCGGAATAGGGGCATCGATGACAGGATGTTTTCTCCTACAGTGTCTTGATTGAATTCCTTGAGAGAGGTTGGAAGGGCTACATATTGCTTAAGAGATCCACTTCTACAACTCCTTTTTGGTATGCACATATTCACCTGGTTCTTCTTGATTGCCCTTAGAATAAAGCTAGTTTTGATGAACGCTTTATTTTATGCACTTATACCAGCCCATTAATTTTTCCCATAACTTTCAAGTTAAAGGTTATGACACAATTCAGTGTAATTGCTAAATTATGTCTGGTTGTGTCATGTTCATTTTAGTAGGCTACTTTGTGGTAGTTATAAGGCCTCTTTCCCTTTCATGGGTCTATGAATTGCGAGCAGCAGATCATCTTACAAACTGAGTGCTCATCCTTATGTTGTAAGGTATTGCAATCCTCTCAGTTAGTCTATCTATTTCCATCCCCCCTATCTGTTGCTTTTCTTTCTTTTTTTGGTGAATGGAATAGTTTGATGATGCTATGGATGACAAGGTAAGCCAGCTTTTCATATCCTTATTTATGAATTCGATGCTTTATTCTTAATGTTTCCTTCAGGTTGTCTGATCAGCTGGTGATAGTTGCCATGCCTGTTGGTGCCATCTCTAATATGATTTTATGTGTGGTAACAAATTTTTTATTATTTTCCAGATTATTGTTTTTTGTATGCTCGGTTATAGGAAAAATAATTATTGACTACTTTAATGTGTAGTCATGCACTGACAGATCTGCATAAATGCTTTTTTTTGTGTGTAGGACTTCCCCGATATCTTTCTCCATACCCAGCTATGGTTAGGCCTGCTTTTCCTCCACGACCAGTTGGAGCAGTTGGCATGCTTCCAGGAGTGGCACGTCCCCTTGTTCCAGGTATCCCGGGAGTTCGGCCAGTTATACCTCCTATTATGAGGCCAGTTGTGCCTTCCGTTACACCAGTGGAGAAACCTCAGACTACAGTATACATTGGCAAGATAGCACCAACAGCGGATAATGATTTTATGCTCTCTCTCCTTCGGGTGGGTTGGCAGTTATTTCGATTCTACATGTTCATACTTCGCAATTGTACCAACAAAAGAAATTTACTCTATCAATAGGCCATTGAGATTCATTATTGATGTTTTAAGTAATGTCTCATTTTTGTATGTTTTGTAGGTCTGCGGACCTGTCAAGAGCTGGAAGAGAGCACAAGATCCCTCAGATGGGACTCCTAGAGGCTTTGGATTCTTTGAATTTGAGTCAGCTGATGGGGTCTTACGTGCATTAAGACTGCTTAGTAAATTTAATATTGATGGGCAGGAGCTGGTGGTACGTATGCATATCGAAATTTACCCAAACAAATCTTGTGTGGCTTCTTTTGAATTTTCTACTTTGGTTTGCTGCTTTGGGTGATTAATTTGAATGAAATTTGATAATCTTCAAATTTGGATACCTTTTGCAAATGTTCTCCTTTGTCCCTCTGTTCAAGACCATTCTGACAAGAAAGGAAGGGTTATGCTATTTTTTTTCCATAAAATATGTGACTATTGGAAATCTCCGTTGACAAATATGAGGGTTGTGTTTGAAATTTAATTGAATGTACAAGCTGAAAGCATGGAACTAGATGGTGATTGCTAGAGACACTGAACTGGCTGGTATTATTTGGTGGTAAATGTGTTCCCGCATAACCACGGGTTGTATCGTGGGTCTTGGATGTTTGATTAAATTAAAGTAGTCAATGCTTATTATCCATTTGAATTTGTATTTTTATAATGAGTTTTACTTGGACTTTTGTCTTTTTATGCGAAAAAAAACAGTTAAATGTTAATCAAGGAACGAGAGAATATCTTGAGCGATATGTGAAGAAGAAAACTGAAAATGCAAAGAAGCCAAAGGAAGGTCAAGCTGCTGAGGATGGGAGAGAAGGGGATGGTGCTTCAGGTGTTAAGAAGAATGAAGAACTTAAATCGTCTGCGGAAGACTTGAAGGAGGAAAATGATGCGAAGAGCAAAGATAACAATGATGTTGCCAACTTTGGGATTGTGACTGATGAAGACATGGAAGGTGATCAAGATGCCCTAAAGAAGCTTACAAACATGATAGATGAGAGGTTAAAGACCAAACCACTACCTCCACCTCCTGCAGAAATACCTGCTGATAGTTCTGGGCATGGAAACCCAGACTTGCCAGCTAGATTGAGGGAAGGAGACTCTGATGTAGATATAACTAAAAATGGTAAGTTTCAAAGTAATTGAATGTATTTTGCATTTTTCTATTACCAACAATAAGCAGGTACCAACAGAGAAATCATTACATTCTTTATTCTATTCGGACATAGATAAATTTTTGTGATTGTTACTTTTGGCATTCTTAAATAGTTTGATTGTGAAGTGCTGATATTGTGGATCTGTTATAATTGCTATCTCAAATTTTGCGGATGCAGCCAATGATAGAAATGATGATGAGACTACTAGTGACAACAAAGCAACGAGTGAGCCTGATAAGCCTGAAACAAGCTCACCTGAAAGGAGTAGAAGATATGACAGAAGAAGCAGAGATAGAGACAGAGACAGAGACAGAGATGTAAAAGGAGACAAGGAACGAGAAATTGAGAGATACGAAAGAGATGCAGAGCGAGAACGAGTAAGGAAAGAGAGGGAGCAAAGAAGAAAAATAGAGGAGGCTGAGCGTGAGTATGTGGAGCGCCTTAAAGAGTGGGAGTATAGAGAACGAGACAGAGAGAAGCAGCGACACCAGGAGAAGGAGAAGGAAAAAGAAAGGGAACGTAAGCGCAAGAAGGAGATTCTTTATGATGAAGAAGATGAGGATGATGATTCAAGGAAAAGGTGGCGAAGGAGTGCGCTGGAGGATAAAAGGAGGAGGAGACAGCGTGAAAAAGAGGATGACTTGACCGACAGGCTAAAAGAAGAGGAAGAAATTGCCGAGGCCAAGAGGAGGGCCGAGGAAGAACAGCAGCAGCAGCAACTACAAAGAGATGCATTGAAACTTTTGTCCGGACATGTTATCAATGGAAATGAGAAAAAAATAACGGCCAAAGAAACCAGTTCTGAAGTTGAAAATAAAGCAGCTGATCAGGCTTACCAGGATGTAGGTAATCTACACCATTTAGGTAAGTATTTAAGGCTTATTTTCTTTGTTACGTGTACTATTGTTATTCATCTTCCTTGGAACAGCCCCCAACCCAAAGAAAGGAAAGAGGGATGAAAACAAAATAAAAGGCATTTTCATTTTTCTTAATGGATTACATGGCAGGCAACGAAGCTTTACGGAATGGTACTACTACTAATGAAGATTCAGCCACAGTGGCAAATGCTGAACCAGAATTGCAGCAGAGTGGCAACGCCCCCGCAAGAAAGTTGGGGTTTGGTTTAGTTGGTTCTGGAAAACGAACTTCTGTTCCTTCCGTGTTCCATGTGGAAGATGATGATGATGCACACAAGGATAAAAAGATGAGGCCCCTGGTTCCCATTGATTATTCAACTGAGGAACTGCAGTTTGTCCAACCTAGTGTTTCTGGAGCACAACCTGTAAATCTGGCTGCTGCGGCAGAGTTTGCGAAGCACATCTCACATGTTGCTTCTAAAGAAGAGAAGCCTGATGCAGAAAAGGAAAGAAGCAGACGTTCTCATGATCGTTCAAATAGAAGGGATAGAGACCGGAATGATGAGGATAAGAGTCGCAACAGAGATGAGAACAAAGGGAAGACTTATGATCGAGAGACGGAGCGAGAGGTGAAGACACCAGATACTAAGAAGCTCTTAGATGCAAAACAACTGATTGATATGATCCCGAAGACCAAGGAGGAATTGTTCTCATATGAAATAAATTGGGCTGTGTATGACAAGGTTAGCAATTCTTCTGATACTTTAGTATATTAACAGCTTTGATTTGAGATGTAGTGCTTGTGCTTTCCTTTAAGGGGGCAAAACAAAGTGCTTTTTGCATGAATATTCTGGTGAGTTTATTCCGGCTCTTCCTCCTTTTATTTATTTATTTGTCTTTTTCGTTGCAACATACACCATACACTCTCTCTGATGCTCAAGTATATCAACTACTTTTGAGTTTCGCTTGTTAGCTCTTAGTTTTGTAATTTTGTAGTGTAGTACTCATGCAGCTGGTTTTTCAGTTTGTTTTCGTGATTTTTCTAAAATATAGTTTTTCAGCAGTACGTTTTCGTGTATTTAAACTGCTGACTGATTTGCCTGGCTTTTCTGTTTAATCCTTCTCAAAGCGGATGAGTTTCTTTCCAAGACCCATTTCACGTGGTCAATTTGCCTTGGAAAATGTCATTTTGATAAAAGTGGGTATCAGGCCGAGAGCCACTTGGTTGATAATCCTAGCTCTTGATGGATAGTTTATCCACATCCAATAAGACAATACATGAATGGTTGTGATAAGGGATATATTATATTCCTTACTTGCATCTTATCTTCACATGAAGTCTGTTCGAAAACAAAAATCACCATGTCTGATCTACGGGATTATGTATGGATGCAGAGGTTATTTACATTTATCATATGGCTTTTTTTTTTAAGGGGACTAAAATATACTGGGGGGGCTGAACTGCCCTCATTCCATGAGCTACATTCCAGCTACCTAGTGAAATGAGATGCTAGTGCATGTGATTCACAATTTAATTAGTTGGATTAAAGTTTTGAAAATGGTAAAGTAGAGCTTTATGGGTGCTGCAACTTCTTGAGCTAGTGCTGAAACTGTTATGAAATTAGTACTTGAAGAAGATCCCTCAAGGTATTTTTTTTATTATCATAAGAGCTACTTACATTTTGTTTTTGTTTTTCAAAAACATTAAAAAATGTAGGAAAATTAACCAACTTGTTTTTGATCAAGGTTATTATAACTTTTGCTTATGCTTGTTTTGTTGTGCACCTTTACAGCACGAACTGCACGTGAGAATGAGACCATGGATATCCAAGAAAATTACAGAGTTCTTGGGAGAGGAAGAAACCACCCTTGTAGATTACATTGTATCGAGTACTCAAGATCATGTGAAAGCATCCCAAATGCTGGAGCAGCTTCAGTCTATATTAGATGAAGAGGCTGAAATGTTTGTCCTGAAGATGTGGAGGATGCTCATTTTTGAAATTAAGAAGGTGGAGACGGGTCTTTCAGTGAAGTCAAGAAGCTAGCCAAAGTCTACATTATTATCTTTATGATTCCCTTCCTCACAATATGATGCATAACCATTGCTTTTCAGAGGCTTAGTTTTCCAGTAGCATAGATTAGACAATAGATTGTATGAAGCTCATTTTTTTTGTTTCCTTTCAAAGTACAATCACTTTCCGTCAGCAAATGCATCTATAGAGTTTCGCTGGTACATTTCTTGTATGAAAAGCTGCCTTTGATACAGAAATATTGTTTACTGAATGAATGATACATTTTGAGTTACTTGCTCCTAAGGGTGCTTGCTTAGTGGATTAGACTCCTTTTGGATTGATGTTGCAGAGTCAAGTGACTATGGTTAAGGAAGGATGAGCAATTTCACTTTGCTTAAATTGTAGGAGAGAAAGTTAAGTGGGGTGAAGGAGGGGGAATTACCCCTCATTCAAAGGAATTATTATTCCAAGAAACATCCGTGGCTTTATCCAAGAAAAACATCAAGTGGGTATCTGAATTTTCATTTATCTGTATTTTACACATTTACATACATGACAACACCATCACAGTCCAATGTGGAATGGCTTCTTTCCTTCTCTATAAAATCTACCCCACCCTTCTTTCTTTTTTTAATGTTGTACAAAGCAGGGATCAAATGGCTTGCAATAATACTAAAGCCAATACAGACGATTATCATGAAGAATTGAATGAAGCGCGATAAAACTGTACAAATTATGATCGTCATCAGAAACTGTCATCAACTCCCAGAGCGGTTGATGGGTTATCTTCCTCCTCCTCTAGCTCCAACTCTGGCTCACCAGGCCCAAATTCAGTTGTTTCGACGTCAGCAAGGTTCTTCAGATCAACCACAGAAAGCTCATCTAAGCGCCTGACCACCAGGTCTGCAGCCCCAAGCTCATACACAGGATGCTTGCTAGCAACAGCTACGCATTTCATCTGCGCATCATGGGCAGCCTCCACTGTTTGATTAGAGTTCCCAAACACAATACAGCGTTCAGGTATAAATTTTAGAAGCTGAGCTGCATAACTAAACATCTCTGGATCAGGCTTTCCCCTATGAACATCCTCCGCTGCAACAATCGCACTGAAATACTCTTCAATTCCAATCGACCCAATTGCAGTTTCAAGAGTCTTTCGAGGGCGAGTAGAAACTAGTGCCATTGGTATCTTGTAATGCATCAGAACATTCACAAACTCCTGAGACCCAGTTCGTAGTCTGTATATCCCACCTTGCAAAGCTTGATAAATTTCTTCCTTCCGAGCAGCCATTTTTCTCACCTGCACTGGGTCTCTTGACCAGCAAAGAACTTCAGAAATTGCCTGCTCGTTCTTCATGCCCTCTATTCGTTTCAAAATGAAAGTGGGAGGAGGGGATATTCCTTCCTCTTGGGAAAGAGCCAGCCATGCTTGCCTCTCAAGATCAGGATTTTCTTCAACAATAACTCCTTCCCATTCAAATATGGCACCTAACCAACCACAACCCATCCTTTCCTGTCGAAGCAACGGATTATGTAATGATGGGTCATCCGCTTTATTTTCCGGTGGCCACAACCCTGGTTTTCGATCAACCCCCGTATCAGTGTCAATCTGGTAGTTCCAACTTTGGGGTATTTGATCCTCCTCTCTAGATGAATAGGCTTCTTTTGTCAGCTCTGTGGCAAGAGCTTTAGAATTCACTACCTTGACTTTCAGTCTAAGAACAGAATGCAGAGGAGAAACAACTTTTCTGCCCATTAATTCTGTTAAAAGGAAACGACAACTATCCAAAGATTTCTTCTTGCATGTCATATTTCTAAAAGGAATCCCACCACAAAGTGGCCTATACCCAATAAGAGATGTCATGGAAATTGAGTCCAACATATTAAAATGTGACAACAGCAACTACAAATTCAACCCTACAACTAATTCAATTTCTCTCTATCTCGGTCTCCTGGAGCAGTGGAACGCAATACCACCCCAATTCGGCCTATATTAATATCAAGAAGCCGAATCACACGTGATGATCAAACTCAATATCTACACATCAAATTCCAATCAAGAACCGATGAAAGATGAACAAAACCAGTCTTGCTACCACAAACCCCCAATTTTATCATCCAAAAACCACCACAAGCATCCCCTTCAAGCCAAACTAAGCATAACCCATATAACCCCCCAGCAATCAAAAACCCCAGCTTTCAAGAAAAAGCAAAGGGAACCAACCAAACCCTGATATATCAACAAAGTATATACCACAACGATTTGACCTATAAAATCCTAATTACAGATCGTATAAACAGGGAGGAAAGGATAACGAAGAACCTGGGGTGGAATCAACCGTGACTAGAGATTGAACAGCAGAGATGATAGAAAGAAAAACGAGTAGCTAGATTCTTCGTAGAAAGGATGATGTCAATCTCTCTCTGCCTCCCTCCCTCTCTTGTTGATTCTTGAAGGAGAAGAGAAGAAGACGTGTTTTCGTATTTTATTTTTTCTTATTTTTATTTTTGTGGTTTATAATTTGGGTTGGTGTCCGTTGGAGGACTGTATATTCAACCGGAGATGCCGGCAAACGTGTCGGTGACGTAGCCCTTTCTGAGTCAGAGACGGGTCGGATTTTGTTTAGATTCAACGCCCATGTTTAAGTAGTTTCGAGTTTATTTTTAACTCTCACAATAAGTTCGAATTAAGCTTCAACGCCAATCTCTTTGTGATACCCTATCCTCATGCTATTGGTCGTTGAGTTTGAGTCCAAAGAGAGATGGGACATAAAGGATGCGTGTTGATAATCGAGCACTAAATAAGATCACAATGCGACACGGATTGATTCTCTATTCCAAGGTTGGATGATCTGTTGAATTAGCTTAGTGGAGATTCGATGTAATTCAGGTGCGTCCTGAATGCGAAATGGATTGTATGAATGGTTCGTGATCCATTTAGTCATGGAATATTTTCATCAGCTTCACTTTAGTTTCATGGTGTGTTGTCTTGTTCTTTCTAAAGCCTATGTAATCTACGAGGAAGCCAGATGACATACCTGTTCTGGCGAAAATACATGTTCACTAGGTAGATGCCCGCGCTCTGCTGCGGGCGTGACAGTCTCCTGTGAAAAGTTGCTCATTTTCTGCAATCTTTTTGTCAAGCAGCAGAAGATTACTTCCTTATCCTTAAAAGTATATGAAAATATTATTGTACCACTGAATCAAGCATTTACAATCAGAAACTAACTAGTATTGAAGCTTAAAATAAAATATGTTAACGTTGATCTCTAGGGATCAAAGAAATTCACCTGGGAAACCCAGGAAATCGAAAGAGTAGGGCTCAAATAAAGCACAGTGAATTATGATACTTCACCGATAATAGCATCTACGGTAGATCAGTAGATGAGATTGCTGCTATAGACCTACGGTTGAAGGACGAAAAAAACTGATAACTACCAACCAGTTACGAAGGATTCCCTCAAAGTCACATGAATAGAGTGAACGATCACTGCCACCATTCTCTTGAAAAGAGAGGACCCCCTCTTAAGAAAAAAGTGTACTAGCTCATGGTACCTGAAAATATATTCATAAAAAGTGCACAAGGATGATATATAGGCAGCAAGCCCCTTAACTTCTGTTATATCTCTAGCGTGATCCTCGCACCAAGTTTAAGTTCATGCTGTGCTATCAACAGACTGCAGGACAAGTGATCGGTACCTGGATTTGCAATATGCATAGCTGTCTTCAACCGACGATTTTCCAAAAGTATCAATGTTGCAGTCGGAGAATACAGCAGAAATATTTTCCATATCAGTTCCATCATAACAATCTAACATTTTGTCCACGATTGATTTTGCATAGCATATTAGCATGTGTCATGAATTTTACTGTCTATAAGAAACAGACACTCACTAAATATACTAAAGAAATTTTTGTGAGTCGTGACCCACAATAGTTGTGGCTCTGGGACTCCAAAGGAAATAAAAAAATAGCAGATACAGTATGGGCTACTTCAACACACGACCAAGTATCACTTTTCAAAAAGCTTCCAAAACGGGAACCATCAAGCAGAATCGCCAACAGCAGTTCTTAAAAACAAGATTACCGAGAATTGCATCATGTAATTGATGAGCAAGACAAAATTAAGTATCCAAAAATATCAAAAATAATTTGATCCGCGAATTGTATTTCCATTGTGTTCTTTTTTAACGTCGTTCAAAATATCAAGAGCACGTTCGAACCTACCTACATTTATATGTGCTTTTACTAACACAGCATAAGTGACATAGTTTGGAGATACACCTGAATTCAACATATCGGAAAGAAGTGTCTCAGCTTCCTCAATTCTTCCATTCTGGCACAGACTGTTTAAGAGAATAGTATATGTATAGACATTTGGGGCACAACTAACCCGCTTCATCAAATCCAGCATGTTTAAGGAAGCAGTAACGTTGCCTGCTCGACACAGACCATCTATTAAAGTCGTATAAGTCACTACGGAAGGAACTAAGCCGTACTTTATAATCTTTCCAAATACTGCATATTGTTCTTTTAACTTATTTTCTTTGCAGAACACATCAAGAAATAAGTTGAGTGTGTGAGGGCTTGTCAAAAATACAGTCTCCAACATCCTTTCGAAAAGCAATAATGCATCTCCAAGTTTACCAACTTTGCAAAAGCCATCAATAAGAGCAGTAAACATTACTTCATCAGGCGATATTCCCTTCTTTTCCATCAAACCCAAAAGCCCATTTGCTAGTTCTGGTCTCTCTTGTTTGCACAGCTGGTCGAATAATATAGTGAAAGTATTATTGTCGGGCTCAACACCTAACGAATTCATCGAACTAAACATCTTTAAAGCAATGTCCAGTTGACCTTCTCGGCAGAATCCATCAATCATAATATTATATGTTACTTCGTTAGGCAATAAGCCATTCTCAACCACCTTTCTCAATAGTAACGCCGCTTTGTCAGATTCGTTAACTCTGCATAACCCTTCGATAAGCTCATTGTACGTGCGAATATTGGGCCTGCAGTTTCGCTTCTCCATCACTGCAAGCACCTCCAAAGCAGAAATAACCTGTCCTTCTTTGCAATACCCATTAATTAGTGAGTTGTAAGTTATAGTGCCAGGAAACAACCGTTCTTCTAGCATTCTATGGAACATCCCATGAGCCTCCTCCATCTTTCCTTCTCTGCATAATCCATCAATCAAAACAGTATAAGTATGGACATTTGGTTTACATCCCTTACTAACCATCTCATCAAGCAAGCTTAAAGCTTTATCAATCAATCCAACATCGCAAACAGCTTTTATGAGTACGGTATATGTACGAGTAGATGGCTGGCAGCCCCCATTTATCATTTCTTCTTTCAAGCCAAAGGCTTCTTTCGACTTGTCCACCTCACATAACCCATGGATAAGCATTGTGTAGGTTACTGAATTGGGCTTATAACTATCTCCTTTAGACATTATATCAAACACCCTGTGTGCCTCCTGGAGATCTTTTTCCCTACAATAACCCAGCACCATAGAAGTACAAATATGACTATCCAAGCGAAACCCAAATTTCAAGATCCTACATACAAACATCTCAGCAGCTTGTACAAATCCACTCTTGCACAGGGCGTTGATTATTGTTCTATAAACAATCCCACAAACACAGAAGCCCTCACTAACCATTCTCTTGTAAACATTGAATGCTGCAAGACCCATATCCAACTTCGCCAAACACATCAAAAGAGTGCAATAACAAGGGTAATTTAGACTAAACCCATCCATTCTCATTTCATCGAGCGCCTCCATCAGCGTCAAGATCTCACTTTGGTTTTCACAACACTCCTTAATCAACACAATTATGGCTTTATGAGCAACCCCATATGACTTGGAGGAAACAATTAAATGCAAAAGAAGAATCTTACTGCTTGTATCGTAGCAATACGTGGATTGCTTGCAAATCCACTTGAAAAATTGAACACCGACGTCGACTTTTGTCCTGTTGAGTTCTATAATCTTTGCAGCATCATGTGGGGTCAAATGAGATGCCAGTGACTTAAGAGTACTGTTTCGAACCCAGTCGGGCTTGTTAATTAAACTCGAGACACGATAGACAGAATTTTCTTCAGATTCTGTGGTCTTTGAAGGGTGATGTGTAGATAAAAGAGAAACAGAAAAGAGCATATAAGGAGATTTAAACACATGAAACCTGAACGGGATTTTGACGAGTCTGCTTGTGTTAGTCAACATACATAGCGAGATAACGGTTTTACAGGATGGATTGTTGTAAGCCGTCGATGATGGAACGAACCGCTTCTTGCTTTTTTTGCTCTGTCGCCGCTATGCAGTTGCAGATGTACGAGCAAAGAGGTAGTCTAAGCATAAAGCCTCAGATTTTTTTGGCCCGTTCTTGTTAAAGTGAACTCAGGCCTAGTTGTTGCTGGCTTATAACTCATAAGATGGGATGGATGGGCCGCACGGCTGAAAAAATTAATTAAACGTCCGGCCCATTTAGTTGCTGCCTCATTAAGCCCATGGAATGATTTTGTTAAAGTTAATGGTGTAGACAAATTTATTTTTAGAATTCTACCAATTTTACGCACTCGAAATTCAATGGCTCTAATGAAGTACAACAAAAGTGGGGATCACATATTTTTTGCGGGACTCACTGCATCTGTAATTGAAAAACAAGTGCGTAAAATTGATGCGCATAGTTAGTTCGCATATGAGAATTCTTCTACTTAGATACCTTTGATGTTGCTATTCTCTTGGGTGGGTACAAGATGAGTGGACATGGAAGAGAAAAGGGCATTTACAGACTTGGTAATTACTTGCAAGTGAAGGCTGTTGTGACTCCCTTGACAAATCCTACACAAAGCTCTCTCAAAGAAGCTTCCATGTACCTCTGGCTCACATGACTCTGCATCTACCAAATGGCCTTTCCTTCAACTTCTGCTAGATCCATGTCCTTATTTGCTTTAATTGTAGTATTTGTGACAGCTCACTGCTGTCTACATATCCTTTAGTTAAATACTGATCCCATCTCACTCACTCAAAGTCCCATACTTTCTCTCAAATCATACAACTTTTAATAATAAAATCAATTTATACATTTTCATGAAAATGAAAAAAAAATTACATTTATTTGCATTCTGGTGGCATGACTTTGTATCTGGGTTTGTCATTACAATATGAGTAGAACATGAGCTTCCTTCTAGCCCAGTCCATTGCCACACTTTGTTGGCTTGATAGCCTAACAAAGTCTTGTCCTTCAACAGGGTCCACACTTGAAGGTGCAGCCTTTGAACATGAACTCCCAACCCCACCTGGAGTACTACTGGTTATGCAGCCAGTGGCTTCCATTTCTGCAAATGAAACCACAAATGGTGCATATTTGTAGTTAACTGGGTACTTTCCTCCATGAGTTGCCCACTCTGAACCATCCCATATTGTGGCATGGACTGACATGGGTTTTGATGGATACACAGAAGAGAAGCCATTGTTATGCACAAACTCTCTCACTGGTATATTATCAACAAAAAACCTGCATAATTGGTTGACAGATACAACTTTCAGAATCTCTACTTCATGGTTAGTGACTCTAATAATTAATGTAGTTTTGTAACAACGGGTGGTTGACTGAGATGGTGAATTTGATCACAGTAACTCAAAGCGTAAGTGGGAGGACGTGAGTTCAAGTCCTATGGATGTTTTCATTATCACAATTTGCGAGATAGACTTGGTTCAACCCAACGTGTGCAAATGTCATTTTGCGTTATCTCCCGCATTGGGTCTTGGGGCAGCTGGGTGGATTCCACGTTACCAAAGAAAACAAATTTAATGTAGTTTTGTGAGTTTTGATTGACTCACACAGTATGGTATTTGTTCCAGATAATGCTGTAATAGTGCTGCTGTGCTGTTGGATCAAACCAGAGATAGAATTTCTCTTCTCTGCCTGTGCTGACACTTCCATTGCCATAAACATTTGTCTGGATGACCCAATCATTCCTCTTATCATGACCAAGCAATTCAATATCAATCTCATCATGGTTGTGTGGGTACACATCTGCATTTGACAGCTGAATTTCCCAAGAAAATGACAAATTAATCTCAAATTTTCCTTTATTTTTTCAACAGAAAACAATACGAAAATGAAGAGCTGCTTACATAGAAGGCTACAACAACTCCAGGGGAGAGACCAGAAGGCAACTTTATTGCAGAACTGAAGAACCCATAGAGGTATTTGTTCTTGGAGACCAATCCAGAGCCTGTTAAACAACTCAAAAAACAGTTAGAGAAGGAAATTTTACAAACCAAATCAAAGGGTTTACTTGATTGATTGTATATTTACCTGATTCTTTGTCCAGACTAAGATTGGCCAAAGACCCATTATTGAAAAGCTTAACATTTGAGCCACCAAAAGATGTAGAAAAACTCTGCTCAAAGGATACATGACTGAATAGATCTGTTAAGTGAGGGACACCAGGAGGTGTGTAAACCTTGCTGTGTGAAGAAACCACTACTGTCATACAAAATATCATCAAGAGACACAGTTGCAACTTCTTCTGCAAAAAATCCATACTGATGAACAATTTGAAGATGGGTAGTTTTGGTCAGTTATATACATACATGGAGAGGGATGTTGGTAATATTCTTGCTTAGTTGTTCAGTAGCTGGCTTCCTTTTTCTCCTAGTATCACTTTCTTTTGTGATCCTAAAAGACAAATTAATCATGTGGGGTTGATTTTCTTTTGGGATTGCTTTGTAGATCTTGTGGGTTTTGTCATGAAGTGATCATGGACTATAAAACTGACCATTCTGCAGATATACTTACACACACTTGATGGGACCTGCAGCTTAATTTTACCTGCACATGGACATTTCAATGAATCTCTCTTCGCACTCCATATCTCCATGTCCTTTTCTTACCCAAGTTTCCTGCACTAAAGATGAAGATTATGTGATCTGCCTCAATCATGATTGATGGGTTTGATCGTGATTAGTAGTGGATTAAAATGTTTTTCTCCCTGGTTATAATTAACGTGAGTGGATCTACCAGAAGTATTATAGCTGGCGTTGGACATGTTGGATATGACAGTTAACAAATTGCAGGTACTGCCACACAATTGCAATTAAAGCTGGACTTCTATAGCAAGCAATAACAGTTTGCACATAATTTTCAGTTCCAAGACAATTTGAAGGGGAGAAATTGGTTGAGGACAGCAGGAAATGTTGAGGATGTCTGGACGGACCAATATGGTTGGGCTTTATAGTGCATATTCCATGTGGATATGTCTTTAGGGCTTTTGAGTTTTTGACTCAATACTTTGGATGTATATATGCTACTTGCAGGTGATATCTAGAACCCAGGTTATTTTTACGAACTTGTTTGGTGGACAATTCAGGTGGATTGAGAGGCGTTAGAGAGAGTTGGTTTCGAAAGAGTTGGTTTTGGAATTTGAAACAGTACTTGTTTTGGACAGAGAAGTGTGATGAAAGATGTAACAAACCGTTGTTTCATATGGTTAAGTTAATTGTTTGAGCTTATTAATACATATGCGTGGAAGGTCGCATGTTCTAACATACACTACTCTAGTGCGATTTGACATTATTTTCGCATTGGGTCTCGACTCAGGACTTAACCGTCTATGCCCTTTTGAACCACTTAGCGCATGTACATGGGGGTCGCGTGTTCTAACACACACTCCCGTACTGGGCCTCAATCCGAGACTTAACCAGCTCATGTGGTTTGTAAATCGCAATCACTATCCTTCATACGTACGTCCAGGGTAAACCTATCCGCAAATAAGAACTTGCATAATAATCCGCAAACTACGCCTCCTAGACAAATGATAATATATAATTTAATTGAATAACATAATTATCCATTAACTATTTATTTATGCCAACTTTTCAATCAAGCTTTAGGTCATGCTTTTTTGACCTATCAGGTTATCACTAACTAACATATCAAATCCACATTGGCAAGTTGAAACGATATATTAATTATATCCACCGCCCCAATCACTCCCATGCATGTTAATATCTTCCACCCTTACAAAATGGGCAAACAACAATAGAGATTTGGAGTAAATATATATACATCAAGAATATGACATCTTGATTCATATAAGCCACTCATAAGAAACCATGTCAAATCAATGAGAAAGGAAAAATGTTGGTCGTGCATAATTAATATCTATTTTGCTTTTCACAAGATAATCTCCTAAGTTTGATTATACATCAAACTTTTGAATATTTAGATCAACATGTGAACGTAGAGTATCACTTGAGTCATCCAACTAGAAAAGCTCATTTTTCATGAGCTAACTCAAGACTATTTTCCTATATATCTCCAATTCACATGCATATCTTAAAAACTAGCTTTTGAATTCTTGCAAATGTACAAAAAGTTTACCACTTGCTTTTGGCATCGTAGGCTCCAATAGGAGGCCCGACGAGTTATTAGTTTAGTGATAGAACACGCTCTCTTATAATTGCATCGTTGTGTTTGGGATAGTGAGATCTCTCGACCACTTAATGATCCCTTAAAATTCTTATGAGTTATGTGTAATCAAGTTTTCGTTACATGAGTTTTTTTTTTCCTACTTTAATTACTAGTAGGTCACAAGTTTATATCAATTAAAAGTATCATTAACTCAAATATACTTTTGACTTATTATTAACTAACATATTGAGCAATTACAGTAGTGATAATTTGCTGGGCCAACAAAATTTTATATTGGGTCTCACTTCTATTACATAAAAAATCAAGTCAAACACGTCTCTCAATACAACCACATCAACAAAACACATCTCCCAATATAACCACATTAACAAAACACAAATTTCTATACATTTTCCTTCCCACCCAACATGGTGGCCAACAAATTCTCATGCCCTCCATGTTCTCCCCAATAAAACTACACTAAAACACAATCTTTCAATGTAAAACACAAAACCCAATACAACCACATCAACAAAACACAAAACCCCATACATATTTGTTGGCCCAGACAAAATAACACCATTGCAAGTGCTAATAGTTAGTTTGTATTGTAATAAAATAGCAATTGAACTATTAAAGAACCACTTGTATGATAACTAATAACTTAGTGGTAAATCTCTCTTGGATCAAATCGTATGAATTAGGAAGATCCTCAATTCGAATCTCACTGGAGTAATATCCTTGTCGCACAAACGTTGAGCTTTGACCAAACTTCTCATATCGTCAAATGTGAAACTTTTGTTCTGGACTTAATGGTCTTGGTTTAGTCCTATATCAAATATCCAAATATTAAATTTATATGATTTTGTTCTCGATTACAAAAATAAAATACAATTGAAGTGCAAAAGCTAAAAGATACCCAAAAGCTTTAAACTCAATTAATAGTTAATTATTCTTTTATTAAAATTTATAATTTGTACAAATGAACATATCACTAATTGATGCATAATTATGGACCCAAAAAATGTTCCTCAATCCTTATAATTATTTCAATTTTTACATTGTCGGCTACAACTTCTTCACGTACCTTCATAATCACATAATCATCCACACGTGTCATCTTTACATTCGTTCCCGAAAGTGTCAAGGAAGCTCGCCTTCCCCAACTTCAACGGCACCACGTGTCAGTTATCCCAAAAGTCTAAGAACGAAGGATCTACTGACGCGTGTCCATAAATATATCCATATATATATTGTGCTAGCTGCCAGTTCCTAAAACCCGAAATCGAAGACAAAACGATCAAAATCCAAAGTCCAAACCCAATCTTCTTGTTTTCTCTGATTTTTTTCTTCTCTGTTCGATGATCCACAATTCTATCGGGTCGGGTCGCCGGATTCTGACGTTTCCGGCGGTTCATCCCTGCGAAGCTACGTCCTCAACCACACTACTCAACTCTCTAATCGATCTTTCAGAGAATATCTGCAGTTTCCTATCGAAATTCTTCCCAAGCAACAGCCGAAACGCGCGCGAAACGATTCGGCAAATCCGGAACCTTTCGCTTGTCCTGGTGGAGTTAAGAGATGTCGGTTCGGATCTTCCAGGTTCGATTATCCTCTGTCTCTCCGAGCTGCATTTGATATTCCAGAAGGCTCGCTACCTACTAGAAGACTGTACCCGAGAAGGTGCCCGGCTATGGATGCTAATGAAATCGGATCGCGTCGCAAGTGAGTTCCGGGGGCTGGTTCGGGCAATCGCTACGGCTCTCGATGTTTTGCAACTTGAGTCTGTTGCTGGCGTTTCGAGTGAAGTGAAGGAGTTGGTTCAGCTTGAAATAAAACAAGCGCGAAAGGGACGATTTGAAGTTGACCCGGATGATAAACGGTTCATGGGTGATGTCTTGTGGATACTGCACCAGCTTGAGGATTCGATCATCCCAGATAAAGATACCCTAAAACAGGTTCTAGATTATCTGGGTATTAGAAGATGGAGTGAATGCAATAAAGAGATCAAGTTCTTGGATGCAGAGATCGCAATTGAGTGCTCAAACGTGGAAAAGAGAGGAAAAGTCTCTCTCTTGAGTGGTTTAACGGGTTTACTGAGCTATAGCAGGTGCGTATTGTTCGATTCTGTTGATTCTCCAAAATTGAATGAGAAAGGCAAGGCTCAGATGCTTAATGGCCTCGACCCAGATGATTTTCGCTGCCCAATTACGCTGGAGTACATGAAAGATCCAGTGACAATTGAGACTGGACATACTTATGATCGTAGTTCAATATTGAAGTGGTTCAGGGCCGGAAACCGAACCTGTCCCAAGACAGGTGAGAGACTCACCACCACAGAATTAGTCCCCAATTTGGTGCTCAAGGAGCTAATCCAGCAATATGGTGCCGAGAATGGCATACCAATGGCAGAATCAGCTCATAAGAATCGTGACATTAAAAGAACGGTTGTTGCAGGAAGTTTGGCAGCAGAGGGAGCTTTCAGATTGGCTTCTAATTTTCTTGCTAGTAGATTGGTGGATGGTGATGATATAGAGAGAATTAAGTCTGCTTATGAGGTGCGGCTTCTTGCGAAAGCAAGCATTTTTAATATGTCTTGTTTGACAGAAGCCGGAGTGATTCCACCTCTATTGAAACTGTTGTTGTCATCTGATGCATTGGCGCAAGAGAATGCTATCGCTGCATTGTTGAATCTTTCTAAGCATACGGAGACCAAAGCCATTATTGTAGATAATGGGGGATTGGATTTGATTGTGGAGGTTCTGAAAAAGGGACCAAAGGTGGAGTCTAGGCAGCATGCAGCTGCTACATTATTTTACATTGCTTCCATTGAAGAGTATCGAAAAGTGATTGGGGAGATTCCGGATGCTATACCAGCTTTGGTGGAGCTCATTAAGGAAGGGAATGACCGCTGCAAAAGGAATGCAATTGTTGCATTATTTGGGCTCCTAATGCACTCTGACAACCATTGGAGGGTGCTTGCAGCTGGAGCAGTCCCTTTGCTTCTCAATCTATTAACATCTGCTGGTAGAGAAGATCTTATTACTGATTCCCTTGCAGTTTTAGCAACCTTAGCCGAAAAACTTGACGGGGCAATTGCAATTGTGCACTTCCAACCGTTGCCCATTATTGGGGTTTTGGATTCCTCATCTTCAAGAACTGGAAAGGAGTACTGTGTGTCATTATTACTGGCTCTCTGCCTTAAAGGTGGACCGAGCGTGGTTGCTACGCTTGTGAAGAGCCCTACTCTAATGGGATCTTTGTATTCCATACTGAGTGAAGGCACTTCTCGAGCAAGCAAGAAGGCCAGTGCACTCATCAACATCCTCCATGAATTCTGTGAAAAGACCTCCTCAAGCTCGATGAGACCACCTCTTCCAAGAGAACAATTTATTCACGCATGGTAATCCCAACTTTTTTCCGGGTTCTCCATTGCCTTATACTATCTACAGGCATTTGATTCTGTAAATACACTTAAGTGTATAGGGATGCTTGCTTTTATTTCCCTTTGTTGGATTGGTATTAGCTCAGTTTTTAAAAGAGTTAATAACCACATTGGCTTCTGTTTTTTCAATGAAGCTTTGTACAAATATATCATTGTATTGTGTGATTCTTTTTTTTCAGATTAGCAAATAAATAATGTTGCAGAACTGTAATAATTCATTGATTGCAAGTTTCAATGTAAACAAGGTGTTTTCTTGGCCTTGGCTTTCCTTTAATCTATGTATGAATTCTGCTGTGTCGAAATGTTGAGTGCCTTTTCTAGTCTAAGAACTACTTGCTCCATTGATGGCCTATCCTTCTTAATTCCTGTGCACAATAAGGCTAGCTTGACTACAAGGTCGAAGGCCTCCTTCGAGTACTCCCCGTTCAGCTTAGGATCGGCAAAATCTGTGATGTTGCCGCCTCTTGTGAGGAATTTTGCCTGAAAGGTAAAGGCATACATTAGTAAGCAGGCTAGAGTCTAGAGAATGTAAAGTTCCTGATAGGCATACATTTGTTGCTCTTGCTCACCATTTTATTCAGGGTCATTGGTTTGCTTGTATTCAAATTGATCACCTTCTGCCCTGAGAGAAGTTGTAGTAATACTATTCCGAAGCTGTAAACGTCTCCCAAGGCATTTACATGGCGGTTCATTCGATATTCAGGATCGACATAACCCCATGTCCCTCTCACTTCTGAGCTCACATAAGACTGACCAACGTCCATGACCTTGGACAGCCCGAAGTCTGAGAGTTTCGCTTGAAAATCGGCACTGATTAGAATGTTTGTGGGCTGCAAGTAAAGCATTCATGACAGATAATCATCTGAGAAGAGAAGCTGATGTGAAAAGGAAGGGGATGTGCTACCTTGATATCTCGATGAATTATGCGGCCTTGTGGATATGTGTGGAGAAACCAGAGACCTCTAGCACTGTCAATCGCAATCTCAAGTCTTTTGATCCATGAAAGGGTCCTATCTTTGCCTGTTTTTAATCACTTTCTGTCCATTTAGCACTTCAAGTGATGGGAAATGTAAAGATCAATGGTTAAAAAAAAAAAAAAAGAGAACATACCATATAACCATTCTGAGAGGTCCCCATTGTGGCAAAGCTCATAGACAAGGAAACATTCATCTTCTTTCTCACAATAGCCAAGTAAAGCAACAAGATTCGGATGCCTGACCTGAGACAGGCTCGCAATTTCCCTGACAAATGTCTCGATATGTCCATCGTTGATTATGTGCTTAACCGCGACATGCTGACCACTTGATAGTACTCCTTTATACACCTTTCCTGTCACCATACCAAGATGTTAATGACAAGAAAATGTATGAACTCTGTGGAGCCTTATGTTAACAACAGACGAAATCTTTCAATTTATATTGATTTCAGAACTTTCTCACCAGCTATGCCTTGGCCAATATAGTTTGATGCACTGAGATTGCCTGTAGCTGTGTAAATTTCCTTGACTGAGATCTTCAGAATGTTGGTCTCTCCAGAGAGTGAATTATATGATGCTGCCATGCAAAATGGGATTGTGAGACTTATATTACTAGGAATCTGGTTTTTAAAGATCATGGAAGACACACATACTGTCTCTTATTGTGGGAAAATGTAGTTTCTTTTTCCTTCTAAACCAGACCCATGCTGCAAATGCAATGACCACCACAACTCCAATCCCCACCAAACCAATTATTAGCAACAATTTTCCTGCCATCATAAAGGAAAGATCCGTGCAGTTAGATCTGCCTATTTCAAGTCCTAACAGCTGTTCTATACCGTGATGGGTGCTCACCTGATTTTCGGTTGCTTTTACCGCTGGATGCATTTTCTGTTTCATTTCCTGAAGGAGAAAACACAGAGATTAGCCAGATCAGTACATAATATTCATCTGAACTAATGAATCAACGTTCGCGAAAAAGAAAGAGAATACGACTTCAGGAATCTCTACCAGTTGTGTCATTAAGTACAGCTGCTGAAGTAAGGTTTTGCATACTGAGGCAGTTATAAACTTCATGGATCCATTTCTCATCCTCGAGTCGATTGCTTGTTAATGTAATCAAAACTGCAAATCTACAAAGATTGGCTTCATTGTTATCAGATGATCCGCCACCGATCTCCTCCCACCTTTTCAAACAAGCAGTGCAAGTGCCATTTGAGCCTAATAGTCCACAGTCGTCTCCAAGATCTCTCAATCTGTCTCCCAAATTAGTAAAAACATCTGTAGTGGTATAGCTAGAGCAACCACCAGCTCCACCTGTGAGCTTCTCAATTCCACAGATATCAATATCTTTGTCCATGGCTTTCATTGAAGCTATGCAGTTCTGCTGCTGTTTGGAATTTAAGTATATTCTTCTCGTTTGATTGGCTCGCTGCGCCAACGCGTACAGGTATGCATCAAAAGCTTCTCCACAGCAGCTGTAGTTGTTGAAACCACCCCAATTTCCTGCTCCACACTTTGAGCTATCCATCGACGACGACGAAGACCATTGAATGTTGAGGATGCAATTAGGCAATGTTTGTGAACATACAAAACGAAGAGTGGTGAAGGAAACAAAGAGAAATACACTGGAAGAAGGAAGTTTATCATACTTCTTCATTTGTTTATGCAGATGAAAGTTTATGATGGATTCAGCCTAATTTGCTTGTTTTGGTGAACATTGGGTATGTAGAATCTGGAATGTTGGATGAATATTTACCATGAGAATCAAGACCAGAGCTTGATTTGATCAGAACACATATAGTTCATTCATTGTTATTAGAGGAGAATGAGTTGTTGCATTAGAGACAGGTTTTGATATTATACACATATAATACTATATCTATATATGTATGAGAGTGACCTTCTGGGAGCCTGTTTAGAAGTTAGAACTTGAGATGTAGATGAGACAAATGGCTGCTGGGAATTACAACTGAAATCCCTTTCAAGTTTATTTTACTAGAAGTTAATTTGTTCATTCATGTCATACAATACCATGTTAAATGCCATTTTGTCAATAATTACCCAAAACAAGTCGATGAAAAAGACAAGGAATAGCCGGACTTATTGCAGTCTCAAATGTATTAAAAAAAAGGTAATTTATGCTTTCAAAGGTATATGACAAACATCTAAGATGAACACAAAGGTCGAAGAAAACTAATAGAGAGAGAAAAAATGCAAGGAAACAACAAGGCAGACTTAAGAAAGTCAGGAATAGAAGTGTTATTGGGATAGAAAATGGATGCAAACAATTTTTAAGGTTAAACTTAAATGGTATTTGGAATCTCGTCATTATATTCCTGGATCAGGTAGACATTTTAAGAAACTGTAATTTCATTTTTCAAGTTCACACATTGACATGAAATTGCAAAAAACAATTTAAACTCTGTTAACAAAAGCTAAGAATTCCGTACAAATAACTATAAAACTCTTTTCTTTTTGTATTTTTAACTTCTATGTCTGCATCAAGCTGACAACGAAAACAGAGATGGCAAATACTCAGATCTATTGATCAGTTCATTTACAGACAATATTCGAGTCTGATGATTTGTTCGAATGTCCCAGCTGCATAAATCCCTCCAGTTTCACCTGACGCCTATCGTAACAATAATTTGCTTGCAGATCAAGTCCTCCTAATTTTCGAAAACGTTCCTGTTTCAGAGAAGTAGGTACTTTGAATTCCACTGCCAAGCTGATGTGCATGAGCCTGTGGGTTTGTGAGCTCAATTCCCTGCATGTGGAAAACACAAGTAAGAGAAAAGATACTTGTACAAACAAATGAAAAGGCATCGCCATAAAAATATCCATAACTCTAGTATCCATTACTCAAATGGCTTAGTTTTGCTAGACAGTTGCCTTCTCTCCCCTCTTCTGTTTCTGAGGTTTTTTTTTTCTTTTCATTGGTGATGTTGGGGTTGGTAGGGTGTTAGGAGAATCCCAACATGGTCATTGATCAAACAAGTGATCAAATTGACCCTTTTCCTTTTCTGCGTGGCCATTTACTAGAAATCAAGTGATCCCAAGGCAACCAGAATCAGAATGACCAAAAACCTTCTACTCATTTGTGGTTGCAATTACAAATGTGTATAAAATTCATCACAACCAGACGCCGTTCCAGCATACACTACTTATTTATATACCTGTTCTACAACAGCGTAGATACTCTATATCACAACCAGACGCCATTCCAGTATATACTACTTATTTATATACCTGTTCTACAACAACGTAGATACCAAAGTTAAACTGAAATTAACATTCTCGTCTTTTGTATTCCACCTCTTTATTTTCTTCATTTCAATGATGCAGTATATAAGCAAAAAACTCGAGGACAACAATGCTGACAAAGTATAAGAAGGGTATGGTGTGTCTCACTTCCATTACCTATAAATTAGAATTTCCAGGTGTTACATGCACAAGTATACATAAAATTATAAATAACTATCAGGAGTAGAAGAATCTTGCCCCTTTTTCATTTTGTATTTGGTTTCAGAGTTCAGACTCAAGAGGTGCCACTTGATGCCCTTACCAATGAATTCTCCTTTACCAATCCAAAATGAAAAAGAAAAATGGAGCCAGAACATTTTGGTACTTACTAAATTTCAGAAAATAATTCAAGTCCAACAATGTTCTTGGATCATATAGTATCCAACTTTGTTATCATTGCCAAATGTAATCTTCCTATCCTCATATTGAAAGGTAAAGGTAAAAGGTAACCGACAAAACGCACAAGGCTCTCACAATGGGCGGAATGGGCGGGGTTGGGGACATGCAAGATGTATGCAGACCTTACCTCCATATAATATGTGGTGATATTGTTTCCAAGAATTGAACATGTGATCTCTAGTTTACACCCCTACAACTCTACCCCTGGGCCACATGTTCATGTGTGCACGAAACTAACAAAAAAAAAAGTCTTTGAGCATTATTTCGTATAATTGTGCTCTCTCCGGGGTAATGAGAAGCAATTCCAACTTCAAATCTGGAACTAATAGTGAAAAGTCCAAAGATCTAGGTCGAGTCCACCACATCAAATGCCCCAACATAATTTCTTATTGGGTTCAGTAGGTGGTCTAAGAAGTTATTGTGTTCCATATAACCATCATCACCATCAAAGCCCTTTATCCAGCGGATAAAAAATTATATTATTATATTGCAGTTTTGTGTTTTGTGTTTTATAATTCTTTACAACACAGCAATGAGAGAGATAAATCATTAACAAGTTAAGCAAAGAATAAAACCTGCACAGGGGTAAATGCCAGACTTGATGTCAGTCCAGAGGTAGCACCACTGCTTCCATAACTCTTTTCCTTAAATCTAAAATCAATTCATCCATCAGTCAAAAAACACAGTTAATGATGAGAATAAACTTGCCAAGTCGGAAAACTAAAGCAAAAAAGAGGAATTAGCAAAGCAAATGCCTTTAAGCTTCCGAAATGCCGTATATGCAAACAATTAGTATAAGCAAGTAAAAGCAATAGCAAGAGACATACTTCTTAGCAACTTTTGCAGCAAGTTTGCTCTGAGCAACTGACACACGCAGCTTGCCACTCCCAGCCTGACCAAGCATCCCATAGCCTTCCCCCAGTCCATCACCTGTTCACAGGCAAGGTACTAATAGTAAGAAAAATTCCTTTTCAAAAGAAGGATAATTAAATGAAATAAAATTCTGCTACTGCATGCTTGTGAAAATGTAGTTGCAATGTGGCATAATTTCTGAAGATACCACAGAATGCAGAGTGCAAGCATATTGATGACCAATAAAAACACAAAAAGTGCAGACTAAAGGGAGGGGAAAAATCAACCTAAAAGGGTTTCTACTAAAACTTTTTCAATTAATATTTGTATTTTCAAGCTTAATCGGAGTACCCAAAACATAGTAAATTCTTTCTATTGCAAAGGTAAATGTTGAAAAAGCAAATTCACACTAAGAGGATAAGACAGTGATGATTACCTAGAGAACTCTCCTCAGGTACACCAAATTGCATCCTGTTGGCAAGCTTCCTCATGTCCGTTATGGCATATCTGCAAATAGGATGTCAGTAAAAAAAGCACGAAATCCATAAAAGAATTCCATACTGGCAGCTACAATAGAAAAGGCACCACCTTTCCTTCATCTTCCTAAGTCGACGACCACCTCTCTTTTTCTTTGGCTCTGAGTCTGGGACTGGAAGAGGCTTAGGTTGTTTAGCAGGTGGAGGCTCTTGCCACTTTTCGATCTTCTTTTTGATCTCTTCCCGCAAGTTTCTTCCGGTGTTCCCTGATGGATCTCCTCTGATAGAATCTACTCGTGCTGCAAGTGTTGATTTTGAAGCCAACAACCGACAAGCACGCATCCTCAAAGAAGGTGGTGTACTTTGAAAGATCTCAGTTTGCTCAATATAACCTACACGAAACTGCGATGTTGCAGTAGAAAACCCTGCAAGGTTCTTTCTCTTCGCACCAAGAAGCTGAACATTACAAGCAGGCATCTTAGCTAATGATAATAATCCACCAGCAGTTCCCATCAGCTTTGCTGCAACAGCACTTCCAACAATGGTCGAAATATTAGGAGCTATGTATCCCATCCTACCTTCCACAAAATCAAGGACTTTTTTCTTTGCTGAATCAAGAGCAAGAGCTCGATCACATGCATCAACTGTCTTCTGCAGGACTTCCTCTGGAAGTGGTTTGCCACTCGTGGTTGACGCTGTAACTGAGACCACCATAATGATAGCTGATGGTAAAAGCCCTTCCAGATCAACAAGGGTTAGATCCATCTCATTGCCAATCTTTTTCACGACACGAGCATAATCAATTGGGTGATGCACCAATGATTCCAACTCTGGAAACTTTAAACGGTACTTGTCGCGGATAAAATTGTGAATAATAACAATTTCATTCTCAATGTCAACTGACAATGCATTACAGTCCACAATCAGCTGGTATTCTGGGTCATCCTCCAAAACCAGTCCATGATTAGAGATATCAGAACCCTTCTGAAGTGCATCTTCTACTTTCTGCAATTCAAAAGCATATTTTTAAAGCAGAAGAAGGCAGAAAAGAACAACTGATTACAATATAAGCAACATGGTTTTACATAACAAATTACAGAATAAACTATATGCAAAATCACATAGAAGGGTAAAACATGAAACAGATCCCGTGCAAGAGGCTCTCACAATGGTAGCAGCTGCAGGTCCGGGAAAGGCATATCAGAATGGAAGAGAGTTGTTTTTTTGGGTTTTAACCTGTGATGCATAAGTTGTGGCTAAAGCAACTTTGCCACTACACCAAGGTTTGCTCTTCAGCAAAATCCAATCCTTATTTGAATATGCCGATTACATGACAATGATATTGACAAAATCAACTTAAACAAGCCAACATTCTTATGCAATTAAGCATGAAACTGAGCATCAAAATAGAAAAGCATGGAAACCATTGCAACTTAGACTCTACTAACAATGAAGAAGTCAAAAGATCGAAATCATAAGTATAAATATGAACTAACCTGCATTATATCAATAAATCTCTGTGTTTTCTGCAATTTCGAGACGCTGTCCAGATCATCATAATTCAGAGCTTCTAGATCTGCCATGTCCCCGTCCTCATCTTCCTCCATGTTTTCAAGATCAGCATTATTTTCCTCAGTAAGATCAGCTTCGTTATCTGATAATTCGTCAAGGTCCGCAAGAAAAGAATCTGCGAGAGTTGCCATTCTCGTACTGTGTATTGGAGAAATAACCGAATTGTGGGTGTTGACAATTCTGCAAACAAATTCCCCAAAATCGAAGATGAAGATAATATATTTCTGTGAAAACAACAAATTCTTCAAATAAAAGTATATGAATATCCAAGACTCTTGAGCAACAGCTAGGCAGTGTTGTCACAGGCGCAAGGCGCCATTAAGGCGAGGGCCTTTTGCGAGAGGCGCAAAATTAAGAAAATAAATACAAAATTCACATCGCATATATACTACGCATAAACTTCCATGGCTGATAAGCAAAGTGGATTGAGAAGAAGATGTGGAAATAGAAGCTGGAATCTTACCTGAGACTTGATAAGAGTGGATTTCAAACAGAGATTATCAACGAGCAACAGGTATCACAGAGAAATCCAACAGACAAAGCAGGATTATAAAGAAGAAAGTAAAAAACCCTAAAACCCAGCACAGATTACCAACAAACCAGCAAAAGACGTACCGTCAAAAAACCAACCAGAAATCAGGATAAGAAAATTCCCTGAGAGAAATTGAACGAATCAACGAGATGACCGTGAAAATAATTGAGAAATCATAGACCGAATTGAGAGAGAACGAACAGATTACCTCCCAGATATAACCCACAGAGAGAAGTTTTTGCAGAGAACGAGATTGCTCCACAGTCGTCCACTCCACCCCAATACAGGCCGGTTTTCGCCTTTCGGGCCTTTGTTTTGGGCCTTCTTGCAGGCTTGTTCTGTACCCAGCCATAAGCCCATAACTCAGTTAATGGGCTTACTGACACTTCATGGGCATATTATCAAGATGCATTTCATGGGCTCCTTTTATTCCAGTTGTTTGATGTATAGAAAACCAAACTTGGTGCACCGTCATTCCGTCAACCCCCAAGTCTTACTAAAGCCGGTTCATGCATTGATTGATCCGAAAGGTCAAAGTTGAATCGCATATTTTTAAATAATTTATTTTCTTTATATATAATAACAATAATATAATGTGAAAATTGCAAAATTTTCATATTATATGAATTGCACTTTAAAGACTTGTTATATGATTTGTGTTACAAGGTTCAAGTCTTACAAAGGTTAATTTTTTTGGAAGATTATTTAACTAATCAACATAGTAAGACACTACGAGACTACAATTATATATATATAGCTTTTGTCTACTTTGTCTTTGCCGAGATGGGACAAGTGATCAATCACACAAACACACACATATATTAGTTTCAGGCTTTGACTGTGCTCAGCTCAACATCATGGTAATGTTCATCTCCCACTGGTACAAAGGTTTTGTACCGATACTTCCGGGCACAGACCAGATAATATATGAAATTCACAACACACAACCCGGCTATGAGGAAGTAGAAATAGTCCAATCTGCCTGCATTGAGATCATTTGTTAACCAATTGGGGTGGCTACGAATTCCGGTCGTATGATGCACGACGGTGATGATTAAGCTGCTGAGGTAGCTAGCACCGGCATAGGAGCAGCTGAAAAGAGCATTGCCAATGCTCATCATATGCTCAGGGAACTCCGTGTTGTAGAATTCAATTTGTCCAATAACATTGAATGCCTCGCATAAGCCTAGAAGAATGAGTTGTGGAGATAACCAGAAGACTGACATTGGCGAGTGAGGGTGGGAATTGGCATGTGATCTTCTCGCCCTCTCAACAATTCCGGCAACCACCATTGACAGAAGTGAGAATATCATCCCAATTCCGATCCTCTGGAGAACTGTGATTCCGCTTTCCTTTTTGGTGAGTTTTCGAAGAAATGGAACTGCGATTCTGTCGTAGAATAAGACGCAAACCCCGACTGTGATCATTGTTATGATGACCATGGATCCTGCGGAGATTTCGAAGTGGGGTCCGAGGTGTCTATCCATTATCAGAGCTTGTGATATGGTGAATGTGCTTTGTTGTGCCATGGAAATGAAGCTAATAATACCCGCAGACCATATGGGTATTATGTTTAGGAGGCATTTCAGCTCTTCCACTTGTTGAATGCTGCTTAGCCTCCATGGATTTGCACCACCATTGTCAGGTTTCAGGTCATTTTTCTCTATTATGGCAGCCTTGTTTAAGAACCTAATACAGATCAAGTCAAAGAAACATCAACTCGTTAATAATTACTGAGTGTTAGGAATTCAACGTGACACTAGCGAAAAACTACAATTACGATTAAACCAATAACTACAATTACGATTAAACCAATAAGAAAAAACAAACACTTAAATTCACAAGACATAAAACACCATCAAAGTTTTGATTAATTTATTCAAACAAAAGTTAATGAGCCTTAGGGAAGACTATAACCCTAATAAAATGAAAAACACAAAAACACAAAATTATAATAATAATAATAATAATAATAAAGTCCCTAAAAGGTCATTTGAAACCCTAAATAGTGAAATTTGACAAAAAAAAGGGCGGGACTAATAGCATAAGAACTAGTCTTAACAACCACGTCGAAACAAGTTTCCCAATCAAATTTCACGTAATTCTCACAACATGACTTTTCGATCCTAGTAACTGATTTGTTTGTAAGTAAGTTGACACTAGCCCTACATCATAACCTAAAACTAGGGCTGTGCAAATGAAACCGAAAACCGGACCAAAACCGGTAACCGGACCGGTCGGTCCGGTTTGGATCGGTTAGTTGACCGAGATTGGTCAAACGGTTTCAAAAACCGAAACCAACCGAGTTAAGTCGGTCCAGATATGGTTTGGAATTTTTGTAACCACCGGTTAACCGGACCGGATCGGTATATATAATATATAATATTTAATACTATAATGTCTTTAAATATGGACCATTGAGATATAATATATGATTTACTAATGTTATGTACCATTAGATTAAGTGATTAACTATGAAATATTAATATAATATATATCATTCCTTGAGATTTTTTTTGAAACATTTTTATCAATCCTTTAAGATTTGCTTACAAAATATATATTTTACGAAAAACAATAACCGGACCGAAACCGAACCGGTTAGTCGGTTAACCGTAGTAACGGGTTTTGATGGTTTTGGATTGGTTTTGGTTTCAGAAAATACAAATCCGTAATTTCCGGATTGGTGACGGTTTGGCCTCCACGGTCCGGTTAACCGGACCGTGCACAGCCCTACCTAAAACAGCTTGCACATCCCTAACTCTATTGGATACTGTCCGCTTTGAGCCACATTTCCTAGCTCTATTGTAAAACCCAACATTAACATGATGCAAGTTTCGATCATTGCCCCATTTTTCATTTAAAATCATTTTTACAACGACAGAATTGTCGAGAAAATTTCAGTATTTCCATGTTAGTAAGAATTTTAAAGAAGTAAAATTCATCAATAAAAACATCAGGCAAGGAGTGCTGCAAATTTCTACCTGTACTGGTTGGTAAGCGGGAGCTTTAATAAAATAGCTTTCTTCAATGGAGGATCATAGAAACTAACATCAATCTCTCCATCCTCAGGAAGTAAAACCCGACGCTTTCGATAAGCAGAAACCACCACTCCGGCAATACCCGAAAAGAGACTGCCTTCGGGCGGTCGATGGACGTATATTCTCGTCCCGACGAAGAACAGAACAATAGAGCAGGCCATGAGAATGGTGGGTAAACCAAAACCCAAGACCCAGCTAACGTTGTCCTGGATATAAATCACAATAGTTAAAGTAATCAAGGACACCACAGTAGCTGAGATGTAGTACCAGTTAAAAAAGCTGGCAATCCCTTTCTTGCCTCCTTCCGTCGTTGGATCGAATTGATCGACACCAAATGGGATGCTACACGGCCTTATTCCTCCCGTTCCGATGGATAGGAAGCCGAGTCCGAGGATCAAGATACCAAATTGAAGATTGTTGGGGCCTTTGCAATGGTGACCAAGTGGTAGTTGTACTGAGTTGCATGCTGGAGGATGCAATTGTGGTAGCCATGCCGTTAACGTCAATGTTGTTAGTCCCTAACATTGATGAATTCAATTTTGTAAGTTAATGACGTTAGAAGGACTCTGCTTTTAAACTAAATTTGAGAGGCGGGTCCCAAACAGTCCGGCCGCACCACACTGACGATACGTGAGATTGAGCCAACACATATCTATGCAGGTAGAGGCCCGAAAGTTTCTATAGATTCCAACAACTATTCCCAAGCTTAATTAGCCTTAAATTACAGTGATATCGTTGTGCAAGTATATCAAAAAATGGTAAGATTTATGGCAAGTATATATATATACCAGAATAGATGCGAAGGATGCAAAAGCAATGGTCTTGAACTTTCCAATGAAGGCATCGGAAATGAAAGCACCAAGCAAAGGAGTGAAATTACTGACACCAATCCAAATGTTGATTAGGTTAGCTGCTGGTGCTTGATTCATGTGAAAAATTGTTAACAAATACACCATGAAGTTTGCTATCATCCCATAAGACGCCAACCTCTCGAGCGTCTCATTTCCTGCATTCCACAATAAGATATATAAGACAACAAGATGATTCAAGTATATATACAGAGATTTACACAAATAAAACAATATATATATATATATATATATATAGAGAGAGAGAGAGAGAGAGAGAGAGAGAGAGAGAGAGAGAGAGCTAGAGAGACCCAAGATGAAAGGCATGGCTTTCCATCCTCCAGGCTTTTTGGGAGGTGATGAATCTTTTGATGGGTCTGTTTGTTCTGACTCATTGTGATGAGAGCATTTCGTGGGAAAATGTAACCACAATGAGCTTTTCTTCATCCTTTGTTCCCCAACTTCCATTGTTTGTTTGTAATGATTTCAACTTAAGCTTCTACTCCAAATCTATTGGGTATGGTATATATAAGGGTGTTGGGTGGTCAACCTAATAGTGGATTGGGAATAGGGTTTAATAATGCATTGGTTGTGGTCTCTAAATTAATGGCATGAAAATTGGGTGAATACTTTATGGCTTTAATTTGAGTGAAGGGAAGGGATTATCTCAACCCTATGGAAAGGTATTTTATTAACATGTCATAAGATAATTAATCAAGAAGGTATGTGTAGGAGCATTGGGACTGGAGAATCCATTAAAACTTTATCTCATCCCTTGGTCTCTTAAATTATTCTCCTACTATATATTATCATAATTATATAATAGCGAATAGACAGACTAAAGATGGAGGACATCGAATAAAGGTATGCTAAAACAATAAAAAATAAAAATAAATAAAAAACTTCTGCCGATGAAGTTATGTATTGTAATAATTGTTCCTTGTCTTACCTTATGTTTTACCAAACGTATCCACTCATTCCTTACTTCTCTTTATTATACTGTGATTAGTTGGATGGAGATAGGTTTCGTAGAAACGCATTCATAGGAGAGTGTTCCGTCTTAAAGAAAAGCACCCGTGTGAACAGGGGTGGATGAAATGGAAGTGAGAATGTTTTTCTTCCCTACTTCTCCCCTTACCCTATAGTAGTGACTTGGTGAGAATTACCCATCTAAAGTCCTACATCGCTTGGTGAAAAGTGAGATGAGTAGTTTATATGGGTTTATAAACCATCTAAAGTTGTCATGATTTTGAGTGTGTGACGGATTCTGTGTTACTAGAGCTCCTCTCACTTCACTTTGAAACGATACGAGTCTCACGTACATGTGTGAAGAGCCCGAGTATCCACGCGTCATGTGGTATGTTGGCATCTTTACAAGCAAATTGTAATGCTAAGAATTATTCCACGCTAGCTAGAATGTTAATGATGGAGTTTATGGTTCTGGTGGAGTGGGATCAAACGTCCTAGCCTGTCAAGAATGACTACCATCCATCCCCCGCTAGAATTTCAATGCTGGGTTTATGGTTCTTGTTTGAAAAGAGGAGGAATAACACAATGTGGAGAATAACAATCCCATCTGATGCCCTGTTGTGTCTCTTTCGTTTGATGATATTCTTGCGTTTGAAAAAAAAAAAAAAAAGTATGCATACAACTCTAATTTGTAAACAGAAAAGGAAAAACAAATCACTATAATTGCATACAATAATTGTATACTTGACTCTCTAAAAATAAGCCAACATGTTGACTAAATATATACCAGGAAAGATATATCTTCGAACTTAGAGGTGAAAAGATCTCTCAGATCTTCGGACCAATCTTATTTGTACATTGAGATTCGACCTAGGACTAAATTGGTGGCCCGCTAAACTCCTAGGTGGTCATCCCCAGTTTAAAACTGACCCATGGATCACAAAGTGACTGTTGGGCTGGGCCTTTCAGGTCAAAAAAAGGAGAGTAATTGCAGGGGCTCTGATTTGGAGCAGTCAGGCAGGGGCTGGGCTCATAGCAAAAATATGAGCACAACACATCAGGCCAGACTCAGGGACCTGTTAACGTTCAAGCCCAGCCCACGGGCCTAGTATGACTGCTCAAGCCCACCAGGCACCAGCAGTTTTTCATAAGGAAACCATACCTCAGAGACCTGTAAACGTTCTAGCTGCATGGACTGCCAGGGCAGAATATGAAGAAGGGTTACTGTAGTAGTAACATGCTTAAAAAGGTTCAAATATGAAGCTTCAATTGATCTCAAGCAAACCTCACAATTGCACAAAAGAGGGAGAGAAGGATTAGCCGGATTCTTTCTAGTCTTTAGTCCCCTCTCATTACCTCCCCGACGCTAACAACTTTAAACCATAAATAGCAATGCAAGAATGGGATCTCTCTATTGTCTTCTCGTGCAACTATAAAACTTGACAGGGCAAGTTAATGGATACGCCTCTTCTCAAGGGCTACAAGTGCAAAAAATTAAAAAAAATTAAAAAAAAATCTAAGAACAACAAAGAAATAAAACAATTACAGCTTTTGAGGTGGGGAGAATGGGTGCAGACCGGAGTATCCTTTGCGTCCACCTTGTTCGTCAGACGCTTCATGCATTTATAACCATCATTTTCTTAGGTTATTACCACTACCAAGATCTCACAGTTCCATAATAGCAAGAACCCTGATCTAATTGCAGCCAAGAGAGGTAGAACTAAATCAGAAGCACTGTTGATGGAGAACACAAGGGAGAGGGTCTCAGGCAAACAATATTCCAGGTGATCGCAGGAGAGGGTCTCAGGCAACCAATATTCCAGGTGATCGCAATTTCAACATCAATTTCAAGCTGGACAAGCATACAGAAAGAAAGACGACGACGACTAAATGGGGCAGCTCAGAAGGGACAGCAACAAACCTCTTTCATCATCTTTGAGCCAGAGAGTAGACAAGGTTCTTAAAAGGTCAGAAGATTTGTTGCAGAGAAGTGCTCTAAATAGGTAGTTCCCAACCAAATCTCTGGACACAAGCTAGTTCAACATGTGGTTCAAGCTGAATAACACGCAGAGCCGCAACTAGAAGGCGCCAGAGAAGCAGATGTGGGGAAAACTGTACACTTAGACGTAGTGCAGAAAAAAACGAAACGATGTCGTTTTAGCCGAAAAGCACACCTCAAAACAAAACATATAAGCCTTTTAGAAAATCGACTACATATAGATCATACTGTCCAAAAAAAAAACTTCAAAGAAAAACCACATAAACAGTAGAAAGGAAGCAAATTTTAATAAGGGAAAGAGACCTCCAAGTTTCATTAAGCTGAAGATATCAAGCCGAAGCAAAATGACGTCAATAGCACCCCCATTTGGCGGCCGAAACACTTTGTAGAAGCCATCCAAAACCAAGTATGTAACAAACTTCACTGTTATGACATGAACATAACTAACATAAACCTTGTTTTGTCCAACTGATTCTAGTACTACAGTATTGTAGATGTCCTTTCAGCCCTCTTGTTTGCTTCAGTTCAGTTCCCTGCAATGCCAAAGAAATAAATGACCTTCACGCAGTTTATAATCAATCTCACTATCTCAGTCCATGATATTGTAACAATGAGTTTCATTTTGGTTGGTTATGTCCACCACATGCATCTTACAGTAACTGAGCCCTAGATTGTACTATATCTTACCTTCATTATCGTATGAGGCTCAAATAGATGTAAAACTTACACACAGGAAAAATACATCTAAATTAAATCATTTGTTATTCTCCAATACTCGACTCTGTGAAACTGCTGGATACTTGATGTGATCACAAATACATTATACAACAAGGCTTGAGCTGCAGGTCAGATAATGGACAAACTACATACTATTTGCTTAAAATTCTAAGCATGGTGTGATAACTTACCCATTAGCATAAGGTGAATAGTGACGAGCACAACCATAATGAGGGGACCTGCTGTGGCGGTGACACATTATATGTTGTACATGCTCGATCATTTATAATTTAATCGCGAACTTCATAATGTGATTTGACCAGAACCACAAAACATATCATTCAAAATGGTTTAGGTAGGGAATAACAGCAAACCCATTCAAGGGGACCTGTTATAACTTTTGCAAGCAAATCAATTAGTTGTCAAAATTGCTGTACCTCATGACACCGTATTAAATGGTCTCAAAACACACATTTCACGACAAAGCTTTTGGCCAGTGGCCAAATGACCACATACTATACTGCTAAAGTACTAAGCAGTCTATGAAAATAAATCTACCAACGTAAGGTGCATAGATGAGCATGGCCACACATAGGACATGCTGTAGCTGCGAGCATTTTACATGCCACAGATGCCCAATAAAATGTTATTAATCGCTTGAATAGTCAGATTATCAAGTCCTAATGTCATCCTCCACTGGGGCTTAGAGGCAGCAGGCTTGAATATAAAAAGATACAAGCCCCATGTAAGATAGTGAAAAATGTTAATTAAAAAAAAAACTAACCATGATACCACAATAAACCCATTTGAATAAGGGGAATCACGATGTCCAGATGGCAATGAGCAAACCAGCATGGTAGCAACTAAAATATGTGCACCAGTGCACCACTAGCTCAATCTTCTTGTTCGAATTTTATTTTTAGATGTTAGTTAGGTTTCAATGCCAATTGCAACAACTGTATTATACAATAGGGCCATGGCTGCTTGCAGTATAAAAGATAACGCAAAAATATGATCACAAAATACCAAAGTATGGTACCATAGCCATACCCATTAGGCGTTAGCATAAGGGGAATCACGGCGAGCATGGCGATATGGAGGGGACCTGCTGGAGCTGCGACCACGACGAGGAGAGAAGCTGCGACGCCTTGGAGATCTTTTCCCACGAGGGCTGTAACTCCTAAAAAAGAAACAGAGTAAATATAAAAAAATAATAATAATAATAAGCCCGTGAAGGCTACATATGTCCTACCCATTCAGAAAACCCAATTAGGTATGGACAAGATAGCAAAGTAGCAAACCAAAAATTGATTTGCAAAGATTCCTATTATCAATCTACCATTAGAACTTCAAATATCTGCAATTTGGAAGTAATTCCATATCATTTTCAAGTAGCAATGTACGAGAAAACGATACTAATGCAAACACTGCACCGAATAATTTTGTGCAAGACTCATATGTTGCACACAAGTGCATTTTCAGACAACTTAGTTATGTTCGGCACTTCAGCTAATTGACAACACAACCTAACAGACTAATACATTACACAAAATTCACATTTAAGCAAATCTGAAATGTCAGGACATTAACACTGAGGCAAGATCCGAAGTGAAGGACGCATATAGGAAAAAGAAGATTGTCACATGAAAAAACAGAAACCGAAAGGAAAGTTTTCACAAGTCTATTCCATTAATAACATAATTGAAGACAGAAGAAATAAAAAGAAAATGCGACTTGACAAGTTGAAAGATTTGAACTTCAAAAGGCTAAAAGTAAGAACCAGTTTAAGCTTCTTGTTTCAAAATCATTGTAGAAAAAGTAGAGTACACAGATGACTCAGGGCCACTTGTCCTTTGTACGGTCTCACCATCTTTGCATAGACAGTTTATCTATCTAGAAACTCATTCCAGCAGGAAAATCAAAGAGGTGAAATTTCCTTCAGACGTACCTACGCCCATTCCCATAACTAGGACTCTGACGACGTCGAGGGCTGGGGCTTCGGCGCCGACCACTTCCCAAGCCACGTGAACCAACGCGCGAACGACACTCCCGAGCAAAATGGCCCGGTTCACCACACTCGTAACACTTAGAATCCTCGCCGCCTCCACGACCACGCCCACCACCACGGCCTCCACCACCCTTTGAATTATGAGAAAGCTCCACACGCCACCCATTCTTCCCTGCAAGAAATTAGAATTTGACTGGCTTTTAGGTTCATAAAGTAAAGTTAAAAGTTTCAGCCTTCATCCTTCAAGTGAAATTTATCAGAGGAGGCCCAGGAGAATTTAAATAGCAACCTGAACATTATTGGAAAACATACAAACCAACTCTAACATCACATCATATCATGATGAATTTGATAATGATAACTGACAATCTCATGATAGACCATCCACAAGCTATGAGACGGCCTTCCAAAAAACAGGAAAAGTACAAGGTTACCAAAAATAAGTTTACCCATATGTGTTATAACTTATAACAACAAGTATATTAGAACATAGAAGTCATCTCAGATGACCCGTAGAATTGGACTTGACAAGAAAAAAAATCCTTGAGAAAAATTAGAGAGTCCAGAGAAAAGCGAGGGCAAAAAAAAGGACAAGGCAAATAATTATAACTCAATCAATTGGAAAGATAAAAACAACAAATAGAGTCAAATTCCAAGTGCCCATCATGGACCTTCATAAAATTCAATAGCATCTACATACAGAAGCGTACTACTGCAAACTTTTGGGATAAAGGCTTTCATGATGATGATGATGACATCCCCAAAATCACACTTGGAAGCATTGACCTTATCAGTAAAATCGCCAACATGTTAAAGTTTTAACATATGCAGAAATAAAGAGAAAATTGCAGTTAGAACAAACATGTAACAACATCAATAAACTCTTTCCTTGCGCATATGCTTCTTCATGCCTAAGATCTGGTTCTCACAGGTCAACAGAATTATTATGACCTTTTCATGGCGACATTTATTTTGATATAAGCACAATTTCTCACATGAAAGGAATATTCTTCTAGTTACATGAGCCAAAATCTCACTATCTTTGAACGGTACACTAACAGATTGGGCCAGTGGATCCAAAACATGATTATCAGCATACAATCTTAAAAATACACAATACCCACAAACAGGAAATCAATGACGAGTAAGATAAATTAAAGGTACCATAATAATTAATTCTGCTACAAGCTATGTACGTACCATCCAATGCACGAATGGCATCTAAGGCATCCCTGCGATCATCAAACTCAACAAATGCATACCCGGGAGGCCTTCGAGCAACCCAAACACTGCATCAATTTCATAAACAAATTAGAAGACCAACCAGGCAACCACAGTATGCTTGAAAACATGATCAGAAAGCAAACTCCAAAGTCCTAACCCTTGATTTCATTCGTGAGCAGGATAAGGACTATTAGATATTAATTTGACAAACACAAAAATCTCATGTAAATCAATAAATTTTACACATACGATCATCATTGTGCAATGACAAGAAGATTACCAAGATAATCTTTAAGGATAAGAAGCTAAAGTAAAATTACGCCAAAATCAGTAACAAAATAGAGCCAATGCGAGATTACTAAATAACATATAATATAACATACACAACACCAGTTGAAGGAAAATTACAAAATAACAGGTTCCGATTTCAGATATTTCAAAAACTCAAATACCAATTTACTCAAAATCCTAGGGATTAAGAATTTCCACAAATCTTTTCAAAGGGATAGAAGGGAAGCAATTGAGTGCCAAAGGAACTACCTGCGAAGAACACCAAACATCCTAAACTCATCTTCAAGCTCTCTCTCAGTCGCTCTTGGATCCACGTTCCCGACATAAACCCGAGACATCTTGAAGCGCAGATTCCAACCTAACACAAGAAATAAAATTTGAGACCGAAATCCTCAACGCCCAATCTTCTGTCCCAGAGGACCATTATTTCCGAACTCCTTTCCAAACGAAAATCTAAGAATCGCCGTAAAAATCAGTCGGAAACTGAGAATTTTAATTGCAATTATCGTCATATAGTACATGGAAAAAAAAAAAGGGTTAAATCACGCAGATCGAGCGAAAAGAAAGTTGAAAAAGAACACAGTGGGCTTGGTAGAGCAGACTAACCTCAAATCTATTTCTAGGGCTTGAAAGAATTAGTGGAGCTCTGCTTCAAATTCCCGAGAACCAGATCCAATGTTCCAAAGAAAACAAGTTGCTTTCTTTTATGATCGCGAAGGCATCAATCACTATTCATTCATTTGAATTTTGATATTGATTGACGAATGACGATACGGAGCAAGGGCTTTGGATAGTTGGGCGCTGTTACGCGGCCCAAACTCTTAATGGACTGGCTGGGCCCTTTTAATCGGAGCCATATGCGGATACCTGACTTGTGAATTGAGGCCCATCATATGTGAAACCCGGTTTTAGGGCTTGTGTTCTTTAAATGTTTTTTTAACTTATTTCATGGGCTTTTTGGCCCATACAAATCTAGGCCCCTAGGTCGTTCTCCCCTCCTTAAGTATCTTGTCAAATTAACGCTCGAGTCACTAATTGGAGTGACAAAAATGGTGTGTATCACCCTAATGATCAATATTCGAATCCCCCTCCCCGTTTCAAAAAAATAAAGTATCTTGTCAAATCACATAATATTATTATGAAAGATTGTAATTAGTTTGTTGTTAACTATGGCCTATTAAAGTAGACACCCAGGGTTGGAGACTAAAAAATGGTGTATAATAATAATACAATTGAAAATATAAAATAAAAAAAAATGAGGATACTTTAACGTCTAAATGGTTACCTAGCTAATTAGGATATATTTTTACATATATAATTTAATGTTATCTTGTACCCATGTGCTAATAGCTCTTGTTGAGAGATATAATTGGATAGTGTCCATACCCACATTGTGTATATTAAACCTTAAATCTTTATACCTAATCCAAATATTTTGTTTAACCGATAACAACATCATATGAGTTTATCTTTTGGACATCCGATTAGTCTAAATTCAAGTCGTCTGACTTGCACACACAAAAATTTCCAACCTTATGACAAGGTAAGTGGGATTAAAAACTCAATGCGTGACCGCTACAAGACCCTTTTGAATTTCAAATCATATGTCGATTACAAAAAGTTAAATTGTCACAATTAAGTTAAGTGGACCCATGAAATTGGAGGATAGCCCATTGGTACACTATCTAATAAAAGTAGCATTGCCACTTGTCTAATATCGTCACATATTTTAGGTACGTGCAAATGTGGCTTGAATTCCTTGGTCTTCACCAGACAATGCTTGAGAGTGTGGAACCAGTCAACTTTATTTAGTTAATTAATCATTCAATATTTATCATCATTTCTATCTTTGTTTTGGTCATCAACTCGTGATGAACCATAGAAGAAAAACTCAAAATTTTGTTTTTTTTTTTTTTAACCTATAACCACTCAACCCAACATATCCTTCAAAGATAGTTGAATGGACATAAATTTCGAGCTGCTAGAAAAGTCTGCACAATGCTAACAATAGGTAAGACTAAAAAATATTATAACTGATTGATTCGAACTCTAGATCTCGGACACCGTTTGCCATAAATCTAGAAGGATAACCAACTAAATTATAGAAAAGTGGTTTCAAAATTTTATTATAAACACAATAATACATGTAGGAAGAGGATGGAGACACCAATCTATCTATATATTCCTTTTAAAAAAAAATCTATCACATGTATTTTTTGAGGGTCTATTATTCTGATATGTATTGATTTTAATAAAGCTCTAACCACTAATTAATAATAACAATAAAAAATAAAGGAAAAATAAATTGAAATTTTTACCATAACTATATTATTTTAAATATAATTTTATATTTATAAAGTATTTAACATATATATTTTTTTATTATATATATGAGTAATTTGTTAATCACTATTTATTAAAATTCTAAAATTTATATTTGTAAAGTACTTATTTTGGACATCGCCCAACTTTCCGACTAGTTGTATTAATTTTTTTTAGTACAAACACAAATACAATATACGACACACCACCAGATCAAGTAAGCACATGCAGGGGCAGATTAAGCTCACACACCTCTTTATAAATATTCAAGAGAATGTGAGGCTAGAACCCATGACCTGAAGTTAGGGACATACAAAGTCATTACCACTCAATCAATGGCTCATTTGCCCAATGACAAATGTATTTATTTTTGTAATCTTATATATCAAGAGTAGGCTACGAACTCCAACCAATGACAAATGTAGATTATAGAAAATTATTATAATAACCATATTTAATTATGGCCAAGTCAGTACTCATCTAATTTAACACCACTTTTATTTTTTATTTTTTCTCTTTCTTTCTTTCGCAATCATGTCCTAATTTCCCCCATTACTAGAACTAGAACAACACACACAATACTAAATGTACACGTCTATATAACCAATAATTCATATGCATCCACACCCACATATATCTTCATAATCTGATGTCACTTTACCCATGCTATTGTTATAGGGTTTGTGACATATCCATATAAAATAAACACATACACATACATACATACATACATACATACATACATACATATAAATTTATATATATATATATATATATATATGTTCTTTAGATTCATATAGACGTATTGATTATGTTGTGTGTAGGTTTAGTAATCAATGTGTTTCATGCAAATCGTACATTTATATATATATATATATATATGTTCTTTAGATTCATATAGACGTATTGATTATGTTGTGTGTAGGTTTAGTAATCAATGTGTTTCATGCAAATCGTACATTTAAAACATGTGGGATATTAATTGAGTTTAAGGACATAGTTTGAATAGATACATTGTATTTGGCTACAACCACTTTTTTTTTTTGGAAAAGAGGTCTAGAGACCCCAAATTTATTAATGATACAACCACATAGCTACTAGTATAATGATGGATATCTCTTACTCTTGTTGTCACGCTCTAGGCTTTGACTCAATTTATCATGTTGTCAGGTGAAAAAATTTTGTGCACGCGAGTCTGACGGCCTGATTTAAACCTACATTGGATGTGTAAAGGATGAATTTGTGTCGTTCTCGGTTTAAAAAAAAAATATTTGGCTATCTAACTTTTTCCTGTTATTTGGGTAATTATCATACATAAAAACGTTTGATTTCCATAATCCCAATTGGGTTTGATTTATTGCAACTCTATACGTACCAAAACCCAAATTGAGATAGTCAAGGTCACTAATCACTATCTTGAGTCTTAATGATTATTTATCAAAATATTGGTCATTAATTTAATTAGAGATATCGTGATCTTAAGACGATACCACTAGATTAATGTTAAAAGGGATAAAATCCCACATCGGTTGTTGAGGGGTTTGGTGTCTAGCTTATAAGCTTGCCCAAGTCTTCAACTCATTGTCCAGCCTTTTCCATGTGGATAGGCTGGGAACTGCCACAGTCCAAAGGGCTGAGATGGTGGGGAGGTTGGCTCTGGGTTGTGCCATGTGAGATTTTTCTCATGGTATTGGAGCAGGTGTGCTCGTCCCCGATAAAAAGTCCACTCGTTGGGCCTTGGGCTTTGATACCCAGTCCACGAGTGCGGGGGAGTGTTAAAAGGGATAAAATCCCACATCGTTGTTGAGGGGTTTGGTGTCTAGCTTATAAGCTTACCCAAGTCTTCAACTCATTGTCCAGCCTTTTCCATGTGGATAGGCTGGGAACTGCCACAGTCCAAAGGGCTGAGATGGTGGGGAGGCTGGCTCTGGGTTGTGCCATCGTGGGATTTTCCTCAATTAATTAGAACATGTATTAGGGTTTTAGGTTTAAAGTTTAGCTTTTATAGTTTAGGAATTTAGATTTTAGGGTTTTAAATCGTTCAAACAAAGAAGTTGTATGTGACAACTTCTTGCAAATGTGGGAGGTGGCAAGTTTAACTCTCATACCCAGTAATTTCAACGTCATTTTCTTGCATGGGTCAAAGGCTCATTGAAGGTTTTGTGGACTTAACTATCCTTTGTGAGTTTCGGTCTCTTTTTCTCCACACGGGCTTCTACCCGATTTTGCCTGTTGTCAACATGGGGTGGACTGGATTGGCCGCCCGAGTTTAGATCTGCATGAAACAAACAATTTTCCTTATGCACACTCAAATAAGAACGTCCTTAATGTAGAATAACTATATATATAGATTATATAAGATTCATATTAAGATGTAATAATACATAAACTGCAAATAATCAATAGTGCTGGATCACCTACTAAATTAGGTGAAGTAGGTTAATAAATTAAGATTTGATAAAAAGAGTGTTTAGACTGCGACATGCTACCTGAGGAATATGTAGGAGTGTATGTATGTACACAATATGTCGATCCTTGAACCACCATTAATTCTTGATTAATTAGAGATTATTTACCTAACTTTTTAGACCATGCATATGAAATATAAAGAAGTAAACTATACCCCAACTAATCATATGATTGAGGAACCTCTGGGTGCATTAGGATGAATTATTCTAGCAAATGGACCCAACTTCAATACCACATTAGCAGTTTTTTGTGATTTGTTACATATTTAAGTTGAGTGCGGCCAACCTATATGGATTAGGAAGGTCTCGAGTTCGATTTTCACTGATAACAATACTTTTGTCGCATGGATTGAGCTTTGACCTAATTTATTATGTTGTCAGGTAAGTAACTTCTGTGCTCACGGACAATGACGACTCGAGTTTAGATCCATATCGAATGTTCAAAGAGTAAATATTATGAAGTTCTTCACCCCTATCCCACTTTGACAACATCTTATTAAAAGAAAATAAAGTAAAATGTAGTGACATCCCTGGAGTTTAACGACTTTGCCAGTTGACCCATTTAGCTTTCAAATTTAACGGTTAAATTTTCCAAACAAATCAACAAATTCCTCATTAACTAACTATCGTCAATATATTGAGAATCATAAATAACTCAGATGACACTCATGTGTATGGTATCTCATAAATATCTCGAGTTTGCCTTTCCCTGTAATTAAAAAAAAAAAAGTATCGTCAATATACAAGTTAATTAACTAACGAACAAAGCACGCGATATGCACATTTTCACATTTATTTAGAGAGTTCGACTATCAAATTTGAAAAATTAAAGGGGTCTATTAGCAATTATTGTCAAAATTGAAAAATAAGACCTAAGAGAAATTTCGATATACTGAGAGGATTTAACCATCAAATTTAAAAAGTGAAAAGGCTAATAATTAACAACATATACAAAATTCAGGAGAATGTAACAAGTTGATAACACTTTTTTTTTCCTTGAAATTGTTCAGGGTAATGTAAATTACAAATATAAAAAAAAATTGTCTCCTAGCCCACCAATTTTCGACACGTGTCCAATAAGTGACATATTTAATGTACATATAATATATGGGTTTTAATTTTATGAGTCACCACCAAACAATGACTTTCGTATTTGGTTGCTAATTTATTTTACTTATCATTTTGGCCTTATTTTGGTCAAAGAGCTCAAAATGCATGGCCCATAAGTCCATTATTGCAGAGAAGATGATTTTTATTATAATTCAGATAGATATAAAAGATTCTTACGCATATATTTATTTATTTATTTTGCAGTAATTTTTTCTTATATTTTTATGCTCAATTTTTTTGGTTATTATTATATTGGCTTTTAACAAGTAAAATAATTCTTTTTATCAGGAAATAGGAACGTAATTATGGTAACTTTTTTTTTTATAAAAATATAAAAAAACAATGCTATAGGACGTAGTAGCTATAATGCAAAAATGGAACACTCAACATTTGTTGCAATAATCCCAAAGACCAAGTGATCTCGCAAGAATTTCAATGATCAATGATCTAGCTCACAAATATGATGGGGAGCTCGCTAGAATCCCAATTACAATTAGAATGCAATACTCTTGAGTTACTATTGTGTATAACTGACTCGAGCGTCGAAGTGTCATATGCTCTATCCAATGTTTGTGTTGTACCCGTAGGTTCCGCGATTCGCCATTTACGTGTACATAACATTGAATAGGAGTACATGAATTTTTTCCATGCATATAGTGTCCTGTAATGAAAGTGATTTAATTTGTGGTGTAAACATATATGATGGAGACTGAAGTTTCAAACAACTTGTCTTAATACTTACTGAACAATCTGACCAGTCCTACTTTGAAAAATACACTATAGTTCTTCAATTATATTTAGATTTGTCTGGAAAACGAAAGAAGAAGAATAAAGTTACTATCAATCAATCAATTTTAATTTAATTTTTTTTGGCTTTGGTGCTGTGAAATCTTCCCCTACATCGACTGTTTTGATATAAGTTAGATCCCACCATAAAACTAAGAGACTATAAATAAGTTTAAGGTATTTTCTTTTTAAAAAATAGTTAATATTTTGACTGAATAGTTGGAAAATAAGAAAAAAATATAGGCGATTATTTTTTTGGCCTACCGGAATGAGTTTAGTTTAATTATTTGAATTCATATCGAATGTTTAAAATATAAATTTATAGTGTATTTTTCTCGACTATCAAAAGAAAGGTATAGTTTTTGGACTCTCAAGCCACACCACATGCCGTACATAAAATTGAGTCAAAAACATTGTAGTTTGAAAATTAATCAATCTGAAAGCTCTCTTATATTTGTTTGATTATCACTTTATTAAGAACCGACAGCTGTCTAATCATGGATTTGGCTTTTCCCTTTCAAAATTATTTATTTGCCAACACAATCAAAAACAATTTTTGGAATTTTTTTGTTTGTTTGTGCATTTTTGGTTTGACGTTTATGCAAGGAATTAGCGTTAGCGTAGCTGAACCTGAATCTTTATATTTTAATGGTGAATTCATCACGATAAGTGCAAGTGAGATGTCGTGAGTTCAAGTCAGATGAATATTTTTGTTATCGCAATTTACGAGATGAGCGATTGCTTAACCCAGCATTTGTGAATGACACTCTGCGTTGTATTATCGCACTGAGTTTCGACCCATGTCTTAATTGATTTATAAAAGTTATAGGATTTTTATGTGATCCGAAATTTATCAATCAATTAAACAAAATCTTAATATTTTATGTGTTTGTGGATGTATACTATTTCAGTTACATTTTGACCCACTCGTTTTACAAACCGAATAAACTGGGCAAAGCAAGAGAGAGAGTGAGCATTCCCAATTTGGCTGCTGAAGCGTCCACCACGTTGTCACTTCACCTCCTTCGCTCCGACCCAAGGGGAGACTGGAGAATTGAATACTTAATACAAACAAAGACCCAAACATCCACTCACCAACTACACAACAAACGAGATCTTCCTCTCTATGTGCTTGCTCTGGTTCTCTATAAACCCCTCACGCAATTTGTTCTTTATTTTTTTAAAATTTTTGTGCTGTCTTTTGGTTCCGAGTTTCAGCAACTCATTACTTTTGTTTTCGTGTTATTGTTTACTTCTCGGATTGTGACCATTGAATCTGTGGTGGTTCAACTGCTGATGTATTCGCTACTCAATAAATTAGTACTCTATTGAATAAAGAAATCGGTGATCTTCGTGGGTTTCTGCGTGTCAGTCTAGTCAGTTTTCTTTGGGGGCGGCTGGATGGGGCTTTAGGAGAATGGGTATTTGTTGAATAACATTATTTTGCAGCAAAAATGGAAACTTTGAACTTCTGAGGTCAGGCATCATGGATCCAGAAACTGGGTTTTATCAAAACAAAGCTAAGGTAAATGGGTTTGTTCAACACTATGCATCCATTGACGAGTTTAATGTAAAAGGAGTTGATTTCTATTTTTTTTCCTCCTGAATATGCACTAATTTGTTCTTATAAACAAAAACCCATCTCAGCTTTTCAGTCAAATTTTTTTGCCTTTTTTGTGTGCTAATAATCTTGAATATAATTTGCTTAAATATGCAGCAATGGTTGATTCGTTGCCGGTCTTTAATCAGTTTGTTATTTTTGTTGCAGAAGGAATCGTGGAGGACAGTGTTAACGTTGGCCTATCAAAGTCTAGGCGTTGTCTATGGAGATTTGAGCACTTCACCCTTATATGTGTACAAGAACACATTTGCTGACGATATTATACATTCGGAGACAAATGAAGAGATATATGGAGTTTTGTCATGCGTTTTCTGGACTCTCACTTTGGTTCCTTTGCTCAAATACGTGTTTATAGTTCTCAGAGCTGACGATAATGGCGAAGGAGGGACTTTTGCTCTGTATTCGTTGCTGTGTCGCCACGCCCGAGTCAACTCACTGCCCAGTTGTCAGATAGCAGATGAGGAACTATACGAGTTCAAAAAGGATAGGATCAGTCCGGACCCAAAATCGAATTATTCATCAAAGTTGAAATCTTCTCTGGAGAGGCATAAGGTATTGCAGAAAATTTTGCTTCTGTTGGCTTTGATTGGAACTTGCATGGTGATTGGCGATGGTGTCCTAACACCGGCTATTTCTGGTAATTATGATTTCTTTGTTTTGTTTTGGCTCTGTTTTCTTTTCCGATTTCTTTATTATTAAAAAAGAAACTTTTTTTTGTGTGTGTTAATTTATGCGATTCTAGTAATTCCGGTTGCAACTCAGATTCATTGATCAATGGGATGGTTTCTGCAGTTTTCTCTGCGGTTTCGGGGGTTGAGCTTTCAATGGCAAAAGATCATCACAAATGTAAGGTCTTCTGCTTTGTCCTGGTTTCTATTTAAAATACTTTTATCCTTGTAGTTTGTTAATGCCTTCAAAATTATTAGTGTTATAAGTTATAATCATTGATTGTTTAAAAAGTTCAATTTGAGCTTTATTACATTCAGGACTTGCTCTGTTGCTCATGTACTAGTTGGAATTCTAGCCCTACAAGGTCAAACCACATCAATTTTGAGTGTTTGACCTAGTTTTGAGAAACACCCAGTTTTTAGCCTGAACTGTTGATTTGGCTTTCCAGAACTTTACCCGTGCCAGCTCCAACATCTTAATTTGTCATATTCTTTCCGTAACTTCTATTTTTCATGAGATTTTTGGGAGGTTAGTTATGTATATATCCCAGTAGTCATTGCACCAATTACCTCGTAACTAAGCACTACATTCTGGAGCTCATCTTTTGACCTGCCAACTGAAGTTGGAGTTGAAGTGTTAAACTGGCGTGCCTGGGTTTACGTAATTTTCAGAATCTGCCCTCACAGGCCCTTGCATATATATCTCAACCTTGGCTTCATGTTTAAATTAAAGCAATGGCAAAGTGCTTTGACTATTATAGGTCCTCATGTCCACCTAGCGGTTTCAGAGCAGAAAAATATGGATTTGGCAGATTCCTAAAGTTCCTAATGTTAGAAACTAACCTTACATATAAAAACTTCTAAGAGTCGAAACTTTGAGCTTTTTCTTATCTAGCCTTTTTTCACTTGTATGGTTCACTTTCAATTTTAGATAAGTGGCCCGTAGGCGGCTTGGAGGGGGCATTGTTTTCTGTTGGGTGAGCTGGATGCAGGACTAGGAAAATTCCAACATTGGTGCCGCTCTTTTAGTTGTTCTCTATTATTGATTGCTTTCTTGTCCAGATTTTACGTACGACTTTTTACTTGCATTAGTAAATTGAATTGTTTGAGAGTTTCTTCTTTTGCTACTGTAAATGTTGTGCTCTTAGCTTTATGGCCTCTTGAAACTTGGTAATTTTGCAGACATTGAAGTTCCTGTTTCATGCATCATTTTGATTGGCTTGTTTGCCCTTCAACATTATGGGACCCACAGGGTTGGATTTTTGTTTGCCCCAGTAGTCGTACTATGGCTTTTGTGCATCAGTGCCATTGGTTTATATAATATTGTGCACTGGAACCCTCACGTTTATCAAGCCCTATCTCCATATTACATTTACAAATTTCTGAGGAAAACACAGAGAGGAGGTTGGATGTCGTTGGGTGGAATTTTACTGTGTATAACAGGTACATAGATAGTACATTTGATTTTTCATCCTTTAATCAACAAGTATGTTATTTTGTATGTCACTCATAAACGATTAATTATTCCAGGTTCAGAAGCTATGTTTGCCGATCTTGGCCACTTTTCACAATTATCAATCAAGGTATATCTTGTATACTCAAGTTGAAGTTTCTTCCCTAAAATAGGTGAGTGTGGAAGTCTTGACTGTCTAGTGAGGAGGAGAATTCAAATTCCTGTCTGGTATTAGGCGTGATGGTGAGGAGCTTCAGCACTTTACCTAGTGGTTCTCTCTGGTGTGCCTGTTATATTGTTGACCAATAAACCTACAAAGGTTTTCTTGTGTTTCTAAATTGAGGAACGTGGATTCCATGTGTGTGCCACCTACTCGGTTCATTGTTTCTAAATTGAGCGAACTAAGGTGTTGTGAAGCTTGTACATGTGGATACTGGAGTAATAGAAGCAGTGATAGATGCATCCTACTTATATTTACTGTCTGTTGTTGGAAACAAAAATTTAAAACCATGCTTTCAACTTCCTGGTCATCACCTCCTATGCTATTCATTCCTATTAAAGTTACACTCTTCCCTGTTATGATCCTTCCCTCTCTTATCTTTTGCATCCATTTCCCTCTCAGTCTCTCTCCTCTTTTTAGTAGATCTTATTTGAATTTTCAAAACTCGTTGTAGTGCGGCACCGATATCTCAACATGGCACATGTGCACTCGAGTTCATTCACATGTCCCAAAAACTTTCTCAGCATTAAGATTCCTGCTGAACATATTAACTGACATGATTAAACTTTTTGAATGAAGCTGATTTCAGTGTAAAGATAACATGTCTTTTTTTCCCCCTTACCTTTTCCTTTCTTCAGTTTTTGTCAATCGTTGAATTGTATATATTTTTTGCGAAGAAAGGCTATCCCATCGGGACTTTTTTATAAACATTTCCATTTGGTTACCAAATGTTTTTCTGGTTCACTAAAGCAGTTTTCATTCTTTTACCTGCAATGGTTGAAGCAATTGATTTATGTTTAGCTACTATCATGCACTTTGCTTGGCATTTTATTTCTTAAGTTCTACAAATCACTCCATGAAAATAATATGTTTGACTATGTCAACCTAGCTCTTTAGTGTTTGCTGGTTGCTACTCTGTTTATTTGACCATTCTCGGGAGTATTTTCTTCTGCTGTTGGAAGGAGTTAATTTCTTTGAACTTGGAGACTTTTGGTTTGATTCTCAGCTGATGCAATCTTCGATTTAAAATGATGAGTGGTTTGCGCCTAACTGCTAGTATCCGGGTTTTCCTCTGCAGAGATTGTGTTCAATGTTGGCTCAAGACATTCCAAGTTCTTTAAAAAAAAAAAGATTCAATTTTTTGACTTAAAGAACGATCATTTTGCTAAAAGAACGTCTTTGCTTAAAGCATACTCGACATTTTTTACAATGTTTTTTGATTGTTAAGTTTATGGTAGTGGGGTTCTTGAATCTTTATTATGATCTTTCTTACATTGCAATGGCAAAGGTTGGGCCAGAGAGAATAACAGTTACTCTAGTTTTAAATGTAAAATACTGAAGCTAATATTTTGATTAGAAAATGATAGCTTTTTCTGATGGGCATTAACATTTATGCAGATAGCATTCACATCTTTGGTTTACCCGTCCTTAATTCTTGCCTACATGGGGCAAGCTGCTTATCTGTCTCGGCATCATATTGTTGATGGCGATTACCGAATTGGATTCTATGTATCTGTACCAGGTAGGTACCTTTAAAGTTTTATTTGTGGAGGTTATATCATTGACTATTAGCAGCTTTTAACTGATTGAAGATGTGCCACGTTATTCTTCCAGAAAAATTAAGATGGCCTGTTCTGGTCATAGCCATCCTTGCTGCAGTTGTGGGAAGCCAAGCCATCATTACCGGAACCTTTTCTATCATCAAACAATGCTCTGCACTGGGTTGCTTCCCAAAAGTTACAATAGTCCACACATCATCCAGAATCCATGGTCAGATCTATATCCCAGATATTAACTGGATCTTGATGGTGTTGTGCTTGGCTGTGACAATTGGTTTTAGAGACACAAAGCGCTTGGGTAATGCCTCAGGTATAAAAATTAATATGATAACTTCACTCAATGTATCTTTTATCTTTCGCAATATTTACCATTCTAATGGGGTGCGATGTATATTTCACTCGCTTCTTGTGCTTGTGGCTTGATAAAGTAGGCAAGTGTCGTTGTGAGGTGGAGTGTCTTATTAAGAGGTATCTTGCGCTTCAGTCCAATCCTCATACATTTTTCTTTTGTGAGAACCATGAAAGTACCCACAACAGATGTAAAATCGCTCTGGACCTACTTCTGTATGGCAATTGGCAACAGTAGGCTATTTCCGTAGCTGAAAATTTGTCATAAATCCAGATCGAATAAGGTGATAATCTTTGGGAGATCCTTTGGAAATAAGTTTAACCATGTGAAGTTGATGCTCAGATCAATATATCAGACATCACTCAAGTATGTAGAAGGTCTGCCTATTGCATAAAGGTCAACGTCTCCAGGTTGGCCATAATGCAGAAGTTTTCCTTGTTTGTTAGGGTTAGCAAGAAAAAGAGATGCTATCAAGTTTTCGAAGTAATCATATAGGTGGTAATTGTTCACGCAGCATGTTTTCTGAGTCATGATGTGCATGCCCTTATACTTGATCTGGCTTGCTTAAACTTTCCCTCTTAAACTGGCTTTTGCTAGAGAAGAAATGTGAATGCATGATGCGTCTATTAAGTCCAGCAAAAAGATAACTGTAAGCTTAACAATGAGGTTTCCTCCAAATAAGTATTTGAGATAGAGAGAGATTGAAAGTATTCAGAATAACAGCAACCTGTTCCTTGATAGAAAGAAACTCCTAATTCGGTATAAATTTGTCATGATTTCGAAGGTGTCAAAATTTCAGTAGTTGTGAGATTTCTTATAAGCACTGCCACAAATATCTGTTTCTGAAAATAGCAGCTGATGGTTGATAGAAATAAAATAGTTGCGCTTTTAATCTCGTTCCCCTACCCCGTTGGTGCACCCATCTCTAAGCTCTAAGAAGTCCTTTGCTGCATTCAAAAATACCTTTATTCTTAATTTTTTGCTCATTGTGAAACAGGTTTGGCAGTTATTACAGTTATGCTGGTCACCACGTGCTTGATGTCTTTGGTTATTGTCCTATGCTGGCACAAGAGTGTCTTCCTTGCTTTATGCTTTGTGTTCTTTTTTGGTACAATTGAGGCTCTCTACTTCTCGGCTTCTCTTATAAAGTTTCTTGAAGGGGCCTGGGTACCGATTGCCCTTGCATTCATCTTCCTAATCATCATGTGCGTCTGGCACTATGGAACACTTAAAAAGTACGAATTTGATGTCCAGAACAAGGTGTCCCTCCAATGGCTGCTTAGCTTGGGTCCAAGTCTTGGTATCGTACGAGTCCCAGGCATCGGTCTTGTGCACACTGAGCTTGTGTCTGGAATCCCAGCCATCTTCTCTCACTTTGTCACAAATCTTCCAGCATTCCATCAGGTCCTGGTCTTCCTCTGCATCAAGTCCGTCCCAGTTCCACATGTTAGACCTGATGAACGTTTCCTAATCGGACATATTGGCCCCAGAGAGTATCGACTCTATAGGTGCATCGTACGATATGGATATCGCGATGTTCACATGGATGACATGGAGTTTGAGAAAGACCTCGTGTGCAGCATAGCTGAGTTCATCCGCTCGGGGAGCATCCACTGCAGCGGTGCAAATCATGATTTGGTAAAGGAAGAAGACAAATTGACAGTGGTCGGGACATGTTCCACTCACACAGACGGAATTCAAATGAGCGAGGAAAACACCGACAAAATAGAGTCGGTGGGCACGTCGGAGCTGGTGGAGATTCGATCACCGCCCTCTATCCAACAAAGAAAAAAGGTGAGATTTATCTTACCAGATAGCCCAAAGATCGACAGGGTAGCACAGGAAGAGTTGCGGGAACTTGTGGAAGCTAGGGAAGCCGGGATTGCTTACATACTAGGGCACTCATACATGAGAGCAAAGCAAGGGTCTAGCATGATTAAGAAGTTTGTAATAAGTTACGGATATGAATTCTTGAGGAGAAACAGTAGAGCAGCAACATATGCCCTGAGTGTGCCTCATGCATCCACACTGGAAGTGGGGATGGCTTACCATGTTTAAACAGTTTTGGTTATACAATTTCTGTATCATGTTTTTTTTTTTTTTTTTTTTTCTTTTGTATAATACATGTGAAGCAAAAGTTCGGGTTAATATTACTTTTACAGTCATCGAAAGATTGATCGCGTTTCAATTCAGTAGTTGAATGCTTTTAAGTTGGGATAAACTTTTTGCGGATTTTTTCACAACCATGTCAATACCACACACTGAGAGAATTAGATAGAAGAAGACTTCTCCAACCAAACTATATTGCGAAAATTCAGCAAAGATTGTTCAATCGAAACTCTCTTTTAAATACCCGACAAGACGACAAACCAATTTCTTCCGTCTAAAACTCGTCCAACGTCAAAGTTTCCTCTCCAAAAATTAGGGACTAGTCCACTAGTCGACCAACATTCAACCAGTGAATATTTACCTTAAAGCCCTTCAAAAATAAATTTATTTTTTTAAAAAAATCGGTGCGGCCAATATATGCGGTCCGAATGTTCCATTGGCGGGGACCACTTTCTCCCATAGTTTTTAAACCATATCCGACTATCGAACTGTCAAAATTGAAGGGTCAAGAATTTCGAGGTTAAACCGTTTGAAGGAGGTTGAACCTTAATTTTTAATAAATAATAAATGTTTATAGTTTAATAGTTATATACTATATAACTTCAACCTTAATTTTTCTACAAAAATTTACTAAATTCTATAACAATGAGCAAATCAAATAAACAATTCATAAACCAAACATAAAATCCAAATTCCAAATACAAAGTTGCAAATAAACAATCAACAATGAAGGTAAATTACATATTTGGCCTCAAAATTCATTAACAAAAATAAAATATTATTTGTTTTTAAGTCATTTTACAGTACATGCGAGTTTTCTTTTAACTCGTTGAGTCACGGTTTGTACGGTTTTTTGAGTTAACTCATGGTTTGATATGAGTTAATGCACAAACGATCTTTTTTCAATAAAAAACCGTAAAGATTGTTGATTCGCGGGTTTGGACGCACCGATCCGGTTTAAAAACTATGCTTTACCCACGAGTCAAGCAGTAATCGGATAAACCGGGCCCCACATTTATTTTTATTTTTTTCCCAGACGTGGAGGGCATGTGCAAGGGAGGGAGTCCGGGTCCCACACAAGTTGGTGGCGGCCCTCGTGGACGAGGAGAATGGAATGAGAGATGTTGAAACTTGAAAGTTAAGATAAGGAACAGTCGTCGTCTTTTTTGGGAGGAAAATTCCTTGCCGACCAGATTTTTCTTTATCATCGGCAAAAAGTTTTAAATTGACTTGAGAGTTACATGTGGCGGATGCCTATTGACTCGCTGACTCGAAAGTAAAAAATAACATCACAGCGGGACCTGCCGCCACTCTTAATTTTTATTTTCCGTCTTTGTTTATATTTAAAAAAAAGATTTTCTCGGGAACCAAACGCAATCCCTGACCTTTGTGTTAGCTGGCCTGTCATTTATAAGGTACAGCTCATCTCATCCACTTATCGGTGGCAACAACTAATTGGCTACTCGCTCTCGTTTTTACCCACTCTTTACAATTTATTTACATCCTTATCCTTTTACATCATTAACAAAGTTATCATGTCCAATGGCAAAAAGGTCAAACAAAGGTTTTCTCTTCACAAGTTTATGTTTTATTTGCGTATTTGACCATTTGTCACTGCATGTACTGATGAAACGACAACGTTGCATTTGGTTTCCTTTAGGCGGATTCCTTACTTTTCTTTTGTAATCAGTGCATCAAATATTTTTTTTTATTAATCCAAACGAGTTGCAATAAACTATGAATTAGGGAGACTAATCCTTGATTATGTACATCTTACCTTAGTTTGTCGATTAAAGAAATGAACAAATGTGCGAGCGTTATAGTGCATAAAGGTGATCATATATACTAGGTAGAGGATAATATTATTTATTTGGATCGTAGTGTTCTTTGACCACCTAATTAAATAAATTAATAGGTGTTAATTAGGCTAACCAAACTATGACCACCTAATTAAACAAATTAATAGGTGTTAATTAGGCTAACCAAACTACCCCTACAACAAGAATTATCCCATTCCCCATAATCAAACAATACATAATTTACGCAATTGACCTCACCTAACTCCATCACATTCTTGGTAATTTATCCTTAATTTAATTTATATTCCATAGGCCATTACAAGTCAATTTAAATGATATTTGGTTTTTTTTCTTTTATCAAGAATAATCATAGACCTTTGTTCTTTATAAATTTTTAGGTATTTTAATTGTCTCTTTTTTTTCTCAATTATATAGATAAGGTATAAGTTTTTATAATTAAGAAATATCACAAAGATATTAATAAGATAATATTTGCCTTACAAAAAAAGAAGAAGATGATACTTAAATTTGAATACATATATGGAAAATAAATTAAATAACATTATGAGGAAATGCCGTCAAAGGGTGTTTTGGTCAATTCAGTTAACGGAGTTCAGTGTTGAAAACAAGAAACGTGATCCAAAAACCAAAACCATGGGGTGGGGTTAGAATCTAACTGCAGTTAAAAAAATCGTGTCTATCCAAATAAAAGATAAATGTACTACTACTCGTCTTTTTGTAGATTTGAAAAATATTTGTTTCTTTCATCCTTTATTCTTTATTTCATTTCCTCTTAATTGAAAATCCGACACAGCCTCCATCTCTATCTCTCTAGACTTTCCGTCCGACCTGATCATCGGAGCACGCCGGATTCGTGACGGACGAGCTTCTTCTAAGCCTGATTGTTACCGTTTCTGGTAAATCTTTTGAACTTTTGAACGTTGGAAGTTTTTCGTTCTTTCGTTGATCCGCTGTTAACTCGGTTACGTTTTCTGATTGTTGATTAAACGAGGGAAATGAAAGGAATATCGTTGTGTTTCGGTTGCTTCCTTGCGATGCAACTGTTGCATAGCATAGAGACGAATTCTCGTTAATAGAGATATTTAGTTTTTTTATTCTTTAAAGCATTTTTTGTTCTTATTTTTCCTTTTTTTGGGCATAGTGGAGTAAATGACTGTTGTTATTTAAATATGTTGATTGGAAATCAGTTTGGATTTATTTTGGAGTGGAGAGACACTTGTAAATCCGTTAGTTTTGTGTATGCAATTACGTACACGTTTTCAGGGCTAAGGTGTAGGCTCTAGAGTCTAGATTTACTATCGGTGTGTACGTTTCATTGCTAGTTATGTTGTTTTGTGCAGTATATCAATGTCTTTTATTGATGTTTGAAGTAATTTAAAGACTTTGCTTGTTGGTTCTTTAATTCTGGAGTTAAGCTCTACTGTTTATATCTTATGAGACTAAATATAGATACAAGGGAAGTTGTTTTACCATGAAAGCTAAATCAGGGTGCGAATAGAATGTGAAAAAGAAAAGACTAATTGTGATGACCCAAATGATGTTTTAGGATGAAGCGGAACTTATATACATTAAGTGAAAAACACCCATTCGCTGTCCGCTAGCAAACAATGGTTGAATGGCATAAGTTGCCACTTATTCATCTTTGACAAACTGTTTCTGGATAAGTGGATGAGTTTTTCCAGTTGGTATTGCCACTCATTTTTCTTGAAAATTTTCCCTGGAAATTATTTTATTTTTTTTATACCCTTCGAATTTCATTTTCATGTGAAATATCTATGAAATCAACCATTGTCCCATTTCTTTCAACCCAAGCCTATCTGGGTTGTGTATGGCAGTACCTACGTGGTGTCTTATTAATCTATTTCCCTTTCTTTACGACTCAAATATATATATGAAAACGAGTGCAATACATATTACAATAGTAGTGGTTTTGTAATTATATGGAGTTTGTTAGGCTTTTCCTATTCTGCAATACCCTAGTATACTCATGGGATTAATGCCATTTGGACTTGTTTGGTTTTGAGCTAGTCTGTTTTTCTAAAGGCATGGCTGTGTTTAGAGCTTAACTCAGTTGGGTTTGCTGGGAATTTCAATTTGACGAATGGCATGTACTGCCTCCAAGCGAGATGTTTGGTTTTGTGTGATTTCTTTTAGTAAGTATTTGTTTCCTTTTTTTGGTAAGTGGTTGTGTGTGATTGATATCATACAGATTTAGGTTTTTTTTGTAGATTGTATATGACTCTCCTTTTAGTTGCTAATGAAAGCAAAGTTTCCAGTTTACTTTCAGTTTTATACATTATGATGGAATCCCACTTTCGTATCAAACCCAACTAATAATGCTGGTTTGCAAATTTCTGCTGCTCAAGAGACGAGCAACCACTCTAAATGCCCTCTTTGTGGACTTCATAACCATTGCTCTATTGCTGGGCCATCTGATTGCTTTGGTATCCTTTTCTGCCGCCTTAATTGATGTCCACTACTGCACAGTTATACAAGTTAATCATCACTGTTGCTCACAATTTGGAAATCATGGTAAATGCATAACATCTTGTTCTTCTTATATCCAATCAGCTGAAGGAGGAAATTATAATACCTAACTTACAACCTGATACATGTATTATAATTTATGTCTGAATGAGAAATGTGGTTATTCTTTGAAAGGACTTTTATGATGTGGCCTCATTTTTCTTTTGTAGGTTTGCTGGTCTATGTGTTTCTGTATGACTTGCTAGAATATTTATTTTCTAATGGCATCAAGATCATGTGCAAACTTTCTACACTTGGCCTCTGGTAACCTGTTGGATATGCCTCAAACTCCAAGGGCTCTTCCACGGGTGATGACTGTGCCTGGAATTATATCTGACTTGGATGATAATGGCAGTAACGATGGTGATTCTGATGTCTCTTCATCTATTGGCCGTGAGAGGAAAATCATTGTTGCTAATATGTTACCTCTGCATGCTAGAAAGGATTCAGAAAGTGGCAAATGGTGCTTCACTCTGGATGAGGATTCTCTCTTATTACAATTAAAGGATGGCTTTTCTTCTGAAAAAGAGTTTATTTATGTTGGGTCTCTCAAGGCCGATGTAGATGCTAGTGAACAGGAGGTAGTTGCCCGGCAATTGCTGGAGGATTTCAATTGTGTACCTACATTCTTACCTCAGGACTTGCAGAGGAAGTTCTACCAAGGGTTTTGTAAACAACAGCTATGGCCTCTCTTTCACTACATGCTCCCCATGTGCTCTAACCGTGGTGATCGCTTTGATCGTTCTCTTTGGCGGGCTTATGTTTCTGCAAACAAAATTTTTTCTGACAAAGTCATGGAAGTAATTAACCCGGAGGATGATTGTGTTTGGGTTCAGGATTATCACCTAATGGTTCTTCCAACATTTTTGAGAAAACGTTATAATCGTGTTAAGCTTGGATTCTTCCTCCACAGTCCATTTCCTTCATCAGAAATATATCGAACATTACCTGTTAGAGATGAACTTTTGAGGGGACTGCTGAATTGCGATCTTATTGGTTTTCATACATTTGATTATGCCCGACACTTCCTGTCGTGCTGCAGCAGAATGCTTGGCCTGGATTATGAATCGAAGCGTGGTCACATAGGACTTGATTACTTCGGCCGCACAGTCTATATAAAAATTCTACCTGTAGGCATTCATATGGGCCGACTTGAATCTGTACTGACTCTTCCTTCTACATCTGCAAAAGTGAAGGAGATTAAAGATCAGTTCAATGGGAAAAAGATAATTCTTGGTATTGATGACATGGACATATTCAAAGGAATCAGTCTGAAACTTATGGCCATGGAGCATCTTCTGCAGCAGCATCCAAAATTTCAGGGAAAGGTGGTACTTGTTCAAATTGTTAACCCTGCAAGGGGTTCGGGCAAAGATATCCAGGAAGCGAGGAATGAAACTTATTCAACTGCCAGAAGGATTAATGAGGCTTACGGTTCGCCAGACTATGAGCCTGTGGTTCTTATTGATCGTCCAGTTCCTCGTTATGAGAAGAGTGCATATTATGCTGCAGCAGAATGTTGCATCGTGAATGCTGTGAGGGATGGGATGAACTTGGTCCCTTACAAGTATGTTGTTTGCAGGCAGGGAACTTCCCAAATGGATGAAGCTATGGGTGTTAAATCTGATGCTCCTCGCACAAGCATGCTTGTTGTCTCTGAATTCATTGGTTGCTCACCCTCTTTAAGTGGAGCAATTAGAGTAAATCCTTGGGACATTGATGCTGTAGCTGATGCCTTAAGTTCAGCGATCACCATGAATGATTCGGAGAAGCAATTGCGGCATGAGAAACACTATCGTTATGTCAGTACTCATGATGTGGCTTATTGGGCACGTAGCTTTATGCAGGATTTGGAGCGAGCCTGCCAAAATCATTATAGAAAAAGGTGCTGGGGTATCGGTTGGGGCCTCGCGTTCAGAGTTGTATCACTTTCTCCCAGTTTTAGGAGGTTGTCAGTTGACCATATTGTTTCAGCGTATAAAAGGACCAATAGAAGAGCCATTTTTTTGGACTATGATGGAACTCTTGTTCCCCAAACTTCCATTATTAAAACCCCCAGCCCTGAGGTCATCTCTGTTCTGAGAACTTTGAGCAGTGATCCAAAGAACACTGTGTTTATTGTCAGCGGAAGAGGGAGAAGTTCATTGAGTGAATGGCTTGACCCATGCGAGGCACTAGGAATAGCAGCTGAGCATGGTTACTTCATTAGGTACATCATTAATATGTTTCTGTCTGTTTATCTTGTAATTTCGGATGTTTTGGAAGAGACTAAAGCCTTTCTTTGTTCTTGCAGGTGGGATAAAAGCTCAGAGTGGGAGACCATTTCTGTGGCAGCTGATCTTGATTGGAAAGAGATTGTGGAGCCTGTGATGAGATCATACACAGAAGCAACTGATGGCTCCAATATAGAGGTTAAAGAGAGTGCTTTGGTATGGCATCATCAAGATGCCGACCCTGACTTTGGTTCCTGCCAAGCAAAGGAGTTGCTGGATCATCTTGAAAATGTACTTGCAAATGAACCAGCAGTTGTTAAAAGGGGTCAGGATATTGTTGAAGTTAAGCCACAGGTACACGTTCTCATATTCCTGTTATATTTTCTTTGAAGCGGTAGATATGCATATCTATACATGGTCTGTTCCGCATTGATAGTGAAGCAACTTTCTCATTTTTTCTTGAAATATGCAGGGTGTGAGCAAAGGACTTGTTGCTGAAAAAGTTCTTTTGAGAAAGGTTGAGAGTGGGAGACCGCCTGATTTTGTGATGTGCATTGGTGATGATAGGTCTGACGAAGACATGTTTGAGAAAATACTAAGTACAGTCTCTAGTCCATCCCTCCCAGAATCTCCAGAGATCTTTGCCTGCACTGTTGGGCGAAAGCCAAGCAAAGCCAAGTATTATCTTGATGATACTGGTGATGTTGTAAAATTGCTTCAAGGCCTCGCAACTGCTCCAAGTCTAAAACCCAAGCATCTTACACAGATACAGGTTTCCTTTGAGAGTGCCATTTAAGTTTGTTCATCGATCATAACTTGACTGATGCATAATGGAACCATGCCAGTGCAATTCTGATTCATGTCTGAAGCAATTACCTTGACTGGAAGTAATTGTGGTGGGTTTGCTAGGATTCTGGTGGACATGATGACGATTCTTGTTCTTTGTACATGGCGGCATTGATAAATTGTTGATATTATGTGGTGCGTGCCAGCGAGCCTGAATTTGGAAGTTTATATGTGGCCTTTTATTCAATGATTGGGAGGTGCCATTAACTTGTATAGGTACACTCTCCTTTTCTTAATACATGATCAGTTCTTAACTTGTTTAGATGACAAACAATGTGAAGAACGAAGAATCCCAGAAAAAGGCAAAAAAGAGGACTGGTCGGTGAGCATATTTTAGGGTTATTTTTTTTCTTCCATTGTGAAAAACAAACCACTGAAAAAACAGTGGAAGCAGTTACATCATGACCGACCATCTTGTTCCTCCTCCCAAAATATCCAGAGATAGAAGCAAAAGAACCATAGCTAGGGAAAATATTGCTTTGTTACAAAATGTTTTTTAATAAGTAAATTGTAACGACTTTTTGTTCATCTCTGGCAAATAATGTATTAATAAGATGGTAATCAGATATTAGGTAAAAGTGGGATAGGGTTCTTCTGCTGTTTCACATGGCCGCACGGCAAGTGACAAGTGAAAACATATTCTTGGGGTTGAGATTGGCTTTATCAGGCCCAGCCTGGGTCCAGATTGCATCTTTAGTTTGAGCTTTTAAACAACCATCTTTCCCCAAAACTTTAAAGCATTCAAACAAAAAACTTGAGCTTTTATTATTGAAAAGATTACTGCTCTAATAACTATTATTTGTGATTCAACAAAGTTTTTGAGGGATGTAGTAGTACTTTCAGTGTTCGTTGATATCAATAGGTGTTTAGTTGGTGTCGGATTTTTTTTCTTCAAAATTTATAATATTTTATTATTATGAACACTCAAAATATTTAATAACATATTTTAAATTATGATTTAATATGATTTGGGGGAAAAATGATAGGAAATTCTGGATCGTATGACTAATCTAGTGAAATTAATTATATGATTCAGTTGTGTGGGGCCCGGTGACGATTCTCTCTTTCTTTTGTCTGCTCTTGTCTCTTTCGCCGTTCCCATTCTCTCTACAGTCGAGAATAACGCAGCTCCTTAAACGTTATTAATAAAAGAGAGAAATCAAAAAGGAAAAAGAATAAAAAAACACTAAAAACTAGTGATGATAGAATCTCTGCACTCCTGAGTAACCCCACTTCACTTGAGCTCGCTTTTTGACTTCAAACCCAGATATGAGCTAGGGTTTCTGCGGAATGCTGAGAGCTTCTTCAATCTCCATAGCTGGCTGGCTGTTCTTTGGAGGGTTTTCTTTGGAGTTTTAAGTAATGGCCGTTATGGGCAAGAATTTCCTGCTTCTGGGTCTTGCGATGTTGCTTCTTTTTGGAGGGGACTCTTCTGCTGCTATTACCAGCACTTCACCTGCAAGTAAGTTTGTGGAATTTCTGTCATTTGATTTGTTTTGCTTTTGGAACTCGGATCTTTCTATGAGGCAGCTACATTTCTTTGTTTCTTGCAGAGATCGTTAATGGGTTCGTCTCAAATGCCGTGTCTACGGTCACGAAGAGGTTGTTGTCACTGAAAGCCTCCACCAAAACAGGTATAGATCTCAGATTCTGCTTCCCGCATTTGGTTTCTTGCTTTTTTATTCTTCTCCCTTTTTTTGCGTTAAGATTTGGTGGACGTTAATGGGATTTTTTGTGCAGCAATTTCTGGTCGCCCACTGATGAAGTTTGAGAGTGGGTATACTGTGGAGACTGTGTTTGATGGGAGCAAGCTTGGGATTGAACCTTATTACGTTGAAGTGTTACCTAATGGGGAGCTCCTGATTTTGGATTCTGCTAACAGTAACCTGTACAGGACATCTTCCTCTCTGTCTCTGTGTAAGTGTTTTTTTTTTTTTTCCCTATAGCTCTCCAAATCCGCTAGATTGGTTTCACATTGGCTGATGGTTCTATTTTTACAAAATCTCCCATACTACTCGGTTAGTATCCTGTCTCAATTTGTATGTTTGTGTATAAATATAATAGAGTTGGCATTACCAACTAATTACTTTGTTTAGTATCCTGTCCCAAGTGTATCAGAGCTTCATTCTGCAAAATTTGGGATGTGATCTGATTAGGATTTTAACTGATGTAATACTGGTGTTGTTTCCATGATAATATGATCCCAACTTAGATTGCATAGTTATTTTTTAGGAGAAGTTGATTACGTTATTATCTTGTGTAGAACAAAAAAAAAACATTTTTCTTTGAAAGTGACTCATCCTCTATGAAGTAATACAGCTATTTGAAATTTTTTCTCAATGTATCCCAGATTAAATCTTTTGTCGTTTGTACTAGTATAGCGTAGCAATGATGTACAATTCAAACGTTTCTTTAATAAAAAATTTTATTAAAAAAACATTTTCCTCTTATACTCAGATGATGGTTAGAAGATGGAATCTAAAGAGTGATTTCTACAGAAGGAAAACTACCCAATTCAGCATTTTTGATATGTAGTAGACGAGTCTTTTTTGACATATATATGTTTGTATAGGTGCATACGTATACAACACAAGCAAAAAGATGAATTGTTACTGTTATCCCTACTCCAGTGACCATTACTGCCCTATGTTCATTATAAATTTATTCCTCGATTGCTCATGTACATCAGCTCTGATAGGCGTCTCATTGTGAAATTTTATTTGCATATAATGTTTATGGCATGATTGTTTTTGTGTGCATGAAATTGATCTCTGGTGATTCTAAATTGATTAATGGGAGACCTGCAGATAACAGACCGAAGCTGGTTGCTGGATCAGCTGAAGGGTACTCTGGACATGTGGATGGGAGGCTAAGAGAGGCAAGGATGAACCACCCAAAGGGGCTTACAGTGGACGACAGAGGAAATATTTACATTGCTGACACAATGAACATGGCAATCAGGAAGATAAGTAATGCAGGTAAATACTGTCTTCACTGTTCAGTTTGATTATTCCTTTTTTAATAAGTATATTTTTCTTTAAACAAATCAGCTGAATGTATGAATTTTTTCCCCTTTCTTTTTGCCTCTTCCCCTTTGCACACCCTTAATTCGGTGTGGAATAGTACATACTGTGATGTATTCAAAATGACTAACTAGAGTATGTCTAAGATGTGTGTTTGACTGTTTTGACATCATTTTGAATTTGGAAGGATCTTAAGAAAAATTTAGTCTCTACTTTGTACTTTTGTTATCTTAAGAATCAACATATATTCTAGGATGTTAAAGCATTGCATAAAAATCCCAACACCATGGTCCTGTGGTAGACAGGCACAATACCAATGGTAATGGTTATTGTTCTTAGGCATGTGGATGAACAAAGCTGCTCATGGACTATTTGTGCTTGGCTTGTTTAAGAGCTTTCTTGACTTGTTTACTTAGGTGGACAGCTGAAGCTCAAGCCTTAGTTTTAACTCGTTTCTTTGTCAAATGAGTTGAGCTTGAGGGTTGGCAGGCCCGTCTCCTTCACTAAATTGTTATTTAGCTCGTAAAATTTTCGTTATTCTACTTTATAAAGATATTTATGTAATTATTCCTAAGATTTTGATTATTATATTGTTTGAGACTTAGCAGTGATATAGAGTTTTGCAAAATAGAAGCCACTAAATTCTTTTTTATATGTATATACTTATTGCGTTGGACGTAAATATGAGAATTTTAATATATTGAGTGTATATACTTCTATATATTAGTGAGAGTTTGAGCTCAGCTTGGTAACTTGGCAAGCATTGATTCACCCAAATTTGATCATGATTTCTTAGGGTTCTTGTATGCTGGAGCTCAAATTTGAGCTTGAGCTGAAACTCAAACTAACGCAAACAGCCATATGGTTGGACTCCAACTTGATTAAACTCCTAATAGTTATTGTTGCAAAATTCTTGTGGAAGTTTTAAACAGGAAGTTTGTGGATTTATCATTGAAAATTTCCTTGCAGGGGTTACAACAATTGCTGGGGGGAAATGGGGTCGTGGAGGGGGCCATGTTGATGGGCCTAGTGAAGATGCCAAATTCTCTGATGATTTTGATGTGGTTTACATTGGAAGCAGTTGCTCCTTACTTGTCATAGACAGAGGAAACCAAGCTATTAGAGAGATCCAATTGCATTTTGATGACTGTGCATATCAATATGAAAGTGGATTTCCTCTTGGTAAACCTATGCGTCTGACTATTGACTCTTCATGGTTTATCAATATGATGGATTTATGGGTAAAGCTTCTTGATCATTGCAGGGATTGTGGTTCTTGCTGCGGCTGGCTTCTTTGGTTACATGTTGGCATTGTTGCAACGTGGAGTTAAAACAACTGTATCTTCCAATGATGTAAGTACTTTTAGCATTTGTTTATGAAATGCTTGCATATTATGAAATGCTTGGATATCTGAGCATCTCAATAGTGTAGCATTTGTAATAGTAGATCTTTGAAAGCTTGCCTTAATGATCTCATGCTTTTAGTAACAGATAACAGACATGTGAAACATATGTTTTTGAGTTGATAAATATATTTTGGCTTAACCTATTAAGCTGGCATAAGTGACATTTTTTATTAAAGTATTCAAGACTCCCCTTTGGGCAGAGATGAAACACAAAATTCTGCAAAGTATCGGAGTTCCCGAAATTTTCAAGAAAAACAACCAAATTTCTAAGTGTCACCATCTTTTATGACAACTTGTGTCATTTTTCTTCTTCTTCCTCTTTTTGAAAAATAATGTTGTTTATTGGTTATTTTTACCGAGAGGAGGATTCAAACCTTCGACCTATTTAGAATCCTTAGGAGCGGGTACCACTCCACTAGGCTAACAATTCCTTCTGTGTCATTCTTTCACGTTCATCTTGTTCTTTTGTAGGATCAGGGTGTGATGAAAGCAAGCACTATGCCAAGTATGTATCAGAAGCCTATGAAATCCATAAGGCCACCTTTAATCCCAACTGAAGATGAGCAGGAGAAGCAAGAAGAGGGGATCTTTGGATCCCTTGGGAAGCATTTTGTCAATGCTGGTACATCTGGTATTGAAATTCTTGGAGCCATATTCCCTGGTTTCAGAAAGAAGCGAGTCAGCTATCAATACCAAAGCCAGCACCAGTTCCAGGAGAAGCACTCAGCCTCTTGGCCTGCTCAAGAAAGCTTTACAATACCCAATGAGGACGAGCCCCCTCCTCTTGAAACCAGGACTCCTACTCTGAGGAAAACTTATGCATTCATGTCCACGGATCCAGAAAAGATGCATCAACTGAAGCAGAGTCGAGCCTTTTATGGTGGATGGGACGGTGACTTTCAGCAGCAGCAGCAAAAACATCAGCATCATCATACGTATCAATCATCTACTCCACATACTTACTATGAGCAGAGCTCCGAGAAAACCAGTGAGATTGTATTCGGTGCAGTCCAGGAGCAGGATGGAAAGCGTGGAGTTGTCATCATAAAGCCTGTCAATTATGGAGATCCCTTATACGATCATCACAACATTCGCTCCCGAAACAATTTCATGGGTTATGCCCGTGGCTATTGAACAAGGTTTTGGATTATCCTGTCTTGGTATAAAGGATTGAGATTTAGGGTATATATGGTATAAAGATTTCTTCTCCAAGAAATGGAGGTGTGTGGGAACTGCTTCATTGCCATATAGGCTACTTGTATTGGCTGGCATGGTTTAGGGTGTGCTAAAAGAACACTGGCATCTATGTAGAATTGCCTTTGAAAATCAAGAAATCATCTTCTTATCTCAAATGTGGTGGAGTATCCTCAATCCCGCTCAATGCGGAGCCTTGTGCACGGATTTTGTTTACCTACTTTGCATATCGTAATGCATTATTTTTATTTTTTCCTATTTTATTTTCAGAAATCCTGCGTTATGCGAATAAGGGTAGCTTGCAAGGTGAACAACAAAGATGTTTTGGAGGAAGGGACAAATCAACAATTTTCCTCACGATTTGTGAGTTTGATTATTACATAAAAATGATGTTATAAATCCATCAAGAAGCAGCTTCACCGTTGGTAGCAAATAGTTCAGTTTGATCTTTCATTGCAATTTCTTCTAGGTTTCCACATGGCTTGCAGCAAGTGGGAAAAGATTTTGCCTCTGGGATATAATACCCTACGGCTTCACACTTTCCTTCGCAAATGTCCCCACACCTGGGCGTGAGGACTCTGAACATTTGCTTTAGATAATATGCCGTGCTGTAAATATTTTCCAGAAAAAAGTTATTCTATTTCTAACCAAAGAAGCTTTTAACTTCTCTTTTTTTTCTTCTGGAAAATAATTGATTTTGGCATAAAAAAAGCCTTAATTAAAAGTTCGTACCTTCTTTTTATGCTTTAATAGTGTAATTCAAATGAAAAATTCAAGAAATTATTCAATCATCTTAGTACATGTGTCATACGTTTGTTGATACGATATATCAGAACCAATAAGATATATAAATTCTCAGTTAAATTATGCTAGCTTTATCAACAGTTGATTTCTGCATGTTGGCGACTTGTTCACCGCAGAAAAAGAAAAGAGAAGCTTGGCATGCAAGAGCCCAAGACTAGAACTGATAATATTTTAGGGACCACCTAATCTTGTTTAGCTATTTATATTATTATCATAAGACTATTCCCCCAACTGCCTATTAATGTATGATAAAGAATTTTCTCCATCTCTCAATGTTTGTGTAAACAGCTGTTGGCTGTTGCATTAGCATCATCGTCAATATTATTGTCAAAACACCCTGAAAGAGACGGGCATCACACACACTTATAGGTCATTCCGTCATTTTCTTTTCAATAACGTGGAACCCACCCAATTCTTCATCGGACAACTAATTGATAAATTTCAGGTCTCATGAAACACTCCCGCGATTTTTATGGATTAGTTGAGACATGGGTTGAGACTCAGTACTGGAAAATAATACAAATTGACATTCGCACACATTGGATTGAGCAAAAACCCAAGTAGCAATTTTCGATAAATGAAATTTGTCATCTTACCAACTACTCATACATCATCACTTTGATTTTTGAAAGCTTGCTTAAAGATGATGACACTAATCTTAGCAGTATCATGTGGTTACTAATGACACTGGCACATGGCCATGATGGTCACTTGTGTACACGACAAAATAATTCATTTCCTTTCCCCCTAAACATCCAACCTTCACCCAATTCGTCATCTGTTGTCAATGGAAGACCGAAGCTAATACTCAAATAGTAACCACTTAGCAGACGAAATGGGTCATTTTGTATTCGCATGGCATTGAAGGACCCATTATCAACTTAATATTTACCGTTTACAATTTTGACCAAAAGTTCCAAAAATCATGAGAGGTCCCTCAAACCACTTTCCACAGATCCCACCATTATCATCTGACCCAAAGGCAGGAGAATTTGTTTCTCCTCAAAAGAGAAATTCTAGAGAAATCTAACACCCATAGAAGAAACAAAGTGACTTCACAGACTCCATTCTACTATATGGTTCAGCTTCTCATACTACCTAAAAGGGAGCTCAAAGTTCAATAGCTGTAAACAATGCATCTTATATCAAACATTGCCAGAGATATTGTGATTATTCTGCCCTCCAAAGCTATGCAAAAAGCAAAGCATTGCTTGTACTAACAAGTATATGGAATTTTACTGGGAAGATAAAAGTATATCACCATATTTTATAAAGTGTATGATAAAAGAAGCAGATTCCATAGCTAGTGCATTGTAAAAAGAAGATTTATATTCAAAGAAAAAGAGAAAGCAAAAGCCAGAAAGAAAAACTTTGATATTCCAAACTTTCAAGTGTCATGGGTTGTCTCACTCCATGGTAGTCCCACAGTAACAGGAGAAGAACCCATCTGGGTTTCTGCAGAATTTTGGAATTTACCCTTCTTAGACCATTGCCATATCTTGGAAACAGAAAAGCTTTCGCCTTTACTTCTCATGTTAATCTTTTTCCCCTCAGAATCTTCATCAACTGATGAATTCACATCTTGGGTAATTCTCCTTTTCACTAACCTCATACTGCCTGTACTACCATTTCTAGTTGGGACTAAGGCCACTCTCAGGTCTGAATCAGCAACCACATATTGGTATGATCCCATTGAGTAGCATCTCCTCCCATCCAAATTGATACTATTACAATCACTGCTACTACTAGTTTCTCCCTTTAGTCTCTCTAGTCCTCCACCCACTTCCCCTGCTCCTCCTTCGTTGTTGGTGCTTCTGAATTTCCCTAACCGCACAGAGAACACCCTCTTTGAATTGACAATCTCATTATCTGAAAGTTTAGGACCAAGTGGTACCCTAATTTCTCCAGTGCTTGGAATGGTAACTTCTTCCCTTGGATCTTCAAAATCAAAAACAGGGTTGTCAAAGGCAAGGTCAGGCATGTATAGGGTCCCTCTACAAAGAGGGCAAGTTGAATTAGACAATAACCATGTGTCTATACAATCAATGTGAAAAGCATGACTACACGTTGGAAGCAACCTCAACTTGTCCTGTTCTGAGAATTCACATAGACAAACAGCACAATCAAACGGCTCTTGCAGACCCACAATCTCTTTGTAAAAGAACAACGGTAAAGCATCTACGAAAGCTTGATCTAGACCAGAATCGTGAAGATGGAATAGCTGTTGCAACTGTCTCTGGAAAGTATCAGACCCAGACATATCTGGGTATCTGTTAGATTCCGAGACTGATGGGGAAGATCTGTGCTTTAGAAGAAATCTTACAAGCAAATGAAGAAGACCAGATATGAAGAAAATTACAGCTAGAATAACTATGATAAAAAGAATAGTCGGGTTCACTTTGTTAGCAGATGAAGACAATGGGGCTGATTGTTTATGGTAATTACTGTTATATGGCAAAGATGGTGAAGGAGAAGAAGAAGAAGAAGAAGCAGCCAAAGATACCAGAGATTGAGATGAAAAGATCATGCCATCATCTTTCTTCTTGATTTGATATCGAATCCAAGACATTTTAGGACAAGGGCATGCCCAAAACACCAAAATTTCCTTCTAATTCTTTCACACAATGTCTCTCACTCCCTAAATAAACCCTCTTGAGACCATCTCTTTCGCCGCTGCTTTTGAAATGACAACCAACTCATCTATTGAAGCAAATAAGCAATAGGCACATTATTTCTTGCAGTTACAACAAACCCAGTTCATTTCACCCAATAATGTAAAGATAATTATAAATCTTGATTGCTGCTTAGACACTAAAATACCATCTCTTTCGCCGCTGCTTTTGAAATGACAACCAACTCATCTATTGAAGCAAATAAGCAATAGGCACATTATTTCTTGCAGTTACAACAAACCCAGTTCATTTCACCCAATAATGTAAAGATAATTATAAATCTTGATTGCTGCTTAGACACTAAAATACCATATTTCCCTGATTGTGTGCAGAGGAATCAAAGCGGAAAACTCAAAACACTTTTGAGATGTCTGAGGTTGTAGTTTATCTACCTCAGCACTTGCAAACTCTGCCATCAATGGAGCTCCATTTTAACTTGAATAAGCTAACCCTTGGACAGCCCCGTGAAAGAGAAACCCTAACAAGAGCCATAAGCGCCTTTTGTGCAAAAGGGGTTTATGATTTATATATGTTGGAATGTAGAGGATGAGGAGCAAGACAGAGAAAGAAAGAAAGAAGGCATGCCAGTAGCTTCCAAAGTTTAAGGATTTATTATTATTATTTTTACACTTCTATATATATATATATATATATTTCATCTAGAAAGTCATGCTCTTGCCAAGAGCAAGGTATATGCAAGACAGACAAGATTTGATCAAGTCTAAATGTCTAAGCAATTACATCACTTATGTGTCATGTGTCATGTGTCATGTGTGATATGTGATGATATAAGCTTCCATTAGAACTAAAATAAAGACAAACGTAAAAGTTTGGATTAGAATAAAGCAAAGTGATGAGGCATCAAGTCTGGGAAATGTTGGCCAAAATTTACAGGCATCATGGACAGGGCCGGCCCTGCCCTTTTGGTGGCCCTGGGCATATAATTATTTGGAGGCCCTTTATATAAACATAAAATACAACACATAAAATTTTTGATGGCTGGAACCCAAATCTGGGAGGCTAGGCCATCACGCCTTGAATTTCATTACATAAAATTTATAATCAGTCATTACAAAAATTGGAAAAAAAAATTATACATTTTAAAAATTACATGAAATCACATAAATATCTTAGACCTCACAACATTTTGAGAAGCAAAATCATCAATAACAACCTCCAAGTCACACTTATTCAACATATGCTTTTCAATGCATAAGATGGCCAATCCATTCAACCTCTCTTGTGACATAGTTGATCTCAAAAAGTTTTTCAACAATTTTAGCTTAGAAAAGCTTCTCTCTGCTGATGCAACAGTTACTGGAACAGTTAATAAAATTCTATAAGCTATAGAAACATTTGGTAAACAATTCAAAGATTCCGCAATAAATTGACATTAATACATTACAAAAAAAGAAAATAAACATATGTAATGAATTAATGAGTGATAATCTCTAGTTCTCTGCCTACCTCATCACTCAGGGCGAGGCGTTATCTTGTCTCCAAGGCGAGGCGTAAGCCTTGATGCGTTGAGGCATAGGTTTTGCAGGAAAAGATATTTTTACGTTAAAAATATATAAATATAATAGAAAAAAGAGATAGAAATAATAACAAGTCATTCACATACTAAAAAATCTTAGTTAAAGACTACATACTTCAAATAAAGACAATAAAGTCAAAATTCACTTCAAAGTATAGTATAACTTCACTCATTGGTTCAGTGGTTCTAAATCAGTAAATCTAATTAAACACTAAATAGTAAATACAATTGATTGGTTCTAAAATTTTAAATAAACACTGATTCTAACTTTGTAATTGAACACTAAATGACTAAAAAAATTATAAACAAAGTAAAGAAAGTGGGGCAGAAGTGCATAACAAAAAAAAAAGAAAGTGGGAGTGTGGAACAGAACAAAGAAATCGATATTTGATTGTGGGAGTGGGTCAAAGAAAGTGGGACAAAGAAGCAGAAGAAGGAAATAGAAGAAATCGATATTCGATAGCGGGAGTGGGTCAGAGAAAGTGGGACAAAGAAGTAGAAATTGACCTGCAATGGTCTTCGTCTCTTACACAATGGGGTCGCAACTCACCTAGCCACCTAGGGTCGTAAATTGTCAAGGTGGAGGAGCAGACAGCAGCCAATGGAGTCACAGACAGCAGTTGATGCGTCGATGGAGTCACATACAGGCATACAGCAGCCGCAGGCCCGCAGATGGTCTTCTACAGCAGACAACAGCAGATAAGGATTAAGGGGTGAAGCTGCAATCCGTGTAACCTAATTTCGAGTTTTGACAGATATGTATATTTATGTATATTTACATATATTTATATTGGGCCCCCCAGATTGGGGGCCCTGGGCGGTCGCCCAGGCCCGCCCTTGCTCAGGGCCGGCCCTGCAGTCACCTAGCCACCTAGGGTCGTAAATTGTCAAGGTGGAGGAGCAGACAGCAGCCAATGGAGTCACAGATAGCAGTTGATGCGTCGATGGAGTCACATACAGGCATACAGCAGCCGCAGGCCCGCAGATGGTCTTCTACAGCAGACAACAGCAGATAAGGATTAAGGGGTGAAGCTGCAATCCGTGTAACCTAATTTTGAGTTTTGACAGATATATATATTTATGTATATTTACATATATTTATATTGGGCCCCCCAGATTGGGGGCCCTGGGCGGTCGCCCAGGCCCGCCCTTGCTCAGGGCCGGCCCTGATCATGGATTCATGGGTGAAAGCGGGTCATCTTCTGAATTCCTTTTTAAGATAACAATCAAGGGAAATCAAGATCTTTGTAGTAGATCCAAATTATAATTTATGTGTTGGTTTTACTCGGTGTAGAACGGTGGTGTACGGTATTATTCGGCGGTCATTGGGCGATGTTCGGTATAATACGGTGTCGTTCGAGAATGTCTGGAGATGAATATCTTTGTGTTAAAATAATAAATTATAAAATAGTATGTTTTTTGAAAAAAATAATTAATTTTCCTATTTGGTATTCTTAAAATGGACTAAATTAATACCTTCTTCTTTTTTTAAAAAAATATTGCAATATTGATTTGATACTTTTTATTCTTATTTATGCCTTTCTTCTAACAAACAAGGGGATTTTTCCGAAAACAAACAGAGCCTTACAATGTCATAAGATGTGTTAAAATTTAGACGGGCTGCGCCAAGTACTACACGGGCTGTAAAGAAGAATCCAGTCTTCCGACATGATAAGTTTAAGCAAGCCCAACCCATCGTCAGTATGGGCCTGGACTTGGACAACCTTGATTACGTCAAGTTGAATTCCGACTAGCAAAACTGTTAATAGGCCCAGGTTATGGTCGGCCCATACCTAGTAAATTCACTCAGGATTAACCTCACAAAGCGCACAAGTTTCTCCTTTTATTTTTTGATTAATTTTTCTCAAATATAAGCTTTATCAACTTTAAAAGTATCATTAAACACTCAAAAACTTATTTGTATCACCAAACATCTGATAGCTTATAAACTAATTTATTTTTGACAATTTATAAGTTAGTTTATTTTTCCCAAATTTAAACTCTACCAAACGGAACCATTAAATGGAATGCATTGTTTTGATAATTCTAGTTTTATGCTTTAGTCATTATCTCAAAATTGATACTACGTCAACATAAAGGTACTGTTTTTTTTATTACAGGGGAAGGGGATATATGGAAGAGGTTCGAACTCGAGATCTATGAAATACCACACACATGAGTATCATCTGAGCTACTCATGGTTCTTCATAAGGCGGATAAAGGTACTGTTTTGATGGTCTTGTTGAATGACCAATTATATTCAGTGGAGAGGAACTTTTATTTTGTCGAAGATGTGTTTGGCTGCATATGGAATGGGATGGTGATGGCTCCCTCTCATCTTGTCGCCTACACAATCCTGATATGATATTCCAGGCTTGATAGGCAGAGAAACCACACAATGGCTCCGGATATATAACAAGGTAGTATATAAATAAATTTTGTTTATATATGATCAATTATGGCTTCTCATTTCTCAAATGATATTAAAACTGCATTTTCAAATGAGAAAATCTTCTTAGGTTTAATTACTTGAAATGTTGCACTTCCTTAATTAGATTGTATTATGTGTGTGTATATATATGTATACCTTTTCTACTTTGTTTCCACAACTAGTTTCTAGGGAAATGTCATTGTATTCATGTATTGTATCAAGATACCATATAATATCCATCATAGGTTAAAATTAAGCATTACTTCGCAGAAAATCTCGTTGCTATTTTTTTATCAGAGAAGGGGATGGGGCTCGAAAGCAAGGTTCGAGATTGCAATACGATTCAGCTCGCCAACAAAGCATGGAATATCGTAACCCCGTCGCTAGTTGAAACTTATATATATTCATCACATATTGTATATATGTATACCTAATTTACTAGGAATATATAGATATCTAGAACTAGAAGAGCTGCCACATAATATTCAAAAATCTTCTAGCTAGTAGAAATACCAAATGAAACTAAAGGGCAGACTAACATAGTTAGAAAATCAATCCCTACATCATGTAATCAATAAACTCTCTAGTCATGATTACTGATCAAAACCCATTGTTTGCTGCAGGTTCTGATCTTGATCGTGCTGGAGATAATGTTGTTGTTGACGATACCGGCGATGATAAGCTGAAATTGAACTGCTAGTCTCACCTTCTTCTGTTCTATGGAACTCCTGATCATCAACATTCTCCTCCCTTTCCACTGATGCTAAGAACTGCATTGATTGTTGTTGTTGGGGTTGGTGTGATGGTTCACAGTAGTTGCCAGGTTGCTGTGGTGGTGGAACCACAGATGGGAGCTTAGAGAGGAGTGCTTCAAGGCTGCTCATTGAAGGTGCTATCTTGAATGGTAATTGGGGATTATTATTGTTCATGAAATGGTGATGGTCATAGAGTGCTTCTGCAGGGTGCTGATGGGGTGCATTAATACTTGTTGTGCCTTGAAAGTGCCATGTCTCTGGTGCTGCTGCTGCTGCTCCATATGCAGCAGATGATGGATGTGGAAGTAGGACACCTGGAATGCTCACTATGTAACTGAACTTCTTCCTCAGCATTACTACATAGCTCAGGTCCTCAATTACCTATATATATATATATATATATATATACATTCAAAAGGTATCACATATACATTATAAGTTTTATATACACTTTTGTGTTTTGTGAAAATTAAGATTAGTTTAGAGAGTGAGAGTGAAATTAAGAACCTTGTGAACAGCACCTAATTGGACAACACCTTCTCTAACTGCAACCAAGGCTATGGTCTGCAAAACTTCATGAATTGAATCATTAATAGATCTATTGGTTTATAATCTGAGATGGGTTGTTATCAAAATCAATCATACCTTTATACCAGACTGGAACTGGGCTTCCCATGTCCTTGGGTGCTGCAAATTAAGGAATTAATAGAAATCCTAAATTAAATTAAGTGTATATATATGCAATAGAGATGTGATATATAATTACTGAGTCTGCTGAGTTATGCCAAGCTGACAAGAAGTTGATTTCCTGTTCATTTGGTTCCTTGTGAATCCATTTGTGACTATGGTCTGCAGCTACTTTCCCAATCAAACTATATGTACATATGTATCAACCACAAAATCAACTTGTTAATTACCTAATCAATTCCAATTAGTAATGTGAAACTAATTGAATATATTAATTAATTAGTACCCTTCTCCATAGTTGGAGATTTCATGGGACATCTTGAAGAAGAGCTCAGGTTGCAGTCCCTGAAAGTGTTGGAATTGATCAGTACCGCCGCCATACATGGACGATCCCGCCGGACAGTCAGCTGATGGTGAGTTCATCTCAGCTGTTGATGAGGCTGCAAAGTTGCAAAACCCATCTTCCCAAACAAGTATCCTGATAAATATATCCAGGTTTCACAATATTTAAACAAAAAAGATTAGTATTATTGATCACAAATATATATATATATATACACACACCAAAAGTGTGTGTAAAATTAATTACCAGTTTCTTCTGTTTCCTCTAGACCTGTCATAAGCTCCTTGACCATCCCATCTAATGATATTGAAAAAGAAAAATGAATTACATGTTAGTATATAAGGACTAAAGGTACTCTAGTTTCCAAAATAAATATAGGAAGAAGATTATAGAGAGATATATATGTAGATATGTAAGTACTTGGGAGGAGGGTAGTTTCTAGGCAAGATTCTCCAAAAGACAGCATAAACCCACTGGGAGTTGTCATGAATGCACAAACTTCTCAGTGTATGTTGAAGGAGATGAGTCACTGCTAGTGGGCTTAGATGTTCTTCCATCTCTCTCTCTCTCTCTCTCTCTCTCAATTTCTTCTCCTCTCTCTAACTAAAACAACCAAAACCCCAGCACCCTATACTACCCTTTATATAAAAGCAAATCTCAATCTCTCTCTCTCTCTCTCTCTCTCTCTCAAATATGTAATTGAATTAACTGATCACATATGCTTTAAATTTTCTTTACCAATTAAAAAGAGCATATAAGGACCCACAAAGTCTTTTGCCTTCCCAAAGTTCCCTTAATCCTCCATTCACAACCCAACTCTCTCTCTCTCTCTCTCTCTCTCTTTCTGCTCCCAATAATGATAGATCACCATGACCTATAATCTTATATGATCATTATATATATATATATATATATTATATATTATGGGTTATAACCACAGAAAGAGTCAAAGAGAAAGAGTAGTACATTATAACGGTGATGATGGGTTTGTTTAGGTAGAGGTGTAGGGTTTGTCTCCAAGAACCGACCCGTATCTTTCTGTCTTTAACCATTTTTGTTCTGACACACACCAAAACTATTAATTACCACTCATTTCAGTCCCAGGTAAAATCTATCTATCAATCCTCATTTATTACCATCAACAACACTACTGCACCGCCATTGCAGTACCCACTAGTACTGTCTCTACCTAGATTAATTACTTATTTCTTAAAAAACAAACTTACCCCTATTTTTCTAAAGATATATATGACAGTTTTTATTTTTATTTTTTATTGGAATTTATGTATATAGCAAGTTGAATATGCGTTCAATGTCAAAATTTTTGATTTTGATGTGTTGAAATTTTCAGCCCAAACACAACAATAATATTATATTTTTCGAATTTTATATGTTCACTATGGATACATGATGCCCGCAAAACTTTATTCTTCATGGACCATTGCAAATGATACTTAGGCCTAGGAAATGTCTTATTAATGTGAGAGGGTATGAGCTTCACTTATAAGCCACTTGATTGGGTCATGTCAGATCGATGTGGGATCATAATCTTAACACTCCCTCACCCTTGTGGGCTATATTATGTCAAGACCCAATAGATGGAGTAGAGACTCAATCACTTTCCTTTGATACCATGTTGAAATTCTTAGCCCATGCCAAATACACCAACAATATTGTTCTCTTTGGATTTATCGATTCACTATGGATACGTCGGGCCAGCAAGACTTTATTCTTCATGGGACGTCGCCAATGGTATTTAGGATTAGAAAATGCGTTGTTAATGTGAGAGGGTATGGGATTATAGTCTTGAAATGCTGGAGTATGTATAATTATATCATGACATAGAGTAAGAAAGGGCAACTCTCTAATTATAATTCTCGATCTCCTATAAACTATACGATGATATTGCCTAATTAGTTGTCTAGGTAAATCATCAAAAAGCCAAATAGTCTAGAAGTGAAAATGAGTTCATTAATTCATGTACTTAACCTCATGCATTATTAATTTTTATTGAAGAAATTGATGATCAATTTAAGGCTTTCTTTTTTTGCAATCCCTATCGTCCTAGCTAGCCTAGCTTGCTCCTCGTGTGGTGTGGTTGTTTGTGTGAGGGAGGGAAGTGCAAAGTTATAATAATATCATTCACTAAAAGGTTGCTTTCACCTTCAGTGCTTTCCTTTCATTTTCCCTGTCTCTTTTTTTCTCTGACATGCAAGAAAGTTTTGACAGCCCATCAAACGATCTTTTTGACCATCTTTTAACTAATAAATAAATAAATAAATGAAACAACTGTAATCAACCAATTATTCACATAATTTGTCACCTTTTTATATTTTTTTATTGTTATTTTGATATATTGATAGTGACAGACATTGCTGTCTAATAATTACTCTTTTGGCTGCATCTTTTGAAGGCAACCTCCATTTGTGTTTGTGTTTGTGAGTGTGTGTGTTTGTGTGGGAGAGAGATGGGACTGTAAATCATTATGTAGTCTTACTAATGTGGTGGAGCACTGGTGCATGAAGTTAGGTACTTTCCTCTTCTTTTAACAGTGATAAAATTGTTAAGAGTTGGAGACACAATCTGATTGAGATGATGTAATCGAAAAGGATTTATTAATTTGCAGGCTTCGTAAATACATATCCATTACGCGCACACACCCACACATATACATACATACATACATACATACATACATACATATATATATATATATATATAAAGTTTTTTAGGCAATTCATTATTTAGATTAATGAAATTTACAAATAGGTAGAACAACCCATACAAGATATTCTCCAAATTAGTAGACAGAAATAAATCTACCTCAAAAAAGAAGAAAAAGTAACGCAAATAATATTAGGGAAGGCAACTCAGGTCGCGGGACTTGCGGCTCTGTGCCATAAAAAAAAACACTCAAGGTTCTGGCCTTTTTAACCCATTGGTTCACCCATGAACCGGTTTAAACATGGCAATCGAAGAAACTTCAAACGATAAGTGATGAGAACATTAAAACTAAAGAGCAGGAAGGCCAACAGATTTGTCTTGCTTTTTGCCCAATGGGTTTATTCCAATGACCAAAAAATTGATATGCATCGAGTCGGCCGAAAAAAATTCCCCAAGATAAGGTCATTGGGAATAAACCCATTGAGCAATCGCTAGAAAATAATGTGGCAAGTAAGAGAGTATGGGGGAAAAAGTGACAATATATACAATTTGGTGTGGTTGCCTAAATACTTTTCCCGTAAGTTACAAATTTCTCTTTTTGAAAAAGTTATTTAAACAGTTAGACCAATCTTCAAAGGTCTTTATTTTTCTATGAGATCAAAGAGTGTTGGTCAAGATATATATATATATATATACACAATTAGTTTTGAATGCACACACCCATCCCTGTCTTCAATTGAAGAAGTGGAATCTCTGCTCTTCCCATGCTTCCCAATGTTCATTTTGATATACTAAAATATATCTTAAGACAGAAAAGACCCAAAAAGAAATAATTTTTTTAGAAAGAAACATACGATGTGTGTGTATTTGACTGTATGTATAGAAGATAAAATTTTTGAGACAACAAAACACAATATCCAATAATTGCATACTTCGAAGCAGGCAAAATCTCTCCCTTTCCTCCCATATTAATACATATATATTTTAAGCAGAAAAAAAGTTGGTATGAGAAGATAAAAGAATGGCACAAGTACACACAGAGACACACTCATGATTTGATATTATTTTGGAATGTCTTGCAAGATTTCTTATCATAATAATATTTAATTATGTGTTTGTATAGGTAGGTAGGGTTTAATTGCTTGTTTTGTCTCTTAGGTAGGGTCTAATTTCCTGTTTTGTCACTTAGGTAGGGTTTAACTCTAACTTGTTATTTTGTTGGAAAAGATTTTCGGATTAGGTAGTAGGATATCATATGGTGTCCAAATACCTAAATTTCAGTGTTTCTTGAAGCGATAAAACTAAAAGTTATTATATATACACACACACAAAACACTTTGGCTTTTACGTACCTTTGCTATTTTATTTATATATATACATGCATGTGAATACGCTTATATTATATGCATGCATGATCTCCGACTCCAATGGCAGCAAATTTGTTATTTGTTCATCACTGCAGGCTAGTACGTAGTGTATAAATATATATAGTACACACGAGGTGCAGCAATGCTATATATAGTACATAGTCCGTGGCATGCAAGTGCTTTGATTTGATTTGAAAACGTGGTTCTAATTTTGCATATACGTACGTTTTGATGATTATTAATATATATGTATTGAAATTCTCGACTTTCGCATCCAACGGCTGTGAAAATAGGCTTGAAACAGTGGGTCTCGTCCAGTCTTGTGTTAAACTAGTAGGCCTTGATTTCTGTGGAAAAGCGGGGTCCATCAATAATAATATTTAGAGACGCCCGCCTATTTATACATATATAAGAATTGTTTTTGCTTTATTTTATTTTTTGGGTAACCGAGAAAGATATTATACAAGTTTGCCTCTTGACATCCGAGATGAGACTAAACTCGGACTTTCGAACCCATGCGTACATAAGTTTTTTCACCTGACAATAGAATAAGTTGGGTCTGATCTCATCGCTTGGTCACAAAGATATTACTTTTAGTGAGAATCGAACTCAACATCTCTCAAGTTAATACGGTTTGACCCCATAAAACTCATCAATCAAGTGTTTTTGCTTTATTTGATAGTACTTATACATGTTCACAATATCACATGCACGCTGGGCAGCTTAATTAGTATAAACTCGAAAAAGGGGAAATGAAAAGCTAATAATTAAAAGGTGTAATTAGATATTGTTTGCTTTTTTATTTTTATTTTTCCCCTCTAAAGTGTTGTATGATTCTATATGGATAGACTTCTCGAAATAGTTATAGACATGATTACTTTTAAGATATATTAATAATCTATTTGATTAAGATGCTTGAGTGTCAATTAAAAAAAAAACCATCTTTGGTTGAACTTTGCATGAAAGTGAGGATATTTCTTTAGTTCTTGGATATATTTAATAATTAATTTTCTACTATTTTTTAGTAGATGTGATTTTAAAATAAAATAGTTTGAATTAAATACACAATTTTAAATACCTTATCCTATCCTCTTGCATGTTTTAATGACGTGCCACAATTAATTAATATTTTCCTCAAGGATATGCTACTTTGACCAATAGACATTTGGTCTTCCAAATTTTTATGAGGTATGGAGAGGAAACAATAATAAACGATATTTAAGAGTCTCCGACGGATTGGATTTTGTGGGGCCCCATAATTTTATTTTTATTTTTAATTTATGTGTTTTATTGTTAATTTGATTACAAATTTATCCTTATTTTAATTTTTGCAAATGACTGAAAAATAAAGGAAAATATTTTCATTGGTTTATATGTTTACTAAATTGAAACTAATTTCACGGTTAGGTACTACTATAATTGTGGAGATATAGAACATTATTCTCTGCTATAAAAATTATCAAGAGTCAGTTTCTCCATATTTTTATTTTTTTAATTGAATAAAACCATATTTGTCAAGTTAGATTTTCTCCCCTTGAATTTCTTGAATTTTGTGTGTTATTTTGGATGAATAAAAGAAAATCATGACACAATTATTGTGGAAAATATGGTATAAGTTATGAAGATACCATTTTTTTTCCGTAATAAAATGTCTTGACATTGGAGTGCATAACGTATTTGTTCTTTATATAACATTTTATTAAGTGGAAAAGGTATATATATCCACACAGGCTTGTTACTCACATACGGACACCCATAAATTTTAAAGTTTACAGTTTTTTTAATTTCAGTTGTTGAATTTGATCAACTATTGAGATTAAAGCTGATAAAAAAAATAAAAATTTTGGAAAATTGACAACCACCACCAATGGTCGGCATCACCAAAAATTGATATTAGGCCACTGTTTTGGTCGATTGACCGTCCAAAAAACTTTCCTTGGCCATCAACGACCATTGGCTTAGATAGAAAATTGTTTGGAAGTTGCAATCCACCCGAATGAAAAAATCGCTTAGATCCGGCCGATTGAGCCGCCGTCCACGAGAACCGACATCACAAGCACGTTGGCCGCCTAGAGGGCTTCAAAACTCGCCCCTTCTTTGGCCCAAACGGTCATCGGAAAATCACAGACCCATTTATGACCCGTTTCAATTCATATGGGTACCCACTTCAAAATCCACCAGCAGTACTTCATTCACGGTTGTTGGACAGATTCTAAAATTATAAAGATTACGGGTGTCAGTACGTGACCACTATTGTAGAACCATACATACATATATATATATATATATATATATATATATATATATATATGAAATATTAAAGTGGGTTTGGTGAGGTTTTCAGTGAATTAGCAGCTGGAAACCATCAATATGCACATCTCGCTAGTCCTCACACCATTATTAAAGGTACATATTTATTCAAAACCATGTACACGTTTAACATGATTAGGGTGCACTATATGTAGAGAGCTGTCTAGTATATACATGCATACATACATATATATGATAGTGACCTTGAAAGAAGGGAAGACAAATACTGCAAACACTGAAGATTTTTGTGCATGGTGGGGTAACAAGTTTTGGTCAAATGCATAAATTAGATACATACTGCAAATATATTCGAACTTTCCTCACAGAGAAAAACTTGAAGCCATCACGTGAAGCCCTTGTGGTCACAATCTACACCCACTAATAAGCCTCATGTACGTACCCATCATAATTATAATTATATGTATTTGGACTTTGGAGTCACTTTCCTCTACACGTTCCATTGCTACAACTAAAAGTAAAAGCATTGATCGAGAGACATGGACAGTCATCTATTTTAGACTTTCTATATACAAACCCAACTTTCATTCAAACCTACCATAATTTAGAGAAAAAAAGAAAGAAAAGAAGGCAAAGTTTGCAACTTTTAATCTGAGCCATTCAAATTACTTAATTTGTTTTTGTGGAAAATACATGTAGGTATGAATATGTGATCAATTATTTTCATGCTAAAGATTAGACAGGGTCAGAGAAAAAGAAACCCATTTTTGGCAGATGGTAGTAGTCAAACAGAGAGTGATTGATTAGCTAGCCTCCTTTTTTATTTTTAAAGATCAACCACAAAACATTGGTTCTATTGGACGATCCATGATATATGCCATTGTTGTGGGATACAGATATTCATCACTCTCCATTGCTTATAATTATTTCATCATATATGAGATATATTCTCTTCACACACACACACAGACTCTATATATATATCTATATCATGCATAAAGTAGGGGAACCTGTTTATGATGGTGAACTTTTAAGCTTAACAAATCAATGTCCTTAAACGTCTAATCATCAAATCACAATCTTAATTTGTTAACTATTCTCATGTCTAGGTACCTGTGTATAGAAATATGTTGCCTTTATTGCTTACGCTTAATAGAGATATATCATACCAAAAGCCTACATAATTTTCCCAAGAACCCATTCCAGCTACTTTATTGCCTGCTTTGATTTCATTTTTCATGTCAATTAAATACACGAATTGTTTCTGGATTAGAATCCGAACCCCTTTTTTTTGGACCAATTCTTATATTTCTATAATTAGCATATGTAGCAAAAAAACTTATAAGACTCATTAGAGTTTATAATTTAAAATTTAGAGTACGTAAGTTAATTAATTAGTTATGAAGTATATGAATATGAAGTGTGATAGCTAGGGAGGAATTGGGATTTGTGTGGGGCTAGGAAGGGGGGACTTTTGATGATGATAAGGTCCTTGAGCCAGCATAACAATGAAAGGGACTCACAATCATAGATAGATTGAATATATAGGAGCATCTTTAAAGCTCTATATATATATATATGTATATAAATATATGACTAAGATATGTGTGTAGGGTCACGGTAGATCAAATCACCTACAAAAGTGATGGCATCCCCCTTGTATGTTGTATCTCTCTCCCTCTGGGGACACCTTTTAAAGGAGCTAACAAAGCAATGACACCCTTCTTACACCTTCTCCCCAACTACCAACCATGGCATTATGTCTTCATATATTTTGATTATTTTTTTTTTCCAATCTCAACTAAGTTGTCCCCAACAATGTCATTTCAATTAGTGTCCCTGAAACCCAGCACTAAATCAGTACTTTTTGCTAAGGTTTTAACCCCCCCATCATCAATCTCTTTACAGAAGGGATTGCACATGGAGGGCGTGGCCACAGTGTATAGGAGAGATGCTCTTTGCTCCTCATCCTCTTCTCATTTCTCAAGAAGATTAAAATTAATTTTGCTGGATATTTGTTTGTATAATTGTAGTACTTCCACGGACAAAAAGTAAAAGAAAAAAGATTGAGGAATTTAGGGTTTTTTTTTTTTTTTTTTTTTGGGTAAAAGATTTGATTCCTTTGTTTATTTTTTGCTTTGAAATCTAACTTTTAAGCACAAATGATGAACAATACTATTGCCGACAATGCAATTTAATTAGGTCATCCATGGTCAACCTTTTCAGTATGCCATTGCCCTGCAGCACATATTGTTTTTTTCATTGAAATCATCGATGCAATTAAGCACCCAAAAACACAAGAAGATCGAGAAAAGATGATAAACATAATTGAAGACAGAAAGAAAGAGATGGAATTGGGATCCAGTGGGTTTATAAGTATTGGAGCCCACAAAGACACAATAGACATAGTTACAGACCATATATAGGCATAGCTGCCGTGGTTCATAGGAGTTGCTGGTGAAGGGTGAATCTAATGGGAAGGGACCCATATATATATATATATGTATGTATGCATGCATGCATGTATGTATAAAGCATGATATTGAAATATAGCTAAGGTGATCATGAGTACGACTAGGTACGTACGAAGATTAATCAAAAATATTACTGCAGAGAAAAAAATGAAAAGGAATGGTAGTGTCATAATGTGTACTTGGTACCAGCCAGCTGCCAGCATGACTAGTCTCTCTCTCTCTCTCTCTCTGCAACGTCAAAAAGAAGAAGTTGGATCGACCAAACTGTTCGTACTTTCTCTATTCCCCTTAACACAGAGGGACAGAAGCATCTTTGCATCCCCACACACCCGATCCCCTTGTCATGTGATCTCCACGTGCCAATTTCACTCATGTTTTGAACAACATGGGCTATACTCCACCACAACAGAAGATGGGCTCAGAAGCCCATTTGGATTGTGAACCAAATGATTGGGCCACGGAAAGCCCAATTGTATACTTTTGAGCAGTGGCTCCTTTTGAACCAATACTCGTACACATTGTGGCTTTTGTTTTTGATAAGCTGAAATGGGCTTTTGAGCCCATTTTCTGGAAAAATGGGCTCAGAAGCGCATTTGGATGTCAATGCAAATATTTACCAAGAAGAACAGACACGCTTGTAATGGGGGTTGATTTTGCTTGATTTTGACTCTCTGGGGTCGCTACTCTGAATCACTGATTAGTTTGCGGTGTGCAAGAGAGAAAATGGAAGGGAAGGTTGCGCTTCCATTTGTGGGTATGGTTTTGGCAGAGTGTGCCCAGGTTGGGCTGATGATTGTAAGCAAACTAGCCATGTCTAAGGGCATGAGCAATCTGGTCTTCGTCTTTTACTCTAATGCTCTTGCCTCCCTCGTACTCCTCCCTCTCTCTTTGCTCTTCCGCAGGTACTCTCTCTCTCTCTCTCTCTCTGTGGAAAAAATTACCCTACAATTTGAACTTCTTCATACGCAGCAATTGTAACCTTGATTAAGCCCCAAAAGCTGAAAAGCTTTCATTTTTGTTTTTCTTGATTCTGCAGAAGAGAGCTTCCGCCGCTTACTTTCAAGATTTTTGGGGGATTCTTTTTGCTTGGCCTGCTTGGGTATGTAAAGCAGTTAGTTTTAATCTGGGGTTGTGAAGTTTAGAACTATTTACTATGTTTGTTTAGATGGATTCCTGTTGGTTTATTGCGTATTTGTTGGCTCGGTTTTATTGATATTAGCTGTTTACAGTTGCTTGGCACAGGTATTTGGTTATGCTGGGATTAACTATAGCTCCCCTACACTTGGCACAGCCATGCTAAACCTCGTCCCCGGTTTCACCTTCGTATTTGCCATTTCTTTCAGGTTACGCTCTTTACTTGCTGTTGTTTTTACAAATGAGATAGCATGTTTCCCATCTCTTCTCGAGAAAGAAGTGGGCTATTTCTTTGAAAAATTGTGCTCAATTTCATATGTGGCAATTCCGCCAAGATCTCTTCGTTAGTTGGGGAAAGAATCCGCATGAATCGGATTTTTTGAGGAACATATCAAGAGAGAATTGGATTTGGTTATACCAGTCAAATTGCTAATCATGAATTGCATTGGTAGTCTCTAGTTACTTAAAGAATGTGGTTCTTCTCTCTTTCGGGCTGTTGGCTGTACCATTCTGGAAGTAAAAAAACTAATGCCAGTTAACTCAGATCAGAATGGTTAAATGTTCGTCCAATGATTAGGCTCCAATTTTTCCTTTAACAAGAATTTGAACTTTGTCAAAAGTTGGCGAATACAATAGAATATTTGTAGCCATGACAGGTTTTGTGTCGAAACAGGAAGGGGTTGAGAATTTCCCTGTACTAAGTTAGCGGCTCATATTTCAGTTGTTGCAATTATGCGCAAGACCTTCTAAAATATATGTAAGGGATTTCCTCCTCAGATTCTCAGTCTCTCAGTGCCATAGATGGCGTGGCTACTGTAGGAGTTCTTGGTGATTACAATTTTTAATTGCTGATGGATTTCTCAGTTAAAGGCTATTTAGCTACCTAAATTTTAAGCATGGAAGAGCCCTTCAGGATGATCCTGGATAATTCATATTGGATTACTGCGTAGAATCAAACATGTCAATTTTCTCACCCTTGTGAGATTTTTTACCTGAACTTTCTGGGAAATTTCATCTTGTTTATAGAAAAAACAATAGCATGGAAGTGTCTGTTCTTAAGGGTATAACTTTGTAAAGGGACTGGTGTCTCCATTCTCCAACAAGGTGTCTTATGTTCATTTCATCTTCCAGTCACCCTTACTTCATGATGGGGGTTAAGACTTGATAATTAAGCTTCAAATGCTAAAAAGGACGCTACTGGGTGCTATGATTTTTGATTTAATTGATGCTATAGATATTCCAACAAAGGTTTAAGGCATGACTTTGACACACCAGCACTTTGTTTACTCCATGGTTGCTTTTTAAACACCTCTAAACTAATTTGAACACGGGGTTTCAGGATGGAAAAGCTTGACTGGAGAACCTCCACAAGCCTAGCTAAATTGATGGGAACCATCGTGTCAATTTCAGGAGCTTTCATAGTGACTTACTGGAAGGGCCCCTCCCTACTGAGGACAGTTTCTTCTCTGAACTTATTAAATCAACTTGTATCCCAAGAGTCCAATTGGATCATTGGAGGATTATTACTTGCACTTGATTGTTTGATGACATCTGCATGGGTTATTCTACAGGTGAAAGGATGAAATAAATGGTCCTCATTGATAATGGAAACAAGCTACATAATAGAATAATTATGACTTCTACTTCTTAACATTTCAGGCATTGGTTCTTAAGAAATACCCTTCAGAGCTGGTTGTCGTGTTCTATTACTGCTTCTTTGTGGCCATTCAATCTTTTATAGTTTGTCTGTTTGTGGAAAGAGAACCTGGTGCTTGGAGCTTAGTACCTGATGTGAAGTTAATTGCCGTTCTATACTCGGTATGTGAACTAGATTAGGGAAATGCAGAAATGCAAGAAACTACTAAATCTACTTAATCTTAATGCACCTCACCCTGCAACTTGATCTTTGATACATAATGTTATCTGAAGTTTTTGACTCATTTGTAAATGAGCTTTCTACATGGTGTCAAGTGAACATAACTTGAATACATATATATAGGGAGTTTTTGGCTCTGCATTTCAAGTAGGTATTTGTACATGGTGCCTGCGCAAGACAGGGCCTGTCTTCATTTCCATGTTCAAGCCTTTGGGGATTGTCATTGCAGTTGTGGTTGGTGTTGTCTTCCAGGGGGATTATTTCTATCTTGGAAGGTAGCATCTTAGACCTTTTCTTTTGCTTTATTGATTATTATTTTTTTGCTATTAGGTACAGTCTTTCTGTTTACTTTGTTTTTAGTTTTGTTTATGAAAACAATGTAAATCGAAAACATTATTAACCACGATATTACAATTCTATGCATGCAGTTTGGTTGGAGCAACTGTAATTGTAATTGGGTTTTATGCTGTGATGTGGGGAAAAGCCAAAGAAGAAAAAACACGTGCTGATTCTGGGCTTAGGAGCTTGGAATCAAGCAGCAGAAAGGTTCCTCTGTTACAAGGCAGCATCGAAGAAATATGAAAGGCTTCTGCAGCAAAACAATGCAAAAAGGTCTATCTGGCCACCAGAATGAGTATTTCTATTGCCTTCTCTCTCAAAATAGGAAGATATATAAAAGATCATCTTAAAATTTTGGTAGTATTATCTTCGATAATTGCGATTTGAGGTATACATGGGTTTCAAAGGTTGCTTTTTGCACACGAGTGTATAGGTGAACTTAAATATTGTAGGAAACTTGGACCTGGATGTCTCACATATACTTGTTTGGTCATAACATGCCAGTGTTGATTTAACTCGCCCTTACTTCCAGGAAAAGAAATAGACTCGGTGCGTAGTGTGCTTGGAATTAATGGAATATCATTCACGTGACATTTGGAGGGCTGAATTTCCATTACTAATGGAGCTCAATTTGGCTACTTTGTTGGTTTAAATTTGGAAAATTCCATGCCAATTGAGGCCAACCATAATGATCGGTTACAATCACTATTCATGATGACGAAACTTGCTACTATTTTAGGCAGCTTTTGATGTGCACTACATAAATTGATACCTATGAATGAACATCTGCATTTACGCTAATTGCGCATATGACGATGTCTCAACTTATCTATATGAAGTGCTTCATCAGGCTTGGATATCCATCCATGAGTTGACAGTGGTTATAAAATACTAGATTAGATCAAAGTAGTTGACCTGGTTAGTACCTCTGACATTAGTTTTATTTTTATTAGTCTTTCAAAAATTAAAAGTGACAGATTATATATGATGATTTTAAAATGTGACATAGAAACTCTATATGTGTCATATATTACGCACTTGATCAGACTGTCAATTAGGAGGATGATGAGTTGCCTTTGTTCATATGAGTTTGAACAGTGCATATAATTTGCTTTCTGGATACTCGCTTTCATATTCATTGCTGGTACGTATCCCTAACGCCTGGAATTTCTGTGTGTTAGGTACCTCTTGTTGAATAAGGATGGATGTGTATATAATGGGAAAGCACCTGATTATTAACTGGCGTCTCTGATCGGGAAAAAGCGTGTATGATTGCTGGCTCTTAGCCTTTCGAAATATCGAAGTACAGTGTAATCACTTGCAATTCTTAATATTGTCCTTTGTCAATGAGTTCATACTTTTTTTTCCTAGTACTGCTTTTCAATTCTCATTAGTTAGATCATGTCAAATGGGTTCCATACTTCCATCCCTGACACTATTACTAGAAAACTTGATTCAATTTAAAATGATGAAGCAAGTAAATGATTGTCAATTACTTGGGTGATAGTTTAATCATTAGTGGGTGAATCTCTTTGGGACTAGACTATGTGGACTCGAGGAGTCATATGTTCGATTTTCATTGGGAACAATACTATTGTGACTACATTTTAGGCTTCGGCCCAACTTACTTGGACTTCTGGGTTCATATGCATATCAAAAAAAAAAAAATGATAGTTCATACATTATAAGCCAAACAAGTATCAAGAAAGACAAATCAAAATTATTAAGAGTAGAGTAGGCCTCCACATTATTATTGATTTAAACATACATATATAAGATCACTCCTCAATGGGCAGAGAGCTTTTGGCTTCTCTATGCCTTCTGAATCAAATCATCCACTTCAGTGAAGTTCTTGACAACAAAGTCCTTGATGATGTGTGGAACCTCAACATCATCACTCACCTTCTCATACTCGCATGTCCATTTCACCAAGCACCCATCCCCCTTTGGACTCACCTCTATTTTCCCCTTGAAACTTTTGTAGTATTTCAAGAGATCTCCCTCAATGACACTGTATGACACTTTCTTGTTTGCTTCATCCACCGTATCGATCTTTTCTTTCGATATTTTCACAAGTGGAGAACCTAAGAAACAACCCAGATACCAACCCAATCAATTGTAACAAACAAAACAGGCTTACAGAACAGTTTTAGTACAAAATTAGGCCTCAGGGTCTTACCTTCAGCATATGTGAAGAGACGAACAGAGCCTGCAGCCTTTCCATCACCTTCTAGTATTTCAATGGTCTTGTATTGATCTGGAAAGTATTTTGGGAAGAGAGTGGTGGAGTTTCTGATGTCTTTCCAGAACTTATCTGCATGAGACTTTATGTCAATTTCTACCTCAAGAACTCCACTGGAAGCCATTGCAGTATTACAAAGAAATTAGAAGCAGAATGATTCTGGATTAGTGGATAGACACACTGGACTGTGAAATATGTACATTTATATATAGTGAGCTGAAGCTATGGTTGATAGATGAAAGCTTTAACTCATTGCAACCAATTCAACTGCCACTTTTATTAGCTACCAAGAAAAATTTATGAAGATGATAAAATGATCACCGAATCGATGGGCCCAATTAATAACCGCTAGAACCAGTGTGAGTTATTTAACGGCCCACCTCTCTGCACACATTTTGTCCCCTTTGGGTCAACCCATACTAGCATACACGGCTGTCCGCTTTGGCTTAGCCCATATTAGCATACATGGCGAGGTGGCTTAGTCTTTTTGCCATTCACTTCTTTCCCTGGGTGATATGAGATTTAAAATGTTAAGACACTTCGCCACTCAGTAGATGTCCAGCACCACCAAACTTGACAGAGACTTATGATCCCACTCACTTGAGTCGGGTACTACAAGTTAAATCCCTGGTTTAAAGGAGGTTGGCGTACCAATTACTGGGGTCCTGCAATCAGGACAAGAATCACAGGTTGGAAGAGCACATGTTATGCAATGTCATTGGTCCTAATGAGACCAATTCCAGCTGTTAGAACGGCTAGTAAGTGCAGCAATGAAGATCAATAACATGAGAGATTGGAAAAACCAGCAAGGCTGAGAAAACTCATGAGCAAAAGAAAATGAAATAGGAGGAGAGAGAGATGTACAGAGACCAGAAGATAAGATCTGGCAAACTGAAGAAAAACATAATGCAAATTATAGTAATGTATAGAAATCTTATAACTGATTGGAACATCTATTCTTAGGAAAACCAATTAGTTGTTTGCAAGAAACTTGATTTTTTTTTGGGTAATGTGGAACTCACCCAACTACCCACTAGATTAGCTGATAAATCCCGGGCATGGAAGACTCCGCAACCCCATGGTCCAGTTGAGACTTGAGTCGAGGCCCAGTGCAGGAAGATAATGCAAAGTGGCATTCGCACACGGTGGGTCTGAACAGATCTCAGCTGTTTATCACAATATTTAGAACAGATCTCAGTGCTCATCAAGTACCATTTGGAGATATAAATCACAGAAATGGCCATGATAATCAATACCGTTATCTCAAACTAGTACAACCATGAAATATGAACATACCCCATCCATTAATTGTTCTCAACAGAACAGTCAGAACTTACTCATATCACACAAGGAACGCAATAAAATTGTGTGCTAAGCAATGTTTTTGTTTTTTTTATAAGCTGTGCTAAGCAATGTTAATGAGGTTCAAATCTTCACAAGATGAGAGCAAACCCAATTACAAGATTCAATCTTTTAATCAATGGAATAGAGCAACAGATAAGAAGTATCTCAAATTTTCAACAATCCATCAAAGAAGTTTTTAAGGTTATGATACCAGAAAATGACATACAATACCTCAAGCTCAAGGTTACTCCTTGATGTTGACAAGATGGAGCTTAGTCTGAGCAAGCTCTTCCATGGCGCACCATCATCTTCAGTCCTCCTCCTGCGATCCCTTTCCTAATTTCCTTAACTGTGTCTCAACGTTTTGTTGCCCTAGTGGATCTTGGGCTTTCCTTTCATTTCATTGTTGGGCTTTTGTCTTATCTTTATTGGGCTTATTGTTCCTTCCTCTCTTGATGGGTTTTGTATTTAGCGTTATTCAATGGGCCTCGCCTTTTAGATCTTTTAGCACTTTCAGTTATGAACCACACCGTGTCATATGATTGTGGCTTTGTATTTTACAACTGTCTCGTCACAGTGACCGTTGTAGTAGCTTTTTCTCCTGTATATATTTGTATGTACATTTTCTTACAAACTAATTTGAATACAACGGATCTATTTTGATCTCCTCCTCATCTCTGTTACTTCTTCCTTCTTCTTCTTCTTGCCTCTATCTACTTCTTTATGGTTTAACCTGCAACAACACACAAGGGTTTACATTATTTCAGATGTTGAATGAATAATGGGATTATGGGAATCAGGGCGTGGCGTCGATGATGCCGCTTCTTACATTCCGCGTTTCTTATTCAAGTTTTGAACGGACCTCACTTCTATATATGTTGATGGCTGTCATACCCACATCTATATATGTCAATTTTCATAACACAATTGATCAAAAGAACTAGATTTAGAGCTCAGTCTCAATTACGGAGAAACCCTAATCGAAACCCTAACTCATAGGCTTAAAAGATGAGAACAGACAAAAACACGAGATCATGAGATAAAACGACATACAACTAGGCGTTTTGAATAATAACACACACTAATACAAGATTAATTAAGGAGAACATAGCATTGACTCACTTTGGGTCGATGTGGGTTCGGGTGATGATGCCTGAGGAGATGGATGACACTGTCGGACTTCTGCCTGAGTCCATGCTTTTGCCCACCGGTAATGTGTCTCTCTTTAAATTCTTGGTGAAGCAGTATTTGATTGAGATTTGAGAGGAGAGCGTTAATGCCTCGTGCGTTACCCTTATTGGGTTTTATAGAGGAGAAGAAAAGGAGGAAGAATTGGCCATCTTATTAGGTTTAATAAGATGGCCGCTAATACTTCTTCTCCCACACTCACTCCTCCCAAGAATTCTCTATGTGTCTGCAACATGACCGTGAAAAAGCAGCTTCTAAGGTACGCATTGCTTTCCAGGTTTCTGCAGTTTAACTTGCTCTGCTGGAAGTGGTTTTAATCTTTATGGATGCTTCTCTATTTATGCGCAGGTCCTCTTGAGTTGAAATATTGCTTTTGAATGCTCTGGCACTGATATAACAATATAATGGCAAATGTTTGTTTTAGTGGTTCTTAATCATATTTCAAATCCTTGTGAAGATTGGAACTTGTGAGCAGTTAAAAAGATTTAGTATTTAATGTGGACTATTGCTGGCATTTCAAAACAAATAGAAATTCTGTACAACATGCTGCTCTTGATGGTGATGCTAAGTACATATTTTTGGAAATTTCAGGAGGGGGATTGGTTCGCATCTGAGGAACTTATGTCCCAAGATGAGTTACTCACAAGAAGTACTTGCACTGTAGAATGATTGATGCAGCTCCATTCAGTATATTAAAAAAGCAGGATATGAAGTTTAAGACAGAGAGCATATTAGTCTTGTTATTGTTGCAGAGACGCAAACATTTGATGTGCAAGAAACTCCCAGTCTTAAAGAACCCTTCGGCAGTGTATTTGAACGTCCTCTGTAAATGGAATTGCAGGAACCCTCAACTATGCTTTCATTGCCAGAATATGCAATTGTTGTTCCCTCCCTCTCTCAAGCATGCTTGTATAGTTTTGTAAACTATTCTAGTAATAGGTTGCATTTGTCCTTGTCCTATATACTTTTAACTTAAAATTCTCTTTAATTATGATTCTTTCTGCAAGTTTAATTCGTAAATTTATTTACTATTGTATAATTTCTTATTCCAGATCTGGACTCTCTCAGGCTAAGATACAGTCCAACCGGCTTGCAATGGACATCCAGATCTCTCATGGGCCAGTTTCTTCTTGGTTTTATATTACCATGTCTTGATAGAAACATGTTGTTGTACTTCAGGTAAATGTATCTCGCATCCTTATCTCTCTGATGTCACTTTTTTGAACTGGTTTAGGTCCAATTTTGATGCATGTGAATTATGCACTGTAGATGTTGTCATTTAGAAAAAGAGAACAATGCGCAACTAAAGAAGGCTATATATTTTGTTGAGTGCCCGTAGTTGAAAAAAACACCAGCTATAGCTTCATTTAGGTACATAGTACAAATTACAAGTAATTACCCAGTATATGGACCGGACATGCAAAGAAATGTTGCATTCTAGTCCTAGATCCTCAGTGGATCTCATACATTTCCAGGTTCTCAGTGTTCTTGTCTGTCAATCTCTTTTCTTCCATGGATTTCTTTGTTTCGTTTCTTAAGATCGTTCGCATGCTCTCTCTTTTTGGGTTCTGTATTATATGTTCCGTGATCATACGATCCTTCTCAGAGGCCTCTAACATTAAGCTTCCCTGTCTGGAAACCTTTTGATTGAATAATAGTACGAAAAAGTTTCCTTGTGCTGACAATGATCAGGTTTGTCAGACCATCCTTAGTTTATGCATTGGCATGCCCAGGCCTTTTGAATTTGTATATATTATGATGTGGAGCTCTTTTACACATTCTGCCATTGAGGGTCTTTCACTGCTCTCGACACGGACACATCTTGATGCTAGGTTTGCAAACATCACTATAGATTCACTGGTGTATGAACGACGACTCAGCTCTGGATCTATCACCTTACGTAACTTCTTTCGATCATTCAATAAATGTCTAACCTGGAATGTCAGGCAGCAAACTCTCCATTTATTTGGTACCTGTAGTTATCCTTTGAAACTTGAGAATTATTTAGAAGCTCGATTATCGTCCTTACCTGTAGTACCAGGTTTTGGTCTGTTGGTCCCTGGTTTATTTCCACGGCTCGGCGTCCTGTGAGAAGCTCAAGAAGAACAACTCCAAATGCATAAACATCACTTTGTAAAGTAAGCTTCCCAGTCTGTTGCCAATGGAGAAATATTAGTATACAGAAACAAATATCTAACCAGATTCTTCCGAAATAGTATTTAAGACACGATCAATCTTTCTACTTTCTAGTATTTTGAGGATTTTCAAAGTGCACTTCAAAAACAATCAAGTGATGTTTCAGAGAAACTACCATATTATAAGCCTAGAGGAACCGTCCAGCTCTGTCATTGATTCTTGAACCTTTTTCTGATTTGCAGTAGTTTATTTATATTAGAAGCTGGCGAAGGAAGTGGCTTTGGATAACATCATTTTTAATGAGCTTACAAGATAGAAGAGGTCCCAGTTAAAATGTAAAAGCTTTTAGCTAGCAGACTATTTGTCTTATACTTTCTGCTGCTTAGGGTATTAATTTGTGCAGTTCTGCTGGACCCAAACCATGTGTCATATAAATATAGGCTTTCTCCACTCTGAATATATGCATGTCTAGTTCATGTTAATTTTGGGTGGTTGTCTGAAGGGAGCAGTACCAGTCAAACTTGATTTATATGGAAGCTGTAGAAGTAGTCTTTACTTGGTTTTAGTATTTGGAATTCATTACAAGCTGTTCTTTATAAAGATTGACTTGTGTATAGTGTATTAGTGTCTGACTGGCCCTATTTAACATAGAATACATTGCAGGAATGCATTCACAGTCATATTTTCCCACTGCCCGAGGCTATCTATAATCCTATTATTTTAGCTGCCTATGATGCTTGCATATTCATATTATCATCCTCAACGAATAATGCTCATATATGTTATGGTATTATCGTATCGCTAAAGTTACATACCGATGTATACTCAGGATCAAAATAGCCGAAAGTACCGAGAACCCTGGCAGTTACATACGTCCCCTGGCCCTCTGGCATCAACTTGGCGAGTCCAAAATCAGAAATCTGTGGAACAGGTGACTAACATTTCAGATTGTTTCGTAGAAAAGTAGTAGTCGCAATAGGTGAGTTATTCACGGGAAGACAAATCATTTACCTTTGCTTCAAAGTTGGCATCTAGAAGAATGTTAGTGGACTTGAAATCCCTATGTACAATTGGAATCCCAACAGCAGAACTTGAGTGGAGAAAAGCAAGTCCTTTTGCTGCTCCTAGAGCCACCTTGAGCCTCAAAGGCCAATCCAGAAGTCCTGAAATCAAATTAGAGAAGTTGTGAGATGTTAGTCACTAGGAATTTGAAAACAAAAGAATCACTTGAGTTTCAAACCAACCATTCAAATGGTCTTGCAGGTTCCCATTCAGCATGTATTCATAGACTAGAAACCGGTGCTTCCCATCGGCACAATAGCCTATCAAAGAAACCAGATTTGGATGGTCTAGCCTGCTTAAGATATCAACTTCTACGCGGAATTCGCGTTCCCCTTCAGCTTCCTTGAAAGGTGGCAGCTCCATTTTCTTAATAGCAACAACCTTCAGAATCCATAGGAGAAGAGAATGAAAGAATGTATGTTGAAACTCCGATGATAGTTTCTATAAGCAATCTACATCTTCAAATATTGATGGAGTTACATACCTTGCCGGAACGCAAAGTGCCACTGTAAACTCTGCCAAACCCTCCTTTCCCGAGCAAGTTTTCATCACTGAAAGAGCATGTTGCTTCTTCCATTTCCTTGAATGTAAAAACTGATGATCCGTGGTGTCTTTTCGTCGGTTTTGATGTTTGATCTTCAAGTTGCCAGTGTTCTACAGATTTGTAAACCCCTAAATAGGTAGGAAAACCAGTAAACATTGGAACAAAGGAAATTTACAGAACTCCTGCAAATAGGTTTGAAGAACAGAAACAAGAAACATACAAGGATCTGTGAGATCCTGGGCCTTGCTTCTCCGGCGCTTGTTCCATGCTGAGACCAACCCGAACGGCATAATTGCAGATTATATTTTAGATGAAATGGACACAGACTATATGAGATAGAGCTTTGAAGTCGCAGATTACCCTGATTGCACTGCACTTGAAATTCCTTTTTCTAGCAAAAACATGGACGAAAACGTGAAAAGATTATAAAGTGTATGCAGAAACGGGGCGTTTGTATAGAACAACTGAAGGTGGGTTAGGAGGAGAAACAGAGAATACTCAACAACACCACCACTCCTTCTACAACTTTTTAGAGGTAGAAGAAGAAGAAGAATGTGCTTGAAGAAAAAGTAAAAAGAGAGAGGAACTGGAAGTTTGGTATTGCTTGCTTACGTTTTGAATGATTCAAGAAGTGGTGGGGTGTGTTGTGGTCTGTTTTGATAGGGAAATGGAAGATGAAACGTCTCCTTCCAACCCTAGTTTGTTTGAATTCAGGTTTAGCTAGTGAAATTTTTAAAAAAGTAGCCGTTGAGGTAGCCCTTTCATTCCTTCCTCCTTATGTTATACTTTAGTGCTATTTTATATATATATGTGTGTGTGTGATCAAATTGAAATTGAAATTGGTATTATTTATAGCAACATCCTTGTTATCTGAAAGTGACGAAGAAATTAAAAGTCAACAATAATTTGGTTATTATAGAATGTGGGACCAAGGGAGATCGATGTTGTTGAATGTTGATCAATCCCATCCTCTGCCTCCTCTAGATTTCTCTACTTTTTTAGGCCCCCTGACCCAGTAAACTAGGCTAGCCCAATACTGCTCTTTTTTGATCCATTTAGGTGATTTGAAAAGTAAACTCAGGCCCATTTTCTTGAATATTGAACTTGAAGGGAAAAGGGTCCAAAAGATTTGGGTGCTTTTATTTGCCTCCCCCATCATGGATTTATGTGAAATTTTTGGGTTTGAGATATTTAGTCATTAACTCATTATAACAGATGAGAGTTGGTATTGATGCTATGATGAGGAATTCAAATGGGTTTTGATGGTAAACACTTATTATATGTGTTATGGTCCTCTTTATTCAGAGAAGTGATAACAAGAGTAAGCCCCATTGGGTCTCTCCATGTAAACAAAGCTTGATAAAGTTGCTTTGGATCCTATGGATTAGGCCTTCTTAAGCTACAAAATGAACCCCACAGAAACCAAAAAAAGGAAAGAGACCAGTTTTTGACTCCTGAAAGAGAGAGTGAGTGAGATAGAGACCCACCTTTTGATTTTCATTGGATGGCCATTGGTGGGGTTTGAAAAAGCTGTCAGGTCTTTCTTTTGGCCATTTGATTGTTCAATTCAATGTAATACAAATATCAAGGAAAGAACATTGAATGTATCAAACTTCCAACTTAAAATATGAAAAGAAAGAAAGGAAAAAAAAATAAAATAAAGAAGGGGAAGAGAAGTTGAACCAAAGATATAAACTTCCATATAATAAAAAATCTTGAGAATTTGACAAAACAAAATAACAAATGATATTGTTTGGTATCTATCTTTAGTGTGATCTTGTGTACATTTTGATGCAGAACAAGTGTACATTCCAAGGAAATGTAATCAAAGCATTTTGGCACCATTTGAAGCTCTCACTCTCAAGTTTGCTTCATCAGTCCTGGCTCTTGACACCATTTCTCTCTTTCATTACAGAAGAGCCCAAACAGAACTGAACAAACCAATTCTCCTTTCATTTTCATTGACCCTCCCATCTCTTCATGACCTCTAATAGTATCTCATTCCATGTATCTACAGGACCTGGTAAGCACCAATGCACACAATCGTTTTGCACATGATCTGAAACCCCATTAGCAAATGGAAATGGATGCATATACGGTCCCGGATGACCGTCCGGCCTCATCAGGGACAACTTGGTTATGTCCAATGCTTCAAGCCTTAACCTTCCAAATTGCTTTGCATTGCCCTTGGCAGCTTCAACTTCTTGAACCTCAATATTCCTCATCTCCGCATCCATTCCTTCAAGTGGCTTTTCCTTCTCCTTGTAAGGCTTGGTTTTGGGACAAGCACCAGCCTTATCCCAATCACCTTCAAAATGTGATGGTGAAAATGTAGTCAGGATCACATCCACCGCATTCCCATTAGGACCACTTCTTTCAATTATCTTCTTTAGTGTTGTCTTCAATGCTTTCCTTAGCACATCATAGAACCCAATCTCAGTGTGATTGAGACCAGGACAGTAATGGCATCCGATAACTGAATCACCAACAAAATACACTGCTGGGTGTAGAAACCAATGCCCAATTGATAATACAATCATGTCAATTTGATCCATATCAGCTGCCCACTTCTCATCAACAGAATCCAAATACAATTCATTATGATTTGGACCAGAATTTGATTTTTCAACACCTTTGACAAGAAATGGTGACCAATACACAGATACATTGATGTTATGAGAAGCAAAATGCCATCTGCGAGACTTGTTGTCCTGACCATTTGAGTAAACAAGATTGGGGGTGGAAGCAGTGGCTAACATACAAAGAAGGGACTCCAATTGGTTCCTAGCCATGGAATCACCCACAAAGGCCAAGTGCTTGTCTTTGAGAAGTTGAAGGAATTTGTGGGGATCAAACCTTGGGAGCTTACATTGCTTGGGTTTCCATCTCCAATTGAGATAACCCATGTCAGGTCTGCCATGGGAGATGCAATTCTGACCTTCTTTGATTGTACCGCAGGTGGTGCCATTGTAGAGAGGGCCCACTCTGTCATAAACCCATTTTCCCTTTGTGTAGTCACATGGTGATGGTGATTCATTTGCACTTTCCTCTTCTGCAATACAGAACAACAAACGAAAAGATCAAATCTTTTTATTACCAAAACCCAAAATCAAACATACCAAAACAAACCCAGTTCACATTTCAAAACACCAAGCCAAAAAATGCTATAAATATTCAAACTTTACACCTACCTTGAGAAAAAGGAGGAGGAGAAGAATAAGGAGCAGAAGAATAGAGAATGAGATTGTTGTGATGAGCAGTAGGTGATTGAGGGAGAGGAAGAGGGTAAAAGTACAATCGAAACAGAGCTATAAGAAGGAGAGCATAAATTGTCCATGGCAAGAACTTCTTAGCGAAAGAGAGATGTTGCTGGTGGTCCTTGACTGTGCCCATTTTTGTTACATGCCTTAAAACCTCTGCCTGGTCTCCTCTGGTTTCTCTCCTCTTGCTTTTCTTCTCTTTCAAGCTTGTGGAAATTATAAAAAGTGTTCTATTGGGGTTTGACAAGAGCAATTTGTCTCTCTCTTTCTCTCTCTTTCTCTCTCTCTCTCTCTCATCGAGAATCCCATTATCTATTTGAGTTTGGCCAACAACTTGTTATAAAACACTTGGTTCCTTGACGCTTGTCTTCGTATGCTTGATGCCACATGTGTCACTCTCTCCTCTCTTCTCTTCCAAAACTACTCTTTTTTTTTTCCTTTCTTTTTCCTGCTTTTGTTGAGCTGTTATACTGGTTTCCTATATTATAGTTGTGTTAGTTTTCTATTCATTGACGCTCTTGTTTTGTTTTGTTGGTCATAAACTTATAATTACAATTTTTCTATATATTATATATAGAGGAATTCTCATATAAATACATAAAATAAGGACTTAAAATAAATATAATTTTTTGACTATTGATTTAATTGAAATGACTAGTGGAATTCATTGTTTTGAGTCCCACATGTTTTTTAAATCAATGATGAAAACATGTGTACTTATTTTAGGTTCTTATTTTGTGTACTTATAAGAGAATTCATATATATAGAGAGGGAGAGAGAGAGGAAGATGGTACTGAGCTTTCGTCAACCCTACAACATGAAATCGTGCACGCAAACGTCCAATGCTACATAACATGCATGTAGTCAAATTAAAATATTCTCCAACACATTATTGATATGGGGCGATTTTTTTTTGAAACGAAAATGAGGAGTCAAACCTCATCGCAAGGATTATACACGTTATTTTTATCACTCCAATTAATAATTCGGGTCTAATATGGGGACTAATTAATTACCTCGTAGATTCTCATAACAAACACATGCATGCATTTTCATCGCCGACAAAATTACATATGTATATTGGTGTGGTGTGGCATCTAGCTATCTATATATATATATAGGAATTCTCCTATGTGGACCAAAAAGTGTGGACCAAGTTTGTGGACCAAAATCCAATGGTTGTAATCAATCACAACATAAGTGGGGGTCACACATTTATTATGGGACCCACCACATCTATGGTTGAAAAACAAGTCCACAAACTTGGTACACACTTTTGGTCCACATAGGAGAATTTCTGTATATATATATATATATATATATATAAGCACCAGCTACAGCGTAACTGTTGTTTGTCTTCTCTCGATGGAGGTGGCATCCATCCCCTACACCGAGACACAAACACACACACTGACACACATATGGCATCAAAATGCATCATTGATAATATACAAAGTAAAACTCTAATACATAATCATTCCATAAATTTAGTATTCTTTCAATGATCATTACACGACAAGAATGGGGAAAAATATTGTGTCCAATCATATCATAAGTTGTTCCATGTTCAAGAAAAAGAAGGCTATATAGAGGGACAGGGGGAGAGAACTCTAGAGAGAAGCCTTCCCAAGCCTGTAAAGGAGTGGAGGCCAGCTAATAAGTCAGAATACCCATTGTATCATTGATGATGACCAAAGTTTCACCACTCCCATCCCACCCACGTTTCTAAATCATTATGCTCTCAGCCGAACATGGGCCGGGTCGGCCGGGCTGGGCTGGGCTAAAAATTTTGATCCAATAGTTTAGGGCCAGAACCTATACTGAAGCCCAGTCCAATTACAAATATTGATGCCCAATAAGCTAAACACAAACCTAAAGGCCTTTGTTAAACAAGAGGCCAAAATTCCAACCGTCCTAGATAAATGAATCATCTGTGTAGCTACATCGAATAGAAGCAATGGATCTGACTTTGTTTTACAGTGAATACTATTGTGATGCAATTTATATTATCTAAGCACAATGCGAACTAACAAAGAAGTTACCTTTGAAGGTTTGAGTTCCAGACTTGCCAATCCTGATCAACATAGTTCTGAGCCCATAAAAGGGATACTCGTGCAGCTAAAGGTGCACCAGGTAATCTCCTCTCCTTTAGAGCAGTAAACATATCAGTGAAAGGCTCCACTAATAAGGTCCCGGGCCCTCCATACTCTTCATGCAAGAAATCGCTTAATATCTGCTTTCGAAACAAAAAAAAACCTAGTTGAATCACTAAGTCTCAACTTTAAACAAAAACTGCAAAGCAAACAAATTTATGGGACCAGCATGCACGAAAAGTGAGACATTCCTATGAATTCTGTCCAAATAACTGTACTAATCTGTTGTGCAATAACATTTCCTTTTGTCGAGTCAATAGTTGAACTGTTCTAAGTCTAGCACGAGCGAGAACTATGAACTTATCAAGATTAAAAGAGGAAAGAAATCCTATGATGGCTGAAACATAGCATTTAGGGAATCATAATGGATCAAGAAAATATAGCAAATGAAATGGGAAGACATGAAATTGAGCAAGGATACGCCGAACTTTCAGTTTGTCAGTGGCATTTTTATAAATATAAAATACATTACACCCTATTTTCTCTTTTTCTATGCCATGAATTTATATAATGGCTATAAAAACGAACTGTTACTCAAAACATAGGAGTATTGGAAGATCACTTCCTCCTGGTAGACAAGAATTTAAGTTTAGTAAGAGAAGCCAGTAACACCTATTCTCAAGCGTGCAAATTTATACAGTGTTGAAGAGGAAAGTTTCTGGTAGGCTGAAAAGATTTGGTAGGTATTCTTCCACTTCCAATCAAGAAAGAAAAGGGAGATTGCATATGCTTCTTTCACCCTCACTATCATCCTATCATACAGTAGCACAAGATGGTTCAAAGAATTCCATCAAAGACTAAACGCTGAATTTGTTTCACCACAAATTCCACTAGCCTCAGTACTCATCAGGAACCTTATCGATAACATGTGCCAATAAGTTAATAAAATCCAAACTAAGTTACTAAATATTAAGACCTTATTGATAACAAGTGCCAACAAAGTAAATGCTACTTTCACGTGCATATACAGATACTATGTCAAAGAGAAAATAATCAAACAGGTGCAAAAGAAGACGATGGTTCATCTTCTGTCCACAAAGTGAAGAGAGTGAGGGATCACATGCATGTGCTTCTCTGAGATTTAAAAATAAAAACAAGCATCCCCCCCAAACGGGAAACACTCAAAATCAGATTGAAGTGTAACTAACTGTCTATGGAGTAAACGGGTTGGTACTATTCTTCAACCAAATTCTCTGCAGTACCAATCCAACTGCTTTTAAACCTCTTAAATAGTCCAAGTTAACAGAAAAATCATTGAAGAAATCATTTGACTTTCAATAGTGGTTTTTAAGAATATAACAGAAAGTCATGAGACCTAGTCTACAAGAAATATCTCCGAGTAATATAATAATGACAGGAAGAGAGTAAGTTTTAGTCGCACATTTCCTCGAATAGGTGGTGTTCAAGTACAAGTTTCAGTTCCATAGCTTAGTCAATCCATGGTCACAAAGATGGTAAGTAAGAAAATTGCTCTACACTGGACCTCCAGACACCAACCAAAAAAAGGAAAGTAAATGCATTCCAATTCGTACTGATTTAGAGCCACAAATTTAAACTTCAAAAAACAAATTATATAACGAGTATGAGTAATAATCCCTTACCCATCCACACAAATCCAACAAGGTGCCATCATTATAATACGACCCCTACATGTATCCATCCATCTTAATCCACATTAATCAAAGATTACTATTTACCAGACTTATCACGAAACCAACAAAGAAAAACAATACCAAGCTACAATTGAAAACAAACACCAAAAATCCGCAATAGAAGACTTAAGAACAGAACAATTACCTCGGCGCAAACCTCTATTACATGATTTAGATCATCTCCAAACGTTTCCTTCTCCTCTGATAGCTTCTTCAGTAACTCAGCCCTGAACTTCCGAGTCTCCTGTATCATAACCGGAGCATTAATTACTCCATAGACAGACATACACAAATAGAATCACAGATGTACATACATATACACATAGAATTAGAATTATCGGCACATACATGTTCGGCGAACTCAGGGATTGGGTCGGGATACACGTATCTCGGGGGAGGAGTAGCTCTGAGAGGGTTTTTAGAGATTCTAGAGGAAGATAGAGAAAGAAAGGAATGGCGAGGAAAGTGCAGAACGATGCGAAGGCTGCATAGGGCAGGAGCTGTCGTTGTAGAAATCGGATTTATGGCGGGAGTTGATGCAAATATGCTAAACAGAGAAGAAGAAGAAGCGCAGATGCAGAAGGCCATTACCTCAACCTACTGGCTACTGCAATCTCCGAACACGAACTTACCCATTACGATTTATGAGTTGGGCTCATTTTATTTGGGCCATACGGCCTCAAACCAGTGTTGGCCTACTTTCTACCTAAACATGATGGAGAAGCCCATTACCTGGCCCAGAATATGGGGAACCAAAGAGCTTTTTGGGTTGTCAAATTAACTACTTTGTGATCCACAAAGATGTTTAGTTTTTTTTTTTTTGTAGTGTGTAAAATAATGGACTAAGGTCGAAAAGTAAATTCGAGGAAGTTCCTATAGAGCCAAGCTATCTTTTAACCTAACCTAATTTCAAAAGTTACATGGAAAGAATGCCTACAAAAATGAACAAATATATTATAGGACAATACTAAAGACCCCAAAAGTCCCATAAAATCTATGTGGCATTAAAATAATCATTGATTAAAAACACATATGTAGGGATCATTTCACATCCAACACTCCAAATTAAATGAGGGTCTTTTGGGGGTCTCAAGCATTATTCTATATTATAATAATACACACCCCACTTTAATTCTTTAAGCAATGTGAATCTCAATTGTCTTCAAGAAACCAAATTTTCAATTAAACTAAATTATTTTGTCTTCTATCAAGTTATTTTTAGGGTTTGGGCTATTGAACTATTTAATGTTGTAACTCCTTAAGGGTAGTATTCAGTTTTGATTTCGAAATAAAATTGAAGAGATGAGCCGTCCTTCTTGTTTCACACTCTTCATATTCGTTTGAATCAATAAGGTGTTGAAGCCTTGATCCCGGTATTCCTGATTCGAATCAACAAGTTTCAAGTAGAGCCTTTCTTCATCATGTTGCCTGTGTTAGCATTGGATAATCCTTTCTTTTTTTTTACCCTTTTTAATTAATTATAGGATGATCATTTGAAGAATGTTACAAAATTATTATGAAGTAAAAAAAAAAAAAACAAAGATCATCAATCAGTTAATTCTGACAATATTCTCCATATTGTACTTTCTTATCGATGATCTTTTCAAATAGGGATTGCATATTTGCATGTGTACTATAGAATGCTATTCGCCAGTGGGAAAACTTTCGGCCATTCTCTATGTCCCTGGCCTTGAATGTAGCAATCCAGCTTTGCCTTTAAACCCCTATAGCTTTCATAAAGATGAAATGCATTGAGCGATAAAATTCAAGCCTTTGTTATGTGAGTTGAAGATCGAGAAGGCTCTCTTATCACCATTTTCAAAATGGGGAGGTCCAGGGGGCATGGCAGGGCACTATCATGCATAAAAGCAATAATAAAGAGAGGGTACGTATACCTAAAGCCACTCCCATAACCTCCTTTTCATGGCATCCAAAGACAGAAATATATTGTCATGAGTTGGAAAGCCACATGTGTGTTTTGGGCTCCTTCTACGTGTGTGTATATATAGAGAGAGAGCCCTTTTCACATGAGGACTCCCTCATGTATATCTTACATGAGGACTTTTACTCTCAACCATTGGAATCATTCAATGGTTGAGATTAAAAGTAACTTTTTCTTAGACCATTACAAAAATGTCCCCTACAAGAAGCAAAGAAAATTTTTAGAGAGAGAAAACTTATCGCCGGAAATGCTCCTCTCCCGGCGTTGCTATATAGAATCCAATCCACAAGCAGTTTTCCTAGAAATGTGTACAGTGACCAAAATACAACTTGTGCCAACAGTGCCCACACCACCACCTATAGTCGTTAACCGTAGTCGATCTCAGGCGGACACTCGTCGTGTTACTCCGACCACCATCTCTTTACCTGCCACCATAATAGCCTCCGGCATTGTTGACTCCGTGGTCGAGAAGCCGTTTCTGAACAACAATCTGTTGGACAAAAGTCCCACATCGGTCAATGACCAAGCAAAAGACCTGTATATAAGTGTAAGCCTCCTCTCCCCTTCAATAAGGCCTTTTGTGGGGAGTTGGATAGGGCCCAAAATTATTTACATGGTATCGGAGCAGGTGTGCGCTCGTCCTCGGTAAGAAGTCCACTCGTTGGGCCTTGGGCAGAGATACCTAGTCCACGAGTGCGAGGGGGTGTTGGACAAAAGTCCCACATCGGTCAATGACCAAGCAAATGACCTATATATAAGTGCAAGCCTCCTCTTCCTTCAATAAGGCCTTTTGTGGGGAGTTGGATGGGGCCCAGAATTATTTACACAATCTCTACACTGGAAAGCTTCTTTCGAAAACATCCCGCATGGATTGGGAAGGTATTTGTGGATGGAAAGGTGCATGTACGAGGGCCACTGGAGGAGGGGGAAGACCTTGGGGAAAGGGCAGGGCCGGTACGTGTGGAAGAATGGGAGATGGTGTGAAAAAATTACTCTAAGGGTAAGGGGCATTTTTTGTAATGATCTAAGAAAAAATACTTTTAATCTCAACCATTGAATAATTTCAGTGGTTGAGATTAAAAGTTCTCATCTCATGTAAGATACATGAGGGAGTTCTCATCTAAAAAGGACTACTAAGATTGGTAGTGATGCTGTCTTGCATTCAGCATAAAATCTTCAAAAACGTATCTAAAACTTGTGTGGTGTGCATAAGAATATGATCATTTCAGCTTTTGAAACCTTTGAAGTCTTAAAAGTCCCAAATTTATGGGCTTATATATACGGACCTTTATGGCAACCCCACGATCGTCTAGTTTTACAACCTTTCAGTCCAACTTTAAAGCTGAAAATTTTGTTAAAGGGGTCCTCCATTTTTGTCATAGCTAGCCAAAATAAAGTAGAATATGAAAAAAAAAAAAAAAAATATGCATGTGTGATGTGTTGGTGTTTAAGAACAAGAATATGTTCCCTCAACACCAAATAAGCCTGATTTTGGATATAAAGCATTCTTGGCTTTTGGAGTTTTTATTCTTAGGATTCCTCACCTAAAGCCACCACTATTGTTAACTTATATAGAAAAGCAAATATGCGTGGTGGGACCCAATATACATATATTTCAAGTTTAAACTCATGCAACTTGAGATATCTATATACTAACTATATATATACACACACATACACATGTCATCTTCTTATTCGTTTGAGTATCATTTAAAAAATGATTGATTGTTACTATTATGATCGACCTTTAAACTGGGGACTCATTGGCAATGTAAGTCTAAATCTTCAAGGATCCCACCGGGTGATGGGTTATTAATGAGATATGCCATATTTCATTTACAAATTTATTAAGATCAAATCCCTTCAATGGACTTGGAAAAAACACACACAGATTCAAGATTATCTTAAGATTATTAATGATCATAAATTTTCATTATATTGCCATTCATTTTCATATGGTATGGTCCATCCAAACAGTGTGTGTCATTGGCTTATAATTCATGACCATAGGCCACGTGCATGTCACGAGTGAAGATTGCATGAAAACCAATGTTACATACATGTATAAGTGGATTTAATTAGAGACTCTGCAATTTATTGGAGTTTACAATTCACATCTAATTGTGTAATTGTGTGGTGTGTTGAAGACTTGAAAATGAAGAAGCTAAAGAAGCAATAATGGTGGCCAATATGGGAAGCTTGACAGACAAACAGCATGAAAATCTTCAAAGTTTCTCACACTCAATCTATGACTCCATTGTTATTACAACTCAAAATCTTCTCTTCTTTTTTCCTCCTCTTTCCCCCACACATAATTAAATTAATAACTTTATTGTAAGCAAATCCCCTTCCCTTGGGAATCTGCGAGAGCAATACCATTTAATTACACTCATGAATGGTAAAGCTATCTCTCTCACTCACAAAAACAATCCAAAAAACAAATTTAATAATAATCTCTCCTCTCACCAAACTCCTATGTGCACATAAGGAAATATATATGCCAAATAATCTACATCACTCATATGTCAAATTACTCTTAAAACCCTCCAAGACAATATTTGAGGAATCTACAGAACTCGGATCACCATTGCTTCGATCTTTTTTTCTTTGATCTCCTTTTGATTATCAATTAATCCCTCGCTCTGTCGGAGTTTCATTTAATTTGTCATCTTCTTCCCAAAAAAAGTCATTTAATTTTCTTCTTTTATAAGATGATGATGAAGAAGAAGATGAGTCACTGCTGGACCTCATTCTCGCCCGGATTAACCGGTAACACCTAATGATTTTTTCCTGCAAAAAAATGGATTCAATGTGGTAATTGGCTCATACTAATTATTTTAACTAAGCAATATATTTTGAACTCCAAAACGTATGGTTTTCTTACTTTGCTGAGGCCACCACACCATGATTCAGCATGTTGAGGATCAACAATAAGAGACAAGTTTGGTATTTCATTGGCTGCACAAAGTATCGCTGCGGCAGCAATGCTTGATGGCCAATACTCTACAAAGCTGGCCTCTGCGATCACAATACAAGCTAGAGATATAAGAATCCTACATATATATATATATATATATTTACGTACGTTTGTGTATGTATATATTTTACCTTGGACGTTAGAGAAAATGATCCTGGTGGCCCTTTTAATTAGAAAGGCCACATAATTTCCTGTTGGATCGAGCTTGCATGCAAAGAAAGTTACGAAGGTAAATGGTGTTATGGAGCGCAGCCTCCAATCCAATACACTCAGAACAAGAAACTCCATCCTCCGGACTGTTCTTGGTTCAAATATATATTTCGCACCTTCACCCTACACATCCCATTTAGTCCAATCCATGTTACACTAATTATGGCCAATTAAATATTAATTATAAATTAAAAGGAAAAGGTATATACCTGAAGGTCCAATAAGGAAGGAACCAGAGGCTCCTCCATCTTAGCAGCTAATGACAAGCAAGCCACGGATAGGAGTTGCATTGGCCACCCATTTGTTTGCTGAAAAAGTAGACATTGCCATCCACATCATTCATTAATCACCACTTATTTTACCTATACGGCTATACATACATACATACATACATATATATATATATATATATGTGGTGCTATTAATTGCTCCCAAACGTGGTGACAGATAAATATCATAAAGTACACAAAAAAATCTAATTAGTGCTCCAATTGTTCAAATTTTATAAAGGCGTAATAATAGATATCCAAAAATGAAAAATAAAAGAAGTTCCAACATCTACATCAGATGCGATTACTTGTGCACAGTATAATATGTTAATTCACCCACATAACTTTGTGTTTTTTTTTTGGTATTGTGAAAACCTGTTCAAGACAAGAGTTCTTTGGACCCAATTTGACGGAATAAACATTTAGACCTGCATACTCATAAATTTTTTTACATGGGATCATGGTAATTCGTTAACATTTTTATTAGAGATTAGAGTGTGATTCAAAGTGTTGACGAGATTTGAAAAGTCAAATTTGTTTCGTAAAAAGCGTCTACTTTGGATCTTGAAATGACTGCTTCACGAATAATACGCGCCGTTAGGTTAACGGTGACGATTACTTACCGGTAAACGTCGGGAATAAAGGAATCGGTCCAAGTAGTTGACGGATAGATAAGCCGTTAGAGGTTGGAATCCATAATATGCCTGCACCTGCGAAAAAAATGCACCACAGATGAATCATCAATCAGATCCATCACCACCATCGGCGTTGAACACGCGTAGGTCCGAGACTCAGAGTCCGACTTACCTTAAGAATCCAGGCAACGGATTGTTCTCTGGCGGAAGCATCGAGAGAGCGGGATTGGAACTGAGACAAGTAATCAACACCGGGGACGAAGTGTCTCTCATCTTCAATGTAACCGGCGATCGATTCCTCCTCGAAGCCGCAGGACGTAGAATCGAAGTCCGACGAGCATTCCGCCAGAGACTCGTCGGATAATACGCCGGAGTCCTCGCAACAGAGAAGGTCCGAGAAACAATCGGAGTACGAAAACGACATGATCGCCAAAGCCGCCGATGATGATACTTTCTCATTCTCGCCCCATCACGAAGGGTCTCGATCCCCCCAAACTCGCCGCGAGAGTGACGCGCCGATGTATCAGTGAAATGGCTTTGATATTTTTGTTTGTTAGGGTGGTTTATTTACTATCCTTGCCTCCTCCTCTTGAGTGTTGTGTGATATAAATATGAGACAATGGCTTTGCTTCGGGAGTTGAGGAAAATTTCCGTGTCCCACCCCATCAAAAGCTCGGATAGATCGCACTCCAGTGAATACCGTTGATATTAAGTTAGATGACGTGTTGTGATATCATCAAACTTAAAATCTATGGTCATATTCATGGGGTGGGACCTCCTAAAAAGGTTCTAGAGTATAGTGTAGACTAACATCCATTTTGGCTTGGCTTTGGGGCAATTGGGTTGGTTTACTGTGACTCAGCTATCAACTTGACAGCCCAGTCGACTCATGCCATGTGGAATTCCATTTTAAAATTATTAGGAATATAATTTGTCCTCATTATAACAATAATTTCACTAGCGATGGTGATTGGAGTAAAGTAAACAAGAGAATGATATATTATATACTACATGAAGTAATATCCTAACGGTAAATCTCTTTGAAGACCAAATCATATGTACTCAGAAATCTTGAGTTCAATTTTTATTGGGAATAATATCTTCGTGTCCATGTGTTAACTTTTGATCAAATTTATTATGTCGTCAGATAGAAAAAAAAATTACGCGATATGTATGATAGCCCGAGTTTAGACTCATATAAGATACTCAAAAGGTAACCATTAAAGAGGGTGCTTCAAACAGCTGGATTCACAAATTGATTAGTCAAATTGTCTCATTTAAATGTTGAAATTTAAGATCAAGCACATGGTGAATTGAATCTAATTTTCATACCGTGATTTCCAATTTATATTGATATTAAATTGGGGGGAAAAAAGAGGGGGTTAGTGGACATTTCATTCTCGCGAAAATTGGTGATTTTTTATAATGCCTTTTGTTTGCAGCCATTTGTGTCCTTATTCCCTAAAGCTACATGATGGGGCTCAATGCAGCAAGCAAGAACAGTATATAGTTTATATACGTTAAGCCATGCTGTCCACTACGCGTATCTAAAATGAATATTAGATGTCAAATTTGGTGGGGTACCCTACTTATGGGGGGCAGCCTCTTATAGCCTAACCAAACTAAAATAATGAAATATATATATGTTTATAGCATTAATTGATATTTGATGGATTGCATTCAAATGATGGCACATATATGTGTATGGCTGGGGATATGGAACTTGGCATATGAGAGCACAATAATTTGTAAGTGTAAATCTTTTTATGGGATATGAAAGTCATCCACCCCACCAATGAGGCAATGACAGATAAAAAGTAATTTGGAGAAAAGAAAAGTAGGGGGTAGCATAGAATTAAAAATGTTGTTTGGGATGTAAAAGATTATAAGATTGTTTGATCTAAAATAGGGGTAGGATCAATAATCAAATATAAGATGTGAGAAAAAAAAAAAAAAATATATATATATATATATAGTTTGGCCTAACGATAGTCATATTTTAAGATTCTCTACATTTTATTGTTTTCCACCCAAGAGGGTAGTATAGTCTTTTAACCTCAATCAACAAGATCAAAAGAGTAATATTATTAATAATATATTACCACGACATATTACTCTCACCATAATTTTTTTGTGACGCAACTAATTGTAACGACCCTCGACAACAGACAATTTTTTGTCGTCGTAAAATGTCTATGGCGACAACAACAAAGCTTTTGTGATAATATTTCTCCCCGTAAAATACTTAACTTTGTTGTAGTGATGTATATAATCACATGCAACGGCATACTAGAAATGATAATTAAGGAGTAGTAGAGAAAAAGTAATTATGAAAACTTATCTGATTAATTAAGGAGTTTTTTTTTTTATATTTTTTATGAGGTGATAAAAAGAGGTTTTGCAAAGAAAGAGGTAGGAAAGTGCTAGGGTACTTGTCAAAGTAGAATAATTTTTTTAAATTTTAGCGAAGACAAGCGAAAGTTCCTAGCTATAGGAGCATTGGGGACATGATGCAACATATTGAACTCTCTTGTTGAAAAAAGTTGTGTGTATAGTTTAGGAAATGATATAAAGTGAATTATGTACTCTTTTCTTCTTCATCTTCCCCATCACTTGCTCTCTGCAAGGACAATGATTTAACATTTGAAACTACAAAAAAAGTTGTACTCGCTAAAAATATTTTGCATATATATGTATATATGTATCCAATTGCTATGTTTGGCACGCCATATTGTAAAAATAATGGATTGGACTAAAATATGAAAGCGTGGGCTGCAATTCTTTTACCTAGAATCGTCTATAATCTTTCTTAAAATTATTTGAAATCATGATTTTTTTTTAAGATGCATATTAGGGTTTATGAATTAATATTTAGTGTTTAGGGTTTAGAATTTAAGGTCGAAAATTTAAGATTTCAAAATTAGGGTTTATGATTTTTTTTTCTTTTTTGCCAACAACCCATCAATCGAGGGAGTTAAGACATTTATTCAAAGAGTCGAGAGAGTTCAGACATATATTCGAAGTGGGTGGTACTCAGATTTGGCCAACTCCATGAACATGGGCTAAATCAAGCAATATGGCGAAAACCTTTTAAATGGCAAAAATCAAATACATACATGATCCACATTTTAAAAAAATGGGCTAAAATTTTACAATTGGTACCATTTCAAAATATGGTATAACGTATCAAATTGGGCCAAAATGTCTCAAATGGGCTACACACCTTCACGCGGTCCAAAAATACCAAAAAATGGGCCAAAACTTTTCAATTGGGCTAAAGTTGTTGACACGGGCCAAGTACCCAAAGTGGGTTAACAACATTAGTCGGGGCGCTGAGTCCCATCCATGACTCGGTCAGTGTATAGCCGTCGACGGAGGCTAATGGGGCCGCCGCTGCCAGTACTCACACACACACAGAGAGACAGAGCGGAATTGCTCTTGCTGCTCTTAGATCAATATCTTCCCAATCTCCGTCGTCGGCCATGCCGGATTTACCCGAATCAATATTAGAAACAAGGGATGGTTGTCTTTTGCGAGTTGTAATTTTCCAAAAGGTATCAACTAAATAGAGTGTGATTATCTAATTGCTTTGCTGAAATATACCAGACTTTTTTTTCTAAAGTTCTTGGTTCTTTATCTTGGGGGAAACGAGTCCGGCATTCTGAAATATATTAGACTTTGTTCTTGTTCTAGCTGGAAACTTGATTATTCTTGTGGGTTTTACAGCAAACCTATAAGAATAATTGCAAGGGTTGACTGAAAAAAATAAAATAAAAAGAGCTACAGATGATGATGAGGCATATATGCATTGGATTGCTCTTTCCATTTCTTAGACAGACAAAAGGATAAAGAATCAAAGACTTTGGAGCCTTCACTACTCGTAGTCTCATCTCTGTCTCCAGCTAATATTGCATATGAGAATGTAAATTCATCTTTTTGTATGTATTATAAGTAATCTATGATACTGTTATTGTTTACCTTCGCAAGATTGTATTTTCATATTTGTCATTTCATTAAGAAAATGAACAGCCAAAAATCCTCTCCGGCTACAATGTAAGAGAAATATAGAATAATATGAACCATGCATGTGGGAATTCGCATTTAAAAAAATTAATTTTGTAAACCAAAAAAAAAAAGAATATATAGTTTGGAGCTATAAACATATTAGCTGGAAGCTCTTTGTTTGTTGAGAAAATGGCAAGAAGATTGTCAATCGGCGATATCAGTATTTGCCTTCTTGCAATCATAGTGATCAACACATTAGTATACAACACAAAAGCAAAACATGGACGATATGAGTTCTTCAAGATCGGTGTCAAATGGCCACCATCATATTGTAATACTGGCCAGAGTTCTTGTCAAGGACCAATTGTAATCAATTTCACAATCCATGGTCTCTTTACCATGTATTTTCCTAATATTCTGGTTCCTCCCTATGATGAAGATAGGGGATGCACTGATATCCCACCCATGGATGAAGATGATATTGATGTAAGGACATACATATACATATACATACATATATATATATATATATATATATATATATATATGATTTTTAGATTTTTCTCTAGCTATCCTTCTGTGCATCTTCAACTCTAATGGTCGATATCTAACGTCCAGTTATCTTTATGTTCTTTTCCATGAACACAGCTCTATTACCTACGATCGATACTAGATGAAATGAATATGTATTGGGTCGATGTTTTGTACAACAATTGGGTGCAAAAGAATCTAGAACTATGGCGAAAACAATTTAAGAGACATGGCAAGTGTTTTGACTATCCTGATCATCCTTTATATTATTTCAACATTGCCTTAGATTTTGTGAGGATTGTCAATCTTCTTCGGATACTCGGTGATGGTAAGTATATATATACATATACAAACTGATAATAATATGAAGATGGAGGTTTTGCTTTCTAATTAACAGAAATATCGACTATGGATATCCTTGAATTTTTTTCTTAGTCTTCTCTTAAACTACTCAATCATAGGCATTCTTAATCTTTACATGTATTTTCTCACATTAAACAGCAAGTATTTTTCCCCGCAATACAGAAGGATATCTTGCATCCTACATCGCTAATAATATTAGTTATGTTGGGGGAAAAAGAGCTCAAATTCGCTGCACCGAGGACGCCAATGGAGCCTTGCAGTTCTATGAGGTCCAAATATGTTTCAAGCCGAATGGTGTTACTATAAATTGCGAATTTGGTTATAATAACTGTAACGAGGATGATATGATAAACTTTCCTCTTCCTTAGTCAAACGTGTATTTAGATTGTAATAAATTTCCGGTACTTCCGTAGACAGCCCTATATTTTGTAAGTCATTAAATAGTCTCTCCATATATCATATGGGATAAGATCTGCGTACTTCTTGTGTATCCTTGACTCCACCCACTGTGAGAGCCACATGTCTTGTTTGGGGAAAAAAATAAATTGGTTGTGATACCTTAATCTAAATACCAATAAGAAGGAAGTGTTTTTGTTTGTTTACTTAAAACAAAGGGATTCGAGTAATCCTAAAATATTCATTACTTATTTGGTCATTCTACATTATGGGTCAATTTGAATTGATTAGTTAATAGAGTCATTCTGTTCAATCAAATCCTAAGCTTGCCACCAGAAGGGCCTTCTATAGTCAGTCTCCTTTTGTCTTTTATTTTGCATGTACCTTCAGTGCAAATTCTTTGGAAGGCCTTTAATGTTTGGGCCTATGATATGATTGAACTTGCTGGGCTAATTATGTTTGAAAGATTTACAAAAATGAATTTATTTATTTCAAAAATCACTACCAACCCTACTCCAAAATCAATACATGCCTAACTACATGCAGAAAGGGGTTTTAACAAGAGTGAACGGTTACAACTCAACAACTAGAATTTAAGAGTTGAAAAACAAAATGAATAACGAGTACTAGCCAACTGGGGATATAATTTCACAGGAATTTTTCAAAGCAAAACATGGGCTAAATTATGCAATATGGCCAAAACCTTTTAAATGGTGAAAATCAAATCCATGATCCACATTTCAAAAATGGACTACAATCTTACCAATTGGCACTATTTCAAATTCAGCCTAGTTCAATTAATGGGTCAAGATCAAAATATGGTATATATATTAAGTATTTTGTGTAGTCTCAGTATCTCTATATATAGTTACAAGCTTGCTGTTTGCAAGGATATACATAGTAAATACAGACTTATCAAATGCTAACTCTCCTTATCCTTATCACTTGTTGCTTCTGTTGGTTGAGTGTGATGATCATCTTTATCTCTGGTTCTGTTAGCTACACCCCTACGCGCGCTTCAAAAAATACCCAAAGTGACCCAAAAAACTTTTCAAATGGGCAAAAGTTGACCCAAAGTGGGTCAACACCAAATGTTATGTTTTGCGGAAACAAAAACCATATAATTGTGATATAAATAAAATTCGGCCCTTAAATCATTGATAGATAATTGCAAGGGTTGGCTGAAAAAAAAAAAACAAGAAGAGCTAGGGATGATAACGAGGTATATATGCATTGGATTGTTCTTTCCATCTCTTAGACAGACAAAGAGAAAAAGAATCAAAAGAGTTCACGACTTTGGAGCCTTCACTACTCATAATCTCATCTCTTCTATCTCCAGCTAATATTGCATAAGAGTAATCTATGATACTGTTATTGTTTACCTTCGCAAATTGTATTTTCATATTTGTCATTTCATCAAGAAAGTCAACAGAACAAAGATCCTCTCCGGCTACAATATATATATATATATAAGCGAAATATAGAATAATATGAACCATATCCATGTGGGAATTAGCATTTAAAAAAACTAATTTTCTAAACAAAAAAAAAAAGAATATATAGTTTGGAGCTATGAACGAATTAGCTGGGAGCTAGCACTTTGTTTGGTGAGAAATGGCAAGAAGATTTTCAGTCGGCGATATCAATATTTGCTTTCTTGCAATCATAGTCGTCTCATTTGTATTCGACGCAAAAGCACTAGCTAGACGATATGAGTTCTTCAAGATCGCCATGAAATGGCCACCATCATAATGTAATACTGGTCAGAATTCTTGTCAAGAACCAATGGTAGTAAATTTCACAATCCATGGTCTCTTTCCAATGTATTATCTTAATACTATTGTTCCTCCCTATGATGAAGATCATGGATGCACTGATATCCAACCCATGGATGAAAATGATATTGATGTAAGTACATATACATACATACGTACATCTCTTTTAGATTTCTCTATTTCCTTTTATATATGCATCTTCTTCAACTCTATAGCTAACGGTTATCTTTTATATGTTCTTATATATCCCTGTAAACAGCTCAATTACCTAGAATCTAAATCGATACTAGATGAACTGAATATGTATTGGATCGATGTTGTGTTCAACAATTGGGTGGAAAAGAATCTACGACAATGGCGAAAACAATTTAAGAAACACGGCAAGTGTTTTGACTATCCTGATCATCCTTCATATTTTTTCAACATGGCCTTAGCTTTTGTGAGGAGGGTCAATCTTCTTCTGATACTCGATTATGGTAAGTACTGTATATATATATATATGTATGTATATGAAGTGATAACAATATGAAGATGAAATTTTTGCATTCTTACAGAAATATCGACTATGGATATCCTTGAATTTTTTTCTTAGTCTTCTCTTAAACTACTCAATCATACATGGTTTATCTGTGTTGTTTTTTTGTTTTACCTTAAAATAACAATGCATCCATAATCGATTAAGGTGAAAGAATTTGATTAGTGAGTGGCATTAATCTTAATCTTTACATGTACGTATTTTTCTCACATGAAACAGCAAGCATTACTCCTAGCAATATAGAATCATATCTTGCGTCCCACATCAGAAATAATATTAGTAATGCTGGGGGAAAGGGAGTTCAAATTCGCTGCAATGAGGACGCCAATGGAGTCTTGCAACTCTCTGAGGTCCAAGTATGCTTCCAGCCGAATGGTGTTGCTATAGATTGCGCATATGGTTATAATAACTGCAACGAGGATGATATGATAAACTTCCCTCTTCCTTAGCCAAGTGTGTGTATTTAGTTTGTAATGAATCACCGCTACTTTCGTAGAATATCTTATATTTTGTACGTTATGAAACATCATCTCCATATATTATATGGGAATAACTAAGATCTACATACTTCTTGTTTTTCCTTGACTCCGTCCACTGTGAGAGTGACATGTTGTTTGGAAAAAAAAAATTGATTGTGGTACCTTAATCTAAATACAAGTAAGAAGGTGTTTTAGTTTGTTTACTTAAAACAAAGGGAATTATGGGTCAATTTGAATCGATTAGTTAATAGAGTCATTGTGTTCATTCAAATCCTAAGCTATTACTACCAGAAGGGTCTTCAATACTTCGTCTCCCTTTTCTTTTAATTTGCAGGTACCTCATGCAAATTCTTTGGAAGGCCTTTAATGCTTGGGCCCTATGATTGAACTTAATGGGCTATTCTAAACCATCATGACGTCTCATGATGGTGTGTACCTAACCAACCATTGACAAATAGCTCAATCACTAAATCCAGTTATTATAAATAAAAACCAACAACACATGTGATATCGGTCCAACAAACCAATCCGACAACCAATCAATCCAACAACAATAATGATGTTTGAATTTTAATTAAATTTTCATGTATCCAAAATGTTCATATTAAATAAAATGCACTGTCCTACAAAAAATTTAATCAACCAAGACATCTTTATTTGATTTAAATAATTTTTTAAATAATTTTTATTTCAAGTACATAAAAATATTTTAATAATGTTTGTAAACTTTGAAAGATTTACAAAATGAATTTATTTATTTCGAAAATCACTACCGACCCAATTCCAAAATCAATGCATGCCTAACTACATGCACAAAGGAGTTTTAGCAAGAGTGAACGGTTACGACTTACGACTCAACACATAGAATTTAAGAATCGAAAAACAAAATAAATAACGAGTACTAGCCAAATAGAGAGATAATTTCACAGAAATTTCAAAATATGGTCTCACTTATCAACTCTAATGGTCGATATCTAACGTCCAGTTATCTTTGTGTTCTTTTCCATGAACACAGCTCTATTACCTACGATCGATACTAGATGAAATGAATATGTATTGGGTCGATGTTTTGTACAACAATTGGGTGCAAAAGAATCTAGAACTATGGCGAAAACAATTTAAGAGACATGGCAAGTGTTTTGACTATCCTGATCATCCTTTATATTATTTCAACACTGCCTTAGATTTTGTGAGGAGGGTCAATCTTCTTCGGATACTTGGTGATGGTAAGTATATATATACATATACAAACTGATAATAATATGAAGATGAAGGTTTTGCTTTCTAATTAACAGAAATATCGACTATGGATATCCTTGAATTTTTTTCTTAGTCTTCTCTTAAACTACTCAATCATAGGCATTCTTTATCTTTACATGTATTTTCTCACATTAAACAGCAAGTATTTTTCCCCGCAATACAGAAGGATATCTTGCATCCTACATCGCTAATAATATTAGTTATGTTGGGGGAAAAAGAGCTCAAATTCGCTGCAACGAGGACGCCAATGGAGCCTTGCAGCTCTATGAGGTCCAAATATGTTTCAAGCCGAATGGTGTTACTATAAATTGCGAATTTGGTTATAATAACTGTAACGAGGATGATATGATAAACTTCCCTCTTCCTTAGTCAAACGTGTATTTAGATTGTAATAAATTTCCGGTACTTCCGTAGACAGCCCTATATTTTGTAAGTCATTAAATAGTCTCTCCATATATCATATGGGATAAGATCTGCGTACTTCTTGTGTATCCTTGACTCCACCCACTGTGAGAGCCACATGTCTTGTTTGGGGAAAAAAATAAATTGGTTGTGATACCTTAATCTAAATACCAATAAGAAGGAAGTGTTTTTGTTTGTTTACTTAAAACAAAGGGATTCGAGTAATCCTAAAATATTCATTACTTATTTGGTCATTCTACATTATGGGTCAATTTGAATTGATTAGTTAATAGAGTCATTCTGTTCATTCAAATCCTAAGCTTGCCACCAGAAGGGCCTTCTATAGTCAGTCTCCTTTTGTCTTTTATTTTGCATGTACCTCAGTGCAAATTCTTTGGAAGGCCTTTAATGTTTGGGCCCTATGATATGATTGAACTTGCTGGGCTAATTATGTTTGAAAGATTTACAAAAATGAATTTATTTATTTCAAAAATCACTACCAACCCTACTCCAAAATCAATACATGCCTAACTACATGCAGAAAGGGGTTTTAACAAGAGTGAACGGTTACAACTCAACAACTAGAATTTAAGAGTTGAAAAACAAAATGAATAACGAGTACTAGCCAAATGGGGATATAATTTCACAGGAATTTTTCAAAGCAAAACATGGGCTAAATTATGCAATATGGCTAAAACCTTTTAAATGGTGAAAATCAAATCCATGATCCACATTTCAAAAATGGACTACAATCTTACCAATTGGCACTATTTCAAATTCAGCCTAGTTCAATTAATGGGTCAAGATCAAAATATGGTGTAACTTATTAAATTGGGCCAAAATATATCAAATGGGCTACTAAAATAACAAGTGTACAAAGAAGTGAATATGATCACGAAGGAATAAATTGTGTATATATTAAGTATTTCGTGTAGTCTCAGTATCTCTATATATAGTTACAAGCTTGCTGTTTGCAAGGATATACATAGTAAATACAGACTTATCAAATGCTAACTCTCCTTATCCTTATCACTTGCTGCTTCTGTTGGTTGAGTGTGATGATCATCTTTATCTCTGGTTCTGTTAGCTACACCCCTATGCGCGCGTCAAAAAATACCCAAAGTGCCCAAAAAACTTTTCAATTGGGCAAAAGTTGACCCAAAGTGGGTCAACACCAAATGTTATGTTTTGCGGAAACAAAAACCATATAATTGTGATATAAATAAAATTCGGCCCTTAAATCATTGATCGATAATTGCAAGGGTTGGCTGAAAAAAAAAAAACAAGAAGAGCTAGGGATGATAACGAGGTATATATGCATTGGATTGTTCTTTCCATCTCTTAGACAGACAAAGAGAAAAAGAATCAAAAGAGTTCACGACTTTGGAGCCTTCACTACTCATAATCTCATCTCTTCTATCTCCAGCTAATATTGCATAAGAGTAATCTATGATACTGTTATTGTTTACCTTCGCAAATTGTATTTTCATATTTGTCATTTCATCAAGAAAGTCAACAGAACAAAGATCCTCTCCGGCTACAATATATATATATATATAAGCGAAATATAGAATAATATGAACCATATCCATGTGGGAATTAACATTTAAAAAAATTAATTTTCTAAACAAAAAAAAAAAGAATATATAGTTTGGAGCTATGAACGAATTAGCTGGGAGCTAGCACTTTGTTTGGTGAGAAATGGCAAGAAGATTTTCAGTCGGCGATATCAATATTTGCTTTCTTGCAATCATAGTCGTCTCATTTGTATTCGACGCAAAAGCACTAGCTAGACGATATGACTTCTTCAAGATCGCCATGAAATGGCCACCATCATATTGTAATACTGGTCAGAATTCTTGTCAAGAACCAATAGTAGTAAATTTCACAATCCATGGTCTCTTTCCAATGTATTATCTTAATACTATTGTTCCTCCCTATGATGAAGATCATGGATGCACTTATATCCAACCCATGGATGAAGATGATATTGATGTAAGTATATATATATATATATATCTCTTCTCTATTTCCTTTTATATATGCATCTTCAACTCTATAGCTAACAGTTATGTTTTATGTTCTTATCCCTGTAAACAGCTCGATTACCTAGAATCTGAATCGATACTAGATGAACTGAATATGTATTGGATGGATGTTTTGTTCGACAATTGGGTGGAAATGAATCTACAACAATGGCGAAAACAATATAAGAAACACGGCAAGTGTTTTGACTATGCTGATCATCCTTCATATTTTTTCAACATGGCCTTAGCTTTTGTGAGGAGGGTCAATCTTCTTCTGATACTCGATTATGGTAAGTATATATATATATATATATATATATATATGTATATGAAGATGAAATTTTTGCAGAAATATCGACTATGGATATCCTTGAATTTTTTTCTTAGTCTTCTCTTAAACTACTCAATCATACATGGTTTATCTGTGTTGTTTTTTTGTTTTACCTTAAAATAACAATGCATCCATAATCGATTAAGGTGAAAGAATTTGATTAGTGAGTGGCATTAATCTTAATCTTTATATGTACGTATTTTCTCACATGAAACAGCAAGCATTACTCCTAGCAATATAGAAGCATATCTTGCATCCCACATAAGAAATAATATTAGTAATGCTGGGGGAAGTAGAGTTCAAATTCGCTGCAATGAGGACGCCAATGGAGTCTTGCAACTCTTTGAGGTCCAAGTATGCTTCAAGCCGAGTGGTGTTGCTATGGATTGCACATATGGTTATAATAACTGCAACGAGTATGATATGATAAACTTCCCTCTTCCTTAGCCAAGTGTGCGTATTTAGTTTGTAAAGAATCACCGCTACTTTCGTAGAATATCCTATATTTTATAAGTTATGAAACATCATCTCCATATATTATATGAGAATAATTAAGATCCGCGCACTTCTTGTTTTTCCTTGACTCTGTCCACTGTGAGAGCCACACATTGTTTGGAAAAAAAAATGAATTGGTTGTGATTCCTTAATCTAAATAGCAGTAAGAAGGAGGTGTTTTAGTTTGTTTACTTAAAACAAAGGGAATTATGGGTCAATTTGAATTGATTAGTTAATAGAGTCATTGTGTTCATTCAAATCCTAAGCTTGCTACCAGAAGGGTCTCAGAAGGGACTTCAATACCCCGTCTCCTCTTTCTTTTCTTTTTTTAATTTGCAGGTACCTCATGCAAATTCTTTGGAAGGCCTTTGGTGCTTGGGCCCTATGATTGAACTTAATGAGCTATTCTAAACCGTCATGACGTCTCATGATGGTGTATACTTAGTCAACCATTGAAAAATAGCTCAATCACTAATCCAGTTATTATAAACAAAAACCAACAACACATGAGATATCGGTCCAACAAATCAATCCAACAATAATGATGTTTGAATTTTAATTAAATTTTCATGTATCCAAAATGTTCATATTAAATAAAATGCAGGGTTCTACAAATAATTTAATCAACCAAGACATGTTTATTTCATTTAAATAATTTTTATTTCAATCAATACATAAAAATATTTTAATGATGTTTGTACACTTTGAAAGATTTACAAAATGAATTTATTTATTTCGAAAATCACTACCGACCCGATTCCAAAATCAATGCATACCTAACTACATGCAGAGTTTTAGCAAGAGTGAACGATTACGACTCAGCAAATAGAATTTAAGAATCGAAAAACAAAATAAATAACGAGTAGTAGCCAAATAGAGATATAATTTCACAGAAATTTCAAAATATGGTCTCACTTATCAAATTGGGCCTAAACATCTCAAAATGGGCCGGACACTTTTCAATTGGGCAAAAGTTTTTCTCACGGGTCAAGTACCCAAAGTGGGTCAACACCATCAATCGGGGCACTGAGTTCCATCCATTACTCGGTCACTGTCTAGCCACTGATGGTGGCTAATGGGGCCTCTGCTTCCATGGGTAGACTCGCCTCAGGATTCCGGTCACCAGGGTGGTGACTTGAGGTCCCGACGTTACACCCATGCGTCAGGGTCAACATATTTAACATAGTATACTCATGCGGTCCTTAAATTGTTGATTGATAATTACGAGGGTTGGCAGAAAAAACCAAAAGAGTTATTGAGATGAGTATTTTTTTTAGAAGGCAAAGCCGTGTGGATCGGATTTATCCACAGGAACCGAATAATATTGTTGATTTATATCGGTTGACAGAAAAAAACCAAAAGAGCTAGGGAACATTGTTGGTGTATCTGAGTCTCTGGTAGTCCTCGACGAATTCTAAAAAAATGGCCTTTAAATATAATTTTTTTCCAAATATCAATGTTACTTAAATGAGTGTGGGCTACTATAACACTAAGGCTCCATTTGGAACTCCGTATAAGATATTATAATTTTCCTATCCAATGTATAATTTAATCCTTGTATAAGTTGATGTATAATTTAATCTTATCCGGTGTTTGGAAATAATCTGATATTAGGCTAAGATTTGTGGTAATATGTCTGGATTACTCCCAATTAAAGTGAGAGTAAGGGTATTTTTTGTCATTTGACATGTCATTTCTTATACTAAGCGCTCCGTATAAAATAAAAATGAGTTGGAGGTGTTTTAATATTATACGGCAGACATCGTATAAGAACCACTTTTGTATAAAGTTATACTATCCCGAGTATTTTAAAAATTATCCAAACAGCCGATAAATTCATTAAAGGATAATTTTATATTGTACGGAATCTTATCCGCTCATCCAAATGGAGCCTAATAATTTTTCAAAAATATGAGTCTTTGGGGATTCAAGAGTCCTAGGCAGCCGCCCGCCCCCAGGAACGCTCCTAGGGACCATGACAAGAAATGCATTGGATTGGTCTCCTTCGATCTTTTCGAAAGGAAAAAAAGCATCAAGGAGTTTCCAAAAACTAAAAAATAAAGTGGTTGTCTTTGGAGTCTTCACCACTCATCTCTGTCTCCAGTTAATATTGCATATGAGAATGTAAATTCATCTTTTTGTATGTATTTGTAATCTATGATACTGTTATTGTTTACTCTTCTAGGATTGTAATTTCATATTTGTCATTTCATTAGAAAATATTCTATCCAGAAATATATATATATACATATACATATGTATCTGTATAACACATGCATTCAACATTTCAGCTGAGATCGAGTTCTTTGGTTGTTGAGAAAATGGCAAGAAGATTGTCAATCGGCGATATCAGTATTTGCCTTCTTGCAATCATAGTGATCAACACATTAGTATACGATACAGAAGCACAACATAGACATAGACGATATGAGTTCTTCAAGATCGGTGTCAAATGACCACCATCATATTGTAATACTGGCCAGAGTTATTGTCGACGACCAACTGTAGTAAATTTCACAATCCATGGTCTCTTTACAATGTATTTGCCTAATACTATTGCTCCTCCCTATGATGAAGATAGTGGATGCACTGATATCACACCCATGAATGAAGATGATATTGATGTAAGTACATACATCTACATATATATATATAATGAGGAGAATAAGGAGAGTAACAAGCCCAACATCAAGAATCATATCAAGCCCAACATCAAGAATCATATCAAAGCCCAAGCCAAAGCAGATACAACTCTGTAGAGACACATGTCTTTGGATTCCTTTAGTTTACACTCCAACGGATATGTTTGTGTCAGGAATCTCTGTCACCTCTGTCCTACCTATGTCTTTACTTTAGTTTACACATGTCCTACCCATGTCTCTGTCTTAGCTAGTCTGTCCATATAGCCGTTGCAACATCATGTATATATCAACTGTATCTCCTCTCCTTTGATTAAGTAAAATCATATGCTCAAAGCTCTTTATGGTATCGGAGCCGTAGCACTCTAACGAGTCAAAAAAAAAAAAAAAAAAAAAATTTCTCCAAACCCAGCCATGGCTGCTCCTCCTTCCCAGTCTACTGCTATCGTGATTCCGATCTCTGGCAAGTCCTCTACAGTCACTGTCCAGGCCATCTCTGCTATACCTCTCAAACTTACATCAACAAATTTCATCTCCTGGAGGTTACAGATTCTCTCTTTGCTTCGTGCATACAACTTGGTTGGCTACGTTGATGGCACACTTCCCTGTCCAGCAGAACCTTCTTCTACCAATACTGATGATGCTCTTGCTACCTCTTACCATTTATGGAAGAGTCAAGATCAATTTATATTGTTGGCCATCGTGGCTTCTATTGATGGTGCAGTTCTACCGCTTATTGGCGATGTTAAATCCAGTGCTACTGCTTGGACCAAGGTTCATTCTCTGTATGCGAATTCCTCCAGATCCAGAGTGCTCCAGCTCAAGTCTCAACTCACTCACTGTCGAAAAGGAGGCAAAACAATGTCCGAGTATATGCAAAGTGTGAAACATTTGTCTGATGAACTTGCTTTAATAGATCATCCAGTTTCAAATGATGATCTCACTCTTTATATCCTTGAAGGTCTCAGTGAAGAATATATGGGCATAGTTGGATCCATTCGAACTCGCGAGACTCCCTTCACGTTTGAGGAACTTCAAGATGTCTTGGTTGCTCATGAACTTTTTGTGTCCAAACTAACTTCTGCCCAAACAACCAACCTCACCACTGCAAATGTTCATCAAGTCCAAACCAACTCTCATGATTCTCGGTCTCATGGCAGAGGTGGTCGGTCACAGTGGAATGGGCAACGCAATAACAACTGGAACAATAACACTCGTTCCAACTCTAGTGGCGGCCGAGGATATGGTCGCGGTCCACCTCGACTGGTCTGTCAATTGTGTGGCAAACCAGGCCATCCTGCTAATAAATGCCGGAAATTGAAATATTATGCCAACAATGTCTCACCAGCAACTGGTCAACCTTCAATAAATTTTGCTCATTCCACTACAGGCCCTACCTCTCATCCTCCACATCATCGACAGTGGTTACTTGATTTTGGTGCTAGTCATTCCATGACCCCAGATCTGCAGAACATTCAAAACCCGGCTGAATATGATGGTTCAGACTCAGTGTTCATTGGTGATGGTACAGGTTTGCCCATCTCTCACACTGGTACAACACGAATTCACACTACTCCACGCCCCCTTCACGCCCACCAAACACTATGTGTTCGTCTTATTAATAAACACTTACTCTCTGTGCATGAACTTACTAAACAAAATAATGTTTATGTTGAATTTTTTCCTTTTCATTGTGTCATAAAGGATCAAGCTACGGGACGCACTATGGCTCTAGGCAAATGCACTGATGGCTTGTATCACCTCGATTCTACCTCTTACTCTTGCAATGTTGCTACTGTCTCTCCACCTTCCAATTCCAAAATGACTTCAACAGGATGGCATCATCGCCTAGGCCATCCCTCTAGTAAACTTTTGTCTACTATTATGCGTACTGCTCAACTACCGTGTTCCTCAAATGAGACTCTGCTCCCTTCATCTTGTACTCCTTGTGATTTGAATAAAAGTCATAAGTTATCCTTTGGTGTATCCTCAGTTACCAGTAAAGCTCCTTTACAAATTCTTTACAGTGATGTTTGGGGCCCTGCCCCCCTCAAATCTATTGATGGTTTCACATACTATGTCATATTTGTCGATCACTTTACTCGCTATTCATGGTTATTTCCTATCACTCACAAATCCTCCGTGCACTCTGTTTTCATTCAATTTAGACATATTGTTGAAAAACAATTTCAACATCCTATCAAATCACTATACACTGATAATGGTGGGGAGTTTCAAAAATTGAAAGCTTACTTAGTTCAGGAGGGTATTAGTTGGTATCAATCTCCTCCTCATACACCCCAACACATTGCTCTTGCAGAGCGCAAGCATCGACATCTCACCGAAACAGCTCGTACCATTCTCTCCGCTGCTAACCTTCCATTTTCCTTCTGGTCTTTCGCGTTTCAAACTGCAACCTATTTAGTCAATCGACAACCACTCTCACATTCATCTCCCAAATCTCCTTATGAACTTCTTTTTCACCAACCTCCCAATTATCTTAAACTCAAAGTATTTGGTTGCATATGTTTTCCCTGCCTTCGACCTTACACTACACACAAACTTCAACCCCGATCTACCCCCTGTATTTTTGTGGGATACTCTACATCTCAAAGTTCTTACAAGTGTTTTGACCCCAAGACCCATCGTGTCTTCCTCTCTCGTCATGTAATTTTTCGAGAGTCCGAGTTTCCCTCTTTTCATGAATCTGAGTTCTCCACTTCCGTTTTTAGTTCTGAACTTCCTACTCCTTCTTCTAGCCCTTCCTTGGTCGTTCTTCCACCTAGTAACCTTCCTTTCTCTCCTTTATGTGACCCACTCCTCCCCACTAACACATCACCTCCACCGCTCCAGCCTACTACAACCTCTCCATCCCCCTCAGATACATCATCTCCATCAGCCCACCTACCTACCACACAAATCACTACTCATCAGAATTCACCTCCTCCAGATCGCACCCATCGTATGACCACTCGTGCCATGAATAAAATATTCAAACCCAAATCACTTAATCTAGCCACAGCTCATCCTATTTCTCCCTCTCCTGAACCAAAATCAGTCAAAAGTGCTCTCTCTAATCCACATTGGAAGCATGCCATGGACCAAGAAATGGCAGCCTTGCAACAACATGGAACTTGGACCTTAGTTCCACCCGACCCCAGTATCAGGCTCATAGGATCCAAGTGGATCTTCCGCATCAAGCAAAACCCAGATGGGTCTGTTGCCCGATATAAGGCCCGTCTCGTGGCCCAAGGATACACCCAGCGTGAAGGCCTGGACTATCACAATACGTTTAGTCCAGTCATCAAACCAGCTACCATAAGAGTTGTTCTTACCATTGCCATCTCAAACCAGTGGCCATTACACCATTTGGACGTTAATAATGCTTTTCTTAATGGTTCTTTACAGGAAGTTGTTCATATGAAACAACCCAAAGGTTATGAAGATTCCAAACATCCAGACTATCTATGCCGTCTTCACAAAAGCATCTATGGTTTAAAACAAGCGCCCCGTGCATGGTTCCTCGCTCTCAGCTCTTGCCTTCTCAGGCTTGGTTTTATAAACTCTCATGCTGACCCATCTCTTTTCATACTCAATACAACTCATCATATTATGTATGTTTTAATTTATGTAGATGATTTGATCCTAACTAGCTCCAATTCTCAAATTCTTCACAGAGTTACTCAAGATCTGGCACACCACTTCTCTCTCAAAGAATTGGGTACCTTGTCTTATTTTCTTGGTGTTGAAGTCCTCCCACTACCTGATGGATTATTCCTCTCGCAACAAAAGTATATCCGAGACCTTCTTGATCGAACGGATATGTCTGGTGCCAAGCCGGTTCATACACCTCTCCCGGCCCATTTTTCTACCAGTATCGCTGATGGCTCTCCCTTACCTAACCCAACACAATATCGGCAGGTGGTTGGCAGTCTGCAGTACCTAAGCATTACTCGTCCCGATGTCAGTTTCGCAGTCAATCGCCTTGCTCAATTCATGAACAAACCCACGGATATTCACTGGTCCCTTGTCAAACGCGTTCTTCGTTACCTCAATGGCTCTCTGCATCATGGCATCACTATTCACAAATCAGCCAAGCTTCCACTACTCGCGTTCTCTGACTCCGATTGGGCTGGTCATCCTGATGATAGTTCATCCACTTCGGCGTACATCATTTTTCTGGGCAACACGCCTATCTCCTGGCGCTCCCACAAACAACGTGCAATTGCTCGATCATCTACCGAAGCTGAATATCGTGCCTTGGCATCCACGGCCTCTGAAGTTATCTGGCTCAAACACCTTCTTCATGACCTTCGTTGTCCTATACCATCAACTCCTATTCTATATTGTGACAATCAAGGTGCCACCCGCTTAAGCATCAATCCAGTTCTTCACTCACGTATGAAACACATCAAAGTGGACCTGCACTTTGTACGGTCTCTGGTAAATCAAGGGGCCATTCAAGTTCACAAAATTTCCACTTACGATCAACTTGCTGATCTTCTAACCAAGTCTCTCCTCCGCACTCGCTTTACTCAACTCAGATCCAAGATTGGTGTCTCAGAGGGTCCACCAATCTTGCGGGATGGTAATGAGGAGAATAAGGAGAGTAACAAGCCCAACATCAAGAATCATATAAAGCCCAACATCAAGAATCATATCAAAGCCCAAGCCCAAGCAGATACAACTCTGTAGAGACACATGTCTTTGGATTCCTTTAATTTACACTCCAACGGATATGTTTGTGTCAGGAATCTCTGTCACCTCTGTCCTACCTATGTCTTTACTTTAGTTTACACATGTCCTACCCATGTCTCTGTCTTAGCTAGTCTGTCCATATAGCCGTTGCAACATCATGTATATATCAACTGTATCTCCTCTCCTTTGATTAAGTAAAATCATATGCTCAAAGCTCTTTAATATATATATATCAGTTTTAGTTTTTGTCTCTTTCCTTTTATGCATCTTCAACTCGATCTAATGATAGATAGCTGACAATTATCTTTATGTTATTGTCCGTGTCAACAGCTCGATTACCTACGATCGATACTAGATGAAATGAATATGTATTGGCTGGATGTTGTGTACGACAATTGGGTGAGAATGAATCTAGCACTTTGGCGAAGACAATTTTGGAGACACGGCAAGTGTTTTGACTATCCTGATCATCCTTTATACTATTTCAACATTGCCTTAGATTTTATAAGGAGGGTCAATCTTCTTCAGATACTCGACGATGGTAAGTATATATAAAGTGATAATAATCTGCAAAAAGGAATTTTAAAATTCTTACAGAAACATAGACTGTTACAAATTCATATGTCCCACTTCGCTTGGCCAAGCCTAGTGATATGGGTTTATTATATAAACTAGCCCCCTCTCACATTTATGAGGTTTCTTCTCATGGGCCCAAGTACTAGGGGTGTTCGCGGTCTGTTTAGATCGGTTTTTTGGGGTTTTTTAACATGAAAATAACCTATCAAACGGTCGGTTTTTTGTCTGTTCGATTCGATTTTTAATGGAGAAATGTGCAACTTTGTATTATAAAAAACCGACCAATCATTTCGGTTTAGGTTGGTTTCTGTTTTGGTGGGTTTTTCGAATAGCCCTACCAAGTACCATTAAGTATGATGGTCTAGGGAGGAACAAAGCTGTGAGGGCGCGAAGTATCAACGAGAATTGGTAAACTCAAAACAAACCTTATCATGGAAGTGAGTAGGGTTGGGATTTTCGACTTCGACTATAGATATCCTAGAATTTTTTTTTTCTTGATTTTTCTTAAACTACTCAATCATACATGGTTTACCTGTGTTTTTGTTTTACGTTGAAATAGCGACGCGTCCATAATCGATTAAGGTGAAAGAATTTGATTAGTAAGTGGCATTCTTAATCTTTACATGTATTTTCTCACATTAAACAGCAAGAATTACTCATCGCAATAGAGAAGGATATCTTGCATCCTACATCGCTGGTAATATTAGCAGTGCTGGGGGAAAGAGAGTTCAAATTCGCTGCAACGAGGACGCCAATAAAGTCTTGCAACTCTCTGAGGTCCAAATATGCTTCAAGCCGAATGGTGTTGCTATACCTTGCGAACATGGTTACACTGACTGCACCGAGAATGATATGATAAACTTCCCTCTTCCTTAGTCAAGTGTGTGTATTAGATTATAATAATAGATAGTGCTTTGAACCACCGGTACGTCCATAAAATGTCCCATATTTTGTAAGTTATGAAACAGTGTTTTCATATATTATGTAGGAATAAAGTCTATGTATATTTTGTTTGTCACTGATTCTGCTTACTGTGGAAGCCTTGTGCATGTGTATTTGTTGTCTAAAAAAAAAACTTATTGCTTTCCAATTAACAGAAATATCGACTATATATGGATATCCTTGAATTTTTTTCTTAGTCTTCTCCTAAACTACTCAATCATAGGCATTCTTAATCTTTACATGTATTTTCTCACATTAAACAACAAGAATTATTCCTCGCAATACTGAAGGATATCTTGCATCCTACATCGCTAATAATATTAGTTATGATGGGGGAAAAAGAGCTCAAATTCACTGCAATACTTGATTGGACCTCTATTTTGAGGTTCTAGTGTCCTTTAATTAGGATGTTCTAGCACTTAGTTAATGTATTTGATTGCATTTTAGCTTAATTTTACACTTACAAATGTTTCCCCTTGGTTTTGTAGGAATCGGACCTTGTTCGGGCAAGTTGGAGCACTTTTTGGGCACTTTTTGCTGTGAGGTGTCGGGACACTTCCCAAGGTGTCCGGACACTTACCGACAGAGGCTTCAAAGTTGATGGACGCATGAAGTGTCCGGACACCACCGCGGAACTGCAATTTTCCTGCACAACATTTCAAGGGCATTTGGGGTAAATCATGTATATAACCAATGGGGAACGTTTGTATAAGGGCAGTTAGGTATTTTCAATGGTAAAAGGAGGAGAAAACCCTAAGATTTCTTCTTCCTTCACACAATTCATCTCCTCTCCAACTTCTTGCCTCCATTGTTTTCTCTCGACTTCTCTCTCTAAGTTTTTCTTGGTTTTTCGTGATTTTGTTTGTAAACATTGATTTTCATCTATAAAATTGATGTTTATACCCATTATGATGAGTGGCTAAGTTCCCTTTCTAGTTTCTAGTCCCAAATGGTGGATGCTCGGTTTCGATTACTCAAGGTATGTTCAAAGAATCGTAGTTTCGATTTTTCTCTTTTAATTTCGTGATAGTTGTGTGATTGGATCTATGGAAATGACATATTGATGGTATTTTCGGATTGTCTAGTCTAGGGATTGCATCTAATGTGTTTAATTGAGAATTGTTAAACCCATTGCATGATTTCCTTAATTAATTGAGATTTTCATTGCATAGCTATTAATTATGTGTATTGATGATGGAGTTTTGGGTTAAATTAGGAATGTGCATGGGAGAGTTATGGTTAATTGATCTTTGAGTGTGAAACTAGGGTGTTAGCCAAGCCAAGCCCCAAGGCGGAACATTAATTCATAACATTAGGTGCTTATCCCTTTGCGTTCATCGTAGATTAAGAGACCCGATGGCCTACATGTATGAATTGAAGTCTTATAACCCAATTCTCTTTGCATATGTATGATTGATAGTATCACACAATGCATTGTGTAAGGTTGTGTGTGTTTGCAATGATGCCTTGAGTATGAGAACCGAGTAGCCACCGGGACGGACTAGAGACTAGGTTTTTAATTAATTGTTTTAAATCCAATTTGTGCTTACTTTGATTACAAAATCGCTCATGCTACCGAGTCATTCGGCCCATTTCTTTTACTTGCTTTTATTTGATATTCCTTGTGTTTAGTAGTGTTAGCTAGTCATTTGCATATCATTCACTTCAAATTTGCATTGCTTCCTCGTGGATCGATACCGGACTCACCGGTTTATTACTTGACGATACCCTACACTTGGGGTAAGTACACACACACTTTGGTGTCTGTCAATACTCGGCCTCCCTTTTCTTTTATTTTGCATGTACCTCAGTGCAAATTCTTTCGAAGGCATTTAATGTTTGGGCCCTATGATATGATTGAACTTGCTGGGCTATTAATGCTTGAAAGATTTAAAAAAATGAATTTATTTATTTGAAAAATCACTACCGACCCTATTCCAAAATCAATACATGCCTAACTACATGCAGAAATGAGTTTTAGCAAGAGTGAATGGATACGACTCAACAACTAGAATTTAAGAGTCGAAAAACAAAATGAATAACGAGTACTAGCCAAATAGGGATAAAATTTCACATGAATCTTTCAAAGCAAGAACATGGGCTAAATTATGCAATATGGCCAAAACCTTTCAAATCAATGATCCACATTTCAAAAATGGACTAAAATCTTACCAATTGGTACTATTTCAAATTCAGCCCAGTTCAATTAATGGGTCAAAATCAAAATGTGGTGAAACTTATTTATGTGAATCCCACATCGGTGGTATCAGATGCCAAGTTATAATATATAGGTGTCTGCAAACCTAACACTAACAAATCGGTTTTCTAGTGAATTAGTTAGGCCTTAATCCTATTGCCGGGCTTAGGCCTGAGTATACATCACTTATCAAATTGGGCCAAAAAATTTTCAATTGGACAAAAGCTGTTAATCTCACGGGTCTGAGTACCCAAAGTGGGTCAACACCAAATGTTATATTTTGCCGAAACAAAAACCATATAATTGTGATATAAATAAAATTCGGCCCTTAAATCATTGATTGATAATTGCAAGGGTTGGCTGAAAAAAAACACAAAAAGAGCTACAATTGCAAGGGTTGGCTGAAAAAAAACACGAAAAGAGCTATGGATGATGACGAGGTATATATACATTGGATTGTTCTTTCCATCTCTTAGACAGACAAAGAGAAAAAGAATCAGACAGACAAAGAATCAAAAGAGTTCATGAGACAGACAAAGAGAAAAAGAATCAAAAGAGTTCATGACTTTGGAGCCTTCTTCACTACTTGTAATCTCATCTCTATCTCCAGCTAATATTGCATAAGAGTAATCTATGAAACTGTTATCGTTTACCTTCGCAAATTGTATTTTCATATTTGTAGTTTCATTAAGAAAATGAACAGAACAAAGTTCCTCTCCGGCTACAATATACATATATATAAGAGAAATATTAGAAAAATATGAACCACCATATCCATGTGGGACTTAGCATTTAAAAAAATAATTTTCTAAACCAAAAAGAAAAAAAAATGAATATATAGTTAGGAGCTATGAACATATTAGCTGGGAGCTAGCTCTTTGTTTGGTGAGAAATGGCGAGAAGATTTTCAATCGGCGGTATCAATATTTGCTTTCTTGCAATCATGGTCGTCTCATTTGTATTCGACGCAAAAGCACTAGCAGCTAGAAAATATGACTTCTTCAAGATCGCCATGAAATGGCCACCATCATATTGTAATACTGGTCAGAGTTCTTGTCAAGAACCAATAGTAGTAAATTTCACAATCCATGGTCTCTTTCCAATGTATAATCCTGAAACTATTGTTCCTCCGTATGATGAAGATCATGGATGCACTGATATCCAACCCATGGATGAAGATGATATTGATGTAAGTACATATATATATATATATATATATATATATATCTTCTCTATTTCCTTTTATATATGCATCTTCAACTCTATAGCTAACAGTTATGTTTTATGTTCTTATCCCTGTAAACAGCTCGATTACCTAGAATCTGAATCGATACTAGATGAACTGAATATGTATTGGATGGATGTTGTGTTCAACAATTGGGTGGAAATGAATCTACAACAATGGCGAAAACAATATAAGAAACACGGCAAGTGTTTTGACTATGCTGATCATCCTTCATATTTTTTCAACATGGCCTTAGCTTTTGTGAGGAGGGTCAATCTTCTTCTGATACTCGATTATGGTAAGTATATATATATATATATATGAAGATGAAATTTCTGCAGAAATATCGACTATGGATATCCTTGAATTTTTTTCTTAGTCTTCTCTTAAACTACTCAATCATACATGGTTTATCTGTGTTTTTTTTTGTTTTACCTTAAAATAACAGTACATCCATAATCAATTAAGGTGAAAGAATTTGATTAGTGAGTGGCATTAATCTTAATCTTTACATGTACGTATTTTCTCACATGAAACAGCAAGCATTACTCCTAACAATGAAGAAGAAGCATATCTTGCACGCCACATCAGAAATAATATTAGTAATGCTGGAGGGGGAAAGAGAGTTCAAATTCGCTGCAATGAGGACGCCAATGGATTCTTGCAACTCTCTGAGGTCCGAGTATGCTTCAAGCCGAGTGGTGTTGCTATAGATTGTCCACATGGTTATGCTAAGTGCAGGGGGGTTGATATGATAAACTTCCCTCTACCTTAACCAAGTGTGTGTATTTAGGTTATAATGAATCACCGCTACTTTCGTAGAATATACTATATTTTGTAAGTTATGAAACATTATCTCCATATATTATATGGGAATAATTAAGATCTGTGTACTTCTTGTTTTTCCTTGATTCCACCCATTGTGAGAACCACATGTTGTTTGGAAAAAAAAATAAAATGGGTTGTGATACCTTAATCTAAATACCAGTAAGAAGGAGGTGTTTTAGTTTGTTTACTTAAAACAAAGGGAATTATGGGTCAATTTGAATTGATTAGTTAATAGAGTCATTGTGTTCATTCAAATCCTACGCTTGGTACCAGAAGGGTTTTCAATACTTCGTCTCCTTTTTCTTTTAATTTGCAGGTACCTCATGCAAATTCTTTGGAAGGCCTTTAATGCTTGGGCCCTATGATTGAACTTAATGGGCTATTCTAAACCGTCATGACGTCTTATGATGGTGTGTACCTAACCAATCATCGGAAAATAACTCAATCACTAATTTAGTTATTATAAACAAGAACCAACAAAACATGCAACAAACCAATTCGACAACCAATCAATCCAACAACAATGATGTTTGAATTTTAATTAAACTAGGGGTTATGCTTGCGCGGCGTGTAATTTTACTTTTAAATTATATTGTAGTATAAATGTAGTGTACGTATTCAATTTTCGTGATGAAAGCATATGCAATTATAATTATTCAGATTGTTTTTTTCTTTGGTTTTAAAAAAATTGTGCCCATGGAAAACAACCAAATGGAGGTTAGATTAGTCTGAAAAAAATTTCCAAATTATTTTCCACACGTGACAATATCGTTCTACTGATTTTTTTTGAGTTATAAACTTTGGTAGAGGTCTTCCAGCTCAGATCGTCATTGTGAATAAACGGTATGCATGAGGTTTGAGGTTTGTATTATGAAAATTGGTCCTTTCGGTTAATTGTCCCTAACTTTCTCTCAATTTTCTATCATGAAAATTGACAAACTTCTAACCGTTTGTGAAAGAAGCACACAAGGTTTGAGACAATGCGTGGTGCAGGTTGTCTGAACTTTTTGCTAGAGCCTTTGATACATTTTCTGGTGCATGATTGTTGCACCTGTAAAGGTTATAACTTCCTACGTTAAGAGTCGAGGCGAGTATAATTATTCTCTAACTGATTGAAACAGATTGTAATTTTGGGAAAACTAAAGGGGCACGCAATTGACAAAGATAGAAGGGGCACTTAACCAGATGCAGATCTTAGTGCTTGAAGAAGCACAAATGCAGGAGAGGGGAAGACCCTAATCACCCGTGGAATAATTTGCAAACCAAGAAAATCATTGGCTCTATAAAATACTAAAAAAGTGAAAAGTTTATATTGTCTTTATAAATCTGCTGTGGATTTTCCTTGTAATATATCTTGTAGCCATGTTGTGCCTACCAATATCCAAAGACATGTCCAGTGATTGCACCAGGCATGATAAAGCTCCTATAAACACAGAAAATAGCTCTAACCCAAACTTATGGATTCAAAATTATCAAAATAAAAGGTCATGTAATTGTAAACCTACAATCAGTGCCAAAACCGATACTGGAGCCTAGATGTGATGAACATCTCAATTCGCTTCACGTCAGCAGTAGAAAACAATACCTTCAATGCTTCCCTTACATTCATTACATTAGATAAAATTCAGACAATGTAAAATGTAATTTGACCAATTAAAACCAAGAGAGAGTTACCTCTTTTTCATGACAGTAGTCGCGAGCACAATGAATTTTGCCTATGATCAACCTGCAAAATAATCAAAATCACATGGTGTTTGTAACTAACTGCCTGCCACTGAAAGTGAACCCAAAAACCTCCAAGAAAAAGAAAACAATATAGGAGCTTTGAAAAAACACACCCAAATAGCAGGAATCAGAACAGGACGGAAGCATAAACCAAATAGCAGAAAATCGTTAACCAAGGAAGACATGATTTTGAATAGTTAATATAATCATTTAGGAGTATACATATGAAATACAAATGCACAAATAAATAGAACGAACATAACGTGATCGATCAATAAAAGATTTCATGAGCCCTCATTGGAATCAAACCTAAATTACTCACCGAGCAGTAAGATCGTACAGTTTTCTATCCATGGCTTTGCCACGAACACAGACTCCCTCGCTAGCAATGTCCTCAATTGGGATATAAATGGATGCAACGGTTTCAGACAAAGGGAATACAAGCCGTTAAGCGTGGAGTACTGCAAAAGCATAAGAGTGGAGAAGAAACGTGAAAGAAATAAATAGGGGAATAGAAGAGTGTGAACGGCAGCCAAGAAGCCCTAACTACAATTTGATCTTATTTAATTTTTTTATTTAAAACAATAATAAATAGAGACGTTATTTATGTATAAGTGCATAACTTGGAATTCAGTGGTGATACACATCCCAACACTTTTCATCTCAGCAAATGTACCAGTCTATGTGGCAAGCTGATTTGGATTGATGAGTTGGAAAGTATACCACTTGTTATTTTTTATAAGACAAAAAAGCCCCTATTTCTTTGTCTAATTTCTTTTTCACACAAGCTTACATCATATGATGACATCACTATTTTTTTTACTTTTCTTTTTTTTAAGACAAAATTTAAAAACATTTTATCTATTAAAATACATGTTAGATTTCAAAAAAAATTACATATTCAGAATCAGTATGTAAACCTCTATCCAACAAGATCCATTGTCGATACATTTTATCAGGTCGATCTTAATTACATTGTTTTTGAAAACAATGTAATAAAAATATGGATAACTTAAAAACAATGTAATAAAAATATTGAATACTAAAAAAATGAAATTACAATAGTTTTCAAAAGCACATTGAAATTAGGCCTTAAAAGATGAAATTTAGATTAAATTCACTTTCCAAAGAAGCATAAATCCTTGTTCATATATTCATAATGAAAACAATGTAATTACATGTGTATCATTAGAAATTTCATTGTTTATTTTAAAAACATTGAAATTTGAAGTTTAACATATGTATTATTGACAAATAACTAAAATTGATCAATTGTATTACATAATACATTATGTCATGTATTATTTTGTAGTAATTACATTGTTTCTAAAAGCAATGTAATGACTATATGGAAACACTGAAAAATAATGTAATAACGATTCGAACACTGAAAAAACAATTTGCTAATAATCTGCAATATTCAAAAAATAATGTAATAACGGGTTTACTAGTGTCATTTGTGTTTTTTGATTTATATGCCCTAAACATGATGATTGAGACTAATTGGGAACTAAGGGACTGATTGTGGGGTTTTGCAAAGCATGGATTAGCCAATAATTTCACATATATTACGCATAATTTTTTTTTAATGAATTTAACAATCTGCAAAACCTAAACTTAAATTCAAGACTCGAGTGGACATGAAAGAAGGATTTTATGAGAAATTGGAGTCTGAAATTCAAGGTCTAAGAAACACTTACTATGTTGGGGGGCTTGTGGCATTTGAGCTTTCAGAGAGAAATTCGTCTTATGCGATGTCTCTAGTTTGAAAGCACTTTGCAAGTAATGGTTTCTTTCCAGTACGAAAAACCGGGTCAAAAACGGGTTGTCTACTTCGGGTAATTGTTATGGCCGGCGAAGGGTTGGGCTAGGTGTTTCTCACCTCAGGGAGTCCAACGCCGGTGACGGCGTACAAAGAAGAAGCCGGAGGTGGCGGGATTGACAGTTCGAAGTAGAGGAGGATCGCAGCTTTGTAGGCTTTTCCAGCGAAAACCTTGGCCATTGCTGTCGGTGGAGGACTGAGGTAGCTTCCCTATGGCTTGGCGCTTGTTTTGGCACCAACGGTGGCGCGAACAGTGGCCAGACGGCGAAGAGGCCATAGTTGGCCGTGAGGTGAGGAGAAGGGAGAAGGGAGAAGAGATAAGGAAGAGAGGGAAATAATGAAAAAGAAAAAGATTTTTTTTTAATTAATGCCAGGTTGGCATGTTTAGTCGGCTTTGCCAGATAGACTGGTATATTACTGGGATAAAATTTGCTGGGATACAAATCATTTTCGCTTGGAATTTATTTGATTTAATTTAATCTTTATTATAATTTGACGTGACAATAATAGAGTTAGTTTGGGTCCTGATGTGGCAGCAACAAAAGCATTTCTTTATTCAGTAATCATATTATGTATATGATTTTCATGTATCCAAAATGTTCATATCAAATAAAATGCACGGTTCTACAAAAAAATTAATCAACCAAGACATGTTTATTTGATTTAAATTCTTTTTTAAATAATTTTTTATTTCAATCAATACATACAAATATTTTAATAATGTTTGTAAACTTTGAAAGATTTACAAAATGAATTTATTTATTTCGAAAATCACTACCGACCCGATTCCAAAATCAATGCATGCCTAACTACGTGCACAAAGGAGTTTTAGAAAGAGTGAACGGTTACGACTCAACAAATAGCATGTAAGAATCGAAAAACAAAATAAATAACGAGTACTAGGCAAATAGAGAGATAATTTCACAGAAATTTCAAAATATGGTCTCACTTATCAAATTGGGCCTAAATATCTCAAATGGGCTAAACACTTATAAGAGGATATAAAAGTCCAAAAATGGGTCGAACACTTTTCAATTGGGCTTAAGTTGTTCTCACTGGTCAAGTACCCAAAGTGGGTCAACACCATCAATCGGGGCACTGAGTCCCATCCATGACTCGATCACTGTCTAGCCACTGACGACGGCTAATGGCGCCTCCGCTTCCATGGGTAGACTCGCCTCAGGATTCCGGTCACCAGGGTGGTGACCTGAGGTCCCGACGTTACATCCATGCGTCCAGGTCAACATATTTAACAAAGCATACTCGTGCGGTACTCAAATTGTTGATTGATAATTACAAGCGTTGGCACAAAAAATCAAGAGTTATTGGGATGAGTATTTTTTGAGAAAGGTAAAGCTATGTGAATCCGATTTATCCACAGAAATCGAACAATATTATTGATGTATATGGGTTGATAGAAAAAACCAAAAGTGTTGGGGACTATTGTAAAAATGGGACCTTTAATTTTATTTTATTTTTCCAAATATTGAGTGTTACTTAAATAAGTGTGGGCTATTATATAACACTAATAGTTTTTCAAAAATATGGAGTTTTAGGGGTTCGAGGGTCCTGAATAGCCGCCCATGTCAATCGCCCCCAAGAATGCTCCTAGGGACCATGACAAGAGATGCATTGGATTGGTCTCCTACGATCTTTTCGATAGGAAAAACAGTATCAAAGGGTTTCCAAAAACTAAAAAATAAAGTAGTTGTCTTTGGAGTGTTCACCACTTTTTTCTTTTGTTTTTTTTTCTTTTTTTTTTTAAGGAAACCGGAAAATTTATTTCATAAGGAGGAGAAGAATAGCCCTTCTCCGGTGGCTCACAATGGGGGGACTAAACCTAACCCATGGACAAAAAGAACAAGAGAACAAGCACCAAGGAGGAAATGAACAAACCATAACAATAACAAACCAAAAGGGTAGACAAAAGCCTAAAAATAGAACATTAGCAGTTAATCTGTCTCATGACAGGGACCCCCATCGAGTCAATGTATATCATACCTTTAACTTGAGCTGGAAGGTCGTTGTATCTGTAGAAGTAGCTAGATTGCTTACCTTGGGAAGCCTTTGTGGCTAGAAAATCTGCACAACCATTGATTTCCCTGAAGATGTGCTTAAACTGGATATCCATAGATCCATAACTTTCTTCAATCTGTCTTTTAATATAAATAACTTTCCAAGGACAATGATAGTTAGATGACAGAATGTTAATAGCAACCAAAGAGTCAGATTCAACCTGGATATGATTAAATCCTAGGGATTTAGCAAGGCAGATGCCATCATGAATAGCCTTCATTTCGGTCCAAGTAATAGAGTAAGCACCATAATAATTAGATAAACCAGCCACAAATTGACCATTGTGATCTCTCAACAAGCACCCCCCACCAGCATCACCATTATGACCAAGCACACTACCATCACAGTTTATTTTCACATAAGAATGAGGAGGAGGGTTCCAATATAAAACAGTCATCCTGCCTTTCTTTTGAGCCTTCACAGGTAAATTGAAAAGAGTATTTAAGAAAGTGTCTTTGCAAATGTCCCGGTGAGTTTTGCAAGAGCTTTGAAAAATCAATCTAATTTGATCAATGACACAATTAGTGATCTCATGACTTTTTAGACCAAAGTCTTCGAATCTAGACTTGTTCCTGGCTTTCCAAAGCTGCCAGCAAACACATACAGGAATTAAACAAGCCAAAGAACCTAAGATTGAGTTTTTCTTTTTAAATTTCCACCAATCAGCCAAAATGATATGAATAGGATCACTTCTAAAGGACATGCCAACCAGATTATAAAAGAAGGACCACACAACAACTGCAATAGGATTTTCCACAAAAATATGAAATAGAGATTCAGTTTGGGGATGGTCTTTACAACATTGACATTTAGAAACCAACTGAATACCTATTTTGAGTAAGGCTTCATCCATAGGCAAAGAGTTTTGAATCAATCTCCACATGAAGAAAGAAATTTTTAAAGGGATTAATTCATTCCAGAGAGAAACAAATAATGCAGAATAAGCATCATGAATTCTCATGGAGTCATAGGCAGACTTAACAGAGAACAAACCATTGTCATTAGGAGACCAAACCATCAAATCATTCCTATTTGAAATCTGAAAGTTATATCTACCTATCTTGAACTAGATGATCAGGAATGAGGATATTTAATTTATCAAAGTCCCAATTGTCATTCACAATGAAACTATTCAACTTAGAGGGCCAACTAGGATCAATCTCAATCCTATTAGAAATAGGGCCATCCCCTAGCCAGTTATCTCTCCATAGGTTAATGTTACCTTTCCCAATTATGAATTTCATATTGTTTTCCATAAAATTTCTAACCCTACAAATTCTTTTCCAAGTGAAGGAGCCTAAGGGAGAAACTATGGAGGGGTGAACATTCCTGCAGAATTTTTGACTCATAAAGAGAGCCCACATGGATTTCAAATTCCTGAATTTCCACCATAACTTACAATTTAGAGCTTGCACCATAACATCAAAGCTTCTTATACCTAAACCACCCTCAGCATAAGGCCTGGTGATTTTCCTCCAAGCAACCTAATGATGTTTTTTGCCAAATTCAGAATTTCCCCAAAGAAAATTAGCACATATAGAGTTCAAATGATTAATGACTTTTTTAGGGGGATCAAGAACAGAGAACAAGTAGGTAGGGAAGGAAGACAAGACATGCTTTAGCAAAATTAGTTTTCCTCCTGAAGAGAGCATAGCGGTACTCTAATTCACAATATGAGATTTAAATTTTTCAACTAAATTGTCATACATGACAATTCTTTTCCTATCACAGGACAAAGGGCACCCTAAATACACTATAGGCAACTCTTTTCTTTTAAAACCAGAGATGTGGAGAAGGGTGTTAATCCTAGACAGGTGCATCTTTTTAGGAAAGATTATGCAACTTTTTTCTTTGTTGATCTGTTGGCCAGAACATTTTTCATATAAAGAAAGGACTTTCATAAGACCTTCAATGGCCTTTTTAGAACCATTAGAAAACAAGAGCAAGTCATCCGCATAAGACAAGTGAGAAATAGCATTAATTTCTCTTCCAGAGTAATAAGAAAAAGCAGGATTGGCAGCATGGAAGGTTTCCAGGGCTCTTGAAAGAGACTCAGCCATGAGAATGAATAGAGCAGGAGATAGAGGGTCTCCTTGTCTTAGGCCTTTCTCTGATTTAAAAAAACCAGTGGGTTTGCCATTAAACAAGATAGAAAACCAGTTATTGGAAATAAGATTCCAAACTAAATCAATCCAACATTCACTAAAACCTAATTTTCTAAGAATTTGAATAAGAAAAAACCAGGAAACTTTGTCAAAGGCTTTAGCCATATCCAACTTGATGACTATATTATTACCTCTAACTCTCTTGTTCAAATTGGAAATAAGTTCTTGGGCAAGTAATATGTTGTCAGAAATATCTCTATCTTTCACAAATGCACATTGGTTAGGAGAAATAATTTTAGGCAGAATGTTACCTAATCTCTTAGCCATAATTTTGGAAAAAATTTTGTTTAAAAAACTACATAGACTTATAGGTCTAAGCTCAGTTATTTTAGTAGGATGAGGCACTTTAGGGATCAATACAATTAATGTGCTAGTACAAGCCTTTGGCAGGCTATGACCCACCCAGAAAGCCCTACAGGAATCCACAATGTCATGCCCTATGATATCCCAACAAGATTGAAAGAAAAGGTCATTGAAACCATCAGGGCCAGGACTGCTATTAGCATTAAAGGAGAAAACTGCCTGCTTGACCTCTGAATGATCGGGGAGTTGGTCAAGCAAGTCATTATCGACTTGAGAAACAATCCTAGGAATGTTTTGAATAAAAAGATCAGTGATATCCTTATTTGGATGATTTTGGGGAAGAGACAGGTGGTTCTTAAAGAAGAGATTTATGGCTTTCCCTAGATCTTCACCTTGGCACCAAATACCATTATCGTCTTTCAAATTATCAATGAAAAGCTTTTGTCTTTGGGCTTTGACAGAGGCATGAAAAAATTTAGTGTTAGCATCCCCCTCTTTGCACCATTTAGTCCTAGCTTTTTGTTCCCAAAACATTTCTTCTTGTTTAAGAACACTTGAGAACTCTGCAGTTTTTTGCAATAAAGAGTTTTTTAATGCTGCAGTTGGGGTATGATCATAAGCAGATTGAATTTGATCAAGATCATTTTCTACAGAGTTTATTTTTTGGAAAATATTGCCAAAACAGTTTTTGTTCCAAACTTGAAGAGCTTTTTTCAATCTTTTTAGTTTTTCACAAACTAAGTTAATTGATCTGCCCTTAATAGGATCATCCCAACTATTTCTAACTATCTGAAGAAAATTTATGTGAGAGGTCCAGGCATTTAGAAACCTAAAGGGTTTGGGGGAGCTAGAATTAATAGGAATCATTTTGATTAAAATTGGGGAATGATCTGAGTTAGCTCTAGGAAGGTGAGAGACAAAAGTAGAGGCAAAAGAAGATTGCCAAATACCATTAGCACAGATCCTATCAATCCTAGACCAACAAGTTCCATTAGACCAAGTAAAGTTAGATCCTGAGTAGCCCAAGTCAAAGAGATTAGCATGATGAAGGGCTTGAGAGAAGTCATTGACAGCCCCTCTATTAATACCAGTAAGACCTCTTTTCTCAGAGGGAGAGAGAACCACATTAAAATCCCCTCCCACACACCAAGGCATATCTAGAGAAGAGAGATTTTGGAGCTCAGACCAGAGAGGGATTCCGTCTTTCCTTTTGCATTTAGCATACACTGCAGAAATAAGGCAAGGACCTTGACCTAAATTAGCCTCTAAAGTTAGAATCTGATCATGGTCATAGGCTCTCTTTAAAGGGAGGGTCTCATTCCAAAACATCCAAATTTTACCAGAGGAGTTACTAGCAAAGGAATTCAATCTAATCTTTTTGGCTAAACTTTGAATTTGATCCACAGGGATAAAAGGCTCAAGAATAGCTAAAATTTGGATGTTATGAGTTTTTCATAAAAATTTTAACCTACTAATAGAAGCGGAGTTGCCAACTCCCCTAATGTTCCAAATTAAGCAATTAAACATCATCATTAAAAGTGGTTTTTTGAGCTTGCTTAAGCTCTCTGGTTTGAGATTTTTTTGAAGAGCCATTCTTTTTATGGTTCTGTTTTGGGGGAGATTTCTTTTTGTTATGAGAGTTAGCTACTTTTCCTTGAGTAGTAGGCTCTTCAAAAAGAACTACAGCCAAATCTATCCCTTTTCTAGTTTTCTTTTTTTCAGACTTACTATAATGTTTATAAAATTGTTTAGACATGTCTGAAAAACACTCTGCATTATTAAGTTTATCCTGAATAACTTGACTCCTATGGACAGCTATAGAAGAATCATCACAGATTCTAAGAGGAATCATGCAATGGGGGGTTTGAGAACCATTAAGAGAAGCTAAATCATTGTATGTCATCTGATTAAGGTCATTAGCTGAAGAAGTTCTTCTTAAGGATTGACTAGTGGATGTGAATTGACGACTGTAAGATTCAATCAAAGCAATATTCTCAGCTCCCTTAATTTGCTCAGTTTGAGTGTCCAAGATTTCAAGGTTTTGATCAGAATGGGTCTGATCAGAAAATTCAGCTTGATTTATATCTTTGGGCCCATGGACAACATCCGCATTTTTTGAGATAGTTGGGTCGTTATCTACAAGATCAACAACTTGATCTAGATCATTTAGAATTGAGAATCTATTATTTATTCTAGGAGGGCTGTCAGGCTCACTGTCATTAAAAATGTCAGGCTGATTTTGGTTGGCATTAGAGCATTCAGGGACATCTAGAGCGTTCTGAATTTTTTTAAAGATTTCTTTTAGAGGAGCCTGTGTTACAGAAGCTGGAAGATTGGGCTTATCCCCTTGCTTTTTGACCCCTACAACCTTCCATTCAGTGGAAGGTTTTTTGGTCTCTAAAGTGGGGGGATTAACAACAGCACTATTGTTGTTCTTGGGTTGGGGAAGACTAAGTTTTTTTGGACCACAGTTAGACTCAATATGACCAACCGAAAAGCATTTGGAGCAGTATTTTGGGATGTTTTCATATTCTACTGCTTGCCAATAGTCCTCACCTTTGTTCCCTAATTTGATCCTAATTCTTTCTGGAAAATCACCTAGTAAGTCCATGGCTACACTGATCTTAGCCATGTTAGGGCGAGAGAGAGAGGCAGTGGCTGCATCGATCCTTAGAGGATCACCGAGGCCTTTCACAATATAAAATAATGAAGAATCATTGAAGAATAAGGGGGGCAAACCTGGAAGAGTTACCCAGACAGGCACAATGGATGATTCCTTGTCAGGTTTGAAGTTGTAAGTCCACTTCGAGGTTTTCATCATCTGGCGCCCAATGTACCAGCTATCTTTTGCCCACATTCGATGAAAATCCTCGTCATTGTTCAGTTGAATCAATATGTGCTTACGATCCAAGACCCCCAATTTGCAATCAGCTTTGAGGTTAAGGGTTAGGAATTGTTTTCTTAACCACTCAATCGGCGGTCGCTGGTGAGCAAACTTACCAATGAGGGTGCGGTTGAAAGGTAAGGAAAGAGATTCAAGTTCCTCGTCAGTAAATTCAACGGCTGGTTCGCCGAGAAATTTCAAGGAAGGTTTGGATTGAAAGGAGATAGGTTTGGGCTGGGAGAGGAGAGGGTCTTTCATTAGAGAAGCATATGATTTGGAAGGATCAGGGGGCTTCTCTTCTAGTGGCAGAACACGGCCAACGATGACCGGCACGGCCATTGGAATGGAGATACAGTCGGAAACGGCTATAAATTTAAGAAAGCTTTTTATCGGAGCTAGTAGTTGTTTGATTAAAATGAAAAAAGGTTAAGTGTTCACCACTCATCTCTGTCTCCGGTTAATATTACATATGAGAATGTAAATTCATCTTTTTGTATGTATTTGTAATAGATGATACTGTTATTGTTTACTCTTCTAGGATTGTATTTTCATATTTGTCATTTCATTAGAAAATATTCTATCCAAAAATATATATATACACATATGTATATGTACAACACACGCATTGAACATTTCAGCTGAGATCGAGCTCTTCGTTTGTCGAGAAATGGCAAGAAGATTGTCAATTGGTAAGACCATTATTTGCCTTCTTGCAATCATTGTCATATCACTAGTGCTTGATACAAAAGCACGAATGCACAGACGATATCAGTTCTTCAAGATCGCTGTCAAATGGCCAACATCATATTGTAATACTGGCCATTTTTCTTGTCAAGGACCAATTGTAGTAAATTTCACAATCCATGGTCTCTTTCCAATGTATTTTCCTAATACTATTGTTCCTCCCTATGATGAAGATAGTGGATGCACTGATATCACACCCATGAATGAAGATGATATTGATGTAAGTACATACATATACATATATATATATCAGTTTTAGTTTTTGTCTCTTTCCTTTTATGCATCTTCAACTCGATCTAATTATAGATAGCTGACAATTATCTTTATGTTATTGTCCGTGTCAACAGCTCGATTACCTACGATCGATACTAGATGAAATGAATATGTATTGGCTGGATGTTGTGTACGACAATTGGGTGAGAATGAATCTAGCACTTTGGCGAAGACAATTTTGGAGACACGGCAAGTGTTTTGACTATCCTGATCATCCTTTATACCATTTCAACATTGCCTTAGATTTTATAAGGAGGGTCAATCTTCTTCAGATACTCGACGATGGTAAGTATATATAAAGTGATAATAATCTGCAAAAAGGAATTTTAAAATTCTTACAGAAACATAGACTGTTACAAATTCATATGTCCCACATCGCTTGGCCAAGCCTAGTGATATGGGTTTATTATATAAACTAGCCCCCTCTCACATTTATGAGGTTTCTTCTCATCGGTCCAAGTACTAGGGGTGTTCGCGGTCTGTTTCGATGGGTTTTTTGAGGTTTTTTGAAATGAAAATAACCAAATAAATTGTCGGTTTTTTTGTCGGTTCGATTTGATTTTTAGTGAAAAAATGTGTAACTTTGTATTATAAAAAATCGACCAATCATTTCGGTTTCAGTTTTGGTGGGTTTTTTGAACAGTCCTATCAAGTACCATTAAGTGTGATGGTCTAGGGAGGAACAAAGCCGTGAGGGCTCGAGGTATTAACGACAATTATAAACTCAAAACAAACATTATCATGGATGTGAGTAGGGTTGAGATTTTTTACTTCAACTATAGATATCCTAGAATTTTTTTTCTTGATTTTTCTTAAACTACTCAATCATACATGGTTTATCTGTGTTCTTGTTTTACCTTAAAATAACAACACATCCATAATCGATTAAGGTGAAAGAATTTGATAGTAAGTGGCATTCTTAATCTTTACATGTATTTTCTCACATTAAACAGCAAGAATTACTCCTCGCAATAGAGAAGGATATCTTGCATCCTACATCGCTGGTAATATTAGCAGGGCTGGGAGAAAGAGAGTTCAAATTCGCTGTAACGAGGACGCACATAAAGTCTTGCAACTCTTTGAGGTCGTAATATGCTTCGAGCCGAATGGTGTTGCTATACCTTGCGCACATGGTTACATTGACTGCACCGAGAATGATATGATAAACTTCCCTCTTCCTTAATCAAGTGTGTATTAGATTATAATAATAGATAGTGCTTTGAACCACCGACACTTCCATAAAATGTTCTATATTTTGTAAGTTATATATGAAACAGTGTTGTCATATATTATGTGGGAATAACGTCTACGTATATTTTGTTTGTCACCGATTTTGTTCACTGTGGGAGCCTTGTGCATGTGTATGTGTTGTCTAAAAAAAAAACTTATTGTGATACCTTAATCTAACTACCAGTAATAAACTTGTCCTATAGATGAACGTTAAAAGTAACCTCTTATTATGTTTTTTTTTTTAACACCTCTTGTACCTGGTCTCCATTACATTGAAATATTTGTCACGTTTCCTACAAATAAATCTTGAAGTTTTTCTAGCAATTGGCGCTCCATTTGTTTCACCAAATATAATTTGATGAAGAATGTTTTTTTTTTATGTAATATATATATGTATTTTTAACAACCTGAGTGATAATTTAGTGGTGAATCTCTCTGAGATCAAACCGTATACACTCGGAAGGTCTTGAATTCAATTCCTACGTACTAGGAGTAATACCCTTATGACAACGCAATGAACTTTGGTCCAACTTACCATATCGGATATTCAAAAGATAAACATGCATGGTATCGTTCTATGTTAAAGTAAATATAATTCATTTGTTTATAATTAAAAACTTTCTTGTTGGGAAAATGTTAGATAGCTAAGACAAAAATAGTTTGCCTACGCATTTATTACAATTATTTGGAGTTAAAATGAATGGGAAAAAAAAATTGTATTTATTAGATGTTAATCGAACGGTCTACAATGATTCTTTAAAAAGCTAAAAGGTGTAGGTTCTTAAAGCCTTAAACTTAAAGGGGTGAATAAGGCCCAATCCATTAAAACACAACCAAACAAGAGAATGAGCTTTTGATTCACTTCAGCCAAACCTAACATCAACGTCCACAACCGTGTGCAGAACCATTATATGTACTATCCATATTTCATAGTCGTTAGGTACCGCTTGATTGCCACTCATGCAAATACGTAAAAGAAAGATTACTTGCACCGTGCGGACATAAATTTAAAATCCATAAAACTTTAATTTATACAAGAATTTTTCTATATGCACTTAAAGTCTTACAATGTGAATCTATGTTTTCAAAACCAACACACGACATACTTGCCTTGCTCAATATCTCTATTTTTTATGAAGGAATATTTAGTGAACACTTAAAGAACCTTCTTTTATGAAAAAAAAAAATCTTTCTATTGTTGGGTTCAAAATTAAAATTCGATAGCGTTACGTATATTTAATAAATTCAGCCATAATAAGCTATAATATGTAATTAAACAACGTAATAATAAAAATCAATGTAATTAGCTAACGTAATAATACAATTTAATGTAATTAGATAACTTAATACTGTTATAAAAAAATTGTTAGGGAGACGAAGAGTTTTGGCTAAAAATTTGCTCATTACATTACTTTGACTGGGTCAACATTGGCCTCATCTTTTACGTAATTGGTCGAATGATAGCCTGACTATATACATATATATCCGAGAATAGTGGCTTCATGTCTCCATGAGTGCGTAATATCTTCACATTCCCCTCTCAAAAAAAACTTATTTAATTACGTGATCAATATGTTTATTCTTTTCCACATTCATCTGCGAAATCTATACACATACAATGACGTGAAAACCAAGCAACAAAAACAAAAAAGGGTAATACCTGCACATGATCGAAATTAATTAATTGATGTGTTGTTCTCAAAGAAAGCAATTCAGAGTTGGCAAACATGCAAGCCAATGTCGGAAGTTGTTAATTGTGTTAATACCTGTATTCACACCAATATAGTGTAAATCACCGATATAATTTATAAATAAAAATTCAATCTCTCAATCAAGATAACCTTTTTAAGGACAAAAATTGTACGAATCTTAGGACAAGCTTGAATAATATCTCTTCGAATTGTTTGAGTTGAATTTATGTGCTACTCTCACAAAGAAATTTGGGATAATAAAAAAAAATTAATCTCTATTTAATCCGAACTTCTCTTTTACATGGATTTTTTTTTTAGAATCGAACTTGGATCAGTTTCCTAAATCAATGCTCTCCTTGTTGATTTTCTCTTCTATACGTGGGAAATTAGTAAGATCATAATATATATGTATTGTAATCACCAAAATATATCTTTAAGTAATCAATAATAATATTCTTTTCCCTTTCCATTTCTTAATTGAGAAGAATTGTTTAATTTCTAACTAAACTTTGACTCCAAGCTAAGACCTAATTGAAGATCCAAATATTTACAAGATTGCTTTGATGAAGCAGCCTTCACAATCACAGGCCGTCTGATTATCTTCTGATCCTCCAATCTCTCATCAGCCCTCATTAGCGTAAGCATGCCCGCTTCTCGCCTCTGTGCGCGTCGTTTTGACCCATTGACACGAAAATCATGGTCAAACTGGTTGAAACTAATCTGAGGAGACTGATCCTCATGGAATGTAAGCAGATCAGATGAATTAGCACTATTATAACAAGAGGGATCATAGTACCATGGAGTAGTACCGGATCCATGGTATCCAAACCCTTGATTAATAATAATATTATTATTATTAGAAGGCTGAAGATAATTATAGTTGATGCTAGCCTTCCTTGCTTGAAGCTCCAACCTCTTCTTCTTCATTCTTTCCTTCTTGTGTGCATTCTGGTGACCCCCTAATGCTTGTGAGTTTGCAAACTCCTTGAAACAATACTGGCACTCGAACTTCTTGTCGTCGACAACCGCTACGACGTCGTCCTTGGAAGCCTTCTTGTTGCTGTTGTTGTTGTTGTATTCTCTTGTAGGGGAAGGAGAAATACTTGTTGATGAATTCACACTTTCATGATCTCCTTCACTAGGGTTATTAGTTGGGTAATTGAGCTCAAACCCAAATAGTTTCAGCCTCTTTTGATCAACAACAGTACTCGAGTAATCGACATCTTTGTTCATCACTATGGCACTTAAATTTAATTTGAAGCTTTTTGGGGATGTAGGTTTACAAGTATTGTGAGAGATGGTACTACCATTTTATAGTGAATTCATGATATGGGTGCATTGCATCTCAAAACAGGATTAATTTTTAATAATTTAATCTAGAATTAATATATAGCATAAAGGCAATAGAAAATTAATTTAGAAAAGTCAGAGATTGGAAGGCCATCTCATGCCATTTTTGTTGATTTTTTTTCACATTTTATAGTAGATATACCTCAAACTTTCTCAATCAAAGTAGATTTCGTGTGCCTTTTTATATAAAAAAAAATGCACCCACTTGGACATTAAAATCATATATATTCCATGCTTAAAGAGAGGATAAAGGTTAATTAGTATAATATTAACTTTAATTAATTGATTGATTGATTAACAAAAGTCAAACAAAGTTGGAGATGCAATCTCCTGGAAGGAATTAAGGGTCTCTGACAAATCTCCCACTGTACGTTAAAAGCATATCTAACACTAATTATTATCTTAACATTAATTATTATCTCCCAATGTCCTAATTAATGGATGATTCATGCATTGTCCTCTACCAAACACATATATAACATATGACAGTTTTATATATATATATATATATATATATATATATATTATAAAAACATTTTATGTAGCTGTGTGGGTGACAAGTCCAATCCACTATAGTCTCCAATAATGTATATAAAAAATATGAAATTTGTAGAAAATGTGATTATTCAGCACTTGAAGAAGCTTCTTTGTAATTATCCTCTCCACCCAAAACACCTTATATATATATATATATATATATATACAAACAATGATTTTAATATGTAGCTATCTTGACCATAGATATATATATGTTTTGGAAAAGGTATTAGAATAGTATTAAAAGGAAGAGGAGTAGTTGTTAAGCTAATTAATTAAACAACGAAATATTTATTTATTAAGATTAAGTGGGTAATGATGTAAGCATATATACTAATAAGGGTCTTGTATGAGATCTGATCATATCTTCTTAGAGCAGACAAAAACCTAACATTTTTTTTATACCCCAAAAGCATATGTTTTTCAGGTGAATCAAAGTCATAATTTAAATATTAATTATATTGTATGAATTATAATCAAAAGCATTTGTGTTGGACAGTTGTTGTAAGTTGGACCCCACACTTTTTTTTTTGTAGCTTTGAGAACATGTTGGTGATTATAACTATTATAGATTGTGTTTATTATTCCATTTGTCTCATCCTAGATCATGTTTTATTGGCTTACACTTCTTCCACCAATAGCTGTTCATGTTCAATCAATATTCCCACTCCTTTTTCTGGTGTATTCAAATAACTTACACTTTTAATTTTCATAACTTTTTGATGGGTGGGAATGTGTCGTTGATTTCTTTTTTGGGTGTATAATGGGTAAATCTTTCAGGATCAGATCACGTTCACATAGTACACATGTTGAATAAGTCAATATAAATCCTAGGTACGTGATTCTCCCATCTCAAACGTACTAAGTATTTACAGGTTCTCTGAATTATGCGAGTGACTCCGACAAAATTTATTTGACATGAGAGTTGAACCCAGAACCCGTTGTTTTGACAAGGGTTTATTGTGATAACTGAGACTACTTAACTATTTAATGTTTGAGAGATCAAATCCAGTTAAGCATGCTGTCAGCAAGCTAGCATATATAGTTGGGTATTCTATGTTTGGGCACCCAGACATGTGGAATCAAATGAGAAAGAAGTTGGGATGATGTGGTGGGTACGTAGGTGGGTTTGATTGATTGACCTTCAATTCATTTATATTTCATGGACTGTCCCACCATATCAGCCACCCCAAATCTCCAATACTCATCCAGTTAATCCAAAACAAATCATAATTGTCATTCAAAAGCCTAACATGAGGATGCCAAGATTGACTCACGCAACAACAAGATGTTTGAAATAATAATTTATCATTTAATTTAGATTAAAACTACAAAAATCCATTACTTTATTGGAAGGCATATATGGGTTTTTTTTTTTATATATATTTATATTATCATTAATCAACGGAAGCATATATGGGTTGAGACCAAGACCATATATCTTTGGCACAAGTACTAAATAAAATATATATTGATACTTTTAATCTGTCGAAGTAAGGAACCATGGCATATATGTTCCAAATAGGAGAACAATCCAAGAAACCAAAGAACAACATTAAGATATATTGACTAATATGTGTTGAAGGACATCCAAAAATCGGCTAAGATGTGTTGAAGGACAAACTTTGTGATTAACGATCCGACTGTTACTTTTTGATGTGTTTTGTGCGAGCATGAAATATTGGGTTCATTGACATGTGTAGAGCACTTAAGTTGTCACAAAATAATTCTAGAAGTTGCTTCAATTTGATTCCAATATTGTCGTAACGAAGAAATGTGATCCAAGTAAGTTCCGTTGTGGTTCCTGCCACGAAGCTAAATTCTGCTTCGTAGCTTGATATAGAGATGATAGGTTGATTCTTGGATGTCCATGAGATGCAATTAACACCCAAAAATATACATGATCCGGATGTGCTTCTTTTTGTTTCTTGACATCCTTCCCAATCTGCATCCCCTATATTAGTTGGATTCCGTTCAGGCTTGGGCCTATGTCTATAAGGGCCAGTAGTAGGCCTAGGCATTTCCAATTGCGTTGTGGAGAGTGGAGACACTTGTAATATTCTAAAGGCACGTTTAGTTGTTAAGTGTAAATAGGAAATAGAGATTTGTGATTAAAAGAAATATGGGAATGAGTACATCAGAGAATCAGAGTGGCAATGTTATTGTACTATTACTAATATACATTTATTTTTTAGGGTTTAGGGTGTAATTTTTTTTAATCGCTTGGGTGATAACTTAGTTGTGAATCTCTATGAGTCAAACCAAGTGGAATCAGAAGGTTCTGAGTTCGATTTTATGGTCATGCGCTAAGTTTTGACCTAACTTAGTCTATTATTAAGTGGGAAACTTCTGTACACGCTAGCCTAACGATACAAATTTACGCCCATATTGAATGTATAAAGGGCAAACTTCTAATGGTAACATCTTTTGTACTTACAAAAAAAAAAGTGTAACATATGCCATTAAAATGGCCAACACCATCAATCCCATTTTAAAATTCTTGTACTAGTTAATAACAAGGTTTCATTTGTGCTAGTGGTCGATTAAGCTCTCAAATATTAGCATAACAAACACTCTTAATATTACAAGAACTACTTTTAGAGGAAAAAAAAAGTACACGTCAAATTTAAATGTATCAAGAGTTCACATATAGAGGCAGATTGCAATTTATAATTGAAGAATACTATTAAAAAAAAAGCATGAGCTAGCCCAATTATTATAGGAGGCAACCCAAACAAACCCAGTTACTACAGGTCGAAGCTAATACACTGGGCTCAGGAAAAAGACCTTGTTGTGTAAGGGATGAACTTATCCTTATATACCACTAGGTTGAGACTTAGCCAACCGATGTGGTATTTATATTCTTCAACATACAAGAGAATAAAAATACTTGTATATATCTCATACAAAATCTGAAAAATCATGATATTATAAGAAGCAGACCACGACACCTAGCTAGGACCGTAAGAGCTTCATATTTGGGCTCCTCAAATAAGTCTATGGGTTGAAAATAGTAGGTGTTCAAGCGAATAATTTCACAAAATTAAGGTATAACATCACACCTTAATTTCTTTAGTATTAGACCGGCCTACTAACATAACATTACTCACCAAATACATCCCAATCCATCAAATTCAACCCTTTCTTATCAAATTAACAAGAATTGCGTGCAAAACCCATTTACAATTAAGTTTGTATGATTCAGTAGCATATATATATATATATATATATATGCACAAATAAATCCGCAAATATCTACAACCCCAACTCATGAGGAGAAGGGTTATGACCCCTGTGGAGAAATCACTGAAGATCCAGAAAGTTGCAGCCAGATTTACAGCCTATTGCGGCCCATTTGACATCTAGTCTGTCGGAATATATATAAATATATATTTTTATATATATATTCTTTGAATTCAAAAAGTTAAGCATGCAGGGGCCACAGATCCAGTAACACTGAGGAAGAGATATAAAGACGACGCTTTCAGTCAAAATTTTCTCAACAAAGTAGTAATTGCAAAGATGAGGAGGAACTAATTGTTCCATCTAAATAAGCCTCTAGCCACAATTCTTCATCAAAATAAGTATTGAAAGATCTGTAAATTACCAATATTTTCATCATATGATAGATATAGACAAACATTAAGAGAGAGAATATATATTAAGATTAAAAAAAAATACCACATCAATATACCCAGCTATATATATATATGTTTTACATGCAATAAGCTTCACAGTAATACCCCCAGCTCCCACAAAGGACAGTGTAATTATTTGTGGTAAAAAATTATGGAATCTTCACAACATCCAAAAACTCATGCTACCAAACCTCTTTTTTTGTGGAGAAGAATAGATGAGCTATCAAAAAGGCACTAATCTATATGCATGTAAGGCTACAAGTCACTAATTATTAATGTAGAAGAACACCCAAAGATGAGAACATATATATATATATATATACACACACACACATACACACATAATTCTTGGTTATCATATATAAGTATCCAACACTTGAGTTAGCTAGAGGCTCAACAAGGTCCAACAATTATAAACTAAAACAGTCACTACATGTATGCACATTTAGTTAATAATATATGACTGCTATGTGTGTGTGTGTGTATATATTCGCAGAAAGAACCACGTACTATTAATCAACTTTGATCATCTAAATTGATTCTCTCCTTAAACTGTAAATTAGTAGGACTAAATATATATATACTCAGTACTCACACGTACACCAGTAGTGAAGCATTCAAACTCATCATACATATAACTCTCTTTTTTTCCTGTTAACAAATTCGATTAACATACTTCTATATATAGATATCTATAGATAGAAATATTTATGTAAGATCGCGAGATTACACACACACACGCACACACATATATACATATATCTTCTAAATCGCAATCCAAAAAATCAAACCCTAATTCCAGAGATGTACAAGCAATCCATGATTATAGATCTGGTACTTGCATTGAAATAGAAATCGAGCTATTGATATTCAAAATAGAAATATACGCACGCGTATATATTCACACATGACATGATAGTGGGACTAATCTATATATATATATAAATAACATGATTATTCAACTGCTCATGTTCTCAAGAAGAGCATTTATTGAGCATACATACATATATACAAGTGGAAATTCAGATCACCAGGGTCTCTCATTTGCTACATTAAACAACTTGCACCAAAATGGTATCACTGGCAAACAAACAAAGAAAAGCCATGTATCTCTCTCAACATTTATTTCAAGATAGAAAGACGATATAGAGAGAGAGAGAGGGAGAGAAAGAGAGAGAGAGTCATATTTCTCTAGCTTAATTATGGCAAAAAACACACATACCCACATAACAAAAGTAGCAAATCAAAGAAAATTAATCCATAAGAACAAAACCTATTTCAAACTTATATGTAGATCGTAGATATATATGCTTGATCGATCGATCTACGAATAGGAAACAAATCGGACCGTGATGCTTCGATTCCCCGACAAAGAGAAGAGAGAGGAAAGTTTCAAAAAGAAAAGAAAAAGAAACCCTTTTCATGGTGGAAGATAGGGTTTCTTCATCTTCATCTTCATCTTCATCTTCATCTTCATATTGATAACTGGAAGAACAAAACTTCTACGTCTCTCTTCTTTTTCCTTGCTGATCTACTCTTGGACTTGGAGGGTGATTTTGATGGGGTTGATAGATAGTAAAAGTAGTGGTGAAGAAGAAAGTGAGGGACTAATGATGTTGACGAGAGGAAGAAGGTAGAGGAAGAGGAAGACATGATGATGATGATGGTGTGTTGAATAGAATGAGTGGTAATAAGCCAAAGATTTGCGTGCTACTTATCTTTCTTTGGTAGCCCGGCCCTTGATGGCCATTTATTCTCTCTTTCACATGGAGACACAATTATATAATGAACCCCACCCACCAAATAGTTTTCTTTTGAAAACATTAAAAGTCTATTTGGTTTTCTCTTGCCCTATTGCCTAAAAATAAAAATAATTTAGTCCTAGGTATTTGGATATACACCCACTCTCCCAAAACAGTCAAAGACCTTGGTAAGTCATAAGATGTCAACGTGAAAGATCAAACTGGGTCCTTGGTTTGAAGGATTCATCTTTAACCAATTTAGAAATATACAAAAATCTAACTTAATTAGCTACCTACCTACCTAGGTTGCCTATTTTGTAAACTAATTTTTTCTCGGAAGGGAATTGTTGATGCAATAATTCAACAACCGAAAATGTATTGTGTGTAATTTGAGAGAATAGAATGCAAGACAAAGAGATTTACGTGGTTTGGCTTTGAGCCTAGGTCCACGGTACAGAATTACAATGTATCATTTTATTGATATCGTTGATACAGAGAAAATATAAAAGGAGAAATAAAGTTCAAAGTGTGTCCTCCTCCCTTCTCCGTTACTGACTATCTCTTTTTTATACTTGTCTTGGACAATTATGTCAATTCGTTGCAGTTGAGGAGGTTTGCAGCAGTTGACGAGGTTTAAAGCAGTTTCAGACATTTAACTGCCGATGTGGAATTGCCTTATCTTCGGCTTCATCCTTCAGCCGTTTGATCGGCCTGTTAAATGTATCGGTTTTGTATTGTCTGTTTGACCATGTCCTTTTGGACTTCATGTTTTTGGTCTTTAAACTTGATGGGTTTTGTTGACCTTGTCTCTGTGGATTTAGTGTTTAGGTCTAACCCGTTTGTATTTTGAACTGGATTGAACTTGACCCTTATAATGGGTTGATCTTGATCCCTATAGGACCAAGAAAGATATGAATATATAAACAATTAATGGATCACATAAAACCATGTGAAATGAGTGTTAAGTCATAGTTCTTCTGTGAATACTGTTGGTGTTGACCATTTCCTAGGTATATGTAGAGAGTAGTATAAACTTTGTTTACTTTTTTTAGTGATTTTGACTAACGCGCGTGGGTCATGGTCATTGGATAAGTAACAAAATCTAGCTGTTAATCACCTCCAAAGTATCCACATCCACCTCTCTCCTTCTCTATATGCATCTCTTTAAATAGGATTTCGAGCTATATATATATACACACATGTCTAAACATATTAGCAAGAGAATCTGCGAGATTCAGAGTTTTGAAAATGCCAAATCCGTGGCCTTCAAAAGACTCAAATCAATCATTAATTTTCTCTGCTAATTACGTGTTCATTTGTTTATCATTGTATTTCACTGTAATTGTGATTATCTGGGCTTACGCCTACATATCTCTCATGCAGAGATTTAGTTTGTCAGGTTCCATGCATATCATAATAAAAGCTCATAGTGTGGAAGCATTGGAATCTAATTACTAATTTCAAAGCTCCATGGATTACATTCTTTAATCATTTTTTCATACCATCTTAATTAAAGAATTAAGACCCACTTAACATGCAAGATTGGGAGCTTTAATCTACCATCCATAACAAAATTGATCTACTAAATAAAAAGAAAGTTTTACGAATTGCGGCGTTTGAAGCAATTCCAAGTCACCCAGAAAAGATCCTATTAGGGCAAGAGATAATTAAGATAATCTAGTAACTTTTAAGTCTTTAAGTTTGACTCTTAATAAAGTTTTGATACTTGAAATGTAATAACTTTTTCATTATTCTTCTAGTGCTTCAACTCTTATATATAAAGCCCTACCCAAGACCAAGATGGTCCACAAAGGCCAATTATGAGGCACATGATCTTGATGTGCTTCACTCATTTCATAGAAAAAAGAAATTAAAGGCAATGTGTAGCATAAGCAAACAGGCAAACAGCCTTCTTCTTTTCAGTTGAATGGACGTATTGTCACACTACACTAGCTAGGTACATTGGGTGCAATTATAGAGGGTAACTTTTCTTTTATTTTCTTTTTGTAATGGACACAAAAGTTAACGCATGTATATATATACAATTAAAATTGTATAAACCATTTACCCTTTCAAGAAGTTTTCTTTTTCTTTTTTGGTATAAGATTCTACTTTCAACTTTCAAGAGATTACAAACACAACGACAGGAATATAATTCAATCATCACATGAATTATATATGATGAGGTATATTCTATGGCAGTAAAAAGAAGATTATGGCATGCATGTATAGAAAAGTGGAATTTGTTTGGACGCATTAATCAAGGATTAAGTAGCCGTATCATCATCATCATCATCTTATTCTTCTTCTTCTTTTATCAGATCATCTTCTTCTTCTTTATATGGAGGACTATTTGTAGCACAAAGAAACCCTAGCTTCATTATTTCTCTCTTTGATTTGATATCAAAACAAACCCCAAAATCAGAGAGCTTCATATCTCAAACAAGGCTTGATCGAGGACATCACCCTGATTTGATTTTTTTCCTGTTGGATAGTTCTATATGTATTGAGACGTACCGCTAATCATAAATTTTCCATATAAAAATTTCAGGATGAATTATCTCCTCTTGGATAAGTTCTCATTAAAAGGAAAATATTTCCAAATATATAGTATATAGAGAGAGCTGCAATATGAAATAGAAAATTTATATATATGTAAGCATGGACTGAGCTGTAGAAGGATTGTGCAAACTTACTATTGCAAGGGTCCCTATTTCGTTTGAAAAGGAAAAGAAAACAGAAGGGGATGCCAAAGCATTCTCTGGGTGTAATGATTATGGTTTTGCATATTCTAGAGCAACCAAAAAGTCACCGTGTTTGGAATCAAATGAATGATTTTGCTTATTGAGGACGTATAGATATAGACCCAACTAGCCAACCTCTTGGGCTCCACCTCCACCTCCACCTCCACCTCTCTATTATGAATACTACGAGCTGGAATCCTATGGAAGATGTGATAAATGTAATCAATGTTCCTTCTCCAATCGTTTTGAATATTTTGCCCCTCCATTCAGCTTTCGTCATGCTTGCTTTGGTCAATTCTCACCCTCCACTGCCTCATCATATATATATATATATATATATATATATATATATATATATATATATATAGAGAGAGAGAGAGAGAGAGAGAGAGAGAGAGAGAGGACAGTATATTGATATGAAGATTAATTGTGATGTGGGTCTCAACTTGACGTGCACACCGAGGAATTTGCGGTGACGATGAGAATGTTGGGTTAAAGTTAAGAAAGAATGTCCGTGAAACAACACATGTGAGCTTTGTAAGAAATTAAGTCAAAAACATCATCAGTTGACTTTGGGATCTTTCTTTCTTTTCTTGTTTTATTTGTCGGCTTGTGTTCGTGAAAGTGCAAATGAACTTCGTCCTTAGCAACTCATCTTTTCAAATTTTATTGTCGTTTCTTGGAATCATATATACATATACACATATATATATATATATATTATTATGTAGGGATCAAATTTGTATATATGTCTGAACGTTTTACGAACGAGAATTGTTTATTTATCTTCCTACATGGATATTGTTTTTAGTATCATTTCTTAAAAAGAATTTGTTCATATATTATGTAGAGTACGATATACGTATATTATGTTTATCTCCGACTCTGCTAGTAATCTTATGTACGAAAATTGTTTACCTACCTACATAGATTGATTTCCATCCAAATACTTTCAACCCTTATGTATTCTCATTGTCATCGAGCATCAATTACATATTCAATTCAAGCTATATAGTGAAAATCCGTCTTAAAAAAGGTTTCACTTTTTGAGGCATCTTGCATTCATAATTCCGTTTCTTGCTTCTTCGCTGGAGTGGGCTCCTCAAGATGCCATGACAGCTTACTTGCATACTCTTCGATTTGTAAATACATTGGTTCTTCTTTTTCTCATACATACCATTTAAAAATATTTTTCTACCTTTTTTTTTTGTATTTTTTTTCTTCTTCCAGTCTATATAAAGTGCTAGTATAGACATGCTAGATGTCACGGTAATTTTCAATATTAACTTTTATTTATGAAAATTGATTAAGTGTAAATTTCATAAGCTCGCACAATAGACAGTAAATCATGCATGCCAAGCAACCCATAGAAACTAGTTGAGCGAGGTTGCATTGAGAAAACTCATAAGCTCAGCTCGCACAATAGACAGTAAATCATGCATACCAAACAAATCTATAAAAATTAGACGAGTAAACTCTAAGCTAAGCTCAGTTAGTAGAATAGACAGTATCATTCATTCAAAGTTTTTTTTTTTTTAATCGAGAACTACATCATACAAGTTTATCATTTAACCATCTGATATGGGCATAAACTTTGGCCGTCAAGCTTGTGTGCACAAAAATTTCTCACTTGACAACGGGTATGTTGGATCGAATCTCAGCACGTGATCAGAAGAGTATTTCTTCTTGTAATAATCAAATTCAAAACCTTTTAAATCCATATGATTTGACTCCAGAGAAATTCACAACTAAGCTATTATTCAATTGATTTCTCAATCATGCCAAACAAACCAATAAAAAATTCTAAATATGAGTGTGGGATAAGAATCCAAGCAACACCTCCAAGACAATTTGAAGCTCTCCTAACAATTTGACTAGAAAGTAGAAACTGATTTCTTACCAAGAAATACACTAAAAACGATGGATTATTAGTTCGCACTAAATCTTGGGCCGAAAACGTCATTTTAAAGCCCAAAAGGAGCTAATTTGGGCCGAGTCCTTACGAAATAATCGAGTTTTGTTAGTTTAGTTGTCTCCGACTCTCTCAGCGATGAATGAATGATCCGCCAAATTTTGAAAAAGCCCTAATTCCCGACGAAGTCGATCATGATCCGCTCCAACTTTGGCATTCCAAATCACAACAATGTCTCATCGTCAGCCATTCCAAGTTTCCAACCAAGCTTGATTAAACGATTCTTTAGCTTTCAATGCAAACTGCGATCTTTCCAGATGAGAATTTCTCAAATTTTGGTAGAAGCAGCTTGTGAGAGCGCCACCCAAGGTGCTTTAACTGTAATTGTATTTTATATTTCCAGTTGGTAAAAGTTACAACGTTTGGGGATCAATTATTCTCCACTCTGATTGCTGTTGTTGAATCGATTTAGACCGAGGGCGTGATAATGTTTATCTGCGTTTACAATAACAATCCGTTCCACCTTTGATGGGAATTGTAGTGAAATCTCGTTGCGAGAATGGATCTGTGTTACGTTTTGAGTTATATTTCCCAACGATTAGTACTTATTGATGGAAGCATATAACAAATCTTGTTTATACTGATATCACTGTATGACAATGTGAGAGCACCAGATTTGTCTTACACACTGTTGGTTTCTTAGACCTGTGTTTTAGGCGCAGTAGAGACCGAGTTCAGGTACATAGTCTGAATTCTGTTTTGAAGGAATGGTAGTGCTGAATCCATGTAAGTAATACTTGTTACTGCATTTTAACTGGGGAAAGTAACGATCCATTACTTTCATGCACCCTAAGTGTTTGATTGTTGGACAGATGTTGGTTCTTTTCTCAAATTACTCCCCAATGCTCTGCAATTTTCCACCAACTGCCAAACTGCAATTTCACCTGTTACTTTATCATTCTTTACTTACTGTGCACCTCAGATTTTGGCTCGCTTTTCACTTATTCATAAGGAAGTTGGAGATGCAAAGAGACAGTTGAGTGAAGAACCTTTCTGCGCAGGCTCTCAACAGGTAGTCCCCATACCATACCTTCTTTTTTTGTTTAATTTTTTAAGTTCAGTGTATCATGCAATAAATGGTGATTTTTTGATGATGTTATAGGATGTTCATCACTCTTGCCATTTTCTTTTCGTGAACATATTGCTTATCCTATCTGTACATGTCTAGAAAACCTTATGTTTATGACCATAAATAAATGGTAATATGATTGGATAAAGTTTGTTGTCATCTTGCACCGATACACAACTCAACATGATTTTGATGTAGCCTTCCAAATATTGCTAAAAACTTTAATTACAAGAGATGAAAAGATCATATCTATCTTGGTCTTACCTTTTAACTTGGCAGCAGCTAATGTGCATACAAAGCAACTAGTTGGGATCTCTTTGCTGTCTCTATAAAGTAAACGAGGGTTGAGAATGTTAGCATTCTATCTGTAGGTAGACAGAAGGTGGAGAGGGTTATCTTGTCTCCAAAAGACCCATGTGTAATATCCCCTGATAACATAAATAAATATGTTTAAATTGGAAGGAGGGGTGGATCTATAATACAGGCATTGGGAGATGACTTTTAACCTAACTTGCACCCAACTTGCAATTAATTAAACGCATAAAATCTTTAGAAGTTCCACCAAAACATTAGTTTAGTCAAAGAACAAAATAGATTAGTGACATTTGTTTAGTCAAATTGCACTATGACATTAAAGTATATTGTTCGTAATCCTTGCCTGTTATATTTACCTGTAGAATTTTCTTCTTTAGGTTTAGACACAATATTGGTCTGCTCGATCATGTTATCTAGGACTTGCTTTGATGTCTTACTCTTGCATCCCCGTCATGTTATGCCCTTCTAACACTGCCAAACATGAATAATTCCTGTCAAGTCCTTTCCTCCAAATCCTAACAGTTCTGTCAGCCTATCCACTGCATACCAAATTGGACACAACTGCCAAACACAGAATTGCCTTGTTATGTCCTCCAAGTGTGCCGGTCAGAACTATATGTTCTCTATTTTCACTCCCAGTCGTGCTCCTGTCTTTCTCCCAAACAAGAATTGATCGATCCCAGGCACCAGAATACAATACAGACCCATCAGGACTAAGAAGCTAAAGCATTAACTGCTGACTTGTTTTCTCCTTCGTAGTCACCAGTGAATGCTTCTTCTCCCCTGATTGCTTATTCCAAACCTTTATTTTCTTGTCTGCTGAACCTGTATAAACAAATACATCATGGGATACGACTCGTAACAATACTACCATGGTATTGATGGCATCATCATGTGCCTTCGCCGCTTACTTCAAACATCTAAAATCACAGGTTTGCCATATTTTGAACGTCCTATCCCACGATGCAGTAGAGACAGAAGGGAACAATCTCTTGATATTGCAAGTGCGGATACGGAGTCTATGTGATACCTAGGTGCTTTTCTTGTGTCTCCTGACGTCTACATGGTTTTTGGAGCAGAAACACCTTAGCAAATGGTCACTGACTGTAGAAAGTGTGGCTATGCACTTGAATTTCGGGATTAAGGTGGTGTTTTCGATTTTCCATACACGAATTTTGTGGTCTAGATGGGCACTGAAAAGCTTATCTCCTAAAACTACTAGAGACTTAACTCCTCCACTGCTAGTGGTTACTACATTATCAGCTGAAGAATAAGATATCGAAGAAGGGTCTCTGCTCCATACTCTTATTTCGCTATTTGAAGAGCCACTGTAGAGGAATTTTCCTACTAAAGCAAGGGAAGAGACATAGGAGGAGTGGCCGTTGAGGGAGGCTATGCAGTTGTGGAGTGCATAGAGGACTTGTTCTTGTTGTTGGGATGGTGGAGTGAGTGAAGGGACAGATGGTAGACTGGGTTGAGAAGCGAGAGAGGAGGTTGATGATTCTGAGTGAAGATGGCTAGAGTTAGATTGAGACTCTTTTTCTAATTCATAAGTTGGCAGACACGTAGGGAGCCCCATTTTTCCTGCAGTAAAACAGAATTGAAAACAAGACATGCGGATGCGGCGGTCCGGTTTATATAAGACAATTCAAAAGAATCCGAGTGGCAGAGGCAAGAGAAAAGAAAAAGATGGCGAAACAGAGACTGCAATGAGATACAGGATGGACTTGGAAGTCTCTCATATTGGTTCAAGACAGGACAGAAAAATAGACTTGCATCACAGTGTCATATGGAGGTAGAACCACGCTCTTTCATATGAAAAATATTCGGTGATTGCTGAGCAACCACGTCATCAGCATGACGTGGTGTGAATGCTCCGCTGAATACTACTCGACACGTGGATAATTTAATCCCAGTCAGCTTGATGGGTCATTTCCGTTGTTCTCCTTTCTTCTTCCTCGACTCACTCTCCAGCCCTAGATCTCCTTCATCACAACATTCCCTTCAATGCTTCTTCAAGAACCAACCAATCTTTGGTTTCTCTTTATCAAATCTCAGGTCCGGGCTGGATCCTCGCCTTATTTTCCTGGTCGTGGAAATCAAGCTACGATGTCTATAATCAAGTACCAAGTGTGGTAAGCCAATAATTGCAAACTCAAACCTTGTCCACCCACCATAAAGTCCGGGCCTCTTCCTCCTATGTGTTTGTTCCATTCTTGAGCCTCTTTCCATTCGAATTATTTCCATCACAGATTTCGCCTTCTACAGTCGCATTAATTTTGCTGTTTGAGAACATCGTAGGAGGGTAAAAGCCGCTATATCCTTCAAAGGCAATTCTGGCAGTTGTGATGTTGTAATTTGTGATTGTAGACATCGTAGCTTTGGAACTGAATAACAAATGTAAATTAAAAAATATATATATTATAAATATTTAAAATGATAAAATCAGAAAATACTAAATCCCTGTATGTGGGTGGCCAAAAAAAGAAAATCGTAATCTAATAAAGTCGACCTATGTTTACAAAAACAAGAAGACAAATCCGACGGTCATCAACACAATTAGGCCCCACATAGAACCCTCAACGTAGGCTCCATTGGTGTCCCTCTGCTCTGTAGAGGGCGTCGCCGCCGAACCGTTGTAATTCGGATTTCTACCGTACAATTGTTGAATCCCAGCTATGTCGTCGCTGGCCAGCTCCAACTTTCTCGTCCCGGACGATATTGTCGGATACATAATCGCCTCCTCGACTGACGAATGCCCTAACCCCAACACGTGCCCGATCTCGTGCACTGCCACCGATTCAAGATCCACAGCTGATACCGCCAAGTCACCGGAAATCACCCAATTCTCGTCTCCGTCCAAGTGGAACCACCCGTTCGGAGGCGAAAACGCGTGGGCCAGCGTTCCTAAAACGCCATCGAACGGCTCCCCATCTCCGTGGTCCCCACTGTAAAATCCGATCTTGATGTCGGCGCGGGAGTACGAACTCGTCTCCGTGAAAGTTAAGGTGGTGACCTCCGACCACCGCTCGAATGCGCGTGTGAAAACGCTCTTCACATCCGCCTCCAACTGATTCCCCGGGAGAAACGCGTAGGTCAGCTCGCTTTTGCTCACCGGCCAACGCGGCATGCCAGGGAAGAATGTGTAGTGAGAAACCGTGTGAAGGTGTGACGAGGTAGTATTAGACGGCGTCGTTTTACCAGAATTCATCGTGGACGTACCGTTGACTATATCCGGGTTGCCACACCGCGGCATGGTGACGTGATTCATCGTCTGCTCATCGAGCTTTCCGGTGACATTGAGATTGAAGTTCTGCTGGTAAGTCTTGATTGCCGATTCAAGCAAGTCATCGAAGTCGTCAGTGATGTTTGAAGGAGCATTCGGGATGTAACCGAAGTACTGAAAGTACTTCTTGAGTTTGCCTAATCCGTCAATCTTGTCACCAGGGTTGCAGTCAACGAGTTTCTTGAAGGCATCCCAGGGACCGGCAGCGGCGGTGATGTTCCGGAGGAGCGGAGGCAGTGACGATATGTTGGGGAAGAAGTGAGCTGAGCTCGGCACTAATGAAATTGACAGTACAATTGCAAAGAAGTAACAAAGTATTCTCATTTCGTGTGCTCTTATTACTTTGCAAAAGTGGGCGAATTGACAGAGTTTAAGAAGAGGAGGAGGAGGAGGAGGTTGAAGCCGGCGAGTTTAGGAGAACTATAAATATGATTAATATTTGTAGAAAAGTCATTTTGTGAAGGCGTGTTGAAATTGCCGCTTTGAATGTGTTGAATAAACTTGTGGAAGTTTCGTAGCGAAGGAGAATGAGACGGCGTAGGAATCCTATTGTTGTTTGTTTGTTCTTCTGGAATAATGCGGACATTTATGTGATGACTAACATTTGCTGGTTTATCTCAAGACTTTTTGATGCTTTTGCGTTTGTTTTTCTGAAAGAAATAGAAATCAGAAAGACCCACCTCGTCAAAGCCGGAAACTCCATGAAACGTCGTCGTTTCTTTGACGTGGTAGTATGAATGGAATAATGGTATCGTCTTTTTTATGATCTTTGCTCCATGTAAATTCTGATACATGGATCGTTCAATTCTCACCAAATATCAAATAAGTTGTGAAGTGTAAGATGTAAATCGTTAAATATAGGATGGTTGCAGTCCATATTCATCTGGAATAATAGGGTCTTCAATTATCAATAGTAGTTGCAAGTTGGAACCATGAAACTATTTATGGAAATATTTTAAAGTCAACCATTAATTTTATACACATCTTAGATTATATATTTTGCACCAACCATAACCTTTGAATTACGGTTGAATTAATCAAAGTTCAATTTCGATATAACTTATAATGGTCTTTCATATATATGCCAATTGTTAACGAATTGTTTAACAGGCCGGTTAGCCCTAATTTATTCTGCACACATATGACTTTCATTGTTTTTTTTTTTGGCATTTAATTACCATGTTCGGTGGAGCTTATGAGCAAGGTTACAAACTCCATCCCCATACCTAAATAAGGTGTGGGGTGTTTTGTGTTGTGTTGTACAGAAATCAATCCAAAGACAGTGCGTACACAATAGATTGACCAAACTAATAACAAATCCAAGGCATAACAATTGTAGAGAACTAAATCAAAGCGGTAAAGAACACAAAAGGTTTACTTGGTTCAGCGAAAACTTACATCGACGGACAGCATAGATCGAGTATTCACTATGTCGAAGAAGATTATAAGTGAGAAACTCACCGATTACAAGGATTGATGCTCTATGTTTTTTTCCTCGTTCCAAATCTGCATCTAATGTTTCAACTATACACAAAAAGTACAAAGCAATGTTATATAGCTAAGAGGCATTAAGACATTTGGTCACATATTCAATTCATGAAAATAACATATCCACACATTTATCCCCAATCTTACCCGCTGTGAAAGCTTTGTGCATGGAAATTGTTTACCTTTATATTACATTACTTTCAAATTCACCGACACAAAAATAAAACTGTTGGGAGATAAAGGTGGTAGGAATTAAGAAACACTCATTAAGAGGATAGTATAAATATATTTACAGCAGGAATATCTGAAGTTGGTTACACGGGAACAACAAATAACATATTTTTGAATTGTTTGGGACAGATGCTTAAAGGAGATTGGTAATAACTTATCACAAGCTTAACTGGCAATATGCAATGTGCGTGGGAAAACCATAACAAACCTGGGCGGTTCAAATTAACATATTAACATCTTACAGGCCTATCATAGCTGGGGGGTAAAGATGGGCAGTTCTCATTCATGTTGGCATACGGCTTTATGGTGTTATACTGGGGCAATTCCATCCAGTACTCGCCAAGGATCTGGCAAAACGGGAGCCGACCATCCCCATTGTTGCACCAATTTGGCAGGCGTGTTTGGTTATTCTCGAAGATCTGAAGCATGTATGCGTCACGAATCTGAGGGAAAAGGGAAAAAAAATTAAGCCATGTTATAACTGTACTACCTCAAAAGAACCCGGGGAAAAAAGTAATAATTACAAAGGTAAGAAAGAAAACACTTATAACTTACTGTAAATTCAGTTACTTGAATAGAGTTTGAAAGGAAACTGAAAATTCCAGCCTCTTTATACATCTGAAGAATAAAGGCAACACATGTTGTCGATTTTCCATCACTGTAGACCCATTCATCTTGTTCTGGAATGGATAGTAATTGATCGAAAGCTAGGCCACGCCGTTCAGTCTCCGCTAGGATTCCGTACAAGTCTAAACCCTGAAACAGCAGGTAAAGTGCAGCACAATGTTAGTGACGCAACAGATAAAAAAAATATAAGCTTGATGCAAATAAGAGAATTATAAATCAAAGAAAAATGGAGGCCACGGTAGAAAATTGAAGGTGTTACCTCAAGTTCCAAACGAACAATTTAGACATGCTTGGATCTAGATCCTTGCATAATTTCTTATGATAGCCGAATTTATATATTGGTAAGCACATATCCAAAAGCTAAGAAATTCAAAAACCTTATATTTCAAGAAACCAGGTTTCATGTTTAATGTCACCAAATAAACTCACATTAACCAAGTTTCCATTGGTAATTGTTCCTATACCTGAGTCTCATACAGCATTGTTCTCTAAAATGTGTCACTAAGCCACTTCTACATGAAAGGAGAACCAATGATAAAGACTTATAATTTTTAGCTTTTCATTTGGCAAGTATTGTTATATATGTGGTTCCCTTAAGCATTAGATCCCAAAAACAAAGCTGCAAAATCTATTATTGATTCTATTGCCCTTCTTCCTGGGACTTTTAGATTCACGTCCCCTAAAAAGGCAAAAAACAACATATTAAATAAAAGATAGCAGCATGAAAAGATTTTGGCTCCAATGACAGTTTTGGATGTCAAATCAAAGTAAGAGACTGCAAACTCAAAATTATATCAAATGCAGACCAATTTGTATCCCACAAGCATGGAAAGAGCAATGAAGAAAAGTGTATGAACACATACCTCAGTTCCCAACCGTTTATTTAGCGCTTCGTTCCACATATTTGCAGCATAAGCTGGCTGCACTCTACTCCACATAGACATGACAGAAATAACCTGAAATCAGAATTGACCAGCTCAATCACATATTTGCGAAGTGCCAACATCATATCGAGAATATATTAGGAAGCAGAAAGCAGATATATGGAATTACATAAACTATTCAAGCCAAGACATTCATCACATTTGAGCATATCCTTTATACAGACACTTAGCATATCGTTCATGCAGACGCTTAAGCATATCATTCATGCAATGAGCATACATCATGGTAAAGCAGAAAGACTTAATCCCCAACCTGTTTGCCAAGTATCATGCTCTAGGAAAACAAAAAGACATGCCAACATAAGTTGTATGCATAGTAAACAATGTCCCAAAAAAGTTATTAAATCTGCTGTCTATAAAAGGTGTGACACAATTAAGCAATTGGTAATTTAGATTTTAATAAAAAATAATGGTCACAACGATGAATACCAAGTGAGCATCAAGAGGTGGTGGATAGTTGTCAGCAATCGTGTCAATCCAACTAAATATCATGTTGTGATAACCATATGGTTTGCCTGACATGCTTTGAGCATATTCCCATGCCGCAGTGTTGTTGAACTTTGCACGCAGATCAGGATGAAGAGGAAGCAAGGCTATTTGCGGATTGGAACTATCTTTCAAAGCGAAATTCCACCATTCATCCCAAGGAATCACGACTATAATTTCTTCACCCTGTAATATAGTAAATAGTGTAAAGACAATTCCATCCCAGGGAACCATTCGAATTAAACACATACAGATGTAAAGTAATATTTTCAGCTTAATTTCTTCACTACCTATTTCCAGACTTTCAGTTTTCAGTACGCTTATTATATTTAAATTTTATTATGTTGTACGTTACACACCCTTTCATTCTCATGTCCTGATTCACCAACCCAAAGATTACCGATCTCGTCCTTTAAGCAAACTGCTGTATGACCAGCAAATGCCCCTGTCACCCACTTTTCCAATGTCTCAAATCCACCCCACCGACCACGAATCTTTGATACCGCCAAAAAGTCCCCAGAATGCACATCTTCAGGATTAATAGTTGCAAGCCAAGGCTTAGGACGCTTTTCAAATGTCGCACCCATGTGTTTCTCCAAGAAACCAAGGTTAGCATTCTGACCCCAGACAGTATTAGAAAATAGTGGCAACACATCTATTAAAGAAAACAAGGTCCCCATCATTCCAGATGGCATGAGGAACACAGAGATACCATGCTGCTTCACCTGCTCAATAGTGAGGGAGAATGTCATTTGATGCAACAAAGGCGTTAACTTTTGTTAGACATGCAAATAGCTGAAGCATACATATTCTAACTCTGCAGGTTCCTCCCAAGAATCAAACTCCAATGTATGCTCTCGAGCAGAGAAGTAGTAATCCCAAGTAATCCTATATGGTGTAGCAAAAACATAGAGATCCATACAGGTCCAGCTGTGTGCTTCGGATGTCTGAAAAGAAGAAAATTGATCTATTGAAAAATAAAATATCGTGGAACAAAAGTCCAGCAAAGGAAACTAGTAAAACTAAAACAGTTTTTTTTCCCAAGGCACTACCAACAATCCGCCAAATATCTTTTTTTCTTCTACCCAACAAACTGAAAAATATAAAATTAAAAACAATAACAAAACATGCATGTCTTTCAACCATTTCTTTTCTACTCGTTTTGCTTGATAGAGGTTCAACTTTAGCAACAAATATCGACAGTGGCAATTTGAACTGATTTACCTAGTTTCATTCAATAAAAAACCTTTATTTGTGAAGCAACTGCGCCATAACTTATTTATTGAGCATGGCCTTTAAAGGAGAAGAAATCATAATTCTGGTAATCATTAGATTTCCAATTTCAGAAAGAACTTTGCATTCCAAGCATGCAGGGGCACACCATGACACCTCATCCATATAATTCTTTCAGAACTTTTGCCAGTTTCTGTCAACGGTTTGATTAGTTCAAACCACCTCTCTACCCAAATTCCTCTTCCCATTCAGTGTTTCCGGCACTGCTTCTCTATTTTCTAAGTTAAAGAGCGTCCTTCCCCTCCCATGGGTAATGTCTTGCACAAAAAAGCTAATGTAGTTGAGGAGAAAAACAAGTCTTACGGTTCATATATGACTGTCAGAGGCTCAGAGCGCTTGGAACCGATTTACTAAGTCGCATTTAAACAAACACCTACATAGCTACTAATTCCTAACTTGTATTATATAATATATACATACAATACAAACAAATCTTATAGTTCTTAGATAACTGTCACCAGCATAATCTGAAGGACAAAGTAATTCAAAAGCAAAGATACAAAAGGCACAATTGACAAATGAAAACCATAATTACACCAACAATGGCTCAAAACCCACAATTTCGATGAGTAGGGGATAGCGCAAACCTTGAGATAGAGAACGCCGCCGCCCAAGCCCGTATCATCTCGATCACCTTCGGTAAACTCAAGACGTGCCTCGTTTCCATAGAAGCAAGCTCCTTTCCACTCGATTGATTCATTATTTGGGGTCACCGATCCCACGAAATACGGCAACAAATCGACCGCACTGTGAAAATTGTTCAAAACTGGCCACGAAATCTGACGCGGCAGGACTGGAAGCACATCTTTAACTGTAAAAGGGACTTTGAACGCCTGCCCAAAATCAAAACCAAAGCCTATGAAGCAAAACAGGACAAGTAAGCAACGAGAGTGAAAGGAGAGAGACATCGGCGATTGAGTAGGGCCTCTGCCGGTGCAACCCTGAAAGAGGAGAAACTCTTAGGAATCGAAAGTATCAGAGTTGATGATCCATGTGGATTTTGGGATGGATTGAGAGAAGGATTTGGGGAATTTGGGTTGGTGATTCTGATAGTTTTAGGTTTAATCAATTCAATTGAGTCTGCTTGTTTTGTTAGTTGAGGACGAGAAGGATACGTTATTTTTCTCCCACGTCAACGTGGAGAGGTGCATACGTGGCCCATCGTCCTTATTCTCTGTCCTTTGAATATTCAACTGAAAACCTTCACTAGAAGAATGAGTATTTTCTTTTTCTTTTTTACATAAAAAATAAAAGATAATGCATCTATTTTTTTTGGCCAATTAAATTTAAAAATAACGTTAATGTGCGAAGGGCAAAGTGTTTTTTTTCCCCCTTAAAAATATCATCATTCAAAATAAAAACTAATTACGGGGGAACGATGAATGAGGGACACGTGTCAGACCTCCATTGGATAGGCATGTGAGGAATTATTATGCATATGACAATGGTGTGGTAGGGGACGCACACTGTCCAGCTCGTATCATGATGGTCGTGACTTCAGGGAGTAATTAGTCGTGAATTAAGGGATGTGGCATAATCATCTCATAAGTTTAGCCTAACAACAGGAAAGATACATTTAATTCTCCCACTATAAAAAGAAGAGACACCCCCGAGTTAATTTATGAAGCACTACTTGTGATTATTATACTAGTAATAATCTTGAGACTTACTTGAGTGTCTGTGACTCCGACACTCAAACAACGATTGTCAAACTCACTGACCAAAATAGGCTTTAACCGAATAGCTTAGGATTGTACCGTGGAGTGTTCGGCCAAGATGGTATAATTTTTGTCTACTATATTTTGGCGACCATAGTGAGAAGAGATATATTTACATGACGAGTCAAGTTGAAATTTCTACATGGCAAACATAAGATCAGAAGTCGGACTGGAAGCAAGAGGATAATGGCAGACATTCATACACCAAAAGTGAGTATGAGAGGCGAATCCTAAAGAGGGATCTGCACAAGGACGAGGAGCGTTGAAGGGAGCGACACTCCTATCATGCTGGAAGCAAGCCCCATGAGACAAGACAACAAGATGAAAAACCAAACTAGAATGACAACAAGCCTGATGCAATGTGGGTTGACCTCATCTATGGGGCTCAGCAAAGATTTATGAAAAGGCTCTTGATGAAATGACTAGCTCTCTATTTATGTGAAAAGTTCCGAGAAGGCTGGTCATACCCACATTTTGTTGTAAATCCACACCCTCATACACACCAACAATATGGGTTGTCTAGTTCCAGTGGATACATCGGGCCCGCACGCCTTTGTTTCTTCTTAGGCCCAAGCAGGTGGGCTAGGCCCAACCCACTCAAGCCTAGGAAAAGGCTTTGTTGGTGGTAAGAGGTGGGCTTAACCTTATAAACAAGGCATGAGTGCCCACATCTTTAGATGTGGGACTTTTTACACTCCCCCGCACTTGTGGGCTGGGTTATGCCAGACCCAACAAGTGGAGTAGAGGTCATGTCCAACAGGAACGAATTCCTCTGATACCATGTTGTAAATCCACACCCCCGCTTTTGGTTGTCCGGTTCCAGTGGATACATCGAGCCCGCACGACTTTGTTTTTCCTTAGGCCCAAGCAGGTGGGCTAGACCCAACCCACTCAAGCCTAGGAAAAGGCATTGTTGGTGGTAAGAGGTGGGCTTAGCCTTATAAATAAGGCATGAGTGCCCACATCTTTAGATGTGAGACTTTTTACACATTTGAACAGTTCAACAGCGGCACTAACGTTGTCGCCCATTTAGACCAGTTCATTTGAAAAATGATCTCACCAACTTTGGGGATTATGGCTAGCCAATGATGTAGACAAGGTGACAAGGGGATAGGGACGGCAAGTATCCCGAGATCAGATGATGTGGATATAGCATCTTGTCATGCGCGTAATACGAACGGTAAAAGTAGAGTGGATGGCTGTCAGCCTGTCATACTTGAGATTGGCTTTGGGCTTGCTTTCGTATAGTCCATGGGCGATCATAGTGGACTTACGCAAAGAATGGGCTGTGGGCTTCATCAATCAAAAGAATTGACCGGGCTTTGATTCATGCAGAAGAAAATGGGCCTGAACCATGTTTTCGTCACTACAAATTACATTATTCTGGACTGTATCTATCTTTGTTGGATGACCAAACCATGATTGAGAAAGCTCAACACTCTGCACAACAAAAGCACTCTGAATCCCCTACAAATTGGGTAATTGTTTGACTAGCGTTTCGTTTTTTTAATGGTTTGACTTAGATCTCTTGTTTTCTCAGTGGCTTTGGGTCGGGAGCCGTCTTCTTTTCTCAGTGGTTTGACTCAGTATGTAAACCTCTATCCAACAAGATCCATTGTCGATACATTTTATCAGGTCGATCTTAATTACATTGTTTTTGAAAACAATGTAATAAAAATATGGATAACTTAAAAACAATGTAATAAAAATATTGAATACTAAAAAAATGAAATTACAATAGTTTTCAAAAGCACATTGAAATTAGGCCTTAAAAGATGAAATTTAGATTAAATTCACTTTCCAAAGAAGCATAAATCCTTGTTCATATATTCATAATGAAAACAATGTAATTACATGTGTATCATTAGAAATTTCATTGTTTATTTTAAAAACATTGAAATTTGAAGTTTAACATATGTATTATTGACAAATAACTAAAATTGATCAATTGTATTACATAATACATTATGTCATGTATTATTTTGTAGTAATTACATTGTTTCTAAAAGCAATGTAATGACTATATGGAAACACTGAAAAATAATGTAATAACGATTCGAACACTGAAAAAACAATTTGCTAATAATCTGCAATATTCAAAAAATAATGTAATAACGGGTTTACTAGTGTCATTTGTGTTTTTTGATTTATATGCCCTAAACATGATGATTGAGACTAATTGGGAACTAAGGGACTGATTGTGGGGTTTTGCAAAGCATGGATTAGCCAATAATTTCACATATATTACGCATAATTTTTTTTTAATGAATTTAACAATCTGCAAAACCTAAACTTAAATTCAAGACTCGAGTGGACATGAAAGAAGGATTTTATGAGAAATTGGAGTCTGAAATTCAAGGTCTAAGAAACACTTACTATGTTGGGGGGCTTGTGGCATTTGAGCTTTCAGAGAGAAATTCGTCTTATGCGATGTCTCTAGTTTGAAAGCACTTTGCAAGTAATGGTTTCTTTCCAGTAAGAAAAACCGGGTCAAAAAGGGGTTGTCTACTTCGGATAATTGTTATGGCCGGCGAAGGGTTGGGCTAGGTGCTTCTCACCTCAGGGAGTCCAACACTGGTGACGGCGTGCAAAGAAGAAGCCGGAGGTGGCGGGATCGGCAGTTCGAAGTAGAGGAGGATCGCAGCTGTGTAGGCTTTTTCCAGCGAAAACCTTGGCCATTGCTGTCGGTGGAGGACTGGGGTAGCTGCCCTATGGCTTGGCGCTTGTTTTGGCACCAGCGGTGGCGCGAACAGTGGCCGGACGGCGAAGAGGCCATAGTTGGCCGTGAGGTAGGGAGAAGGGAGAAGGGAGAAGAGATAAGGAAGAGAGGGAAATAATGAAAAAGAAAAAGATTTTTTTTTTAATTAATGCCAGGTTGTCATGTTTAGTCAGCTTTGTCAGATAGACTGGTATATTACTGGGATAAAATTTGTTGGGATACAAATCATTTTCGCTTGGAATTTATTTGATTTAATTTAATCTTTATTATAATTTGACGTGACAATAATAGAGTTAGTTTGGGTCCTGATGTGGCAGCAACAAAAGCATTTCTTTATTCAGTAATCATATTATGTATATGATTTTCATGTATCCAAAATGTTCATATCAAATAAAATGCACGGTTCTACAAAAAAATTAATCAACCAAGACATGTTTATTTGATTTAAATTCTTTTTTAAATAATTTTTTATTTCAATCAATACATACAAATATTTTAATAATGTTTGTAAACTTTGAAAGATTTACAAAATGAATTTATTTATTTCGAAAATCACTACCGACCCGATTCCAAAATCAATGCATGCCTAACTACGTGCACAAAGGAGTTTTAGAAAGAGTGAACGGTTACGACTCAACAAATAGCATGTAAGAATCGAAAAACAAAATAAATAACGAGTACTAGGCAAATAGAGAGATAATTTCACAGAAATTTCAAAATATGGTCTCACTTATCAAATTGGGCCTAAATATCTCAAATGGGCTAAACACTTATAAGAGGATATAAAAGTCCAAAAATGGGTCGAACACTTTTCAATTGGGCTTAAGTTGTTCTCACTGGTCAAGTACCCAAAGTGGGTCAACACCATCAATCGGGGCACTGAGTCCCATCCATGACTCGATCACTGTCTAGCCACTGACGACGGCTAATGGCGCCTCCGCTTCCATGGGTAGACTCGCCTCAGGATTCCGGTCACCAGGGTGGTGACCTGAGGTCCCGACGTTACATCCATGCGTCCAGGTCAACATATTTAACAAAGCATACTCGTGCGGTACTCAAATTGTTGATTGATAATTACAAGCGTTGGCACAAAAAATCAAGAGTTATTGGGATGAGTATTTTTTGAGAAAGGTAAAGCTATGTGAATCCGATTTATCCACAGAAATCGAACAATATTATTGATGTATATGGGTTGATAGAAAAAACCAAAAGTGTTGGGGACTATTGTAAAAATGGGACCTTTAATTTTATTTTATTTTTCCAAATATTGAGTGTTACTTAAATAAGTGTGGGCTATTATATAACACTAATAGTTTTTCAAAAATATGGAGTTTTAGGGGTTCGAGGGTCCTGAATAGCCGCCCATGTCAATCGCCCCCAAGAATGCTCCTAGGGACCATGACAAGAGATGCATTGGATTGGTCTCCTACGATCTTTTCGATAGGAAAAACAGTATCAAAGGGTTTCCAAAAACTAAAAAATAAAGTAGTTGTCTTTGGAGTGTTCACCACTTTTTTCTTTTGTTTTTTTTTTCTTTTTTTTTTTAAGGAAACCGGAAAATTTATTTCATAAGGAGGAGAAGAATAGCCCTTCTCCGGTGGCTCACAATGGGGGGACTAAACCTAACCCATGGACAAAAAGAACAAGAGAACAAGCACCAAGGAGGAAATGAACAAACCATAACAATAACAAACCAAAAGGGTAGACAAAAGCCTAAAAATAGAACATTAGCAGTTAATCTGTCTCATGACAGGGACCCCCATCGAGTCAATGTATATCATACCTTTAACTTGAGCTGGAAGGTCGTTGTATCTGTAGAAGTAGCTAGATTGCTTACCTTGGGAAGCCTTTGTGGCTAGAAAATCTGCACAACCATTGATTTCCCTGAAGATGTGCTTAAACTGGATATCCATAGATCCATAACTTTCTTCAATCTGTCTTTTAATATAAATAACTTTCCAAGGACAATGATAGTTAGATGACAGAATGTTAATAGCAACCAAAGAGTCAGATTCAACCTGGATATGATTAAATCCTAGGGATTTAGCAAGGCAGATGCCATCATGAATAGCCTTCATTTCGGTCCAAGTAATAGAGTAAGCACCATAATAATTAGATAAACCAGCCACAAATTGACCATTGTGATCTCTCAACAAGCACCCCCCACCAGCATCACCATTATGACCAAGCACACTACCATCACAGTTTATTTTCACATAAGAATGAGGAGGAGGGTTCCAATATAAAACAGTCATCCTGCCTTTCTTTTGAGCCTTCACAGGTAAATTGAAAAGAGTATTTAAGAAAGTGTCTTTGCAAATGTCCCGGTGAGTTTTGCAAGAGCTTTGAAAAATCAATCTAATTTGATCAATGACACAATTAGTGATCTCATGACTTTTTAGACCAAAGTCTTCGAATCTAGACTTGTTCCTGGCTTTCCAAAGCTGCCAGCAAACACATACAGGAATTAAACAAGCCAAAGAACCTAAGATTGAGTTTTTTCTTTTAAATTTCCACCAATCAGCCAAAATGATATGAATAGGATCACTTCTAAAGGACATGCCAACCAGATTATAAAAGAAGGACCACACAACAACTGCAATAGGATTTTCCACAAAAATATGAAATAGAGATTCAGTTTGGGGATGGTCTTTACAACATTGACATTTAGAAACCAACTGAATACCTATTTTGAGTAAGGCTTCATCCATAGGCAAAGAGTTTTGAATCAATCTCCACATGAAGAAAGAAATTTTTAAAGGGATTAATTCATTCCAGAGAGAAACAAATAATGCAGAATAAGCATCATGAATTCTCATGGAGTCATAGGCAGACTTAACAGAGAACAAACCATTGTCATTAGGAGACCAAACCATCAAATCATTCCTATTTGAAATCTGAAAGTTATATCTACCTATCTTGAACTATATGATCAGGAATGAGGATATTTAATTTATCAAAGTCCCAATTGTCATTCACAATGAAACTATTCAACTTAGAGGGCCAACTAGGATCAATCTCAATCCTATTAGAAATAGGGCCATCCCCTAGCCAGTTATCTCTCCATAGGTTAATGTTACCTTTCCCAATTATGAATTTCATATTGTTTTCCATAAAATTTCTAACCCTACAAATTCTTTTCCAAGTGAAGGAGCCTAAGGGAGAAACTATGGAGGGGTGAACATTCCTGCAGAATTTTTGACTCATAAAGAGAGCCCACATGGATTTCAAATTCCTGAATTTCCACCATAACTTACAATTTAGAGCTTGCACCATAACATCAAAGCTTCTTATACCTAAACCACCCTCAGCATAAGGCCTGGTGATTTTCCTCCAAGCAACCTAATGATGTTTTTTGCCAAATTCAGAATTTCCCCAAAGAAAATTAGCACATATAGAGTTCAAATGATTAATGACTTTTTTAGGGGGATCAAGAACAGAGAACAAGTAGGTAGGGAAGGAAGACAAGACATGCTTTAGCAAAATTAGTTTTCCTCCTGAAGAGAGCATAGCGGTACTCTAATTCACAATATGAGATTTAAATTTTTCAACTAAATTGTCATACATGACAATTCTTTTCCTATCACAGGACAAAGGGCACCCTAAATACACTATAGGCAACTCTTTTCTTTTAAAACCAGAGATGTGGAGAAGGGTGTTAATCCTAGACAGGTGCATCTTTTTAGGAAAGATTATGCAACTTTTTTCTTTGTTGATCTGTTGGCCAGAACATTTTTCATATAAAGAAAGGACTTTCATAAGACCTTCAATGGCCTTTTTAGAACCATTAGAAAACAAGAGCAAGTCATCCGCATAAGACAAGTGAGAAATAGCATTAATTTCTCTTCCAGAGTAATAAGAAAAAGCAGGATTGGCAGCATGGAAGGTTTCCAGGGCTCTTGAAAGAGACTCAGCCATGAGAATGAATAGAGCAGGAGATAGAGGGTCTCCTTGTCTTAGGCCTTTCTCTGATTTAAAAAAACCAGTGGGTTTGCCATTAAACAAGATAGAAAACCAGTTATTGGAAATAAGATTCCAAACTAAATCAATCCAACATTCACTAAAACCTAATTTTCTAAGAATTTGAATAAGAAAAAACCAGGAAACTTTGTCAAAGGCTTTAGCCATATCCAACTTGATGACTATATTATTACCTCTAACTCTCTTGTTCAAATTGGAAATAAGTTCTTGGGCAAGTAATATGTTGTCAGAAATATCTCTATCTTTCACAAATGCACATTGGTTAGGAGAAATAATTTTAGGCAGAATGTTACCTAATCTCTTAGCCATAATTTTGGAAAAAATTTTGTTTAAAAAACTACATAGACTTATAGGTCTAAGCTCAGTTATTTTAGTAGGATGAGGCACTTTAGGGATCAATACAATTAATGTGCTAGTACAAGCCTTTGGCAGGCTATGACCCACCCAGAAAGCCCTACAGGAATCCACAATGTCATGCCCTATGATATCCCAACAAGATTGAAAGAAAAGGTCATTGAAACCATCAGGGCCAGGACTGCTATTAGCATTAAAGGAGAAAACTGCCTGCTTGACCTCTGAATGATCGGGGAGTTGGTCAAGCAAGTCATTATCGACTTGAGAAACAATCCTAGGAATGTTTTGAATAAAAAGATCAGTGATATCCTTATTTGGATGATTTTGGGGAAGAGACAGGTGGTTCTTAAAGAAGAGATTTATGGCTTTCCCTAGATCTTCACCTTGGCACCAAATACCATTATCGTCTTTCAAATTATCAATGAAAAGCTTTTGTCTTTGGGCTTTGACAGAGGCATGAAAAAATTTAGTGTTAGCATCCCCCTCTTTGCACCATTTAGTCCTAGCTTTTTGTTCCCAAAACATTTCTTCTTGTTTAAGAACACTTGAGAACTCTGCAGTTTTTTGCAATAAAGAGTTTTTTAATGCTGCAGTTGGGGTATGATCATAAGCAGATTGAATTTGATCAAGATCATTTTCTACAGAGTTTATTTTTTGGAAAATATTGCCAAAACAGTTTTTGTTCCAAACTTGAAGAGCTTTTTTCAATCTTTTTAGTTTTTCACAAACTAAGTTAATTGATCTGCCCTTAATAGGATCATCCCAACTATTTCTAACTATCTGAAGAAAATTTATGTGAGAGGTCCAGGCATTTAGAAACCTAAAGGGTTTGGGGGAGCTAGAATTAATAGGAATCATTTTGATTAAAATTGGGGAATGATCTGAGTTAGCTCTAGGAAGGTGAGAGACAAAAGTAGAGGCAAAAGAAGATTGCCAAATACCATTAGCACAGATCCTATCAATCCTAGACCAACAAGTTCCATTAGACCAAGTAAAGTTAGATCCTGAGTAGCCCAAGTCAAAGAGATTAGCATGATGAAGGGCTTGAGAGAAGTCATTGACAGCCCCTCTATTAATACCAGTAAGACCTCTTTTCTCAGAGGGAGAGAGAACCACATTAAAATCCCCTCCCACACACCAAGGCATATCTAGAGAAGAGAGATTTTGGAGCTCAGACCAGAGAGGGATTCCGTCTTTCCTTTTGCATTTAGCATACACTGCAGAAATAAGGCAAGGACCTTGACCTAAATTAGCCTCTAAAGTTAGAATCTGATCATGGTCATAGGCTCTCTTTAAAGGGAGGGTCTCATTCCAAAACATCCAAATTTTACCAGAGGAGTTACTAGCAAAGGAATTCAATCTAATCTTTTTGGCTAAACTTTGAATTTGATCCACAGGGATAAAAGGCTCAAGAATAGCTAAAATTTGGATGTTATGAGTTTTTCATAAAAATTTTAACCTACTAATAGAAGCGGAGTTGCCAACTCCCCTAATGTTCCAAATTAAGCAATTAAACATCATCATTAAAAGTGGTTTTTTGAGCTTGCTTAAGCTCTCTGGTTTGAGATTTTTTTGAAGAGCCATTCTTTTTATGGTTCTGTTTTGGGGGGAGATTTCTTTTTGTTATGAGAGTTAGCTACTTTTCCTTGAGTAGTAGGCTCTTCAAAAAGAACTACAGCCAAATCTATCCCTTTTCTAGTTTTCTTTTTTTCAGACTTACTATAATGTTTATAAAATTGTTTAGACATGTCTGAAAAACACTCTGCATTATTAAGTTTATCCTGAATAACTTGACTCCTATGGACAGCTATAGAAGAATCATCACAGATTCTAAGAGGAATCATGCAATGGGGGGTTTGAGAACCATTAAGAGAAGCTAAATCATTGTATGTCATCTGATTAAGGTCATTAGCTGAAGAAGTTCTTCTTAAGGATTGACTAGTGGATGTGAATTGACGACTGTAAGATTCAATCAAAGCAATATTCTCAGCTCCCTTAATTTGCTCAGTTTGAGTGTCCAAGATTTCAAGGTTTTGATCAGAATGGGTCTGATCAGAAAATTCAGCTTGATTTATATCTTTGGGCCCATGGACAACATCCGCATTTTTTGAGATAGTTGGGTCGTTATCTACAAGATCAACAACTTGATCTAGATCATTTAGAATTGAGAATCTATTATTTATTCTAGGAGGGCTGTCAGGCTCACTGTCATTAAAAATGTCAGGCTGATTTTGGTTGGCATTAGAGCATTCAGGGACATCTAGAGCGTTCTGAATTTTTTTAAAGATTTCTTTTAGAGGAGCCTGTGTTACAGAAGCTGGAAGATTGGGCTTATCCCCTTGCTTTTTGACCCCTACAACCTTCCATTCAGTGGAAGGTTTTTTGGTCTCTAAAGTGGGGGGATTAACAACAGCACTATTGTTGTTCTTGGGTTGGGGAAGACTAAGTTTTTTTGGACCACAGTTAGACTCAATATGACCAACCGAAAAGCATTTGGAGCAGTATTTTGGGATGTTTTCATATTCTACTGCTTGCCAATAGTCCTCACCTTTGTTCCCTAATTTGATCCTAATTCTTTCTGGAAAATCACCTAGTAAGTCCATGGCTACACTGATCTTAGCCATGTTAGGGCGAGAGAGAGAGGCAGTGGCTGCATCGATCCTTAGAGGATCACCGAGGCCTTTCACAATATAAAATAATGAAGAATCATTGAAGAATAAGGGGGGCAAACCTGGAAGAGTTACCCAGACAGGCACAATGGATGATTCCTTGTCAGGTTTGAAGTTGTAAGTCCACTTCGAGGTTTTCATCATCTGGCGCCCAATGTACCAGCTATCTTTTGCCCACATTCGATGAAAATCCTCGTCATTGTTCAGTTGAATCAATATGTGCTTACGATCCAAGACCCCCAATTTGCAATCAGCTTTGAGGTTAAGGGTTAGGAATTGTTTTCTTAACCACTCAATCGGCGGTCGCTGGTGAGCAAACTTACCAATGAGGGTGCGGTTGAAAGGTAAGGAAAGAGATTCAAGTTCCTCGTCAGTAAATTCAACGGCTGGTTCGCCGAGAAATTTCAAGGAAGGTTTGGATTGAAAGGAGATAGGTTTGGGCTGGGAGAGGAGAGGGTCTTTCATTAGAGAAGCATATGATTTGGAAGGATCAGGGGGCTTCTCTTCTAGTGGCAGAACACGGCCAACGATGACCGGCACGGCCATTGGAATGGAGATACAGTCGGAAACGGCTATAAATTTAAGAAAGCTTTTTATCGGAGCTAGTAGTTGTTTGATTAAAATGAAAAAAGGTTAAGTGTTCACCACTCATCTCTGTCTCCGGTTAATATTACATATGAGAATGTAAATTCATCTTTTTGTATGTATTTGTAATAGATGATACTGTTATTGTTTACTCTTCTAGGATTGTATTTTCATATTTGTCATTTCATTAGAAAATATTCTATCCAAAAATATATATATACACATATGTATATGTACAACACACGCATTGAACATTTCAGCTGAGATCGAGCTCTTCGTTTGTCGAGAAATGGCAAGAAGATTGTCAATTGGTAAGACCATTATTTGCCTTCTTGCAATCATTGTCATATCACTAGTGCTTGATACAAAAGCACGAATGCACAGACGATATCAGTTCTTCAAGATCGCTGTCAAATGGCCAACATCATATTGTAATACTGGCCATTTTTCTTGTCAAGGACCAATTGTAGTAAATTTCACAATCCATGGTCTCTTTCCAATGTATTTTCCTAATACTATTGTTCCTCCCTATGATGAAGATAGTGGATGCACTGATATCACACCCATGAATGAAGATGATATTGATGTAAGTACATACATATACATATATATATATCAGTTTTAGTTTTTGTCTCTTTCCTTTTATGCATCTTCAACTCGATCTAATTATAGATAGCTGACAATTATCTTTATGTTATTGTCCGTGTCAACAGCTCGATTACCTACGATCGATACTAGATGAAATGAATATGTATTGGCTGGATGTTGTGTACGACAATTGGGTGAGAATGAATCTAGCACTTTGGCGAAGACAATTTTGGAGACACGGCAAGTGTTTTGACTATCCTGATCATCCTTTATACCATTTCAACATTGCCTTAGATTTTATAAGGAGGGTCAATCTTCTTCAGATACTCGACGATGGTAAGTATATATAAAGTGATAATAATCTGCAAAAAGGAATTTTAAAATTCTTACAGAAACATAGACTGTTACAAATTCATATGTCCCACATCGCTTGGCCAAGCCTAGTGATATGGGTTTATTATATAAACTAGCCCCCTCTCACATTTATGAGGTTTCTTCTCATCGGTCCAAGTACTAGGGGTGTTCGCGGTCTGTTTCGATGGGTTTTTTGAGGTTTTTTGAAATGAAAATAACCAAATAAATTGTCGGTTTTTTTGTCGGTTCGATTTGATTTTTAGTGAAAAAATGTGTAACTTTGTATTATAAAAAATCGACCAATCATTTCGGTTTCAGTTTTGGTGGGTTTTTTGAACAGTCCTATCAAGTACCATTAAGTGTGATGGTCTAGGGAGGAACAAAGCCGTGAGGGCTCGAGGTATTAACGACAATTATAAACTCAAAACAAACATTATCATGGATGTGAGTAGGGTTGAGATTTTTTACTTCAACTATAGATATCCTAGAATTTTTTTTCTTGATTTTCTTAAACTACTCAATCATACATGGTTTATCTGTGTTCTTGTTTTACCTTAAAATAACAACACATCCATAATCGATTAAGGTGAAAGAATTTGATAGTAAGTGGCATTCTTAATCTTTACATGTATTTTCTCACATTAAACAGCAAGAATTACTCCTCGCAATAGAGAAGGATATCTTGCATCCTACATCGCTGGTAATATTAGCAGGGCTGGGAGAAAGAGAGTTCAAATTCGCTGTAACGAGGACGCACATAAAGTCTTGCAACTCTTTGAGGTCGTAATATGCTTCGAGCCGAATGGTGTTGCTATACCTTGCGCACATGGTTACATTGACTGCACCGAGAATGATATGATAAACTTCCCTCTTCCTTAATCAAGTGTGTATTAGATTATAATAATAGATAGTGCTTTGAACCACCGACACTTCCATAAAATGTTCTATATTTTGTAAGTTATATATGAAACAGTGTTGTCATATATTATGTGGGAATAACGTCTACGTATATTTTGTTTGTCACCGATTTTGTTCACTGTGGGAGCCTTGTGCATGTGTATGTGTTGTCTAAAAAAAAAACTTATTGTGATACCTTAATCTAACTACCAGTAATAAACTTGTCCTATAGATGAACGTTAAAAGTAACCTCTTATTATGTTTTTTTTTTTAACACCTCTTGTACCTGGTCTCCATTACATTGAAATATTTGTCACGTTTCCTACAAATAAATCTTGAAGTTTTTCTAGCAATTGGCGCTCCATTTGTTTCACCAAATATAATTTGATGAAGAATGTTTTTTTTTTATGTAATATATATATGTATTTTTAACAACCTGAGTGATAATTTAGTGGTGAATCTCTCTGAGATCAAACCGTATACACTCGGAAGGTCTTGAATTCAATTCCTACGTACTAGGAGTAATACCCTTATGACAACGCAATGAACTTTGGTCCAACTTACCATATCGGATATTCAAAAGATAAACATGCATGGTATCGTTCTATGTTAAAGTAAATATAATTCATTTGTTTATAATTAAAAACTTTCTTGTTGGGAAAATGTTAGATAGCTAAGACAAAAATAGTTTGCCTACGCATTTATTACAATTATTTGGAGTTAAAATGAATGGGAAAAAAAAATTGTATTTATTAGATGTTAATCGAACGGTCTACAATGATTCTTTAAAAAGCTAAAAGGTGTAGGTTCTTAAAGCCTTAAACTTAAAGGGGTGAATAAGGCCCAATCCATTAAAACACAACCAAACAAGAGAATGAGCTTTTGATTCACTTCAGCCAAACCTAACATCAACGTCCACAACCGTGTGCAGAACCATTATATGTACTATCCATATTTCATAGTCGTTAGGTACCGCTTGATTGCCACTCATGCAAATACGTAAAAGAAAGATTACTTGCACCGTGCGGACATAAATTTAAAATCCATAAAACTTTAATTTATACAAGAATTTTTCTATATGCACTTAAAGTCTTACAATGTGAATCTATGTTTTCAAAACCAACACACGACATACTTGCCTTGCTCAATATCTCTATTTTTATGAAGGAATATTTAGTGAACACTTAAAGAACCTTCTTTTATGAAAAAAAAAAATCTTTCTATTGTTGGGTTCAAAATTAAAATTCGATAGCGTTACGTATATTTAATAAATTCAGCCATAATAAGCTATAATATGTAATTAAACAACGTAATAATAAAAATCAATGTAATTAGCTAACGTAATAATACAATTTAATGTAATTAGATAACTTAATACTGTTATAAAAAAATTGTTAGGGAGACGAAGAGTTTTGGCTAAAAATTTGCTCATTACATTACTTTGACTGGGTCAACATTGGCCTCATCTTTTACGTAATTGGTCGAATGATAGCCTGACTATATACATATATATCCGAGAATAGTGGCTTCATGTCTCCATGAGTGCGTAATATCTTCACATTCCCCTCTCAAAAAAAACTTATTTAATTACGTGATCAATATGTTTATTCTTTTCCACATTCATCTGCGAAATCTATACACATACAATGACGTGAAAACCAAGCAACAAAAACAAAAAAGGGTAATACCTGCACATGATCGAAATTAATTAATTGATGTGTTGTTCTCAAAGAAAGCAATTCAGAGTTGGCAAACATGCAAGCCAATGTCGGAAGTTGTTAATTGTGTTAATACCTGTATTCACACCAATATAGTGTAAATCACCGATATAATTTATAAATAAAAATTCAATCTCTCAATCAAGATAACCTTTTTAAGGACAAAAATTGTACGAATCTTAGGACAAGCTTGAATAATATCTCTTCGAATTGTTTGAGTTGAATTTATGTGCTACTCTCACAAAGAAATTTGGGATAATAAAAAAAAATTAATCTCTATTTAATCCGAACTTCTCTTTTACATGGATTTTTTTTTTAGAATCGAACTTGGATCAGTTTCCTAAATCAATGCTCTCCTTGTTGATTTTCTCTTCTATACGTGGGAAATTAGTAAGATCATAATATATATGTATTGTAATCACCAAAATATATCTTTAAGTAATCAATAATAATATTCTTTTCCCTTTCCATTTCTTAATTGAGAAGAATTGTTTAATTTCTAACTAAACTTTGACTCCAAGCTAAGACCTAATTGAAGATCCAAATATTTACAAGATTGCTTTGATGAAGCAGCCTTCACAATCACAGGCCGTCTGATTATCTTCTGATCCTCCAATCTCTCATCAGCCCTCATTAGCGTAAGCATGCCCGCTTCTCGCCTCTGTGCGCGTCGTTTTGACCCATTGACACGAAAATCATGGTCAAACTGGTTGAAACTAATCTGAGGAGACTGATCCTCATGGAATGTAAGCAGATCAGATGAATTAGCACTATTATAACAAGAGGGATCATAGTACCATGGAGTAGTACCGGATCCATGGTATCCAAACCCTTGATTAATAATAATATTATTATTATTAGAAGGCTGAAGATAATTATAGTTGATGCTAGCCTTCCTTGCTTGAAGCTCCAACCTCTTCTTCTTCATTCTTTCCTTCTTGTGTGCATTCTGGTGACCCCCTAATGCTTGTGAGTTTGCAAACTCCTTGAAACAATACTGGCACTCGAACTTCTTGTCGTCGACAACCGCTACGACGTCGTCCTTGGAAGCCTTCTTGTTGCTGTTGTTGTTGTTGTATTCTCTTGTAGGGGAAGGAGAAATACTTGTTGATGAATTCACACTTTCATGATCTCCTTCACTAGGGTTATTAGTTGGGTAATTGAGCTCAAACCCAAATAGTTTCAGCCTCTTTTGATCAACAACAGTACTCGAGTAATCGACATCTTTGTTCATCACTATGGCACTTAAATTTAATTTGAAGCTTTTTGGGGATGTAGGTTTACAAGTATTGTGAGAGATGGTACTACCATTTTATAGTGAATTCATGATATGGGTGCATTGCATCTCAAAACAGGATTAATTTTTAATAATTTAATCTAGAATTAATATATAGCATAAAGGCAATAGAAATTAATTTAGAAAAGTCAGAGATTGGAAGGCCATCTCATGCCATTTTTGTTGATTTTTTTTCACATTTTATAGTAGATATACCTCAAACTTTCTCAATCAAAGTAGATTTCGTGTGCCTTTTTATATAAAAAAAAATGCACCCACTTGGACATTAAAATCATATATATTCCATGCTTAAAGAGAGGATAAAGGTTAATTAGTATAATATTAACTTTAATTAATTGATTGATTGATTAACAAAAGTCAAACAAAGTTGGAGATGCAATCTCCTGGAAGGAATTAAGGGTCTCTGACAAATCTCCCACTGTACGTTAAAAGCATATCTAACACTAATTATTATCTTAACATTAATTATTATCTCCCAATGTCCTAATTAATGGATGATTCATGCATTGTCCTCTACCAAACACATATATAACATATGACAGTTTTATATATATATATATATATATATATATATATATTATAAAAACATTTTATGTAGCTGTGTGGGTGACAAGTCCAATCCACTATAGTCTCCAATAATGTATATAAAAAATATGAAATTTGTAGAAAATGTGATTATTCAGCACTTGAAGAAGCTTCTTTGTAATTATCCTCTCCACCCAAAACACCTTATATATATATATATATATATATATACAAACAATGATTTTAATATGTAGCTATCTTGACCATAGATATATATATGTTTTGGAAAAGGTATTAGAATAGTATTAAAAGGAAGAGGAGTAGTTGTTAAGCTAATTAATTAAACAACGAAATATTTATTTATTAAGATTAAGTGGGTAATGATGTAAGCATATATACTAATAAGGGTCTTGTATGAGATCTGATCATATCTTCTTAGAGCAGACAAAAACCTAACATTTTTTTTATACCCCAAAAGCATATGTTTTTCAGGTGAATCAAAGTCATAATTTAAATATTAATTATATTGTATGAATTATAATCAAAAGCATTTGTGTTGGACAGTTGTTGTAAGTTGGACCCCACACTTTTTTTTTTTTTAGCTTTGAGAACATGTTGGTGATTATAACTATTATAGATTGTGTTATTATTCCATTTGTCTCATCCTAGATCATGTTTTATTGGCTTACACTTCTTCCACCAATAGCTGTTCATGTTCAATCAATATTCCCACTCCTTTTTCTGGTGTATTCAAATAACTTACACTTTTAATTTTCATAACTTTTTGATGGGTGGGAATGTGTCGTTGATTTCTTTTTTGGGTGTATAATGGGTAAATCTTTCAGGATCAGATCACGTTCACATAGTACACATGTTGAATAAGTCAATATAAATCCTAGGTACGTGATTCTCCCATCTCAAACGTACTAAGTATTTACAGGTTCTCTGAATTATGCGAGTGACTCCGACAAAATTTATTTGACATGAGAGTTGAACCCAGAACCCGTTGTTTTGACAAGGGTTTATTGTGATAACTGAGACTACTTAACTATTTAATGTTTGAGAGATCAAATCCAGTTAAGCATGCTGTCAGCAAGCTAGCATATATAGTTGGGTATTCTATGTTTGGGCACCCAGACATGTGGAATCAAATGAGAAAGAAGTTGGGATGATGTGGTGGGTACGTAGGTGGGTTTGATTGATTGACCTTCAATTCATTTATATTTCATGGACTGTCCCACCATATCAGCCACCCCAAATCTCCAATACTCATCCAGTTAATCCAAAACAAATCATAATTGTCATTCAAAAGCCTAACATGAGGATGCCAAGATTGACTCACGCAACAACAAGATGTTTGAAATAATAATTTATCATTTAATTTAGATTAAAACTACAAAAATCCATTACTTTATTGGAAGGCATATATGGGTTTTTTTTTTATATATATTTATATTATCATTAATCAACGGAAGCATATATGGGTTGAGACCAAGACCATATATCTTTGGCACAAGTACTAAATAAAATATATATTGATACTTTTAATCTGTCGAAGTAAGGAACCATGGCATATATGTTCCAAATAGGAGAACAATCCAAGAAACCAAAGAACAACATTAAGATATATTGACTAATATGTGTTGAAGGACATCCAAAAATCGGCTAAGATGTGTTGAAGGACAAACTTTGTGATTAACGATCCGACTGTTACTTTTTGATGTGTTTTGTGCGAGCATGAAATATTGGGTTCATTGACATGTGTAGAGCACTTAAGTTGTCACAAAATAATTCTAGAAGTTGCTTCAATTTGATTCCAATATTGTCGTAACGAAGAAATGTGATCCAAGTAAGTTCCGTTGTGGTTCCTGCCACGAAGCTAAATTCTGCTTCGTAGCTTGATATAGAGATGATAGGTTGATTCTTGGATGTCCATGAGATGCAATTAACACCCAAAAATATACATGATCCGGATGTGCTTCTTTTTGTTTCTTGACATCCTTCCCAATCTGCATCCCCTATATTAGTTGGATTCCGTTCAGGCTTGGGCCTATGTCTATAAGGGCCAGTAGTAGGCCTAGGCATTTCCAATTGCGTTGTGGAGAGTGGAGACACTTGTAATATTCTAAAGGCACGTTTAGTTGTTAAGTGTAAATAGGAAATAGAGATTTGTGATTAAAAGAAATATGGGAATGAGTACATCAGAGAATCAGAGTGGCAATGTTATTGTACTATTACTAATATACATTTATTTTTTAGGGTTTAGGGTGTAATTTTTTTTAATCGCTTGGGTGATAACTTAGTTGTGAATCTCTATGAGTCAAACCAAGTGGAATCAGAAGGTTCTGAGTTCGATTTTATGGTCATGCGCTAAGTTTTGACCTAACTTAGTCTATTATTAAGTGGGAAACTTCTGTACACGCTAGCCTAACGATACAAATTTACGCCCATATTGAATGTATAAAGGGCAAACTTCTAATGGTAACATCTTTTGTACTTACAAAAAAAAAAGTGTAACATATGCCATTAAAATGGCCAACACCATCAATCCCATTTTAAAATTCTTGTACTAGTTAATAACAAGGTTTCATTTGTGCTAGTGGTCGATTAAGCTCTCAAATATTAGCATAACAAACACTCTTAATATTACAAGAACTACTTTTAGAGGAAAAAAAAAGTACACGTCAAATTTAAATGTATCAAGAGTTCACATATAGAGGCAGATTGCAATTTATAATTGAAGAATACTATTAAAAAAAAAGCATGAGCTAGCCCAATTATTATAGGAGGCAACCCAAACAAACCCAGTTACTACAGGTCGAAGCTAATACACTGGGCTCAGGAAAAAGACCTTGTTGTGTAAGGGATGAACTTATCCTTATATACCACTAGGTTGAGACTTAGCCAACCGATGTGGTATTTATATTCTTCAACATACAAGAGAATAAAAATACTTGTATATATCTCATACAAAATCTGAAAAATCATGATATTATAAGAAGCAGACCACGACACCTAGCTAGGACCGTAAGAGCTTCATATTTGGGCTCCTCAAATAAGTCTATGGGTTGAAAATAGTAGGTGTTCAAGCGAATAATTTCACAAAATTAAGGTATAACATCACACCTTAATTTCTTTAGTATTAGACCGGCCTACTAACATAACATTACTCACCAAATACATCCCAATCCATCAAATTCAACCCTTTCTTATCAAATTAACAAGAATTGCGTGCAAAACCCATTTACAATTAAGTTTGTATGATTCAGTAGCATATATATATATATATATATATATGCACAAATAAATCCGCAAATATCTACAACCCCAACTCATGAGGAGAAGGGTTATGACCCCTGTGGAGAAATCACTGAAGATCCAGAAAGTTGCAGCCAGATTTACAGCCTATTGCGGCCCATTTGACATCTAGTCTGTCGGAATATATATAAATATATATTTTTATATATATATTCTTTGAATTCAAAAAGTTAAGCATGCAGGGGCCACAGATCCAGTAACACTGAGGAAGAGATATAAAGACGACGCTTTCAGTCAAAATTTTCTCAACAAAGTAGTAATTGCAAAGATGAGGAGGAACTAATTGTTCCATCTAAATAAGCCTCTAGCCACAATTCTTCATCAAAATAAGTATTGAAAGATCTGTAAATTACCAATATTTTCATCATATGATAGATATAGACAAACATTAAGAGAGAGAATATATATTAAGATTAAAAAAAAATACCACATCAATATACCCAGCTATATATATATATGTTTTACATGCAATAAGCTTCACAGTAATACCCCCAGCTCCCACAAAGGACAGTGTAATTATTGTGGTAAAAAATTATGGAATCTTCACAACATCCAAAAACTCATGCTACCAAACCTCTTTTTTTGTGGAGAAGAATAGATGAGCTATCAAAAAGGCACTAATCTATATGCATGTAAGGCTACAAGTCACTAATTATTAATGTAGAAGAACACCCAAAGATGAGAACATATATATATATATATATACACACACACACATACACACATAATTCTTGGTTATCATATATAAGTATCCAACACTTGAGTTAGCTAGAGGCTCAACAAGGTCCAACAATTATAAACTAAAACAGTCACTACATGTATGCACATTTAGTTAATAATATATGACTGCTATGTGTGTGTGTGTGTATATATTCGCAGAAAGAACCACGTACTATTAATCAACTTTGATCATCTAAATTGATTCTCTCCTTAAACTGTAAATTAGTAGGACTAAATATATATATACTCAGTACTCACACGTACACCAGTAGTGAAGCATTCAAACTCATCATACATATAACTCTCTTTTTTTCCTGTTAACAAATTCGATTAACATACTTCTATATATAGATATCTATAGATAGAAATATTTATGTAAGATCGCGAGATTACACACACACACGCACACACATATATACATATATCTTCTAAATCGCAATCCAAAAAATCAAACCCTAATTCCAGAGATGTACAAGCAATCCATGATTATAGATCTGGTACTTGCATTGAAATAGAAATCGAGCTATTGATATTCAAAATAGAAATATACGCACGCGTATATATTCACACATGACATGATAGTGGGACTAATCTATATATATATATAAATAACATGATTATTCAACTGCTCATGTTCTCAAGAAGAGCATTTATTGAGCATACATACATATATACAAGTGGAAATTCAGATCACCAGGGTCTCTCATTTGCTACATTAAACAACTTGCACCAAAATGGTATCACTGGCAAACAAACAAAGAAAAGCCATGTATCTCTCTCAACATTTATTTCAAGATAGAAAGACGATATAGAGAGAGAGAGAGGGAGAGAAAGAGAGAGAGAGTCATATTTCTCTAGCTTAATTATGGCAAAAAACACACATACCCACATAACAAAAGTAGCAAATCAAAGAAAATTAATCCATAAGAACAAAACCTATTTCAAACTTATATGTAGATCGTAGATATATATGCTTGATCGATCGATCTACGAATAGGAAACAAATCGGACCGTGATGCTTCGATTCCCCGACAAAGAGAAGAGAGAGGAAAGTTTCAAAAAGAAAAGAAAAAGAAACCCTTTTCATGGTGGAAGATAGGGTTTCTTCATCTTCATCTTCATCTTCATCTTCATCTTCATATTGATAACTGGAAGAACAAAACTTCTACGTCTCTCTTCTTTTTCCTTGCTGATCTACTCTTGGACTTGGAGGGTGATTTTGATGGGGTTGATAGATAGTAAAAGTAGTGGTGAAGAAGAAAGTGAGGGACTAATGATGTTGACGAGAGGAAGAAGGTAGAGGAAGAGGAAGACATGATGATGATGATGGTGTGTTGAATAGAATGAGTGGTAATAAGCCAAAGATTTGCGTGCTACTTATCTTTCTTTGGTAGCCCGGCCCTTGATGGCCATTTATTCTCTCTTTCACATGGAGACACAATTATATAATGAACCCCACCCACCAAATAGTTTTCTTTTGAAAACATTAAAAGTCTATTTGGTTTTCTCTTGCCCTATTGCCTAAAAATAAAAATAATTTAGTCCTAGGTATTTGGATATACACCCACTCTCCCAAAACAGTCAAAGACCTTGGTAAGTCATAAGATGTCAACGTGAAAGATCAAACTGGGTCCTTGGTTTGAAGGATTCATCTTTAACCAATTTAGAAATATACAAAAATCTAACTTAATTAGCTACCTACCTACCTAGGTTGCCTATTTTGTAAACTAATTTTTTCTCGGAAGGGAATTGTTGATGCAATAATTCAACAACCGAAAATGTATTGTGTGTAATTTGAGAGAATAGAATGCAAGACAAAGAGATTTACGTGGTTTGGCTTTGAGCCTAGGTCCACGGTACAGAATTACAATGTATCATTTTATTGATATCGTTGATACAGAGAAAATATAAAAGGAGAAATAAAGTTCAAAGTGTGTCCTCCTCCCTTCTCCGTTACTGACTATCTCTTTTTTATACTTGTCTTGGACAATTATGTCAATTCGTTGCAGTTGAGGAGGTTTGCAGCAGTTGACGAGGTTTAAAGCAGTTTCAGACATTTAACTGCCGATGTGGAATTGCCTTATCTTCGGCTTCATCCTTCAGCCGTTTGATCGGCCTGTTAAATGTATCGGTTTTGTATTGTCTGTTTGACCATGTCCTTTTGGACTTCATGTTTTTGGTCTTTAAACTTGATGGGTTTTGTTGACCTTGTCTCTGTGGATTTAGTGTTTAGGTCTAACCCGTTTGTATTTTGAACTGGATTGAACTTGACCCTTATAATGGGTTGATCTTGATCCCTATAGGACCAAGAAAGATATGAATATATAAACAATTAATGGATCACATAAAACCATGTGAAATGAGTGTTAAGTCATAGTTCTTCTGTGAATACTGTTGGTGTTGACCATTTCCTAGGTATATGTAGAGAGTAGTATAAACTTTGTTTACTTTTTTTAGTGATTTTGACTAACGCGCGTGGGTCATGGTCATTGGATAAGTAACAAAATCTAGCTGTTAATCACCTCCAAAGTATCCACATCCACCTCTCTCCTTCTCTATATGCATCTCTTTAAATAGGATTTCGAGCTATATATATATACACACATGTCTAAACATATTAGCAAGAGAATCTGCGAGATTCAGAGTTTTGAAAATGCCAAATCCGTGGCCTTCAAAAGACTCAAATCAATCATTAATTTTCTCTGCTAATTACGTGTTCATTTGTTTATCATTGTATTTCACTGTAATTGTGATTATCTGGGCTTACGCCTACATATCTCTCATGCAGAGATTTAGTTTGTCAGGTTCCATGCATATCATAATAAAAGCTCATAGTGTGGAAGCATTGGAATCTAATTACTAATTTCAAAGCTCCATGGATTACATTCTTTAATCATTTTTTTCATACCATCTTAATTAAAGAATTAAGACCCACTTAACATGCAAGATTGGGAGCTTTAATCTACCATCCATAACAAAATTGATCTACTAAATAAAAAGAAAGTTTTACGAATTGCGGCGTTTGAAGCAATTCCAAGTCACCCAGAAAAGATCCTATTAGGGCAAGAGATAATTAAGATAATCTAGTAACTTTTAAGTCTTTAAGTTTGACTCTTAATAAAGTTTTGATACTTGAAATGTAATAACTTTTTCATTATTCTTCTAGTGCTTCAACTCTTATATATAAAGCCCTACCCAAGACCAAGATGGTCCACAAAGGCCAATTATGAGGCACATGATCTTGATGTGCTTCACTCATTTCATAGAAAAAGAAATTAAAGGCAATGTGTAGCATAAGCAAACAGGCAAACAGCCTTCTTCTTTTCAGTTGAATGGACGTATTGTCACACTACACTAGCTAGGTACATTGGGTGCAATTATAGAGGGTAACTTTTCTTTTATTTTCTTTTTGTAATGGACACAAAAGTTAACGCATGTATATATATACAATTAAAATTGTATAAACCATTTACCCTTTCAAGAAGTTTTCTTTTTCTTTTTTGGTATAAGATTCTACTTTCAACTTTCAAGAGATTACAAACACAACGACAGGAATATAATTCAATCATCACATGAATTATATATGATGAGGTATATTCTATGGCAGTAAAAAGAAGATTATGGCATGCATGTATAGAAAGTGGAATTTGTTTGGACGCATTAATCAAGGATTAAGTAGCCGTATCATCATCATCATCATCTTATTCTTCTTCTTCTTTTATCAGATCATCTTCTTCTTCTTTATATGGAGGACTATTTGTAGCACAAAGAAACCCTAGCTTCATTATTTCTCTCTTTGATTTGATATCAAAAACAAACCCCAAATCAGAGAGCTTCATATCTCAAACAAGGCTTGATCGAGGACATCACCCTGATTTGATTTTTTTCCTGTTGGATAGTTCTATATGTATTGAGACGTACCGCTAATCATAAATTTTCCATATAAAAATTTCAGGATGAATTATCTCCTCTTGGATAAGTTCTCATTAAAAGGAAAATATTTCCAAATATATAGTATATAGAGAGAGCTGCAATATGAAATAGAAAATTTATATATATGTAAGCATGGACTGAGCTGTAGAAGGATTGTGCAAACTTACTATTGCAAGGGTCCCTATTTCGTTTGAAAAGGAAAAGAAAACAGAAGGGGATGCCAAAGCATTCTCTGGGTGTAATGATTATGGTTTTGCATATTCTAGAGCAACCAAAAAGTCACCGTGTTTGGAATCAAATGAATGATTTTGCTTATTGAGGACGTATAGATATAGACCCAACTAGCCAACCTCTTGGGCTCCACCTCCACCTCCACCTCCACCTCTCTATTATGAATACTACGAGCTGGAATCCTATGGAAGATGTGATAAATGTAATCAATGTTCCTTCTCCAATCGTTTTGAATATTTTGCCCCCTCCATTCAGCTTTCGTCATGCTTGCTTTGGTCAATTCTCACCCTCCACTGCCTCATCATATATATATATATATATATATATATATATATATATATATATATATATATATAGAGAGAGAGAGAGACGAGAGAGAGAGAGAGAGAGAGAGGACAGTATATTGATATGAAGATTAATTGTGATGTGGGTCTCAACTTGACGTGCACACCGAGGAATTTGCGGTGACGATGAGAATGTTGGGTTAAAGTTAAGAAAGAATGTCCGTGGAAACAACACATGTGAGCTTTGTAAGAAATTAAGTCAAAAACATCATCAGTTGACTTTGGGATCTTTCTTTCTTTTCTTGTTTTATTTGTCGGCTTGTGTTCGTGAAAGTGCAAATGAACTTCGTCCTTAGCAACTCATCTTTTCAAATTTTATTGTCGTTTCTTGGAATCATATATACATATACACATATATATATATATATATTATTATGTAGGGATCAAATTTGTATATATGTCTGAACGTTTTACGAACGAGAATTGTTTATTTATCTTCCTACATGGATATTGTTTTTAGTATCATTTCTTAAAAAGAATTTGTTCATATATTATGTAGAGTACGATATACGTATATTATGTTTATCTCCGACTCTGCTAGTAATCTTATGTACGAAAATTGTTTACCTACCTACATAGATTGATTTCCATCCAAATACTTTCAACCCTTATGTATTCTCATTGTCATCGAGCATCAATTACATATTCAATTCAAGCTATATAGTGAAAATCCGTCTTAAAAAAGGTTTCACTTTTTGAGGCATCTTGCATTCATAATTCCGTTTCTTGCTTCTTCGCTGGTGTGGGCTCCTCAAGATGCCATGACAGCTTACTTGCATACTCTTCGATTTGTAAATACATTGGTTCTTCTTTTTCTCATACATACCATTTAAAAATATTTTTCTACCTTTTTTTTTTTTTGTATTTTTTTTTCTTCTTCCAGTCTATATAAAGTGCTAGTATAGACATGCTAGATGTCACGGTAATTTTCAATATTAACTTTTATTTATGAAAATTGATTAAGTGTAAATTTCATAAGCTCGCACAATAGACAGTAAATCATGCATGCCAAGCAACCCATAGAAACTAGTTGAGCGAGGTTGCATTGAGAAAACTCATAAGCTCAGCTCGCACAATAGACAGTAAATCATGCATACCAAACAAATCTATAAAAATTAGACGAGTAAACTCTAAGCTAAGCTCAGTTAGTAGAATAGACAGTATCATTCATTCAAAGTTTTTTTTTTTTTTAATCGAGAACTACATCATACAAGTTTATCATTTAACCATCTGATATGGGCATAAACTTTGGCCGTCAAGCTTGTGTGCACAAAAATTTCTCACTTGACAACGGGTATGTTGGATCGAATCTCAGCACGTGATCAGAAGAGTATTTCTTCTTGTAATAATCAAATTCAAAACCTTTTAAATCCATATGATTTGACTCCAGAGAAATTCACAACTAAGCTATTATTCAATTGATTTCTCAATCATGCCAAACAAACCAATAAAAAATTCTAAATATGAGTGTGGGATAAGAATCCAAGCAACACCTCCAAGACAATTTGAAGCTCTCCTAACAATTTTGACTAGAAAGTAGAAACTGATTTCTTACCAAGAAATACACTAAAAACGATGGATTATTAGTTCGCACTAAATCTTGGGCCGAAAACGTCATTTTAAAGCCCAAAAGGAGCTAATTTGGGCCGAGTCCTTACGAAATAATCGAGTTTTGTTAGTTTAGTTGTCTCCGACTCTCTCAGCGATGAATGAATGATCCGCCAAATTTTGAAAAAGCCCTAATTCCCGACGAAGTCGATCATTGATCCGCTCCAACTTTGGCATTCCAAATCACAACAATGTCTCATCGTCAGCCATTCCAAGTTTCCAACCAAGCTTGATTAAACGATTCTTTAGCTTTCAATGCAAACTGCGATCTTTCCAGATGAGAATTTCTCAAATTTTGGTAGAAGCAGCTTGTGAGAGCGCCACCCAAGGTGCTTTAACTGTAATTGTATTTTATATTTCCAGTTGGTAAAAGTTACAACGTTTGGGGATCAATTATTCTCCACTCTGATTGCTGTTGTTGAATCGATTTAGACCGAGGGCGTGATAATGTTTATCTGCGTTTACAATAACAATCCGTTCCACCTTTGATGGGAATTGTAGTGAAATCTCGTTGCGAGAATGGATCTGTGTTACGTTTTGAGTTATATTTCCCAACGATTAGTACTTATTGATGGAAGCATATAACAAATCTTGTTTATACTGATATCACTGTATGACAATGTGAGAGCACCAGATTTGTCTTACACACTGTTGGTTTCTTAGACCTGTGTTTTAGGCGCAGTAGAGACCGAGTTCAGGTACATAGTCTGAATTCTGTTTTGAAGGAATGGTAGTGCTGAATCCATGTAAGTAATACTTGTTACTGCATTTTAACTGGGGAAAGTAACGATCCATTACTTTCATGCACCCTAAGTGTTTGATTGTTGGACAGATGTTGGTTCTTTTCTCAAATTACTCCCCAATGCTCTGCAATTTTCCACCAACTGCCAAACTGCAATTTCACCTGTTACTTTATCATTCTTTACTTACTGTGCACCTCAGATTTTGGCTCGCTTTTCACTTATTCATAAGGAAGTTGGAGATGCAAAGAGACAGTTGAGTGAAGAACCTTTCTGCGCAGGCTCTCAACAGGTAGTCCCCATACCATACCTTCTTTTTTTGTTTAATTTTTTAAGTTCAGTGTATCATGCAATAAATGGTGATTTTTTGATGATGTTATAGGATGTTCATCACTCTTGCCATTTTCTTTTCGTGAACATATTGCTTATCCTATCTGTACATGTCTAGAAAACCTTATGTTTATGACCATAAATAAATGGTAATATGATTGGATAAAGTTTGTTGTCATCTTGCACCGATACACAACTCAACATGATTTTGATGTAGCCTTCCAAATATTGCTAAAAACTTTAATTACAAGAGATGAAAAGATCATATCTATCTTGGTCTTACCTTTTAACTTGGCAGCAGCTAATGTGCATACAAAGCAACTAGTTGGGATCTCTTTGCTGTCTCTATAAAGTAAACGAGGGTTGAGAATGTTAGCATTCTATCTGTAGGTAGACAGAAGGTGGAGAGGGTTATCTTGTCTCCAAAAGACCCATGTGTAATATCCCCTGATAACATAAATAAATATGTTTAAATTGGAAGGAGGGGTGGATCTATAATACAGGCATTGGGAGATGACTTTTAACCTAACTTGCACCCAACTTGCAATTAATTAAACGCATAAAATCTTTAGAAGTTCCACCAAAACATTAGTTTAGTCAAAGAACAAAATAGATTAGTGACATTTGTTTAGTCAAATTGCACTATGACATTAAAGTATATTGTTCGTAATCCTTGCCTGTTATATTTACCTGTAGAATTTTCTTCTTTAGGTTTAGACACAATATTGTCTGCTCGATCATGTTATCTAGGACTTGCTTTGATGTCTTACTCTTGCATCCCCGTCATGTTATGCCCTTCTAACACTGCCAAACATGAATAATTCCTGTCAAGTCCTTTCCTCCAAATCCTAACAGTTCTGTCAGCCTATCCACTGCATACCAAATTGGACACAACTGCCAAACACAGAATTGCCTTGTTATGTCCTCCAAGTGTGCCGGTCAGAACTATATGTTCTCTATTTTCACTCCCAGTCGTGCTCCTGTCTTTCTCCCAAACAAGAATTGATCGATCCCAGGCACCAGAATACAATACAGACCCATCAGGACTAAGAAGCTAAAGCATTAACTGCTGACTTGTTTTTCTCCTTCGTAGTCACCAGTGAATGCTTCTTCTCCCCTGATTGCTTATTCCAAACCTTTATTTTCTTGTCTGCTGAACCTGTATAAACAAATACATCATGGGATACGACTCGTAACAATACTACCATGGTATTGATGGCATCATCATGTGCCTTCGCCGCTTACTTCAAACATCTAAAATCACAGGTTTGCCATATTTTGAACGTCCTATCCCACGATGCAGTAGAGACAGAAGGGAACAATCTCTTGATATTGCAAGTGCGGATACGGAGTCTATGTGATACCTAGGTGCTTTTCTTGTGTCTCCTGACGTCTACATGGTTTTGGAGCAGAAACACCTTAGCAAATGGTCACTGACTGTAGAAAGTGTGGCTATGCACTTGAATTTCGGGATTAAGGTGGTGTTTTCGATTTTCCATACACGAATTTTGTGGTCTAGATGGGCACTGAAAAGCTTATCTCCTAAAACTACTAGAGACTTAACTCCTCCACTGCTAGTGGTTACTACATTATCAGCTGAAGAATAAGATATCGAAGAAGGGTCTCTGCTCCATACTCTTATTTCGCTATTTGAAGAGCCACTGTAGAGGAATTTTCCTACTAAAGCAAGGGAAGAGACATAGGAGGAGTGGCCGTTGAGGGAGGCTATGCAGTTGTGGAGTGCATAGAGGACTTGTTCTTGTTGTTGGGATGGTGGAGTGAGTGAAGGGACAGATGGTAGACTGGGTTGAGAAGCGAGAGAGGAGGTTGATGATTCTGAGTGAAGATGGCTAGAGTTAGATTGAGACTCTTTTTCTAATTCATAAGTTGGCAGACACGTAGGGAGCCCCATTTTTTCCTGCAGTAAAACAGAATTGAAAACAAGACATGCGGATGCGGCGGTCCGGTTTATATAAGACAATTCAAAAGAATCCGAGTGGCAGAGGCAAGAGAAAGAAAAAGATGGCGAAACAGAGACTGCAATGAGATACAGGATGGACTTGGAAGTCTCTCATATTGGTTCAAGACAGGACAGAAAAATAGACTTGCATCACAGTGTCATATGGAGGTAGAACCACGCTCTTTCATATGAAAAATATTCGGTGATTGCTGAGCAACCACGTCATCAGCATGACGTGGTGTGAATGCTCCGCTGAATACTACTCGACACGTGGATAATTTAATCCCAGTCAGCTTGATGGGTCATTTCCGTTGTTCTCCTTTCTTCTTCCTCGACTCACTCTCCAGCCCTAGATCTCCTTCATCACAACATTCCCTTCAATGCTTCTTCAAGAACCAACCAATCTTTGGTTTCTCTTTATCAAATCTCAGGTCCGGGCTGGATCCTCGCCTTATTTTCCTGGTCGTGGAAATCAAGCTACGATGTCTATAATCAAGTACCAAGTGTGGTAAGCCAATAATTGCAAACTCAAACCTTGTCCACCCACCATAAAGTCCGGGCCTCTTCCTCCTATGTGTTTGTTCCATTCTTGAGCCTCTTTCCATTCGAATTATTTCCATCACAGATTTCGCCTTCTACAGTCGCATTAATTTTGCTGTTTGAGAACATCGTAGGAGGGTAAAAGCCGCTATATCCTTCAAAGGCAATTCTGGCAGTTGTGATGTTGTAATTTGTGATTGTAGACATCGTAGCTTTGGAACTGAATAACAAATGTAAATTAAAAAATATATATATTATAAATATTTAAAATGATAAAATCAGAAAATACTAAATCCCTGTATGTGGGTGGCCAAAAAAGAAAATCGTAATCTAATAAAGTCGACCTATGTTTACAAAAACAAGAAGACAAATCCGACGGTCATCAACACAATTAGGCCCCACATAGAACCCTCAACGTAGGCTCCATTGGTGTCCCTCTGCTCTGTAGAGGGGCGTCGCCGCCGAACCGTTGTAATTCGGATTTTCTACCGTACAATTGTTGAATCCCAGCTATGTCGTCGCTGGCCAGCTCCAACTTTCTCGTCCCGGACGATATTGTCGGATACATAATCGCCTCCTCGACTGACGAATGCCCTAACCCCAACACGTGCCCGATCTCGTGCACTGCCACCGATTCAAGATCCACAGCTGATACCGCCAAGTCACCGGAAATCACCCAATTCTCGTCTCCGTCCAAGTGGAACCACCCGTTCGGAGGCGAAAACGCGTGGGCCAGCGTTCCTAAAACGCCATCGAACGGCTCCCCATCTCCGTGGTCCCCACTGTAAAATCCGATCTTGATGTCGGCGCGGGAGTACGAACTCGTCTCCGTGAAAGTTAAGGTGGTGACCTCCGACCACCGCTCGAATGCGCGTGTGAAAACGCTCTTCACATCCGCTCCAACTGATTCCCCGGGAGAAACGCGTAGGTCAGCTCGCTTTTGCTCACCGGCCAACGCGGCATGCCAGGAAGAATGTGTAGTGAGAAAACCGTGTGAAGGTGTGACGAGGTAGTATTAGACGGCGTCGTTTTACCAGAATTCATCGTGGACGTACCGTTGACTATATCCGGGTTGCCACACCGCGGCATGGTGACGTGATTCATCGTCTGCTCATCGAGCTTTCCGGTGACATTGAGATTGAAGTTCTGCTGGTAAGTCTTGATTGCCGATTCAAGCAAGTCATCGAAGTCGTCAGTGATGTTTGAAGGAGCATTCGGGATGTAACCGAAGTACTGAAAGTACTTCTTGAGTTTGCCTAATCCGTCAATCTTGTCACCAGGGTTGCAGTCAACGAGTTCTTGAAGGCATCCCAGGGACCGGCAGCGGCGGTGATGTTCCGGAGGAGCGGAGGCAGTGACGATATGTTGGGGAAGAAGTGAGCTGAGCTCGGCACTAATGAAATTGACAGTACAATTGCAAAGAAGGTAACAAAGTATTCTCATTTCGTGTGCTCTTATTACTTTGCAAAAGTGGGCGAATTGACAGAGTTTAAGAAGAGGAGGAGGAGGAGGAGGTTGAAGCCGGCGAGTTTAGGAGAACTATAAATATGATTAATATTTGTAGAAAAGTCATTTTGTGAAGGCGTGTTGAAATTGCCGCTTTGAATGTGTTGAATAAACTTGTGGAAGTTTCGTAGCGAAGGAGAATGAGACGGCGTAGGAATCCTATTGTTGTTTGTTTGTTCTTCTGGAATAATGCGGACATTTATGTGATGACTAACATTTGCTGGTTTATCTCAAGACTTTTTGATGCTTTTGCGTTTGTTTTTCTGAAAGAAATAGAAATCAGAAAGACCCACCTCGTCAAAGCCGGAAACTCCATGAAACGTCGTCGTTTCTTTGACGTGGTAGTATGAATGGAATAATGGTATCGTCTTTTTTATGATCTTTGCTCCATGTAAATTCTGATACATGGATCGTTCAATTCTCACCAAATATCAAATAAGTTGTGAAGTGTAAGATGTAAATCGTTAAATATAGGATGGTGTGCAGTCCATATTCATCTGGAATAATAGGGTCTTCAATTATCAATAGTAGTTGCAAGTTGGAACCATGAAACTATTTATGGAAATATTTTAAAGTCAACCATTAATTTTATACACATCTTAGATTATATATTTTGCACCCAACCATAACCTTTGAATTACGGTGAATTAATCAAAGTTCAATTTCGATATAACTTATAATGGTCTTTCATATATATGCCAATTGTTAACGAATTGTTTAACAGGCCGGTTAGCCCTAATTTATTCTGCACCACATATGACTTTCATGTTTTTTTTTTTTGGCATTTAATTACCATGTTCGGTGGAGCTTATGAGCAAGGTTACAAACTCCATCCCCCATACCTAAATAAGGTGTGGGGTGTTTTGTGTTGTGTTGTAACAGAAATCAATCCAAAGACAGTGCGTACACAATAGATTGACCAAACTAATAACAAATCCAAGGCATAACAATTGTAGAGAACTAAATCAAAGCGGTAAAGAACACAAAAGGTTTACTTGGTTCAGCGACAACTTACATCGACGGACAGCATAGATCGAGTATTCACTATGTCGAAGAAGATTATAAGTGAGAAACTCACCGATTACAAGGATTGATGCTCTATGTTTTTTCCTCGTTCCAAATCTGCATCTAATGTTTCAACTATACACAAAAGTACAAAGCAATGTTATATAGCTAAGAGGCATTAAGACATTTGGTCACATATTCAATTCATGAAAATAACATATCCACACATTTATCCCCAATCTTACCCGCTGTGAAAGCTTTGTGCATGGAAATTGTTACCTTTATATTACATTACTTTCAAATTCACCGACACCAAAAATAAAACTGTTGGGAGATAAAGGTGGTAGGAATTAAGAAAACACTCATTAAGAGGATAGTATAAATATATTTACAGCAGGAATATCTGAAGTTGGTTACACGGGAACAACAAATAACATATTTTTGAATTGTTTGGGACAGATGCTTAAAGGAGATTGGTAATAACTTATCACAAGCTTAACTGGCAATATGCAATGTGCGTGGGAAAACCATAACAAACCTGGGCGGTTCAAATTAACATATTAACATCTTACAGGCCTATCATAGCTGGGGGGTAAAGATGGGCAGTTCTCATTCATGTTGGCATACGGCTTTATGCGTGTTATACTGGGGCAATTCCATCCAGTACTCGCCAAGGATCTGGCAAAACGGGAGCCGACCATCCCCATTGTTGCACCAATTTGGCAGGCGGTGTTTGGTTATTCTCGAAGATCTGAAGCATGTATGCGTCACGAATCTGAGGGAAAAGGGAAAAAAAAATTAAGCCATGTTATAAACTGTACTACCCTCAAAAGAACCCGGGGAAAAAAGTAATAATTACAAAGGTAAGAAAGAAAACACTTATAACTTACTGTAAATTCAGTTACTTGAATAGAGTTTGAAAGGAAACTGAAAATTCCAGCCTCTTTATACATCTGAAGAATAAGGCAACACATGTTGTCGATTTTCCATCACTGTAGACCCATTCATCTTGTTCTGGAATGGATAGTAATTGATCGAAAGCTAGGCCACGCCGTTCAGTCTCCGCTAGGATTCCGTACAAGTCTAAACCCTGAAACAGCAGGTAAAGTGCAGCACAATGTTAGTGACGCAACAGATAAAAAAAATATAAGCTTGATGCAAATAAGAGAATTATAAATCAAAGAAAAATGGAGGCCACGGTAGAAAATTGAAGGTGTTACCTCAAGTTCCAAACGAACAATTTAGACATGCTTGGATCTAGATCCTTGCATAATTTCTTATGATAGCCGAATTTATATATTGGTAAGCACATATCCAAAAGCTAAGAAATTCAAAAACCTTATATTTCAAGAAACCAGGTTTCATGTTTAATGTCACCAAATAAACTCACATTAACCAAGTTTCCATTGGTAATTGTTCCTATACCTGAGTCTCATACAGCATTGTTCTCTAAAATGTGTCACTAAGCCACTTCTACATGAAAGGAGAACCAATGATAAAGACTTATAATTTTTAGCTTTTCATTTGGCAAGTATTGTTATATATGTGGTTCCCTTAAGCATTAGATCCCAAAAACAAAGCTGCAAAATCTATTATTGATTCTATTGCCCTTCTTCCTGGGACTTTTAGATTCACGTCCCCTAAAAAGGCAAAAACAACATATTAAATAAAAGATAGCAGCATGAAAAGATTTTGGCTCCAATGACAGTTTTGGATGTCAAATCAAAGTAAGAGACTGCAAACTCAAAATTATATCAAATGCAGACCAATTTGTATCCCACAAGCATGGAAAGAGCAATGAAGAAAAGTGTATGAACACATACCTCAGTTCCCAACCGTTTATTTAGCGCTTCGTTCCACATATTTGCAGCATAAGCTGGCTGCACTCTACTCCACATAGACATGACAGAAATAACCTGAAATCAGAATTGACCAGCTCAATCACATATTTGCGAAGTGCCAACATCATATCGAGAATATATTAGGAAGCAGAAAGCAGATATATGGAATTACATAAACTATTCAAGCCAAGACATTCATCACATTTGAGCATATCCTTTATACAGACACTTAGCATATCGTTCATGCAGACGCTTAAGCATATCATTCATGCAATGAGCATACATCATGGTAAAGCAGAAAGACTTAATCCCCAACCTGTTTGCCAAGTATCATGCCTCTAGGAAAACAAAAAGACATGCCAACATAAGTTGTATGCATAGTAAACAATGTCCCAAAAAAGTTATTAAATCTGCTGTCTATAAAAGGTGTGACACAATTAAGCAATTGGTAATTTAGATTTTAATAAAAAATAATGGTCACAACGATGAATACCAAGTGAGCATCAAGAGGTGGTGGATAGTTGTCAGCAATCGTGTCAATCCAACTAAATATCATGTTGTGATAACCCATATGGTTTGCCCCTGACATGCTTTGAGCATATTCCCATGCCGCAGTGTTGTTGAACTTTGCCACGCAGATCAGGATGAAGAGGAAGCAAGGCTATTTGCGGATTGGAACTATCTTTCAAAGCGAAATTCCACCATTCATCCCAAGGAATCACGACTATAATTTCTTCACCCTGTAATATAGTAAATAGTGTAAAGACAATTCCATCCCAGGGAACCATTCGAATTAAACACATACAGATGTAAAGTAATATTTTCAGCTTAATTTCTTCACTACCTATTTCCAGACTTTCAGTTTTCAGTACGCTTATTATATTTAAATTTTATTATGTTGTACGTTACACACCCTTTCATTCTCATGTCCTGATTCACCAACCCAAAGATTACCGATCTCGTCCTTTAAGCAAACTGCTGTATGACCAGCAAATGCCCCTGTCACCCACTTTTCCAATGTCTCAAATCCACCCCACCGACCACGAATCTTTGATACCGCCAAAAAGTCCCCAGAATGCACATCTTCAGGATTAATAGTTGCAAGCCAAGGCTTAGGACGCTTTTCAAATGTCGCACCCATGTGTTTCTCCAAGAAACAAGGTTAGCATTCTGACCCCAGACAGTATTAGAAAATAGTGCAACACATCTATTAAAGAAAACAAGGTCCCCATCATTCCAGATGGCATGAGGAACACAGAGATACCATGCTGCTTCACCTGCTCAATAGTGAGGGAGAATGTCATTTGATGCAACAAAGGCGTTAACTTTTGTTAGACATGCAAATAGCTGAAGCATACATATTCTAACTCTGCAGGTTCCTCCCAAGAATCAAACTCCAATGTATGCTCTCGAGCAGAGAAGTAGTAATCCCAAGTAATCCTATATGGTGTAGCAAAAACATAGAGATCCATACAGGTCCAGCTGTGTGCTTCGGATGTCTGAAAAGAAGAAAATTGATCTATTGAAAATAAAATATCGTGGAACAAAAGTCCAGCAAAGGAAACTAGTAAAACTAAACAGTTTTTTTTCCAAGGCACTACCAACAATCCGCCAAATATCTTTTTCTTCTACCCAAAACAAACTGAAAAATATAAAATTAAAAACAATAACAAAACATGCATGTCTTTCAACCATTTTCTTTTCTACTCGTTTTTGCTTGATAGAGGTTCAACTTTAGCAACAAATATCGACAGTGGCAATTTGAACTGATTTACCTAGTTTCATTCAATAAAAAACCTTTATTTGTGAAGCAACTGCGCCATAACTTATTTATTGAGCATGGCCTTTAAAGGAGAAGAAATCATAATTCTGGTAATCATTAGATTTCCAATTTCAGAAAGAACTTTGCATTCCAAGCATGCAGGGGCACACCATGACACCTCATCCATATAATTCTTTCAAGAACTTTTGCCAGTTTCTGTCAACGGTTTGATTAGTTCAAACCACCTCTCTACCCAAATTCCTCTTCCCATTCAGTGTTTCGGCACTGCTTCTCTATTTTCTAAGTTAAAGAGCGTCCTTCCCCTCCCATGGGGTAATGTCTTGCACAAAAAGCTAATGTAGTTGAGGAGAAAAACAAGTCTTACGGTTCATATATGACTGTCAGAGGCTCAGAGCGCTTGGAACCGATTTACTAAGTCGCATTTAAACAAACACCCTACATAGCTACTAATTCCTAACTTGTATTATATAATATATACATACAATACAAACAAATCTTATAGTTCTTAGATAACTGTCACCAGCATAATCGAAGGACAAAGTATTCAAAAGCAAAGATACAAAAGGCACAATTGACAAATGAAAACCATAATTACACCAACAATGGCTCAAAACCCACAATTTCGATGAGTAGGGGATAGCGCAAACCTTGAGATAGAGAACGCCGCCGCCCAAGCCCGTATCATCTCGATCACCTTCGGTAAACTCAAGACGTGCCTCGTTTCCATAGAAGCAAGCTCCTTTCCACTCGATTGATTCATTATTTGGGGTCACCGATCCCACGAAATACGGCAACAAATCGACCGCACTGTGAAAATTGTTCAAAACTGGCCACGAAATCTGACGCGGCAGGACTGGAAGCACATCTTTAACTGTAAAAGGGACTTTGAACGCCTGCCCAAAATCAAAACCAAAGCCTATGAAGCAAAACAGGACAAGTAAGCAACGAGAGTGAAAGGAGAGAGACATCGGCGATTGAGTAGGGCCTCTGCCGGTGCAACCCTGAAAGAGGAGAAACTCTTAGGAATCGAAAGTATCAGAGTTGATGATCCATGTGGATTTTGGGATGGATTGAGAGAAGGATTTGGGGAATTTGGGTTGGTGATTCTGATAGTTTTAGGTTTAATCAATTCAATTGAGTCTGCTTGTTTTGTTAGTTGAGGACGAGAAGGATACGTTATTTTTCTCCCACGTCAACGTGGAGAGGTGCATCGTCACCCGTCTTATTCTCTGTCCTTTGAATATTCAACTGAAAACCTTCACTAGAAGAATGAGTATTTTCTTTTTCTTTTTTACATAAAAAATAAAAGATAATGCATCTATTTTTTTTGGCCAATTAAATTTAAAAATAACGTTAATGTGCGAAGGGCAAAGTGTTTTTTTTCCCCCTTAAAAATATCATCATTCAAAATAAAAACTAATTACGGGGGAACGATGAATGAGGGACACGTGTCAGACCTCCATTGGATAGGCATGTGAGGAATTATTATGCATATGACAATGGTGTGGTAGGGGACGCACACTGTCCAGCTCGTATCATGATGGTCGTGACTTCAGGGAGTAATTAGTCGTGAATTAAGGGATGTGGCATAATCATCTCATAAGTTTAGCCTAACAACAGGAAAGATACATTTAATTCTCCCACTATAAAAAGAAGAGACACCCCCGAGTTAATTTATGAAGCACTACTTGTGATTATTATACTAGTAATAATCTTGAGACTTACTTGAGTGTCTGTGACTCCGACACTCAAACAACGATTGTCAAACTCACTGACCAAAATAGGCTTTAACCGAATAGCTTAGGATTGTACCGTGGAGTGTTCGGCCAAGATGGTATAATTTTTGTCTACTATATTTTGGCGACCATAGTGAGAAGAGATATATTTACATGACGAGTCAAGTTGAAATTTCTACATGGCAAACATAAGATCAGAAGTCGGACTGGAAGCAAGAGGATAATGGCAGACATTCATACACCAAAAGTGAGTATGAGAGGCGAATCCTAAAGAGGGATCTGCACAAGGACGAGGAGCGTTGAAGGGAGCGACACTCCTATCATGCTGGAAGCAAGCCCCATGAGACAAGACAACAAGATGAAAAACCAAACTAGAATGACAACAAGCCTGATGCAATGTGGGTTGACCTCATCTATGGGGCTCAGCAAAGATTTATGAAAAGGCTCTTGATGAAATGACTAGCTCTCTATTTATGTGAAAAGTTCCGAGAAGGCTGGTCATACCCACATTTTGTTGTAAATCCACACCCTCATACACACCAACAATATGGGTTGTCTAGTTCCAGTGGATACATCGGGCCCGCACGCCTTTGTTTCTTCTTAGGCCCAAGCAGGTGGGCTAGGCCCAACCCACTCAAGCCTAGGAAAAGGCTTTGTTGGTGGTAAGAGGTGGGCTTAACCTTATAAACAAGGCATGAGTGCCCACATCTTTAGATGTGGGACTTTTTACACTCCCCCGCACTTGTGGGCTGGGTTATGCCAGACCCAACAAGTGGAGTAGAGGTCATGTCCAACAGGAACGAATTCCTCTGATACCATGTTGTAAATCCACACCCCCGCTTTTGGTTGTCCGGTTCCAGTGGATACATCGAGCCCGCACGACTTTGTTTTTCCTTAGGCCCAAGCAGGTGGGCTAGACCCAACCCACTCAAGCCTAGGAAAAGGCATTGTTGGTGGTAAGAGGTGGGCTTAGCCTTATAAATAAGGCATGAGTGCCCACATCTTTAGATGTGAGACTTTTTACACATTTGAACAGTTCAACAGCGGCACTAACGTTGTCGCCCATTTAGACCAGTTCATTTGAAAAATGATCTCACCAACTTTGGGGATTATGGCTAGCCAATGATGTAGACAAGGTGACAAGGGGATAGGGACGGCAAGTATCCCGAGATCAGATGATGTGGATATAGCATCTTGTCATGCGCGTAATACGAACGGTAAAAGTAGAGTGGATGGCTGTCAGCCTGTCATACTTGAGATTGGCTTTGGGCTTGCTTTCGTATAGTCCATGGGCGATCATAGTGGACTTACGCAAAGAATGGGCTGTGGGCTTCATCAATCAAAAGAATTGACCGGGCTTTGATTCATGCAGAAGAAAATGGGCCTGAACCATGTTTTCGTCACTACAAATTACATTATTCTGGACTGTATCTATCTTTGTTGGATGACCAAACCATGATTGAGAAAGCTCAACACTCTGCACAACAAAAGCACTCTGAATCCCCTACAAATTGGGTAATTGTTTGACTAGCGTTTCGTTTTTTAATGGTTTGACTTAGATCTCTTGTTTTCTCAGTGGCTTTGGGTCGGGAGCCGTCTTCTTTTCTCAGTGGTTTGACTCAGTATGTAAACCTCTATCCAACAAGATCCATTGTCGATACATTTTATCAGGTCGATCTTAATTACATTGTTTTTGAAAACAATGTAATAAAAATATGGATAACTTAAAAACAATGTAATAAAAATATTGAATACTAAAAAAATGAAATTACAATAGTTTTCAAAAGCACATTGAAATTAGGCCTTAAAAGATGAAATTTAGATTAAATTCACTTTCCAAAGAAGCATAAATCCTTGTTCATATATTCATAATGAAAACAATGTAATTACATGTGTATCATTAGAAATTTCATTGTTTATTTTAAAAACATTGAAATTTGAAGTTTAACATATGTATTATTGACAAATAACTAAAATTGATCAATTGTATTACATAATACATTATGTCATGTATTATTTTGTAGTAATTACATTGTTTCTAAAAGCAATGTAATGACTATATGGAAACACTGAAAAATAATGTAATAACGATTCGAACACTGAAAAAACAATTTGCTAATAATCTGCAATATTCAAAAAATAATGTAATAACGGGTTTACTAGTGTCATTTGTGTTTTTGATTTATATGCCCTAAACATGATGATTGAGACTAATTGGGAACTAAGGGACTGATTGTGGGGTTTTGCAAAGCATGGATTAGCCAATAATTTCACATATATTACGCATAATTTTTTTTTAATGAATTTAACAATCTGCAAAACCTAAACTTAAATTCAAGACTCGAGTGGACATGAAAGAAGGATTTTATGAGAAATTGGAGTCTGAAATTCAAGGTCTAAGAAACACTTACTATGTTGGGGGGCTTGTGGCATTTGAGCTTTCAGAGAGAAATTCGTCTTATGCGATGTCTCTAGTTTGAAAGCACTTTGCAAGTAATGGTTTCTTTCCAGTAAGAAAAACCGGGTCAAAAAGGGGTTGTCTACTTCGGATAATTGTTATGGCCGGCGAAGGGTTGGGCTAGGTGCTTCTCACCTCAGGGAGTCCAACACTGGTGACGGCGTGCAAAGAAGAAGCCGGAGGTGGCGGGATCGGCAGTTCGAAGTAGAGGAGGATCGCAGCTGTGTAGGCTTTTTCCAGCGAAAACCTTGGCCATTGCTGTCGGTGGAGGACTGGGGTAGCTGCCCTATGGCTTGGCGCTTGTTTTGGCACCAGCGGTGGCGCGAACAGTGGCCGGACGGCGAAGAGGCCATAGTTGGCCGTGAGGTAGGGAGAAGGGAGAAGGGAGAAGAGATAAGGAAGAGAGGGAAATAATGAAAAAGAAAAAGATTTTTTTTTTAATTAATGCCAGGTTGTCATGTTTAGTCAGCTTTGTCAGATAGACTGGTATATTACTGGGATAAAATTTGTTGGGATACAAATCATTTTCGCTTGGAATTTATTTGATTTAATTTAATCTTTATTATAATTTGACGTGACAATAATAGAGTTAGTTTGGGTCCTGATGTGGCAGCAACAAAAGCATTTCTTTATTCAGTAATCATATTATGTATATGATTTTCATGTATCCAAAATGTTCATATCAAATAAAATGCACGGTTCTACAAAAAAATTAATCAACCAAGACATGTTTATTTGATTTAAATTCTTTTTTAAATAATTTTTTATTTCAATCAATACATACAAATATTTTAATAATGTTTGTAAACTTTGAAAGATTTACAAAATGAATTTATTTATTTCGAAAATCACTACCGACCCGATTCCAAAATCAATGCATGCCTAACTACGTGCACAAAGGAGTTTTAGAAAGAGTGAACGGTTACGACTCAACAAATAGCATGTAAGAATCGAAAAACAAAATAAATAACGAGTACTAGGCAAATAGAGAGATAATTTCACAGAAATTTCAAAATATGGTCTCACTTATCAAATTGGGCCTAAATATCTCAAATGGGCTAAACACTTATAAGAGGATATAAAAGTCCAAAAATGGGTCGAACACTTTTCAATTGGGCTTAAGTTGTTCTCACTGGTCAAGTACCCAAAGTGGGTCAACACCATCAATCGGGGCACTGAGTCCCATCCATGACTCGATCACTGTCTAGCCACTGACGACGGCTAATGGCGCCTCCGCTTCCATGGGTAGACTCGCCTCAGGATTCCGGTCACCAGGGTGGTGACCTGAGGTCCCGACGTTACATCCATGCGTCCAGGTCAACATATTTAACAAAGCATACTCGTGCGGTACTCAAATTGTTGATTGATAATTACAAGCGTTGGCACAAAAAATCAAGAGTTATTGGGATGAGTATTTTTGAGAAAGGTAAAGCTATGTGAATCCGATTTATCCACAGAAATCGAACAATATTATTGATGTATATGGGTTGATAGAAAAAACCAAAAGTGTTGGGGACTATTGTAAAAATGGGACCTTTAATTTTATTTTATTTTTCCAAATATTGAGTGTTACTTAAATAAGTGTGGGCTATTATATAACACTAATAGTTTTTCAAAAATATGGAGTTTTAGGGGTTCGAGGGTCCTGAATAGCCGCCCATGTCAATCGCCCCCAAGAATGCTCCTAGGGACCATGACAAGAGATGCATTGGATTGGTCTCCTACGATCTTTTCGATAGGAAAAACAGTATCAAAGGGTTTCCAAAAACTAAAAAATAAAGTAGTTGTCTTTGGAGTGTTCACCACTTTTTTCTTTTGTTTTTTTTTCTTTTTTTTTTTAAGGAAACCGGAAAATTTATTTCATAAGGAGGAGAAGAATAGCCCTTCTCCGGTGGCTCACAATGGGGGGACTAAACCTAACCCATGGACAAAAAGAACAAGAGAACAAGCACCAAGGAGGAAATGAACAAACCATAACAATAACAAACCAAAAGGGTAGACAAAAGCCTAAAAATAGAACATTAGCAGTTAATCTGTCTCATGACAGGGACCCCCATCGAGTCAATGTATATCATACCTTTAACTTGAGCTGGAAGGTCGTTGTATCTGTAGAAGTAGCTAGATTGCTTACCTTGGGAAGCCTTTGTGGCTAGAAAATCTGCACAACCATTGATTTCCCTGAAGATGTGCTTAAACTGGATATCCATAGATCCATAACTTTCTTCAATCTGTCTTTTAATATAAATAACTTTCCAAGGACAATGATAGTTAGATGACAGAATGTTAATAGCAACCAAAGAGTCAGATTCAACCTGGATATGATTAAATCCTAGGGATTTAGCAAGGCAGATGCCATCATGAATAGCCTTCATTTCGGTCCAAGTAATAGAGTAAGCACCATAATAATTAGATAAACCAGCCACAAATTGACCATTGTGATCTCTCAACAAGCACCCCCCACCAGCATCACCATTATGACCAAGCACACTACCATCACAGTTTATTTTCACATAAGAATGAGGAGGAGGGTTCCAATATAAAACAGTCATCCTGCCTTTCTTTTGAGCCTTCACAGGTAAATTGAAAAGAGTATTTAAGAAAGTGTCTTTGCAAATGTCCCGGTGAGTTTTGCAAGAGCTTTGAAAAATCAATCTAATTTGATCAATGACACAATTAGTGATCTCATGACTTTTTAGACCAAAGTCTTCGAATCTAGACTTGTTCCTGGCTTTCCAAAGCTGCCAGCAAACACATACAGGAATTAAACAAGCCAAAGAACCTAAGATTGAGTTTTTCTTTTTAAATTTCCACCAATCAGCCAAAATGATATGAATAGGATCACTTCTAAAGGACATGCCAACCAGATTATAAAAGAAGGACCACACAACAACTGCAATAGGATTTTCCACAAAAATATGAAATAGAGATTCAGTTTGGGGATGGTCTTTACAACATTGACATTTAGAAACCAACTGAATACCTATTTTGAGTAAGGCTTCATCCATAGGCAAAGAGTTTTGAATCAATCTCCACATGAAGAAAGAAATTTTTAAAGGGATTAATTCATTCCAGAGAGAAACAAATAATGCAGAATAAGCATCATGAATTCTCATGGAGTCATAGGCAGACTTAACAGAGAACAAACCATTGTCATTAGGAGACCAAACCATCAAATCATTCCTATTTGAAATCTGAAAGTTATATCTACCTATCTTGAACTATGATCAGGAATGAGGATATTTAATTTATCAAAGTCCCAATTGTCATTCACAATGAAACTATTCAACTTAGAGGGCCAACTAGGATCAATCTCAATCCTATTAGAAATAGGGCCATCCCCTAGCCAGTTATCTCTCCATAGGTTAATGTTACCTTTCCCAATTATGAATTTCATATTGTTTTCCATAAAATTTCTAACCCTACAAATTCTTTTCCAAGTGAAGGAGCCTAAGGGAGAAACTATGGAGGGGTGAACATTCCTGCAGAATTTTTGACTCATAAAGAGAGCCCACATGGATTTCAAATTCCTGAATTTCCACCATAACTTACAATTTAGAGCTTGCACCATAACATCAAAGCTTCTTATACCTAAACCACCCTCAGCATAAGGCCTGGTGATTTTCCTCCAAGCAACCTAATGATGTTTTTTGCCAAATTCAGAATTTCCCCAAAGAAAATTAGCACATATAGAGTTCAAATGATTAATGACTTTTTTAGGGGGATCAAGAACAGAGAACAAGTAGGTAGGGAAGGAAGACAAGACATGCTTTAGCAAAATTAGTTTTCCTCCTGAAGAGAGCATAGCGGTACTCTAATTCACAATATGAGATTTAAATTTTTCAACTAAATTGTCATACATGACAATTCTTTTCCTATCACAGGACAAAGGGCACCCTAAATACACTATAGGCAACTCTTTTCTTTTAAAACCAGAGATGTGGAGAAGGGTGTTAATCCTAGACAGGTGCATCTTTTTAGGAAAGATTATGCAACTTTTTTCTTTGTTGATCTGTTGGCCAGAACATTTTTCATATAAAGAAAGGACTTTCATAAGACCTTCAATGGCCTTTTTAGAACCATTAGAAAACAAGAGCAAGTCATCCGCATAAGACAAGTGAGAAATAGCATTAATTTCTCTTCCAGAGTAATAAGAAAAAGCAGGATTGGCAGCATGGAAGGTTTCCAGGGCTCTTGAAAGAGACTCAGCCATGAGAATGAATAGAGCAGGAGATAGAGGGTCTCCTTGTCTTAGGCCTTTCTCTGATTTAAAAAAACCAGTGGGTTTGCCATTAAACAAGATAGAAAACCAGTTATTGGAAATAAGATTCCAAACTAAATCAATCCAACATTCACTAAAACCTAATTTTCTAAGAATTTGAATAAGAAAAAACCAGGAAACTTTGTCAAAGGCTTTAGCCATATCCAACTTGATGACTATATTATTACCTCTAACTCTCTTGTTCAAATTGGAAATAAGTTCTTGGGCAAGTAATATGTTGTCAGAAATATCTCTATCTTTCACAAATGCACATTGGTTAGGAGAAATAATTTTAGGCAGAATGTTACCTAATCTCTTAGCCATAATTTTGGAAAAAATTTTGTTTAAAAAACTACATAGACTTATAGGTCTAAGCTCAGTTATTTTAGTAGGATGAGGCACTTTAGGGATCAATACAATTAATGTGCTAGTACAAGCCTTTGGCAGGCTATGACCCACCCAGAAAGCCCTACAGGAATCCACAATGTCATGCCCTATGATATCCCAACAAGATTGAAAGAAAAGGTCATTGAAACCATCAGGGCCAGGACTGCTATTAGCATTAAAGGAGAAAACTGCCTGCTTGACCTCTGAATGATCGGGGAGTTGGTCAAGCAAGTCATTATCGACTTGAGAAACAATCCTAGGAATGTTTTGAATAAAAAGATCAGTGATATCCTTATTTGGATGATTTTGGGGAAGAGACAGGTGGTTCTTAAAGAAGAGATTTATGGCTTTCCCTAGATCTTCACCTTGGCACCAAATACCATTATCGTCTTTCAAATTATCAATGAAAAGCTTTTGTCTTTGGGCTTTGACAGAGGCATGAAAAAATTTAGTGTTAGCATCCCCCTCTTTGCACCATTTAGTCCTAGCTTTTTGTTCCCAAAACATTTCTTCTTGTTTAAGAACACTTGAGAACTCTGCAGTTTTTTGCAATAAAGAGTTTTTTAATGCTGCAGTTGGGGTATGATCATAAGCAGATTGAATTTGATCAAGATCATTTTCTACAGAGTTTATTTTTTGGAAAATATTGCCAAAACAGTTTTTGTTCCAAACTTGAAGAGCTTTTTTCAATCTTTTTAGTTTTTCACAAACTAAGTTAATTGATCTGCCCTTAATAGGATCATCCCAACTATTTCTAACTATCTGAAGAAAATTTATGTGAGAGGTCCAGGCATTTAGAAACCTAAAGGGTTTGGGGGAGCTAGAATTAATAGGAATCATTTTGATTAAAATTGGGGAATGATCTGAGTTAGCTCTAGGAAGGTGAGAGACAAAAGTAGAGGCAAAAGAAGATTGCCAAATACCATTAGCACAGATCCTATCAATCCTAGACCAACAAGTTCCATTAGACCAAGTAAAGTTAGATCCTGAGTAGCCCAAGTCAAAGAGATTAGCATGATGAAGGGCTTGAGAGAAGTCATTGACAGCCCCTCTATTAATACCAGTAAGACCTCTTTTCTCAGAGGGAGAGAGAACCACATTAAAATCCCCTCCCACACACCAAGGCATATCTAGAGAAGAGAGATTTTGGAGCTCAGACCAGAGAGGGATTCCGTCTTTCCTTTTGCATTTAGCATACACTGCAGAAATAAGGCAAGGACCTTGACCTAAATTAGCCTCTAAAGTTAGAATCTGATCATGGTCATAGGCTCTCTTTAAAGGGAGGGTCTCATTCCAAAACATCCAAATTTTACCAGAGGAGTTACTAGCAAAGGAATTCAATCTAATCTTTTTGGCTAAACTTTGAATTTGATCCACAGGGATAAAAGGCTCAAGAATAGCTAAAATTTGGATGTTATGAGTTTTTCATAAAAATTTTAACCTACTAATAGAAGCGGAGTTGCCAACTCCCCTAATGTTCCAAATTAAGCAATTAAACATCATCATTAAAAGTGGTTTTTTGAGCTTGCTTAAGCTCTCTGGTTTGAGATTTTTTTGAAGAGCCATTCTTTTTATGGTTCTGTTTTGGGGGAGATTTCTTTTTGTTATGAGAGTTAGCTACTTTTCCTTGAGTAGTAGGCTCTTCAAAAAGAACTACAGCCAAATCTATCCCTTTTCTAGTTTTCTTTTTTTCAGACTTACTATAATGTTTATAAAATTGTTTAGACATGTCTGAAAAACACTCTGCATTATTAAGTTTATCCTGAATAACTTGACTCCTATGGACAGCTATAGAAGAATCATCACAGATTCTAAGAGGAATCATGCAATGGGGGGTTTGAGAACCATTAAGAGAAGCTAAATCATTGTATGTCATCTGATTAAGGTCATTAGCTGAAGAAGTTCTTCTTAAGGATTGACTAGTGGATGTGAATTGACGACTGTAAGATTCAATCAAAGCAATATTCTCAGCTCCCTTAATTTGCTCAGTTTGAGTGTCCAAGATTTCAAGGTTTTGATCAGAATGGGTCTGATCAGAAAATTCAGCTTGATTTATATCTTTGGGCCCATGGACAACATCCGCATTTTTTGAGATAGTTGGGTCGTTATCTACAAGATCAACAACTTGATCTAGATCATTTAGAATTGAGAATCTATTATTTATTCTAGGAGGGCTGTCAGGCTCACTGTCATTAAAAATGTCAGGCTGATTTTGGTTGGCATTAGAGCATTCAGGGACATCTAGAGCGTTCTGAATTTTTTTAAAGATTTCTTTTAGAGGAGCCTGTGTTACAGAAGCTGGAAGATTGGGCTTATCCCCTTGCTTTTTGACCCCTACAACCTTCCATTCAGTGGAAGGTTTTTTGGTCTCTAAAGTGGGGGGATTAACAACAGCACTATTGTTGTTCTTGGGTTGGGGAAGACTAAGTTTTTTTGGACCACAGTTAGACTCAATATGACCAACCGAAAAGCATTTGGAGCAGTATTTTGGGATGTTTTCATATTCTACTGCTTGCCAATAGTCCTCACCTTTGTTCCCTAATTTGATCCTAATTCTTTCTGGAAAATCACCTAGTAAGTCCATGGCTACACTGATCTTAGCCATGTTAGGGCGAGAGAGAGAGGCAGTGGCTGCATCGATCCTTAGAGGATCACCGAGGCCTTTCACAATATAAAATAATGAAGAATCATTGAAGAATAAGGGGGGCAAACCTGGAAGAGTTACCCAGACAGGCACAATGGATGATTCCTTGTCAGGTTTGAAGTTGTAAGTCCACTTCGAGGTTTTCATCATCTGGCGCCCAATGTACCAGCTATCTTTTGCCCACATTCGATGAAAATCCTCGTCATTGTTCAGTTGAATCAATATGTGCTTACGATCCAAGACCCCCAATTTGCAATCAGCTTTGAGGTTAAGGGTTAGGAATTGTTTTCTTAACCACTCAATCGGCGGTCGCTGGTGAGCAAACTTACCAATGAGGGTGCGGTTGAAAGGTAAGGAAAGAGATTCAAGTTCCTCGTCAGTAAATTCAACGGCTGGTTCGCCGAGAAATTTCAAGGAAGGTTTGGATTGAAAGGAGATAGGTTTGGGCTGGGAGAGGAGAGGGTCTTTCATTAGAGAAGCATATGATTTGGAAGGATCAGGGGGCTTCTCTTCTAGTGGCAGAACACGGCCAACGATGACCGGCACGGCCATTGGAATGGAGATACAGTCGGAAACGGCTATAAATTTAAGAAAGCTTTTTATCGGAGCTAGTAGTTGTTTGATTAAAATGAAAAAAGGTTAAGTGTTCACCACTCATCTCTGTCTCCGGTTAATATTACATATGAGAATGTAAATTCATCTTTTTGTATGTATTTGTAATAGATGATACTGTTATTGTTTACTCTTCTAGGATTGTATTTTCATATTTGTCATTTCATTAGAAAATATTCTATCCAAAAATATATATATACACATATGTATATGTACAAACACGCATTGAACATTTCAGCTGAGATCGAGCTCTTCGTTTGTCGAGAAATGGCAAGAAGATTGTCAATTGGTAAGACCATTATTTGCCTTCTTGCAATCATTGTCATATCACTAGTGCTTGATACAAAAGCACGAATGCACAGACGATATCAGTTCTTCAAGATCGCTGTCAAATGGCCAACATCATATTGTAATACTGGCCATTTTTCTTGTCAAGGACCAATTGTAGTAAATTTCACAATCCATGGTCTCTTTCCAATGTATTTTCCTAATACTATTGTTCCTCCCTATGATGAAGATAGTGGATGCACTGATATCACACCCATGAATGAAGATGATATTGATGTAAGTACATACATATACATATATATATATCAGTTTTAGTTTTTGTCTCTTTCCTTTTATGCATCTTCAACTCGATCTAATTATAGATAGCTGACAATTATCTTTATGTTATTGTCCGTGTCAACAGCTCGATTACCTACGATCGATACTAGATGAAATGAATATGTATTGGCTGGATGTTGTGTACGACAATTGGGTGAGAATGAATCTAGCACTTTGGCGAAGACAATTTTGGAGACACGGCAAGTGTTTTGACTATCCTGATCATCCTTTATACCATTTCAACATTGCCTTAGATTTTATAAGGAGGGTCAATCTTCTTCAGATACTCGACGATGGTAAGTATATATAAAGTGATAATAATCTGCAAAAAGGAATTTTAAAATTCTTACAGAAACATAGACTGTTACAAATTCATATGTCCCACATCGCTTGGCCAAGCCTAGTGATATGGGTTTATTATATAAACTAGCCCCCTCTCACATTTATGAGGTTTCTTCTCATCGGTCCAAGTACTAGGGGTGTTCGCGGTCTGTTTCGATGGGTTTTTTGAGGTTTTTTGAAATGAAAATAACCAAATAAATTGTCGGTTTTTTTGTCGGTTCGATTTGATTTTTAGTGAAAAAATGTGTAACTTTGTATTATAAAAAATCGACCAATCATTTCGGTTTCAGTTTTGGTGGGTTTTTTGAACAGTCCTATCAAGTACCATTAAGTGTGATGGTCTAGGGAGGAACAAAGCCGTGAGGGCTCGAGGTATTAACGACAATTATAAACTCAAAACAAACATTATCATGGATGTGAGTAGGGTTGAGATTTTTTACTTCAACTATAGATATCCTAGAATTTTTTTTCTTGATTTTTCAAACTACTCAATCATACATGGTTTATCTGTGTTCTTGTTTTACCTTAAAATAACAACACATCCATAATCGATTAAGGTGAAAGAATTTGATAGTAAGTGGCATTCTTAATCTTTACATGTATTTTCTCACATTAAACAGCAAGAATTACTCCTCGCAATAGAGAAGGATATCTTGCATCCTACATCGCTGGTAATATTAGCAGGGCTGGGAGAAAGAGAGTTCAAATTCGCTGTAACGAGGACGCACATAAAGTCTTGCAACTCTTTGAGGTCGTAATATGCTTCGAGCCGAATGGTGTTGCTATACCTTGCGCACATGGTTACATTGACTGCACCGAGAATGATATGATAAACTTCCCTCTTCCTTAATCAAGTGTGTATTAGATTATAATAATAGATAGTGCTTTGAACCACCGACACTTCCATAAAATGTTCTATATTTTGTAAGTTATATATGAAACAGTGTTGTCATATATTATGTGGGAATAACGTCTACGTATATTTTGTTTGTCACCGATTTTGTTCACTGTGGGAGCCTTGTGCATGTGTATGTGTTGTCTAAAAAAAAAACTTATTGTGATACCTTAATCTAACTACCAGTAATAAACTTGTCCTATAGATGAACGTTAAAAGTAACCTCTTATTATGTTTTTTTTTTTAACACCTCTTGTACCTGGTCTCCATTACATTGAAATATTTGTCACGTTTCCTACAAATAAATCTTGAAGTTTTTCTAGCAATTGGCGCTCCATTTGTTTCACCAAATATAATTTGATGAAGAATGTTTTTTTTTATGTAATATATATATGTATTTTTAACAACCTGAGTGATAATTTAGTGGTGAATCTCTCTGAGATCAAACCGTATACACTCGGAAGGTCTTGAATTCAATTCCTACGTACTAGGAGTAATACCCTTATGACAACGCAATGAACTTTGGTCCAACTTACCATATCGGATATTCAAAAGATAAACATGCATGGTATCGTTCTATGTTAAAGTAAATATAATTCATTTGTTTATAATTAAAAACTTTCTTGTTGGGAAAATGTTAGATAGCTAAGACAAAAATAGTTTGCCTACGCATTTATTACAATTATTTGGAGTTAAAATGAATGGGAAAAAAAAATTGTATTTATTAGATGTTAATCGAACGAACGGTCTACAATGATTCTTTAAAAAGCTAAAAGGTGTAGGTTCTTAAAGCCTTAAACTTAAAGGGGTGAATAAGGCCCAATCCATTAAAACACAACCAAACAAGAGAATGAGCTTTTGATTCACTTCAGCCAAACCTAACATCAACGTCCACAACCGTGTGCAGAACCATTATATGTACTATCCATATTTCATAGTCGTTAGGTACCGCTTGATTGCCACTCATTGCAAATACGTAAAAGAAAGATTACTTGCACCGTGCGGACATAAATTTAAAATCCATAAAACTTTAATTTATACAAGAATTTTTCTATATGCACTTAAAGTCTTACAATGTGAATCTATGTTTCAAAACCAACACACGACATACTTGCCTTGCTCAATATCTCTATTTTTTATGAAGGAATATTTAGTGAACACTTAAAGAACCTTCTTTTATGAAAAAAAAAAATCTTTCTATTGTGGGTTCAAAATTAAAATTCGATAGCGTTACGTATATTTAATAAATTCAGCCATAATAAGCTATAATATGTAATTAAACAACGTAATAATAAAAATCAATGTAATTAGCTAACGTAATAATACAATTTAATGTAATTAGATAACTTAATACTGTTATAAAAAAATTGTTAGGGAGACGAAGAGTTTTGGCTAAAAATTTGCTCATTACATTACTTTGACTGGGTCAACATTGGCCTCATCTTTTACGTAATTGGTCGAATGATAGCCTGACTATATACATATATATCCGAGAATAGTGGCTTCATGTCTCCATGAGTGCGTAATATCTTCACATTCCCCTCTCAAAAAAAACTTATTTAATTACGTGATCAATATGTTTATTCTTTTCCACATTCATCTGCGAAATCTATACACATACAATGACGTGAAAACCAAGCAACAAAAACAAAAAAGGGTAATACCTGCACATGATCGAAATTAATTAATTGATGTGTTGTTTCTCAAAGAAAGCAATTCAGAGTTGGCAAACATGCAAGCCAATGTCGGAAGTTGTTAATTGTGTTAATACCTGTATTCACACCAATATAGTGTAAATCACCGATATAATTTATAAATAAAAATTCAATCTCTCAATCAAGATAACCTTTTTAAGGACAAAAATTGTACGAATCTTAGGACAAGCTTGAATAATATCTCTTCGAATTGTTTGAGTTGAATTTATGTGCTACTCTCACAAAGAAATTTGGGATAATAAAAAAAAAATTAATCTCTATTTAATCCGAACTTCTCTTTTACATGGGATTTTTTTTTTAGAATCGAACTTGGATCAGTTTCCTAAATCAATGCTCTCCTTGTTGATTTTCTCTTCTATACGTGGGAAATTAGTAAGATCATAATATATATGTATTGTAATCACCAAAATATATCTTTAAGTAATCAATAATAATATTCTTTTCCCTTTCCATTTCTTAATTGAGAAGAATTGTTTAATTTCTAACTAAACTTTGACTCCAAGCTAAGACCTAATTGAAGATCCAAATATTTACAAGATTGCTTTGATGAAGCAGCCTTCACAATCACAGGCCGTCTGATTATCTTCTGATCCTCCAATCTCTCATCAGCCCTCATTAGCGTAAGCATGCCCGCTTCTCGCCTCTGTGCGCGTCGTTTTGACCCATGACACGAAAATCATGGTCAAACTGGTTGAAACTAATCTGAGGAGACTGATCCTCATGGAATGTAAGCAGATCAGATGAATTAGCACTATTATAACAAGAGGGATCATAGTACCATGGAGTAGTACCGGATCCATGGTATCCAAACCCTTGATAATAATAATATTATTATTATTAGAAGGCTGAAGATAATTATAGTTGATGCTAGCCTTCCTTGCTTGAAGCTCCAACCTCTTCTTCTTCATTCTTTCCTTCTTGTGTGCATTCTGGTGACCCCCTAATGCTTGTGAGTTTGCAAACTCCTTGAAACAATACTGGCACTCGAACTTCTTGTCGTCGACAACCGCTACGACGTCGTCCTTGGAAGCCTTCTTGTTGCTGTTGTTGTTGTTTGTATTCTCTTGTAGGGGAAGGAGAAATACTTGTTGATGAATTCACACTTTCATGATCTCCTTCACTAGGGTTATTAGTTGGGTAATTGAGCTCAAAACCCAAATAGTTTCAGCCTCTTTTGATCAACAACAGTACTCGAGTAATCGACATCTTTGTTCATCACTATGGCACTTAAATTTAATTTGAAGCTTTTTGGGATGTAGGTTTACAAGTATTGTGAGAGATGGTACTACCATTTTATAGTGAATTCATGATATGGGTGCATTGCATCTCAAAACAGGATTAATTTTTAATAATTTAATCTAGAATTAATATATAGCATAAAGGCAATAGAAAATTAATTTAGAAAAGTCAGAGATTGGAAGGCCATCTCATGCCATTTTTTGTTGATTTTTTTTCACATTTTATAGTAGATATACCTCAAACTTTCTCAATCAAAGTAGATTTCGTGTGCCTTTTTATATAAAAAAAAATGCACCCACTTGGACATTAAAATCATATATATTCCATGCTTAAAGAGAGGATAAAGGTTAATTAGTATAATATTAACTTTAATTAATTGATTGATTGATTAACAAAAGTCAAACAAAGTTGGAGATGCAATCTCCTGGAAGGAATTAAGGGTCTCTGACAAATCTCCCACTGTACGTTTAAAAGCATATCTAACACTAATTATTATCTTAACATTAATTATTATCTCCCAATGTCCTAATTAATGGATGATTCATGCATTGTCCTCTACCAAACACATATATAACATATGACAGTTTTATATATATATATATATATATATATATATATTATAAAAACATTTTATGTAGCTGTGTGGGTGACAAGTCCAATCCACTATAGTCTCCAATAATGTATATAAAAAATATGAAATTTGTAGAAAATGTGATTATTCAGCACTTGAAGAAGCTTCTTTGTAATTATCCTCTCCACCCAAAACACCTTATATATATATATATATATATATATACAAACAATGATTTTAATATGTAGCTATCTTGACCATAGATATATATATGTTTTGGAAAAGGTATTAGAATAGTATTAAAAGGAAGAGGAGTAGTTGTTAAGCTAATTAATTAAACAACGAAATATTTATTTATTAAGATTAAGTGGGTAATGATGTAAGCATATATACTAATAAGGGTCTTGTATGAGATCTGATCATATCTTCTTAGAGCAGACAAAAACCTAACATTTTTTTTATACCCCAAAAGCATATGTTTTTCAGGTGAATCAAAGTCATAATTTAAATATTAATTATATTGTATGAATTATAATCAAAAGCATTTGTGTTGGACAGTTGTTGTAAGTTGGACCCCACACTTTTTTTTTTGTAGCTTTGAGAACATGTTGGTGATTATAACTATTATAGATTGTGTTTATTATTCCATTTGTCTCATCCTAGATCATGTTTTATTGGCTTACACTTCTTCCACCAATAGCTGTTCATGTTCAATCAATATTCCCACTCCTTTTTCTGGTGTATTCAAATAACTTACACTTTTAATTTTCATAACTTTTTGATGGGTGGGAATGTGTCGTTGATTTCTTTTTTGGGTGTATAATGGGTAAATCTTTCAGGATCAGATCACGTTCACATAGTACACATGTTGAATAAGTCAATATAAATCCTAGGTACGTGATTCTCCCATCTCAAACGTACTAAGTATTTACAGGTTCTCTGAATTATGCGAGTGACTCCGACAAAATTTATTTGACATGAGAGTTGAACCCAGAACCCGTTGTTTTGACAAGGGTTTATTGTGATAACTGAGACTACTTAACTATTTAATGTTTGAGAGATCAAATCCAGTTAAGCATGCTGTCAGCAAGCTAGCATATATAGTTGGGTATTCTATGTTTGGGCACCCAGACATGTGGAATCAAATGAGAAAGAAGTTGGGATGATGTGGTGGGTACGTAGGTGGGTTTGATTGATTGACCTTCAATTCATTTATATTTCATGGACTGTCCCACCATATCAGCCACCCCAAATCTCCAATACTCATCCAGTTAATCCAAAACAAATCATAATTGTCATTCAAAAGCCTAACATGAGGATGCCAAGATTGACTCACGCAACAACAAGATGTTTGAAATAATAATTTATCATTTAATTTAGATTAAAACTACAAAAATCCATTACTTTATTGGAAGGCATATATGGGTTTTTTTTTTATATATATTTATATTATCATTAATCAACGGAAGCATATATGGGTTGAGACCAAGACCATATATCTTTGGCACAAGTACTAAATAAAATATATATTGATACTTTTAATCTGTCGAAGTAAGGAACCATGGCATATATGTTCCAAATAGGAGAACAATCCAAGAAACCAAAGAACAACATTAAGATATATTGACTAATATGTGTTGAAGGACATCCAAAAATCGGCTAAGATGTGTTGAAGGACAAACTTTGTGATTAACGATCCGACTGTTACTTTTTGATGTGTTTTGTGCGAGCATGAAATATTGGGTTCATTGACATGTGTAGAGCACTTAAGTTGTCACAAAATAATTCTAGAAGTTGCTTCAATTTGATTCCAATATTGTCGTAACGAAGAAATGTGATCCAAGTAAGTTCCGTTGTGGTTCCTGCCACGAAGCTAAATTCTGCTTCGTAGCTTGATATAGAGATGATAGGTTGATTCTTGGATGTCCATGAGATGCAATTAACACCCAAAAATATACATGATCCGGATGTGCTTCTTTTTGTTTCTTGACATCCTTCCCAATCTGCATCCCCTATATTAGTTGGATTCCGTTCAGGCTTGGGCCTATGTCTATAAGGGCCAGTAGTAGGCCTAGGCATTTCCAATTGCGTTGTGGAGAGTGGAGACACTTGTAATATTCTAAAGGCACGTTTAGTTGTTAAGTGTAAATAGGAAATAGAGATTTGTGATTAAAAGAAATATGGGAATGAGTACATCAGAGAATCAGAGTGGCAATGTTATTGTACTATTACTAATATACATTTATTTTTTAGGGTTTAGGGTGTAATTTTTTTTAATCGCTTGGGTGATAACTTAGTTGTGAATCTCTATGAGTCAAACCAAGTGGAATCAGAAGGTTCTGAGTTCGATTTTATGGTCATGCGCTAAGTTTTGACCTAACTTAGTCTATTATTAAGTGGGAAACTTCTGTACACGCTAGCCTAACGATACAAATTTACGCCCATATTGAATGTATAAAGGGCAAACTTCTAATGGTAACATCTTTTGTACTTACAAAAAAAAAAGTGTAACATATGCCATTAAAATGGCCAACACCATCAATCCCATTTTAAAATTCTTGTACTAGTTAATAACAAGGTTCATTTGTGCTAGTGGTCGATTAAGCTCTCAAATATTAGCATAACAAACACTCTTAATATTACAAGAACTACTTTTAGAGGAAAAAAAAAGTACACGTCAAATTTAAATGTATCAAGAGTTCACATATAGAGGCAGATTGCAATTTATAATTGAAGAATACTATTAAAAAAAAAGCATGAGCTAGCCCAATTATTATAGGAGGCAACCCAAACAAACCCAGTTACTACAGGTCGAAGCTAATACACTGGGCTCAGGAAAAAGACCTTGTTGTGTAAGGGATGAACTTATCCTTATATACCACTAGGTTGAGACTTAGCCAACCGATGTGGTATTTATATTCTTCAACATACAAGAGAATAAAAATACTTGTATATATCTCATACAAAATCTGAAAAATCATGATATTATAAGAAGCAGACCACGACACCTAGCTAGGACCGTAAGAGCTTCATATTTGGGCTCCTCAAATAAGTCTATGGGTTGAAAATAGTAGGTGTTCAAGCGAATAATTTCACAAAATTAAGGTATAACATCACACCTTAATTTCTTTAGTATTAGACCGGCCTACTAACATAACATTACTCACCAAATACATCCCAATCCATCAAATTCAACCCTTTCTTATCAAATTAACAAGAATTGCGTGCAAAACCCATTTACAATTAAGTTTGTATGATTCAGTAGCATATATATATATATATATATATATGCACAAATAAATCCGCAAATATCTACAACCCCAACTCATGAGGAGAAGGGTTATGACCCCTGTGGAGAAATCACTGAAGATCCAGAAAGTTGCAGCCAGATTTACAGCCTATTGCGGCCCATTTGACATCTAGTCTGTCGGAATATATATAAATATATATTTTTATATATATATTCTTTGAATTCAAAAAGTTAAGCATGCAGGGGCCACAGATCCAGTAACACTGAGGAAGAGATATAAAGACGACGCTTTCAGTCAAAATTTTCTCAACAAAGTAGTAATTGCAAAGATGAGGAGGAACTAATTGTTCCATCTAAATAAGCCTCTAGCCACAATTCTTCATCAAAATAAGTATTGAAAGATCTGTAAATTACCAATATTTTCATCATATGATAGATATAGACAAACATTAAGAGAGAGAATATATATTAAGATTAAAAAAAAATACCACATCAATATACCCAGCTATATATATATATGTTTTACATGCAATAAGCTTCACAGTAATACCCCCAGCTCCCACAAAGGACAGTGTAATTATTTGTGGTAAAAAATTATGGAATCTTCACAACATCCAAAAACTCATGCTACCAAACCTCTTTTTTTGTGGAGAAGAATAGATGAGCTATCAAAAAGGCACTAATCTATATGCATGTAAGGCTACAAGTCACTAATTATTAATGTAGAAGAACACCCAAAGATGAGAACATATATATATATATATATACACACACACACATACACACATAATTCTTGGTTATCATATATAAGTATCCAACACTTGAGTTAGCTAGAGGCTCAACAAGGTCCAACAATTATAAACTAAAACAGTCACTACATGTATGCACATTTAGTTAATAATATATGACTGCTATGTGTGTGTGTGTGTATATATTCGCAGAAAGAACCACGTACTATTAATCAACTTTGATCATCTAAATTGATTCTCTCCTTAAACTGTAAATTAGTAGGACTAAATATATATATACTCAGTACTCACACGTACACCAGTAGTGAAGCATTCAAACTCATCATACATATAACTCTCTTTTTTTCCTGTTAACAAATTCGATTAACATACTTCTATATATAGATATCTATAGATAGAAATATTTATGTAAGATCGCGAGATTACACACACACACGCACACACATATATACATATATCTTCTAAATCGCAATCCAAAAAATCAAACCCTAATTCCAGAGATGTACAAGCAATCCATGATTATAGATCTGGTACTTGCATTGAAATAGAAATCGAGCTATTGATATTCAAAATAGAAATATACGCACGCGTATATATTCACACATGACATGATAGTGGGACTAATCTATATATATATATAAATAACATGATTATTCAACTGCTCATGTTCTCAAGAAGAGCATTTATTGAGCATACATACATATATACAAGTGGAAATTCAGATCACCAGGGTCTCTCATTTGCTACATTAAACAACTTGCACCAAAATGGTATCACTGGCAAACAAACAAAGAAAAGCCATGTATCTCTCTCAACATTTATTTCAAGATAGAAAGACGATATAGAGAGAGAGAGAGGGAGAGAAAGAGAGAGAGAGTCATATTTCTCTAGCTTAATTATGGCAAAAAACACACATACCCACATAACAAAAGTAGCAAATCAAAGAAAATTAATCCATAAGAACAAAACCTATTTCAAACTTATATGTAGATCGTAGATATATATGCTTGATCGATCGATCTACGAATAGGAAACAAATCGGACCGTGATGCTTCGATTCCCCGACAAAGAGAAGAGAGAGGAAAGTTTCAAAAAGAAAAGAAAAAGAAACCCTTTTCATGGTGGAAGATAGGGTTTCTTCATCTTCATCTTCATCTTCATCTTCATCTTCATATTGATAACTGGAAGAACAAAACTTCTACGTCTCTCTTCTTTTCCTTGCTGATCTACTCTTGGACTTGGAGGGTGATTTTGATGGGGTTGATAGATAGTAAAAGTAGTGGTGAAGAAGAAAGTGAGGGACTAATGATGTTGACGAGAGGAAGAAGGTAGAGGAAGAGGAAGACATGATGATGATGATGGTGTGTTGAATAGAATGAGTGGTAATAAGCCAAAGATTTGCGTGCTACTTATCTTTCTTTGGTAGCCCGGCCCTTGATGGCCATTTATTCTCTCTTTCACATGGAGACACAATTATATAATGAACCCCACCCACCAAATAGTTTTCTTTTGAAAACATTAAAAGTCTATTTGGTTTTCTCTTGCCCTATTGCCTAAAAATAAAAATAATTTAGTCCTAGGTATTTGGATATACACCCACTCTCCCAAAACAGTCAAAGACCTTGGTAAGTCATAAGATGTCAACGTGAAAGATCAAACTGGGTCCTTGGTTTGAAGGATTCATCTTTAACCAATTTAGAAATATACAAAAATCTAACTTAATTAGCTACCTACCTACCTAGGTTGCCTATTTTGTAAACTAATTTTTTCTCGGAAGGGAATTGTTGATGCAATAATTCAACAACCGAAAATGTATTGTGTGTAATTTGAGAGAATAGAATGCAAGACAAAGAGATTTACGTGGTTTGGCTTTGAGCCTAGGTCCACGGTACAGAATTACAATGTATCATTTTATTGATATCGTTGATACAGAGAAAATATAAAAGGAGAAATAAAGTTCAAAGTGTGTCCTCCTCCCTTCTCCGTTACTGACTATCTCTTTTTTATACTTGTCTTGGACAATTATGTCAATTCGTTGCAGTTGAGGAGGTTTGCAGCAGTTGACGAGGTTTAAAGCAGTTTCAGACATTTAACTGCCGATGTGGAATTGCCTTATCTTCGGCTTCATCCTTCAGCCGTTTGATCGGCCTGTTAAATGTATCGGTTTTGTATTGTCTGTTTGACCATGTCCTTTTGGACTTCATGTTTTTGGTCTTTAAACTTGATGGGTTTTGTTGACCTTGTCTCTGTGGATTTAGTGTTTAGGTCTAACCCGTTTGTATTTTGAACTGGATTGAACTTGACCCTTATAATGGGTTGATCTTGATCCCTATAGGACCAAGAAAGATATGAATATATAAACAATTAATGGATCACATAAAACCATGTGAAATGAGTGTTAAGTCATAGTTCTTCTGTGAATACTGTTGGTGTTGACCATTTCCTAGGTATATGTAGAGAGTAGTATAAACTTTGTTTACTTTTTTTAGTGATTTTGACTAACGCGCGTGGGTCATGGTCATTGGATAAGTAACAAAATCTAGCTGTTAATCACCTCCAAAGTATCCACATCCACCTCTCTCCTTCTCTATATGCATCTCTTTAAATAGGATTTCGAGCTATATATATATACACACATGTCTAAACATATTAGCAAGAGAATCTGCGAGATTCAGAGTTTTGAAAATGCCAAATCCGTGGCCTTCAAAAGACTCAAATCAATCATTAATTTTCTCTGCTAATTACGTGTTCATTTGTTTATCATTGTATTTCACTGTAATTGTGATTATCTGGGCTTACGCCTACATATCTCTCATGCAGAGATTTAGTTTGTCAGGTTCCATGCATATCATAATAAAAGCTCATAGTGTGGAAGCATTGGAATCTAATTACTAATTTCAAAGCTCCATGGATTACATTCTTTAATCATTTTTTCATACCATCTTAATTAAAGAATTAAGACCCACTTAACATGCAAGATTGGGAGCTTTAATCTACCATCCATAACAAAATTGATCTACTAAATAAAAAGAAAGTTTTACGAATTGCGGCGTTTGAAGCAATTCCAAGTCACCCAGAAAAGATCCTATTAGGGCAAGAGATAATTAAGATAATCTAGTAACTTTTAAGTCTTTAAGTTTGACTCTTAATAAAGTTTTGATACTTGAAATGTAATAACTTTTTCATTATTCTTCTAGTGCTTCAACTCTTATATATAAAGCCCTACCCAAGACCAAGATGGTCCACAAAGGCCAATTATGAGGCACATGATCTTGATGTGCTTCACTCATTTCATAGAAAAAAGAAATTAAAGGCAATGTGTAGCATAAGCAAACAGGCAAACAGCCTTCTTCTTTTCAGTTGAATGGACGTATTGTCACACTACACTAGCTAGGTACATTGGGTGCAATTATAGAGGGTAACTTTTCTTTTATTTTCTTTTTGTAATGGACACAAAAGTTAACGCATGTATATATATACAATTAAAATTGTATAAAACCATTTACCCTTTCAAGAAGTTTTCTTTTCTTTTTTGGTATAAGATTCTACTTTCAACTTTCAAGAGATTACAAACACAACGACAGGAATATAATTCAATCATCACATGAATTATATATGATGAGGTATATTCTATGGCAGTAAAAAGAAGATTATGGCATGCATGTATAGAAAAGTGGAATTTGTTTGGACGCATTAATCAAGGATTAAGTAGCCGTATCATCATCATCATCATCTTATTCTTCTTCTTCTTTTATCAGATCATCTTCTTCTTCTTTATATGGAGGACTATTTGTAGCACAAAGAAACCCTAGCTTCATTATTTCTCTCTTTGATTTGATATCAAAACAAACCCCAAAATCAGAGAGCTTCATATCTCAAACAAGGCTTGATCGAGGACATCACCCTGATTTGATTTTTTTCCTGTTGGATAGTTCTATATGTATTGAGACGTACCGCTAATCATAAATTTTCCATATAAAAATTTCAGGATGAATTATCTCCTCTTGGATAAGTTCTCATTAAAAGGAAAATATTTCCAAATATATAGTATATAGAGAGAGCTGCAATATGAAATAGAAAATTTATATATATGTAAGCATGGACTGAGCTGTAGAAGGATTGTGCAAACTTACTATTGCAAGGGTCCCTATTTCGTTTGAAAAGGAAAAGAAAACAGAAGGGGATGCCAAAGCATTCTCTGGGTGTAATGATTATGGTTTTGCATATTCTAGAGCAACCAAAAAGTCACCGTGTTTGGAATCAAATGAATGATTTTGCTTATTGAGGACGTATAGATATAGACCCAACTAGCCAACCTCTTGGGCTCCACCTCCACCTCCACCTCCACCTCTCTATTATGAATACTACGAGCTGGAATCCTATGGAAGATGTGATAAATGTAATCAATGTTCCTTCTCCAATCGTTTTGAATATTTTGCCCCTCCATTCAGCTTTCGTCATGCTTGCTTTGGTCAATTCTCACCCTCCACTGCCTCATCATATATATATATATATATATATATATATATATATATATATATATATAGAGAGAGAGAGAGAGAGAGAGAGAGAGAGAGAGAGGACAGTATATTGATATGAAGATTAATTGTGATGTGGGTCTCAACTTGACGTGCACACCGAGGAATTTGCGGTGACGATGAGAATGTTGGGTTAAAGTTAAGAAAGAATGTCCGTGAAACAACACATGTGAGCTTTGTAAGAAATTAAGTCAAAAACATCATCAGTTGACTTTGGGATCTTTCTTTCTTTTCTTGTTTTATTTGTCGGCTTGTGTTCGTGAAAGTGCAAATGAACTTCGTCCTTAGCAACTCATCTTTTCAAATTTTATTGTCGTTTCTTGGAATCATATATACATATACACATATATATATATATATATTATTATGTAGGGATCAAATTTGTATATATGTCTGAACGTTTTACGAACGAGAATTGTTTATTTATCTTCCTACATGGATATTGTTTTTAGTATCATTTCTTAAAAAGAATTTGTTCATATATTATGTAGAGTACGATATACGTATATTATGTTTATCTCCGACTCTGCTAGTAATCTTATGTACGAAAATTGTTTACCTACCTACATAGATTGATTTCCATCCAAATACTTTCAACCCTTATGTATTCTCATTGTCATCGAGCATCAATTACATATTCAATTCAAGCTATATAGTGAAAATCCGTCTTAAAAAAAGGTTTCACTTTTTGAGGCATCTTGCATTCATAATTCCGTTTCTTGCTTCTTCGCTGGAGTGGGCTCCTCAAGATGCCATGACAGCTTACTTGCATACTCTTCGATTTGTAAATACATTGGTTCTTCTTTTTCTCATACATACCATTTAAAAATATTTTTCTACCTTTTTTTTTTTGTATTTTTTTCTTCTTCCAGTCTATATAAAGTGCTAGTATAGACATGCTAGATGTCACGGTAATTTTCAATATTAACTTTTATTTATGAAAATTGATTAAGTGTAAATTTCATAAGCTCGCACAATAGACAGTAAATCATGCATGCCAAGCAACCCATAGAAACTAGTTGAGCGAGGTTGCATTGAGAAAACTCATAAGCTCAGCTCGCACAATAGACAGTAAATCATGCATACCAAACAAATCTATAAAAATTAGACGAGTAAACTCTAAGCTAAGCTCAGTTAGTAGAATAGACAGTATCATTCATTCAAAGTTTTTTTTTTTTTAATCGAGAACTACATCATACAAGTTTATCATTTAACCATCTGATATGGGCATAAACTTTGGCCGTCAAGCTTGTGTGCACAAAAATTTCTCACTTGACAACGGGTATGTTGGATCGAATCTCAGCACGTGATCAGAAGAGTATTTCTTCTTGTAATAATCAAATTCAAAACCTTTTAAATCCATATGATTTGACTCCAGAGAAATTCACAACTAAGCTATTATTCAATTGATTTCTCAATCATGCCAAACAAACCAATAAAAAATTCTAAATATGAGTGTGGGATAAGAATCCAAGCAACACCTCCAAGACAATTTGAAGCTCTCCTAACAATTTGACTAGAAAGTAGAAACTGATTTCTTACCAAGAAATACACTAAAAACGATGGATTATTAGTTCGCACTAAATCTTGGGCCGAAAACGTCATTTTAAAGCCCAAAAGGAGCTAATTTGGGCCGAGTCCTTACGAAATAATCGAGTTTTGTTAGTTTAGTTGTCTCCGACTCTCTCAGCGATGAATGAATGATCCGCCAAATTTTGAAAAAGCCCTAATTCCCGACGAAGTCGATCATGATCCGCTCCAACTTTGGCATTCCAAATCACAACAATGTCTCATCGTCAGCCATTCCAAGTTTCCAACCAAGCTTGATTAAACGATTCTTTAGCTTTCAATGCAAACTGCGATCTTTCCAGATGAGAATTTCTCAAATTTTGGTAGAAGCAGCTTGTGAGAGCGCCACCCAAGGTGCTTTAACTGTAATTGTATTTTATATTTCCAGTTGGTAAAAGTTACAACGTTTGGGGATCAATTATTCTCCACTCTGATTGCTGTTGTTGAATCGATTTAGACCGAGGGCGTGATAATGTTTATCTGCGTTTACAATAACAATCCGTTCCACCTTTGATGGGAATTGTAGTGAAATCTCGTTGCGAGAATGGATCTGTGTTACGTTTTGAGTTATATTTCCCAACGATTAGTACTTATTGATGGAAGCATATAACAAATCTTGTTTATACTGATATCACTGTATGACAATGTGAGAGCACCAGATTTGTCTTACACACTGTTGGTTTCTTAGACCTGTGTTTTAGGCGCAGTAGAGACCGAGTTCAGGTACATAGTCTGAATTCTGTTTTGAAGGAATGGTAGTGCTGAATCCATGTAAGTAATACTTGTTACTGCATTTTAACTGGGGAAAGTAACGATCCATTACTTTCATGCACCCTAAGTGTTTGATTGTTGGACAGATGTTGGTTCTTTTCTCAAATTACTCCCCAATGCTCTGCAATTTTCCACCAACTGCCAAACTGCAATTTCACCTGTTACTTTATCATTCTTTACTTACTGTGCACCTCAGATTTTGGCTCGCTTTTCACTTATTCATAAGGAAGTTGGAGATGCAAAGAGACAGTTGAGTGAAGAACCTTTCTGCGCAGGCTCTCAACAGGTAGTCCCCATACCATACCTTCTTTTTTTGTTTAATTTTTTAAGTTCAGTGTATCATGCAATAAATGGTGATTTTTTGATGATGTTATAGGATGTTCATCACTCTTGCCATTTTCTTTTCGTGAACATATTGCTTATCCTATCTGTACATGTCTAGAAAACCTTATGTTTATGACCATAAATAAATGGTAATATGATTGGATAAAGTTTGTTGTCATCTTGCACCGATACACAACTCAACATGATTTTGATGTAGCCTTCCAAATATTGCTAAAAACTTTAATTACAAGAGATGAAAAGATCATATCTATCTTGGTCTTACCTTTTAACTTGGCAGCAGCTAATGTGCATACAAAGCAACTAGTTGGGATCTCTTTGCTGTCTCTATAAAGTAAACGAGGGTTGAGAATGTTAGCATTCTATCTGTAGGTAGACAGAAGGTGGAGAGGGTTATCTTGTCTCCAAAAGACCCATGTGTAATATCCCCTGATAACATAAATAAATATGTTTAAATTGGAAGGAGGGGTGGATCTATAATACAGGCATTGGGAGATGACTTTTAACCTAACTTGCACCCAACTTGCAATTAATTAAACGCATAAAATCTTTAGAAGTTCCACCAAAACATTAGTTTAGTCAAAGAACAAAATAGATTAGTGACATTTGTTTAGTCAAATTGCACTATGACATTAAAGTATATTGTTCGTAATCCTTGCCTGTTATATTTACCTGTAGAATTTTCTTCTTTAGGTTTAGACACAATATTGGTCTGCTCGATCATGTTATCTAGGACTTGCTTTGATGTCTTACTCTTGCATCCCCGTCATGTTATGCCCTTCTAACACTGCCAAACATGAATAATTCCTGTCAAGTCCTTTCCTCCAAATCCTAACAGTTCTGTCAGCCTATCCACTGCATACCAAATTGGACACAACTGCCAAACACAGAATTGCCTTGTTATGTCCTCCAAGTGTGCCGGTCAGAACTATATGTTCTCTATTTTCACTCCCAGTCGTGCTCCTGTCTTTCTCCCAAACAAGAATTGATCGATCCCAGGCACCAGAATACAATACAGACCCATCAGGACTAAGAAGCTAAAGCATTAACTGCTGACTTGTTTTCTCCTTCGTAGTCACCAGTGAATGCTTCTTCTCCCCTGATTGCTTATTCCAAACCTTTATTTTCTTGTCTGCTGAACCTGTATAAACAAATACATCATGGGATACGACTCGTAACAATACTACCATGGTATTGATGGCATCATCATGTGCCTTCGCCGCTTACTTCAAACATCTAAAATCACAGGTTTGCCATATTTTGAACGTCCTATCCCACGATGCAGTAGAGACAGAAGGGAACAATCTCTTGATATTGCAAGTGCGGATACGGAGTCTATGTGATACCTAGGTGCTTTTCTTGTGTCTCCTGACGTCTACATGGTTTTTGGAGCAGAAACACCTTAGCAAATGGTCACTGACTGTAGAAAGTGTGGCTATGCACTTGAATTTCGGGATTAAGGTGGTGTTTTCGATTTTCCATACACGAATTTTGTGGTCTAGATGGGCACTGAAAAGCTTATCTCCTAAAACTACTAGAGACTTAACTCCTCCACTGCTAGTGGTTACTACATTATCAGCTGAAGAATAAGATATCGAAGAAGGGTCTCTGCTCCATACTCTTATTTCGCTATTTGAAGAGCCACTGTAGAGGAATTTTCCTACTAAAGCAAGGGAAGAGACATAGGAGGAGTGGCCGTTGAGGGAGGCTATGCAGTTGTGGAGTGCATAGAGGACTTGTTCTTGTTGTTGGGATGGTGGAGTGAGTGAAGGGACAGATGGTAGACTGGGTTGAGAAGCGAGAGAGGAGGTTGATGATTCTGAGTGAAGATGGCTAGAGTTAGATTGAGACTCTTTTTCTAATTCATAAGTTGGCAGACACGTAGGGAGCCCCATTTTTCCTGCAGTAAAACAGAATTGAAAACAAGACATGCGGATGCGGCGGTCCGGTTTATATAAGACAATTCAAAAGAATCCGAGTGGCAGAGGCAAGAGAAAAGAAAAAGATGGCGAAACAGAGACTGCAATGAGATACAGGATGGACTTGGAAGTCTCTCATATTGGTTCAAGACAGGACAGAAAAATAGACTTGCATCACAGTGTCATATGGAGGTAGAACCACGCTCTTTCATATGAAAAATATTCGGTGATTGCTGAGCAACCACGTCATCAGCATGACGTGGTGTGAATGCTCCGCTGAATACTACTCGACACGTGGATAATTTAATCCCAGTCAGCTTGATGGGTCATTTCCGTTGTTCTCCTTTCTTCTTCCTCGACTCACTCTCCAGCCCTAGATCTCCTTCATCACAACATTCCCTTCAATGCTTCTTCAAGAACCAACCAATCTTTGGTTTCTCTTTATCAAATCTCAGGTCCGGGCTGGATCCTCGCCTTATTTTCCTGGTCGTGGAAATCAAGCTACGATGTCTATAATCAAGTACCAAGTGTGGTAAGCCAATAATTGCAAACTCAAACCTTGTCCACCCACCATAAAGTCCGGGCCTCTTCCTCCTATGTGTTTGTTCCATTCTTGAGCCTCTTTCCATTCGAATTATTTCCATCACAGATTTCGCCTTCTACAGTCGCATTAATTTTGCTGTTTGAGAACATCGTAGGAGGGTAAAAGCCGCTATATCCTTCAAAGGCAATTCTGGCAGTTGTGATGTTGTAATTTGTGATTGTAGACATCGTAGCTTTGGAACTGAATAACAAATGTAAATTAAAAAATATATATATTATAAATATTTAAAATGATAAAATCAGAAAATACTAAATCCCTGTATGTGGGTGGCCAAAAAAAGAAAATCGTAATCTAATAAAGTCGACCTATGTTTACAAAAACAAGAAGACAAATCCGACGGTCATCAACACAATTAGGCCCCACATAGAACCCTCAACGTAGGCTCCATTGGTGTCCCTCTGCTCTGTAGAGGGCGTCGCCGCCGAACCGTTGTAATTCGGATTTCTACCGTACAATTGTTGAATCCCAGCTATGTCGTCGCTGGCCAGCTCCAACTTTCTCGTCCCGGACGATATTGTCGGATACATAATCGCCTCCTCGACTGACGAATGCCCTAACCCCAACACGTGCCCGATCTCGTGCACTGCCACCGATTCAAGATCCACAGCTGATACCGCCAAGTCACCGGAAATCACCCAATTCTCGTCTCCGTCCAAGTGGAACCACCCGTTCGGAGGCGAAAACGCGTGGGCCAGCGTTCCTAAAACGCCATCGAACGGCTCCCCATCTCCGTGGTCCCCACTGTAAAATCCGATCTTGATGTCGGCGCGGGAGTACGAACTCGTCTCCGTGAAAGTTAAGGTGGTGACCTCCGACCACCGCTCGAATGCGCGTGTGAAAACGCTCTTCACATCCGCCTCCAACTGATTCCCCGGGAGAAACGCGTAGGTCAGCTCGCTTTTGCTCACCGGCCAACGCGGCATGCCAGGGAAGAATGTGTAGTGAGAAACCGTGTGAAGGTGTGACGAGGTAGTATTAGACGGCGTCGTTTTACCAGAATTCATCGTGGACGTACCGTTGACTATATCCGGGTTGCCACACCGCGGCATGGTGACGTGATTCATCGTCTGCTCATCGAGCTTTCCGGTGACATTGAGATTGAAGTTCTGCTGGTAAGTCTTGATTGCCGATTCAAGCAAGTCATCGAAGTCGTCAGTGATGTTTGAAGGAGCATTCGGGATGTAACCGAAGTACTGAAAGTACTTCTTGAGTTTGCCTAATCCGTCAATCTTGTCACCAGGGTTGCAGTCAACGAGTTTCTTGAAGGCATCCCAGGGACCGGCAGCGGCGGTGATGTTCCGGAGGAGCGGAGGCAGTGACGATATGTTGGGGAAGAAGTGAGCTGAGCTCGGCACTAATGAAATTGACAGTACAATTGCAAAGAAGTAACAAAGTATTCTCATTTCGTGTGCTCTTATTACTTTGCAAAAGTGGGCGAATTGACAGAGTTTAAGAAGAGGAGGAGGAGGAGGAGGTTGAAGCCGGCGAGTTTAGGAGAACTATAAATATGATTAATATTTGTAGAAAAGTCATTTTGTGAAGGCGTGTTGAAATTGCCGCTTTGAATGTGTTGAATAAACTTGTGGAAGTTTCGTAGCGAAGGAGAATGAGACGGCGTAGGAATCCTATTGTTGTTTGTTTGTTCTTCTGGAATAATGCGGACATTTATGTGATGACTAACATTTGCTGGTTTATCTCAAGACTTTTTGATGCTTTTGCGTTTGTTTTTCTGAAAGAAATAGAAATCAGAAAGACCCACCTCGTCAAAGCCGGAAACTCCATGAAACGTCGTCGTTTCTTTGACGTGGTAGTATGAATGGAATAATGGTATCGTCTTTTTTATGATCTTTGCTCCATGTAAATTCTGATACATGGATCGTTCAATTCTCACCAAATATCAAATAAGTTGTGAAGTGTAAGATGTAAATCGTTAAATATAGGATGGTTGCAGTCCATATTCATCTGGAATAATAGGGTCTTCAATTATCAATAGTAGTTGCAAGTTGGAACCATGAAACTATTTATGGAAATATTTTAAAGTCAACCATTAATTTTATACACATCTTAGATTATATATTTTGCACCAACCATAACCTTTGAATTACGGTTGAATTAATCAAAGTTCAATTTCGATATAACTTATAATGGTCTTTCATATATATGCCAATTGTTAACGAATTGTTTAACAGGCCGGTTAGCCCTAATTTATTCTGCACACATATGACTTTCATTGTTTTTTTTTTTGGCATTTAATTACCATGTTCGGTGGAGCTTATGAGCAAGGTTACAAACTCCATCCCCATACCTAAATAAGGTGTGGGGTGTTTTGTGTTGTGTTGTACAGAAATCAATCCAAAGACAGTGCGTACACAATAGATTGACCAAACTAATAACAAATCCAAGGCATAACAATTGTAGAGAACTAAATCAAAGCGGTAAAGAACACAAAAGGTTTACTTGGTTCAGCGAAAACTTACATCGACGGACAGCATAGATCGAGTATTCACTATGTCGAAGAAGATTATAAGTGAGAAACTCACCGATTACAAGGATTGATGCTCTATGTTTTTTCCTCGTTCCAAATCTGCATCTAATGTTTCAACTATACACAAAAGTACAAAGCAATGTTATATAGCTAAGAGGCATTAAGACATTTGGTCACATATTCAATTCATGAAAATAACATATCCACACATTTATCCCCAATCTTACCCGCTGTGAAAGCTTTGTGCATGGAAATTGTTTACCTTTATATTACATTACTTTCAAATTCACCGACACAAAAATAAAACTGTTGGGAGATAAAGGTGGTAGGAATTAAGAAACACTCATTAAGAGGATAGTATAAATATATTTACAGCAGGAATATCTGAAGTTGGTTACACGGGAACAACAAATAACATATTTTTGAATTGTTTGGGACAGATGCTTAAAGGAGATTGGTAATAACTTATCACAAGCTTAACTGGCAATATGCAATGTGCGTGGGAAAACCATAACAAACCTGGGCGGTTCAAATTAACATATTAACATCTTACAGGCCTATCATAGCTGGGGGGTAAAGATGGGCAGTTCTCATTCATGTTGGCATACGGCTTTATGGTGTTATACTGGGGCAATTCCATCCAGTACTCGCCAAGGATCTGGCAAAACGGGAGCCGACCATCCCCATTGTTGCACCAATTTGGCAGGCGTGTTTGGTTATTCTCGAAGATCTGAAGCATGTATGCGTCACGAATCTGAGGGAAAAGGGAAAAAAAATTAAGCCATGTTATAACTGTACTACCTCAAAAGAACCCGGGGAAAAAAGTAATAATTACAAAGGTAAGAAAGAAAACACTTATAACTTACTGTAAATTCAGTTACTTGAATAGAGTTTGAAAGGAAACTGAAAATTCCAGCCTCTTTATACATCTGAAGAATAAAGGCAACACATGTTGTCGATTTTCCATCACTGTAGACCCATTCATCTTGTTCTGGAATGGATAGTAATTGATCGAAAGCTAGGCCACGCCGTTCAGTCTCCGCTAGGATTCCGTACAAGTCTAAACCCTGAAACAGCAGGTAAAGTGCAGCACAATGTTAGTGACGCAACAGATAAAAAAAATATAAGCTTGATGCAAATAAGAGAATTATAAATCAAAGAAAAATGGAGGCCACGGTAGAAAATTGAAGGTGTTACCTCAAGTTCCAAACGAACAATTTAGACATGCTTGGATCTAGATCCTTGCATAATTTCTTATGATAGCCGAATTTATATATTGGTAAGCACATATCCAAAAGCTAAGAAATTCAAAAACCTTATATTTCAAGAAACCAGGTTTCATGTTTAATGTCACCAAATAAACTCACATTAACCAAGTTTCCATTGGTAATTGTTCCTATACCTGAGTCTCATACAGCATTGTTCTCTAAAATGTGTCACTAAGCCACTTCTACATGAAAGGAGAACCAATGATAAAGACTTATAATTTTTAGCTTTTCATTTGGCAAGTATTGTTATATATGTGGTTCCCTTAAGCATTAGATCCCAAAAACAAAGCTGCAAAATCTATTATTGATTCTATTGCCCTTCTTCCTGGGACTTTTAGATTCACGTCCCCTAAAAAGGCAAAAAACAACATATTAAATAAAAGATAGCAGCATGAAAAGATTTTGGCTCCAATGACAGTTTTGGATGTCAAATCAAAGTAAGAGACTGCAAACTCAAAATTATATCAAATGCAGACCAATTTGTATCCCACAAGCATGGAAAGAGCAATGAAGAAAAGTGTATGAACACATACCTCAGTTCCCAACCGTTTATTTAGCGCTTCGTTCCACATATTTGCAGCATAAGCTGGCTGCACTCTACTCCACATAGACATGACAGAAATAACCTGAAATCAGAATTGACCAGCTCAATCACATATTTGCGAAGTGCCAACATCATATCGAGAATATATTAGGAAGCAGAAAGCAGATATATGGAATTACATAAACTATTCAAGCCAAGACATTCATCACATTTGAGCATATCCTTTATACAGACACTTAGCATATCGTTCATGCAGACGCTTAAGCATATCATTCATGCAATGAGCATACATCATGGTAAAGCAGAAAGACTTAATCCCCAACCTGTTTGCCAAGTATCATGCTCTAGGAAAACAAAAAGACATGCCAACATAAGTTGTATGCATAGTAAACAATGTCCCAAAAAAGTTATTAAATCTGCTGTCTATAAAAGGTGTGACACAATTAAGCAATTGGTAATTTAGATTTTAATAAAAAATAATGGTCACAACGATGAATACCAAGTGAGCATCAAGAGGTGGTGGATAGTTGTCAGCAATCGTGTCAATCCAACTAAATATCATGTTGTGATAACCATATGGTTTGCCTGACATGCTTTGAGCATATTCCCATGCCGCAGTGTTGTTGAACTTTGCACGCAGATCAGGATGAAGAGGAAGCAAGGCTATTTGCGGATTGGAACTATCTTTCAAAGCGAAATTCCACCATTCATCCCAAGGAATCACGACTATAATTTCTTCACCCTGTAATATAGTAAATAGTGTAAAGACAATTCCATCCCAGGGAACCATTCGAATTAAACACATACAGATGTAAAGTAATATTTTCAGCTTAATTTCTTCACTACCTATTTCCAGACTTTCAGTTTTCAGTACGCTTATTATATTTAAATTTTATTATGTTGTACGTTACACACCCTTTCATTCTCATGTCCTGATTCACCAACCCAAAGATTACCGATCTCGTCCTTTAAGCAAACTGCTGTATGACCAGCAAATGCCCCTGTCACCCACTTTTCCAATGTCTCAAATCCACCCCACCGACCACGAATCTTTGATACCGCCAAAAAGTCCCCAGAATGCACATCTTCAGGATTAATAGTTGCAAGCCAAGGCTTAGGACGCTTTTCAAATGTCGCACCCATGTGTTTCTCCAAGAAACCAAGGTTAGCATTCTGACCCCAGACAGTATTAGAAAATAGTGGCAACACATCTATTAAAGAAAACAAGGTCCCCATCATTCCAGATGGCATGAGGAACACAGAGATACCATGCTGCTTCACCTGCTCAATAGTGAGGGAGAATGTCATTTGATGCAACAAAGGCGTTAACTTTTGTTAGACATGCAAATAGCTGAAGCATACATATTCTAACTCTGCAGGTTCCTCCCAAGAATCAAACTCCAATGTATGCTCTCGAGCAGAGAAGTAGTAATCCCAAGTAATCCTATATGGTGTAGCAAAAACATAGAGATCCATACAGGTCCAGCTGTGTGCTTCGGATGTCTGAAAAGAAGAAAATTGATCTATTGAAAAATAAAATATCGTGGAACAAAAGTCCAGCAAAGGAAACTAGTAAAACTAAAACAGTTTTTTTTCCCAAGGCACTACCAACAATCCGCCAAATATCTTTTTTCTTCTACCCAACAAACTGAAAAATATAAAATTAAAAACAATAACAAAACATGCATGTCTTTCAACCATTTCTTTTCTACTCGTTTTGCTTGATAGAGGTTCAACTTTAGCAACAAATATCGACAGTGGCAATTTGAACTGATTTACCTAGTTTCATTCAATAAAAAACCTTTATTTGTGAAGCAACTGCGCCATAACTTATTTATTGAGCATGGCCTTTAAAGGAGAAGAAATCATAATTCTGGTAATCATTAGATTTCCAATTTCAGAAAGAACTTTGCATTCCAAGCATGCAGGGGCACACCATGACACCTCATCCATATAATTCTTTCAGAACTTTTGCCAGTTTCTGTCAACGGTTTGATTAGTTCAAACCACCTCTCTACCCAAATTCCTCTTCCCATTCAGTGTTTCCGGCACTGCTTCTCTATTTTCTAAGTTAAAGAGCGTCCTTCCCCTCCCATGGGTAATGTCTTGCACAAAAAAGCTAATGTAGTTGAGGAGAAAAACAAGTCTTACGGTTCATATATGACTGTCAGAGGCTCAGAGCGCTTGGAACCGATTTACTAAGTCGCATTTAAACAAACACCTACATAGCTACTAATTCCTAACTTGTATTATATAATATATACATACAATACAAACAAATCTTATAGTTCTTAGATAACTGTCACCAGCATAATCTGAAGGACAAAGTAATTCAAAAGCAAAGATACAAAAGGCACAATTGACAAATGAAAACCATAATTACACCAACAATGGCTCAAAACCCACAATTTCGATGAGTAGGGGATAGCGCAAACCTTGAGATAGAGAACGCCGCCGCCCAAGCCCGTATCATCTCGATCACCTTCGGTAAACTCAAGACGTGCCTCGTTTCCATAGAAGCAAGCTCCTTTCCACTCGATTGATTCATTATTTGGGGTCACCGATCCCACGAAATACGGCAACAAATCGACCGCACTGTGAAAATTGTTCAAAACTGGCCACGAAATCTGACGCGGCAGGACTGGAAGCACATCTTTAACTGTAAAAGGGACTTTGAACGCCTGCCCAAAATCAAAACCAAAGCCTATGAAGCAAAACAGGACAAGTAAGCAACGAGAGTGAAAGGAGAGAGACATCGGCGATTGAGTAGGGCCTCTGCCGGTGCAACCCTGAAAGAGGAGAAACTCTTAGGAATCGAAAGTATCAGAGTTGATGATCCATGTGGATTTTGGGATGGATTGAGAGAAGGATTTGGGGAATTTGGGTTGGTGATTCTGATAGTTTTAGGTTTAATCAATTCAATTGAGTCTGCTTGTTTTGTTAGTTGAGGACGAGAAGGATACGTTATTTTTCTCCCACGTCAACGTGGAGAGGTGCATACGTGGCCCATCGTCCTTATTCTCTGTCCTTTGAATATTCAACTGAAAACCTTCACTAGAAGAATGAGTATTTTCTTTTTCTTTTTTACATAAAAAATAAAAGATAATGCATCTATTTTTTTTGGCCAATTAAATTTAAAAATAACGTTAATGTGCGAAGGGCAAAGTGTTTTTTTTCCCCCTTAAAAATATCATCATTCAAAATAAAAACTAATTACGGGGGAACGATGAATGAGGGACACGTGTCAGACCTCCATTGGATAGGCATGTGAGGAATTATTATGCATATGACAATGGTGTGGTAGGGGACGCACACTGTCCAGCTCGTATCATGATGGTCGTGACTTCAGGGAGTAATTAGTCGTGAATTAAGGGATGTGGCATAATCATCTCATAAGTTTAGCCTAACAACAGGAAAGATACATTTAATTCTCCCACTATAAAAAGAAGAGACACCCCCGAGTTAATTTATGAAGCACTACTTGTGATTATTATACTAGTAATAATCTTGAGACTTACTTGAGTGTCTGTGACTCCGACACTCAAACAACGATTGTCAAACTCACTGACCAAAATAGGCTTTAACCGAATAGCTTAGGATTGTACCGTGGAGTGTTCGGCCAAGATGGTATAATTTTTGTCTACTATATTTTGGCGACCATAGTGAGAAGAGATATATTTACATGACGAGTCAAGTTGAAATTTCTACATGGCAAACATAAGATCAGAAGTCGGACTGGAAGCAAGAGGATAATGGCAGACATTCATACACCAAAAGTGAGTATGAGAGGCGAATCCTAAAGAGGGATCTGCACAAGGACGAGGAGCGTTGAAGGGAGCGACACTCCTATCATGCTGGAAGCAAGCCCCATGAGACAAGACAACAAGATGAAAAACCAAACTAGAATGACAACAAGCCTGATGCAATGTGGGTTGACCTCATCTATGGGGCTCAGCAAAGATTTATGAAAAGGCTCTTGATGAAATGACTAGCTCTCTATTTATGTGAAAAGTTCCGAGAAGGCTGGTCATACCCACATTTTGTTGTAAATCCACACCCTCATACACACCAACAATATGGGTTGTCTAGTTCCAGTGGATACATCGGGCCCGCACGCCTTTGTTTCTTCTTAGGCCCAAGCAGGTGGGCTAGGCCCAACCCACTCAAGCCTAGGAAAAGGCTTTGTTGGTGGTAAGAGGTGGGCTTAACCTTATAAACAAGGCATGAGTGCCCACATCTTTAGATGTGGGACTTTTTACACTCCCCCGCACTTGTGGGCTGGGTTATGCCAGACCCAACAAGTGGAGTAGAGGTCATGTCCAACAGGAACGAATTCCTCTGATACCATGTTGTAAATCCACACCCCCGCTTTTGGTTGTCCGGTTCCAGTGGATACATCGAGCCCGCACGACTTTGTTTTTCCTTAGGCCCAAGCAGGTGGGCTAGACCCAACCCACTCAAGCCTAGGAAAAGGCATTGTTGGTGGTAAGAGGTGGGCTTAGCCTTATAAATAAGGCATGAGTGCCCACATCTTTAGATGTGAGACTTTTTACACATTTGAACAGTTCAACAGCGGCACTAACGTTGTCGCCCATTTAGACCAGTTCATTTGAAAAATGATCTCACCAACTTTGGGGATTATGGCTAGCCAATGATGTAGACAAGGTGACAAGGGGATAGGGACGGCAAGTATCCCGAGATCAGATGATGTGGATATAGCATCTTGTCATGCGCGTAATACGAACGGTAAAAGTAGAGTGGATGGCTGTCAGCCTGTCATACTTGAGATTGGCTTTGGGCTTGCTTTCGTATAGTCCATGGGCGATCATAGTGGACTTACGCAAAGAATGGGCTGTGGGCTTCATCAATCAAAAGAATTGACCGGGCTTTGATTCATGCAGAAGAAAATGGGCCTGAACCATGTTTTCGTCACTACAAATTACATTATTCTGGACTGTATCTATCTTTGTTGGATGACCAAACCATGATTGAGAAAGCTCAACACTCTGCACAACAAAAGCACTCTGAATCCCCTACAAATTGGGTAATTGTTTGACTAGCGTTTCGTTTTTTTAATGGTTTGACTTAGATCTCTTGTTTTCTCAGTGGCTTTGGGTCGGGAGCCGTCTTCTTTTCTCAGTGGTTTGACTCAGTATGTAAACCTCTATCCAACAAGATCCATTGTCGATACATTTTATCAGGTCGATCTTAATTACATTGTTTTTGAAAACAATGTAATAAAAATATGGATAACTTAAAAACAATGTAATAAAAATATTGAATACTAAAAAAATGAAATTACAATAGTTTTCAAAAGCACATTGAAATTAGGCCTTAAAAGATGAAATTTAGATTAAATTCACTTTCCAAAGAAGCATAAATCCTTGTTCATATATTCATAATGAAAACAATGTAATTACATGTGTATCATTAGAAATTTCATTGTTTATTTTAAAAACATTGAAATTTGAAGTTTAACATATGTATTATTGACAAATAACTAAAATTGATCAATTGTATTACATAATACATTATGTCATGTATTATTTTGTAGTAATTACATTGTTTCTAAAAGCAATGTAATGACTATATGGAAACACTGAAAAATAATGTAATAACGATTCGAACACTGAAAAAACAATTTGCTAATAATCTGCAATATTCAAAAAATAATGTAATAACGGGTTTACTAGTGTCATTTGTGTTTTTTGATTTATATGCCCTAAACATGATGATTGAGACTAATTGGGAACTAAGGGACTGATTGTGGGGTTTTGCAAAGCATGGATTAGCCAATAATTTCACATATATTACGCATAATTTTTTTTTAATGAATTTAACAATCTGCAAAACCTAAACTTAAATTCAAGACTCGAGTGGACATGAAAGAAGGATTTTATGAGAAATTGGAGTCTGAAATTCAAGGTCTAAGAAACACTTACTATGTTGGGGGGCTTGTGGCATTTGAGCTTTCAGAGAGAAATTCGTCTTATGCGATGTCTCTAGTTTGAAAGCACTTTGCAAGTAATGGTTTCTTTCCAGTAAGAAAAACCGGGTCAAAAAGGGGTTGTCTACTTCGGATAATTGTTATGGCCGGCGAAGGGTTGGGCTAGGTGCTTCTCACCTCAGGGAGTCCAACACTGGTGACGGCGTGCAAAGAAGAAGCCGGAGGTGGCGGGATCGGCAGTTCGAAGTAGAGGAGGATCGCAGCTGTGTAGGCTTTTTCCAGCGAAAACCTTGGCCATTGCTGTCGGTGGAGGACTGGGGTAGCTGCCCTATGGCTTGGCGCTTGTTTTGGCACCAGCGGTGGCGCGAACAGTGGCCGGACGGCGAAGAGGCCATAGTTGGCCGTGAGGTAGGGAGAAGGGAGAAGGGAGAAGAGATAAGGAAGAGAGGGAAATAATGAAAAAGAAAAAGATTTTTTTTTTAATTAATGCCAGGTTGTCATGTTTAGTCAGCTTTGTCAGATAGACTGGTATATTACTGGGATAAAATTTGTTGGGATACAAATCATTTTCGCTTGGAATTTATTTGATTTAATTTAATCTTTATTATAATTTGACGTGACAATAATAGAGTTAGTTTGGGTCCTGATGTGGCAGCAACAAAAGCATTTCTTTATTCAGTAATCATATTATGTATATGATTTTCATGTATCCAAAATGTTCATATCAAATAAAATGCACGGTTCTACAAAAAAATTAATCAACCAAGACATGTTTATTTGATTTAAATTCTTTTTTAAATAATTTTTTATTTCAATCAATACATACAAATATTTTAATAATGTTTGTAAACTTTGAAAGATTTACAAAATGAATTTATTTATTTCGAAAATCACTACCGACCCGATTCCAAAATCAATGCATGCCTAACTACGTGCACAAAGGAGTTTTAGAAAGAGTGAACGGTTACGACTCAACAAATAGCATGTAAGAATCGAAAAACAAAATAAATAACGAGTACTAGGCAAATAGAGAGATAATTTCACAGAAATTTCAAAATATGGTCTCACTTATCAAATTGGGCCTAAATATCTCAAATGGGCTAAACACTTATAAGAGGATATAAAAGTCCAAAAATGGGTCGAACACTTTTCAATTGGGCTTAAGTTGTTCTCACTGGTCAAGTACCCAAAGTGGGTCAACACCATCAATCGGGGCACTGAGTCCCATCCATGACTCGATCACTGTCTAGCCACTGACGACGGCTAATGGCGCCTCCGCTTCCATGGGTAGACTCGCCTCAGGATTCCGGTCACCAGGGTGGTGACCTGAGGTCCCGACGTTACATCCATGCGTCCAGGTCAACATATTTAACAAAGCATACTCGTGCGGTACTCAAATTGTTGATTGATAATTACAAGCGTTGGCACAAAAAATCAAGAGTTATTGGGATGAGTATTTTTTGAGAAAGGTAAAGCTATGTGAATCCGATTTATCCACAGAAATCGAACAATATTATTGATGTATATGGGTTGATAGAAAAAACCAAAAGTGTTGGGGACTATTGTAAAAATGGGACCTTTAATTTTATTTTATTTTTCCAAATATTGAGTGTTACTTAAATAAGTGTGGGCTATTATATAACACTAATAGTTTTTCAAAAATATGGAGTTTTAGGGGTTCGAGGGTCCTGAATAGCCGCCCATGTCAATCGCCCCCAAGAATGCTCCTAGGGACCATGACAAGAGATGCATTGGATTGGTCTCCTACGATCTTTTCGATAGGAAAAACAGTATCAAAGGGTTTCCAAAAACTAAAAAATAAAGTAGTTGTCTTTGGAGTGTTCACCACTTTTTTCTTTTGTTTTTTTTTCTTTTTTTTTTTAAGGAAACCGGAAAATTTATTTCATAAGGAGGAGAAGAATAGCCCTTCTCCGGTGGCTCACAATGGGGGGACTAAACCTAACCCATGGACAAAAAGAACAAGAGAACAAGCACCAAGGAGGAAATGAACAAACCATAACAATAACAAACCAAAAGGGTAGACAAAAGCCTAAAAATAGAACATTAGCAGTTAATCTGTCTCATGACAGGGACCCCCATCGAGTCAATGTATATCATACCTTTAACTTGAGCTGGAAGGTCGTTGTATCTGTAGAAGTAGCTAGATTGCTTACCTTGGGAAGCCTTTGTGGCTAGAAAATCTGCACAACCATTGATTTCCCTGAAGATGTGCTTAAACTGGATATCCATAGATCCATAACTTTCTTCAATCTGTCTTTTAATATAAATAACTTTCCAAGGACAATGATAGTTAGATGACAGAATGTTAATAGCAACCAAAGAGTCAGATTCAACCTGGATATGATTAAATCCTAGGGATTTAGCAAGGCAGATGCCATCATGAATAGCCTTCATTTCGGTCCAAGTAATAGAGTAAGCACCATAATAATTAGATAAACCAGCCACAAATTGACCATTGTGATCTCTCAACAAGCACCCCCCACCAGCATCACCATTATGACCAAGCACACTACCATCACAGTTTATTTTCACATAAGAATGAGGAGGAGGGTTCCAATATAAAACAGTCATCCTGCCTTTCTTTTGAGCCTTCACAGGTAAATTGAAAAGAGTATTTAAGAAAGTGTCTTTGCAAATGTCCCGGTGAGTTTTGCAAGAGCTTTGAAAAATCAATCTAATTTGATCAATGACACAATTAGTGATCTCATGACTTTTTAGACCAAAGTCTTCGAATCTAGACTTGTTCCTGGCTTTCCAAAGCTGCCAGCAAACACATACAGGAATTAAACAAGCCAAAGAACCTAAGATTGAGTTTTTCTTTTTAAATTTCCACCAATCAGCCAAAATGATATGAATAGGATCACTTCTAAAGGACATGCCAACCAGATTATAAAAGAAGGACCACACAACAACTGCAATAGGATTTTCCACAAAAATATGAAATAGAGATTCAGTTTGGGGATGGTCTTTACAACATTGACATTTAGAAACCAACTGAATACCTATTTTGAGTAAGGCTTCATCCATAGGCAAAGAGTTTTGAATCAATCTCCACATGAAGAAAGAAATTTTTAAAGGGATTAATTCATTCCAGAGAGAAACAAATAATGCAGAATAAGCATCATGAATTCTCATGGAGTCATAGGCAGACTTAACAGAGAACAAACCATTGTCATTAGGAGACCAAACCATCAAATCATTCCTATTTGAAATCTGAAAGTTATATCTACCTATCTTGAACTATATGATCAGGAATGAGGATATTTAATTTATCAAAGTCCCAATTGTCATTCACAATGAAACTATTCAACTTAGAGGGCCAACTAGGATCAATCTCAATCCTATTAGAAATAGGGCCATCCCCTAGCCAGTTATCTCTCCATAGGTTAATGTTACCTTTCCCAATTATGAATTTCATATTGTTTTCCATAAAATTTCTAACCCTACAAATTCTTTTCCAAGTGAAGGAGCCTAAGGGAGAAACTATGGAGGGGTGAACATTCCTGCAGAATTTTTGACTCATAAAGAGAGCCCACATGGATTTCAAATTCCTGAATTTCCACCATAACTTACAATTTAGAGCTTGCACCATAACATCAAAGCTTCTTATACCTAAACCACCCTCAGCATAAGGCCTGGTGATTTTCCTCCAAGCAACCTAATGATGTTTTTTGCCAAATTCAGAATTTCCCCAAAGAAAATTAGCACATATAGAGTTCAAATGATTAATGACTTTTTTAGGGGGATCAAGAACAGAGAACAAGTAGGTAGGGAAGGAAGACAAGACATGCTTTAGCAAAATTAGTTTTCCTCCTGAAGAGAGCATAGCGGTACTCTAATTCACAATATGAGATTTAAATTTTTCAACTAAATTGTCATACATGACAATTCTTTTCCTATCACAGGACAAAGGGCACCCTAAATACACTATAGGCAACTCTTTTCTTTTAAAACCAGAGATGTGGAGAAGGGTGTTAATCCTAGACAGGTGCATCTTTTTAGGAAAGATTATGCAACTTTTTTCTTTGTTGATCTGTTGGCCAGAACATTTTTCATATAAAGAAAGGACTTTCATAAGACCTTCAATGGCCTTTTTAGAACCATTAGAAAACAAGAGCAAGTCATCCGCATAAGACAAGTGAGAAATAGCATTAATTTCTCTTCCAGAGTAATAAGAAAAAGCAGGATTGGCAGCATGGAAGGTTTCCAGGGCTCTTGAAAGAGACTCAGCCATGAGAATGAATAGAGCAGGAGATAGAGGGTCTCCTTGTCTTAGGCCTTTCTCTGATTTAAAAAAACCAGTGGGTTTGCCATTAAACAAGATAGAAAACCAGTTATTGGAAATAAGATTCCAAACTAAATCAATCCAACATTCACTAAAACCTAATTTTCTAAGAATTTGAATAAGAAAAAACCAGGAAACTTTGTCAAAGGCTTTAGCCATATCCAACTTGATGACTATATTATTACCTCTAACTCTCTTGTTCAAATTGGAAATAAGTTCTTGGGCAAGTAATATGTTGTCAGAAATATCTCTATCTTTCACAAATGCACATTGGTTAGGAGAAATAATTTTAGGCAGAATGTTACCTAATCTCTTAGCCATAATTTTGGAAAAAATTTTGTTTAAAAAACTACATAGACTTATAGGTCTAAGCTCAGTTATTTTAGTAGGATGAGGCACTTTAGGGATCAATACAATTAATGTGCTAGTACAAGCCTTTGGCAGGCTATGACCCACCCAGAAAGCCCTACAGGAATCCACAATGTCATGCCCTATGATATCCCAACAAGATTGAAAGAAAAGGTCATTGAAACCATCAGGGCCAGGACTGCTATTAGCATTAAAGGAGAAAACTGCCTGCTTGACCTCTGAATGATCGGGGAGTTGGTCAAGCAAGTCATTATCGACTTGAGAAACAATCCTAGGAATGTTTTGAATAAAAAGATCAGTGATATCCTTATTTGGATGATTTTGGGGAAGAGACAGGTGGTTCTTAAAGAAGAGATTTATGGCTTTCCCTAGATCTTCACCTTGGCACCAAATACCATTATCGTCTTTCAAATTATCAATGAAAAGCTTTTGTCTTTGGGCTTTGACAGAGGCATGAAAAAATTTAGTGTTAGCATCCCCCTCTTTGCACCATTTAGTCCTAGCTTTTTGTTCCCAAAACATTTCTTCTTGTTTAAGAACACTTGAGAACTCTGCAGTTTTTTGCAATAAAGAGTTTTTTAATGCTGCAGTTGGGGTATGATCATAAGCAGATTGAATTTGATCAAGATCATTTTCTACAGAGTTTATTTTTTGGAAAATATTGCCAAAACAGTTTTTGTTCCAAACTTGAAGAGCTTTTTTCAATCTTTTTAGTTTTTCACAAACTAAGTTAATTGATCTGCCCTTAATAGGATCATCCCAACTATTTCTAACTATCTGAAGAAAATTTATGTGAGAGGTCCAGGCATTTAGAAACCTAAAGGGTTTGGGGGAGCTAGAATTAATAGGAATCATTTTGATTAAAATTGGGGAATGATCTGAGTTAGCTCTAGGAAGGTGAGAGACAAAAGTAGAGGCAAAAGAAGATTGCCAAATACCATTAGCACAGATCCTATCAATCCTAGACCAACAAGTTCCATTAGACCAAGTAAAGTTAGATCCTGAGTAGCCCAAGTCAAAGAGATTAGCATGATGAAGGGCTTGAGAGAAGTCATTGACAGCCCCTCTATTAATACCAGTAAGACCTCTTTTCTCAGAGGGAGAGAGAACCACATTAAAATCCCCTCCCACACACCAAGGCATATCTAGAGAAGAGAGATTTTGGAGCTCAGACCAGAGAGGGATTCCGTCTTTCCTTTTGCATTTAGCATACACTGCAGAAATAAGGCAAGGACCTTGACCTAAATTAGCCTCTAAAGTTAGAATCTGATCATGGTCATAGGCTCTCTTTAAAGGGAGGGTCTCATTCCAAAACATCCAAATTTTACCAGAGGAGTTACTAGCAAAGGAATTCAATCTAATCTTTTTGGCTAAACTTTGAATTTGATCCACAGGGATAAAAGGCTCAAGAATAGCTAAAATTTGGATGTTATGAGTTTTTCATAAAAATTTTAACCTACTAATAGAAGCGGAGTTGCCAACTCCCCTAATGTTCCAAATTAAGCAATTAAACATCATCATTAAAAGTGGTTTTTTGAGCTTGCTTAAGCTCTCTGGTTTGAGATTTTTTTGAAGAGCCATTCTTTTTATGGTTCTGTTTTGGGGGAGATTTCTTTTTGTTATGAGAGTTAGCTACTTTTCCTTGAGTAGTAGGCTCTTCAAAAAGAACTACAGCCAAATCTATCCCTTTTCTAGTTTTCTTTTTTTCAGACTTACTATAATGTTTATAAAATTGTTTAGACATGTCTGAAAAACACTCTGCATTATTAAGTTTATCCTGAATAACTTGACTCCTATGGACAGCTATAGAAGAATCATCACAGATTCTAAGAGGAATCATGCAATGGGGGGTTTGAGAACCATTAAGAGAAGCTAAATCATTGTATGTCATCTGATTAAGGTCATTAGCTGAAGAAGTTCTTCTTAAGGATTGACTAGTGGATGTGAATTGACGACTGTAAGATTCAATCAAAGCAATATTCTCAGCTCCCTTAATTTGCTCAGTTTGAGTGTCCAAGATTTCAAGGTTTTGATCAGAATGGGTCTGATCAGAAAATTCAGCTTGATTTATATCTTTGGGCCCATGGACAACATCCGCATTTTTTGAGATAGTTGGGTCGTTATCTACAAGATCAACAACTTGATCTAGATCATTTAGAATTGAGAATCTATTATTTATTCTAGGAGGGCTGTCAGGCTCACTGTCATTAAAAATGTCAGGCTGATTTTGGTTGGCATTAGAGCATTCAGGGACATCTAGAGCGTTCTGAATTTTTTTAAAGATTTCTTTTAGAGGAGCCTGTGTTACAGAAGCTGGAAGATTGGGCTTATCCCCTTGCTTTTTGACCCCTACAACCTTCCATTCAGTGGAAGGTTTTTTGGTCTCTAAAGTGGGGGGATTAACAACAGCACTATTGTTGTTCTTGGGTTGGGGAAGACTAAGTTTTTTTGGACCACAGTTAGACTCAATATGACCAACCGAAAAGCATTTGGAGCAGTATTTTGGGATGTTTTCATATTCTACTGCTTGCCAATAGTCCTCACCTTTGTTCCCTAATTTGATCCTAATTCTTTCTGGAAAATCACCTAGTAAGTCCATGGCTACACTGATCTTAGCCATGTTAGGGCGAGAGAGAGAGGCAGTGGCTGCATCGATCCTTAGAGGATCACCGAGGCCTTTCACAATATAAAATAATGAAGAATCATTGAAGAATAAGGGGGGCAAACCTGGAAGAGTTACCCAGACAGGCACAATGGATGATTCCTTGTCAGGTTTGAAGTTGTAAGTCCACTTCGAGGTTTTCATCATCTGGCGCCCAATGTACCAGCTATCTTTTGCCCACATTCGATGAAAATCCTCGTCATTGTTCAGTTGAATCAATATGTGCTTACGATCCAAGACCCCCAATTTGCAATCAGCTTTGAGGTTAAGGGTTAGGAATTGTTTTCTTAACCACTCAATCGGCGGTCGCTGGTGAGCAAACTTACCAATGAGGGTGCGGTTGAAAGGTAAGGAAAGAGATTCAAGTTCCTCGTCAGTAAATTCAACGGCTGGTTCGCCGAGAAATTTCAAGGAAGGTTTGGATTGAAAGGAGATAGGTTTGGGCTGGGAGAGGAGAGGGTCTTTCATTAGAGAAGCATATGATTTGGAAGGATCAGGGGGCTTCTCTTCTAGTGGCAGAACACGGCCAACGATGACCGGCACGGCCATTGGAATGGAGATACAGTCGGAAACGGCTATAAATTTAAGAAAGCTTTTTATCGGAGCTAGTAGTTGTTTGATTAAAATGAAAAAAGGTTAAGTGTTCACCACTCATCTCTGTCTCCGGTTAATATTACATATGAGAATGTAAATTCATCTTTTTGTATGTATTTGTAATAGATGATACTGTTATTGTTTACTCTTCTAGGATTGTATTTTCATATTTGTCATTTCATTAGAAAATATTCTATCCAAAAATATATATATACACATATGTATATGTACAACACACGCATTGAACATTTCAGCTGAGATCGAGCTCTTCGTTTGTCGAGAAATGGCAAGAAGATTGTCAATTGGTAAGACCATTATTTGCCTTCTTGCAATCATTGTCATATCACTAGTGCTTGATACAAAAGCACGAATGCACAGACGATATCAGTTCTTCAAGATCGCTGTCAAATGGCCAACATCATATTGTAATACTGGCCATTTTTCTTGTCAAGGACCAATTGTAGTAAATTTCACAATCCATGGTCTCTTTCCAATGTATTTTCCTAATACTATTGTTCCTCCCTATGATGAAGATAGTGGATGCACTGATATCACACCCATGAATGAAGATGATATTGATGTAAGTACATACATATACATATATATATATCAGTTTTAGTTTTTGTCTCTTTCCTTTTATGCATCTTCAACTCGATCTAATTATAGATAGCTGACAATTATCTTTATGTTATTGTCCGTGTCAACAGCTCGATTACCTACGATCGATACTAGATGAAATGAATATGTATTGGCTGGATGTTGTGTACGACAATTGGGTGAGAATGAATCTAGCACTTTGGCGAAGACAATTTTGGAGACACGGCAAGTGTTTTGACTATCCTGATCATCCTTTATACCATTTCAACATTGCCTTAGATTTTATAAGGAGGGTCAATCTTCTTCAGATACTCGACGATGGTAAGTATATATAAAGTGATAATAATCTGCAAAAAGGAATTTTAAAATTCTTACAGAAACATAGACTGTTACAAATTCATATGTCCCACATCGCTTGGCCAAGCCTAGTGATATGGGTTTATTATATAAACTAGCCCCCTCTCACATTTATGAGGTTTCTTCTCATCGGTCCAAGTACTAGGGGTGTTCGCGGTCTGTTTCGATGGGTTTTTTGAGGTTTTTTGAAATGAAAATAACCAAATAAATTGTCGGTTTTTTTGTCGGTTCGATTTGATTTTTAGTGAAAAAATGTGTAACTTTGTATTATAAAAAATCGACCAATCATTTCGGTTTCAGTTTTGGTGGGTTTTTTGAACAGTCCTATCAAGTACCATTAAGTGTGATGGTCTAGGGAGGAACAAAGCCGTGAGGGCTCGAGGTATTAACGACAATTATAAACTCAAAACAAACATTATCATGGATGTGAGTAGGGTTGAGATTTTTTACTTCAACTATAGATATCCTAGAATTTTTTTTCTTGATTTTTCTTAAACTACTCAATCATACATGGTTTATCTGTGTTCTTGTTTTACCTTAAAATAACAACACATCCATAATCGATTAAGGTGAAAGAATTTGATAGTAAGTGGCATTCTTAATCTTTACATGTATTTTCTCACATTAAACAGCAAGAATTACTCCTCGCAATAGAGAAGGATATCTTGCATCCTACATCGCTGGTAATATTAGCAGGGCTGGGAGAAAGAGAGTTCAAATTCGCTGTAACGAGGACGCACATAAAGTCTTGCAACTCTTTGAGGTCGTAATATGCTTCGAGCCGAATGGTGTTGCTATACCTTGCGCACATGGTTACATTGACTGCACCGAGAATGATATGATAAACTTCCCTCTTCCTTAATCAAGTGTGTATTAGATTATAATAATAGATAGTGCTTTGAACCACCGACACTTCCATAAAATGTTCTATATTTTGTAAGTTATATATGAAACAGTGTTGTCATATATTATGTGGGAATAACGTCTACGTATATTTTGTTTGTCACCGATTTTGTTCACTGTGGGAGCCTTGTGCATGTGTATGTGTTGTCTAAAAAAAAAACTTATTGTGATACCTTAATCTAACTACCAGTAATAAACTTGTCCTATAGATGAACGTTAAAAGTAACCTCTTATTATGTTTTTTTTTTTTAACACCTCTTGTACCTGGTCTCCATTACATTGAAATATTTGTCACGTTTCCTACAAATAAATCTTGAAGTTTTTCTAGCAATTGGCGCTCCATTTGTTTCACCAAATATAATTTGATGAAGAATGTTTTTTTTTTATGTAATATATATATGTATTTTTAACAACCTGAGTGATAATTTAGTGGTGAATCTCTCTGAGATCAAACCGTATACACTCGGAAGGTCTTGAATTCAATTCCTACGTACTAGGAGTAATACCCTTATGACAACGCAATGAACTTTGGTCCAACTTACCATATCGGATATTCAAAAGATAAACATGCATGGTATCGTTCTATGTTAAAGTAAATATAATTCATTTGTTTATAATTAAAAACTTTCTTGTTGGGAAAATGTTAGATAGCTAAGACAAAAATAGTTTGCCTACGCATTTATTACAATTATTTGGAGTTAAAATGAATGGGAAAAAAAAATTGTATTTATTAGATGTTAATCGAACGGTCTACAATGATTCTTTAAAAAGCTAAAAGGTGTAGGTTCTTAAAGCCTTAAACTTAAAGGGGTGAATAAGGCCCAATCCATTAAAACACAACCAAACAAGAGAATGAGCTTTTGATTCACTTCAGCCAAACCTAACATCAACGTCCACAACCGTGTGCAGAACCATTATATGTACTATCCATATTTCATAGTCGTTAGGTACCGCTTGATTGCCACTCATGCAAATACGTAAAAGAAAGATTACTTGCACCGTGCGGACATAAATTTAAAATCCATAAAACTTTAATTTATACAAGAATTTTTCTATATGCACTTAAAGTCTTACAATGTGAATCTATGTTTTCAAAACCAACACACGACATACTTGCCTTGCTCAATATCTCTATTTTTTATGAAGGAATATTTAGTGAACACTTAAAGAACCTTCTTTTATGAAAAAAAAAAATCTTTCTATTGTTGGGTTCAAAATTAAAATTCGATAGCGTTACGTATATTTAATAAATTCAGCCATAATAAGCTATAATATGTAATTAAACAACGTAATAATAAAAATCAATGTAATTAGCTAACGTAATAATACAATTTAATGTAATTAGATAACTTAATACTGTTATAAAAAAATTGTTAGGGAGACGAAGAGTTTTGGCTAAAAATTTGCTCATTACATTACTTTGACTGGGTCAACATTGGCCTCATCTTTTACGTAATTGGTCGAATGATAGCCTGACTATATACATATATATCCGAGAATAGTGGCTTCATGTCTCCATGAGTGCGTAATATCTTCACATTCCCCTCTCAAAAAAAACTTATTTAATTACGTGATCAATATGTTTATTCTTTTCCACATTCATCTGCGAAATCTATACACATACAATGACGTGAAAACCAAGCAACAAAAACAAAAAAGGGTAATACCTGCACATGATCGAAATTAATTAATTGATGTGTTGTTCTCAAAGAAAGCAATTCAGAGTTGGCAAACATGCAAGCCAATGTCGGAAGTTGTTAATTGTGTTAATACCTGTATTCACACCAATATAGTGTAAATCACCGATATAATTTATAAATAAAAATTCAATCTCTCAATCAAGATAACCTTTTTAAGGACAAAAATTGTACGAATCTTAGGACAAGCTTGAATAATATCTCTTCGAATTGTTTGAGTTGAATTTATGTGCTACTCTCACAAAGAAATTTGGGATAATAAAAAAAAATTAATCTCTATTTAATCCGAACTTCTCTTTTACATGGATTTTTTTTTTAGAATCGAACTTGGATCAGTTTCCTAAATCAATGCTCTCCTTGTTGATTTTCTCTTCTATACGTGGGAAATTAGTAAGATCATAATATATATGTATTGTAATCACCAAAATATATCTTTAAGTAATCAATAATAATATTCTTTTCCCTTTCCATTTCTTAATTGAGAAGAATTGTTTAATTTCTAACTAAACTTTGACTCCAAGCTAAGACCTAATTGAAGATCCAAATATTTACAAGATTGCTTTGATGAAGCAGCCTTCACAATCACAGGCCGTCTGATTATCTTCTGATCCTCCAATCTCTCATCAGCCCTCATTAGCGTAAGCATGCCCGCTTCTCGCCTCTGTGCGCGTCGTTTTGACCCATTGACACGAAAATCATGGTCAAACTGGTTGAAACTAATCTGAGGAGACTGATCCTCATGGAATGTAAGCAGATCAGATGAATTAGCACTATTATAACAAGAGGGATCATAGTACCATGGAGTAGTACCGGATCCATGGTATCCAAACCCTTGATTAATAATAATATTATTATTATTAGAAGGCTGAAGATAATTATAGTTGATGCTAGCCTTCCTTGCTTGAAGCTCCAACCTCTTCTTCTTCATTCTTTCCTTCTTGTGTGCATTCTGGTGACCCCCTAATGCTTGTGAGTTTGCAAACTCCTTGAAACAATACTGGCACTCGAACTTCTTGTCGTCGACAACCGCTACGACGTCGTCCTTGGAAGCCTTCTTGTTGCTGTTGTTGTTGTTGTATTCTCTTGTAGGGGAAGGAGAAATACTTGTTGATGAATTCACACTTTCATGATCTCCTTCACTAGGGTTATTAGTTGGGTAATTGAGCTCAAACCCAAATAGTTTCAGCCTCTTTTGATCAACAACAGTACTCGAGTAATCGACATCTTTGTTCATCACTATGGCACTTAAATTTAATTTGAAGCTTTTTGGGGATGTAGGTTTACAAGTATTGTGAGAGATGGTACTACCATTTTATAGTGAATTCATGATATGGGTGCATTGCATCTCAAAACAGGATTAATTTTTAATAATTTAATCTAGAATTAATATATAGCATAAAGGCAATAGAAAATTAATTTAGAAAAGTCAGAGATTGGAAGGCCATCTCATGCCATTTTTGTTGATTTTTTTTCACATTTTATAGTAGATATACCTCAAACTTTCTCAATCAAAGTAGATTTCGTGTGCCTTTTTATATAAAAAAAAATGCACCCACTTGGACATTAAAATCATATATATTCCATGCTTAAAGAGAGGATAAAGGTTAATTAGTATAATATTAACTTTAATTAATTGATTGATTGATTAACAAAAGTCAAACAAAGTTGGAGATGCAATCTCCTGGAAGGAATTAAGGGTCTCTGACAAATCTCCCACTGTACGTTAAAAGCATATCTAACACTAATTATTATCTTAACATTAAGTATTATCTCCCAATGTCCTAATTAATGGATGATTCATGCATTGTCCTCTACCAAACACATATATAACATATGACAGTTTTATATATATATATATATATATATATATATATTATAAAAACATTTTATGTAGCTGTGTGGGTGACAAGTCCAATCCACTATAGTCTCCAATAATGTATATAAAAAATATGAAATTTGTAGAAAATGTGATTATTCAGCACTTGAAGAAGCTTCTTTGTAATTATCCTCTCCACCCAAAACACCTTATATATATATATATATATATATATACAAACAATGATTTTAATATGTAGCTATCTTGACCATAGATATATATATGTTTTGGAAAAGGTATTAGAATAGTATTAAAAGGAAGAGGAGTAGTTGTTAAGCTAATTAATTAAACAACGAAATATTTATTTATTAAGATTAAGTGGGTAATGATGTAAGCATATATACTAATAAGGGTCTTGTATGAGATCTGATCATATCTTCTTAGAGCAGACAAAAACCTAACATTTTTTTTATACCCCAAAAGCATATGTTTTTCAGGTGAATCAAAGTCATAATTTAAATATTAATTATATTGTATGAATTATAATCAAAAGCATTTGTGTTGGACAGTTGTTGTAAGTTGGACCCCACACTTTTTTTTTTTTAGCTTTGAGAACATGTTGGTGATTATAACTATTATAGATTGTGTTTATTATTCCATTTGTCTCATCCTAGATCATGTTTTATTGGCTTACACTTCTTCCACCAATAGCTGTTCATGTTCAATCAATATTCCCACTCCTTTTTCTGGTGTATTCAAATAACTTACACTTTTAATTTTCATAACTTTTTGATGGGTGGGAATGTGTCGTTGATTTCTTTTTTGGGTGTATAATGGGTAAATCTTTCAGGATCAGATCACGTTCACATAGTACACATGTTGAATAAGTCAATATAAATCCTAGGTACGTGATTCTCCCATCTCAAACGTACTAAGTATTTACAGGTTCTCTGAATTATGCGAGTGACTCCGACAAAATTTATTTGACATGAGAGTTGAACCCAGAACCCGTTGTTTTGACAAGGGTTTATTGTGATAACTGAGACTACTTAACTATTTAATGTTTGAGAGATCAAATCCAGTTAAGCATGCTGTCAGCAAGCTAGCATATATAGTTGGGTATTCTATGTTTGGGCACCCAGACATGTGGAATCAAATGAGAAAGAAGTTGGGATGATGTGGTGGGTACGTAGGTGGGTTTGATTGATTGACCTTCAATTCATTTATATTTCATGGACTGTCCCACCATATCAGCCACCCCAAATCTCCAATACTCATCCAGTTAATCCAAAACAAATCATAATTGTCATTCAAAAGCCTAACATGAGGATGCCAAGATTGACTCACGCAACAACAAGATGTTTGAAATAATAATTTATCATTTAATTTAGATTAAAACTACAAAAATCCATTACTTTATTGGAAGGCATATATGGGTTTTTTTTTTATATATATTTATATTATCATTAATCAACGGAAGCATATATGGGTTGAGACCAAGACCATATATCTTTGGCACAAGTACTAAATAAAATATATATTGATACTTTTAATCTGTCGAAGTAAGGAACCATGGCATATATGTTCCAAATAGGAGAACAATCCAAGAAACCAAAGAACAACATTAAGATATATTGACTAATATGTGTTGAAGGACATCCAAAAATCGGCTAAGATGTGTTGAAGGACAAACTTTGTGATTAACGATCCGACTGTTACTTTTTGATGTGTTTTGTGCGAGCATGAAATATTGGGTTCATTGACATGTGTAGAGCACTTAAGTTGTCACAAAATAATTCTAGAAGTTGCTTCAATTTGATTCCAATATTGTCGTAACGAAGAAATGTGATCCAAGTAAGTTCCGTTGTGGTTCCTGCCACGAAGCTAAATTCTGCTTCGTAGCTTGATATAGAGATGATAGGTTGATTCTTGGATGTCCATGAGATGCAATTAACACCCAAAAATATACATGATCCGGATGTGCTTCTTTTTGTTTCTTGACATCCTTCCCAATCTGCATCCCCTATATTAGTTGGATTCCGTTCAGGCTTGGGCCTATGTCTATAAGGGCCAGTAGTAGGCCTAGGCATTTCCAATTGCGTTGTGGAGAGTGGAGACACTTGTAATATTCTAAAGGCACGTTTAGTTGTTAAGTGTAAATAGGAAATAGAGATTTGTGATTAAAAGAAATATGGGAATGAGTACATCAGAGAATCAGAGTGGCAATGTTATTGTACTATTACTAATATACATTTATTTTTTAGGGTTTAGGGTGTAATTTTTTTTAATCGCTTGGGTGATAACTTAGTTGTGAATCTCTATGAGTCAAACCAAGTGGAATCAGAAGGTTCTGAGTTCGATTTTATGGTCATGCGCTAAGTTTTGACCTAACTTAGTCTATTATTAAGTGGGAAACTTCTGTACACGCTAGCCTAACGATACAAATTTACGCCCATATTGAATGTATAAAGGGCAAACTTCTAATGGTAACATCTTTTGTACTTACAAAAAAAAAAGTGTAACATATGCCATTAAAATGGCCAACACCATCAATCCCATTTTAAAATTCTTGTACTAGTTAATAACAAGGTTTCATTTGTGCTAGTGGTCGATTAAGCTCTCAAATATTAGCATAACAAACACTCTTAATATTACAAGAACTACTTTTAGAGGAAAAAAAAAGTACACGTCAAATTTAAATGTATCAAGAGTTCACATATAGAGGCAGATTGCAATTTATAATTGAAGAATACTATTAAAAAAAAAGCATGAGCTAGCCCAATTATTATAGGAGGCAACCCAAACAAACCCAGTTACTACAGGTCGAAGCTAATACACTGGGCTCAGGAAAAAGACCTTGTTGTGTAAGGGATGAACTTATCCTTATATACCACTAGGTTGAGACTTAGCCAACCGATGTGGTATTTATATTCTTCAACATACAAGAGAATAAAAATACTTGTATATATCTCATACAAAATCTGAAAAATCATGATATTATAAGAAGCAGACCACGACACCTAGCTAGGACCGTAAGAGCTTCATATTTGGGCTCCTCAAATAAGTCTATGGGTTGAAAATAGTAGGTGTTCAAGCGAATAATTTCACAAAATTAAGGTATAACATCACACCTTAATTTCTTTAGTATTAGACCGGCCTACTAACATAACATTACTCACCAAATACATCCCAATCCATCAAATTCAACCCTTTCTTATCAAATTAACAAGAATTGCGTGCAAAACCCATTTACAATTAAGTTTGTATGATTCAGTAGCATATATATATATATATATATATATGCACAAATAAATCCGCAAATATCTACAACCCCAACTCATGAGGAGAAGGGTTATGACCCCTGTGGAGAAATCACTGAAGATCCAGAAAGTTGCAGCCAGATTTACAGCCTATTGCGGCCCATTTGACATCTAGTCTGTCGGAATATATATAAATATATATTTTTATATATATATTCTTTGAATTCAAAAAGTTAAGCATGCAGGGGCCACAGATCCAGTAACACTGAGGAAGAGATATAAAGACGACGCTTTCAGTCAAAATTTTCTCAACAAAGTAGTAATTGCAAAGATGAGGAGGAACTAATTGTTCCATCTAAATAAGCCTCTAGCCACAATTCTTCATCAAAATAAGTATTGAAAGATCTGTAAATTACCAATATTTTCATCATATGATAGATATAGACAAACATTAAGAGAGAGAATATATATTAAGATTAAAAAAAAATACCACATCAATATACCCAGCTATATATATATATGTTTTACATGCAATAAGCTTCACAGTAATACCCCCAGCTCCCACAAAGGACAGTGTAATTATTTGTGGTAAAAAATTATGGAATCTTCACAACATCCAAAAACTCATGCTACCAAACCTCTTTTTTTGTGGAGAAGAATAGATGAGCTATCAAAAAGGCACTAATCTATATGCATGTAAGGCTACAAGTCACTAATTATTAATGTAGAAGAACACCCAAAGATGAGAACATATATATATATATATATACACACACACACATACACACATAATTCTTGGTTATCATATATAAGTATCCAACACTTGAGTTAGCTAGAGGCTCAACAAGGTCCAACAATTATAAACTAAAACAGTCACTACATGTATGCACATTTAGTTAATAATATATGACTGCTATGTGTGTGTGTGTGTATATATTCGCAGAAAGAACCACGTACTATTAATCAACTTTGATCATCTAAATTGATTCTCTCCTTAAACTGTAAATTAGTAGGACTAAATATATATATACTCAGTACTCACACGTACACCAGTAGTGAAGCATTCAAACTCATCATACATATAACTCTCTTTTTTTCCTGTTAACAAATTCGATTAACATACTTCTATATATAGATATCTATAGATAGAAATATTTATGTAAGATCGCGAGATTACACACACACACGCACACACATATATACATATATCTTCTAAATCGCAATCCAAAAAATCAAACCCTAATTCCAGAGATGTACAAGCAATCCATGATTATAGATCTGGTACTTGCATTGAAATAGAAATCGAGCTATTGATATTCAAAATAGAAATATACGCACGCGTATATATTCACACATGACATGATAGTGGGACTAATCTATATATATATATAAATAACATGATTATTCAACTGCTCATGTTCTCAAGAAGAGCATTTATTGAGCATACATACATATATACAAGTGGAAATTCAGATCACCAGGGTCTCTCATTTGCTACATTAAACAACTTGCACCAAAATGGTATCACTGGCAAACAAACAAAGAAAAGCCATGTATCTCTCTCAACATTTATTTCAAGATAGAAAGACGATATAGAGAGAGAGAGAGGGAGAGAAAGAGAGAGAGAGTCATATTTCTCTAGCTTAATTATGGCAAAAAACACACATACCCACATAACAAAAGTAGCAAATCAAAGAAAATTAATCCATAAGAACAAAACCTATTTCAAACTTATATGTAGATCGTAGATATATATGCTTGATCGATCGATCTACGAATAGGAAACAAATCGGACCGTGATGCTTCGATTCCCCGACAAAGAGAAGAGAGAGGAAAGTTTCAAAAAGAAAAGAAAAAGAAACCCTTTTCATGGTGGAAGATAGGGTTTCTTCATCTTCATCTTCATCTTCATCTTCATCTTCATATTGATAACTGGAAGAACAAAACTTCTACGTCTCTCTTCTTTTTCCTTGCTGATCTACTCTTGGACTTGGAGGGTGATTTTGATGGGGTTGATAGATAGTAAAAGTAGTGGTGAAGAAGAAAGTGAGGGACTAATGATGTTGACGAGAGGAAGAAGGTAGAGGAAGAGGAAGACATGATGATGATGATGGTGTGTTGAATAGAATGAGTGGTAATAAGCCAAAGATTTGCGTGCTACTTATCTTTCTTTGGTAGCCCGGCCCTTGATGGCCATTTATTCTCTCTTTCACATGGAGACACAATTATATAATGAACCCCACCCACCAAATAGTTTTCTTTTGAAAACATTAAAAGTCTATTTGGTTTTCTCTTGCCCTATTGCCTAAAAATAAAAATAATTTAGTCCTAGGTATTTGGATATACACCCACTCTCCCAAAACAGTCAAAGACCTTGGTAAGTCATAAGATGTCAACGTGAAAGATCAAACTGGGTCCTTGGTTTGAAGGATTCATCTTTAACCAATTTAGAAATATACAAAAATCTAACTTAATTAGCTACCTACCTACCTAGGTTGCCTATTTTGTAAACTAATTTTTTCTCGGAAGGGAATTGTTGATGCAATAATTCAACAACCGAAAATGTATTGTGTGTAATTTGAGAGAATAGAATGCAAGACAAAGAGATTTACGTGGTTTGGCTTTGAGCCTAGGTCCACGGTACAGAATTACAATGTATCATTTTATTGATATCGTTGATACAGAGAAAATATAAAAGGAGAAATAAAGTTCAAAGTGTGTCCTCCTCCCTTCTCCGTTACTGACTATCTCTTTTTTATACTTGTCTTGGACAATTATGTCAATTCGTTGCAGTTGAGGAGGTTTGCAGCAGTTGACGAGGTTTAAAGCAGTTTCAGACATTTAACTGCCGATGTGGAATTGCCTTATCTTCGGCTTCATCCTTCAGCCGTTTGATCGGCCTGTTAAATGTATCGGTTTTGTATTGTCTGTTTGACCATGTCCTTTTGGACTTCATGTTTTTGGTCTTTAAACTTGATGGGTTTTGTTGACCTTGTCTCTGTGGATTTAGTGTTTAGGTCTAACCCGTTTGTATTTTGAACTGGATTGAACTTGACCCTTATAATGGGTTGATCTTGATCCCTATAGGACCAAGAAAGATATGAATATATAAACAATTAATGGATCACATAAAACCATGTGAAATGAGTGTTAAGTCATAGTTCTTCTGTGAATACTGTTGGTGTTGACCATTTCCTAGGTATATGTAGAGAGTAGTATAAACTTTGTTTACTTTTTTTAGTGATTTTGACTAACGCGCGTGGGTCATGGTCATTGGATAAGTAACAAAATCTAGCTGTTAATCACCTCCAAAGTATCCACATCCACCTCTCTCCTTCTCTATATGCATCTCTTTAAATAGGATTTCGAGCTATATATATATACACACATGTCTAAACATATTAGCAAGAGAATCTGCGAGATTCAGAGTTTTGAAAATGCCAAATCCGTGGCCTTCAAAAGACTCAAATCAATCATTAATTTTCTCTGCTAATTACGTGTTCATTTGTTTATCATTGTATTTCACTGTAATTGTGATTATCTGGGCTTACGCCTACATATCTCTCATGCAGAGATTTAGTTTGTCAGGTTCCATGCATATCATAATAAAAGCTCATAGTGTGGAAGCATTGGAATCTAATTACTAATTTCAAAGCTCCATGGATTACATTCTTTAATCATTTTTTCATACCATCTTAATTAAAGAATTAAGACCCACTTAACATGCAAGATTGGGAGCTTTAATCTACCATCCATAACAAAATTGATCTACTAAATAAAAAGAAAGTTTTACGAATTGCGGCGTTTGAAGCAATTCCAAGTCACCCAGAAAAGATCCTATTAGGGCAAGAGATAATTAAGATAATCTAGTAACTTTTAAGTCTTTAAGTTTGACTCTTAATAAAGTTTTGATACTTGAAATGTAATAACTTTTTCATTATTCTTCTAGTGCTTCAACTCTTATATATAAAGCCCTACCCAAGACCAAGATGGTCCACAAAGGCCAATTATGAGGCACATGATCTTGATGTGCTTCACTCATTTCATAGAAAAAAGAAATTAAAGGCAATGTGTAGCATAAGCAAACAGGCAAACAGCCTTCTTCTTTTCAGTTGAATGGACGTATTGTCACACTACACTAGCTAGGTACATTGGGTGCAATTATAGAGGGTAACTTTTCTTTTATTTTCTTTTTGTAATGGACACAAAAGTTAACGCATGTATATATATACAATTAAAATTGTATAAACCATTTACCCTTTCAAGAAGTTTTCTTTTTCTTTTTTGGTATAAGATTCTACTTTCAACTTTCAAGAGATTACAAACACAACGACAGGAATATAATTCAATCATCACATGAATTATATATGATGAGGTATATTCTATGGCAGTAAAAAGAAGATTATGGCATGCATGTATAGAAAAGTGGAATTTGTTTGGACGCATTAATCAAGGATTAAGTAGCCGTATCATCATCATCATCATCTTATTCTTCTTCTTCTTTTATCAGATCATCTTCTTCTTCTTTATATGGAGGACTATTTGTAGCACAAAGAAACCCTAGCTTCATTATTTCTCTCTTTGATTTGATATCAAAACAAACCCCAAAATCAGAGAGCTTCATATCTCAAACAAGGCTTGATCGAGGACATCACCCTGATTTGATTTTTTTCCTGTTGGATAGTTCTATATGTATTGAGACGTACCGCTAATCATAAATTTTCCATATAAAAATTTCAGGATGAATTATCTCCTCTTGGATAAGTTCTCATTAAAAGGAAAATATTTCCAAATATATAGTATATAGAGAGAGCTGCAATATGAAATAGAAAATTTATATATATGTAAGCATGGACTGAGCTGTAGAAGGATTGTGCAAACTTACTATTGCAAGGGTCCCTATTTCGTTTGAAAAGGAAAAGAAAACAGAAGGGGATGCCAAAGCATTCTCTGGGTGTAATGATTATGGTTTTGCATATTCTAGAGCAACCAAAAAGTCACCGTGTTTGGAATCAAATGAATGATTTTGCTTATTGAGGACGTATAGATATAGACCCAACTAGCCAACCTCTTGGGCTCCACCTCCACCTCCACCTCCACCTCTCTATTATGAATACTACGAGCTGGAATCCTATGGAAGATGTGATAAATGTAATCAATGTTCCTTCTCCAATCGTTTTGAATATTTTGCCCCTCCATTCAGCTTTCGTCATGCTTGCTTTGGTCAATTCTCACCCTCCACTGCCTCATCATATATATATATATATATATATATATATATATATATATATATATATATATATAGAGAGAGAGAGAGAGAGAGAGAGAGAGAGAGAGAGGACAGTATATTGATATGAAGATTAATTGTGATGTGGGTCTCAACTTGACGTGCACACCGAGGAATTTGCGGTGACGATGAGAATGTTGGGTTAAAGTTAAGAAAGAATGTCCGTGAAACAACACATGTGAGCTTTGTAAGAAATTAAGTCAAAAACATCATCAGTTGACTTTGGGATCTTTCTTTCTTTTCTTGTTTTATTTGTCGGCTTGTGTTCGTGAAAGTGCAAATGAACTTCGTCCTTAGCAACTCATCTTTTCAAATTTTATTGTCGTTTCTTGGAATCATATATACATATACACATATATATATATATATATTATTATGTAGGGATCAAATTTGTATATATGTCTGAACGTTTTACGAACGAGAATTGTTTATTTATCTTCCTACATGGATATTGTTTTTAGTATCATTTCTTAAAAAGAATTTGTTCATATATTATGTAGAGTACGATATACGTATATTATGTTTATCTCCGACTCTGCTAGTAATCTTATGTACGAAAATTGTTTACCTACCTACATAGATTGATTTCCATCCAAATACTTTCAACCCTTATGTATTCTCATTGTCATCGAGCATCAATTACATATTCAATTCAAGCTATATAGTGAAAATCCGTCTTAAAAAAGGTTTCACTTTTTGAGGCATCTTGCATTCATAATTCCGTTTCTTGCTTCTTCGCTGGAGTGGGCTCCTCAAGATGCCATGACAGCTTACTTGCATACTCTTCGATTTGTAAATACATTGGTTCTTCTTTTTCTCATACATACCATTTAAAAATATTTTTCTACCTTTTTTTTTTTGTATTTTTTTTCTTCTTCCAGTCTATATAAAGTGCTAGTATAGACATGCTAGATGTCACGGTAATTTTCAATATTAACTTTTATTTATGAAAATTGATTAAGTGTAAATTTCATAAGCTCGCACAATAGACAGTAAATCATGCATGCCAAGCAACCCATAGAAACTAGTTGAGCGAGGTTGCATTGAGAAAACTCATAAGCTCAGCTCGCACAATAGACAGTAAATCATGCATACCAAACAAATCTATAAAAATTAGACGAGTAAACTCTAAGCTAAGCTCAGTTAGTAGAATAGACAGTATCATTCATTCAAAGTTTTTTTTTTTTTAATCGAGAACTACATCATACAAGTTTATCATTTAACCATCTGATATGGGCATAAACTTTGGCCGTCAAGCTTGTGTGCACAAAAATTTCTCACTTGACAACGGGTATGTTGGATCGAATCTCAGCACGTGATCAGAAGAGTATTTCTTCTTGTAATAATCAAATTCAAAACCTTTTAAATCCATATGATTTGACTCCAGAGAAATTCACAACTAAGCTATTATTCAATTGATTTCTCAATCATGCCAAACAAACCAATAAAAAATTCTAAATATGAGTGTGGGATAAGAATCCAAGCAACACCTCCAAGACAATTTGAAGCTCTCCTAACAATTTGACTAGAAAGTAGAAACTGATTTCTTACCAAGAAATACACTAAAAACGATGGATTATTAGTTCGCACTAAATCTTGGGCCGAAAACGTCATTTTAAAGCCCAAAAGGAGCTAATTTGGGCCGAGTCCTTACGAAATAATCGAGTTTTGTTAGTTTAGTTGTCTCCGACTCTCTCAGCGATGAATGAATGATCCGCCAAATTTTGAAAAAGCCCTAATTCCCGACGAAGTCGATCATGATCCGCTCCAACTTTGGCATTCCAAATCACAACAATGTCTCATCGTCAGCCATTCCAAGTTTCCAACCAAGCTTGATTAAACGATTCTTTAGCTTTCAATGCAAACTGCGATCTTTCCAGATGAGAATTTCTCAAATTTTGGTAGAAGCAGCTTGTGAGAGCGCCACCCAAGGTGCTTTAACTGTAATTGTATTTTATATTTCCAGTTGGTAAAAGTTACAACGTTTGGGGATCAATTATTCTCCACTCTGATTGCTGTTGTTGAATCGATTTAGACCGAGGGCGTGATAATGTTTATCTGCGTTTACAATAACAATCCGTTCCACCTTTGATGGGAATTGTAGTGAAATCTCGTTGCGAGAATGGATCTGTGTTACGTTTTGAGTTATATTTCCCAACGATTAGTACTTATTGATGGAAGCATATAACAAATCTTGTTTATACTGATATCACTGTATGACAATGTGAGAGCACCAGATTTGTCTTACACACTGTTGGTTTCTTAGACCTGTGTTTTAGGCGCAGTAGAGACCGAGTTCAGGTACATAGTCTGAATTCTGTTTTGAAGGAATGGTAGTGCTGAATCCATGTAAGTAATACTTGTTACTGCATTTTAACTGGGGAAAGTAACGATCCATTACTTTCATGCACCCTAAGTGTTTGATTGTTGGACAGATGTTGGTTCTTTTCTCAAATTACTCCCCAATGCTCTGCAATTTTCCACCAACTGCCAAACTGCAATTTCACCTGTTACTTTATCATTCTTTACTTACTGTGCACCTCAGATTTTGGCTCGCTTTTCACTTATTCATAAGGAAGTTGGAGATGCAAAGAGACAGTTGAGTGAAGAACCTTTCTGCGCAGGCTCTCAACAGGTAGTCCCCATACCATACCTTCTTTTTTTGTTTAATTTTTTAAGTTCAGTGTATCATGCAATAAATGGTGATTTTTTGATGATGTTATAGGATGTTCATCACTCTTGCCATTTTCTTTTCGTGAACATATTGCTTATCCTATCTGTACATGTCTAGAAAACCTTATGTTTATGACCATAAATAAATGGTAATATGATTGGATAAAGTTTGTTGTCATCTTGCACCGATACACAACTCAACATGATTTTGATGTAGCCTTCCAAATATTGCTAAAAACTTTAATTACAAGAGATGAAAAGATCATATCTATCTTGGTCTTACCTTTTAACTTGGCAGCAGCTAATGTGCATACAAAGCAACTAGTTGGGATCTCTTTGCTGTCTCTATAAAGTAAACGAGGGTTGAGAATGTTAGCATTCTATCTGTAGGTAGACAGAAGGTGGAGAGGGTTATCTTGTCTCCAAAAGACCCATGTGTAATATCCCCTGATAACATAAATAAATATGTTTAAATTGGAAGGAGGGGTGGATCTATAATACAGGCATTGGGAGATGACTTTTAACCTAACTTGCACCCAACTTGCAATTAATTAAACGCATAAAATCTTTAGAAGTTCCACCAAAACATTAGTTTAGTCAAAGAACAAAATAGATTAGTGACATTTGTTTAGTCAAATTGCACTATGACATTAAAGTATATTGTTCGTAATCCTTGCCTGTTATATTTACCTGTAGAATTTTCTTCTTTAGGTTTAGACACAATATTGGTCTGCTCGATCATGTTATCTAGGACTTGCTTTGATGTCTTACTCTTGCATCCCCGTCATGTTATGCCCTTCTAACACTGCCAAACATGAATAATTCCTGTCAAGTCCTTTCCTCCAAATCCTAACAGTTCTGTCAGCCTATCCACTGCATACCAAATTGGACACAACTGCCAAACACAGAATTGCCTTGTTATGTCCTCCAAGTGTGCCGGTCAGAACTATATGTTCTCTATTTTCACTCCCAGTCGTGCTCCTGTCTTTCTCCCAAACAAGAATTGATCGATCCCAGGCACCAGAATACAATACAGACCCATCAGGACTAAGAAGCTAAAGCATTAACTGCTGACTTGTTTTCTCCTTCGTAGTCACCAGTGAATGCTTCTTCTCCCCTGATTGCTTATTCCAAACCTTTATTTTCTTGTCTGCTGAACCTGTATAAACAAATACATCATGGGATACGACTCGTAACAATACTACCATGGTATTGATGGCATCATCATGTGCCTTCGCCGCTTACTTCAAACATCTAAAATCACAGGTTTGCCATATTTTGAACGTCCTATCCCACGATGCAGTAGAGACAGAAGGGAACAATCTCTTGATATTGCAAGTGCGGATACGGAGTCTATGTGATACCTAGGTGCTTTTCTTGTGTCTCCTGACGTCTACATGGTTTTTGGAGCAGAAACACCTTAGCAAATGGTCACTGACTGTAGAAAGTGTGGCTATGCACTTGAATTTCGGGATTAAGGTGGTGTTTTCGATTTTCCATACACGAATTTTGTGGTCTAGATGGGCACTGAAAAGCTTATCTCCTAAAACTACTAGAGACTTAACTCCTCCACTGCTAGTGGTTACTACATTATCAGCTGAAGAATAAGATATCGAAGAAGGGTCTCTGCTCCATACTCTTATTTCGCTATTTGAAGAGCCACTGTAGAGGAATTTTCCTACTAAAGCAAGGGAAGAGACATAGGAGGAGTGGCCGTTGAGGGAGGCTATGCAGTTGTGGAGTGCATAGAGGACTTGTTCTTGTTGTTGGGATGGTGGAGTGAGTGAAGGGACAGATGGTAGACTGGGTTGAGAAGCGAGAGAGGAGGTTGATGATTCTGAGTGAAGATGGCTAGAGTTAGATTGAGACTCTTTTTCTAATTCATAAGTTGGCAGACACGTAGGGAGCCCCATTTTTCCTGCAGTAAAACAGAATTGAAAACAAGACATGCGGATGCGGCGGTCCGGTTTATATAAGACAATTCAAAAGAATCCGAGTGGCAGAGGCAAGAGAAAAGAAAAAGATGGCGAAACAGAGACTGCAATGAGATACAGGATGGACTTGGAAGTCTCTCATATTGGTTCAAGACAGGACAGAAAAATAGACTTGCATCACAGTGTCATATGGAGGTAGAACCACGCTCTTTCATATGAAAAATATTCGGTGATTGCTGAGCAACCACGTCATCAGCATGACGTGGTGTGAATGCTCCGCTGAATACTACTCGACACGTGGATAATTTAATCCCAGTCAGCTTGATGGGTCATTTCCGTTGTTCTCCTTTCTTCTTCCTCGACTCACTCTCCAGCCCTAGATCTCCTTCATCACAACATTCCCTTCAATGCTTCTTCAAGAACCAACCAATCTTTGGTTTCTCTTTATCAAATCTCAGGTCCGGGCTGGATCCTCGCCTTATTTTCCTGGTCGTGGAAATCAAGCTACGATGTCTATAATCAAGTACCAAGTGTGGTAAGCCAATAATTGCAAACTCAAACCTTGTCCACCCACCATAAAGTCCGGGCCTCTTCCTCCTATGTGTTTGTTCCATTCTTGAGCCTCTTTCCATTCGAATTATTTCCATCACAGATTTCGCCTTCTACAGTCGCATTAATTTTGCTGTTTGAGAACATCGTAGGAGGGTAAAAGCCGCTATATCCTTCAAAGGCAATTCTGGCAGTTGTGATGTTGTAATTTGTGATTGTAGACATCGTAGCTTTGGAACTGAATAACAAATGTAAATTAAAAAATATATATATTATAAATATTTAAAATGATAAAATCAGAAAATACTAAATCCCTGTATGTGGGTGGCCAAAAAAAGAAAATCGTAATCTAATAAAGTCGACCTATGTTTACAAAAACAAGAAGACAAATCCGACGGTCATCAACACAATTAGGCCCCACATAGAACCCTCAACGTAGGCTCCATTGGTGTCCCTCTGCTCTGTAGAGGGCGTCGCCGCCGAACCGTTGTAATTCGGATTTCTACCGTACAATTGTTGAATCCCAGCTATGTCGTCGCTGGCCAGCTCCAACTTTCTCGTCCCGGACGATATTGTCGGATACATAATCGCCTCCTCGACTGACGAATGCCCTAACCCCAACACGTGCCCGATCTCGTGCACTGCCACCGATTCAAGATCCACAGCTGATACCGCCAAGTCACCGGAAATCACCCAATTCTCGTCTCCGTCCAAGTGGAACCACCCGTTCGGAGGCGAAAACGCGTGGGCCAGCGTTCCTAAAACGCCATCGAACGGCTCCCCATCTCCGTGGTCCCCACTGTAAAATCCGATCTTGATGTCGGCGCGGGAGTACGAACTCGTCTCCGTGAAAGTTAAGGTGGTGACCTCCGACCACCGCTCGAATGCGCGTGTGAAAACGCTCTTCACATCCGCCTCCAACTGATTCCCCGGGAGAAACGCGTAGGTCAGCTCGCTTTTGCTCACCGGCCAACGCGGCATGCCAGGGAAGAATGTGTAGTGAGAAACCGTGTGAAGGTGTGACGAGGTAGTATTAGACGGCGTCGTTTTACCAGAATTCATCGTGGACGTACCGTTGACTATATCCGGGTTGCCACACCGCGGCATGGTGACGTGATTCATCGTCTGCTCATCGAGCTTTCCGGTGACATTGAGATTGAAGTTCTGCTGGTAAGTCTTGATTGCCGATTCAAGCAAGTCATCGAAGTCGTCAGTGATGTTTGAAGGAGCATTCGGGATGTAACCGAAGTACTGAAAGTACTTCTTGAGTTTGCCTAATCCGTCAATCTTGTCACCAGGGTTGCAGTCAACGAGTTTCTTGAAGGCATCCCAGGGACCGGCAGCGGCGGTGATGTTCCGGAGGAGCGGAGGCAGTGACGATATGTTGGGGAAGAAGTGAGCTGAGCTCGGCACTAATGAAATTGACAGTACAATTGCAAAGAAGTAACAAAGTATTCTCATTTCGTGTGCTCTTATTACTTTGCAAAAGTGGGCGAATTGACAGAGTTTAAGAAGAGGAGGAGGAGGAGGAGGTTGAAGCCGGCGAGTTTAGGAGAACTATAAATATGATTAATATTTGTAGAAAAGTCATTTTGTGAAGGCGTGTTGAAATTGCCGCTTTGAATGTGTTGAATAAACTTGTGGAAGTTTCGTAGCGAAGGAGAATGAGACGGCGTAGGAATCCTATTGTTGTTTGTTTGTTCTTCTGGAATAATGCGGACATTTATGTGATGACTAACATTTGCTGGTTTATCTCAAGACTTTTTGATGCTTTTGCGTTTGTTTTTCTGAAAGAAATAGAAATCAGAAAGACCCACCTCGTCAAAGCCGGAAACTCCATGAAACGTCGTCGTTTCTTTGACGTGGTAGTATGAATGGAATAATGGTATCGTCTTTTTTATGATCTTTGCTCCATGTAAATTCTGATACATGGATCGTTCAATTCTCACCAAATATCAAATAAGTTGTGAAGTGTAAGATGTAAATCGTTAAATATAGGATGGTTGCAGTCCATATTCATCTGGAATAATAGGGTCTTCAATTATCAATAGTAGTTGCAAGTTGGAACCATGAAACTATTTATGGAAATATTTTAAAGTCAACCATTAATTTTATACACATCTTAGATTATATATTTTGCACCAACCATAACCTTTGAATTACGGTTGAATTAATCAAAGTTCAATTTCGATATAACTTATAATGGTCTTTCATATATATGCCAATTGTTAACGAATTGTTTAACAGGCCGGTTAGCCCTAATTTATTCTGCACACATATGACTTTCATTGTTTTTTTTTTTGGCATTTAATTACCATGTTCGGTGGAGCTTATGAGCAAGGTTACAAACTCCATCCCCATACCTAAATAAGGTGTGGGGTGTTTTGTGTTGTGTTGTACAGAAATCAATCCAAAGACAGTGCGTACACAATAGATTGACCAAACTAATAACAAATCCAAGGCATAACAATTGTAGAGAACTAAATCAAAGCGGTAAAGAACACAAAAGGTTTACTTGGTTCAGCGAAAACTTACATCGACGGACAGCATAGATCGAGTATTCACTATGTCGAAGAAGATTATAAGTGAGAAACTCACCGATTACAAGGATTGATGCTCTATGTTTTTTCCTCGTTCCAAATCTGCATCTAATGTTTCAACTATACACAAAAGTACAAAGCAATGTTATATAGCTAAGAGGCATTAAGACATTTGGTCACATATTCAATTCATGAAAATAACATATCCACACATTTATCCCCAATCTTACCCGCTGTGAAAGCTTTGTGCATGGAAATTGTTTACCTTTATATTACATTACTTTCAAATTCACCGACACAAAAATAAAACTGTTGGGAGATAAAGGTGGTAGGAATTAAGAAACACTCATTAAGAGGATAGTATAAATATATTTACAGCAGGAATATCTGAAGTTGGTTACACGGGAACAACAAATAACATATTTTTGAATTGTTTGGGACAGATGCTTAAAGGAGATTGGTAATAACTTATCACAAGCTTAACTGGCAATATGCAATGTGCGTGGGAAAACCATAACAAACCTGGGCGGTTCAAATTAACATATTAACATCTTACAGGCCTATCATAGCTGGGGGGTAAAGATGGGCAGTTCTCATTCATGTTGGCATACGGCTTTATGGTGTTATACTGGGGCAATTCCATCCAGTACTCGCCAAGGATCTGGCAAAACGGGAGCCGACCATCCCCATTGTTGCACCAATTTGGCAGGCGTGTTTGGTTATTCTCGAAGATCTGAAGCATGTATGCGTCACGAATCTGAGGGAAAAGGGAAAAAAAATTAAGCCATGTTATAACTGTACTACCTCAAAAGAACCCGGGGAAAAAAGTAATAATTACAAAGGTAAGAAAGAAAACACTTATAACTTACTGTAAATTCAGTTACTTGAATAGAGTTTGAAAGGAAACTGAAAATTCCAGCCTCTTTATACATCTGAAGAATAAAGGCAACACATGTTGTCGATTTTCCATCACTGTAGACCCATTCATCTTGTTCTGGAATGGATAGTAATTGATCGAAAGCTAGGCCACGCCGTTCAGTCTCCGCTAGGATTCCGTACAAGTCTAAACCCTGAAACAGCAGGTAAAGTGCAGCACAATGTTAGTGACGCAACAGATAAAAAAAATATAAGCTTGATGCAAATAAGAGAATTATAAATCAAAGAAAAATGGAGGCCACGGTAGAAAATTGAAGGTGTTACCTCAAGTTCCAAACGAACAATTTAGACATGCTTGGATCTAGATCCTTGCATAATTTCTTATGATAGCCGAATTTATATATTGGTAAGCACATATCCAAAAGCTAAGAAATTCAAAAACCTTATATTTCAAGAAACCAGGTTTCATGTTTAATGTCACCAAATAAACTCACATTAACCAAGTTTCCATTGGTAATTGTTCCTATACCTGAGTCTCATACAGCATTGTTCTCTAAAATGTGTCACTAAGCCACTTCTACATGAAAGGAGAACCAATGATAAAGACTTATAATTTTTAGCTTTTCATTTGGCAAGTATTGTTATATATGTGGTTCCCTTAAGCATTAGATCCCAAAAACAAAGCTGCAAAATCTATTATTGATTCTATTGCCCTTCTTCCTGGGACTTTTAGATTCACGTCCCCTAAAAAGGCAAAAAACAACATATTAAATAAAAGATAGCAGCATGAAAAGATTTTGGCTCCAATGACAGTTTTGGATGTCAAATCAAAGTAAGAGACTGCAAACTCAAAATTATATCAAATGCAGACCAATTTGTATCCCACAAGCATGGAAAGAGCAATGAAGAAAAGTGTATGAACACATACCTCAGTTCCCAACCGTTTATTTAGCGCTTCGTTCCACATATTTGCAGCATAAGCTGGCTGCACTCTACTCCACATAGACATGACAGAAATAACCTGAAATCAGAATTGACCAGCTCAATCACATATTTGCGAAGTGCCAACATCATATCGAGAATATATTAGGAAGCAGAAAGCAGATATATGGAATTACATAAACTATTCAAGCCAAGACATTCATCACATTTGAGCATATCCTTTATACAGACACTTAGCATATCGTTCATGCAGACGCTTAAGCATATCATTCATGCAATGAGCATACATCATGGTAAAGCAGAAAGACTTAATCCCCAACCTGTTTGCCAAGTATCATGCTCTAGGAAAACAAAAAGACATGCCAACATAAGTTGTATGCATAGTAAACAATGTCCCAAAAAAGTTATTAAATCTGCTGTCTATAAAAGGTGTGACACAATTAAGCAATTGGTAATTTAGATTTTAATAAAAAATAATGGTCACAACGATGAATACCAAGTGAGCATCAAGAGGTGGTGGATAGTTGTCAGCAATCGTGTCAATCCAACTAAATATCATGTTGTGATAACCATATGGTTTGCCTGACATGCTTTGAGCATATTCCCATGCCGCAGTGTTGTTGAACTTTGCACGCAGATCAGGATGAAGAGGAAGCAAGGCTATTTGCGGATTGGAACTATCTTTCAAAGCGAAATTCCACCATTCATCCCAAGGAATCACGACTATAATTTCTTCACCCTGTAATATAGTAAATAGTGTAAAGACAATTCCATCCCAGGGAACCATTCGAATTAAACACATACAGATGTAAAGTAATATTTTCAGCTTAATTTCTTCACTACCTATTTCCAGACTTTCAGTTTTCAGTACGCTTATTATATTTAAATTTTATTATGTTGTACGTTACACACCCTTTCATTCTCATGTCCTGATTCACCAACCCAAAGATTACCGATCTCGTCCTTTAAGCAAACTGCTGTATGACCAGCAAATGCCCCTGTCACCCACTTTTCCAATGTCTCAAATCCACCCCACCGACCACGAATCTTTGATACCGCCAAAAAGTCCCCAGAATGCACATCTTCAGGATTAATAGTTGCAAGCCAAGGCTTAGGACGCTTTTCAAATGTCGCACCCATGTGTTTCTCCAAGAAACCAAGGTTAGCATTCTGACCCCAGACAGTATTAGAAAATAGTGGCAACACATCTATTAAAGAAAACAAGGTCCCCATCATTCCAGATGGCATGAGGAACACAGAGATACCATGCTGCTTCACCTGCTCAATAGTGAGGGAGAATGTCATTTGATGCAACAAAGGCGTTAACTTTTGTTAGACATGCAAATAGCTGAAGCATACATATTCTAACTCTGCAGGTTCCTCCCAAGAATCAAACTCCAATGTATGCTCTCGAGCAGAGAAGTAGTAATCCCAAGTAATCCTATATGGTGTAGCAAAAACATAGAGATCCATACAGGTCCAGCTGTGTGCTTCGGATGTCTGAAAAGAAGAAAATTGATCTATTGAAAAATAAAATATCGTGGAACAAAAGTCCAGCAAAGGAAACTAGTAAAACTAAAACAGTTTTTTTTCCCAAGGCACTACCAACAATCCGCCAAATATCTTTTTTCTTCTACCCAACAAACTGAAAAATATAAAATTAAAAACAATAACAAAACATGCATGTCTTTCAACCATTTCTTTTCTACTCGTTTTGCTTGATAGAGGTTCAACTTTAGCAACAAATATCGACAGTGGCAATTTGAACTGATTTACCTAGTTTCATTCAATAAAAAACCTTTATTTGTGAAGCAACTGCGCCATAACTTATTTATTGAGCATGGCCTTTAAAGGAGAAGAAATCATAATTCTGGTAATCATTAGATTTCCAATTTCAGAAAGAACTTTGCATTCCAAGCATGCAGGGGCACACCATGACACCTCATCCATATAATTCTTTCAGAACTTTTGCCAGTTTCTGTCAACGGTTTGATTAGTTCAAACCACCTCTCTACCCAAATTCCTCTTCCCATTCAGTGTTTCCGGCACTGCTTCTCTATTTTCTAAGTTAAAGAGCGTCCTTCCCCTCCCATGGGTAATGTCTTGCACAAAAAAGCTAATGTAGTTGAGGAGAAAAACAAGTCTTACGGTTCATATATGACTGTCAGAGGCTCAGAGCGCTTGGAACCGATTTACTAAGTCGCATTTAAACAAACACCTACATAGCTACTAATTCCTAACTTGTATTATATAATATATACATACAATACAAACAAATCTTATAGTTCTTAGATAACTGTCACCAGCATAATCTGAAGGACAAAGTAATTCAAAAGCAAAGATACAAAAGGCACAATTGACAAATGAAAACCATAATTACACCAACAATGGCTCAAAACCCACAATTTCGATGAGTAGGGGATAGCGCAAACCTTGAGATAGAGAACGCCGCCGCCCAAGCCCGTATCATCTCGATCACCTTCGGTAAACTCAAGACGTGCCTCGTTTCCATAGAAGCAAGCTCCTTTCCACTCGATTGATTCATTATTTGGGGTCACCGATCCCACGAAATACGGCAACAAATCGACCGCACTGTGAAAATTGTTCAAAACTGGCCACGAAATCTGACGCGGCAGGACTGGAAGCACATCTTTAACTGTAAAAGGGACTTTGAACGCCTGCCCAAAATCAAAACCAAAGCCTATGAAGCAAAACAGGACAAGTAAGCAACGAGAGTGAAAGGAGAGAGACATCGGCGATTGAGTAGGGCCTCTGCCGGTGCAACCCTGAAAGAGGAGAAACTCTTAGGAATCGAAAGTATCAGAGTTGATGATCCATGTGGATTTTGGGATGGATTGAGAGAAGGATTTGGGGAATTTGGGTTGGTGATTCTGATAGTTTTAGGTTTAATCAATTCAATTGAGTCTGCTTGTTTTGTTAGTTGAGGACGAGAAGGATACGTTATTTTTCTCCCACGTCAACGTGGAGAGGTGCATACGTGGCCCATCGTCCTTATTCTCTGTCCTTTGAATATTCAACTGAAAACCTTCACTAGAAGAATGAGTATTTTCTTTTTCTTTTTTACATAAAAAATAAAAGATAATGCATCTATTTTTTTTGGCCAATTAAATTTAAAAATAACGTTAATGTGCGAAGGGCAAAGTGTTTTTTTTCCCCCTTAAAAATATCATCATTCAAAATAAAAACTAATTACGGGGGAACGATGAATGAGGGACACGTGTCAGACCTCCATTGGATAGGCATGTGAGGAATTATTATGCATATGACAATGGTGTGGTAGGGGACGCACACTGTCCAGCTCGTATCATGATGGTCGTGACTTCAGGGAGTAATTAGTCGTGAATTAAGGGATGTGGCATAATCATCTCATAAGTTTAGCCTAACAACAGGAAAGATACATTTAATTCTCCCACTATAAAAAGAAGAGACACCCCCGAGTTAATTTATGAAGCACTACTTGTGATTATTATACTAGTAATAATCTTGAGACTTACTTGAGTGTCTGTGACTCCGACACTCAAACAACGATTGTCAAACTCACTGACCAAAATAGGCTTTAACCGAATAGCTTAGGATTGTACCGTGGAGTGTTCGGCCAAGATGGTATAATTTTTGTCTACTATATTTTGGCGACCATAGTGAGAAGAGATATATTTACATGACGAGTCAAGTTGAAATTTCTACATGGCAAACATAAGATCAGAAGTCGGACTGGAAGCAAGAGGATAATGGCAGACATTCATACACCAAAAGTGAGTATGAGAGGCGAATCCTAAAGAGGGATCTGCACAAGGACGAGGAGCGTTGAAGGGAGCGACACTCCTATCATGCTGGAAGCAAGCCCCATGAGACAAGACAACAAGATGAAAAACCAAACTAGAATGACAACAAGCCTGATGCAATGTGGGTTGACCTCATCTATGGGGCTCAGCAAAGATTTATGAAAAGGCTCTTGATGAAATGACTAGCTCTCTATTTATGTGAAAAGTTCCGAGAAGGCTGGTCATACCCACATTTTGTTGTAAATCCACACCCTCATACACACCAACAATATGGGTTGTCTAGTTCCAGTGGATACATCGGGCCCGCACGCCTTTGTTTCTTCTTAGGCCCAAGCAGGTGGGCTAGGCCCAACCCACTCAAGCCTAGGAAAAGGCTTTGTTGGTGGTAAGAGGTGGGCTTAACCTTATAAACAAGGCATGAGTGCCCACATCTTTAGATGTGGGACTTTTTACACTCCCCCGCACTTGTGGGCTGGGTTATGCCAGACCCAACAAGTGGAGTAGAGGTCATGTCCAACAGGAACGAATTCCTCTGATACCATGTTGTAAATCCACACCCCCGCTTTTGGTTGTCCGGTTCCAGTGGATACATCGAGCCCGCACGACTTTGTTTTTCCTTAGGCCCAAGCAGGTGGGCTAGACCCAACCCACTCAAGCCTAGGAAAAGGCATTGTTGGTGGTAAGAGGTGGGCTTAGCCTTATAAATAAGGCATGAGTGCCCACATCTTTAGATGTGAGACTTTTTACACATTTGAACAGTTCAACAGCGGCACTAACGTTGTCGCCCATTTAGACCAGTTCATTTGAAAAATGATCTCACCAACTTTGGGGATTATGGCTAGCCAATGATGTAGACAAGGTGACAAGGGGATAGGGACGGCAAGTATCCCGAGATCAGATGATGTGGATATAGCATCTTGTCATGCGCGTAATACGAACGGTAAAAGTAGAGTGGATGGCTGTCAGCCTGTCATACTTGAGATTGGCTTTGGGCTTGCTTTCGTATAGTCCATGGGCGATCATAGTGGACTTACGCAAAGAATGGGCTGTGGGCTTCATCAATCAAAAGAATTGACCGGGCTTTGATTCATGCAGAAGAAAATGGGCCTGAACCATGTTTTCGTCACTACAAATTACATTATTCTGGACTGTATCTATCTTTGTTGGATGACCAAACCATGATTGAGAAAGCTCAACACTCTGCACAACAAAAGCACTCTGAATCCCCTACAAATTGGGTAATTGTTTGACTAGCGTTTCGTTTTTTTAATGGTTTGACTTAGCCGTCTTCTTTTCTCAGTGGCTTTGGGTCGGGAGCACGACCAGATCTCTTGTTTGCTTCTGTCAACTACTGCATTACACTTGGACTAAGTCACATAGGTCAATGACATCACCAACTATTTTAGGCCTTGTTGACATTTTTATCTAAAATTTGTGAGAGATTTAAGCTTTTTTTGAGCCGGGTAATTCTCTAGTTTATAATGTAAGACAGAAGGACTCTACTTGTTTCAAGGATCTAGAAGCTACAATTCTCGGAGTCTACAAATTTTATACAATTCTCATCTAATTATTCGGGATTCAATTTTTTGAGTGTTCGGGTGGGTTTTTAGAGTATTTGTAAACACCATTCAAGACCTACTTTGCCCAGCAACTGTCGGTATTGACAATGGGGTATGAGAATTTATTTCCATTGAAACCAGACATTTGTTATTTCTCTTAATTTATTTCAAGAAATCAATTGATAGATAGATAAATTCAACCCAATATAAACTATAATATTTCTGATTAGGATTGGTCTGACAGAGTAAACTATATCCACCCCAATCCCACCCAACCCAACCCACCAAACAGCTCATTCATTCAATTAGATAAAATCAAAAATATCCCCTAAAATCAAATTCCTCTCCTTTTCCCCTCTGAAAATCCAAAAATATCCAACTTTATAAATCCCATCAAGGGGCATTGTAGTCATATGACATACTAAAACCCGCCAAACCCCAACAGAAGAAACTAAATGGGAAACAACTACTACTCTCTTTGAAACCGTCAGCAACCAAAACCCAAAAGCAGGGGACGATCAACAAATCTCCATCACCCAATTTTGCAAAGAAACAAATTATAACAAAATAACCAATCTTTTCTCTTCATATTCATCCTTCCTTCATGGCTGTCAAACTTCAGCCATGGCTTCTCTCTGTCTTACTACTTGTCTGCTTCTTCATTCCTTTCTCTTCTTGCCAATCCGATTCTCCTGTTAACATTGAAACCTTCTACCCATTTCCGATCCCATCTCCAGCACCATCACCATCACCAATTAGTCCAAACAACACCCAGGTCTTTCCTCCTCCACCGCCTCCGGTCACACCACTACCACCGCCGCAGGCGCCACTCCCTGTTGCCAAGCAAGATTCAACGTCGAACAGAACCATTGCAAAGGCAGTAGCTGCAACTGCTGCTAGTACTTTTGTTGTTTTTGCTATGCTCTTCTTTTTGATTCGTGTTGTAAAACGCCGTGGAGAGACTGGTTCCTGTGGCACTCAGGCTGTGGTTGGTGGTGGTGGTGGTGTTGGTGATGAGTTTAGACGATTTGATGGGAATGTGAAGGGGTTGATTGTTGATGAGAATGGATTGGATGTGCTTTACTGGAAAAAGCTTGAATTTGATCATCAGAGGAACTCCGGTTTCCAGAAATCAGTATTTCATGCTCCAGAACACGGCGTCGAAAAAGAAGAAAAAGAAATCATTCATGGAGGAAATCGACGAATACAAGAAATCCCTTTAATTCACGGAAGATCGTCTACTTCTTACAATAAGATTGCACCAGAGGTGGATGATCGGTTCCGAGTTACAGCTGCACCAACAGAGATTGCGATCCAGGTCATCGTGAAACCTCCTTCACCACCTCCTCCTCCGCCGCCGCCAGTTCCATCCAAACCAATGCCACCTCCTCCGCCACCAGTTGCATCCAAATCAACGATGTCAGTTTCAAAGAATCAAACTCCTTCGCCAGCGCCGCCTCCTCCTCCACCACCTGTTCCTGCAAAGAAAAATCCAGCACCGCCACCGCCTCCACCCAGGGCTATTTCCTCCAAACCACCTCCGGTGCGTAGAGCATTGCAAAGTGAGAGTAAAGTAAGAGAGTCTTCAAGCATGGCAGGAAGTGGTAATGACCAAGTGAAATTGAAGCCCTTGCATTGGGATAAACTGAAGCCTAATGGTGATCATTCAATGGTCTGGGACAAAATTGATAATGGTTCTTTCAGGTAACTGTTGAAGTCACACAGATTATAAGTTTTGACATTAATTCATGTTTATCTTCCATGGTTTCTGAAACTTTATTTTTTGCTGATGTTGATTACAGGTTTGATGGAGACCTAATGGAAGCACTATTTGGATATGTTGCTACCAGTAAAAAAACGCCTGAAGGAGGAGGAGACAACAGTTCAAAAAAACCAACTATTCCTTCACAAATTGTTATACTTGATCCGCGGAAATCGCAGAACACTGCGATTATAATCAAATCTCTGTCCATCTCTCGCAGAGAAATTCTTGATGCACTCAATGAAGGTCATGGTTTAGAATTGGAAACTCTTGAAAAGCTCACAAGAATTGCTCCAACTGACGAAGAACAATCCCAGATTCTTGAGTTCAATGGAGACATTGCAAGACTTGCTGATGCTGAATGCTTCCTCTACCATCTCCTCAAAGCTGTTCCATCAGCTTTTACTCGATTCAATGCCATGATTTTCAGATCAAATTACGGGTCGGAAATTTCACAACTCAAGGAATCTCTGCAAACACTTGAAGCAGCCTGCAAAGAGCTTCGAAGTCAAAGACTCTTTATGAAATTACTCGAAGCAATTCTCAAAGCTGGAAATCGAATGAATGCAGGTACTGCCAGAGGGAATGCTCAAGCATTCAAACTCACTTCTCTTCAGAAGCTATCTGATGTTAAAAGCACTGATGGGAAGACTACTTTACTCCACTTCGTTGTAGAACAAGTAGTACGATCGGAAGGAAAACGTTGTGTTCTCAATAAGAATCGCAGCTTGAGTCGCAGCAGCAGCAGCAGCCAGAGCAGCTATGGCAGCATAATTAGTGAGACGAACTCAGCATCCAAAGACGAACGCGAGAAGGAATATACGATGCTAGGATTACCAATTGTTGGAGGACTAAGCTCCGAATTCTCTAATGTAAAGAAAGCAGCTGCAATGGACTACGACACCTTAGCAGTCACTTGCTCCGCTCTCACATCCCGTGTTGCAGAAGTTAAGCAGCTTGTGACTCAATGTGATGGAGGATTTGTGAGGGAGATGAAAGGCTTTCTTGAAGCAGCAGAAGAGGAATTACAGGTGGTGAGAGAAGAGCAAATGAAGGTAATGAAGCATGTACAAAGAACAACAGAATATTATCAAGCAAGTGCTTCAAAGGATCAACAGGCACATCCACTACAACTATTTGGTATAATTAAGGATTTCTTGAGTATGGTTGATCAGGTCTGTGTCGAAATTGCTCGAAAACTGCAACGGAGGAAGACAACAATGCCAGGATCCGGATCATCATCGCCCAAGTCACCCCCACCAAGGACGCCAACAAGATTCCCCAACTTGCCAGCACATTTCATGAAATCTAGAAGCAGTTCTAGTGATTCAGACTCTGATACCTAAAACATGTATACTGCACAATAGGATATCGATTCATGTACATAAAAATGAATGAATTTTTGCCTGAATGTTTGTTAAATTCTTGCATCATTGGACATACTTGACTGATAAGTTAACATTATATGTCCTTAGCAGTTACAATGCTGACATTAATTGGTTGTCATATGAATATAAAGCTCATCCTTCATGATGAATGTTTCAAAGCATTGTTTGATTAGGCAAATATTTTGTTGTGAAGATGCTGCCTGGTAGTTCAGCAATAATATCAAAATGAATTCTAAATTAGGAGATTCATACCCAGATGGCATTTGTCATTTCAATATGGTGTTTTGATGTCATAGCCTGCAGTGAATCCAAATAAATATGGTCCAAAGAAGAGACTTAAAAATATATGACAATGTTTCAATTACTTTTTATCATTTGATTTTCATTTTGTAGGCTCATTTGGCAATTACGGGACGAGGAAAGCCGCAACTACTTTGCGTGATGCAATGAATGATAAAACTGTAGTGGTAGCTCGTAATTGGATGCTCACATGTCACGACATTTTGGATGAGGTTCCCGAGATCATCTTGATAAGACTATAGGCATTAGTGCGGGTGGAGGGTTGCCAGCACATGGTCATAGATATAGAAGAAGTCTAGCATAGGCATTGTGGTCGTGAGCATGGTGCTACTAACTTCGATTCCGCTAGCCATCATTCACAGTTCAGTCAAGACGAGGCTGGTCCATCTTCCGCCACCGTTCCGCATACTAGGAAGAGAGCGAGAATTGGACTTTACAAATTGTATGATTTTAAGTACTTTGAATGGTTGTTAGATGTTGGTACCATATGTATATTTATGATTGTTGGATGTGATTGTTGCATGGATGTTTGTATATTTGGGTTGACATTGTATGTTTTTTTTTTGATGAAGATCGGTGCAAAGATGGTTTCTATCTTCTTTATTTGTTTTCGAGTCAGTGATGCTGTTCAGAATAGATTCATTAAGTTGTCTATGTCATTGACGTTGTCCTCAACAGCATATTCGTGATTCGAATCAACAAGTTTAAGTATAGTGTTCCTTCATCACACCACCCCGAATCACTCATGTTAGCTCGGTTTGAGCTTGATCAGAGCCTTTCTCCTCCTAAAGAATTGTAGCAGTTCTGGTCACAACCCCTTGTATGTACAAGGCCACTCATCAACCTCAATAACTCCACAATTACCAATCAGCTTCGCATTAGAAAAACTCAGACATGGTTCCTTCACAATGTAAGCGGAGTTTTTCCTCGTTAGCAATTCAAAAGGGTCATACATGTCTGTCAGTGTCTACTACTAATTTACATGCAAAAGTTTCCTAGATGTTTTTTCTACAACACAGCTTGGGAGAGGTGCAGCAAGAATGAAATAATCAGTGAATCATATAATAATGCTGCAAACCCACTCATCCTTTCAAATTATTAACCTGCCTTGCTAAGACCAACTCGATATCGCATATCGGTTGATTTGTTGTAGCCATGCATAATACACCCATCACTCGCAAATGGCTCACACACTATAACAATGCTTGGTTCCTCACCTGATAGTAATTCCTTTCAAGTTGTCCTTCAATTCCAGTCACCAAGATAGATGTACTACATCTCCAGCATTTAGATCCGATGAAGGAATTGTGTAATCTTTATCAGAAAAGCATGCATGATTTTTATAACCCAAGCGTCTTCGAACCCTCCTGCATACACCATAATTACATCTAAATGAAAAACCAAAAAATTCACTGATCATGTGAGCAAAATGTTGACAAGATATCAATGAACAAATGATGGTTTTTGCCAAAAAATGTCTATTGGAATGTCTATAGTTCTTTAATATGTTTCGAGAAAAACTATACAAATCTGTAAGATGTGCTCTCTTTAAGAGATTCTTTTTAACTCGGCACTTGGAAAGCTGGAGTGACTAACAAAAAGCTTTGCAGCTCATTTAGTGAGAATAAGACATAACTAAAATCAATCTTAGTTTAAATTTCAGTGCTTGTGAGCATGTAATGGCATTACTTTTCAACCAAAGGATCCAAATCCACTTACATAAAAATAAAAATGAGGAGAGCATTTATTCAATAACCTTGTTTGGGCCTTGGGGTAAGAAGACCAAATTAGATGAATTGGTGAAAGTTCAGTGGTTGAGGGACACTCTACTATCACTCATTTCAGTTTCTAAATCAGATTGTTTTTGAGTCTAAAGATCTCTTTATATGTGGAACTCAAATATATGCTTCTAAGAGTTTACCGAGAATGAGAAAGCAACTCATAGAGATTATCCTCTCAAGCAGACTTTAAGGCATTAATCCAGAATGACCTATAGACAACATTGGCTACAAATTTTACTTTGTTCGTTTTTATGCCTCCAAACAAATTTACTTTGTTCATTTTTATGCCTCAAAACTTCATTTGATTGTAGAAATTTTTATTCAATAGGACAAATTTATTATACTCCTTGATAAGAAAAATCAAATAATGTGTAATTAACAGCAAGAGGTCATCATGATTCATGTTTGCCATGCCCCACTTGACAAAAATAAGCCCGACCCTTAACCAAGGCATGTCCAAGTCTCTTGCAATTGATCTACAACGCGGTGACAACCTCAGACTTAGATAAACTACTGCTACTTCCACTGAAATGAGAAAATAAAATTCTCATACTTGTTTAGCCTATTATTTCAGCCAATTAACGTTGAGAACTTCTGATGGAAAGATAACCATCTATAACCAGAATATAACATTAAACGCAGTATGTCCCAGTAGGCTGAAAACTGTAGTTATCTCTTTACCGCATAATCATACGATCAACATATTCAGGAATCATGAGTAACTATGGAAGGATGCAAAGATGGGAAAATACCTTATCCAAAGAAATTTTTGATGTCTTCTGACCAAGATAGAATCCTGAAGTAGCTGTGGCTCTAAAATTTAGGTTCTGTCTTGGCATTTTAATCTCAGATGCCTTCTCCTCCTGTTTGATACGTAGGGTGTTAAGCTAACATTCGCCAATTATGGAGAAGAAATGAAAATGATCTTACTTTTCATGATAATGGTATCAGATGTATTTGTCAGTAGGATAAATTCAACATTCGCAAGGAATTGCTAAGTCAAGGATTCTAAACCAGAAGAGCTCTACTGTATTCTTTGGATATTTTGAAAGAATTCATCCAAGCAAACTGACGATAACAACTAACAATCATGCCTTCAAAAGAGAAAACAAATGAAATACAGAAATGCCTTGAAAAGAGAAAACAAATGAAATTCAGAACTAACCTTTGATTTTGTTTGAATGTGTGCATTCCTTGCCTTGTTAGGATTGGATTCTCGTTCAAATTTCTTGAAAAACTGTATGCATAGGAAAAATATGCTTAGAAATGTGGATTTTAAGATGTTACCATTGTATCTTGAGATTGGGCCGGCTGGGCCTTAGGCTTTTCTTATCTTTTTGGTCTGCTTTGGGCCGTAGGCCTGGTGTAATTGGCCCATGGGCCTTGTCTCATTATTTTGTTTTGTTTTTGTCCTTGGGCCGTGGGCTTTGGGGTATGCCCCTCACATTTGTAACGATTTCTTACTTGCCAAAAAAAAAAATTCCGTGAGAGATTAGGGTGGTGCATGACCAGTACATACCTCTCTTTGCTTTTCTACCCTTTGATCAGTTCCCAATCCATAAGAGGATGATGCAGCCTCAGTTGTTCTTTTAGCCAGACCACCTGCTTTTAGAGACCTGTCAAAAAATATAAAATGCCCCATTCAAATTCCAAAAGAGGTGGTGTCCGCATGAATGCGGGTATGCAGCTCAGGGAACCAGAAACATTCTCTCAAACACCCTTTGTCTACTTGGGAGCCAATTAAACAAAAAACTGGATTTCAAATAATTCAGAATCATGCAGCGCAACATTTCTTTTTGAGAATTTGGAACCTCTACAAGGTTGAGCCACTTTGGACCAACCCCTGCAGAGTAAACAATGGATAGTAGCAGTCATCCATGCATGGTCATCCATAAATAACTACTATTGTTATAAATTCAAGATAATAATGACAGAGATGATGTGTCCATGAACATTGGAAAGCCAATAAATAAGCCATTCAAAGAACGCACATATAAGTATGACAATCCCAGGATACCATGATAGCTTAATTTTAAATATAATTCTTGAGAAAAATTAGTAAACTTCACCTTCTCCATACATGCATTCGTTAAGTAGCTGGTGGTAGTTTGAGGATAGCATGTTAGGGTTCATACAGATGAGAGTGGTCAAACAAATCAAATGTAAAATGCCTTGATTTCAAAAAGGCAACAATTATTGAAACTTGGATTTAGATTCATTTGGATGAAATGACAACCAATGGTTTAACAGCATATATGACAATTCAAGCAGCACCCGAGTCTGTTGATGTCACCATTTTTCTCTTTTTCCCATTGAAAGCATGAACTAAATCTTCCAACTTCCTTCCATGAAACAATCATAGTCATAGGATGTCTTGCCAAGTAATATCAGCTATGAGTGGACCATATATGCTTTCAAGAAACACATTATGTTTCAAGAATAGCTTAGGAATGATGGAACACAAGTACTGAATGGTATGCAATGAATTTATGCAATCATTTTATGGTTCAAAAAAAGAAAATACATTCTTTCACATCAAAAAGAGTTATGTCTCATGAATAAGAGCTTTCATCTTTTCCCACTAGCTTCCTTATGCGTCATCACAATTTACATAGAGAAATAAATTTCCAAAGCTCAATAAATTTGATAATGATGAATGTGTTTCCAAGAATAGATCAATATAATGCACACAGAAATTTTCTGCATAATTTCATGATTATAATAAAATGATCAACATACTCATCAGCACAAAAAGGCAGAGATATAAATGTTACCCTTCAATATCTTTTCTTGGTATGGTAGGAGTGTAGACCTTTTGAGCTGCCCCCTTCACAGGCATCTACTCAAGAAATTGGAACACAAGTTAAGCAATAGAATTTATATTCAACAAGTTAACATCCTAAATAATCTTTTTATAGAGGTAACAGCAAAAGATGATAAACCTGTTTTGCTCCTGAAGATATTTCTTCGCTGGAAGATTTCAGTTGGTTGAAATTGCTTTGGAATGTCTTAAATGCTCTTTTGACAATGTCCTTATCTCCCATCTTCTCCATAATGTAAGATTTTCTTGCTGTGGTACCCAATGCTGGCCCAGAATTTAGAGGATCAAAACTAAGGGACACGTGCAAGGATTTAGATGTCATTTTCTTGCTTTCTCCTACTTGACAATTCTTGCTTGAGGCGGACATCGCAGTTGAAGATGTCTTTGGTTTTGTCATCTTCGGGGTTGACATATAAGGTGATTTAGTTGATACTCTCGGAGTTGAAAATTGCGGTGCTCTACCTGACACTTTGGGAGTTAAAATTTTTGGTTCTCTAGCTGACACTTTTGGGGCCAAAATTTGTGATGTTTTAGCCAATGCTTTAGGGGTTGATATCTGTGCTGCTTTAGTTGCCTTTCTATGCGTGGAATCTTGTGGTGCTTTAGCCAAAGGTGAAGCTGTTTTCTTCTTGAGCACTGTCATATTTCTGTCCTTGCTAATAGGAGTAACCTATGTCAACAGAACAAGAAATGTTACGAGACACCAGACATAAAAAAAGATTTGAAGTTCAAGAGAAACATGTGTACATGACAATGGAAATGAAAGAATATTTTCCTGTAACAATCTATCAGCTCAGAAGCAGTATCATTCACCTTTTGGGATTCCTTCAGGTTATCCAGCTTCTTATTTTGTTCATTAATCTTTATAGCAGTTTCTAGCTCATCACCCAACTGCTGTGACAATTCCTTATTACCTTGAGACCCTGTTGAAGGCACTTCCTCCGATTCTTTTCTGAAAATAATATCTTCGGGCTTGCTTAATTCAAGGCTATCAGGAACGCTATCCAAATCCTCTTTTACTTCCTGAACCGACGAGCTTTGACATTCAACATTGACTTCATTGTCCTCTTTTGGCTTATCGACAGGAGTGTTACTCCTATCATTGTCTGGTTTCACTTCTTCATTTCCAGCTTCTGCAGAACTTTTGATGTCACCTAAATGATATCCAAGAGCAATCCCGCCATTGTTACCAACCAGATCTCTACCATTTTGATGATCATGATCATGATCTGAACTCAACGCATCGTTTTCCATTTGCTTCTCCTGATTCATTAGCTCAGCCTTCCGAGCAGCAATCTTCTTATAATGGGCTTCAAAGTAAGCCTTTTTTTGAGCCACAGATCCAGGTGTTGCGCACTTCTCTACTTCCTCCAGGTACTTATTTGGAGAGAAAGATGAAAACTTCTCCCAAGACAACGCATCATTCTCGAATCTACCAAATGAGACAGACACTTCCAGGACAGGATTGGATTTAGCTGTCTCCCCCATATGTTTTGTTTATATCACACAAAATTCTAAATCCAAAGACTTCTCATTTCCATCCAGAAACATAAGCAATCCTGCATCGAAATTAATCAACAATCTAGCACAAACAAAATGATTTGGACAACTTGTTTAAATGACAAGCAGGTGTACCTAATTTTCAAGACTTGGAGTATCCGCTATTGATTCTCCCAATAAAATACAACAGCAGGGTATAATTAGGAAAAAGCTACAGCACCAAGATATGGAATTATCTACACAATGACCTGTACCAAGCATGGACACTAGACATGTCATCAGTTAATTAGATCACTCCTAGATACACAAGAATCAGTAATTTACAATAGAGACAAAAAGAAGAATCGAAAAATGCAATCAATCAAAAAGAAAATCATAGATGGGCATGTGATAGTGTTGTGCCCTACTCTTTTTTCTATAATTCTATTATCTCCTCGTCTTTACAAAGTAATGAGACCTTTGTCTGTTCCTATATTTCTGCAAACTCCCAACTGTCAAATCCCAAATCATCAACAGTAGAAAAATGTACATGTAAAAGTAAACAAAATTATAATTAAAAGTGCAGCTGACCCATGTTGCTGTTACCAAAGAGGCAAAGATCATCGAATTTTTCTGCTTCTAGAACAGTTTCCAGGTAAAGTGAAAGCAGAAAAAGTTCCTTTAGATTGAATCATTGCGAAAATGGAAAAATCACAAAAAAAATAACAGCTTTTGGCATTATAAAGGGAAAAAAATTAAAAAAGGATTACTTGGTTCATATTGTGAAGATCTAACAAACCAGAGTGGAAGCAGTGATTAAAGAAAGATTTCAACTTTTGACGATCCGTACCTAGAGATTAGGATTACCCACTCAAGACTTGAAGGAGAGAGACCAAGCACCCACAAGAAAGCGATCAGATTTCAGATCAGCCATGAAAATAGAAGGTAAGGAAGGCCCACATAGAAAAAGTAGTAATACAGTGGGGACTGGGGAGAGAGTGAGAGACTGACAGGGCACAGCTCTCTGAATTAATTAATGTTTAACTTGCTCAAGAGTCGTCCCGGACCCTCACCTACGGCTACGATTAAATTTTCCTTTTTCTTTTGAACTAAAAAATGAAATGAAAAAACATTATGGAGCAAGTGTCCAGAATGGAGGATAACCATACCATCCCCATCACAGTAGATGATTTCGTTTTGGGCCTAAAACAGAGCTTTTGGGGTTGCCCATTTGAGAATAACAAGCAATATCCTAATCGGCTAGCTAAACCCGACCCGGACCCACTTCAGGCTTACTGTGTCTCTCCTACCCCCATTAGCAATAGTCCCAAAGTATCGGAATCGCTCGTCGGACCATAATGACAAAGAATCGCCATCGCCGATTTCCTTAGTCGGAAAGGACCGAATCCCGTGGCAGAAAGGGGGAACAGAAGAGGAAACAAACAACACTGCAGCGCCGAACCTGAAACCTCCCATTTCCTGTGCGATTGTTATTGGAAAAACAGATTTCCTTAGCTTAGTTTGGATAATTGGCAGCATTTATACTATTTATACTATTTGTTAGTATAAATGCTGCAAGTCATCCAAAGTCCGAATAACAATTTCACTAGGCAGCACCGACTCGGATACGGCGACACGGGATACGGGTGCGGGGATACATCGATTCGTAAATTCTCAAAGAATCTAGGATGCGGGTGCGGGGCTACTCGGCTAATAAAAAAATATGTTTTTTATAATTATAATTTATATGTTAGAACTCCAGCCCTCTCACCCATTTCTTTTATGGTAAATAAACCAACTGATGATGAATCTGGGGAGCTAGTAGGGAAAAAGGTAAAATTGAGATGGTTGGAACTTGAAACCAATTAATACAGAGAGAGTTTTGTCCATGAGTCAAAGGTATTAAATATTATAATATTATGCCCCTCTCTGTCTCAGTCTATCCGTCTTTCATGCATCATTTAATGATGTTTTTTTCCCCTCTTCTCTGACAATTTAACCCCACCTGCACTCTCTCTCTCCTCGAAACAAACAAAATTGTGCTTCGAAATTCTCTCTCAGCGAGTCGCAGCCGAATCCGGCGTGTCCCAGCTGCATCCGCGTCCCTGCCGCACTCAGTGCGGGCGCGGAGCCCATTTTGGCGTGTCCGTGCTGCTTAGCAATTTCATGACACTTATTCCAATAGTTTTTTTGGGAACATTTCTACTACTTATAAAATGCTATAACTTTATATAATTTCACAAATTTTAACTAGTTTTTTCCTCTTTCGTCCCCAATCAATTATTGATATGTCAAATATATCCTTACTTGCAAGTGAAATTTATTCCACTTATGAAGGAATATTATTATTAAAATCCTTCTCATTAAATAAATAAATTCAATTTATTTAAATTGATAATTGATTAATTAATTTATAATTTATTACTATCTTTAATTTATTTAAATTCATTATATTAATTTTATAAATTAATTTGTATGTTTGGATATAACAAATACAACTAATATACAAAAAGACAATGTTAGAGATCCCCAAAATTTGACCCCCAAAAGTCCCCCAAATCTATGTGACATTAAAATAACCATTGATTAAAAACACACATGTAGGGTCCATTTCACATCCAACACTCCACATTAAATAGGAGTCTTTTGGGATCACATTTTGAGGATCTCAAACATTATTCTATACAAAATACCCCTGCACGTAATTTATAACAATATGTTACATAACCCAAATGTTAACATCAAAAGTTCATCCAAACACCTATCCAACATTCAGGCAGCATATCTGATACTAAAATTATCCAACATTTCTACTGCCACCATTTCTATTAATATATCTGCTACTTTCAAAAAGCTTCGCCCAACTAAACCCTTGAGCAACAATAATGGCTATACAGAACTGATTCGCTTCGAAAAAATGAAGAATTACAAAGGGAATCGAAAGAGTCGGTTCAAAAACTTCTTTAAGCAAAGAAGAATACAAAAAAGGTAACCAAACCGAAACAATCAACACGGATTTACTGTAGCGTTTCAAAGAAAACACGCTTTTCAGATACGGAGAAAGAGAGAGAAGCAGTGAATTCGATACGTACATTCAGAAACTTTCAATTTTGAACCAAAGAACTCTTCCGAGTATTCAAGAGCAATAGGTCATGTATCCCAGAATCAGGATCACAAGAGCAACCTATCCAATCACTCGCAAAAATCGTAGTTTATATTCCAGAAATTACACTACCAACATGTGGCATGGCCCACGACTCAGAGAAGAATCGTCATGGAAAAAAATCAAATAGATGAGAGCATGAGAGCACCATCTTTCACTTATTGTGTTACAATTTTCATGGATCTGGATAGCCAGTGTGTTGCAGGGTTGATGACAACTTCGAATACAACATGAAATCTATGGAAGCTTAACTCTAACTTCTTTCCGATCTGCTCCAAAAGCCTGCAATTGAGATGCATGAAATTGACATTGCCATTAGTTTCTTCTTAAAAAAGAAAGCCCTTAATATTAGTTGAAAGATGAACAAAAGATCCTACAAGTAACCCTCTACTAAAATTACAGTGAACTTTGCTGGGCACGGTCACACACCAAGCATATATTTTGCATTAATTATATATTGAAAAAACTATTATAGAAAATGGTTTTATTGATATACATCTCAAAATCAAAACAAAGTCTATATTTCTTGCTTCACATGGCTACTTGCTACTATTTAAATATGAGAATGATAACTATTCTGCCCAACTTATGCGAGAAAACAACCAAGGAGATATCTATTAAATAACAACAGACCATTGAGCCATATCATAAGAATCTCTGCTGGAAGAGAGATCACAATCCTTTTAGAGATTTCTCAATCAAATTGTTTGCAAAGCCATTTGAAGCAATAACCTAATCAACAATAGGCGTAGCCTTCTTGGTTGAAGAACAAAATATGACTAGGGGAAAAATCCTTTTAGAATCTCTGCTGGAAGAGAAATCACAATCCTTTTAGAGATTTCCCAATTAAATTGTTTGCAAAGCCATTTGAAGCAATAACCTTAATTAACAATAGGCGTAGCCTCTTGGTTGAAGAACAAAATATGACTAGGGGAAAAAATAATTAAAAGATGCACAGGTAACTTATCATTACCTCAGTTCCTAATCCTTTCACATATACATTCGTAAAGAGTTCAGATGGCTCCGGCATCGGGCTTTCCTGTGAACACATAAATTGCACCATGAATGAACCACAAGGACTAGAAACAAAAGCTAGATACATTAAGCAATTGAACCTACTCATACAAAGAATTTTGCAAAAATGACAGTAAATTGCATCGTGCTTCTCACCTTGGCTTGAGCAATGGCTTGGTCTACTTCTTTTCTCACTTCTTTCTCAATGTCCTGTAAATAGGATAGCTAACGTCAATCACTAATATAGAGTCAGAGAACTCACGTGAGTTCAAGATAGAGAGAGACAATACCTTTAGTTCTTTCTCAGTAGCTATATCGTGAGCTAATAATAGCTTTCTTATTCTCTCAACTGGATCACGCTCCTAGAAGACATAAAACCAAAAAAACTTTAAGCATGGACCGCCAAAAAACCAAAAAAAAGAAGAAGAAGACATGCAAGAAAATATCATGAAATAACCTGTCTCACGCCACTGATTTCATCACGTGTGCGATAAGTGCTTCCAGGATCAGACATGGAGTGACCGTGGTATCTGTAAGTGTCCATTTCAAGAATCTGAACACACGTAACATAGTCAAGAGCAACCCATCATCTTTTATTGTATGTATGATGACAATAGCATCTTACATTAAATTTTCTTTTGATAAAAAAAAGCAGGCAAAGCAGTTCACATCTAACAATCAACTGTGCAGGAAAAAGCTCAAGTAGACGCAAATATAAATTACATGTGAAATATCTAGCTACATACGAACTATGAAGCACAAGATGACATTCACAACTTCAAATCTGAGCAAATGTTCTGCCAAGGTTCCTTTTTCCTCACATCGTTCAGAATTACCAAATGACCAAAACAGAAGCAAGACTTTCCAGTTTAACAAGAATGGAATCTGTGTTCTAATTAATTTGACATGTTTGCCTCTCTAATGCCTTAGAGGAGACTGAATTTTCGAAGGTAAACAAGACAACAGAGAATACAAAGCCTCAGGGAATTGAAATTAATCTGTTAGTAATCCACATTGACAATAACTCCTACACGTAGCAACTTTATTCCATGTATCTATTGGGTTTTTGCAAGGATCATACGAAACATATGCAATATACCCTCCAAAGAAAATCTCAGAATAGTACCAGCATACTTTGGGATGCTGCCTAGTGGAAACCAGATTTGGGATCAGGCACGAGAAGGATCCAGGTGACTCAATCTTATAATTCATTCTGCTGATCAGTATTGTTGCTATAGGTTGGCTCTCAAGCAACGGGGTGACTGCCTAGTGCTTAAGACACTCTCCACTCTTTTGGAACTCACCTCTCATACAACATATGTACTGAATTATCTTACATAGTAACGATCTCAGGTTCATGTCTCCCCATTTAAGTGGGAAACATGATAAAAACAACTCAAATCCACAAATATTATGGCCCGTAAGAAGATCAATGAGCAAAAAAAGAAGAAAAAAAGAAATGATAAAGAGACGAGAAGAGTAGAGTACTTAAAGTTTCATGATAGTTCCAACTTTTTTTTTTTGGTGAGTGAGTAAAATACAAAGTTTGGTGACCATTAGACTAACAAGTCAGAACAGTACCAACTATGCATGTCAATGAATTGGATCTAGACCATAATTTTAAATCTGTTCCGTAAGTTATTAGTCTTATTTCAAACATGAGTATGAATTCTATGATACAAAAACATTATATATAAAAGGTGTTTGTTCTTCCCCCTTTCCTGTACTCTCCCTTGAATCTCTTTGTTTATTTTGTGTTCTGGTTATTGGTTTAAAGAGCTGATATTTCACTGGAGTTAAAACATAGAGACATTTTTGCTCTTTCTAAAGAACTTTGCGCCAAAGTTTACAATTCGGTGAATTACAGAAAAACTCTGTATCGTTCTCTTCTTCTTTAAAATTTTCAGCTTTCGAAGTTTTTGTCGAATATTTGTTCAGACTTGAAGTAAACTAGATCCAGATCAAATAGTTGGACCAGATATCTGGTTGAATAGAGCTTAGGAATAAGTTATATCCCATTCAAATCTGACTACATCTGGATTTGAATCCAATAAAATGATAGAAACTATGGCTTGCACAGAGAATTTTAATAAAACATATCAGCAGCTAACCTAGAAAGAAGAAAACAACAAACTTACAATGGGTCCATTCTTCAAAGCATGCTCCTTAGCAAATTTACAGGCTTGTTTCACAGCAAGAGCGTCCATACCATCAACCTGTTACAGAGGAAGAAATGCAACAAATAAAGTACGATAAATAAAAGAAGAATTTACGTATAGATGACAGTTGAATATGTAAGGTCGTATATTCAAAAAAAAAAAAACAAATAAATTATAACTTCAATTTCAAGACAAACATCAAGTGCCTACAACAAAAATGACAGGAATTCCTATCCAAAAAAGTATGATAAACGTGAAGTCTTTGAAAGCACAAAAACACACAAGCAAAACCTAACATAGACCTCTAGAAACAGTAAGTTCCTCCAAATTGGGTTAACATGCAGGTAGAAAATAGGCCACTTATTCGCAAAAAAAGGGCTGTAGGGCTTTCAGGCAAGGAGTTTCAGAAGTAGACACAAACAAAAAAAAAAGTTCAAAAACACCAAACGCATCATTCAGGTAGGAACATTTAAAAATTGCACCTTTAAATTGGTACTATGCCAATTCTGAATAAAAACTGATGTAGATGTCAAGAAGAAAGAAAATCAACTTAATGCTCCACAAACGTTACCTCATTTCACAACCAAAGGGAAAAGGTCAACGTAAAAGACTAACACCAAGATGAGGAAACAAACATTCTACTGAATGTTTGTGGGAATCAATTCAATGAATAGTGCCAGATCAGATGCATATCATAACTAAATAGGATGTGTTTTAAAGCCATTCGTTGCCTATCTCTACTATTTGATATAATCCAAAGACCTTTGGCCATGAAAAGCTTTTTCCTTGATTGCCCATTGCCAGGAATATTTGGGCAATATTGTGTTGCAGCTGTGGAAAATGAGTTGAAACTTGAAAGCAATTTTAATTGTGGAATCCATTAGTCTTTCAATTTTAATTGTGAAATCCATTAATATGTGTTTGGTTATAACTTACAAACACTATGAAATTGAGAGGCTAAGGGATCAAATATTCTCTTAGGTGAAGTCATTTTTAGGAGCTTTTGCATTAACTGCAAGTATAAAATGAGTAATTAAGCAAATACAGTTTTCAATGGACAAAATTGTCATCAGTTGCAAAGCAAATTTTTAAAATGTAGATATACCATTTAATATAAAGTTTACAAATATCTAGAACAAACCAAGTAGTCGTCTGTAATTCAACATTACGTAAATGTTTTTTGAAAGAAATCCTTCTTATCAGAGGTTTCTGATAAGATGGGCCACTGTGATATTCTTAAAGGTGAATTCAAAAGATAATGTGAAAGATGGAAGATAAATTTAGCACTTCTTGACTAAAAAGATACTTAAAACCAGTCGGAAAAGCAAGAGAGTCAATCCAAAAAAAAAAAAAAAAAAGCTCAAAGAAATCACTCAAATTGGAAATCAAAGGAAAATAGTGAAAAGTAGTAATACTTAAACCAACAACTCTGATAATTCCCGGAGGCTTGTTAATTGTCGCACCTATTTGTATTTACCCTAAAATTCATTCAATCAATAAACAAAGCAATTCAACAGTTTAAACCAAACATCAGTGGTTCAAAATTTCCGAAATCGCGTCTCACCTTTAATCCAGGAGCATAATCCCCACGTTTATAATAAGAGTGACTCTTGGCAGACCTCCACTCTGCCGTCCCCATCCCATCTATCATACCGCACAAAAATCACCTATATCAGAAGAAAGAATATTGGCGAAATATGAATAAAGTGGAACTTGCTCAAGACCATTCCATACAGTGATTGTTCTCGCAGACCAAAATTGCAGGCAGATCCCAAAGTGCGGCAATATTCAGAGCCTCGAATAACTGTCCCTGATTAGCTGCTCCGTCTCCGTACAATGTAAATGCCACGTTTTCATCCTTGGAGTACTTCTGTGCAAAAGCCAAGCCGCATCCCAGAGGTATCTGAGCTCCAACAATTCCGTGACCACCATAGAATCCAGCCTCTTTCCGGTAGAAATGCATAGAACCTCCCTTTCCTTTAGAGCAGCCAGTGTGGCGCCCCATGAGCTCCGAAAACAACTCAAATAGACTCCCACCACGCCCAATGAATGTGCAGTGATCACGATACGCAGTGATGATACTATCCTTCTTGGTGATAGCGGCCTCCATGCCAACCGCCACGGCCTCTTGGCCATCGTAGAGATGACAAAATCCGCGGATGAGTTTGGCCTTGTAGAGCGAATCCGCAGCGATCTCCATGCGGCGCATCTTTGCCATGTCCTGGAAAAAGGAGAAAAGCTCCTCCGACGTGGTCTCGACGGAGCGTGAGGGAGCTTCACAATTGTGAGAGCCATAGGGCATGGAGGTCTCGATCGTAAGAGGCTTGCTGTCGGTAGAGATGGGGCGGCGGGGAGACAGGTAGCTCGCTAAGGCGGTGGTGACTGGTCTCATGAGATTGGATCGAGAAGCAGAGGCGACGAGGGCTGATAGAGCCATCTCGACTGTCGTAACGGCTCGGCGATCTGCGATAGCGTTTGGGAACTAAGGGGGAATGAAGGGGGTTTGGTGGGTCGTTATATGGTGGAAGATGGAAATTGATTTTATTCGGCTCTGTTTGGTGACTGATAATAATATTCTTTAGTATGTGTCACTCTCGGGGTGCTAAGTGTGGGCTTGACTTTTGTGTTTATGGCCAAGAAATTGGTATAGCGGGCATAAACACAATGGTATTTAACATCCACATTTTACACGAGCTTGAATATTTAGAGTTTATTTAAAGTTACTGATCGTCGTGCCCGACTCCCAACAATGTACATAAACAAAGAGCTTTTGATGATGGTACTTTAAGTCACTGGGAGAATATATAATTTATCCCACCATCGCCGTCGTCCCTACACAACCTCCACCGCGCGGGATCAGATCAACGATCTGGAAGCCGTGGCCTATGTTTGATTTCATTTTGATGCAAGCAATACTGGGATTTTTTTTGGAACACGAAAAAGACAAGAACACCACTAGTATTTACTATGCTGATAAACCTCTAGAAATTCAACACTACAGGAAAGCCAAACAAAATCAAAATAACTAAGAATCACTCTCACTATAGATCAGATCAAACTACGAAAGTCGCGACCAGACCTTCCACGATGGGTTTTGATTTCTATGCAATGGTGGTTCATTTTGATTTCACGGTGGGTTTATACGCAACGACACTGATACCACTGCTGCTACCCAAACTGACCACCGCTTATCAAGAACCCTTAGCGACCACGAAGGAGGCAGCGGACATGAAGGAGGGGGCTAGGCAAAAGGGTATGAAGAAAGAAAGAAAGAGTTTGAAGATGTCAAAGGTGTGTATAATAAGGATTATCATTCCTTGTTACCCAAATGCCCTTGGATTGATAATCGACAGTTGAACAAAGGCTATTTCATAATGCTAAGAAAACGAAGTAATGTATAGTAGAACTGCGGTTCCTCCACCCCACCTTAAACAAAAGAATGTCAAAAAAAAAAAAGAATCCTTTCGAAAGTTGGACACAAATATATGACCAAGTGAAATAAACCCACATTTTAGGTTTTACATCAGATATTTCCTCTATATACATGATTTGTGGCTAAATTTTGCCACAAAACTTACATTATTTGCTTCACGAGACAGGAATATGAGAATACAGGAAAGATTGTTCCAGCAAAAGCTTTTATGCTTTCAGGTGCCGTAGCTGCTGTGTACATATATGTGTGAAAGGCACCACGGAGCAAAGGCATCTGCAGTAAATGAACACCACATATAAATCAAGAACGATTCAATTGATACCTGTCTGAACACCATAGCAATTGGATTTAAGCTCATGAATTCCTAATTGTATTTCATACTTACAAAAATGGATGAGATAGAACATAAACAAACAAAAACCAATTCAGTATAGAATTTTTGTATATACAGAATACTTACGGAAGGTTATAAAGAGAACGTTGTCAATTTGATAGAAATCTGTGAAACCGCTCTACTCTAGCTGAGCCACCATTTGAAGAATTTGCCTGATTGCGGCAAGAATTGTTCTGCTGCAAACTTTTCGTATTCCTTCTCCTTCTAAACAAAAAATCTTCGGTATCTAAGACGTACGAGACCTATCATGCATGGACTTTCCATCAATTCACGGATAGTAGGGATATAAACTGAAGAGCACGACTGTATGTACAAATTTCTCTTACGATATCCAAAAACCCAAGAACTTACCTTGGATGAATTGCACGCTATCTTACACTCCAACCCATTACCAATTTGAAGTCCTTCCATGGCTAGGCGTGTGGAAGAAAATTCATCAGCACCTCCATATTTGTGTTTATTCCTGCAGACAGTGCACATTTTTGGATATCACAACAACTCAATAGAGTAGCTGAAATAAGATATATATCTTCATCCTTCACCTACACACCTCTTCAAAAAAATTCCTGGTCTCTCTTTTTTCTCACGAATAACTGAGAGAAAGTCATTGTACAGATAAGCTGCAAAATTAGGATCCATGGAAACTGCAGTCACCTCTGGTTTATCATGCCCATAATCCATAAGCTGAATAGACAAACTGGTTGGCACAGAAGACTGCAATGAAAATAAAATATCATATATAGTGACCCAAATTAAGAATTATCTATTTGATAGAACGAGAAAAAGGAAAAATAAACAAGACCAAAACCAGCAAAAACCTACACATTCAATACGATATATGTTCTCATCATGAAGAAGAACACGGGCATTTTCATGATAAACTGCATCAAAAAATCTTTCACGTTTTCTTGAATTTTCATAGGCATGTAGTTGAAGAAGCTTGCTGTCCATCTCATCAGCTGCAACTGCTTGGAGCTATGTAACAAAAAGATCAAGTAAACAGAAAACAAGGAGAGGAAAGAAAGAATATTTGAGAGAGACAAGAGGAAAGAAATGGACCAAAATATGCATTGTAAAAGTGATACCTGTTTGACGAGTTTATAGATCAGTTTGTCCAATGTGAATAGGACATATGACTGAGTTCCAATGATAGCTCGACAATCATCCTCAAATTTTGTATTATCAGAAGAACCATCAAGTAAATTGTAAAGTGCATTCATAAACCTGCCAAAACATAAGGGGGGAAAAAAAAGAGGTCCAAAATAATCACATTCAGTACTAATACCTAAGATGCTAGAAAAACCAAAATTTCCACAAGAAAAATCACCTCGCATAGAGATCATTAGGGCTTGAATCATTTGAAGCTTTCCATTTTCTTTCACCAGAAGACGAATTGATCTTAGCAGATTGTATTCTCTCATATAATGCCTGTCAAATTAGCAAGGTGAGAATATGAATAAAACAACCATACACAAAAAAAATACACAGAAGATCAATAAAATATAAACCAGAAGTCAATTTATCTTACTTGATGTAGCCTTATAAGCACATAAAAAGAATCATTTCCGTAGAAAACCCGAGAACCATTTTCTCTGTCATGTAATGCCTGAGGGACATGCTTTGCCAGAGGTTTCACAGTCGAAAGAAAACATTCCGAAAACGGTAATGGTGTTCCATCACCTTCAACGTCATGGGCATCTGCCATCCCTTCAGCCTCACCTTCACTCTCAGCCTTATTATCATGCTCATCATGGCCTCCATCTTCTTCATGCTCTTCCTGAGAGCATTCCTCAACTTCACCAGAATCACTTCCAGAAACATCACCGTTCTCAGAAGCATTTTCACTATCCTCTGATGATCTTTGAGCACTACCCTCACCCTCATCGTCAGCATCATTTTCTCCCCCTGCTTCCCCACATCTTCCTTCTCCATGTCTCGTTTGATACTGCCTGCTGGCAGAATTATCCTTTACCTTGTGCAAAGAATCCAAACCAGTTTCTCCATAAACTGCAAAATTGTCCTCTTCAAAATCTCCATTTGGGGATAATTCACCCTCCTCTCTTTCAATTTTAAATGGTCCAATAGATTCTTCATTGTATCTATGAGTTTTGGTACCTTCTGGCACCATCCCATTGGTGGATATAGTTGGTCGCACACTATCACCACCCTGCTGAATCAGTCAACAGCTCATAGTTCAGCATGAATTCACAATAGCAAAGCCTTGGAATGACAATAAGCTACAGATTGTTAAAAGGATTTAGGTGCAAAACATCAAATCTGTCAGCAGAAACTGACATCTTGACTGACAAGTAGGGGTTACAAGCCTTGGTTTGCCCAAGTGAGAGAGATATAAGCTAAAGCATGCAAGCAGTCATTTGAAAATCCTAAGGTCAAACAGCATATTCTCAGCAAAAGTAACAGTATTGTGACAGGATAACAAAAAACTCCTCTAACTCGAGAATCATACATCAAGAAGACAATGACACTGCACAGCACATACCTCTGAAGGCACAATTTCGTTATTTGACCTCAACTCAGTACCACCCTCAATGGTGCCATTACAAGTTCTGGAAGGAGTGGCAAGCCCTTGCAACATAAAATTGCATTTCAGAATGTCTTCCAACAATTCAAGGAAAGACATGCAAAAACTAAAAAGATGAAATAAAATGGCAACAGGTCGTTGAGTCCTTGGTTAAAGAAAAAATACAAGTTTGAAAGCATTCAACAAACCTGATGTGGTTTCCACTTTAGTTCTCCCATTACTTTGTTCTGCACCATTGGCAAGTGAAGCATTTGAATTGACCAATCGTTCACTGCAGCCAACTTCTTTACTGACCCCTGAAATTTCACCAGCCATACCTGGATTAGGCTGCACTTTATCATGGTGGTGAGTACAACTAAAAGTATCATTTTTACGAGTTTGATCTGCATCAAGAGAACCAACTACTTTAGGTCCATTATCTTCATTTATTACCCAAGCCTTTGAAGAACTTGATTGCTCTTGTGGAGTACTTTCATCTCCATTTCTGGAAGGATTTGGTTTGGAATTTATGATGGCCGAATCACCACCAGGGCTTCCATCACTTTCCCCACTACTTTTCACAGAATGGTTCCTACTTTTGACAACATCATCAGTGTCCTCTGCACCCTCAGGCCTGGAAGGAACACCAAGAACGGGTTCCAAGAAGGCTGTCCAAATCTTCATTACTTTATCCAATTGTTCAGTTGTACAAACTTCTCCACAAGAATATTTGATAAGCTGATATATATCTTCATGAATGTCAGAATCAGGGTACTCAAACTCCAAATTCGGAATAATAGGTCGTCTATTTCCAGCAGCAATAGCAAGAAGCACATCATCTTCCTTGCGCTTTTTCTCACTAATTTCTTTGATTTCCGCCAATAAGGCTGTAAGATACATGATAAAGAGCAATAAGTTGATGAGCATATGGTTCAAATTAATTGAGTTTGCGCATTTTGCATTTTTCTTATTCTGAAACTTGGGGTAAAGGGCTCGAGACAGAGACAACTGCATATTATTCCATGTATTAACAGAGAAGGGACCTCATCTGCAACTTAATCAAGCAGTGGTCTGAAGCTCGTCTTTAGATAATTATATTATATTAATCAATAACTGGGAACAAGAAACCAAGTTGTAATTTACCTTTTGCGCTCGAGCTCTTGGTATCCTGCTGCTTGAAATAGAAGCTACGATGATCCAGCGATTTGTGATAGTTCTTCGCATAAATTTCAGCCCAAACTTTATTAAAATCAGCACGGCACCTAGCCCACTCTTCCTGCTTCTGCTTCAAGCGAGTTAAAATAACTGGCAAAGCAAGGGAAGCATTCTTTCGTAACACCTCCATCACATCAAGACCATGGTCACCGTACAAACGTTCAATGCACCTTAAATTTAGAGCTGCAAGAACAGATGGGAAAAATATGCAATCAAGGGAAAAAAAAAATCCTCCAATAGATGAGCTGACAGTGTCCCAAACAGCAGAAATGGGCATCCTGATGAATCATCAGTTACCAATGGACTTCTAACCTGTAAAGTGCTCCTCAATACGAATTGGACTCTCTGCTTTGATAGTATTGTTGTTGATCTTCTCTAATAGTTCTCCTGCACGCTTAGTTGTCACATTCACAGACTCTAACAACATGTCCAGTTCAAACCTGATGATGAAATAAAAATATCACCAATTACCAAAGCTAAACAAAGTCAATAAAAAAGTGAATGTGTAACAGATAAATCAACTCTTGCAAACTAGTGCAGAAAGAAAAACCAAAACCCAAGCATAAAAGAGCACTATGGTGATTTGTGATGAACTTAAGTTTTGGTATCAAGCAAAACATTGCATGGCTAACTAGGAAAATATAAAACTAAGAAATTAAAATCAGTGCCATTAAAATTCACAGATAAAAGGAAGGGCTAAGAATTACTGCTTCCTGTGCTTCATGTTACCTTTACATTATAAACTCAAGACAAAATCTAAACACGCACTGGTATCAAGACTTAGGCAAGCTCTAACCTGTCATCCTCACATCGAAACAGGCTTTCCTCATACTGGTTTTTCCGCATGTGTTTAAAAGAATAATCCTCACTTCCTGAAGTTACAGATACCCAATGATCGTTCAATACTTGAGCACCAATATCTGTTCTTTGGCTTGCAGATGGTATTGGATACTACAATGTATAAACATAATTACAATATATAACTATGTAAGAGAATCAACATCCCAGAAAACTCTTAATGATGTAAAAATGTGGGTAAAATTTAGCATACACTCTTCGGCAGAAGTCGGTAGCTGGGAGTGCAGCATTCACAGTTTGAGAGGTCAAGTTCATTAATAGGTTTTCCCACATACTTATCCTTGTTGGAAATCAAAGACATCCTGGGACCACCTGGCTCTTTGTTTCCAAGACATTTGTCAAGTCTATCTCTCTCCCGATTTTCACGATCTCTGACTTTAACCACGTCATCCCTTTCACTATCTCTATCTCGGTCCTCTACCTTCACAGATCGTGGAGGATATCCTTCAATCCACAAGGATTCTGCAATTGACTGACCATTAGACAAAAATACAAACTACTAGCAAAGATTATATCAGAGTACAGCTTCTTTTGAAAGGTCATGGAGCATATTTTGTTTCAGAACATACACAAACAGAAAAAGAAATTAAGCAAATAAGAAAAAGAACTGCACAAATGTTCTGTGACAATTTTATCTCGACAGAAAGCTAAACTCTCTGCTTTCTTTAAGTTTACCAAATTCCAAATTTGACGTTGAACCAACTTTCCAGATTCAGAAAAGTAAACAGACACTGGACTGAGTAGTGTCCAAAATCCAACCATACTGAGATGGTAGGCTAACTTGTTGCAGTGGTGCTTTATGTATCAAAATTTATCTAACTACAACTCTGAATCTGCATATACCGTAAGTTTTACTTGGGTGTTAACATTGGTCCCAAGCAAACTCTAATTATGGGCTGATATGAAATCTAAGCTAAAAATAACAAAGAAACCAAATCATTTACTTACTTTTATTCACAACACCAGCAAGTAAGCCCTCTGCAGTACAGTACTCAATTAGTAGTGTCAATAATCCAAAACCAAAGAAAATAACTTAAGACATTTCTTGCAGACAATTACCATTCTTCTCACAGCGGGCCAAAAATTCATTAAATCCATCCATAAGATCTGGATATCTTCCAAGTAAATCACTCACCTGAGACAAGCAGATACCCCGAATTATTAGCAATATTCAAGCATCTCCTTGTGCTTGCTCGACTCAATATACTAGCCATGATAAATGTTTGTGGAAACATTTTTTTCTTATTTCAGGAAAAAAAAATTGAGTATGCCAAAACTGGAAATTAGCATTAACACCAAACTTATTATTAAATGAAGTTCTGATAACAAATAGTAAAACATCAATAATATTAAACATGTCAATAATAATGAGATTCAATGACAGAATCAGTTGATATCTTTTTAATTCATACCAAAGATTGCAATTCTGATCTTGTGATTATTTCTCTGGTATAGAGATGAAGACATCTCAAAAATTCTTGGTAATCATCAGGATTGTGTAACTTCTCCTTCACTTTCTCACAGAAAGCAAGCTCTTGGCTAATCATACCTGCGATGTATCAAGCAAGTCAACATATCATATAACTTTCCTTCTTACATTTGGAATGAGAGATGGGTAATGATTTTTTTTTTAACAGAGATAGGTAATGATCCAAAGTTCCAAAACAGCGAGGGAAGCAAAAATTAAGAGTCAGCAAAATACATAAATCACTTTTCAGACCGATTTTATCAATATAAGCGGATGAAGCAGGTTGCACTCCAAAGTTTTAATCACCATTACCTTGGTGCAATTGCTCACCCATGGAGCCTTCAGGCCTACGACCAGGTTTCCATTTCCGTTGCATATTGAAGTCTCTATTGCCATCATGCTCAAAGTCCCTATCATCCCTCTCATGGTCTCTTCTCTCTCGGTCATCTCTCCTATCCTCTTCCTTTTCACCGCGTCTCTGCTGTTCTTTTTCTGTTTTCATCAAACCTCTATCATGGTCTAGATCAGGGCGATCAACACTAAGATCACGATCAGAATGAGAAGCAGCCGTCCTCTCTCTCTGGAAACAACGATCATAAACAAGACATTAGCTTGCCCATAAACATGACATTAGAAAGTCACATAGATCCGTAAAATGAAAGGAAAAACCTTGTCAACAACCATTTGCCGCATTGCAGGCATGCCAGAGCTCCTATCTCGGAATCTACCAGATGAAATGTAATTCACAGAGCCTGCGGCTGAAGTATCAGGTAGGAAATGCCTAAACTCCGTTAGCAGATCAGTGTGGTCTTCAAAGAGTGCTGCAACCTGCAATAGAAACTTACTATTAACATATGCCTAACTCCAATATCTCAGAAATTGCAAGAAAAATTGGGAAGTGCAATTAACATACCTCCATATAAACATCACTGATGGATTTGTTTTCTTTTCTATACATGTTCAAAATATCTAAAAATGATTTATAAACACGATCATCACCTTGGAACCTTGTCTGCAAATGTATAGCTCGTAGATTAGAGTTAGGCAAAAAGAAAAAAAAAAGTATCATCTTGAATTTAACATGACAAAACTTTCTACCTTAATCTTGTTGACAAAATTTATAGCTTCATCAAATTCAACAGGCTTCTTTTGCGGAGGTTCATTATCAGATGCAAGAGTAATCTCAAATCCCTTTGGCAAAAAGGTATTGAAACCCAGAATTAGTTCTCGGTGACCTTTAAACAATTCCTTCACCCTAGCTATTACACCCGTAGTGTCAACTCTGCAATCAAACATAAAACCGGCATCATATAAAAACCAAATTTACAAGAATATCGTTGTAGGGTCAAAAACTGAAATTCCTCATATTGTAAACAACGTCCAAACCTTTGGGCCTTAAAATCTTTCATAACTTCAAGGAAGTCATCATATTTTTCTCTATTGTTTTGAAATATTTCCTTCACTGCCTTGAGATAGTGCAAAGCATCGCTTGTTGTTAATTTCTGTGGTGCACCTGCAGCTGCTGCTGCTGCTCCTCCACCTCCTCCCATCAAATGCGCATGACCAGACCTTAATTGCCCAACGAAAAAATCATTTAGTGAGATTAAAAAGATTTGTCAGATCAACAAGCAAATTAAATACTTCATAGAGAAAAAGGAACTTCATTGAATCTCTATTCTACCAATAAAGGAAATTACTTATGCACTTATAAATTCAAGAAAATAATTTTATTTTCGCCTCAGTGACCCCGGATGATATGAAAATCCAGACAGAATTTATCAAGAAAACCATAACAAAGCCTGATCTTTCTTCACAGGTCTGATAAAAGACCAAAACCTTCATCCAAACCTCGACTTATACAACGATCGTCAAACTGAACAGCAACTCATCTCACGAATAGTAATTAATTCACACAACTACGCCAAAAAAGGGTCTAAAGCAAACATCGTACGATTGTAAAGCTTAATCTCAAAGTTAACAGCACAAAGGATGATAATCAGTCAGGAAATTGACCCCAAAAAAAATTGAAGTTAGCAACAGAGAGAGTGATAAGACATACGTTTCTCCGCGAGAAGACACCACCGGCCGTTTGAGTTGAGAATGAGAGCCCATGTAAACATCGTCTCTCGACCTCTTCATCTCTCCAAAGCAGAAACTTTATCTCCCTCTCCCGCTCCCTCTTTCTCTCTCTCTCTCTCTCTCTCTCTCTTTATCTCTATCTCTCTCTGTTCAACACCAAAAACAAATCATGCTCTCAACTTTCAATTAAACCCAAAAATTCTACAACCAAAACCGGCAAAACCTACTCATTCAAACTCAAACAACAAACACAAACCAGATCTAACCGAGACCAAAAAAAAAAGCTTTCAAAAATTAAATAAACAAAATATAGATCACCTTCCAGGAAAGAATCCTGCAATACGACCGAAGCAATCAAGTAATTCACATTACTTGAACACAAAGCAACACGACAGAGAAATAAAGACGAAATTCTGAGCAGGAAATTGCGAGAGCGAAAATTACAAAGGGCAGAGAAGAAGGATCGCTCAGTACACACACAAAGAGAAAAACCAAATCGTTTCTAATTTTCTCTTCCAAACACAACGAAAGAAAAAACCTGTGCTTGAGAGAGGATTATACGTGAATATCAACGACCTCTCAAGGAGGGAATATGATAATTAGAAGAGTGAGTGCTTCCTTTTCTCTCTACAAAAGAAAGAAGAAAAAAATATAACAGAAGGAGGTGAAATACATGTAACGATGAAATATTTGTATAATGTCACCGGCTATACCCGGTTGACTCATTATGTTCTGTAAAAATTAGGGCAAGACTTGTTAATAGTGGCAATTTGGGGAAATTGTTAACACTTGAGGGGTATTTTTGGGGAGTGAAAAATTATTGTAAGGTTTATGCCATCTTGTGATTGAAATTGCTTCTTTTATGGTGTTGCTTTTGAATACTAGGGATTAGGGCAGGAAGGTGGAATTTTAGGGTGTGCTTGAAAATACTTTTGTTTTTTTGTTTTTAAATGCTGATTTTAAGTTTAGATTTTGAAAATCAATTTAAGAAATAAAATTCATTTGACAGAGAATTCTGCATGGAGAAAGAGGAAATAATTTTACAAAACATCAAATATTAGTTTTGGTTTTTTGGTTTTTGAAAACTAAAAATGGTTTTCAATGTTACAAAATAATTTTTAAAAATACTCATCCATACAAATCTTCAAACTCATTTTAATTTTGAAAAATAGAAAATTGTTTTGAGAAGTGTAACCAAACACACCCTTATAACATTTGAAGGTTTTTCAAGTGTTTGGGTTTGGTACGAGTATATGGAAGGTTGGTGGTAAATTTAGTGATTTTTTCAAGATGATGATGATGATGAAATTAGGTTTAACTAGATGAGCCATTATAGTAATTTACAATGATTAGCTGCTGCTTCTTCTTTGAAAAATTTCATGGCTAGGTATGAGTCACATATTTATGGGCTTTTGGCGTAGGCGGATTTAGTGCATCCCTAGTGAAATCATTGTATTTGACAAAATGGCTAGACTCCATGAAAAAATTTACGGCCCAACGATTCCACACAAAATTAAAGGTCTAAAATGGGTAACAGCCAACACCCAAAAGCTCATGGATCTCTTGAGATTTTACTTGGGTTATAGCTTTGACCTATATTCCATTATGCTCGTCTTCTTCCCTCCTCAAGACTCAGCCCATACCATTGACTCTTTCTCGTTTTTTCTAATTTAATTGTTTTTATGGTGATTTATTGGTTCTGTTTGTGATATACTCTTTGGAAATATTGTTGGTGATTATCTTCATGTCATAAGAGTAATCTCAAAAAAAATTTCAATGGCACAACTCCCGAACTCTTGCTGCTTAGTTGAGCCCCCAAGTGAGTTATAATCGAAACCACTGGCTTTTGGTCTATATAAATTACTGTATTAACACTATTCAACCTTTGTGAGTTATCAAAATATTTTACAATAATGGGCTTAGTCTTCGATTACATTTTTTAAGTCATACAAATAATTAAATATCCGCAAGAGTGAAGTGTGGTTGCCATTTAAAGGAGCAAGAAGAAAGAGCAAGTGGGGATGATATGAGCTGGGCCTAACATAATTGCCAATTTAAAAGCCCACATCAAGTGAAGCCCAAATCAAAGAGCCATTCCAACCCATAACTTTTGGTCGTTTTAGCGAAGTCCCGCCCAGGGGATTGCACCCAGTTGTATTAGGCCAACTATTTTAGCCCACTAACCTGATGAGAAAATGAGTAAATGACTTAAACTGGGCTCAGATATTCTGTGGGAGCCTAACTAAGGCCCATCAGTCTGATTGGGCTACCCATAAATTTATTTAATTTCTTCTATGCTTTTTCAGGTCCAATCGTTTCTAAGATTAATTTTTTTTTTCTCTCACTATTTATGAATGTGATTTGGCGACTCTATAATTCCTCTTGAGTTTTAGAATCTATAGTTCTCATCTGATGGTTCATATGATGCCAAGTCATCGATTTGTTTTTAAATAAAAATCAAAAATATATGTGAATGAATGTTTGGATAAAAATAAGGAATATGTGACATGACATTTAGTTTGACCGTTAGATTTAAAATTTTAGACTCTACAATTATTGAGAAATTTGTGAGAGACTGACGATTCAAACACCTTAAAATTTAAAAAGATGATAAAAACCTCAATAGTTGGTATCCCAGTTATCTATAGTTGTAGAGTTTGACAACTCAGTAGCTGAGATAATTGAGATATCAGCTGCAGGGATCTCGATCATTTCTGTAAAATTTATGAAAAACAAAAATTACACAGTTACCTCAATTAAAAAAAATTACAATATGAACTAATTAAATCATTGATCTAGTTTAGAAAAAAGATTAGGAAAAGTGAGAGGTCTTAATCATCATATCTTTGTTAGTTGGGAAGCTAGCTTTGTCTACCTAATTACCAAACAAAGACATGATAGCGTTCATCCAATTAGCAATTAAATTGTGTTTTCTTTGGTTACAACCTTTCTCACAATTAAACTAAGGATGTACTATTAACATCAAGTCTACTTTATTCATATATTAATTTGATGGATACCCTTCAATTGTTTAATTATTATAACTCTAATGAAATTAAATATTAATAAAGTTCAGCAGTGCCACTACTGTGCCAGCACACACACATGTTGTTTTGTAATAACAACCCGTTTATTAATTATTATCGGTAAACACAAGCATAATTAGAAACTGACAAAAAAAATACCAGTGCTTAATTCTTCTTCTTTTTTATTTTTAATTTAAAGTGTTTGGTTTGCATATTTTCCTATTGGCGTCCCTCATTCATTGTCAATGTTTGGATCACACTCTTATACAAATTTCTTAACATCATTGGTTGACTTGGTCATGTTGGTTAGAGTAAAAAATTATAATTATTTCATATTGTATGACAGATTTAAATTTAAAAAAATAATACTATAGTTTGAATATTCAAATTTAAAATTGTAGAAGTAAGAAAATAAAAATAAAAATATATTTATTGTGGGATATTTGAAATGATATAAAAAAATAACATATTTAAAATACATAATTATGGGATATTGTTCGATTATGTGGGTTTTTTTTTCCCCAATGATTTCTTTATTTTTGGAGGAAATGAAAATTCCTCCCTTGGAGGAATCCAACTTTCATTATAGAATTTTAGATTTTAAAGATTTCACCAATCAAACATAAGAATCATTGACAAAAAAAAAAGAGTATTATTCTTGAAAAACTGAATACCGCAAACCAAACAAACACCTAATAATGATTTGAATAGAAAGTTAGAATAAGCCAAAAACCAGACCATGATTGAACCTGCATCTTGAATGTGGAAAATAACTAACAAAGTATGAAGCATATGATCGATGGAGCCAACCATACATAGGGTGGACCCTTCACCTTGCATAGACAAACCCACAAACGACATTGTTTCAATTAATAGACAGAAGACCACTATATTTGGAGGGACTTTGCATGTAACACATTTTTGCCTATTTTTCTGGGTACATAGACCATTGCATTATAGTCTTGTCCGTCCGGGCTAAATTAATGTAGATTCTTCTATCAAACTTTTTTTTTACCAAAGAAAACTCTGTGACCTTACCTTCACGTAAATCCCTAATAGTGAGATGGGTACATTGTTAGGGAGACCTATACGGTTAGGAAACACCAATGAATTTCATCATCCAAACTTGACAATTGTATACTATCCGCTTTCCTAAGTTCAATTCTAATTTCAACCCATCACATTTTTTTAAAGGCCTTTTAAGATTTATGGTTTTAAAACGTGTCTTACTAAATTAAGCAAACTCATGAGTTTATAAAGTGTCCGCTAGATCTTTATTTTAACGATTGTAAGACTTTTCTCAACATGAACGCGCATAAGCTTATATATAGGTCGGACACTCATCTAAAAGACATTAGGTTATACTCTTTATCGTTTGTACTTAAAAGTGATGCAACCTAGCTAGCCCACAAGCATAATAAACCTTTTGCGTGATGCAAAACTCCAATTAGCATGTGCACAAAAATCCAATTAGCATGTGCTTCCCCAACACATTGCTTGCAAAGTCATAACGTGTCAAAAAATTCTTCTACTACTATTTAACTTGCTGGAAATTTTTGAAGTTCACAATAAAACCTTGATAAATTTCTTTGATGGGGGGTTCATGCTCTAGCATGTGAAGTCACCATCAAAATTTTCACAAACCAAGAAAGTTGTGTTTTATTTCTGTGCCCTCTCTCTCTCTCTCCATATATATATATACATGATTTGTATATGTACCCAGAAAATATATGGTATATACCCAATCAATTTAGATGGTAAAATTGGTACTTAATCTCTCAAACTAAATAGGTTATGAGTTCTAACAGTAGGGGAGGCGGAATTATTTTCTGATAAAACTGTGAGAGGGTAAAAAAACTCGTAGAATATCCAAGAGTGGATAATACTTTAGACGTAAAAAAAGGCATCCATATATATATATAGCAAATTTTTTTTTTAGTACTATATATTGCAAATATTGAATGTATAGGATCCAAGATATGGACAGGATTTATAAGAACAAGACAATTGAAGTGGAAATTTCATTGGACCATCCAAGTCAAGCCCCTAATTACACTATAGATAGATCAAAATGTCAAGTGGCACATATAGGGGAATGTTTTTGTGGGTCTAATAAAAAAAAAAATTTGCCCATACTGATGTGTGCATAAATAAACAAACTCTGAAGCTGGACCATGTGATTGTGTCTCCTTTCAGAGGAATTCGATGGTTTTGGTCATATTTTTGGCCTCCTCAGTCCCCTCTCCATGTGAAGGCCTAGCAATCCAATGAGAAGAGGACTACAAGGCTGATGGGATCTAGGCAGCTTCTCGGTCAAACAACACATTAATGGATAAATTTTTGGCCCTCATCTACCTTTCTTTGTTGCCCATATCCTTATCATAGCTCATCATTATTCTAGCTATACAGATACTATTATGGCTATTTATTTTTGCCTACCAAACATGATAATAATTCCATATATGGACTTAGAGGATTCCTATAGTGTTGATTACGTGTTAGCCTCTCTGATGCTGCGTGACCAGAGTGTTCTTCCGAGAGTGGGTGCTGAAAAAAGGATTAGACGCTAAAGCCTGAAGGCAGATTGCTCTTGTTTGAGGAAGAATTCTTCATGGAAGGCCTACGATTTCTTTGGAATTTTGTTTATTATCTTTTATTTAATTAGGTTTTCTTTTTGGGTTTGTTTTGGTTTTACAATTTAAGTTTGTGAACTCTCATTAGAGAGCAGTTTTTGTCAAATTATATAAAAAAAATCAGATATTTTCTCTAACCCTAGTTTCCGTTCAATTCTTGATCGATTGAACCAATAGAAAGTAGAAATTGTGTTACAATCATGAATTTCCCTTAGATTGTATCGGGCACTCCATCAACCTTCTCACTTTTTAACTTTATTAGTCTCTTGTCGCAATTTTATACAACATTCCAATTTGTACATCTCTCCCTTTTTCCGCCCAGTCTTAATAATTAGTGGGTCGCCTTGTGCGACTGTATACTGCGGTGGCAATATGTATGCTACGACAAATAAAAAATTCACACCCTTATACACGTCAATACACTGCAACAATATTATTTGTTTTAGATTTATCGACTCCCGTTGATACATCAGAGGTTGAAACCCAACTCATTTAGTCAAAAAAAAATAGCCTTGATGAAATGTAACTATGTAAAGGATAGACTTACCCATATATATTACTCGGTCGGGACTTACCCTGCCGATATAGAATATACGGTCTTCACAACAAAAAAAAATCACTTTTGTAAGTTTGTCACTTCTTTATTTTCTTTTGTAGAAGTAGGAAAAAAGAGACAGGCTGCGACTCTTATGACTCCAGCAACAAGCCAACTTAACACACAGCAAAAACACTGCAACATGATAACAACAGCACAACTCGTAAAAAATGCCAAATCAATTGGCATCAAATGAGAAGAAAAAAAGGAAGGGGTCACATGGATCCTCCTTTTAACTTATTTCTTGTCACCATCTTCGATCCCTTTAAATTAGGGGGAAAAAAATGTCATTATTGCATTATTACTTGTCACAGTTTCTAATAATTCATTTCTCATCCTAGCCTAAATATGTGCAGGCAGGTTCTATCATTATTCATTAACTAAATTCACGGCGGCATCTTCTTCTACTTTTGTTAACACCAACCAACTTAATTTGGCTTTGTTTCCGCTGACTCTTTTTAGTTGGAAAAAAGTTTGAGATTCTCTATTCTATTTTAATGGTTCTATCATATAATTGCAGCATGTATACTTGCTTCTTCATGTGGCATGGGTATAGTATTCCAAGGGTAAATGATGATATACATATATACTACTGTGGATGCATGTTTGCATGTAGTGATTGTCCGCTCTGTGGTAACTCTACAAACCTTCGTCTATCCTCTTTTCGTGGATTTATTTAAGGGAAAATATTTTGTCTCTTCTATTCAAATCCATGATCTCGTGGAAGTGGAAAAGTCAATATCTAAATAAGTATCTTGATAACTACATTGCCGTGTATTAGTAGTATAACCCCCCGGTCCATATATAGCAAGCCAGCTTGCCATTGCTGCCAACCCTTTTATATGCATATGATATGACTACATGTGGGTCTAGCAATAGATTTTGGCAATCGAGAGAAGATTCAAATCCCACCCAAACGAGCTATCCGAAATCAAATTTAAAGTGAATCAAACCTCTCTCGCTATATATTTCTGTGACTTGGAATTCACCCTAGTCAAATAAAGCTAAGTCAATCTAATCCATTTCAAATGATGAAATGAATAACCAATCCAACAAATCACACATGCATATGCATGTATGATGTATCATTCTGTTTGGCCATGTCGGCATTCAATACTATACTATTTCACTTAATATTTAATAAAAGAATTTTGAAATTGACCCCATACCTAATAGAAAATATATTGATGATATCAAAAATACCCTTCACTCGAATGACAATACGCAACAAAGGGATATGACACGTGACACCAAAATATCAAGCTAATTAACATATATGCTGTCACTGAGCGGCCAATCAAGACATAACCAAGCAAACGATACCCAAAGAGCCGTTAGATAGCGCACTCGTGCAATGTGGCCGAGCTAAGAAGACATCTTCACTAAATCGAGAAGCAACACATCAAAAACCCTGGGTGACCACACCAAAGGAAACAAAAGAGTCCTAGAAAAATCAAACTCCTATTAGGAAAAGAATCAATATGGGATCTAGAAAATCTTCCCAAGACTTAGTGAGGGAAAGATCTTCTATCTTCTCCTACCATAATTGGAATATTGGTACTCATATAAAACATGCCTCTACACTATGTAAACGATATTAAACTCTTGATTGTTATAAAGAGAGTTTTGAATGCCGAGCAACTCAACTCTTTTAATATCACTTTATCTAATTTGAGTGTCGAAGCATCCCTGATATCCATCTCCGTGATCCAATAGTCAATAATAGTCAATATGTCACCTCTTGACAGCTAACCCGACCACATGAAGATCAATCAAGTTTTGGACGTAATCATATATAATCTTTGTTTTCTTTTCTAGTGAGATTAATAAAATAATTTAGTAATACGTATAAATTAATTTCATACTAGGGAGAGCGAGGGCGAGCGATCAATCACGCAAAAACCGCAACGGCAGTTGGCCTTGACCCCCGGCCTCTCCCTTCCAGCATTTAAAAACCCCTTCCCTTCACTTTCTCAACTAACACACCCCCCACATTCACCTTCCCCTTCTCTGCCGCGCCAAATCTCTTCACTTCTCCTGTTCTCCACACTCAATGCGGACACAGTAACAATGCCTCTACACACGAAACCCTCAACTCCTCCACCTTCTTCAACCACCGATCTCAGGCACCGCGTCCTCACCAGCCTCAACAAGCTCTCCGACCGCGACACTCTCGCCTTGGCCACTTCAGAGCTTGAGTCTATTGCGCGCACTCTTCGTTCCGACTCCTTCTCTCCATTCCTCAACTGTCTTCACACCATTGATTCCTCCTCTAGGTCCCCCGTTCGTACGCAATGCGTGAATCTCCTCACCGTAATGATTACTTCTCATGGGAATTCACTTTCTCCTCACCTTCCTAAGATCGTCTCTACCGTCCAGCGACGATTAAGGGACTCCGATTCCTCCGTTCGATCAGCTTGCGTTGATGCCTGCACCGCTATGTCGGCTCAGATTACTTCGCCTCCGTTCTCGGTCATTTCGAAGCCGTTGATAGAGTCTCTTGTGGTCGAACAGGATTTGAACTCGCAGGTCGGTGCTGCAATGTGCTTGGCCGCAGCGATTGAGGTGGCGCCGGAGCCGGAGACGGAGCAGCTGAGGAAGTTGTTGCCGAGGTTGGGGAAGCTGATGAGGAGTCAGGGGTTTAAGGCGAAGGCGGCGGTTTTGGGGGTTATAAGGAGTGTTGTTGGGGTTGGGGGAGCGACGAGTAAGGGTATATTGGATGCGTTGGTGCCGTGTGTAGTGGAGTTTTTGAGCAGCGAGGATTGGACCGCGAGGAAGGCAGCTGCGGAGGCGTTGGAGAAACTGGCGGTGGCAGAAAGGGAATTGGCAAAGCAGTATAAGGCGGCGTGTATGAATGCTCTGGAGAGTAGAAGGTTTGATAAGGTATTGTTTCTCAATTTGAACTTAAGAATTCCAAAATTTGATGTATTTGGAAATTGACTAAACACGAATACTTTAGGGGTTGCAGAATAGAGTTCTAGTCCTCGAGATTGTTTTCTTCTGTTTTTTCCTGAAGAAATGCAGCAGTTGTGACTTTTGGGTTTAATTTTTTTTCCCCTTTGGTTTTCTCCTTAATAAAGATATTTAGAAGTTTGATCTGACTGGATCTGGTTTACCAGGTAAAGGTTGTGCGGGAGACCATGAATCACACTTTGGAACTGTGGAAGGAGATTCCTGGTATTGAGGAGCTGCAGAATGGTTTGCCTCCATCTCAATCCAGATCTTCTTCTTCAGCAAGTAAGAATCTCCCTCCTTTTTTTCTTTGGGCTATTACTTAATTCTTTTCAACTGGTAAAATTATCACCTGGCACTTGGAACCTTCTAAAGTTTCTGTTTTGACATAATAATATGTTGATGATGCATACCAAAATTCTGCATCAAAGATAGGGGAAGCTTGTTTTAGGAAATGCTCTTGTTCTTTTTGTTTGTGGGGTTTGCTACGTATTTTATTTTTTGGTTCATTTTGAGTGTTCAATTTTTATGGCTATAGTCTTTGACATTGTCTTCCTAGTTCGACTTTGAAGATAAGAAGCTAATATAATGTTGGTAGTCAATGGATGACATCTGTTTTTTCTTCTCTTGTTTCTTTTGTGGTCCAGATAATGCAAAAGTATGCTCCCTTTCCATGTCCAAACGTTCTGATGATGGTGGTCTCAAAACACCACCGCAGAAGAAAACTATCCCCACAAACAGGTCCCCTCCGTCTGACTCATTTGTGACCACTGCTAAGAGAAGTAGTACTCCATTGAGTACTAGCAGAAGTTCAAACGCAACCGCAATCCGTAAGCTGAATCATAACAAATCCTCTGAATGGAAAATTGAAATTACTGGACCCCAGTCACCATCTTTAACAGCAGCTTGTGAAGACAATTTCAAAAGATGTGAAGACAGAATTCTGGAGCCTGTAGACAATGTGAACAATGAGAATTCTACCACACAAACAAAACAAGTACTTTTTAGTAGTATCCGTGATGACAAGATGCATAAATTCGGTGGTTTGAGATCTGGGTCTCGGGTGGTTCCCTTTAATGATAACCATTGTTCAGATGTGGTCAGCAATGATATGGAAGAAGTTTACTCGGACCAAAAAGATGCTGAGGATCTTTCTTTGATCCGGGAACAGCTTGTTCAGATTGAAAACCAGCAATCCAGTCTATTGGATCTTCTGCAGGTATGCTACTGAAGCTTGACATTGTCCTTTTCTCTGTTAATAAATGATGTGGCCTAATTGTAGCACCATAAGGTTCTAGTTTCTTTGTATTGTTAATCAATGAAAGCTTCTATTCCCAAACTGATTCCAGCATTTCTGTAAGAAATTATCCTTAATTGTGCTTCTGAAGAATGAGATGTATTTATGATTTATGGGGAGTCCTCTTTCTTCTGGTGTAATAAAAGATAAACACAACAGTTAATTCAGTCCTTTTAGATAAACATATCAATTCAACTAGTCAACTAAATTAACTGGTAAGATTAGTAATAAAATTAACAATGAAATCTTTATTAACTTTGGAAAATAACAAACATGAGTTTATAGAAGATTACTGAACCAAAAACTTTCAACTAATCAAATAGGAATGCTGTGTTCTTGATAATTTTGTTTAGGGATAAGTATCAGGGAAGCCCCTGAACTATCAAAGAAAGGGCTGTTGAGCCCCTAACCTTTTTTTCGCGCCAAACCAGCCCCTCATCTAGCTATGGTCCAAGGAAGCCCTTTCTCAACTTTTCCGTCTTCATGGTGAGGACGTGGCTGTTAAGTAATGACATGTAATTTTAATTATTTGTTGCCATCAATTTTTTGTTTCTACATGCCCATCTAGAGGAGCAATAAGTCTGGTTATTCCCTAGCAATAGCCAATAGGTTAAGATTGCTAGGTCTTGCTACATTTTTTGTTTGATCTTGCCTTGAGAAAAACTTGCATTCCTTCTTGCATATTTTGATTTATAGAACACATTGTTATGATCCGATACAGTAGTAAAAAAAGCTATATGCTGACCTGTCTTCCTGTTGATACTTGAATGTAGAGATTCATTGGCAGTTCTCGGAGTGGGATCAATTCTCTTGAGACCCGTGTTCATGGCCTGGAGAAGGCATTGGATGAAATATCATATGACTTGGCAGTATCACATGGAAGAATTCCCAACCCTGAGTCTTCAGAGAACATCTGTTGCAAGCTTCCTGGTGCAGAATTCTTGAGTCCCAAGTTATGGAGGAGGACGGGAAGTCGATATTCCACTTCTAGATACTGTTCTTCTGGCAGCATGATTAAAGAAGCCAGCTCTGAAATATACAAGCTTGATGGCCAAAGTTTTCATCACAGAAGTAGGGAGGGATTTATCATGAACCCATTGGCAGATGATCGCAGCAACTCCAGTGGAAATTCAGCTCCCCATCCAAATTTTATATCAAAAGGAAAAATCACTGATGTTGGTACACCACAATTCCTTGGTATCCTTGGGCTTGATGGAGCTTCATCACTTACTTGTACAGCACCATAGCACCCAAGCAGAAGGTAATTACATATCTTACCCACACTTGCCTTGTATTGCACTTCTGCAATCTACTTATTATATCATCTTTCAAAATGCTTGACAACTGACTGATTGATGGACACTCTCTGTGTTATTTTGAGATACCAATGTTTCCATTAAAATTTACACTAAAACTTTTCCCATACCTCTTGAATATCTCAAATCCTGCAGTATGGTCCATGAGTCGTGTCCAAATAGAAACATATACTACTATTTTACACACATCTTATTCTTACTGAAACCACATCCTTGAAATCGGTAATGAACTCTTTTTGTATTGTCAATTATAACTTTCTTGTACATTTTTGTGGGATCTCATTGTAGTAGTGTACATTGATTCAGGTATTAATTTACCATTTTTTTAGCAGCACATTCTTAGTTTTTACTATGTAAATAGTCTATTGAGGAAGACTCTATGAGATATTCCCATATCATGCGCAAGTTTAGTCATCATTATATTCTGTCTCAAGGGCACACAAGTAAATAAAATAATTGAAATCTTCATAGAAGTCCTTATCACCATTGTCCAAGTTGCGGGATGACATGCTGGTTCCATATTTTATTTCCCGGAATTATAGTCTCCTAGAGAATTTATTGATTGTGCTCATTTTTCTCTCTCAGATTTCCTGCTCCATCATCCGAATGGAAGTACTTTTTCTGCAGAATCGTGTCTGAGAGATGAGCACCATTTTGTCTGTCATCAAACGAAAGGCTTTTTGAAGAAGGAGCTGCTTGCTAGCTGAGACCGAAGTGGAGGTGCTTGAATATGAAATTTCTGATATTCACTGCAGCGATTTGATTGATTTCAAGGTTAGACCATCTAAGATTGCAGGACTGTCCGTCCAATGTTAACAATGCAGAAAGCTTTTGCATAACATGTAATTATTTTTGTTCTTCAACACTTTGTGTTGATAGAAGGTTTGTGTCATATGTTGTTAATTTGGCATCCTATTATCCCATGTCATTGGCATAAAAGTTGTTTTCTGCCCGTGAGCCTGGGGGGTTGCCCAAGCAAAAGAATGTGGGTTGGTGAAGGCCCAGAGTCTATTCTTTGAGCGATGGGCCTGAGAAGTTAAATTTTATAGTCCATTGGACAACAACAGTTGGGTCTTTGGGAGCTAGCTATATCCTATATGTTGCATTTCGAAGAGGCTAAAGTGACAAAGCTGATTGAGAATGCAACTTAATTTGTAAACCCTGCCATTGGCATTTGGAGGGGAGTTTGGGCAATTAAGTTATTAACAAAGTTTTTGTGTGAGAATAGAATATTGTGATCACAATCTAGCTAGGTTTTTTCCCAACTTATTATTTTTTGTGATCTAACAACATAAATCAAGAAGGCAGCAGAAAGGACAGATTAAAGATGCCCTACAAAGCAATGATATTATAATTATCAAATGAATCAAGGCTGCCTTGAGCCGGCTCTCACATCTGTCGGTGGTAAGGTGGTGTATGACTTGAGCAACTTAGTTTAAAAAATCAAAATGATATATGTTCATAATTGTTCATAATTTAGGTGGCATGTAATTCTAAATGCTCCCCACATTTTTCCTCATGTCACCTAGTTATGCTCCCCACATTTTCCCAATATCACCTAGTTATGGACACATTATGGATGTATAAATTATGGATATGAAAAAAATAGAAAAGCAAACTGTAGAGGCCTCGGCAAATTGTAGTGGAGAGAATATGGGGCAGGCAATGCGCATAAATTAGACACCTCATATGGTGCGTTAATTTATGTGGTAATATCCAAAACACCCAACTTTGCCAGCGCTAATTACTAATCCATCCTTATATTAATATTAATCTCATCTTCTCAAACAATGAGATTTAATTTCGATTGGATTCTAAATTTAAGGTTTTGGATCAAGGCTTTTAAATTACCAACATGACATGCTTGCAATGATTGAGGTATGTATAGCTTACATCTTATTCTTGAAAAGATGAAAAGATTATTCGTATATAACAAATTTAATAATTTTTTAAAACAATAATACAACCCATTAAAGATTTGAAAGCTTTAATTACCTGTAGAACAAAATTGGATTTTTAACAGTTTGATAGCACTTCAAATTTGCTTCCCAAGGCACAAAAGTGATGCGTATGTAGAAAAATAAATATTAACCAGTGAAATGATGTTAATGAAACACCTATGGATATCTTTCCCAACCCAATCTATCACAAAGCTTCAAGGGCTCACGATTTTAAAATGCTTCTTACTAAATTAAATATGCCATGAGCTTATAATATGTTCATTAAATATTTGTTTTGGAACCTGCGATATTTTTGCTCAAATAATGATGCCAACTCTTCTAATCATATTAAAAGGAAAGAAAGAGTATTAGAGCATGTCACATTGAACTATTGAAGGTTCTTTCATCACCTAAACTATGACAAGACAAAAGTACAAAGAGACACCCTCTCTCTTTTTATTTTGTGGGAACTTGGGAAATGAAACCTTATCTTACCACTTTTTTAGTTTACTTTTTTGTTAAAAGATAATCTTATTTGGTGAAGGGTGTATATATATCTCATCAATCATTAAAGTACACAGAAAATAAAATGAGTGGAGGATTACAAGCTGTTATATCATTATTAAGTCCAAGGGCGGAACTGGGGGGGACTGCACTGGGCTACAGCCCAGTGCAGATTTTTTTTAAAAAAAAAATATACTTATACATATATATATATATATACATAAATAGAGGCTAGGCCCATTAATCATTCTCTTTCTTATTATACAAGTTATGAGTTAATAAACTAAGGTATTTTGTGTAAGGTATTTTGTTTCATCAACTTTAATTGTGTATTTATACTAATGTTTTACGGTTATTTTATGCGTTAAATAGATATAATGTCATAAATAACTCTAAAAAAAATTCCGGGGCGCTGCCCCCGGACCCCCATCAACTACTAGTAGCCCCCCTCAACTCCAATTCCTGGTTCCGCCCTTGATTAAGTCGTAATCTGGTATGCACCCACTCAACCACTCGCTCACAATTTTCTACCACCATTAATCTTTGTATCTTTGTCAAACATATACATGATCTATATGTTGATATAGATATATATAAACTTTATTAAAGATAAAAAGGATACTTCACAATCCTAGCAAAGCAGATGAAATGTCACTCTTTTGAAAGAAAAAAAGTTTCAACGTAGAATTGTGATTAACTAGAGGGTAGTGATGGCTCTCATATACTATTCGAAATATATATTGACTTAAACGTCGGAGCATTGCAAATATAATATAATGCAATCTGATATTTTTTAATTAATTCATGTTGCGGGTAAGTGTATTTTACCAAAATACTCGAGGGAGAATCTTTCTTCTCACAAACATGGGCGGCCAGGTGAAGGTGTATTTTTCCTCTTTTTTTTTTTCTTTTTTTCAATTGTTTAATGATATGTAAAAGCACAATTAACGGTAAGTAGAGAGAGAACACGTCCTTCTCACGCGCTATCATGGACGTCTCAATTGACGAAAATCAGGGAAAAATGGTCAGACCAGAGGACGCCGTAGACCATTGACCGGTGACGGCAACCCCAATAAACGCGTTCCACACCTCTCTCTCTCTCTCTCTCCCCGACACTATAACAAAATGATAATCCCAAGACTCTCGCTCCCTTGCATGATTAAAACAAGTGTCCGTTCCAGATCTGTGTGAATCCCTCAGATCTGATCCTACAAACAACCGCTCTTTAGTCTTTCCATGGAGTCTGAGCAGCAGCGGCGCAAGCGAAAGCGCTTCTACAGGTCCTATGCTTACACGAAGTTATTGTCTCTGAGGTCTCTGCTGCTCTCTTCCACCACCTTTGTGTTTCTATTCTTCATATGCTCCCATCGGTTTACGTTTCATACGGCGTCGTTTCACCCTGCGGTCCGTGTATCGTCGTCTCTGTCACTCTCGTTGAGCCGCCTAGTTCTAGATTCTTCTAGTATTAATACTAATATACAGCTGCCTATAAGAGTGGAGGACCGGGTCGTGTTCACGGATCATTTGTTATTAATAGTTTCTGATAAAATCATCGATCAGAGCTTAGTTTTGGAATGTTTGTACTACTCGAACGATTCGGTAAATCGACAGGTTATCTCGCAACGCGCCTTCTCTTTCGATGAATTTCAGGAGCATAAGTCAATCGTGAGATGTCCTCTGCCGCGGACGAATTACTCTTCTCTGGTGACTTTGAAGAGGACTGGCGACGTGGCTGATGCTGATTGGTCAAGGCAGATGGTGAAGAACCAGTCGGTTCTTTATTGGGATAGATTGGCGTATGTGGCGGCCTTAGATGGAAATTCTGTACTCGTCTTTGTCAAAGGATTAAACCTTCGGCCACATAGAGAATCCAATCCATCGCAGCTTCTCTGCAAATTTGGTTTTGGGAGTTTGGAGAAAGACCAAGGATTTGTGTTTACTGCCAAGGCAATTAAGGCTGCACAGGAGGTGGTGCGGTGTCTGTTGCCTCGCAGTATCCGAAACAATGCTGATAAAGCTCAGGAGGTTCGGGTCACAGTAGTTCACGCCAACGATGCTGTGCCTGTACCGTCCATGGCTAGAATTCATGATTTGAAGTCCTCGAAGATAATTCAGGGGCAAAAGTATGAACTCTGTGCGTGCACCATGCTTTGGAACCAAGCCTTTGCACTTAGGGAATGGATTATGTACCATGCCTGGCTTGGTGTTGACAGATGGTTTATCTATGATAACAATAGCGATGATGGGATTGAAGAGGTGATCGATGAGCTTGAATTGAAGAATTATAACGTTAGTAGGCATGTATGGCCGTGGATTAAATCCCAAGAAGCAGGTTTTTCGCACTGTGCTTTGAGAGCAAGAAGTGAATGCAAGTGGGTTGGATTCTTTGATGTTGATGAATTTTTCTTCTTCCCTCCTCAAGGTGGAAGACAAGTGGTTTCAAGTCAAAATGGTTTGCGATCATTGATTGCGAATTACTCTTCATCATCAAATACAATTGCTGAGATAAGAACAGATTGCCATAGCTTTGGACCATCTGGGTTGAGCTCTCACCCCCTTCAAGGTGTCACCGCAGGGTACACTTGCCGGTTACAAAGCTCTGAGCGACACAAATCTATTGTTCGTCCAGAAGCACTTGATCTTTCTCTTCTTAACATAGTGCACCACTTTAAGCTCAGGGTGGGATTCAGGTATTTGAATGTACCTGAAACAACTGCTGTCATAAACCACTACAAATACCAGGCATGGGAGACCTTTAAAGCCAAGTTTTACAGAAGGGTTTCTAGTTATGTTGTTGACTGGCAAGAGGATCAAAATAAAGGTTCAAAAGATAGGGCACCTGGGTTGGGAACTGAGGCTGTTGAACCTCCAGATTGGGGGAGAAGGTTCTGTGAAGTGTGGGACACTGGCCTTAGAGACTTTGTTTTGGCCAACTTTGCTGATGCAGCAACTGGGTTCTTGCCCTGGGAGAGGTCTTTAAGGTAACAATTCGAAGAAACTAGGGGTGCTTGCAACTTATTTGGTACCCCGTGTAAAGAGTGACAACACTTGTAACATTCATTCTTTTCTTTTCTTTTTTGTATTCGACTTCGATTCTTATAGAAAGATAGATATGCAAAGAATTCTTTACAAGGTTCTGTAAATTCTTGGCTAGAAATGAAATCTCATTACAAGATTCCATTTTTATTTTGAGAACCAATTATGTTCATCACCATCACACTAAATTCATTCTTTTAAAACAAGTACAATCCCTATTTCAAAAGCAAGAAATCTGAAGTAGCGACTGCTGGCAGCGATCAGATACACTGCCTTGATTTCTACAATGCCAATTATATTCCTACTAATGAAAGCTCATGGCAGAAAATGATGTGAATCAGCTCTGCAATCACAACAGAACCAGCTCTACAAAAGGAAAAGAAACAGGACAAGACAACAGAGAATCACTCTCCAAGATTATTAAATCAGGAATCACTCCTTGGCAACAAATTACTTTCTTCAATAATCCAAAAAAGATATCATAACAAAGAAAAGATCTTTGCAGGCTCCCCATTTAACGTCGTTGATTTCTAGCATATGCAGGCTCCCAGATTAATATTGTTGTATCCACGCAGTAGCCTCAAGCCTTAATATAAGGCCCAAGCCTTAATATAAGGAAGGTCAGAGCTGGATATGTTTGGGCCATCTGTTGAAGCTCGTAGCTTTCTTTGGCCGCATTACTCCTGCACCAATTCCCACCCTCAATAAAAAATTCGACTCTATAAGGTTTCACCTTAGCCACTTCATCAACATTCTCCCTTGTCCCAAGGCAAACCAGCCCATGATTGAACGGGATTAACATGTAAGCGACGGTCCACCCATTAAGACGTGGGTTTGAGTCCTACCTCTCCCAATTCCCCTTTTGAAAAAAAAAAAAAATTCTTCCAAGAGTCTTCAGCCCAATGGAAAAGAAACTAGTGATAGTCAGCCCGACGCGTGAAGACAAATTAGTGGTCAAAGAATCCGTGATTTGCTCTTCAAGAGCGGAGGTTAAGAGCAAACGATAAGCATTCGGACCAATTCTCTTGACCACACGGAAAGTCCAATCCGCCGATCATGGAGTTTGTGATAAGTCCCTAGAGGAATACGTTCAGGTCAGAGCCGAACAAACACCATATCTCCTACAGAGAAGGTTTCTTCGCGCATGTGTTGATTGGCATTAATGGTACTGTATAAGTCATTTTGCACGGCAATTCTCTTACGAACCTCTTGATGGACAGTGAACCCCCTGGCTTCGACACTACAATGAGGTGGTGAAGAAAGGGGTATTAAATCAAATGAAACTCTGGGTTGTCTTCCCAACACCACTTCAAATGGACTCCGACCAGTAGTACGATTTACGGACGAATTAAATGCAAATTCTGTGTGTGGTAGAAGTTGATCCCATATCGTTAAATGTTCTTGAACCAAACATCGCAGCAAATTCCCAAGACTTCTTCTATTCGTAACCTCAATGAGGCCATTTGATTGCAGAATTGCGTTGACCATTGCAGTTAAGCAATTGTCGGGGAGCAAAAATCGTCATCCAAATTATTCAACGTTAATCACAACACGACAAGCAGATATAAGTCCTAAATACTATGACACCGTCTCTTTTGTATGTCACTATATTGTCGTTGACTCTTGGACGACGACCATGACAACATCTTCCCGTTACTGGTGTCACAGACCTCTGATAATCACTGTGTTTATTTCGCAGATCACTGGTGGCCCTTTGTAATATTATGCGATTGTAGAATCTGCCCCAACAGTAATCACAGAGGAATACTAATTGTACAATTAGAAGAAATAAGATATCATAATCATAAAATCACACGTACACTTGTAGCTCCTAATTATACATACCCTATGCATACACTTGCCTATGTTTGAGTTACAGAATTTTCCTTTCATATATAATATATATATATATATGTATGTGTATGTATATGTATATATACCTGAAATAGCACTACTTGAGTTGTGCTAGATAAATCTGATTGTCGCAGAACTCACGTGATGATTGCTTTTGATCTTCTCATGAGTTCTTGTAATATAGTCAGAAGCTCTAGCATCAATGTCATCGATTTCGTGGAAAACCGGTATTGAATATTCAGTAAGATCAGGATTCGAGTTGGTCAATCTGTTGTACTTGTTGTCTTCTGGAAGTTGAGCCATTGATGATACTAAGCTTACTCCTGCAGAGACTGTACAACTTCGTTTGGTTGCTGGGAATTTCACCATGTTCACCACAAACTTCACTGATTTCTCGCAGAACGACGACCTCTTCTTGATTCTTCCTTTATAATTCGCCATGCCCGGCCACCCGCTTTTGATGATGAACAGAGATAAGCTGATATGGTCAATTTAAAAACTTGTGCTATAATCTCAATGCCAGTCATGAGACTAACACATCAAGCATATATATATATCTTTCCACCAGGACCACAATATGACTCATGCAAGATTAAGCTACCTTTCAATCCCATACCTTCATGCCTTACGTGTATTTTTCAAATTAAAGCTAGCAGCATTGATTCTCATCTTTTTTACCATGTATGTTGTGCATCAATGATTGAAAAAGGACATGACCTAATTTCGACATGATTCTTCTATAATGTTTGATTTTTTTCTTCTTTTTTCCTGGCGTCATTGCTTTCTCTGAGTACTGTTGTTAGTCCTATGTGAAGACGACATTCTAATTAGAATATTATCTCACTTTGGGATCAAACTCCAAGTGCTTTCTTGTTTCTTAATTAATGAAGTTGGAAAATATTGTTATGGACTTGCATTTCTTTCTAAGTTACATCAATATGAGACAAATGTCTTTAAGAACAACAAAAGTGTGAAATATCTACTATGATAAATTGCTCAATTTTTATACTGTTGGTTTCCATTTTGGATTGGAAATTAAAGGAGCATAGAGTGAAAACTTTGATCGGGAGATGGAAGTCGGAGTATGCGGGTTTTAGGCCTAAAGCGAACAATACCTCAAGTAGTTTGAGCCAAACTTCTATCTCACATCATATGGATATGTAAAATACGGGATTTCCAATTCTAGTAGAAAAAGGAGGGAAACATATACCCATTTAAAAATGAGTAAACAAAATTCCATACTCAAATCTCATAAATACATATAAAATTATGTGGAATGCCGTATTGGACAATGTGGGGTTTGGAGTTTGCCTAGAGGATTTGGGCTTTGGTGGCGGTTGGAACTAGTATGAGGCTATTACGAGATGGGCTTTTGTTTGGGCTTCAGTCAAGGGCGAAATGGGCTATCTTTTGCTTTGATCTTAATGCTCACGTATGCATAATGCATGTGGGCTGCGAGTGTTTTTTTAATTGCCTGCTCCTTTAGCGGACTGGGCGTTCATTCAAGCTTATGAGTGGATGGGCTTTCAAGTATTTGGGCTCATGTATGCTCGTGAGATGTGATCTTGGACTTTGCGGGCTTCTTTCTATCATGAACCAGAGACGAGCTTAGCTATCTGGGCTAAATAAGGGGCTACTCAAGGATCCATTACACACAGGCCCACTAATGAAAAAATGGATCCAAGTCCTCCCTCAAACACACTTTAATACATAACCCTAATTTCTTCTCCCCACTTCCCCTCTACAAACTCTCCCCCGGTCTCTCGTCTTACACCCTTCCACACACTTCACAAGATCCAAAATGATGAGTTCTTCTCTCATTCTCCGTATGCGGATTTCTGTTCGCGATCCGATTCTCACGGTATAATCAGGGATATGATACGAGTTTAAAAACTATAGTTTATCAATGAAGACTAAATTATCTAGACATAACCGAGTTGGCTAGAAATGAATCATTTCCACCTGTGAACCCATATGCAAATCTCCCAACTGCTAATTTGGGGATAGTGATTTTTTTTTACATGGGAACTCGCAGTTTTTATGTTTTAATTGTGCATTAATTAGATAAACTTATATAACATAGACAATTTAATTATCCAGAGATTATATGAGTTTTGACCCATGATTCTTTTTGCACTGGAAAAAAATGACTTAGTCAACGTATTGAGGAATAAGCCCGAAATTATATGGATTTTGACCCATTATTCCTTGATTATAAAAATACAAATCGATATATTCTAGGGTTAAATAAAAAAATTGGTCTCTATTTCTATTGTTTGCCATAAAACGTTTTTAGTAAGCGGTACCACAAGAACTCTAACCCATATGTTCACTTATTAGGCCTCGCATAATCGAGTGTAGAAGTGTGGGGAGTGTTAAAGATAAAATTGTCTCACACTGAAATGTTCGATCTCGACTGGATTGAGATGTTATTGATTTAATTTGGAGATTATAGACTTGATTTGAGAGTTTCTTTTTTGTTTTTTCTTGATCATTCTACCTTCTTTTTAGATTTCTTTATTTTTGATAGTTCTTTATTTTTCCGTTATCAGATTGAGCTATAGATGATTCTTTTTTTCTTTTTATAGTGAAAACTACTCAATAAAAAACCAGTATATGAACAAGCCCTCGTAAAAGATTGAACTCTAGTGAGAGAATAAAACAAACATATCTTAATCAAGTAGACCAACTCTGGAATAACTATTTTATCAATGTAATTAATTTGAAAGCTTAATTAAGATTTTTCTGACTTTTGATGCCTACAGTCTGCAATGCACATGCCAAATAAAAGTAATGATTCGAATATTGATTTCCTTTTTTCCTTTTATGGTAATAAATTGCCTGCATTTGAAAGTCTCTTACTTTACACCCATCCAATCAAAACAAAACAGAGAACAAAAAAAAAAAAAAAAGAGAGAAAAATCTTAAAAGCCTCGAGTGAAACTCTTTCGAATTTCACTTTGAAAAGAACATACATATACACACATATATGTATGTATATGTTTTCTGGCACCCTTTATAATAATTATTATCATCATCCATGCACTTTAATTTGGTATAAGTATCACATACAGTTAACAAGTTTGAATGGACCAACGTCCTGAACAGTCCTGGAACACCAACAATTAAATGAATCTAGTGTCAAAAACTAGCCAACACAAGATGCAAGGACGACACGTATCATATCTACACTCCCATACATATTAATAATATTATCTTCGATTCCCGTGAATACATCAAGCTCACACGATTTTATTCTTCTTTAACCCAATTATTAAGGGCAGAAACCTTAAGGGTTTTGACTTTATTAACCCATTGATTGGGCATTGATGTGGGATTCAACCATCATAACAAACACGACATATATATAAATTAATGTTTCAAAGCCAAAGATTGAAGCCAAACCAGTAGCTCTCTCTCTCACACATGTACACATTGAACATGTAGTCAAATACATTGTACATGAGAACGAACAAACAAACAAACAAACAAAAAGTACGTACTCTTGTACACTGCAACACTAATACAGTAGATTTGAGTTTCTGGAAAGTCAGTCTAGCCACCTTTTTCTCTAGAATCTTTGTAAGGCCATTTTTTTTGTGCATGTCAAGCTTCTTCTCCTCCATTAGCAAATTGTCCACGTAAAAAGACTTGTCTTCTGAAATTCTCAAATATATTCGATCGAATCAGGAGGTTAATTAATCATGCTTTATAAATACATATGCCAAACCATGTCTCCTCCATGCACTAGTCCAGCTTCCCCATTAAGCTCTCTGATATATTGCTATGCTCGTCCCGGCGGTCGGTTTCTGAAAAATAAATACAAAATAATTAAAAAAAGTTGTCACGCAAAGTTGTTAGAGATCCACACCCAACTATATATATTGTTCACTTTGCTATTCCGATTCTTATAGATACATCGGATTACCCTCATGGGGGTTTGTTCTTCCAAAGCCTAGTAAGTGGGCTAAACTCAACTCATTAAGCTTGGGAAAAAGCTTAATTGATTGTAAATGGGTGGACTTGTCCTTATAAGAAGGAATAATCTACACATCTTTCCGATGTGGGATAACAAAAGTGTAAGTTTTTAATATAAATAATTCTTTTAATGGTGGAGAGGGGGATTTGAACTTGGGGTAAATACATGAGATAGATTTTCCTTGCCGCTCAACCTCTAGCTTAGCTCTTAAAAAGTAGGAGGGTTGCAATACGAGGATGTTTCATGCAAATTATAATTAACTAATACCATTTAACTACTCATGACCGAACTTTTCCTAATTGAATAAATGTTCTAATTATGTGATTAATATATAAGTTTGCATAAGTTAATTTTACGATAATAGACATCATATAATAATATTAACTAGTAAAGGTGGTAAAGAAAGCTAAAGGAGAAAGCCAGCATCAAAAGGTTAAATTAAAGGTCTCGTAAATGTGGAGAACAAAATCAAATAAAATGTTGGGTTAGCTTTGAATCAATAAAGTATAAACAAGTTTAGGAGGAAACAGGGACCGAATAAAGTTACAAGGGACAGATCACTTTATGTTTCTTTTTCCCGCAAGGTTAATGAGTGAGGGATTTTAGAGCATCTTTATATATGTAATTCAGTGTAACAATATCTTATTTTTTAATTATACATACATACACACACACACACACACACACACTTATATACATAACAAAAACAAAACTCTCATGATTTAGGTTATAAATATATATATATGATTTGACAGAACGTAGTTATGAAATAAGCCTTAAATTAATTTACGAAACTGAAACATGCATGATATGTTTGCAAAATTGTTTTGTTTTCCAATTTATTTTTGAGGTGGATATAGTGTAAAACTAAGAAAAACAAGTGAATTCCATATTTATAACAAGACTTTAATACTTGCAACATCTACATGAATTCCATGCATGTTATAGTTTGATAACATATATGTATATAAAACAGTATATTTATGTTAAATACCTGTTATGAATGGGGTCAGGTCCATTGGGAACTCTTCTTTTGCTCATCATATAATTGAGATTCAACTCTGGATTATAAACAAGCTCCTTCTTCTGCTTCTCTTTATTCCCCATCACCACCTCCTTATGTTGCCTCGGACTTGTTCGACCCATTAATAGTGCTCTTCTGCTACTACTGCTGCCGCTTGTGCTTCCTCTTCCACTATTACTTTGCATCATCAATCCAACCAAGAGAAGCCAACAAAATCCCACTAATAATACCTTGAAAACCCAATAACTAGAACTGCAACTACCCATGCCTCTATGTCTCCCTTCTCTACAGAGATAGAGAAGGAAAGAGAAGGAAGAGTGAGCTAATTGAGATAAGGCAAAGTTTTTGCTTCAGTTTATGGGTTTTAGGGAGTTTGGGATTTCTTTTTATCTTTATAGGTACAACAGCGATTCTTGTTCTTACACTCTCTCTCTCTCTCTCTCTCTCTCTCTCTCTCTCTCTCTCTCTATATATATATATATATATATATATATATATATATGAGAGAGAGAGAGAATAAAAAAGAAGGGGCTTAGCTGGTTTCGAATGTGACATGGAGGGAACTTAGTTTGCTTTATACCAATACCAATACTATTTCTGCTTCTCTTTCTTTCTTTTTGCTTTGATTTGTGTACGTATTTTCATGCACACACATGCATATATACGTTAATGTTACCACCACCCCCAAAAGCTTCTCACAATAATCCCCTTTTAAGGCTTTATCTTATATTGCCCATGAAGAAAGGGAAGTCATTGGAGGACCAGATGTGATATAGAAATTCCAAACTACATGCTCAAGAGTGGACACGTTGAATACGGTGATTTGATTGTGATACGCTGATTGGGAATCCTCTGGTCAGTTAAAAGACAATATGTCATTGAAAATGCTAAGAATCCCTGTTCGTTTTTGTCCTAGTCATTTCAAATGTTGAGATTTACGCACATGATCCGTGTAAATCATGACCCCCACATGATTCATATTAAATCGTGCGCATCCATCTTAATTAGTATTTGGGATAGTTGGGAAAAAATAAAAATCCGTAAAACTTCTGATATGTCATTTGGGAAACCTTGTTGTTTTTGTTATATCTGCATCCTCTTTTATAATCTATATTTTAAAACAAGTTTTATGTATTATTTTGACAGTTTAACATAAATGGTTAAGACATGTATTCGAATTAAGTGGTATCTAAGTTCGAGCCCCCACTCTCATTTACCTACCAAAAAAGTAAATTAAAAGCTCTAATTTCAAATCAATCAAGTGTTTGATCATGTTACTCCAAGAGAGTTGATTAGACGGATCAAGATAATTTTTTTCTCAAAAATCAAGTGGTATTGAATTCAACTCACATATCCATTTAATTTTTTTTTGGAGTCTTCCTCATCAGGCAAAGGGCATGTAATTATCCGGTATGTTGTTTCATACGAGGAAAATATGTGCTTTTATTCTATGTATATCCCAAGAATTTGGACTACCCCACATTTCTCATCTACATTTGCAGCTTACAAGGTGTAAATATGAAGAGTTAAACTTTGGTCTCCATCTGAAAATATTCATTCTCAGTCAACTCGATCATTTACTTATGTACTACGTTAATTAACCATCATCCACAGACAAAAGTAAAAGACAAAAATAGTATATACAAGGAATACCATTAACTAATTATATATAAGCTACGTATTGGGACGGCATGCAGATGGTTCTGGCTATTCCTCCCAACAGAAGAAAACAAAACTGTAATTGCTTCTCCCACTGATTCTTTATGTACAAATTAAATCTTCAAAAACTATTTCTTCTATAGAAAGAGATTCTTAATTCGTTTTCCTATTAATCCTAATCTAAACATACATACATACATACATACATACATATATATATAAACAAACAAAGTATAAAACGTGCATGTACTTGTATATACCTAATTAATAATACGCCGTCATTCGCAATGCTTCATTTGAAAATGTAAAATTAATATTGAAAACACAACACTTTGGGTTGATGATATTCGATCACCATGTGTCGACATCCTGTATCAACTTCACAATTATTGCGGCTCTGCAGCCATGTATATATATATATATATATATATATATATATATATATATATATATATATATATATATATAGAGGAATTCTCCTATGTGGACCAAAAAGTGTGGACCAAGTTTGTGGACCAAAATCTAATGGTTGTAATCAATCACAACATAGGTGGGGGCCACACATTTATTATGGGTCCCATCACATCTATGGTTGAAAAACAAGTCCACAAACTTGGTCCACACTTTTGGTCCACATAGGAGAATTTCTGTATATATATATATATATATATGTATGTATGTATGTATTAGACATATATCTATATATGTATTCAGTGGATATTTTTGTAACTAATATACTTTGATATCATTGGACACCAGCTGTCCTTAGGCTTTGATATAACTGGACACCAGCTGTCCTTAGGTTATATAAATAAGACAACATTGTATTGAGAGGTTAAGTTTGATAAATATATTAAATCTTCATGGTATCAGAGGCTTCCCTTTAGGGTTTTCTTCTACATGGCTTCCGCCGCCTCATTCTTATCCTCTTCATCAGGTTCCTCCACTATGGCCACCACAGAGGTCAACAGTCCACATCCTTCCAGATCTACAATGCTAACTCCTATTTCCTTCTCTTCTTCACCTGAATTTTCTCTCCCTTCCCTAGCTCAAACCACTTCTTTCCCTCTACCCACTCTTGCTCGATCCCCTATTGGTTATCTTTCTTCCCCACTATCCGCTCCCTCCCTTGGTTTCTCTCCTCTCCCATTCCCAACTTCTCTTTCAACACCTTCATTTGACACTTCCTCTTCTTATATCCCCTCTACCACTTTTTCCCCCAACGTCACTCATATTGTCTCCACAACTTTGGAATCTTCTGATGACTATTCCTTGTGGCGCAGCCAAATCCGTGGTCTGCTTATTCAACATGACTTACTTGGCTTTATTGAAGGAACCATTCCTTGTCCCTCTCCAACTTTGACTTCTATCAACCACCAAGTTGTGCCAAACCCTTCTCATTCTCTTTGGCAGCGCACAGACCAGACAGTTCGCAACTGGATTCATGCTACACTCTCTCGTTCGGTGCTTGCTGATGTTCACATGCTCACAACAGCACGAGATTTATGGACTGTCCTCCATCGTCGATATCGTGATATCTCTATGGCTCGGAAACTGGAGCTTCGACAAAAATTCCATAATTTTCGTAAAGACACCAAATCTGCTGAAGTCTACTGTCGAGAACTCAAATTTCTTGCTGATCAACTCCGTGAGCTTGATCTCTCTGTCACAGATACTGATCTTATTGCTCAAGGCTTGGCTGGTTTGACCCTTGATTACAAAGATTTTGTGACAATGATCTCTAATCTTGATAGTGATATTTTATATGAAGACTTCCGACGTCGGCTCATTGCTTATGAAGATCGGCGCTTGCGCATGGAGGATATTACTTCTTCTTCTTCTCTGGATCAAAAAGCCCTTGCTGCCACCAACACCTCATCGGATCAACAACCCTCTTATCGAGGTCGTGGCAATTATCGCCGCGGTGGACGCGGACGCCGTGGCAGAGGCTATAATCCCGCCTATTCTGGTCGCACCAATGTCTCTGGTGGCAGACATCCGGGCTCTTACAATTCTGGTCCAGGAAATTCAGGTTATGGTTCTACTTCTCAGTTTCAGCGACACTCAGGAAACTCATCTTTCCCAGCTGGTATTCTTGGACCCTCCCCTCGTATTGATGTTTGTCAAATCTGTGAGATTCCTGGTCATAAAGCTATTCAGTGTCATCATCGTTATAACTCTGCCTACACCTCCACGGAACTTCCTCGCTCGTTTGCGGCTATGTCTTTTGGTGACTCTGTTGACTCTGTCTGGTATCCTGATTCTGGTGCTTCCACTCATATGACTCCCAATGAAGGTATTTTTCAGAACTCATCTTCTTATACTGGTTCTCAAAAAGTTTTAGTTGGCAATGGACAATTGCTTGATATAAATAAAGTTGGCACAACAACTCTTCACACTCCTGTCAAACCTTTGCTTCTTCACAATGTTTATCATGTGCCTAGTCTTTCCTATAATCTTCTTTCAATCAAAAGACTTTGCCAAGATAATAACTGTGTTGTCTCTTTTGATGGTTCTATGTTTTGTATTAAGGACAAGACAACAGGGATCCCTCTCCTCAAGTGCACCAGTAATGGCGACCTCTACCCTATCAGCTCTAGACTTGTTCAACCTTTTGATTCTGCTCTTGCTGCTACCTCTTCTCTTGCTCCTTCCTGTTCGACTTGGCATCGCCGACTTGGACACCCAAATTCTGCTGTCCTAGATACTCTTCGGCAAACATGCTCAGCTTTGAAAATTCCAAAGTTTTTGGCTTCATGTACATCTTGTTGTATGGGAAAATCTAAACGCCTCCCTTTTCAAGCAACTAACCATTGTATTACTGCCCCATTAGAACTCATTCATTCAGATGTTTGGCAGTCTCCTGTTTCCTCTTTTGTAGGCTATCGGTATTATGTAATTTTTGTGGATGACTATTCTCGTTACTCCTGGCTTTATTTTATGAAATTTAAGTCTGAAGTGTTTCAATGCTTTCGTACTTTTCAGCTCTTAGTTGAAAATCTTTTCAGTCGTAAAATTCAAACTTTTCAAAGTGATGGAGGAAAGGAATTTGACAACAGTGCCTTTCATACTTATTTTGCCTCCATTGGAATTCAATTCCAAAAATCATGTCCTCACACCCCTCAGCAAAATGGCAGGGCCGAATGGAAACATCGTCATATCATTGAAATGGCAAGAACACTACTTATTGACTCCAACTTACCACCTCAATTTTGGGCCGATGCTGTCTCTACCTCTATCTATTTAATCAATCGTCTGCCCACTCCAATTCTTCACAAAATTTCCCCTTTTCAACAGCTTTTTCACAAACAGCCCAACTATCTTTTCCTCAAAACTTTTGGTTGTGCTTGTTTTCCTAACCTGAGTACTACTACCCCACACAAATTATCTCCTAGATCTCTTCCATGCATTTTTTTGGGGTATGCTACAAATTACAAAGGTTACCGTTGCTGGGATCCTCTCACACGTCGGGTCTATATCAGTCGTCATGTTGTCTTTCATGAAAATGAATTTCCCTACTCTACCATCACACACTCTACTTCTTCCTCTTCCCGGTCTGATTCCCCATGTCTCACCTCCACTTATTCTTCATTTGTTCCATCCTTGCCTAATACCAACCAGGCCTTGTTTCCCCCTACCAATCCCTCTCCATCACATCCACTATCCTCTCCTAGTCCCACCTCCTCTCTTCATCATACTACCGCTATGACTAAAACAACGACCACTCCCTCAGCACCTACAATTCCTCCTAATTCTACACATTCTTCTCTTCCTTTGGTGCTGCCACCCAATCCACCACCATCATCTGGTCATCCAATGATCACTCGTTCTAAATCTGGAATTTCCAAATCAAAACATCTTCCCTCTCTTGCTGCCACTATCAATAGTGTTGAGCCAACTTGTTATAGTCAAGCAGTTAAGGATCCACAGTGGCATAAAGCTATGGTTGAGGAATTTAATGCCTTGCTAGCTAATGACACTTGGTCTCTTGTTCCATTTGATGCCACTAAAAATATTGTGGGATGTAAGTGGATTTTTCGAATTAAATATAACTCCGATGGCTCCATTGAGAGATACAAGGCTCGTTTGGTCGCTCAAGGTTTCCATCAGCGTCCTGGCATTGATTTTCATGACACTTTTAGCCCGGTTGTCAAACCTACAACCATACGACTTGTCCTCTCACTTGCCTTATCGGCAAATTGGATCATTCGTCAATTAGATGTCAAAAATGCCTTCTTACATGGTCATCTTTCTGAGGATGTTTACATGAAACAACCTCCTGGCTTTCTAAATCCCACATTTCCCAATCATCTGTGTAAATTACAAAAAGCCATCTATGGTCTTAAACAGGCTCCTCGAGCTTGGTTTCACCGGTTTAGCACATTTCTCATTTCTCATGGCTTTACTTGTAGCACATCAGACACATCTATGTTCATTTTTCGATCTTCCAAAGATGTTCTTGTGCTTCTATTGTACGTGGATGACATTATCTTAACTGGTAATAATTCTACACTTATTCAGACCTTCATTATCACTCTCTCCACTCACTTCTCCATGAAAGATCTTGGTGATCTTCACTTCTTTCTTGGCATTCAAGCCACTCGTAAGTCTGATGGTATTTTTTTGTGTCAACAAAAGTACCTCTCTAATCTCCTTGATCGTTTTTCTCTAGCTTCTTCTAAGGCAGTCAAAACTCCCATGTTTAGTAAACTTCCTTTATCTTTTTTGGATGGTGAGTTACTTTGTGAGCTTACTGAATATAGAAGTATGGTTGGAGCTCTTCAATACTTAACCATGACCAGACCTGACATTGCTTATTCAGTTAATGTTGTTTCTCAGTTTATGCATGCTCCAAGATCAGCTCACATGCAGGCAGTCAAGCGAATTTTTCGCTATCTCAAAGGCACCCAACATCATGGTTTATACTTGCGCACTTTCAAAACTCCTTCTCTCACAGCCTACACTGATGCGGATTGGGCTGGGTGTCAAGATAGTAGGCGCTCAACCAGTGGGTATGCCATATTTTTTGGTCCAAATCTCATCTCCTGGAGAGCAAATAAGCAACCCACCGTGTCCAGATCATCTACTGAGTCTGAATACCGAGCATTAGCTTATGCTGTGGCTGAGACGATCTGGATACGCCATCTTCTACGTGATTTAGGGGTTTCTCTTCCCCAACCCGTCAAGGTTTTGTGTGACAATATCAGTGCCACTTATCTCACAGCCAATCCTATCTTGCATGAACGCACCAAACACATTAGTGTTGACTACCATTTTGTTCGTGAACGAGTGTTGCAACGTGATATTGTTGTTCGATATGTTCCCTCCCGGGATCAACTTGCAGATGTTTTCACCAAAGGCCTTGCTTCATCTCGTTTTATCTCTCTCCGGACCAATCTGTCCATTGTTCCACCACGTCCAGATTGACGGGGCGTATTAGACATATATCTATATATGTATTCAGTGGGTATTTTTGTAACTAATATACTTTGATATCATTGGACACCAGCTGTCCTTAGGCTTTGATATAACTGGACACCAGCTGTCCTTAGGTTATATAAATAAGACAACATTGTATTGAGAGGTTAAGTTTGATAAATATATTAAATCTTCAGTATGTATGTATGGTCCACATAATATATATGCTGTAATCACTTCAACACTTCAACCACTCTTTAGTAGCGGCAATATATGTACTCTCTTTTACGTATTTAATTAGGATTTATATGAACACACAAAAATGATTTTTATATATATATAGAATATAGAGATGGAGACAGAAGCTGGTGGTTTTGCTTTTGATTGCCAAAGAATAAGGCACATTTTGTCTCATCCACGACCTCTGAATCTCGGGCGCACACACATATATATACAGTACTATATCTATATATACACATAAAAGAAGATTAGTGTTGGAAGCATCGATGCTTAGTCTCTGTAATAGCTTCATGTTCAAGGTAAATGATCATGATTTGGTAATCCATTCAACAACTTTTACTCTCAGATTTTTGCCTATCTAAGTACACATGTCATAGCTCCATTATTATGGTATTAAATATAATTTTAGTATTTGAGATGCGCCGCCTTATGTTGTTCGATGATTTATTTTTTTTATAAATTATATATGAGGTTATAATTTTATTTACTGAGAAATGAGAATCCAACTTTATACCTTGTACAATCAGTAAGTATATATATATAAAAAAAGTTTGCTATCACTAGGCCACAATAGTTCTTGTTTAACATATTATTTCTATAGATAAATATTCTTCAATTTTAATATCAAAAAATAATGATCATTGTTAGGAAACACCACTAGACTCCCTTACTCAAATTTCTCAAGTTCATGTCCAAGCTCAACCCATAATAAGGTTTACAATTGGACCTTCTAGTTTCATGTTTTTAAAACACGTTTTAGTAAGTTAAAGAAAACATGTGCTTATATACTATCCATCAAATATATATTTTAACGATGTAAAACTTTTCTCAACAATGATAACTACTCTCGGGTAGCCAAAGTTGGCTGAGAATAAGGCTCTCATTGAGAGAATCAAGTTTGACTATATATATATTATAAATTCTCTTATATGGACTTAAATAGCGGAACTATATTTTCACCATTTGATTTGGAACATGTGATACCCCAACAATAGAATCATTAAAACAAATGCATGCACGCGATTATCCTATTAAAAAGAACAAAAAAGAGGAAGAAGATGTGTATATCATATCTCCTTATTCAATTTTAAGATAAAAGTATTTTAGGAATTCAAGTATTATCCTTATCCGCGACATGGAATCATTAAAATATATGCACTTGTATTTATTAATACTAAGAAATGTTGTGAGGCTCTTCATATCTACGTACAGAGAGGCTAATACATGGGCTCATAAATTGGCTGGTTTGGCTTTAACTTGTAGATGGTCTGGTGTTATGCCATTGATGAATCAGGACGAGGTTAGGAGGTGGCTTGACGATATGTTGACGGGGTTCTGTTGTTAATACTTTTGCTAATCTTTCTTCTACTTAGTTTCTGTTGTCTCTCCTCAGTTTGTCCTGAAAAGACCTGTCCCATATAAGAAAATGTTATCTATATATAGATGAAAAGTTAGTTTAGAATCAAATCCAATCAGGAATTGATCATGACTTATATCAGTTGCCCAGTTGGCAACCATCCCCAGCAGTACTAGGAACAGGATTGTGATGGTCTTGTCAATCTGATTGGATTTTCTTTTTCTATAATATTCTTTTTAATTACATTTGTTCCTCGAAGTCTTCCTACATATTGCTCTTGTAACACAAGAATTGACTGAATATATAAAGGGGTATATTATAAGATTACTAGCTATATATTGCATGTTCTATGATCTTGTTTATGTAGATGGTCAACAAAAAGTATATATGATTATATATAATGTGGGGTTTAGGATTGTGCACATATCTGATCCGACCCGCTGCCCACGCCGTGAACCTTGTACATGAGAGTTATTTTATCATTCAATATAAGTGTATTAGATAGAATCTTCTTTTATAGAGTCGTACACAACAAGTATGGGAAAGGTCGCACTAATTTGGGTGCAAAGAAACTAACTTTGCATAAGCTAACAAATTTGGGTGCTGATTCTGTACTATATGAACCAATAGATTATATATATGCAATTATTTTTTTTTCCTATCAACTATGCTATAGACAAGTTCCTTTGGCCCTTAAGACATGTTCCCTCGGATACCTTTTTATGGGACAAGTCTTCTTGCTTTCTTTTTAGTGTAATACTTTTCAAAAAAATAAAAAATGAATTTTCTAAAAAGCATATTATAAGATGATAGAATCATATTTCAAATTTTAGTATTAATTGAAATTTTTTACAACTATAATTTTTATCAATTCTTTATTGCATTTCTTTAAAAAGAATTAGAAAATAATTTCAAAAAAAGTTAAAAATAGTGAAGCATGCCCTTTTAACTCATTGACAGAAGAATTTTATTATAAAATTCTAGCAGGATATTCATATTATAAGGGGGGAAATAACTAATTAAATAATTAAAAACAAAGAACAATGGGAGACAAATTAATCCAAATCAAATATAATTAAAATTAAATGAATTAGTATATAAAATCCTGTACATTATATATTGCATGGGTTCACGGCTAGTTTGGTTAACATAAGGTACTTCTAGGATGATTCTTGAATAAGATGATATTTTAGTTTCTCCAATATTGGTTCTTTTGCTAAAAATTAAAAAATTATATTCAAAAACTTGTCTATTGTTTTTAATATAATATTTATTTCAATAATATCATTTACAGTTTATGTATTTGATTATTTTTAAATTGGAATTAGTAGGTGTAGAAATATAACTTTATGTTCGTGAATTGTTTATACACTCAAAAAATATATTTGTGAAAATATTAAAGACTTTTTTAAAAGTCTATACTTTTACTTAAGAACTATGCTTGTTAAAATAATAGAGATTTTTCTCAAAACCTATACTTTTAAAGAGAAGAAAGATTAATTTTTTTTATTACAAGGAAAGAGGATGAGGAGACTTGAACTCGAGACTTTTATTAGATACTAAACACATGAGTGTCATCTGAGTTACTCGTGGTTCTCGAAAAAAGATTAACCATAACTTATACACAATACATTTATTTATTTAGGTAAAATATGACACTTTATTACTACCCATACAACAAAGTCCATAGAAAAGCCCATTAGCAAACGCCAAGGCCTGAGCTCAAAAACTAATTTCTTTTATAATATTTTATTATTATTTTAATAAAGAAATAATTTCTAGCCCAACATCGCATAGAAAAAGGAAGCGCGGAGGATGCTCCGTCGCTGTAAAGCTCGTATGCTGTTAAGTAAGGCGACGGGGTTAGTGCCGCCGATTGCTTACCCGAGCACGCCAGTATCGTCCAAAGTTGCTCACTCCTTCCTCCCACCTCACTCCATTAGCGTGCGTAATATCGCAGCCATGAGCGAGCACACACTTGATCCCCGCGTTCTCGATGCCTTGTTTCAACAGAAGCGTTCTCTCAGATCCAGATTAAGGAAACAGCTCAAGAACATGGATCCTATTCAGAGATCTCAAGAAGGTAGCTGTTTTAGTTTTCCTTAAGGCGTTTGATGTTTTATTTGCTCTGAAAGCATTGGTTATAGTCATTTTAGTACTTCTGGCAATGAAAATCTTTGTTGGATAAAAATATGCCACAAATTGGTTGCTGATTATGAATTCAAAAGGTTTAATTAGGATTTGCATCATTAATGCTAAAGAGTGGTTAATGAGGAATACGATTTTTGCATTTAATTTTTTTTCTCAGATAATGCAATTCAGAATATTGTTCTGGAAGCTCCATGGTTCAGAGCTAGTGAGAGCATGTGCGCATATATAAGTTGTGCTTCTTTGAGGGAGGTTGATACATCTAGAATTGTGTCAGAGGTATTGTCAGATCCCAAAGGTGTGTTCTTTCCACATTCCCGCAAGCTATACAGCCCGTTAATCTCCTGCGTTAAAATTCTAAACCACACCTGTTGGAATGATTATGTCACATAATCTTATGGATATCTTTGCAATAAATTGCCTGATTGTTTATGAAATATTAGGCTGTTTGAATATTCATAATCATAATCAAGAGTGCAAAGTCGCATCAATCGTGGACTTGCTCAGCTATTTCGTGGAAACACGAATCTCGTTACTCTTTTTGCTGCAAATCTAGAGGTCAAGTTTCTCCAGCCATGGGAGAGCGATTTAGATATAAGTGCTCAAAATATTGGGTCTGCATTTGGTTTCTCTATTTGAGATCATATAGTCTGCCATAAATAATCTTAAGTTTTTTTTTGGAGTTACTAACTTACTATATGTTAAATAGTTATTTTTATTTTCTTTCTGGAAACAACCTCTCCACATATTATGTGGGGTAAGGTCTACATACATCCTACATGTCCATAACCCCGCCCATTGCGAGAGCCTTGTGCACAAGAGCTGTTTATCTTACAAAAATGAAAATTTATTAGCAGGGATCCAAGATGGTACAAACCAAATGCAGTTATATTTTTTCATTATTTTCCAAGGTAAACCTAATTAAATTCAGCCTTATTGGTTTCCTATTAAGAGCAAAATTACTTGTACAATGGGCACTTTAAACCCAATGCACTTCTTACACTTCCTATAACAAACAGCTTTGGAAAAACCATAGTTTTCGCTGTACTATGTCACTCTCCCTTCTTCAAGTCGAATGGAATCATGGTGTTAATGTCAACTTTGTAGATGACTCTGTGTTTCCTTTGCTCGGCCTTTGTAATGACCACAATTATGTTAGAAAACATCCTTGAAACTTCACCTGTTGTTTATGAGACACCTTTCCAAAATTTTACTTATGACAAAAAATTCTTGTAATGGGTAATTTCATCTACATTTGGAGGTCCTTATAGCTAACTTTCAACTCAAGATTGTGATGCTCAGACCAAGAGAAAGCTTTATGTTCCACGAGTGGAGGACAGAAACAGCAACATGAGAATGCTCAAAATATCAAGTCTTGAAGATCTCATTGCAAACTCCATGAACATTTTGGAGCCAGCTTTGGTAGATTTCCAAGGGAATCAACGCGAAGATGGTAGGTTTTTAATTTGAAGTTTCAGCTTGTAGCTATTGTTAAGTCTATTTTGCTTTCCCTGATTTGAGATGTTAGCTATACCCATCTTCTTTTGTCATCATCTAAGCTTCTATTTGTTCCCACTATGTGTTGGCTGCATAAGTCCTGGTCAATAATGCCTTTGATATTAGTTTATCCAATATAGACTTTTGCGATGTTATATATTTAAGTCAACAAGTTATAAATAAAGTTCTAAATCAGGTAGGCATTCGTCTAACTGCCACGACTTCATTTATAAGTACTATTTTTAATTTCAATAAGTGTGTCCCTTGATAGTTGCCTATCAGAAGTTAGTAAACTCACATTGAGGCTTGGCTCTTAGGTGGTGTGTTAGTCCCATGCACATTTTCCATTTTGATAGAATAGCAACATTTGGATCACAAGAACCATTTTCTACCTTAAAAAATTGCAACATTTCTCGATTTCTGTCCATTATATTTTCAGGCAATTCAAATTTGAAAGGCAGAAATTGTTGGAGTAACATTTATGTTGGGTTTTTTGGTAGAATGTTAAAAACAAAATGTTTTTGAACTTATCCGACTTGAACTGATACAGGATTTGGATAATATCCAGAGTATAGGTTCATAGTATTGATGTACAATGAAATGTGGTGGTGATGTCCTCTGATATTAGTTTGTGCTCGTGCTTGACATATTTTCCTTTAAATTTGCACTGTACATAATATTAAGGAAATACGTCATGCTTTCATAGTTTTGATCCATGTTACTTTGGAGCTGGAAAGGTTGTTATTTATGGACATTTTTGTGCAGTAATGCAGGCAGAAGATCCAGTTGACTTGATCATCGTACCAGGTAATTGTATTCCACCTTTTTCTTGCTCACCTACTCATTCGGGAAGCTATGTATCTCGATTATCCTGCTGACCACATAATGTTTTGGAATGTGTCTTGTCCTGCCAGGTCTTGCATTTGACAAATCTGGAAGGCGTTTGGGCCGTGGTGGGGGGTGAGTTGGTGCATATCTAGCTTATTGGATTTATGACATTGTTGAAGATCTTGGCATCATTGCTGCTATTATATCGTTTGTGATGCTTATTAGTTTTGTTTCTCCCAACTTTGTTGAAATCTTATAATGGAGGGATATTTATTATAGAAAAACAAATTATCTAGGAAGGCACCATATGAATCAATTTAGTGAATAAAAATTTTAAAAAAAATACATTACGAATAGAAATAAATATGTTATAGAAATAAATATGTTTCTGCAGGTTGGACATGGAATGGTGTCATGGTGGAACTTTCCATCTTGAAATATAGATGTAGAATTGATCTGTTTGCTTATTTGACTGCATCTTTTACAAGATTGTGATTTAATGTTACGACATTGTTTTTGTTGCATGGTGGAATATGAAGTTACTATGATATGTTCCTGAAGAAATACCAAGAGCTGGCGACGCAGCAGAAATGGAAGCAGCCTCTGCTTGGTATATATATATATATGCACTGTTAATAGTTCTATTTCTCTATAATCAGAACTTTCAGCACCGAGATTTTACTCGTGTTATCTGGATGCAGTTGCAGTATCATATTCTCTTCAGATCTTGGAGGAAGAAGCCATACCAGTTACTCCCTCTGATGTACCTGTGGATGCTCTTGTATCCCCAGCTGGTTTCATGCCCATCAGCCCCGCAGCACTGGAGTGGAATCGCTGAATGACTCCATCTCTGTTTCCACCATTCATTAAAGGTTTCTCATTTCTTAAAATGGATGCTGGCTTTATCGAAATATAGTGCCGAAAGTATTGTTACTTGTCTGTTGTATCTTTGGATTAGTGTGGGATGATTGGAAATCCATTTTAATAACCAGGTTTTCAATTGGATTTTTGGCCTATGATAGCAAGATTTAACTTTTGAAGGAAATATAAATAAGATATCATTTAATGATTTCGTTTAATCATTTAGAAATCAACGATCAAACATCTGCCATCTGAAGAACTAAACTGACTTGCCATGATAGAATTTTTTGTCATGTACGTTTTAAATTGATAAAGTATCTGTACATTCGTAACAAGCCTAAAAACCACTGATTCCTCGGGCGGAATAAGATGGAGTTCAAAAAATTGGAAGGGAAAAAAGGGGGGAAACAACGAAAACAAAATAATACACCTAATTTTACATATTTTTCTAAACTCTGTATAAAAAAGAAGAATGTACAGTAACTCACTTTCGGTGATTAATTCTTTTTGGGTACCATTGGCCGTGACTTCATGCTAGCTCTGCGGGCGACATCCCATGCCTTCTGTGGAGCATATATACCCAGCTGTGCAGCGAAAAATGACTCGTACCCAGGAGAGTCGAATGCAAAGCCAGTATGCTTTGATAATTCTCTTGGGAGTTGAGATATGGCATAGCTCCTTGCCTCTGCTGGAGTGAGCAGGTTCCCCATCTCCAGCGTTTCTGCCATGCTATTATCATCAGGATCATCCCTGTGCATTTCCTGAACAATCTGATAATCATAGGGGAAGAACCATCTTTGAATCCTGCATCCAGATAAGAAAAGTTAAAATCAACGTAGCCATGTTCTCCTCTCGTGTATCTTCACAAAACAAAGCAAGCAAATGATTTATTGAAAATAAAATTGCATAAGAGCAACAACCTACATCATGAGTACTCTTATGTCCTAGGATTCTTGATTTTGGGATTAAGTTGGGGTCTAGGGTTTCTGGTTTGCTCAATCCTAAACGAAGTTTACATCAGTATTTTTTTGAATGAAACTACATCATGATTTTAAAAACTACATCATGAGTACTCTTAAAGAAAGACCTCTCCTCTTCCAGCCAGTTGCATTGAAATGTTAAAACGACTCTTGGACTAAGGTGCTTAAGTAGTATCTGCAACGAACTAATGAAATATAAAACTTAAACTAAGCATCAGAATAAGATAGTCATTTTCTATCTGAAAAATGCATGATGTAGCTCAAGTTACACCTTTAAACCTTACCCTTGGTAGACAAAGTCGCCAAAAAGAGCAACCACAGGGACAAGGAGGAGTGTGATGTAGAAATAGAATGTACTCATCAATACGTATATGACCAAATAAAGGTTCTCCTGCAGCCAAAGTAAATAATTAGCAAGTCAGCATCTAGATAAACAATATTGTCATGAGCAAATGACACCAACTGCTTAAAATGACTGACCTGCCGATCGTATGGGGTCCTAATAGCTGAGTATACAAAGGCGAATATGAACCATAATAAAATGCTTCCTCCAACACTAATATAATGCCACCTAGTTATCGAATTGCACATCAGTAAGAGACGCAAGTTTACAGTTACCACAACACAAGTGAAGGCCATTGTGCTAACATCCCATAGACCAAACATCTTGCCAGACGAATTCATTCCAGTAGAACTGGAGGTGGTCACAAAGTGATAGAAGACCAGGGATTGAAAGGCAGAAAAGAAAGCCCATATTCCTACAACTCTCCATTTGAAAAACATATTCCTTATTCCCTCCCTGTATAGCTCAGGGTACTTCTTCGAAAGGGAAGCACTGACGTCCTGGAAACAAACAGTAAACAATAAAGCGTGTTTTCATCTGCACAAAAGTACCGATGGGTCTAAAAATTGAAATAGTGCCTCTAGACACATTCACCAAAAAACAATAAAGCATTTGCATTTATTCCTGCTATAAAAGGTTTTAAAAAGTGCCTACCTTGTCAAAAAGCCCAACAATGATCACAGGCAGGGCTGTAAACAGGACATTATACAATGACTGGAACCAATCATCATAGAATCTTTGCCCAGAAAATCCAGTACGAAAGTTGAACCAAAATTGGGTCAAGGTGAACGTAAGATTCTTGTAAAAGAAGTAAGTCACAACCTGCACTGATGTGTTGTCATGAGAGTTGCAGAAAGATACAATTAACAAAGATTTTGCAGTTGGAGAAAACTTGGACCTTGCATATTCTAAGATATGACCAGCGCCCATGCACAAGAAGTAAATCCGTGAGGAATCGAAACTGGGCAATTGCAAAATCACTGGCCATAACCGCTTGCATCCCTTCCAGACCACTTATTCCAACGCCAATATGAGCAGCTTGAATCATGCTAACATCATTTGCACCATCTCCAATACTAAGAGTTATTTTTCGTGCACCTTTCTTGACTAGACTCGTCACCTGCAGACAAGGAAATGCTTACATAGCTATGACTTCCAACTTTTCAAACACAATTCTTGTCAACTCTCACTCATGGTTTCATTTTGTCTATAAGATATTTAAACAATTTGACGACACCATTCCAGATCATAGTCACAATAATCCTAAAGATAATCTATTATTCTAACACAGTGACATGGACTTGTATAGGGAAAATTTGCATGCGCAGAAAATGTGAATGTCAACTCTACCAACTCAAGCAAAATTCAGTGCCAGATGAAAAACTCCCATATTTTATCAACAGTAGTAGCATCAAACTCCAACATACTTGCACATTTTGACGTTTTATACTCAGATAAGAACTGCTCATAGAAACAAGAAATATTAGCTTAACCTGTGCTTTCTGTAAAGGAGAAACTCGACAGCAGACAACTGAGCTACAATTCAAGCTCAAATTGAGAAGCATCACCCTCAAACTTGGGTCTAATGCATACATTAAACATTTTCCATCAATCACAAGCGATAACTTCGTTCCAGATAAAGAGTGTAAATAATGCTGTGCCTCATCGAGACACTTCTTCAGTTGTTTCTGGACTTCTTCCCTGATAAAGCGTGCAATTTCCACTTGGTCACCCTGATGACAATAAGTCAATTAATTCAATATTAATTAATGTGATCAAAATAGGTATAATTACAATACATGAATGTAAGCCGCAAAAACAAAATGGCTACAAATGATTCTCACCCTATCCTCTACTTCTCTAATTGCATCAGTTTCTGAAGTGATTATGAATTGCTTCATGTCATTGTTAATTAAATTGCATGCTGCAAGAAATTGAAGAGAGAATTAAAAAAAACGCTCAATAAAAAGGCACATAAGAATTGATCTTGGTAAAGGGAAAAAAAAAACATGGAACTGACTCACCGTAAGCTATGTTTATCGCTGTTTCCATCTTGTCACCAGTTAGAACCCAAATCTTAATCCCTGCTCTAGAAAGAGTCTCTATACAAGCCGGTACTCCTTCCTGAAGCTTGTCTTCTATAGCAGTACACCCAATCAAAACAAGATCCTTTTCTATGAGTTCTGCCACCTGCATAAGTTTCGTAATGTATATCAGCTGATGAATCGACTGATATCCTAATAAAGGATAAAGAAAACACCTGTACACTAATTAAGCTTACTCATTCAAAAATAAAATTGATGAGGAATTTTCAACTCAGAGATAATAATATTAATAACTAAACAAAACCTCAACTGCTTATAAATGCCAGGTACTTTGAAACTTAAGCATTAACAGATTTCACATATTAAAAAGAACATTAAAATACACAGACATACAAAGATAAATGATAAGTCATCCATACTGGCAATCACATCGGTGAAGTAGCATCTGGTTCACTAGTTTGGCACTAACAAATGTTAATAGGTATAGAAGTTTTTGTGTGTATCAATTATTTTTAAAAGAGAAAGGGAATCAGCATAAATCTTTTGAAGAAAAGTTCTGTCAAATATGAGCAGAAAGGATATGCCATGCCATGTCTCTCTACAGAGACAAATATATGCCACCAAAAACAAGGGCTAAACAGCAACCAAGAAGGAGGAGTTGTGTTACAGGTAAGGAATCATAAGAAACCAAAATCCAAATAGCACAGAAATGAACTTTTTCCATGGATATAAAACACAATGTTCCACTAAAAAGAAAGGCAGATGAATGAATAAGAAAATCAAGAGCACAGCGTCAGCAACAACACCTTCACAAGTAATTAAAAAGGGCTTAGAAAGAAAGGAAAACCCACAAAGGGCAGATGCTCTTACAGAACATAAGAACATATACCTCATCCAACTTCTTTTCACGATCTCTAAGAGATGATTTAGCCTGGATAAACTTTTCATTCCAGCTTTCGTAAAAATCAGGATGTAAATCTCTATAGGCTAGGCAAAGGGTACGTAATCCAGCAGCTCCAAACCGTTCCAAGTGTTCCCTGGTTACTTTCTTTATACTATCACTTTCAGCAGCCAATCTCTCATATATTACAGTATCAGCTCCCTGAAACAAAAAAAGTTTTTGGTTCAGTCATCTCGCATACCAGCTGTGTTTTGCCAATTTCGACCAAGATAAGAAGTGGAAAAAGGTTAACCTTGCAGTACAGAACAAGCCTCCCATCAGGGTACCGGCACACAACGGATTGGCGTTTCCTTGTGCTATATATTCAACAAGAAATCTGAAGTTAGTGCCATCACCAATGTACTTATATGAATCCCTGGCAGCAAAAAAAAAAAAAGATAAGAAAAGTCACCTGTTGAACTCCAAAACATTTAGAATTTCATAAGCCACATCTTGGATATTGCCAATCCTCTCCAAGTGAGATTCACGAACATATATCATGGTAGGTGTACGCCTACACAAACAATTTTATCAACCTCAAAGCAAACAGGAATACAAAAAACTAACAACCATACAAAAATTTAACATTGATGAACAAGTCACTTCCCAACACAAATGGCATATAAAAAACTCCCAATGCGGTGAATTCCAGAGTATAAGACCCTGAATAAAGTTCAAAAAGGAGTGAGAACTGCAATAGAGGAGATTGCCGGTTGCAACAAAAGCTCTACAATTCACCTCTCACCACAACACCTATAGATGGGGTATTTGATGGCATTCCAAGCAACATTACCCTCCTCCAAGATAATCTATCAGTCCTCTAAAACAAAAGAAAATTTACTGACACCATATTTCAGCAGCGTAGAAAACTGCGACCAGCATGGGAAAAAGTATTTTCCAGGGATTAAGCAAACTGCCTCATCAGCAACAGCAACAAATCAACCCTATTTTGTAACTCAAAGAAAATGAAGAAAAAGAAAAAAAAATCCAGTAATATCAATCATCTTTCTTCAACCAGGCATAAAAATGAAATTTGAAGATTGCATACCTATAAAAGAAGAAACCAAAGTTCTTTGCAGCAGTAACTAGAGCAGCCTCATCTGGTGATGCAGCTTGATATCTAATTTTTTCAGGGGACTCTTCACCTTCAGGAAGTACAGTGTGGCATATGGCAAGGCATCTGAAAAATTCCTACACAAATAGTAACATTAAGACTACTTGAAAATTAGTATACAGCTCGGAACAACACAAACCACAGAAATAAAGCTTAATGCAGTCACTTCTGGCTTTAACAGATAGTGTAATATTAACAAAAGGCTAATACGTTCCCCAACAAATACCAGGCATAAAGGTTCCTTCTCTACCCACGCAAAGGTAGAACGGACACAAATAAAAATAAAGCTAGTAAATTCCATACATTTTTAAGGAGCAATAGTGGGCCTTGTGGAGGTCTGCTCCTTATAACTTGTATGAAATCAAGTTTCGATTCCCCCTCCCTCAAAAAAAATAATAACATAATGATGCAGGAAAAACGATAGACGACAATAAGGATAGCCAAATCGAGAATAGGAGCATGTAGATTAGAAGAAGGGACAGATAATAATCGACTCAATGTAGTCTCTAGGATTTAAACCCACAGAAATTTTTTTATTATCGTTGATAAAAAAAATAAAATAATAATAATAAATTTTTAAAAAAAACTGTTAACAAAAAGTCTTAACAGCCCTATTTGTATTAGGTTAATAAACTCTTGAACACCCTAATTAAATCATAACTTTCCTACTAAATGCCTTACTCCGAAAAGACATTACTGGTTGAACAAGCAATAGACTTCCTAAAATATCCGAATAAAATACTAATAAATAATTAATTTCGAATTTCTAACTAATCTAGAAATTAAGACAATAGTCTTGCTTCTAAAACTTAAATAAAACCCTATAAGACTGACCCAACAATAATACTAACTCAAATAAACGTTAAAGAAGATCTAAACCTAACTCGAAAATAGTTTATAAGTTTGGATGAACCATAACTCAAAAAATCCTACAGCTCCGATATTTCTTCCCCAATCATCACATAACCCCACAATTTATCCAAAAAAAAATCCATTTCTAACCCCTGAAAAACATGCCACAAATTTAGGAAATGAACTACTCTTCACAATCTCTTATTTAGCTACTCATAACCGCATAAAAGAACCTTCAAAAGCTCAAGTATAAATCAGTATCTAGAACTAATTATGAAAACTCATTTATTCAGACATATGACCCAGTTCCAACAAGGGCTCATCACAGAGAGATTATTCTATAAATTAGTTGTAAAGTTAAAAAATAAAAACAAAATCAAACCCCTGTGTATTTTATGCATGTTAGTTTGTCTCTTTGTTCTGTCCTAAATCACCAAGAGGGCAACGAAATAGCCACACGGAGTGGAAGAATGGTTGGGGAAGACAAGAATGTATTTCACATACATTCTTAAATGCAGAAAACGCTTTTAGAAAAGAGAATTTTTTGAGAAGTCATAAATAAAGTGAAAATGTCACCAGTTGGTAGAAATTTCATACTGCATTTAATAACAACTTGACCAAGACAGCATAAGAAGTAATAATGACAATCAAGAAAAGTATCACCATTGTCAAAACTGATTCAAATAAAGCACAAGTCAATAACCTGACTTCAAGAGAAATGAAACAACTAGATAGCACTCTTTCCAGATAGACTAAAGTAAGATACTACCTTGCAAATATCAGGATTAGGCTCATTCCTCCAAGCCCCTCGCATAATCCTGGCATCATCAAAATTGAAACCTTTCTCCCATGCAACATTAGCTGGTTTTTGCGCCTGTAACAAATCGAGTGAAACTAATCCTGATTTCACATGTAAAGAGTTTAATTCCATCAAAAGAGATCTTTAGTACAGTGCTATGCAAAATGCAATACATGCCTCTTGGACGTTCATTCCTTTCCGCTGCGCTCCTCCAAGCTCTATTTCAGTAATTCCGGATCCATATATCTCTCCTCCAATAGAGCACTTAAAAAACTCCATTAAATTTCTGGTTAAAGTTCCGGTTTTATCAGAAAATATATACTCCACCTGACCATAGAAACAATATAAATTATAAAATGACAAATTCAAGATTTTGAATGGGACATACTCAAGATTCTGAAGGGCAATTACAAAAATTAACTAACCAATCAAAAGATCAAATAAAATAAACAGAAAGACACGGCCTTGATTGTTAAATAGCTGATACAACATGCAATAATTATGATAATGACCATGTACAATGAATAACACTTCTCGCATTACACTCAATAAACATGATATAGTATCAACCCCACCTGCCCAAGTTCCTCATTTAAATTCGATGTCCTGGCCAACGCAGGGGTATTTGTTTCAGTATGGTACATGTGTAGGTCCTTGTTGATAAATTGAGCACATTGGATAAATTTGATCATCTGAAACAGTACTTGATAAGTTATTCGCAGAACAAAAATATGCAGCAAAACTATGTATGCAGTACATAGCGGACAAAAACAACTATATTACGCTAGGATGCATACCTCAATGGAAACATATAAAGAGATAGGAATTATAGTTGAGAAAAGAGTAATGAGGGTAAACATGGTCAAGATAGCAACCTGCAGTAACCAAAAATAGGCATCAGCATAGGAAAAAGAAAGGAAACGATAAAACCAAAAGCGTAACTGTAGTATGCAAATAGTACCAGAAATCGATTGTTAGGATTGAACTGATCTTCCACGTGTTCATCAAGACCTAAGTAATAGTGCTTGCGATTTATGAATACACCACTGCAGATTTCCACATAGCACTAAATATTATCCCCATGAAAGTTCATGAAGAAATGTCTAATAATTTTTGAAAAGAGAGAATGTTTGGAGTGATATAATAGTGTTTCTCAAACCTGCCGATGGCTCCAATTAGACTCATGAAAAAGAGAGTGCCAAAAAGAGTGAGTATAAGCTTGTCAAGCTTCCTCTCTAATGTACTCCTTTTAGAAGGAACGTTCATGGCATTCATCATAACCTGCAGTTAATCAACCACACATAGACCACCGAGTAGATAAAGGAAAAATAACTGTTAAATGGCAAGAGAACAGTCTACTTAATGCACAAAAAAAGGCATAAGTCAAATCAAGACATCCATCTGTTACATCAAAATAAGATAACAATCAGGATGTAAAAATTAAGCTAGGGATGACATCAGTTTCCTATAAAATTCCAGAATATTTTTTAACACGGAAGAAACTATACCCATCACTTCCATTGCACATTAGATGCAAACAAGAACATCGAGGAAGGTGTAGACATCAATGATATAAAAAAAGACTGCCATTGTGAAGACAAACCTTTGTTTCTTGACCTGTAAAAATAACAGCCCCAACAATGTACGCAGTGTTCCTGAGACTACAACCCTGGAAAACACAGAGCTAATGTCCATAAGAATATACCAGAGTAGTTTGATCAGTTGGGAGTAGACACTAACCAAATCGGATGACAGATAACTGAATATCAGCGAGCAAAAGAATATAAAGAAAGGCTTGAGAGGAGAGACAATAGTTTCTACAGAAAGAGGTATAAACTACAATCACCCCAGAAACAAAATAAAATCTTGGGCCAATCAACTTTTATCAGATTCCTAGCAGATATTCAAGGAGCTAAAGTTGCATGCTAATAAGGAACGCGTAAAGTTTTAAGAGAAGGCATCCACACAAACGAGGCTGAGAACATGCAAACCGAACTGATAGTAAAAGCACAGGACAAATAAAGAAAGAAAGAAAGAAAGGGGAAAAACAAAAGAACAGAAGAGAGAGAGAGAGAGCATACTCGCAAAAGAATTTGGTTGGGAGTCAGAGGCAACGTTTGCTTTTGAATTATAAGATTGCCAGTAAAAGTATACAAGGAATTATTTGGTTGTTCACATTGCAGCTCGCCTGCAAAAGTACAAGAAATGCTTGTAATAGTACAACATAAAAGTAATTCTCATAGTTGTATGCATCATATGAATTACAAATTTACAACTCATCAAGCAAAGATCAATAACATATTTGTGCTGTCTATGTAAGTAATCAATGGCACCACCGCAAGGCAAAGAATAAAGACTAGATAGAAGATCACAATATTGAATGTAGCCCAAACAGTCCTAATGCTACAGGTAAAATAAAACCCGACACAGTCTTAGTTGACTGTATGCATTTGAGGGTCTTACAGGAAATAGCATGCATATAAGATTTACGAAGAAACCCGAAGAGGAAAATTACAAATGTATGCTCACTTGCTGGACTTAAATCAACGTTTACCATAAACATGTTTCAAAGTAGATTTCCGGATAGGTAAAAAACGATTACCACATTGAACAAATGATGGTTGCTATTTTGGTAAAAGACTATTGGAATCGATTCCTATCATAAGCGTAATTCTCTGTGGTATTTAAAAAAAAAAAAAGACTATTGGAATAAAAAATAAAATGAAAAAGATATAGCATCCCTGAAAAAAAATAATTATTATAAAAGATCAAACTCTAGTAAAATATTTCGTGACACATTAGATAGTACATGAAAACTACAAGTACATAGAATCACAGATCACAGAACGCAGTGGCTAGCACTTGGTAGTAAGTAGCAACTAGGACACACTCGTGAAACAACAAAACACAGTTGTTTTATCAAGGGCAAAGAAACCTAAATTGGAGAGAAGGCACATGGTTTAGGTTCAAATATGACGGAAGACGGGATAGATGAAAGTGAATCCATAAGAGAAATTAATTTTAATCCACTGTATGTACTGGATTCTCCTATGCTGAAACCGAATAGACAAAAATCCTGAACTTCAATAAGCCTGAAATCCCCAATTTCCCAATAGTGTTTACAGGTTACTTTTCATAGCCCCAAATTCCAATTTTTCTCACTTTATTTCACCACCAAAATTGCCAACCATTAACCCAAAAGAAACACAAAATATCTATTACTGTTTTTCCCAGAAATAATAAACTAAATCCTCAAGTAAGAAAGAAAATCACTTCAGCCGTCTTGTGCCACTCAGGCTTGGTTCTTAGTAAACGAGATGCCCCCAAAGTATGTGCTAGTGCTTCTCTCATATTCTCTAACCATCATGAACTATAATAAGATTGTCTTATGGACTACAGTATCACAGTTAACATATCAAAATGGGAGACAGTATTCAGTTTGTGAGCCCATAATTATCATCAGGCCTAAAATAAAAGGAAAAGCCAATCAAATGATTCCATGCATGCAGCATACAAGAAATGTATGAGAACACATGTACCACACAGAAGTTGCTAGACAGTATGCAAACCACCAACTTCTTCAACAGACATTAAATGCCTTGAAAAATGGCCAAGGAAAGCAAAGGACCAAAGACACTGTATTCAAGTCGTTATTAGCTTCTACTTACTTAACCTTAATATGATATTAATGTGGTGCAGGGTCTGTCTATACATAAACCATTGTAGAAAAAGACACTGAAACTGACGAATAAATCAAAGAAAACGCTGAACCTTTAAATTCAGCAGCTTTCTCCGGGGTCAAGTAATCCCAAGTCTTTTCCAATGCCTTTCTGATCTTCAAATTAGTTTCCCCATCCAAATTTGCAGTCTGACAAAAAAAAAAGGAAAATGAATATTAGAAAGTAGAAACTATGAATGATTAAATAACACTATCAAACAACAACTCTAGCTCTTTCTAGGAAAAGAATTCAAGAAATGAGAAGGCGCATGATACCTCAATGTAACAAACACCATCAGGGTTTGTACTGGCAAGGAAAACTAGATCTGCAGGAAAGCTTCCATCCTGCTTAATCTACAGCCAATATATAATTCAGCACCTGAGTAATGCTTTCTGAGAGTATTCAATATCATTAATCGACTAAGACAAAACACTATCATCCATTTTCATTATTCTTATTTAATCCTCTATCAAAAACCCTTGACAAAAGCCAAATGAAGCAACAATATCCATAAAAGTTACTGGAAAGTTCTTTCTAGTAGTATACAGTTAATTGCCCCATTCATGGCTCCCACCTAGTTATCTAGCCATGCAGGATAAAAGTATAAAACCAATTAGAATCAAAAGAAAAAGGATCAACAAATAACTACACTCTCAAGGACATATATATGCATACACAATAGCAACGACATAAAGGATTGGATAATGTTAGACATGAACCTTCAATCAAAAGTTAAAAAATGAGCATCAAGACAAATAATGCAATAAACGTAAACAACTATCTCCACCACACGAATGAAAAGGTAAGAGGAGCACGGATTCCAACTCAACCAGGTTTGTAGTACATTAGTGCAAACATCAAAGCAAATCTGGTTTTACCTGAACATGGCAACGACAAAATTAAGATATGTTTGATGAGTCCTTCTCAATAGTCAATACCGTTCCAATTTAATCATGAATTTGAAGACGAGAACAAGTCATAATTTACAGAAATGTATAATACCACCTATTCACACCGACCCCCCCCCCCCCCCCCCCCCCCAACACACACACACACTCACACAAAGCAATGTTGCAGAAGCTGATAAGTTAGAAAGGTTTGCAAAGTAAAAATGGTGAATAATATAGTAGTATGTTCATTTATTACATAACAATATGATGGAACCACAAAGCTAAAGATAAATCACAATGTGCCCACTGTAATCTACCACATATTCAAAACCAATTCTTCAACAACAAGAAAAACAATATATTTAGTCTTTTTTAGCAGAAAGAAGAGTTTACTGAAAAATATTTAGTAAAGCATAACATATCAAAGATCCCACAAACAAAAATATGACAGAGCAGCATACTCACTCGCACAATATCTCCAACCTGCAACCTTTTCCAGGGGATGGTCTCCCACTTTTGATCTTGGAGCACTTCTACAGGGCTATTATTTATCACCATATCATTCTGAAAACGCTTCTGTGTAATGATAGAAGTACATGTTAGCACTTGCAATTAGTCAACTACTTCATTTTCCAAAACACATAAAGCTACACCTCAAGCTAACCGAGGAAAAACTGAGGGGAAGGGGATGAGGTACTGAGTATGCCTTATACATCAGCCATTAATGGAAGGAACAAAGGTAAAACATAAAGCGAATGGTACACAAAAAATACACTATATTACTCACCCAATCCTCAAATGCCTCCTTAACAAGAGAGGCAAAAAGCACCAGACTCAGAGGAACCACATTCGTAACAGGATTCACAGGACTGCGTGATCAAAAAAAATTGTACAATTTAAACTCATTTACCCATTCATTTATCAAAATGCAATATTATCATTAACCGGGCAGCAAAGCGTCAAGACTCCATATGCAGGTGCAAGTTCGAAGCTAATGAACAAATAAGCACCAAAGAGCGCAGTTGAAAATGTATATAAATGCACAGGAATACCTAGTATGTTACTCATATACACCTAAAGAGCATTAATTTAAAAAGCCCTAAGAAGAATAACCAAAACCCTCAGAACTATCTAAATCTTCATTTTGAATTTGGAAAATCTTAAAAACTATGGAAAGAGCTTCTGATGTAACTAAAATTTATTAAGAATAAAAATGTCGAATAAAAAAGGGATGGAAGTCCACTTTTCCAGACACCAGAATGCTAGAGAAGCAAGAAATATTTAATGCGTGAAACACAAGGCCTTGTTAGGAGTAATAGTGTAAATAGCAATTCTCATATTGTTTATAATGCTCACACACCTAATATCTACATCAAACAATAGGATTAACCATTTTGTCAAAACTTCGGTACAGCATAACTTAAATGAGAAAAAATTACATAATAACAAAACAAGAACATAGATCCAAATAATCAACGAGCTAATCAAACACTAAGTGTGTTAGTTGCAAAACCATGCTAGACATATCCAGTAGACAACAAGAAGCGTCCAATCAAACTACAGAGCACATTTTCCCTGTCCTACCCACTCATGCTTGGGAAAAAAAAAAGTTAACAGCACTTTGTTAACATACCTCACAGGAGTAAATGACAAAATTGAGATTGTAAGAAAGTAGAGGTTGGCCACTCGCCGGAACTGTCAGAGTAAACAATTAATTCCTTCAGGAACAGAAATAACCAAGATAAATCACATTTCAGACCAAATGCATATAGCTGACAGTAGCTAATTTCAAAATCCTAGAACAAATGCAGACTACTTCCCTAAACAACCATTGACAATAAAGTTTTTACAACCCATTTAAGGGGAAAAAGATTAAGCATGCATTGGATATTTGGATTTACAATAGTAAATCAACAAAGCTCCATTTGGTCGTCATTTTTTTTTTTTTGATAATCTATGAAGCTTGTTTCTTGCAGTTTCAAAAAGTTGCAAATATTCAACAACTTGAAATGACATGGGAGCTAAAGAGTTCCTTGAGTTTATACATCCTACTCTAGGATTAATTCTTATTTTTACATTTTATGTTTTACATTTTCTTAACTTAGTTGTTTATCAGAGTTTGTAATGTTTTCTTAAGTAGGTGTATTGTCGGAATTTTCTAAGTACACTGGAATTTATTACTAATAAGTATTTTATTATTCTTTTACCCTGTTATTTTAATATGTCATGGTTGGAATAGAATTAGGTTTACTTTCTAGGAGTTATAGTAGCTTTAGGAGTACAAAATCCTTAAAGAATAAGGACTAATCTCTCAACTATCATGGATGAATAAAATTATGATTATTTTCCAGCAAGTTATTTGCTTTTCAATTGTGTGATGCCAAGGAACCCTGGGGGTGATGCTCAGGTAATCTATCTTTTCTTTTCTTCATTTTCTTTATTTTTCCAGCGATCCCAGATATGTTCCTACTGCGTTATAGCCCTAATATTGAGTTCCTAACACCCTAGTCATCCCATATCTTTGATTTGACCTTAATTGCTTAAAATCCTTTGCAAGAACCCTTAGAAACAAGGTCAGTGAAAAGCAGTGCTACAGACAGCAGTTAGTGTCACAAGAATAAAAGAATGGACATAGAGCCTGCAGAAGCTATTAGAAAGAAAATAAAAATGTAGGGGATGGAGCCCTTTCCAGGAACACAGAACATTTTTGAACTAAGCGAAACAAGAACAGTTACAACAATTCCAATACACAAATAGTTCGTCAATCCAATTAATCATTTTCTACATAGAAGTGCTTTTTCTACAAAATAAAATTGAGGATACCAAATATCCACCTTTGAAATTTCAATCAAAACGCAATTATCTACATCCCCTATGATGTTTCTAACTTTTCTCATTCTCACAAACTTCACTGTCCGTTCCATAATTGATATGAGATAGCAACTTGTGCGCAAGTTCGGGTCATCCACGCCCGACAGTTATACATTAGCTTCTAACTAAGAATTCAGGTGAATTAGGTGAAAAGAAATTAATGCACATTGTTTCCAAGGCTATCAAATATATCGATAAGAAAATTTACCTGTTCAAACAGCCCTTTGGGTATAAAAGTAAAAAAGTTGTACTTCGTTGTCGATATTGAGTTTCCCTGAAACAATTAAACCCACACCAACTAAAATCAGCATCAAGTGACTGGAAACAAATACAAACGAATTACACAAATGCCAATGCAACAGTAAGCATATGGTAAACAACATTAAGCATATCCATCAATCAAATGCTTTTTTACACTAGTAATTAACAAATAAAAAGATCTCAATATTTCTCTACAAGTGGTTAAACGGCATAATATTTGGTGTGGATGGAAGATTGAGACCACTTGCGTATGTTTAAGGACAACGAAGAAAGATGGCCCAACCACTTACTTTGCGGCTGGATGATTGACCACAATTTATTTTATTTTGTTATTCTGTTGTTCTTAGAATCACTACTTCTGAGAAATTTTATTTTGCGCATATTTTTTATAGCTTTGGGCCTTGGCGGCCAGTAGCCTATTAGGATTTAATAAAAGGGCATCTTTTACATCTCATGGAGAAAGACAACAGACGCACATATTTTGACAGCAATATTGAAGCTCCAATTTTCTCCTCGTTCTTGGCTTTCCTTCTCTCCAAACATGTCACCTAAGCTCATCAAAGTTGCATTTTTCTGCCTCTCCAGCAGTATCCAAAAAATTTAGTGATGTCAAAAGTGGAACAAACTTCTTCATTGTGTCCCCTGTTACACAAAAACTGAACCAGCAATCACTTACTTCTTCCTTCCTCCATGCCTATTTCCTATGGTACAATTCAAATGGACTACTGATAGTTGCCTTTAAAATTTCAAGCCTAAGAAGGCAATTGTAGATGGAGGAAGCAGCCTAAATTGTAATTAAAGGGACTCCACCTAAAGTCATGCAATGGGGAAATTATATACAAACAATATCAAATAACTTCACAACTCCATAAACTAACCATAAACTATCAACCTAATAACAGATAATATTCATGTAAAGGGCTATCTTTGCTTGTCAGAAACCAATAATTCACGTGACTATTTAATTCCTCTTTCAAGAATTAGGTAATTTTTACGTATGAGTTTGTGCTTTTGTGTGTCTATATACACCTATAAACTAACCTTGAATCTGACGGGGAGATTGGCCTCGCGATCATTGCAGTAGACGGTCCGATAACCGGGCGCCTGAGGCTGGACTCTGCCTAGTCGAACCGTCCGAGATGATCCGGTCCGGTCCGGCTCTGTAGGACTGCCGCCCAGTCTCGATCTCGATGTCCTAACCCTATCCCATCCACCACTCATCTTCCTCCTCTTCTATCGACAACACGACCACCACCACAACAACACAAACGGAAATCAGCGAATCCAAGCAATTGACGACAGAATATTGGATCGGTTTTTTTGTTCTCTGCCTGGTACAGCGTCTCCTCGTTTGCGGTTGGTTTGAGAAACTTCGATGGTACGGACAATGAAACAGAGAGAGAGGACCTCGTCTCTGCTTCGACTCACCTTTCCTTTTTTTTCCTTTACTATTTTTCAATTTGTTTTGGCAGTAACGTCCATTTTTTTCCTCGTGCTCTTTTTTATAATTTTATTCGTTTAACCCGGCGTTCCTCTTTTGTGCTTGCCTTAACCAATTATTAGATACATTGACTGACGTGATTCGCGACGATCTTACCACTTGCACCAAGGCGCGTGAATTTTAGTCTGCCCACGTGGGCCACGATAGAGCCTTTATAGTCAAATGAACATTGATGACGTCTTTATTAGCAACCTGAAACTTTGGTGCACTGATATTTTTTTTGAGGCTTTTATCTTGGGTGTAGGCGGTGTGCACCCTGTAAGGGCAAATGTAATGGTAAAGTGTTATTGAGCCAATAAATATGTTGTCTTTTATTGATGTGACTGTATTATAAAATGTGTTTTACTTATGTGACTGTATTGGAATTAAGTGTTTTGCTGATGTGGATGTATTGATATTTGATGTTTTGGTGTAGTTTTGTTGTGGATAATATGGAAGAATGGAATGTTGTTGGCCTCCATGTTGGGTGCGAAGAGAAATTATATAGAAATTTGTGTTTTGTTGATGTGGTTGTTTTGGAATATGTGTTTTGCTGATGTGGCTGTATTAGAATACGTGTTTGACTTGACTTTTTGTGTAATAGAGGTAAGACCGGGCCAACATTTTTGTTGGCCCAGCAAATAAGCAACCATTGCATTTGCCCTAATGATTTTGGGTATAATTTTTTTAAAAAAATTATGTACATGTTTTTTGATCGAATTTACGAGTTGATCCATATTTTTTTTATTTTTAATTATGTACGATCGGATTTACGAGTTCTCAAAAATTAAATTCATTGAGATATTAAAATTTTTGTGTATTTTTAATATATAAGAGGACTCATATCAAAACCTATTCATGATTTTTTTTTTAAATAAATAAATTTGTTTCATTGTAGCTTTTGTTTATGCACCACCTTCGTGCTATAAACTCTCCTTACTAATACTATGGCCTAGTTTAGTAAATAATTTTCAAAATAGCATATATGCTATTAGAAATGATGGTAGAAAAAATATTGAACAATTTTAATGACAGATATGTCGCATAAATGCTTGGTAGTGTGTGGGCAGCTTGAATTGTCATATAGATCTTTATTGAGTTGAAGTAGGTAAATAAAGATGATAGCAAAAATATTGGAGAATTTTAATAACCAATATGTTGCATAAATGTTTGGTAGTGTGTGGGCAGCTTGAATTGTCATATAGATGTTTATTGAGTTGAAGTAGGTAAATAATGATGGTAATAGAAATGTTGAACAATTTTAATGACAAATATGTTGCATGAATGATTGGTAGTGTGTGGGCAGCTTGAATTGCCATATAGATGTTTATTCAGTTTTAACTTTTATCTAATGATCCGGTAGAAGTAGTTTTAGATAGTTAAGGATGGTGGTTGTTATCAAAGTAAATATGCATGATGACCTCTTTTAGTAATTCATAGTTGTATTATTGGAGAAAGCTCATAAGAAGTTTGAAAGTCGTGGAAATTGTATTTGATTCGCAAACTCACAGGCCCAATGTTATTTCATTGCATGGCCCCAAGATCCACGAGAGTCTTTGTGGAGTTAAACTCTCCTTGCTGGATTTCGACCTCGTTCTCCCCGCACGGACTTCAGCCTAGTTTAACTCGTCGTCATCATGTGACGGGCTATGTTGATGGTCTGAGTTTAGAGTTGGCTCAACAATCCAATGGGCATGTTGTGCTGAGAGCTACAAAGACCTTCTGAACGTGCTGACAATAGCAGCAAGTGAAATTAATCAAGTGGAACAAGATTTAATGCACCGCACAAAGCTTCAACCAATTCACATAGACAACAATTATCAAACCTTCGAGCAAAGTCTGCATATGATGTAGTATAAGAATAGGAAATTTATAATCAGTATCATTCTTTTACAAGAAGAATACCACTTGTTTCTTCAGTTCTGTTCAGGTATCACAACAGACAAGGTCACGAAGCCTGCCACAGGAAACATCCGGTAAAAGAATGATTTTTAATACACATACAAAAGAAGATGCTAAGATATCAACTTTGAGACAGCAATCACAGCTTCATGTCAGATGTCGAAGGTAGAAATATGGTTTCCGTTTGACTTAAAATATAGGGGTATGATTTTTCACAAACACTGAGGAAAGAAGCATCGTCACTCGATGGCGTTATGAATGATTGACAAGGGTTGGCCGGATTACGTTGTTCTCTCAAAACCACCTCCAACCTGCATATGCAGCCATTCTGGAGAAGAACCACGGTTGAATTCCCTTGTAGCTTGTGAACCAAATGCCATACCACCAGTATCAAATGTTTGCTGAGCAAACTGTAAGGCCCCGTTGATCTATGAGTACACGATTTGTCAAAAGACATGTATCAAAAGAAATTTTCTATTGAGAGAGCGAGAGAGTGCAAAAGTTGTAATTATGTGAAAAAATAAACTGATCTTGAAGCATTAATTAAAATATTTTATCCATCAAGTGGAAAGTGCAGAATAGCAAATAAAGCAAAGGGTGCCTAAACTTCCCATTGAGTTGGGGCAAAACAGGTATATGTACTGTCATGGTTGGTCAAGAGTAGCACACCACCCACAGCTATCATCATTCTTAATGGAAGTTTAGGCACTCACTTTCTCTTATTTTAGGTTACTTTATCCTCAAGAACTATGTGCCTAACAAGCAAGTTTGATGAACTGCTTAACCTGAACTTATGTACGAAAAAGTAAAAAAGAAAGTTGCAGGTAAAACCTATGGAGACAAACCTCAAATAATAAACTCATAACAGCAAACAGAGTTAGCTTACATCTTTAGGATGAAACGCATCAATTAAAGGAGTCGTCCTTGAATTCACTGCTTCAAGCTTCATTGAGAGGAACTGCAATATCCGGCAATTTTTAGGGATTATATTTGCTACCATTAATTATGTACTATAATAATACACCAAATCATTACCAGAAAGCAGAATCATACCTCGACCTGACGTTGTAACGACTGTATGTAATTAATAATCTCGTCGAGGACCAAGGCTTTGCCAATAACCTAGATGTTAACCCATCTCAGAAAATACTTGTAAGATAAACCATACTAGTCTAAAACACAACATAGGTCTCAACACCATTCATGTATATACGTTAGTAGACTGCATTAAGAATGTCATTGAAAAGACGATTGATCATTCATTATTTCAAGGAAGGCTAAATTTAACAAAACTGCATATACTTTTGTATGATATCAATCCACAGTATAAAAAAAAATCCAATATCATACCTTGTTGCAACCAGGGACCAGATCCTGAAGAATTTTCATCCTCTCACTAATCTTTTCTCTCCTAGCCTGTCCATGAAACGGTATTAATTAATAAATTCCCTCTGATAGCTCCCAGTGTTAGTCAACGGTTACAGATTAGCATAAAATATTTAACTGTAAGGATCCTTGGATCTAAAAATCGAATCTTTAACCAAGTTTTGACCATAGTTATTAGGTATTCAAATACGTGTAAGTCTGCGAGGATTAAAGGAGATTACTCTTTCTGCTAGGCTGTGGCTATCAGTGGCTTGACCCCTTCTAGCTCGTACATGGATGTAATCTTGTTTGGGTGGTTCTGGAGGTTGAGTATTTTGTTTTTCTGAAGCCTTCCCACCACTGGTTTCTGCTTTGGCTTTTGATTCACCAGTCTCGTCTCTACAAGCTGATGATTTACGCCGTTTCCCATTGCATTCAAAATCATTCTGCCCAATTTAGAATCCATAAAAATATCCATAAATCCAACTTGATAGAAAAACCAATCTGCATATTAATAGTTAATTACATTCTAGATCCCATTCTACAAAAACCCAGCTGGAGATTCAGTTTATACAATCAAGCTTAAAGATGAAATTTTAAGTAAAGCAAGTATTCAACATATGAACTTCTATTGAATCACGATTGAACATAAATCAGTTGGAAACAAACCACGCACTTCCAAGTAAAGCAAAAGGACAGAGAGCTTAAACTAATGCACAAGAATCAACATTCAAATAAAAGAATACCACACTATTGCCGTTGCCATTGCTAGTAGAGACGCTCTTCGCCGACTCATCCTCCGCATCACGCCGCTTCCTTGAAATCCCGCCGCCACCTCCACTATTAGGCCCTCTCGGCTCTGCCATCAGCGGATCACTAACACCCGAAACCCCAAACTGCTCCAGCCCAAACTGAACTCTCCTCATCGCCGCCTGTCCAATACCACCGCCACTGATGGGAAACGGCCAGATCTCCCCTAAATTGTAGGACCCGTCATTCATCATTGCGTGTGGATCCATCATCCAAACACTACCCGAATTCAAAACCAAATCCAAATAGTACCAGCTAAAATGACACTACCATGTCATTGCCAAACAAGAGTCCGCCCAGGACAAGAGGTCGGAATTGGGCTCCTTTAAGTAGCTTTCGAGAGGAAGTTACAGGATTCAAAGACGGATACAAATGGAAATCAGAATCAATAGAGAGAGAGAAAGAGATAGAGTAGCGGCTCTGTGTTAGTGTGAGAGAGTTTGTGTGATCTCCTTGAACAGTGGAGGTTGGTGCTTACTGTGCCACCACCACTCAGTTTCTGTAATCGACGGCGACAGACTCCTCGGGTTTCGCAAACGGTCACTTCCCAGTTCCCACTGGAGCTTCTCTCGCAGCGTTCCCTGCTCCCTGTCTATATTTGTATGCCACCTTTACTTATAGACCGTCGATTCAGTTTATTCTATTTTGATCAACTCTGATGTGCGGTAATGGAGGATATATAGACGGAGGGGTATTTTTGGGCTTTTATAAATATGGGGGGTCACGGTCACACACACATAGCTTTAGCTAGGCGCAGCAAGAAATCAAGACCAAAGTACAATAATATCCAAAGGACAATGAAGGGGATAGATAGAGAAAGACTTGTCTCGATTTAAGATATTTATATTTAATTAATAATTGAATGGACTAAGTTTGATTAATACATGATCTAATTAGAGATTTTCAATCATTAATTGACTCTAATGTATGTGTAAAGTTGTAGATAATGATGGTTTCAGATTTTTGGATTTAGGATTATATATATGGACTAATGTCCCGTACACTGCCTGTGATTCATGTCACTTCAATTTGTTTATACCTTTGTACTTTGTATATGATAAAACAGTGTCATTTTAACTTAATAAATTAAAAAAAAACCTCAAATAAAATATTATTTATCCTAAACACATCGATATCTAATTCAATTTGATTGGAAAATATATGTTGAGTGTTTTAGCTAGCTACACAATAAATTGGGCTACACTGACCTCTGAATCTAAACTTGGATCGTTAAGCCTGCATTGACGAAAAAATTTCATTGACAACAGAATAAATTGTGTCACAGCTCAACACATGACTACAAAGATATGTATTGATTCTGGTTGGAATAAAACTCAATATCTCTTGAGGCAAAAAATTTACTCAGTTAGGATTCTATTTAACTGGACAGATGTGTACTGGCCTTCGACGTCTTTTTGAAATAGTATTTTCTCCATTTGTAATAGGTGTAGTTAGGGCAGGGACTCAGGACTCTACCTGATTTGGTGCCAGCAACAAATGCAAGAAGAGTACGCATGCCATCCTTTGCTTTCAGTCAAAACTCAAAAGAAACAAAAATGGTGGTGGATGTTGAAAGCCAAGTACAGGTCATGCCAACCCTCCTTCATTCCCTCCTTCATTCGGATGGGTCTTATCTATATATAAATATAAATAGTTAAGCATATACAATAATCACTAGAAAGACTACTTCACTTCTTACTCAAGATGGATGTGCGTACTACAATTTTCATTTCCATCACCAATATCATCATTTGCCCAATCCAACAACGTGAACGTGGCAATCACAAAAAAAAAAAAAAAAAAAAAAAATTCTACATGTGCAAAATGCTTATGTTGTGTGGTAGATTGAAGATTGTGTACGCTTTTGGGGCATGGACTTGTACGGATTAGTTATTCACGAGTCATTATCATTGGTACTTAAATCTATGAAAACACGTCTTCAATGTGAAAGGAGTTGGACTTTTATCTATAACCCAAGTGAATTATGTCAAATCGATGTGAAATTTTAAATATTAACACCACTAAGTACGTTATGAGAGGGATTTTGAACACCATTAAGTATTTTCTAAACTCCAATCGATGATTTTTTTCAGGCAAATTGGCTTCTTATTTATAAGCCTTTAAGTTGGAGTTTGAATGTTGGAAACGATTTCAACCTCAAGTATTAACCCATCAACAAATCAAAAACAAATATGTGATTAGTGTCCAAATTCAAATCTCTCTACTTGTTTCTCAAAGTATGTTAAACAGTAGTCAAGATTAGGTTAGATAGAGTTTACCTCCATATCAAGGATGAAGATGAAAATGGTGGAATGATTGAAAGATTTCCATGACAAGAGTTTGATAAGTGCAACCCTAGTCACCTCTTTTTGTCTCTCTCTTGTGAGTGTCACATGGGAACCACACACCCCCACGGACCACACCCATTTGATACATACACTATATAGAATCATAGATAGCATACTAATGAGCTTGGGTCAAAATAGAGAAAAAGAAGGTTTTTGGTCAAATGGGTTTGCCAAAACTTTAATATTAGAATATACCCACAAGTCTCTCTTACTAAATTGTAAACTTTGTCCATCTCATTATGTCTCTATATACTATACTACCATATGAGTTTTTTTTTTTTCTTTTTTTTTAACTGAAATGAAGATTCGAACCCTGATCACTAGGGTGACACATATCATCTTTATCATTTCAATTAATGGCTCGGGTATACCATATAAGATACTTAAATGAATGGACTATAATCATGCTAAGTCCACATAGATATTCCAACATTGAAACCATAAAGTAGATTTTGCACAGTTTTTTTTTGAAATACTACAAAATTACGTTTGTGGTTGGAATCAAATATTGGGTACACATATGTCTAACTCAGTCAATTGCCAACCAAACAAACTATCGTTGGTAGACTTTGCACAGTTTGAAAACATAATAAAAAATCAAAATGTATTGTGAGAAACCACAACAACAATTTTTAAAAGAACCCTCTTATTCTTTCACTAGAATAAGTTAATCCATTAAACCAAACAAGTATCCTTGTTACCCAAGAAATTGATTTCCCAAAACTGCAATCGTACAGTGTAGCCCAGCCGAAGTTGCTCTCGAATTCTGAAATTGACGCTTGAAGAACCCTTCAAGCTTTCAACAACAACGTTTTGGAGGGAAATGGAGTTGCTTAAGTTATCCAAATTCAAGCTTCAGCTTCAATCCCTAGTCACCGATGTTAAATATCTCAGAGTACGATTTTCCATCGTTGCAGAGCTTTTCTGATTTTTTTTTTCTCTCTCGCTTTCTCTTCGTTACGTTTTGTTTTCTCGTCTCTGATTTTGACTTGAATGTTTGGGAAATCTTAGGAGAGAGAACGCTCGTCCACCGAACAAGTCCATATGCTAATCCAGGTTTTACTTTTATATTCATTCTCTTCGTTTTGATTTTCTCTTCCTTGTATAGTTAATGTTGTAAATACGATGTTTTTATGCAGAAACAGAAGCAAACCGAGGAGGAATACGGTAGGAAATTGCAGGAATTGGAAGAGGTGTTAGCTTCGTCAAACGAACTGTGTCGAAAGCTTGAAAGGAAGGTTTGTGTGAATTTCACCTGTATGTTTGTGAAAATGCTCGAATGGGGGTCATAGTGAGTCCCGTTCAATTTGATCACGTTGCTTGTCTGTGATTGCAGGTGAATTACCTACAAAATGATAATGTGATGCTTGAAAACAAGCACATGGAACTGAAGGGGACTATCCAGAATCTTTTACAATCGAGGGAGAGTTTTGTGAATGTTTACGAGGTCTTTATTGCTCAATCTTTGATCTTTTGTAAGTATATTAATTGTTCTATTATTTTTGAGAAAATGGAATATGCTATGCTTAGAGGGTGGAATGGGACTTCATTTCTTACTAAGAATTATGGTTGTAGAGTTTTTGGTCCAAAGCCTATTCGGAGAGGTAACAATCTACGTTAATTGAGGAATATCTTCTGTAGCTGAATCGTGTACAAGGAACTGATATTGTAGAGAAATTTTATAGTTGGCATTCCTGTGGTTAATGAAAATTTTAATTTTTTCATGGTTGAACTGTTTTTCTAAATAAAGGGCAGAATTCCTTTGTTTGATTGAGCCATTAGGCAGTAGGTGAATGCCATTCTGCAGGTTTTGACAGATTTTTTTCTTGTGCTTTTTTCGAGCAGTGGTACGCCAGTTACTCTTCAAATTTTCTAGCTTTGTAATTTTTTTCTTGACATTTCCCCAATCTTTTAACTTTGTTCATTCACTTTACAAACGTAACATTCATCTGTCAACTCATTGTTTCACTTAGACGATGCATCCATACTTCATTTAAGCCTTTTCTGAACACAAAATCGAATAATATTATCAGACATTGGGGGAGTGCCATCCACATTAGATTTATTCCTTTTCCTCCCAAGTATGTAATCCTGGGATCTGTAAGAAGTTTTTGTCATTGTGGCTTATGAAAAATTTGGGAACGGATAAAGCCTCATGTTTGTATTTTCTAACCATTACAGACTTAGAAATATGATCATGATTATTTTGTCTTCATCGTAACATAAGTTACTGATATGATACTTGTGTACAGGAGTCTACTTGTGAGATGAGACGTGCAATTGAAACCCGGGATCGACAGCTTGCCATTCTATATGAGAGGATAAACTCTCATTTATCATTATTTGACTCAATAGAAAAGGAGGCATTTTCTATCAAGGAAGTTGTTGATAATGCACAATGCCTTGTCACTGAGAAAGAAGAAGTAGGCACGTAGCTTTCTGAACTTTACTTGTTCCAGGTCTACGCTCATGTTTAGATTATAAGCATCACCTGTACTTTGAGTTTTAAAATGTTGGATTTTTTTTTGGGTTTCATTCTAACACTGTTCAGTCTGCAGTGGCTGGACTAAGGAGCAGAATGGACGAGATATCAGCATTTGAAAAAACATTTGTTGGTAATTCCATGGTTCTCGGCTCTCGCTTTTGGTCATTATTAAAGATTTGCAGAAGGGTTGACCATATTTGCAATCTGATGATTTCTATCAGTCACCATAAGCTTTTAGCAATTCTGTTGGATTATATTGAGAATGAACCCTGTTTATGCAGAAAAGATTTGTGACCTGGAAAATAAACTGAAAAGCAATGAAGACGAGATTCGAAGGAAGGATAAAATTGTTGCTGAGCTAGAATTACAGTTAGAGGCGGCAAAAGTCAGCACCACTTTCCATACTCCAGGAGAAGAGATATCCATTTACTTAGTGAAGATCAGATTACTACATTTTAAGATATCATAAAGGCTTCTGCACTTTCCTTTGAGAATTCTTCTTTAAAGTGTTTTTCTCTTGACAAGCCTTACCTGCAGAAAGCTATATCAGCAAAGGATATGGTCATACAGAGTTTAATTTCTGACAAAGAGGTTCGAATTTGAGATTGCTGATTTTTAGCCAGATTCAACTTTTCATGCCATTAGTTTGTGAACTTCTCTCAAAAATACTTCAGGCACTACATTTTCAAGTGGGAAGTTTGGGAGCTACCTTGAAGAAGATTCAAGACACTGTCGCAAATATGAATGGTGAGGTGAGAACAATTTAATACTGACTTTATTGCTAAACTCAGCTGAAGTCTGAATTAAAGAGTGTGGGATCAATATTTATGCCTAAGAAATTTGCCGACATTGAGATAGTCTTTAACTATGAGAATACTGGGTTTTAATTCTGATTTTAGTTTCCGTAAGTCTAAAGACAACTGACTTTAGCTCGACAATTCTAAGGCATGTGAGGGCAGGAGGCATAATGGCGAGATGGAAATCCTATTCCATTTTTTACAGATGTGACATCTATTATTACTATGGTTGATAGAACCTCTATCGTGTCACTAAAATTCTTAGCAGAAACTTTGATGGATTCCTGTGCAAAATTGCTCTTCAAGTACTCCTACCTTAACATATAATGTCTACTTGTGCATAGGATAAAAGCTCAGTGTTGGTGCAGCATTTAGACTTGAACTGCCCAACAGCGCATGCAGACACGTCAGAAGATCCAGGTGAAAATCTTGTCTAGCATCATCCTTTTTCAATTTTTGGATAGCAGTGTTCTGATAATGAGATATTACTCTTTCAGACACCTAACCTTCAGGCACTGTGGTGTATGCCAATCTTGTTTATTATATTCAGATTGATTTCTCTTCCTTGTCATAACTTCTTTAGCTGCATTTCTTTAAAAGAACTCTGTGCTCCTAAGTGGCAGTTTTTTTTTTTTTTTTTAAATATTTTTAAAAGAAACAGATATTCATGGAATGAAAGTGTAAACTGGGTTGGTTTCTTGCTCTTTTAAGAGTTATTCTGTCCAATTATTGTTTACTCGAAATGCTAGGGTCCTTCATGTTCAATTGTTCATGGGTTCTATAGTTTACTATTGTTGGGTCGCTTAGCGTTGTTTGATACTATTATTTTGTAGCGAGAACGAACTCATCGGCCCAACCTTTTCCCTGGTCGTCGTTTAGTGATCTAACCAAGAAGTGGATATTATTAGGGCCTTGTGTTAAGTTCGCTGGAGTGAACTGAACTGAAGTGACGGAGATTTATTATTAAGGTGACCCTGGTCATTTTTTTCAAAACTAAGAATATCGCATCGCAGTCAATGGAACCAGGTCAAAGTTCATTCGGCACATTGTCAATAGAACCGGCCAACCCGGGAAAAAATGGTATTGGAAATGGAAGACCTGTTCATAAATCCAAAATTTTTTTTGTTTGCGCTCGTAACTTAGAAGAAAGAATATGTATGGGATTGTCAACATGTTCCTCTAGCATATCATAACCAAGTGATTTATAAACAAAGTTCAGCTTTTCACACATCAATAAAATTTTTTCCTAGGCTAAGTATCATTAAGTGCGATGATCTAGAAAAATAAAATCTTACGGGTTTGATATATCCAAAGTGAGTTGATGAACTTAAATCAGATAATATTATTAGTGTATTTGAGCTATGAATTTTGAAAATCAAACTAATTAATCCATTGGATTTGCGATTTTTGGGAGCACGAGAATAAGCTTGATTGATTGTGAGTACAAAGTCAATTGATTCCGTTCCACGTTGATCTGTCTCGAATAATTCTCTAAGAAATCCAATTTCTTTTTAAAAAATCAGAAATATTTAATATTTAGCATGAGAAATTCAACTATATATTTTTTGCTAGGAAAAAAATATCAAATTTATCGTAATAAAAAATTGAATGCTTTGAATTTATATTCTACCGTTTATAATTGCCATGTCTTTGTCATGTTAAATTTTATTTTTGTTTCGAACAAAAAAATATCTTTGAATTTATCGAGCTAAATATTATACATTTATTATTTTTCGAAAAAATTTCGAATTTCTTTGATGCAACAAAAAATTGTGCCGGGTGAAGGACCAGTGCACTGTCAGCAAAGGTTAGGCCACGGCCACATAATCTGCATCCAGCTTAGGTTGTTGAGGTCTCCATGACGATGAGTGGATAGTCCGTGAGCATTGTTAATAATTATGTTGCCATTTTCCATGCAGGCAAACCTGAACAGTACGCGATGCAATCATTTCAAGACTAGCAGCCATTTTTTAATGGTGCTTGATATAAGACCCGAGTCATTAATTGAAGTGATAAAAATGGTGTGTATCATTATCACTTGATGATTAAGATTCGAATCCCCTCTTTTGTCTTTTTTTTTTGTTTATAAAAATGGTCCCTGCCTAGAAAATGCGGATCACAATAAATAGGCTAACAGCAGTTTTTAATTGAATTTTATTAAGTGAATCCTCGTTAAAAAAAAATAATGTGAAAAATAAATAAATTCAACTCTAACTGAGGTTGTTTATCAGCTTATAGGGTAGAAAAAATAGTGTCAAGTTGGTGACTACTATGAAAGAAAAAAGCCTAAAAAAGCCAATACATATCAAGAAACACAAAGTAGGCAAACAGTGGTAGTGCGGCTAACTCACCTGCAACATTTGACCTTAGAGTTGCAGTCACTATTGAGTGAAGTGAAATAAATCTGGGCCCCCTTGGGCCTCCCCTAAAAGGCCTATTAAGGGGAGAGAGTGCTTGCTTCTATATACAGGCACTTTGCCTGATTTTTAACCGATGTGGGACATAAGTCCTAACACTCTCCCGCACTCGTGGACTGGGTATCAAAGCCCTAGGCCCAACGAGTGGACTTCTTATCGGGGACGAGCGCACACCTGCTCCGATACCATGTTGTAAATCCACACCCCCATACACACCAACAATATTGTCCGCTTTGGGTTGTCCGGTTCCCGTGGATACATCGGGCCCGCACGACTTTGTTTCTCCTTAGGCCCAACCCACTCAAGCCTAGGAAAAGGCCTTGTTGGTGGTAAGAAGTGGGCTTGACCCTTATAAAGAGCATAGTCACCACATCTTTAACCGATGTGGGACTTTTACACTCCCCCGCACTTGTGGGCTGGGTTATGCCAGACCCAACAAGTGGAGCAGAGGTCATGTCCAACAGGAACGAATTGCCCGCACTTGTGGGCTGGGTTATGCCAGACCCAACAAGTGGAGCAGAGGTCATGTCCAACAGGAACGAATTGCTCCGATACCATGAAATAAATCTGGGCCCCCTTGGGCCTCCTCCTAAAAGGCCTATTAAGGGGAGAGAGTGCTTGCTTCTATATACAGACACTTTGCCTGATTTTTAACCGATGTGGGACATAAGTCCTAACATGAAGTTCGAGTAGATATTTTTTTATGTCAATTAAGACATGAAAACTCCTCCTTGTCCATTTTTCTTTCCTTCTTTGATACAGTGAATTTGAGATCATGGTCCAAGTCGTCGTTTTGACGAAAGAGAAACTATTATTAACCACATGAATAAGTGCAATGGACCCACTTTAAATAATCGAGAATCACATCATACTATTTTCATCTTTCGGACAATTGATATCATCCTAAACTCGAGCCATCAAATCATCGCGCACATAAATTTTCTACCTAACGATAAGATAAGTCCAAACCCCAATGCATGGTCACAAGAGTATGAGTTCATAAGGATTTGACAAAAGTGGTTAATAGTACTCTTTGAATGTTGAGATCCACTCGAGTCTATTTTTAATTGGTGTGGCCAAATTGACTAATATATTTTAGCAGGGTGCAATGTCAAGGGACCTGTCGGCTGTGAATAATTAATATTATTAGGATTGATATTTTGAATAATTAATATTATTAGGATTGATATTTTTAGGTTGGGAATGTGATTTGAGGAAAATCCTCACATTGACTGACTACAACAATGTAAGGTGATAAAGTGGAATCCAAACTCCAAACCTTAATAAGGTTTTTGGGTTGGGATTTGATGTTAAATGTGTATTTAGTCGGTGGTTATGAGTGCGACTAAATTTCTCTGTTTGGTTTATTTAAATTTGACACCAAAATTTATCTATGATTTGTTCATCTTTCACGATCTCCTAAAATATATTTTTCTGCATTATTTTATTCGGGACTGAAGCCATATCATTAATTATTCGTTCAACAGTCTAATTTCTCACCAAATTATGGGATGGTGAGTGGTCAGTGGTCACCCATATTATCTAACACTTTGTGTGTATATGTAACGATGTAAAATGCACATCACTTTTTAAGGATGTGAATAAATGAAATGACAAGTGGAGTTAATTGTTTTGAGAATCACATGTTATAAATCAATGGTAAAAGAATGATCCGCATTTTAAACCCACCACCATAAGAAAATTCCCCTCTCTCTGTATATATAATTGTATAAAACACTTGAATTCTAATTATTAAATTCATTAATAATTATTTTGATACAAAACAAACAATATTTTAAAAATAATATATTGTAGTTATTTATCAAAATTAACAAAGAATATTGTAATACCTATGTGGTCACGCACTGATTTTCGGCTCAACTTATTCGTTAGGTTGAAAATTTCTATGAGTGTGTACCTTATGGCTTGATTTTAAGCCCATATCAAATGTTCATAAGACAAACTTATGAAGTGTCATTCTCAGTTTAAAAAAAATACTATTGTAATTTGAATATATATATATATAATATAATATAATATATGTATATATATTGTTTCATGACGTTTCATAATTAAGCAAAAGTATTTCGAATCAATATTGTATAAACAAATAAAAATATATCCGTGCAACACTGTAACGCACGGCCTAATTATTAGTATTCATATATCAACTTTCTCTACCAACCCAATATCAATAAATCTAATTGGTTATGCCTAATATATAATTAGTATTCTAAAACAAACAAAGGCAATGACAGTTGCTTTCAAACAGATTTTTTTTTTCTTTTAAAAAAAGGAAACAAAGCTGTAGGTGAACCATATAAATATATATATATATATATATATATATATAATTGTTGTATTAACATGGTAGGTGTTACCATCCATGGCCTCGTGTCTCAAAGTTTGATTATTGTACTTTCGATGATTGTTCTGTTCGTGTCCAAAAAGCAATAATACAAAACCAACAAGGAAAGACTACAAGCTTGTACTGGCAAGGGCCCCTTTTATATTTACCACCAATTATATATACATACGAGATATTACGTTCCTCTGGCGGTATTTTTTTAATAGGAATGACCCTACATAAGAGTTGAGACAATTACAGCCATTTCCCTACCTATCCTAAACCACTTTCAAAAGTGCTAAACTTCCGTATAATTATTTATCCATAAGTATTCATAATTCTGACAGTTAGATATATATGAAAATAATAAGAGTGTGCAATAGTGTAATAAAGGTTGAAATAACGTATTAAGATGTCAAAACAATTATAATAAAGGTCTGTGCATAACTGTCGAAATCGTCAGAAAATCTCCGACTTGGATCTTGTTGAATTTTTATTTTCCGACAACTCTGAGAGCAGATTCCAACGATTTTAGTTTGCCACAGATAATTTGGACGCTCTTATAAAAACAATACGAAAGAAGTCTAGTTCGTTGAGAAAATAATATAATAGGTGACCGATATAATGTAATAAGATAGTGGAAATAATGTGATAATTCTAAAAATTTGGTAGACAGAAACAACATAAGAGTCAATTTTATACCAATTTTGCATTGTGGTCCTTGAATTGGAACCTCCTCCTTATCTCACAAAACCAACCACAAAAACAATTTCCTAAACAACAAAAGGAAATTTTATCTTTTTCCTTTCCCACTAATAGAAATCTTCATGTGCAAAGGTGTAAACAGAGAAAGTTCCACGTACTGGACTGGATTGCCAGAAAACCCACACGTTCGTTCGGGTTTACATGGCATTGACAAGTGGAACAATCTGGCCTTCTCACTCGGTGGGCCCGTTCCCGACCCCACCACTACCAGTCCCATTTAGATGCCGTATTTACGCAAACAGCCACCAACAACGTCAACAACTGCCGTCACTGCGGCTCCTCTCTTATTTAATATTGACTTGATATTTTAAATAAAATTGATTTTACATACAGAGGGGCCGTGTGTTTGGGTCTTCTCAGAACTGCTACAACAAACGCTAGCTGTTGTTGTGATTGTACGCGATACGGTTGTTAACTCTCTCTATCTCTTTCTCTCTCTGCAGAAGAGAATCGATCAAGTGTGTGTGAGTCTTGCTTGGTTGCTTTTGTGGGGGAGATGGTGAGGACTGATTGATTTTGAGAGAGAAAGAGAGAGGGAGGGAGGGAGGGGGAGAGATGGGGGCTTGTGTGTCGACGCCGGACGGTTGTGTCGGTGGGAAATTGAGGTCGTCGAAGAAGAACAAGAAGAGTAATTGGAAGAGAAGGAGAATTCTAAAGAGGAGATTGCCGTCTGGATTATATGACCGATCTCTGGATACTGCTGATAAGTCCGTCCCATCTGACCGTCGCTCCTCCTTCACAAATCCGGCTTTGCATGGTCCAAATATTACCTCTGTCCATATTTTTCCGTATTTTAGTTTTGGTTGATCCTGATGTTTGATTTCTTACCTCTTTTTCATGTCTTTCAGAATGTGATTATCGGTTTGTGTTTTTTTGGCTTTTTAATCGCGTAGCATTAAATGTGGATTTATGATATGAGAAGATAGTCCTGTTAAAAGTGTGAATTCTTATTCGTCCAAGAAAAAATAACTATTCTCTTATGAACGTGCAGGGTTTTTTTTTATGAATATATCAGCAATTAATTGGAATCTCCTAGGGTCTGTCTAAGCCATGATAGATGTGGTTGGATCTGCGGAGAAAATGAGTTGCATGATGTACTTCTTTGTGGGATTGTTTTATTACGGATGTAGTTTCCATTTTTATCAAGCTTATAAATGAGCTCCTATCTATTATATGTTTGTTTGGAAAATTTGAGAGAAAAATCTTACTTTGAAGTGGTGGATTTTCACAAAGACATTGAATGGACATTGTTAATTGTAAGTGTCACTGGAATTACTGAGTTCACTATAGAGTCCTATGAATTGATGGCCTTTTCTCCTTCACCTTAGTCTTCCTTCCTTGTCACTGCAGGCTTCCCAGCACTTAATCCAAAATATGCTTCATTTATAACTTATAAGGCGCATTATTTGCTACCTTTGATTTTTTTTATCAAAACTGAACTCTTTGGTTTCTGATTTACAAAATGTAATAATTAGTTGTTTCTCTAAAGTTTTTAAAGAGCTTTATAATCGTTTAAGAGTAATGTATGGTATCCAACATTAATTTGCTTCAATTAATTGGTGTGCTAAACTTTGGTTAACTTGACAACACTTCTTAGTGTTTCATCTTTATCTGTTTTCCTGCAACAATTTTGAAAATTAAATTAGAATTTCTGTTTACTATTTTTCTTGAGTTACCAGAGCCCGAATCTTACACAAAGGCACCTGCATCAAAACACTGGTAAGAGTATGAATACCGAATACTTCAAAGTAATAGAGGTCCTTAAAAGTATTTGAACCCAACACTTGACCATTGAATGCACCTTTGACTCTTCTCTGCGTCCACATACTGTTTCTAGTTTCTGTGCTGTTCTCATAAAATGCTATACAAAACTTGTGTTAAGTTTACAGCACTTGTCGATATGAATCCTTTATTGGCCTGATGTACTGTTTCCTTGTTGATACAGTAGATTAGAGTAATCATCATTGTCAGTTCATGTATAGCATTGTATGCTATTTCTTTGATATGATTAATATAGCTTGAAACTGGTTTTTACTGGAATTCAATGGATGCAGTTGGAAGCATTGATGAAGCATGGTTTGACTCTGCTGCTATATTTGAGTCTGATTGTGAGGATGATTTTGTAAGCATTCCTGATGGTATGTTATTTGTAGATGCTGTACATTTTTCGTTCCTTGTATTGTATCCGTACTGATTGATTGGAGATATATATCATGGACTCTGGATATATTCAATTTTGCAGATGTGCTATCACTTAATGGCTTGGAGGGTATGGTCAATGTACAACACACTTCCTCCAGTGATCAGATACAGAAACCAGGGGATTTATCAATAGGGAACTCTGCATGCAGCTTAGTTAGTGAGGTTTCTAAACATTCAAATGTACAGGTCATAAGTTCTGAGGATGTTGATGCCCAGCGAAAATCTGATGGGCGTTCAAATGAAGGAAATCAGCCTGTGTTCATTGATGAAATTTCCTCCTCTGCGGATGAAAGTTACCGCAAAGAGGAAGGAATACTGGACAATTGTGGAATTCTTCCAAGCAATTGCTTGCCTTGTATTTCCACTGTTCCATCAGTTGAAAAGCGAAGATCTCTTAGCTCTAGCCCTCCAAGCACAAGGAAAAAGGCTGCCGTAAGACTGTCGTTCAAATGGAAGGAAGGACAGAGTAGCAATACCTTATGTGAGTTTGCTTACTGTCAATTAATGGCTGCTTTTTCTTTGTGTTGCCGAAGAAGGTTCGTGATAATCATTAAATCGTTATTCAGGAAAATTTCTTCGATGATTTGGCCAATATCATATCTTGATCTCTTATATTGGATTTTTCAAGATTTCAAGACTCACTCGCTTTTAGTATTTGTTCAGTTTAGTTTTTTTCTGTTAATATTTTCGTACAATAAAATGTTCTGAGTCCTGTAGTGCTTTGTTGTTTTTCTTCATGCTGTACATTAAGATGCTATTATCTGCTATTTCATAATTTTCCACAACTACAGTCAAATCTAGAGGGTTCAGTCACAATTTGCAATAAGCAAAGAAGCATAAATAACCAGAGATTGGATCTCATGGTCATTTATATTTATGTCGTTGACACAAATTAACGTAACCACAACTGGAACAACAGGACTTGAAGGCTTATTCAGTTTGGATTACAACTTTCTGACATTTCAGTAGCATACAAGCTAATAATTTTCGCAGCCATAGATATTGTTTTACAATATATCTGCTGCTTCCTTGGTAAGACATGAAGTTGAGAATGTGCTGACTTGCTTAAGGGTATTTTCCATTATTTGGACACCCAAGGCATAGATGGAGTAAGGAATGCGAATTCAGTATTAGATTCTTGGGAGGATCAGAACCATGTTTGTGCATAACATTGGTATTTTATTTGGGATTTTTGTTCATACACAGGTGACTCTGACTTCTGATATCAATATAGCTATTGATGCTTTTGTTGTGGTTGAGAATGTTCAACAAAAGAAATATATTTGGATTTTTTCAATTCCGTTTCTTCCCAGTAAGTTTACTGAATGAAGTTAGTTCCGTTTAATGCGAAACCATAAGTGTCTTGGATCTTTTATAATTTACATTGAATATCTAGAAGATACTCTACTGATAATTTATGTTATGATATTTCAGTTTCTTCAAAGGAGCTCCTGCAAAACCCAGTTGCTGGTATGCAAGTACCTTTTTGTCCAAGAGAGAAGAAAATTCTCGACAGTTGGTCTTTCATTGAGCCTGGCTCTTTCAAAGTTCGGGGAGTGACTTATCTTAGGTATGGCTTTAATTCAATTAGTTAGTTCATTCTGCCTGGCACTTGTCTGTATGATGCTGTATATGTTACCTTTGTATGTTTATCTTGTGTTGATTTGATTTGATGATTCTTCATGCAATAGCCTTCCTGTATACGTAACTGGATCGTTATTATCTGGTGGAGTACCTCCCATTTCACTTTACAAACCAACTTTTGTATGGCAGGGACAAGAAGAAGGAATTAGCTCCAAACCATGCTGCATACAATCCATTTGGTGTTGATGTATTCTTGTCTCCCCGAAAAATTGACCACATTGCTCGTTTTGTGTCACTTCCTGCTTTTAATTCTTCTGGGAAACTCCCACCTATCCTTGTTGTAAATGTTCAGGTATTCCTCTATTCACTGTTGTTCGTAGTTGTTTTTGCATGCATATTTCCCTTTTCTTTAAACATTATTTTCCCTCTCAATAATTCTTGACCAGTAAAGGGTAAAGATGACGTAAACTTAAAGATTAGGGCTATAAGTTAACTTCGCCAATATTTTAGTGGTTTCTATCATATGGATATTATCTCTATGAAGAAGTCAATATTGTATTTCATCAAATTTGGTCCCTCAAAGATCCATATCTTTATGAATGAGTTACAAATACATTATAATGTTAATTTATTGTATATGCATGTTAAAGATAATTAAAGATTAATTTTCTATGCTTTTTCATTACAGATTCCATTATATCCTGCCACCATTTTTCTGAATGAAACTGATGGAGAAGGAATGAGTATTGTTTTGTATTTCAAGCTTTCTGACACTTATGCTAAGGACCTTCCATCTCACTTTCAAGAACATATCAGAGTAAGATAATGTCAATATAATTTCACATTTGAATTTTGTTGCTTTGAGGTTGTTCTATGCTTGCCATCTTTCCTACGTCTGCATCATGGTTTTCAAAGCAATTCAGAGTAAGGCTACACGCACATTTGTGCCAGTAGACTCTGCACTAGCAATAGTCTTGCATATTTGTTGTCTTGACATCACATTCTGTTAACTTGAGAAATATTTTTCTTACCATCTGATTTTATTATGTTTTTTTGCCTAGGTTTGAGGATCTGGTTACAGTTGCTCTTTTCATTCTTGCGCGTCTGCAACTGAAATTTTGTTGTTTTATATTTTTGCCTCTTAAACAGAGATTGATTGATGACGAGGTTGAGAAGGTAAGAGGTTTTCGTGCAGATACAACTGTACCCTTTCGGGAAAGGTTAAAGATATTGGGCCGTGTTGGAAATGTTGAAGATCTCCATTTAAGTGCGGCGGAGAGGAAGCTTATGCAGGCTTACAATGAAAAACCAGTTCTTTCACGGCCTCAACATGAATTTTATTCGGTAAGTCTGTATCCAATATTTAGTTAGGTGTTAATCCATTCTCTACTGTCTTTAGTTAAAATACTTATTTTAATATATGTATGTTAGATTTTGTAACAGTACTGTATTTCTCACTGTTTAATATCGTGTTTGATACTTTACCACCTTTTTTTAGTTGAGAATACGACGTGTCCATTCCAGTCAAAGTCGTACATGCTACATCTGTGACTGATATTCTTTACAAATTTGAAATGAGCCAGTTGAGAGGCCATATTCTTCCATATGGCAATATGCAATAACCGTTTGTTCTTTTGCTTTTTGTTGTATTTGTTGATGATGGTATAAATGGGATTAAACACTCAATCATCTCATTGCCATTTAGCACTGGTAATCATAGTGACGGTTTTATGCCACCGAAAGGAATACCAATTATCATTCTTTACGCAGCACATCTAAAGTAATTTTTATACTACGTTTCTTCACTCCGATAGCTTAGTGCTACCCTATTAGTGGTGTTGCAATAAAATATGCATGTTCTCTAGTCTAATTATTTTCAGTATTAGCACTGACAGATCACTCATTGTTCAGTTAATGCCTACACAGTATTATGATTTCATGTACAAACGTGTTTACTAATTTATGGATACTGACTAGGGAATATGAACCGGTTATAATGATTAATTGTACTGTACTATATCCGTGTTTTTGTTTCAGGGAGAAAATTACTTTGAGATTGACATAGATATGCACAGATTCAGCTATATTTCTAGGAAAGGTTTTGAAGCATTCTTGGATAGACTAAAGATCTGCATCTTGGATGTTGGCCTCACTATTCAGGCAAGTTTTCTTCTTATTATTAATAGTCTTGTCTCTTTTCCTTTTGAACAAGTCTGCTATACTTCTCTTTCTGAAGCTAGTTCTTGAGACTATGCATTCATTCAAGCCTTTATTTTGCATTTTTTAAAACAGGGGAACAAAGCTGAAGAGTTGCCAGAGCAGATCTTATGTTGTATACGATTGAATGGAATTGATTATATGAATTATCATCAACTGAGGTTGAATGAAGATCCCCTTTGATCATACACATACTTTTTGATGTAAGGCGCAAAATAAATAAAATCTAATTTAACAGAAATCTTCGGCTTATATCTTGTGTATCTTAAACAATGGCATGAACACACATGTTTGCACATGAGAATCAGGGAGAGAGTGGTTATCGTTTAACACTTGTATTAAACGATAATATCTTAATTAGACGCTATTGCGCAAGTTTTACTATGTTTTTTAAGATTGCAAGAGACTGACTGAGTCTCAAGCCTTACAGGGACTAAGAGGTTTACCACATAAATCTTTGTTTCCAGAGTAAGATCTCTCTGGAAAGTTGTTGAAAGGTGTTCTTGCAGGTATTTCCCCCAGTAGCCGATTATCGGATAAATCCATTTCCTTCCGCTTTCCCAAATTGAGAATTCCAACTGGTATCCTATCTGCGAAGTGGTTTCTCCGCAGCTTCAGCTTCTCCAGTGAACTTGCATTTGCCAAAGTCTCTGGCAAGTTGAAACCCAACTTATTGCAGCTGAAATCCAAAGTCTGCATTGCTCTCAAGTTTCCAAGTGTTTTGGGCACTCTACCATCCTGATTGTTATGTGATAAATTCAGAAACTGGATACCACATTGTGAACCTTATCCAATCCGATCAATACTACTGGAAAAGCTGTTATTGGAAAGATCGATGTATGTTACTGAGCCGTCGAGACATGCATTCTTCTCTATGTCAAAAACCTTGTTGATGGGTCCTGTTAGCTGGTTTGAGTGAAGATCTAGAACACCCAGATAATGCAACCTCGTAATCGAATCAGGAATAGATGAAACAAGCGAATTCCTGGAGAGATTTAACAAATAGAGCTGTGTGTGGTTTCCCCAACCATGCTGGCATTTCTCCTGCTAGACAACTACATGATTAGCTATCTCAAACGAGTCCAGCCCATCACGGAGTTGGGTGTCCCTGCAGTGGAAATTGTAGACAATCCCTGCAGTTTCTCACAATGTTGTTCGATCTGTTTTATAGTGTGGGACCCATATTGTTTTTAAAATTTCAAAACAAATCGGACAACCATAGCGGAAACTACGCAGTTTCCTTTGTAGGTACCCCATCTATCCATCCATCATCGAAGATTGAGAGGTGTTGGTTTGAGTCTTGGTTGCCCACAATGGATTTGATCTAACCCAACCCAACAACGAACTGCTCTTGAGGTTCTTGTTAAAAGAAAACAAGAACACAAAGGAATTACTTTAATTAACCAAAAAGAACAAAAAAAATATATGTATTGTGTGTTATCACTAGTTCTGAGTAATCAAAGTAGTTGTTCGTGGAGTGGATAACGACATCTCTCAACCATGAAAGGTCCACAACCAAGTCTGGCCCAGCCCCACCCTTCAAAATCATGCTTTCTTAGTCCCAACGGTCCTATTTTAATGTACTACTACTTTTTCTATGTGTTATAAAAATGCTTATAAAATAAAACAAGTAAATATTAAAATTTAACCTTAGAATCTCATGAAGTTGACCGACGTTGACACGCTGTATGAACACGTGGTTTGGCCATCTCCTCAACAGTCAACAGCAAACAAATTGTTTGTCTAGAAAACATATTTGGTTCAATTCTTGTTATTGTATTTATACCGTTCAAAAATGATGTCATACATGATCATTATACAATTCATCATAAAATAGTAATCAATTTTCAAATTATTTTTTTATTGCATAAAGAGTTACCTTGATAATTAAATCCCGAAACATTGATATGTTTGTATCTTCGAAGAAGATGTGAATAGTATAATCGTGTTTTTGCGAAGAATCATGTATTTGTAAAGAATTGTGTATTTGTGTTTTTGTCTAATTTTTTTTCCTTCTAAAAAATCAACGGCACGTGATTATTTATTTTTGGATGTCATATTAGAATAATCCATTCATTCAATTTTGTCATTTAAACACCTTCGCAATCTTTTTGTTTCCAAACAAAGTTTGTGACCTAACCCTCCATTCCCCTCTCATTTCTTTCAAAAATTACACATATTCGTCTATTAATAAGAGTCCTCTCCTCTCTACTCTCTATTCACTCAGGGGTGACGAGTTGGTTCAAATCAATCAATCAATCAATCTATATATATATAATGGAGGATCCAAAAGGCTTATCTTTGGTGTCACGTGGATGCCTCTAAAAAAACTACACAAAAAACAAAAGAAAAAATTAAATATATTAAATAACTTTAAGACCCACAAGCATATACAATTAATAATATACAAATAATTTTAAAATGATATTTAATAATACAACAAATAGTCATATCAATTATCACCTATTAATTGCATATAAAAACAAAAAGATAAAAGCTTAAATGAAACATATTCACAATATAAGTATAAAATAACACACAAAAACATATAATATTACAATAAAGTTCTAAGACATACTACAAAAACTTCATGGGAAAAATGAACAATTTCAACAAAATTCCTAACGATATGTCCCTACAAATCATGGAATTAGTTGTCAAACAACAACCAATGATGATGGAAAAGATCCAGTTTATGATGCATTTTTAGGAGATTTCATAGAGGATGATCCCAATGATCCCGTATAAAATAATCCCTTAGTGGATGATCATACAAATGAAGAATTTAATCAAATGTGAGATACATAGTACAACAAATTATATATTATATATGCTTATTGACATAGTATGAAAAATTGTGGCTTGCTGACATAAGAAGCAATAATAAATGAGATGTAAAAACTAGGAGATAAAGAAGGTGCGCTATATTTTCTATAGAATTTATAATTTATGAGATGTTTTTTAGTTATTTTACAACTTTGTTCAAAAAACCAACACAAAAAATAATTGTTAAACTCTGAGCATATTTTTTCTTTATGCATCAAATTTTTCGCCCATTATTAGAAAATTATTTATTAACATATTGAGAAAAATGTATTGTAGTTATTTGTTCATCTTATAATTATTTTCATTTTCTATAATTCAAGCTCTGTTATTTATTATGATAATAAAGTATCGAAAAATTATCAATAATATTTATTTTTTAAATTAATTATGTGTCGCTCGAAGCGCGAGCATACTACTAGTTTACATATATCCCCCACGATTTATCAGATATATTATATGCTTATTTAGGGAGTGACGCAATCCAAGTATCGGGTTATATAGGTCTTTGGCTATATAGGTTTTCGGGCACGATTACTCGTCGGTCCTTTTCACTCTTCCAGTTCAAATTCTTGATTGAGAAGGTTTAAAAGACCAAATTAGACCTTGTCGGTAGTAATCGATTTCTAGATTTAGGTTTCAAAAACCAGACCCCTTGAGTAGCAAATTTAGAAGAGAAAGGATTGTTACTTCGTGGGCTTTGGAGAACGAAATCAGTAGAAGCAATGAAACGAGCCAAGTTTGAGGCTTTAATTCCATCAAATTCGAGTCGAGTAACATTGATTCAGGTCTTAATCGGCCTCCTCTTCATCTACCTTCTCTTTATCAGCTTTGAAATCCCTCTCCTTTTCAAAACTGGGTCTGGGTTTGCCTCCGGCGACGGTTCTCTCAGCGACGCATCGCCGACAACCGTCCTTTTCGGGTCGCCTGATGATGAATCCGCGTCTATCCGTCTAGAGCGGCGAATGCGAGAGTTTAAGAGGACTTCGGGTCTCTTCTTCAATGATAGCGCATTCGACGCCGTTGATGCCAGTAGGGATGAGTTCTCGGTGCTCCACAAGGCCGCCAAAGACGCGTGGGTTCAAGGCAAGAAACTCTGGGACGAGATTGAGTCCGAGATAATCGACCTGACCCCGTCCACCGACCAAGAGAACCGCTCAATTTCATGCCCTGATTCGATATCGCTATCCAGATCGGAGCTCCGTTCGAGGGGACGGGTCTTGGTTCTGCCATGCGGGCTGACGCTGGGGTCCCAAATAACGGTTGTTGGTGTGCCGAGGTGGGCCCATGCCGAGAACAACCCGAAAATAGCGGTGGTGAAGGATGGGGAGGAGGAAATGGTGTCGCAGTTCATGTTAGAGTTGCAGGGGCTCAATACGGTGGATGGGGAGGACCCACCAAGAATACTGCATTTCAATCCGAGATTAAAGGGTGACTGGAGTGGGAAGCCTGTGATCGAGCAAAATACTTGCTATCGAATGCAGTGGGGGACGGCATTGAGGTGTGAGGGTTGGCAATCCAGGGCTGATGAAGAGACTGGTTAGTAGGATTCCATTATGTTCTCCCATATATGATCTTTTTATGTGGATTTTGATGTTAATGGCATTGAAAATAATCTGAGGTACATAAGATGTTTATGATATTTTAGTTGTCGACTGTGTGCGAATAACTTTAATGTGGTAAGTGAATGTTAATTGGATAGTGCTAAAGCGAAGTTTAAGAGCAATCTCAATTCGGAGTCTCACATTCGCCAGGAGTTGGTGAAAGCATATTTGGATTTTCAACTGTTATATTGTCACTGTAGATGGTGTCCTTTCTTTTGGTGTAGTAATATCACTGTATCATGCTTCTTAATGAAAAGCTTAAAAGATTTTGCAACTTCATTCTTACTATATGCTATGATAAGGTGTTTAGATGCTTAAAACCAAATATTTGGATTTGATTGAGTCAAGGTCTTATTTTCATTGAAGTTGTTAAACTCAATCGCAATTGAATCTAAGTCCAAACTTTTTTGCTTGTCCAAGCTCTCACTTAATTGTTTTCTGCTGTTAATTTGGTTTTGTCGATTAAGTTATTTCAAATTATTGCTGATTCTATGGATTTCCTTAAGTTGATGGGCAGGTGAAGTGTGAGAAATGGATTCGTGGCGATGATGATCACATGGAAGAGTCAAAGGCACAATGGTGGTTGAATAGGCTAATTGGGCGAACAAAGAAGGTGAAAGTGGATTGGTTGTACCCCTTTGCGGAGGGCAAGTTGTTTGTTCTTACCCTAATGGCTGGCTTGGAAGGTTACCACATCACTGTAGATGGGAGACATGTTACTTCTTTTCCGTATCGAACTGTGAGTAACCTTTAGATAACAATTCATGATTATGGAAGGAGCATCCTTAATTTTGTACATATTTTTATATTCTAGAGGAACCTTCTTCTATCATCTTTATTTATTTTTGTTGTTTCTTTCTTGAATATGTCCAAATCTAGAATGAATTCTGAAGGTCTTGAAAGCCTTTGTAATAATTACAGGGATATGCCCTTGAGGATGCCACAGGGTTTACGCTGAATGGGGACATTGATGTGCATTCTATTTTTGCTGCTTCCTTACCCACTTCATATCCAAGTTTTGCTCCAAAAAAGCATCTTGAAATGTTAAACCAATGGCGAGCTCCACCTCTTCCTGATGGTGATGTTGAATTTTTCATTGGCATCCTTTCTGCTGGCAACCATTTCTCTGAGCGGATGGCGGTGAGGAAGTCTTGGATACAGCATGAATTGATACAATCTTCTAAAGCAGTGGCTCGATTTTTTGTTGCAGTGGTAAGGATGAGAACGAGCGTTATGTTTCGTATTAGGGACCTTCTTTCAAGTGGAAGCTGATAATAGCCATATTTACAAAATTTTATTATTTTTTAGCATGGAAGAAAGGAAGTAAATGTGGAGCTAAGGAGAGAAGCAGAGTATTTTGGTGATATTGTCATTGTTCCTTACATGGATAAGTATGATCTTGTTGTACTGAAGACTGTCGCAATCTGTGAATACGGGGTGAGTGGTTGCAGACTTTTTACCTTGTTAGTTAATGTATATGCTCCTTCTCCTTTTCTTTTGCCTATTTTCTTTGTTTCCTTGTATGTTCTCACATTACGAGATTGTTTGCAGCTTCGCACAGTTGATGCAAAGTATATCATGAAGTGTGATGATGACACGTTTGTTAAGGTGGATACTGTTCTCAAAGAGGTAAAGAAAGTCCACGAAGATAGAAGTCTGTATGTAGGAAATATGAACTACAACCACAAGCCCTTGCGTCATGGAAAATGGGCAGTGACATATGAGGTACATGAATTATTCTGATTCAACAGTCCCTAGGGAATTCACTTTCCTCTTCTGCTTGGCGGCAGTACTTTCGTCCACTTACTTGTTCAGGAGTTAAATTGTTGTTTCTTATACATTGACATTTTTATGATTTTTTTTTTGTCTGTATCCTCACTTCATAGGCTTTCTTAAATCTTAGATACTTCTGTCTCTTGACAAGGCACTGTATATCATGTAAATGGTCATGCTAAGCTTTCATCTGGAGCTGGTAGTTGGAGATTTTCTGTTATTGTTTAAAAAATTCTCCGCCCTGTTAGAACTTGCATCTTAATAGGTTTTTTTATCATCGAGACGATACTTATTGCTCTTGTTTATTCTGAGCTGATTTTCACGGTCTCAGCTGATCATATAGACTGGGCTGCATTTGACAAGGAGAAACTATAACCGGAACAATTCTATGTACAAGTCCTAAAATGGTCTTGAGGCTTAGCTTAACATTCTACGCGGTCCAGAGTTATTTCTAGCTTGAATATTACTCTTAGCGCCTATTTTTAAGTTGTTATTAACTTGTGTGAGGGTATAATTGTTGTGATCTCACGAACATGAAATTTCATTTTGTTATGAACTCCAGGAATGGCCTGAAGAAGATTATCCGCCCTATGCTAATGGTCCGGGTTACATCATATCATCTGACATTGCAAAGTTTGTTGTTACTGAATTCGAAAGACACAAGTTGAGAGTATGTTCCAGTAATCTACTTTTGCTCTTGATTATATGAGTTGCGTTTGTGTATAAGCCCTTACGCATGTGGCATACGACACTCCTGTGCATGTCGCATTGTCGCTTTGTGCCATTTTCGTATATTGCCACAGTATGTTTTTAAACTCATTGCTGCTTGGTGCAGTTGTTCAAGATGGAAGATGTGAGCATGGGGATGTGGGTAGAGCAGTTCCAAAGTTTGAAACGTGTGGAGTATGTGCACAGCTTGAAGTTTTGCCAGTTTGGATGCATTGAAGATTATCACACTGCTCATTACCAGTCTCCAAGACAAATGGCATGCCTGTGGAAAAAATTACAAAATCAAGTTAAACCTCAGTGCTGCAATATGAGATGACCATCGTACAATAGCAAAAATGATATTCAGGTATGATAAAGATTAATTTGAAAGAGAACACAGAAAATCAGTTTTGTTATCGTATGGTTCCTTGTATATATATGACGGATTATGAGTTAGATACACTGGGCTCTTCAAAATTCTTTATTCTTTCTTTTGTTTTCTGTTTTAATTGTCTCCCATTTTCTTTTCTTTTTTTAATGGTACCATAGGATGCTCAAGGGCAATATAGAGTAGAATTTCACAGGAGGAAGAAATTGGCATCCCTCTGCAAAAATACCGGGAGCAGCTGGTTATGCCTCTGTTTCTAGTTACATCCCCCTCCACTATATTTATGAAAGTTCCCAAATTTCCTTCATCCTTTACTCTTTGAGAATGGGGCTTCCTGGAATAGTTACTTCGCTTCTGAGCTCCCAATTTGGCTTCATTCAAGGTTGAGGTGGAGAGGACAGTCATCTCCCCCAGCATCTCCTGACACATACTCTGTCTACTCTATCTTTCGACCCTGGTCGTGTTCAATGGTCATCAATCCTCCTTCTTCGTCTCATGGAGGGTGGGTTCGGCAAACCTCGTTAGCATCTTTCTGGCGACTGCTAAATGATATATTTGTTGGTATTCACATTGTCAAATTATTAGCTTACATTCTTTTGTTCAATCTCTGTTGAGAGTTCTCAAACTTGTTCTTTTATCATAACAAACTAGCTAGCACTTACCATTGTTGTTTGCGCACCTTGAATCAATACTGATGCTAGATGCGGGAGAATAGAAATGTGGGGTATAAAGCTCTCTTTATCGCTTTGTGGAACTTGCTGAGAAAAGTAGTGCTAAAGAAAGAACATTTTCTTTGAAAGTTACTCCCTCTTAGTGGATAGACTACTCAAAAGAAAGAAAAACTCATTCTCCAGTTTTTTAAAAACTGTATGTTCTATTCCATTTAGCTCCACTTTACAAGCTGTGCCTCAACTTTGCCTTTCCTAAAGCACTCACAACCATTCATTTTTAAATTTTTTTACTAACTTGGCAAGTTATATGGTGTCAGGGAGAAGATTTGTACCAAGAAGTTTTGATTCTGCACTTTGTACTAAGATTTAAAAAATACGGAAAATTTGGGACTGTTGTCCTTAATTCACACAATTCTTACATATGAAGATGCATTACAACCCAGAAAATGAATGCTTCTACAAAGCATAAAGTGAACATGAACTTAAGGCCTCTTTCAGATTAGAGTCACTAGACAACTTTATCTCCAGAACATATGCAGTTTGTAGGTTCCCTCCTTTGTTGTTTATTGATGATCTTCATAGTCTAGGGCAAGTTCCAAAGCAATGCCAAAAGAGAAGTTACCCAAATGCCTGCATCAATATCGCAATTTCCAGAATATTTTTAAAAATTTAACGGAGAAGTTTCTGAAGAAGAAGAAGAAGAAGAACTCACACTTACCTCTCTGCCATGGGAGAAACCTTAAAGCATTATTATAAGATGGGAAGACACAATCTGATGTGGTGTTGATCCCATTAGGGCAGTTGCAAACAAATGAATTGTAATTCCCACTATAGCCACAAGCTCCACCACTTCTTTCACAATCTGCACAATTACTGGGATAGTCATTGTACACATTAAACTTGTACTTCAGAGCTATCCCATACTTCCAGTTATCAGGGTTAGATTCCTGCCCGTTGAAGCTATAAAACCCGGAATACGAAGAACATTGCAGCTTCCGTAAATCCATCTCGAACGCCGGTCCGAGATCGACGGGTGTGTAAACACAACAGGTAGATATTGGGAGACTAAGCATGCTAATTGCCCTGCAGGAGTACAAAAAACTACATATGGGTATTCCTTCTTTATCACACATAGGAGCTAGAGAGCTGTTATCACCAGTATTGATGCCAGTTGACTGATAAATAGGTGATGAGGAGATTGAACAGTCAAGTAGAGTGAAGACAGTATCATCATGAAAAGAGAATGGAGCATCCCAGTCTAGGCCAAAGCCTTTGCTTGGTTGTGTGCAAGAACAAGTAGACATGGAGGGATCAGAGATGTATATGACTTGGTTAGCATAGTCTATGTTGGTGACTGGGTAGCAGCCAGTGTGGGTGGTTAAGGTGAGCTTTTGCTGGTCACAGTTTATGTATTTTTGGAAGCGCGGATCGCCGCAGCCAGAGCCGGTTCCAAATGGGTACTTGACGGGTAGTTTGTCACAGGATCTTTGGCAGGATTGGCTTGAAATTAGAGATGGAAGAGAGATGATAGTAAGGAAGCAAAGGACATGGAAAGAAGAAGTTATCTTCATTTTGGGCTGTCTAGAAAAGTGAGGGAGAGTGTGTAATATATGAGTGGAATGTGAAAGGGACGATGGTGTGTGTATATATATATATATATATACACACATATTGTGTGAACAAGCAAGCTGATAAGTGCATACAAAACAAGCCAAAATGCACATTGTGAAAAGCCTTCGTCATATGTCAAAACGCACCGTATCTTATATTGTTGTTCATTTTATCTTTAATGTATTAGTTATTATTTCAAAGATTCCTGTCCTTTCCAGCCTTATAACAAAGGGTGACAATAATTTATTTACATTTTTGGAGCCCAATTGATTTGAGTGCCTAATCTCATCCTTTTAATGATTGCGCACTAAATAGATAAATAACACAAAAAGGGAGGAAAACGCCTGTCAAGATTAATGAACATTATTTGCACCCCATTTTTTACTAAATACAACATATTCTAGTGTGTTTTTAAAGGATTAATGGGATGTACTTAGTAAAAAAGGGGTATAAATAATGTTCATCCTCAAGATTTAGGTTTAGAATTTAGATGATAGGTGCAAATACAAATGAATGTTGAATCCCTTGACTTCTTCCATCGGGCATGAGGCTGAGCTGAGCTCCACCTTTGTGTTTGCCCTAATTTATTTGGGCCTAAGACTTGGTTATTGATCATGGGCTCTCATGATGTAGTTTATGTTCTTCATGGGCCTCTTATTACTTCATTGTACTATTTCTTTTGTTTTTGGCCCAGTGCCTATACGACACAGTTTACATTGTTTCTTTATATGTACTGCTCCTGTCATCTCAATGTCGGTAGCCGTTGCTTTTGAATATGTATTTCATTAATGAAAGGCTACCTCAGCCAAAAGCATGTTGTACACTTGAGATCATATGAATATACTGATAGCAAGTTACATCTCCTCTTCTCCTCTTCTCTTCCTCTTCTTCTTCTTCTTCTCGATCTCTTCTGAGCTTGAAACTATCTCAAACTCAACATCTAACCGGTGCCAACAAATAAGTTATTTCAAAATTGGATAACAGGACCAAGTGTTAGTTAAATTCTGATATATATAATAAGAATTAACTTGAGTACATATACATATATATATATACACACACACACACATACGTAATATGCTTTATGCATTTGTATTATTTATACACGTGTATAATCTGTGACATCATATACTTATATATATGTATATATCCAAATTTAAGTCGGCCATTACGTATTTGAACTTGTGCAGTTGTCCAACAGTTTCTCAACCATCAATATATAGTTAATCTAAGTTGTTTTGATATATATGTATATAGAAATTTGATAGGAGGCCTAGCGTTGAATTTCTGGCTATATATATATATATATATATATATATATATATATATATATCTTGTGTTGTGTATGAAATAAAGGCAGTTTGCAGTTGGATCGGTTACAAGGTAACAGTAAATAGTTGTAGAAGAAACACATTTTTATATTATGAAACTGACAACATTGTGTAATAGAGAGAACATACTTAAGCATCATCTGATACTTAAGAATAATCCGAATCTGGCTGAGGTATCGGTGAGTCTGTACTTCTTATTTAGATGGTAACTAATGATTTGGAAACAAGACTTACCTGTATATTGGGATCATTATCATTATTTTTTGTGTGTGTGTATGTATATAACTAATATAAGGTCATTATCATGCTTAGTTAATCGATGAAAACCCTGGTAATTGTCATTATTTTGTGGCCAAAACTTTGTTATGGTAAAGAATCCGGCCGGCCTCATATGACTAGCTTTGTTAGGGTTGTGACAACTTTGCAGGCTAATTGGTATCTCTATGCTAACCTTAATTTGCAGGCTAATTAATGCAATGGGTGGTTAAAACAAATGAGAAACTCGAAAAATGTTAACAGTTTTTTCTAGTTTCAATCCACCAAATTCTCCAATTTCATTATAATTATCAAAAATGGAATATCTCGTAAGAGGTTACAATTCTTAAATAAAGAAATCTTAACCAAAACGTAAATCCTTCTAACGAGAAACAAATACTTAAAAAGAAATAAATAAAATTACTCTTACTAAATATATACTACTCATAAAAGATACTATTTGATTTATAATAAGAAATAATAAAAAAAAACTAAAGTTACGACATTTTTTAACCTACGTTGGTCCAAACCCTTTGTGAATCCCAATTCAAATAAAAATTGGTCTGGGTTGTCTGTTTCGTGTGTACTATAACCTTAATTCATATATATTTGTTAATATCGTAATTTGTAAAATGAACCATTGCTCACACCAATATGGATCACGCTTACGTTAAGAATTACCGCACCCAACTTCATTATCTTAGCCAATGCACTAGTTGTGTTCTTCTATGAAAGACCTATTATTGTGTTAAACGAGATTCGTCTTCAAGTTTCTAAAAGTAAAATTCTTAAGGCACATTTTACATATAAATTAATATGTGTTCATGTAAGTTCGGTCACCTTCGCGACTCGTGTAGAAAGTAAACATTGATGTAAGCCCAAAACCACAAAAGAAAGACAACACACGTTAGTATATTCGTATTTGTGACGGTGTTTTCGAAAGCAGAAGGAGGAGATGGGATTATGGGAATTGGGAAATATGCGGATCAATTGGTAGAATTCCCTTGAATTGTTCACGATCAACAGTGTAATTTGTCAGCTACTTGATGGACTTTAGGAGAATCTCAAGTGCTTAAATTCGAGAATGAGATCAGCAATGTCTGAAGGCGGTGCAACTTCGGCTCCCTTGACTAGTTCTGGCATTTCTAAAGCAACATTTGGCATTAGATGCAATAACCCACTTGGGCATTTGAGCTCTAAAGGTTGGTTGTATATGTCTGTCGCTTGTTTTTCCTTTTATTTTCCGTTTTTGGCTCCAGGGTTTTATTAAATCTGTATTGCGAAGTCAAGAGATAGGGGAGTGGTGTTTGAGTTGTGGAGTGGATGGGCGTAAACTTGCGCCTTTGATATGTTTGATATTTTGTGTGAGAGAGATGTTTTATCCTGCCAAAAGAATGGTATAGAAAGAGAGATTGTAATGTATTTTTGGTTTGAATCATTGCGATAGAGCAAATATTTTTTTTCCCAATTTCTTAACTCGAAGTGACAATATATGGCAATGCAGGGACTGTTGTATGCAGTGACTTCGAGTTGGTTGAGGAGGCAGCCTGGAGTGGAGCAATAGCATTCATTGTCTTCGTCTTTAAGGTTTGTCTTGGATACCCTTCTTCATTGCATCTAAGTTTACTATAAGTTTGTGCTAAATGTGTGAAAATTTAGCCAATTCTGTTCTGAAAAATTCTACCACCTTGAGGGGCTTTTGGATTAAAATTGTATATTATTTCGTAGACGGCTTTTTTGTGCTTTGTGAGATTTGAGGGTCTGTAACTGGATGGAGGTTCGAGTCTCTTATATTGCTTTATTTCAGCAGGTCCTGCCAGTGGGAAACGTGAACTTGACCGAAGATGGAACCGGGGGGAAAATCAATGGAAGATCAATTCAACAAATTACATCCATGCCTGCCTCTGAACACAAGAATCGGCATTGTAGGTGCCGGACCAAGTGGCTTATCTGCCGCTTATGCACTAGCTAAGCTTGGTTACAAAAATGTGACTGTACTTGAGAAGCATTACACTGTAGGCGGAATGTGTGAAACAGTAGAAATCGAAGGTAGGAAATGGATATCAATGTTTTTTACCTACAGTTCATAATGCCAAGTTTTTTGACAAAACGTGAAACTTGATTCAGGAAAGTTTTATGATCTCGGTGGTCAAGTTCTCGCTGCAAACAGCGCACCTGTCATCTTTCACTTGGCAAAAGAGGTTGGGTCTGAATTAGAAGAAATGGACTCACACAAGCTCGCCCTAATTGACAGTTCTACAGGCAAGTATCAGGATGCCAAAGTTGCAGATGACTATGTATCAATGATCCCTTTGACTTTGGAACTTCAGGTGATGTATAATGATTATCTACATTACTGGATTTAAGCTCGACTATTCCACCAGAGAAAAAAAAAATAACTTTCCTAGTTTTATATACAGGATAAGGCAAAAAGTTCAGGCCGGATTGGTGTCCATGCTGTAAGTGAATTTGCTTCAGAATTAACTCCTGCATATCTTGACCGTCATGGACTCAAATATGTTCCCAAGTCTGTGGCTTATGGTTACACCGCTTCTGGATATGGATTTGTTCAAGATATGCCCTATGCTTATGTCCATCAGTTCACACGAACTTCCATGGCTGGAAAAATTAGGCGTTTTCGAGGTGGATACACAAGCTTCTGGCAGAAGCTCAGCAAATTACTTCCTATTGAAGTTCACTGCAATAGTGAAGTATTGGCTGTCAAGCGTACCTCTGTTGGAGCCAATTTCGATGTCAAAAACAATAAGGGGGAGTTTGAAGTAATGGAGTTCGATAAGATCATCATCTCTGGGTCCTTTCCTTTTAGAAATGGAAAAACATACAGATCCCCACTTCAAAATTCCCCAGGTGTGTTGTGTGCATTATTATTATCATTCTGCATCTTCCCACTCATTTTTCCTTCAGAAAGATACCTAACTAATTGTTCACACTGTAGCATTTGAGAGTGAAGCCTTGGATCTGGGTGAGCTTGAAAAGGAATTGTTCAGTAAAGTACAGATGATTGACTACTACACTGTAGTTTTAAAGATCAAAGGGTTCGAGCATTTAGAGACTGGTTTTTATTACTTTGGTGAATATATGGAAGATCCTGCAACAATTGGACATCCAGTTGCAATGCAGAAATTCTATGCTGACACAGATATTTTCTTGTTCTGGTCGTATGGCAACTCTGTCGATATCACTGGGCCGACTGTCACTCAGTTTGCTATAAATGCAGTTAAATCTATGGGTGGAGAAGTTGAGAAGGTGGTTCTACAACGACGATTTAAGTATTTTCCTCATGTTGGTAGCCAAGGTATGTCAAATGCTACTTATACAATTGCTGCAAAAGAGGGAATCGCTGATTCTTTAATATCAATGCAGACATGAAAGAAGGATTTTATGAGAAATTGGAGTCTGAACTTCAAGGTCTGAGAAACACTTACTATGTTGGGGGACTTATGGCATTTGAGCTTACAGAGAGAAATTCGTCTTATGCGATGTCTCTAGTTTGGAAGCACTTTGCAAGTAATGATTCCTTTCCAGTGCTTCCATATGTTAAGGTAATCTGTATTTTAAATATAGTTTTTGAATTTCTTTTTTATTTAGGATCAAGTTCTGATTTAGTTTAAGCATGCCCTCTAGCAGAGTCTATTTCTGTTTCAAGAAGATTGCTGCCAAAAGAGCCCTCAAAAATTGGATGAACTCCCAGGAGTCGAGTTTCCAGACCTGGCCTCCCTTGATAGCTATCTGAAGCACTGGGGAACTCATGAAGTCACTCGGAACAAAACCTTATACAATTGGGTTAGTGATGAAGGAGCAGTGGTTTGCAAGAGGACTTATACAGAACTTCATGCCAATGCTTCCTGCATTGCATACAAAATGTTGACAATCCAAAAACCAGCTATTAAACCTGGGGACAGGGTCCTCTTAGTCTATGTACCTGGTTTGGACTTTGTTGATGCCTTCTTTGGGTGCTTAAGAGCTAAGGTCCTGCCGGTGCCAGTTCTTCCACCAGACCCTCTCCAAAGAGGTGGACAAGCACTTACAAAGATTGCAAACATTGCTAAATCATGTAATGCAGTGGCAATTCTATCAACCTTAGTTTATCACTCAGCAGTTCGGGCAGGTGCTGTGAAGAATCTAATTTCCTTTATGGGTAAAAATGGGAAATCCTCAGTTAGCTGGCCAAATCTTCCATGGTTGCACACAGATTCTTGGATCAAGAGCAACAAAAAATTGCTTCCTGAAGATATAGTTGATCAATCTGAATCTCAGCCACATGACTTATCTTTTCTACAATTCACATCAGGTTCGACTGGTGATCCTAAAGGAGTCATGATAACTCATGGTGGGCTAATCCATAATGTTAAATTGATGAAGAGGAGATACAAAAGCACCTCAAAGACAGTACTAGTCAGCTGGCTTCCTCAATATCATGACATGGGGCTTATCGGTGGACTTTTTACAGCTTTGGTCAGTGGTGGATCAGCAATTCTTTTTTCCCCAATGTCTTTCATCAAGAACCCTCTCTTATGGCTTCAAACCATGAGCAAGTACCGCGCAACTCATAGTGCTGGCCCCAACTTTGCCTTCGAACTAGTGATTCGAAGATTAGAGTCTAACTTTAACAAGGATAAGGCTGCGAGCTATGATCTTTCTTCCATGAGATTTCTCATGGTTGCTGCTGAACCAGTTAGGCAGAAAACTTTAGAAAAATTTGTCAAGATCACTCGTCCTTTTGGCCTTTCCGAAGAGGTCATGGCTCCTGGTTATGGCCTGGCAGAAAATTGTGTGTTTGTCAGTTGTGCATATGGACGAAGACAACCCATTTTTGTTGATTGGCAAGGAAGAGTTTGTTGTGGTTATGTGGATCCATCTGACACAGATGTTGATATCAGAATTGTCAATCCAGATAGCGGGGAAGAAATCAAAGAAGCTGGAAAGGAAGGAGAAGTGTGGATCAGTAGTCCAAGTGCTGGAGTTGGATATTGGGGCAGAGAAGATACCAGCAAGAAAACCTTCAGAAATGAGCTTCGCAACCACCCAGGAAGGATATACACTAGAACTGGAGACTTGGGGAGAGTTATTGATAGAAAGTTGTTCATCACTGGACGAATCAAGGATCTCATTATTATAGCTGGAAGGAACATTTACTCAGCAGATGTAGAAAAGACAGTAGAGAGCTCATCTGAACTTCTCCGCCCAGGATGTTGTGCCGTCGTTGGTGTTCCAGAAGAAGTCTTGTCAACAAGAGGAATATCAATTCCAGAGGGTTCCGACCAGGTTGGCCTGGTTGTAATTGCGGAGGTTAGAGATGGTAAACCTGTTGATAAAGATGTGGTCAAACAGATTGAAACCTGTGTTACTGAAGAACATGGGGTGACTGTTGCTTCTGTCCAGTTGATCAGGCCCAGAACCATTAGCAAAACAACCTCAGGAAAAATCAAGCGATTTGAATGTCTCAACCAGTTTGTTGATGGAACTCTGAATCTTGTGCCTGATCCAATTTCGTCAAAAAGAACACTACTTCGATCATTCACTACTGGGACATGTAGGGAGGGAAAAACTCCTCGACCTCAGCTTGCGAGTTCTCCCATATCAAGTGCCAAAAAGAGTAATAAAGAAATAGTAGAATTCCTTAAGGGGCTAGTATCTGAGCAGACTGGGGTTCCTATAAAGAATATCTCTGCCACAGAGAACCTGGTGTCTTATGGAATTGATTCAATTGGTGTGGTTAGAGCAGCTCAAAAGCTTTCAGATTTCCTAGGAGCCCCTGTTGGAGCAGTAGATATATTTACAGCAGCCTGCATTGATGAACTAGCTAGCTTCTCAGAAAATCTCTTAACGAAGTCTCAACCTGAGCTCGTGACCTCTCCATCTCTTTTTTTGGAAGCTGATATTGATACTGCTAATTTGGTGGTGGAAGTATCGAAGTCTCGCCAAATGGGCATCTGGTTTTTCCAACTTGTTGCTCTCATTTATGTCTTGGTTATGCTGAGCTCTCCAGTTTACTTATCAGTTTCTTCTTTTACAAGATTGGTTTCAGCCAGCATTGTATTGTTAGATGGCCTTCCCTGGACAAGTTTTCTGATTCCCCTGGTTTTGGCTCCTCTTTTCTGGATGTTTTGTACAGTTCTTACATGCGTTAGCATTGGTTTCTTTGGGAATTCCTTCTTAGAACCAAACTATGCCTTGAGCCCCGAAATTTCCATGTGGTCAACTGATTTTGTTAAGTGGTGGGCACTTTACAGGGCAAAAGGAATTGCTTCAAAAGTTTTTGCTGAGCATTTGAGAGGAACTGTATTCCTTAATTATTGGTTTCAGATGCTCGGAGCTAGGATTGGTTCATCAGTTGTGCTAGATACTGTTGACATTACAGACCCATCTCTGGTTTCAATAGAAGATGGAGCTGTGATTGCAGAAGGGGCATTGGTTCAAAGCCATGAGGTGAAGAATGGAATTTTGAGCTTCTCCCCTGTCAGAATTGGCCGGAATTCCTCAGTTGGCCCATATGCCATTATTCAGAAAGGGAGTATATTAGGAGAGGAGGCTGAGGTTCTGCCCTTGCAGAAGAGTGAAGGCGGCAAGCCTGTACTTAAATCTACCAAGGCTAATAATGTTCCCAAGGTATGTCATTTTCAAAATTCTTCCACATTATGCTAAATAAAAGAAGTTGCCTGAAATTAGGCTCTAAGGCTCTAATCTAATGATCCTGCTCTCAGAACATAATAGACTCTTAAACTGCACTAATTAGATTCTAGATTAGCTACAATTGAGATCTCATTCTCGTTGTTTAGGTTATGATTTAATATTTTCAGGATTAAGATTTCAATGTAGAGAACACCAAATGACCAAATCATTTCAATGTAAACCTTGGAAACATTTTTTTTTTCTTCTCAAAACTATGCTAAAACTCCCTTCTGCTTAAATCGACAAACTTAAAAACTCAAAAAATTAAGTGTAATTCCCTAGTCAATATGGTACTTTTCAGAATCAAATGAAAAACTGTTGGTTCGAATGTAACTATTAGAAGAATGCACATACTTTCACTCAGCTGAAAACATTACAATTGACAACAAAATATGTTTTGCTATTCACCACAAAAAACTAGCACACAATTCTTTTTTGCAAAATTTGTCTTTATCCTACCCGTTCTGGTGCAAATTACTGTTAGCAAGGTCTTCATTGAATATACAAAGTGTTGTTTCCTGTATTAGTGACAATTTTCAATGACGCTGATATAACCCTGATGAAATCGGTTATCTATACAACATGACTAAACTCTTCTGGAGAATTAAATTCCCTTCTGAATATTGAATCTAGTCATGCTCTTTCTTTGTGGTCCCAGGGTGCAGCGCTTCAAAATGCTCTTCACAACAGTTCAGTGAGTGCCATTTACCACATCATTGGCATTTATGCAGTTGGTCTTCTCAGCAGTCTCTCAGCAGGAATTATATATTGCCTTTACATTTGGCAAACTCAGAAGCATGCGGTCCCTGAGCAATTTGCATTTCTTTGCATATCTGGAGCCTTTCACTGGATTCCATTTACCATCATTGCATATGGCACCATGTTTTCTAGTGTCCTTCCATACTCTGCTAACTTTGCCATCTTATTGGCCATTTCTTATCTAGCTCATGGTCTTATACTCAGTTTTTTCACTTGTGGCTTGACCCATTTCCTTGCTGGTAAACAACAGACAAAGCAATTCCAATTCAAGACTTGGCTTTGCCACCGAATAAACATTGCTTGCCACATTAGATTTACCAAGCTCCTTTCGGGAACAGAAGCCTTCTGCATGTACTTGAGGCTCTTGGGTGCGAAAGTAGGGAAGCATTGTTCTATTAGAGCCATTAACCCAGTTTCAGACCCTGAATTGATAACAATTGGAGCTGGGGTCCATCTTGGAGACTTTAGCCGGATCATTTCTGGATTTTATACCTCCAGAGGGTTTATTCGTGGGAAGATTGAGGTGCAAGATAATTCAATAGTTGGGAGCCAAAGCTTAGTCCTTCCCGGATCAGTTATTCAAAAAGATGTTATTCTTGGTGCACTTTCTGTTGCTCCCGTGAATTCAGTTCTCCGGAATGGTGGCGTTTATATTGGGTCCCAAACTCCTGTCATGATCAAGAGCACTACGCATGCTTTGGATGATCGGATAGAGGAGATGGATACAAAATATAAGAAAATAGTTGGGAATCTGGCTGCTAATTTGGCTGCTACTACATTGAAAGTTAGGTCTAGGTACTTCCATCGGATTGGCGTCAGTGGAAAGGGACAGTTAAGGATTTATGACAACATTGAAGGTTTGCCTGATCACAAGATCTTCCACCCGGGAAAGTCATACCCTGTCATTATCCGGCACAGCAACAGCTTGAGTGCGGATGATGATGCAAGGATAGATGCTCGTGGTGCGGCAGTAAGAATTCTCTCAGATGAAAATGATAACGGCTCTTCTCTCATGGACTTAACATTGAAGACAGGCAACGCATTCTATGCTCGCACAATTGCGGATTTTGCAACATGGCTAGTTTGTGGGCTTCCTGCGAGGGAAGAGCACGTGAAGCGAGTCCCACATGTTCGTGATGCAGTGTGGACATCACTTCGTCATGCTGACTCATATGCTGATCTGCATTACTACTCAAACATTTGCAGGCTCTTCAGGTTTACAGATGGACAAGAAATGTATGTAAAATTCAAGTTGCGGCCTTGTGATGAAAGTATCAATGAGGATGCTGGTAAGGTGGAGCCCCGTGGGATACTCCCCCCAGAAACAGGTGCAATTCCAAGGGATGAAAATGACACCCGACCCTTACTTTTCCTAGCTGATGATTTCCAACGCCGGGTGAATTCCCTTGATGGTGTTCGCTACATTTTCCAGCTGCAAATCAGGCCAGTTCCACATGATGAAGCCACCTGCGACATTGCACTTGACTGCACCAGACCATGGGATGAAACTGAGTTCCCCTACATCAATGTGGGGGAGATTAACATCGTCCAAAACCTTGCAAGTAGTGAATCAGAAAAGCTGGAGTTTAATCCTTATCTTAAACTCCATGAGGTGGATGTAATTCGGGCTTCATCATATTCCCAGAGTGCGTCTATTGATCATGGTCGTTCACTGATCTATGAAATATGTCAGTATCTAAGGAACGGTGAACCACTTCCAGAGGCCTGGAGGATTTTCATAGAGCAATCCGATGTTAAAGTGGACCTCTCTGGTTGTCCAATGGCAGCAACAGTGCAGAAGAAATACTCGACAGAAGTGACATTAGCAAGAACCCGGTATCAAACCTTATGGGCTGTTTTTGCTCAACCACTACTACAGACTGTTCTGCCATATTTCCTCCTGGGATTAGTTATATATGCTCCTCTAAACTTAGTTCTGTCCTTGAAAGAAACCAAGAAATTCCCACTGCATTGGTTGCTTCCTTTACTTTGGTTGTCATCCGGACTGCTGGCTGCATTAGCTTGTGTTGTGGCCAAATGGGTTCTTGTAGGAAAAAGAAAAGCAGGAGAAATTGAGCCCATATGGAGCAAAGGAGTCTTCATGGACACTATATGGCAGAGTTTTAGAACTTTAGTCTGTGATTATTTCATGGAAATCACTAGTGGTTCTATTTTATTTGCTCTATGGATGAAGCTCATGGGATCTGATATTGAGCTGGAGCAAGGTGGTGCTTATGTAGACAGCATGGGAGCTCTGTTGAATCCTGAAATGGTGGAGATTGAAAGAGGAGGATGCATAGGAAGAGAAGCTCTGCTATTTGGACATATATATGAAGGTGAAGGGAAAGTCAAGTTTGGGAAGATCAAAATCGAAGAAGGTGGGTTTGTTGGAAGCAGGGCTGTAGTTATGCCTGGTGTGACAGTTGAAAGTGGAGGTAGTCTTAGTGCTCTCTCTCTTGCCATGAAAGGAGAAAGTATTAGATCAAAGTGAGGGTGATACATATGTTGCTGGTGTTTATTTCCAATAAGTCAACATTTACCAGCTTAATAAGATTTGATTTAGATGAATTTCTTTCTCTCTTTCTATTTTATAAGGCTAGAGTTTTATGGAAGGAAAAAAAATGGGACATCTGTAAGGCTGGACATGGGTTGGGTCGGTTGATTATCGGTCAATAAGTCAACCGATCCGACCAACCAACTATACTATATATTGAAAACCAATCTTCAATTCTCTCTTTCATCATTGAGTTGGTGATGTTCTATTGTTCAAGAATTTCCAATGTGTAGTTTATACGCAAGGGTAGATTTGACATTTTCATGGATTCATGGTCCCAACCAAAAAATACTATAATGGTCCTCAATCCACCCTTGCTACTTTTCTTATAAGATTCAATGTCACACAAATGGGATTACCTTTTAAAAGCTCAAACATTTTAGTCTAGTGTTCATTCCTATCCATTGCCAGGTATATACCCTTATTATCACATGTGACCTGCCACACACACATATATTATAGAAATTCTCCTCAACTTAAGGCTTGCATGGATTAATATTTTAAAAAATTAAATTAAATGAGGAGGGTTAGGAAAGGATGAAAATCATAAATAAATTTGGGATATGTGATTCTAATTATATAGACGGATTGTTTTCCTTATAAAAGAGAGAGTTAAGTGAGGTGAAAGATGAGGAGTTCTCCCTCGCTTGACTCTCCAACTCAATATTTTCATAATCATTCATAATTTTTTTATTTTTTTATTCCAATTTTAGTAAGATTATTTTTGTAATTTACATCTCTTTTTCGTTTTTGGTTCCATACAAGAAAATGCCAAGTCGTGGTTAATGAAAAGACGAAGTTTGACCGTTTCAACGACGTAGTTTCTTTCTTGCTTTAAACTTTACAGTTGTACCATCCTTGCGCTTCTTTGAGACAAACTCCTCATCTTGTCCGAAACCGAGATAAAGCCACACGTGTTACAGCCGAGTTTCAACGAGACGCGCCTGCGCCTTTCTTGGCCTTTTGTCCACTTTGGTTGGCGCTGACTGGCGTCTCTTGCATTCTCTCTTATTAACCCTCGTTACATTTCTTCTTCTTCTTCTTCTGTAGAGAGAGTCAAATCAATTGCGAAGTGGTATGGAGTTCTTCCGAAAAGCCAAAGCGGTGCGTCTAAGGGGCCACCACGACAAGTACCTATACGCAGACGAAGACGAGGAATCTGTTACCCAAGACCGTAACGGATCCTCCAAGAACGCCAGATGGGCTGTCGAGTTCGCACCCGGATCTGAATCAATCCTCCGCCTCAAGAGCTGTTACGGCAAGTACCTCACTGCCTCCAATCAGCCTTTCTTGCTAGGCATGACTGGTCGTAAAGTCATTCAGTCCCTCCCCAGACGACTTGACTCTTCCCTCGAGTGGGAACCCATCAGGGAAGGCTCTCAGATCAAGCTCAAGACCCGTTACGGTAACTTCTTGAGAGCCAATGGGGGTCTGCCACCATGGCGGAACTCTGTCACCCACGATATTCCCCACAGGACTTCTACCCAGGACTGGATTCTTTGGGATGTTGATGTTGTCGAGATTCTGGTTCAGTCCCCGGGTCACCACCCACCCGCGGTTCCTCCTGTGGCCCATTCGGACTCTCTGGATTTCGAGTCCAGCTCCCCTTCCTCTGTACCGATAAAATCTGGGAATTTCTCAAGACAGGAGGTACTACAATTTTTCATTTCCCCCTTTTTTTATATGGTAATTATTATTTTCTATGATTGAATATCTGCTTTGTTGTGTTTTGGTGATGTGTAGTCGAGTGATTCTTATTCGGGTGGGTCGCCCCCGAAATCTGAAGGGAGGACTATATACTACCATGTGGCAGATGAGAATGGTGAGGTTGATGATGATGTTGTGGAAGGTTACTCATTCATTTTCAAGGGGAATGGAGTTGATGAATTGACTAAGAAATTGATGGAAGAGATGGGCCTTGAGGATATTATTGTGTGTAGTCGTAGTCCCTTGAATGGAAAGCTTTATCCTCTTAGATTGCAGCTTCCTCCCAACAATGCCGATATGCATGTTATCATAGTCCAGTCCTCAGCGAAAGGTATCGCCTTTTGAGCTTGTCAGATATGCAGTTCTTGTTGCAGTTTATTGCATCAGTGGAAATCTAATTAACACATGACAAGTTACTTTTTATGTACACATCAGTAGAGCAATCTCCTTTTTTACTTTTTATGTACACATCAGAGGAAAATAATGCGCTTTAAGCTTTTAACCAACTTTGATTTGAGTTCTAGGTTTTTGATTAGATTTGTCTCATCATTTCTTTTTAAAGAATATTTGGCTAGATGTCTTATGATGTTTTATATGCTTATGTCACTGTTATAACTAGCATATGCTTGGTATATTGCTGTTGCCATAACCCGGTTTCTTGTTGGGGTTTTACTTATGAGACATGGGAATTTGTTAGCATTTTAACAGATTGATGAATTAAGAACTGGTGCCTCCTGCCTCGTTATTCTAGCATCATCAAGTGATCATTTTTCTGAGTCCCCAAACCAGAAAACATCTTTTCTTTGTCTTTTTTGTGATATCTACATCTAGTTGTATATGCATATTGGCTGGTTTGTAGAGGTAAAAGTTGGGTTTCCAATTATATTCTTGAAGCAACCATAGCCTTGGACGGTTGGACTATGTTTGATTTGGTCATAAATTGGATGGAAGCTCTTGTGTTTCAATGTCTCTGTTTTGGGTCTGATTGCTTTTTGAATGAGTGACCGATTGGAAGAGTTTTCATTTGGTGCAAGTTTTCGACCCTAGAAGAATCATTGTGAAAAACAAATAGCGTGTTTTTAGGTTAACTATATGAACCTATCCAGGCTTAAACTTAGATGACACTTTCACCTTGCTTTGTAGTTTGCTCGGGTCTTACTCTGTTTGAATGGTTGCTAAATGAGCGTGGTCTTACTCTATGTGAATGGTGGTTGCTTTGTAGTTATTTGGAATTTCCACAACAGAGGTTTTATTTAGGACATCAATTTGAATGTTTGGAAGAATACTGGAGTAGCCGTCGTAGACACCTTGTTTGTTTTTCAATTGTAGCGAGATATTACAACCTTACTTCAGTTTTTGGTTTTTCCTTTTTCTAATACTGTATTTTGGTTCCCTTTGTATCTTTGGCATTATGTTTAACTTCATTCATGTTGGTCTAACAGCGGCAAGAGATTTTGGAAAGCAAGGGATCCCATTATGATGTATCAAGTGGTCATTTACAGTTTTGGCATCTCTTCAACTACATTTTCTGTACAGTCCAGTTTATACATATTTGCAGACTAGTTGAAAGCTTTAGGGAGTCAATGGTATGGAGAACCTTGTGATTTTACCATGTCGGACTATACTCACTCATTGCATCTCGGTTACTCATGCCCCCATTAATCGTGCTGCCACCTTTTCTTGTTCTTGAAAGATCGTTAATGATGAATATACTTCATGCTTCATTGTTTGATTATGTTGTAAAAATTTTCTGCATCACCTTTTTAGGTTGGCGATTAATATGTATTTTACGTTGCTTGATGGCTGCTTTTGATATCTGCCCTTGTTCAGGGATCCATCATAAAATTATGTATATATCTGATGATTTGTTTCCGTCAAGGCTTGCTGCATTGCAGAAATCTTATCTACAAACGACACTAGGAGGAACTTTTTTATTACTTCATAGTCGAATCGGATACATGTTGCAGAAACTTCAGTATGATTTTTTTTTATATCAAATATGGAATAACACAAGACTAGAGTGCGGTGGCAGAGTCTTATTTTGGTCATATAGGACCTTAGTTTAGGTATTGCAGCATTGTACTGCTTGCTGCTATCATTTCCTATGTTTCTCAATCTTCTTCTGCAGTTCATCTTTCTTGACCCCCGCAACTCGATCAACTTCTTTGCCATCCTTAACCAGTACAACTGCGGGGAGTACACTTGTCTCGAATTGCTGCGCCACAACCTGTTTCATTCATTTAGGTAAACATTTAGAGAGAGAGATTGTAAATCAAAAACCCAAATCAGATCAATGTTGTAGCCGTTAGTTGGAGTATTACAGCCAAGTTGTCGACGTCAATCTTGATAAAATCAGCATCAGTACTGTATTTAGCAGCAAACTCTGTCATCACTGGTTCCATGTATCGGCACGGTCCGCACCATGTCGCAGTGAACTCGATCACCAACTTAATCACCAAAATGAAAATCAGAAACTCCATTAGAAGAAATTAATATATATATGTATGAAGATGATAAAGATTCGAGCAATTGCGATCCTAGTTATCTCAACTGTTGAATTGGACGCACATAATTTCAAGTGAATTCTTGTGTTGCTGAGTTGGGCACACAGTCCTGTGTGATCCCAGCTACTAGGATCCATGTCATTACTGATATATGTATGAGCATCACAAGAACAAGTGTTAGATTTGATTTACCAGCTTATTGTTGACTTTGGAGGCAGCAATGTAAGACTTCCATAGATCCAGAGAATGTACAGGGACAACCATTGTTGATGATGATATCTTTTTGTGGGAGAATCCATTCCCAGTACTCTCAGTTGTCAAGTTAGCTCCCATTCTCTTAACTGTGTTATATACACAAACTTCAATATGGGATTTTTGGGTTGGTTATAGGATCTGATGATGGGAGACGGTTTATATAGGTTGATGATGTTGGGAGTGGGATGTATAAAATTTAGTTTAATAAAATTATATGTCTATGAATATAATAGGGGCCAAGCTAGTGGGTATATGATTCGTTTGATTAGATAATTGATGGAGAACTAGAGATCATATGGACCGTTGAGACTTATTTAGAAGGATGCCCATTAATACAGAGTAACAAACAGAAGACCTTCCATACTTTTTCCGGTTTGCTGCCGACAATGAGTACTTATTTAGATTGTTTTCATATTCTGACATTGACCACTAACGTTATTGTGTATATCCGAAAATTTACAATCAATTTGTTATCGTCGATCGAGGCATATGACAACCCTGCAAGATTAAAAAAAGTGTCGACAGTGAAGCTTGGACACCAGTGTGGTGTCGGCCGGGAAAGCTCTGACGGTCAAGTCAATCAACGGTGGGAAATATTATGGTGAAAGAAGTGAATAGCTTTTAGAGAGAGGGAAAGAGATACCAGGTTTTTGAGACCCTCAATGAGGAGGGGGTCCTCCTTTATTTATAGTTTTCCAACTCAAATTACTAACATGTGCGGACCGTACCGACGAGCTTCGACCCTTGGGCTTTGGTTGGGCCTCCGGCTCAAATGGGACTTACTTTGCATCATGGGTCATGGGTCTTATGTGTATATTCATGCGCTTGCTCCAGTCACAGACCTTTGCATCATTTGGGCTCGAGTTCGCCCATCATAGACTTATCTTCGAACGTATATCTAGTCCTGCTTGACCCAGGCCTTCGTGGGTTTAAGTATTTCGAGCAAATGATTTTTGGCCCATACCGTTATCAAGACTCATATCAGTCTCACATAATCTAGCTGAGTGACTTATAAACAAATTCCATATCCTTTCATATCAACAACTCGTTTTCTGAGACTAAGTACCATTGATGGCCCATGAAGAACACCTTACGGGCCCAATGTTTCATTTATTTGGCTTTACAAATTATAAACCTATATATACAACTTGAGCTCAAAACTTTTGGCAAGATCACACAAGCCGAACCGGAGCTTTACATGTATGGTCTCAAACCGAGCTCGAATTCAAACATCACGCTTGAATCGAGCTCGAACTTGAGCCTTAATGGAGCTCTAGCCGAACTAGAATACCTGAGAATTTTACTCAGCTCAGCTCTAGTATAGCCCTAGTATTATCTAAGTATCAAAGGTTTACATCGCCCACATGATCTAAAGTTCTTCGTGCAAAAGAATGACATTACTTTTATGCATAAATTAAATATTAATGGATCCACATGTTATAATTTGAGGAAATTAAGAGGGATGAGAAGTATAAGAAGGAGGTGAGAGGTTTTGGGTTCAATCCACTTGAAGTATTGTCCACAATGTGGGCTCAAAGCCCGTGTGTCTTTAATCTTTTATCCTTCTAAAAATTACCACGAGTATTTAGAGATGGACCCAAACTTATAAACCACATGATTGATGCTTACCAAACCGATGTGGGACATTTTTAACTCTTATTTTCTCCCGCATTCTCCCGCACTTATGAGCTCGATTATGCGATGTCCAACAAGTGGAATATTAGGGATGTCATTAGAATCGAGTCCATGCTATGATATGATGTTATAATTTGAAGGATGAGAAGAATTAGGTGAGAAGTATAAGAAAGAAGTGAAAGAGTTTGTAAGCCCAATCCACTTGAGGTATCATCCACACTTTGAGCGCTTCCAAAAGGCGTCTCAAGTGTTTGGAGATGGGTCCAAACTTATAAATTACATGGTTGGTACTCGCTAAACCGACGTTGGATATTTTAAATCTTAAACCACGTCCACTCAACATTGGATTGCCATGCTTTCTCTCTTGATCTTATGTTTATGTACGGCAATATTCTTACAGCACACAAGAAGGTTATTCTTGCTATGCATTTGGATCATGCACGCAATTCCAAAGCTAAATATGCTCTACCTCTATTTTTTATGAATCTATCTATCTATATATGGTGTAATGAATTGGGTTCCATTAATAGAGCGGAAAGAAAACAGTGATGAAAAGGAAGGGCGTGGAGAAAAAGAAGAAAAGTGGAAGCGGCTTTCCTGAGACAAAATTTAAGAAAGAATTTTAAATTTTGGTACTAAAATAATTCTGTCTTTCACTTTTCATGCTCAACTAATATTTCTAAAATGTCAAACAAAGTATTTTAAATTGTGGTACAATGATTCTGAGTTCTGACTTTAGTTTATCCTTTTTTGTGGACGGTGTGAGTTCAACCTAGGATGTAAAAAATACTCCTTATCTACATGACTCCCCTCAAATGAGATGGATACGTCTCTTTAGTTAACAGGTCTTGGATTGATATGAGAATTTTTATGGGTAAAATAATGGGTATGGAGACGGCCGGGTTTGTCAAAATCCAACACGTCTCGTACCTGTATATGTTACTATTTATATATATTTATAATAGTTAAAACTATCACATTGAAAGATGTGGCAAATTCTTTACACTTTATAAGGATAAGCCCTCCCTCATACACTAACAAGGCCTTTTCCGTCGCAAAGCAATTTCATCGTTGATCTAAGACATGACATCAGCATGATGTCACCTTCATCATCTCCACGTTTGCACCCCTCTCAAATCTCATGTCTTCAGCCACAAATTCATCTTCACATGGGCCCATCTGCATGATCAACTCGTTCATGTTCATGTTTATCGCACTTCAAAATCTTGAATCTCCACCAGCCTAATATCCAGCTCCACGCGGGCCGCACTTCACCAGAATCACGCAAAAGCCACCCACCTGCATCTCATCCAAATCAAGGTCCACCCATATATGGTCCACAAGCAAGTCACCTCACCCAGCCTCATTTCACACGACAGCGGCAAATCACAAGTCATGGAAGATCTCATCTCCACCCATATATGGTCCAGCTCCATTAATTCGGGTCCATCTCTCTGTCAAGTTGATGCACCATGTGGCTCTCTTATTCTCGATAAATAGAGAGCTTAGGAGTCCGACCAGCTTACAAGTGGGCAAGAGCGGAACCAGGAATTCACGTTAGGGGGAACTGTTAAAAGTTAGTGGGGGTCTGGGGGCAGCGCCCCCAGAATTTTTTTTTAGGCTATTTACATTACATCTATTTAATTGATAGTACAAGTTACTGAAATTAGTTGATTAGACATTTAGGCTTATTGTTAGTTGAGAGTCTTGAGATGAACTTACGAAGCAATACGGTTACACACTTGCACCAACGAAGGAGAGTAGGTACGGAGTGTGTTTTTTTTAGGTGGCTAAGTGTATATTTAGGTATGAACTGTATATAATTGTATTTTTATTTATTTATGTATAATTATATTAGTATATATCTATATGTATATGTATGTATGCATGCATGTATCCATATATATGTGTATATATGTGCATGTATATATGTGTATATATATGTAAGTATATATATATAATTACCAAACATTTGAGGGGACTACAACCTAGTGTAGTCCCCCCCTAAATCCGCCCTTGCAAGTGGGTCACGTGCCAACTCAAGCAATTGGTGTTGATGTTATCTTGATTATGCCTTCTAATAGTTACATGTTGGTTTAATTAGTGTGGTGTTGTATTATGGTTATATTTATCTCTTTATTGGGTAATTATCTTATCATAATTAACAATTTATTTCAATTAGTGGAAGGCTAGAAGGTGCAGTCCAGTTATTGCGCATCACTAAAAATGTTGTGTGATAAAAAATGTTTCGCGCATCCAAACACTTTTTTGTCCATGGTGCATTCAAGTCAAACGCACCCATATATAATGCTGCTTGTTTTGGCTTGTGTATGGGCAGATAAGATGCGAGTGGGGTTGAAATGAATCGCATGTGTATTATTGTTATATTTATCTCTTTATTGGGTAATTATCTTATCATAATTAGCAATTTATTTCAATTAGTGGAAGGCTAGAAGGTGGAGTCCAGTTATTGTGCATCACTAAAAATGTTGTGTGATAAAAAATGTTTCACGCATCCAAACACTTTTTTGTCCAAACATGGTGTATTCAAGTCAAACGCACCCATATATAATGCTGCTCGTTTTGGCTTGTGTATGGGCAGATAAGATGCGAGTGGGGTTGAAATGAATCGCATGTGCATAATTTGTTGCGGGTAAGCTGCGAGTGAGGGGAAGGCAAGAGAAGGCAATAATATAAAAGATTTTTGTGGGCTTCTGACCTAATGGGGGATTTTGAGGTATTTAGAAAGGTTAAGTAGAACACTATGCAGTATCAGAGACGATCCCCATATTATTGTTTTGATAAAGACTTGGTGGAGTCCAAGCATGATTAAAAGGGCTGAAGACTTGTTGGATTTCGAGCAAATAAGGCCCTTTTATGGGAATACGGTAATATGTGAATTATATGATATCCTTGTCATGATCACACATACACAACAATGAATATACTTTTTGTGAATAAAGATTTTCAAAAAAAATGTAATATGGACTATCAATAAAGTTAGAACTAAAATTGGCACCATTTCATTTCATAATTGGTGCTGGCAATACCAACTTCTGTGTATGACGTGGTGTGGAAGAACCATTAAATAATTATTATTGAATAATGCAACAATAATGTTATTACTATGGACTATTAGTACAATCAGAACTATAATTGACATTAAAAATTGACCCATTATCCTTGGTACCTACCATAGCACAATTGATAATATTATTAAAATTATCATATATGTATGCAAAAATCATCAATTCATTTTTTTTTTTAAATTTTTTTTCAACGTACGCATGGATGAGTAGGATTTGGATTAGAACATGCATTAAAAATTCATACGATCTAGTCATGAAAGATTTTCTTGTCGGTTTAATTAATTTCTAAATTTGTATACCTTCCTTTGTTTATTTTTGAATATAAATATCTCTTTTAATCGAAAATATCCTCCTTTTTCTTTTATAGATTCTTGGAACTAAACTGTTTTGGTTGGCTTCAAACAAACTAAACTGATGGCTATAGGGATTTAATGATTACACTGTCCACTAACGCCATGGGCACCTCATCTTTTCATCCTCCAACTTGAGACCCACTAAGACAACAACTTGGACATCAATTAATACAAAAAAACCTTGTATTCGCATGATCAGCACTTTATGTGGTCAAGAAGACTCCAATGAGTTCATCATCTTCACAGCACCAATTAATTTCCAAGTTTGATAAAAAAAAAAAAAAAAAAAAACACCTTTTCTTAGAGAGTATATTCATTCCGCTTTTGTTTTATAGAAAACGTCTCCAAATTACACTCTCATTATGAAATGTGCAATACACAAACCATAATTAATATGAGGAAAATATTGGGCATGGAGGCAGCACAATACATTTTAAAAGGAGATCGAACGGACATTATTGTTCGAATCACAACAAGTCAACGTACGCGTGCAAATACTCAATTATTGTGTCTATGTAGAAAGTGTGAAAGGTTTTTCTTTTAAATTTTTTTTATGGCACATTTTTAGTACTTCTTGCGATATCCTCAAGAAAAAGGATGGATTTGGGGATAGGCCTTGAAAATTAGTTAATGATTACTTGAGTTGGGGGCAGCTAGGATGGATTTGGGGATAATACTGGAAAAGACTTTTTAATATGTCTCACATTGTTGGCTTGGGTAAACTGCAACGTTGTGATTTATAAGTAAAATTCAACTCTCTCCAACAACAAAAAATTTTTTTTTGGCCTAAGTATTATTGAGTGTGACGATCCAAGAAAAACAAAATTGTCCAGGCCTGATATATCGTGGAATCCGAATAACTCAAAGTGGAATCATGATGTCGGTTCATTCATGATTTGAAGTTTGTTCAACTAATTAAGGAAAGGTTTGGTGGATTTGAAGTGGTGGAATTATGTGGAAGCCATTTATTTATTTATTAGTGGTGTAAGGTGGTGCCATTTGTGCGAGATAGAATTATGTTCGTGCGGTTCCACTTTCGGGTTGAAGATCAATGGGTCCATTTTGTAGTCCGTTTCACATTGCCAAATACACTACTGCGGTCCTAACGCATCATGACTTGGTCAGTTGTTGGATGTGTGGTGAGTAGGGGCGTTTCTGAGGACGGGCAACATGAGCGGTCGCCCAGAGCCCTCGAGTCCTCAAAACTTCATATTTTTAAAAAACTATTAACCTTATAATAGACCCAAATTCATTTAAGTAACATATAATATTTAACCTTTTCTTTTAAAGAAGACTCCACTTTTAGAGTTCTTTCAGGACCCTTTTGACTACTTTGTAAAAAAGTTAAAAAAAAAATATATATGTGACCTACATAATCAGTAGCCAAGATAGATAATTAAGTAAGTATTATGTTGATTAAGAGAGTCAATTTCAATATTTTATGATTTATCTGATAATCAATTATATTCGTGCGCCATGTGGCTTTTTCTTAATGCAAATAATGAGATGATGCCAATGATTAGACCATGAAATATCATAAAAAGGTAAAAATATATATAAAAAAAAAAGTCTTAAACAACGACAGAGCGATGTTTCACCAAAAACAGGGCAACTTATTTCTAATTATTTATTCATAAATAGTCATCTTGATTCCTTTGACATGGAACTAGGTTAAATTGACTGTCACACACTATCACTATGTGGTCCTACACTTAAAAAATACATTTAAAAAGGAAAGAAGAAAAGGATGGATACCAACCTACACTAAATATCGAGAACAATGAGTAATTCAGATGGTATTTATGTGTGTGATATTTATCGAGGTCTCGAGTTCGAACTTCTCCTCTCCTATATTTATGTAAAATAAAATAAAAACCTACATTAAATATTTATTATTATAATATTAGTTTTAAAGTCAAATTTAAGGGGAAAAAAAACCAAGAAAGCTTTGAAGCCAACTGCAATAAAAAAAACCCTAAACCCTTATCAATATATTTTGTTAGCTAGTCACATCCATAAAACATATCTCCCAATACATTTTGTTGTCCCTAAAAAAAAATACTATTGCAATTGCTTATGATTTATGGACCGCTAGCACCGCTGTGGAGCCCTGCCATGTGTTTTGCACCGCGGTTCCCAACCAATGCTTCTCCAACGACCTTAGTTGACATAACTAAAAAAATACAAAATGGTTGTTTAATTGAATCACATTTTAGTTGACTTGTGGCAATTAACATGACATCACCTACACATGCATCCTCTCGCTACTCATACCATTATAAATACATAGGCAGAGCAAATTATAAGCTCAACACAATTAAGGTGAATACCAAGAATGGAGATTGTTGGGCAAAGCAAGAAGCAAGTAAGCTCATTATGCAGCCCACAATTCTTTCAGGCGAAAGAAAGAAGAGAACCAGCACCAGATTTGACTACTCAGAAGAAGCCAGGAGGATGGAAAGCCATGCCTTACATTTTAGGTACAAATCCTCTCTCTCTCTCTCTCTCTCTCTGATCTTCTCCCTTTTTTCTTAACATGTAACTCACCCAGTTGTCCACCGGATAATTGAGTGGTAAATCTCGGACCACATATAAGACCTGGATCAAGATCCGCTGCAAGATGGGTTGAGCAAGAGCACATCTTACAAATTGCGATATGAATCACTCTCACATATATATATATATAATATATATATATATATATTATATATATATTGGATTTTTGGAACGAGGATTGATAGATTATATATATGATATATGTACGTGATGCAGGAAATGAGAGCTGCGAAAGACTGGCCAGTTTTGGTATGTTAGCAAACTTCATGGTGTACTTTCTGAAAGTGTATCACATGGATCTAGCCACCGCGGCAAATGTCCTCAACATCTGGAATGGCGTTACGAATTTTGCACCTTTGATTGGAGCTTTCATTTCTGATGCTTTTCTCGGAAAATTCAAGACCATCGCTATTGCATCCTTCGCTGCACTTCTTGTACGTCCTCCTATTCCTCCTATTTCAGATGCTTATGCTTCTTCTTTTTTTTTTTCTCCAAGGGAACCCATGGATTACCAAAAAAGTACTGTAGCTCGGTTGGTTGAGTGACAAGGTAGGTGTGTAACTCTACTAAAAGTCGACGTCACGAGTTCTACTCTCACCAGGTGCTCTCTTAGCGATATATTCTCACTGGGGTTCCCCGGATATATAAAAGAAGAACCCATGAATTTGGTGCTCTACAATTGCATAGCCTGAAACTGAAACCCACAACTATTACGTACTTTTTGATATGCACTAAATAAACTCAGTGATATATCGTGACAAAACTTGTGTTATATTTGATGTGAAGTGAACTAAAATCATATGTATGTAAGCTATATCAAATGTTGGGATGAACGCATACGATTTCATATGGATCATGTGGGGTATGTGGGATTCACGATTTCACATGGATCATATGCGTCTATTTCAATATTTGGAATAACTATGACAAAATTTTAGAATCTGTAACATTTTCGATAATAAAACTGCAATATTTTTAGGGGTGCAACTTATAAAGTTTTCTAAGGGATGACTTCCTATCGATAAAGCTTCACTTAATTACATTTATAAGCTATGCCTATGACCCTAACTCTAAACCCTAATTTCGGTAGATTTGAGTTTCTTGGAATTATGAGAAGATGTGAAACACCAATGATAACAGGCCCAGCTAGCTAAAAAGCTTAAGCTAAATCATTACTACTACTTAAGCTATGTATTTAACACAACTGATCTTCAAATTTAATATTAATTAAATTTTTTTGGTCGATATAGGGACAAATAACGATGACGTTGACTGCATGGGAATCGCATCTGCATCCTCCATCATGCAACCCACAACAGCAATTACTTGGGCAATGCAAAAGCCCAAACAAACTCAATATGGGTATCTTGTTATTGGGCCTGGGCTTACTCTCTATCGGATCCGGAGGAATCAGGCCTTGTAGCATCCCATTCGGGGTTGATCAATTCGATCCAACAACTGAACAAGGCGTAAGAGGGATTGCCAGTTTTTATAACTGGTACTATGCATCCTTAGTTGTGATTCAACTCATAATTTTAACACTGGTGGTGTACATCCAGAGCAACGTCAGTTGGGTTCTAGGCTTTGGGATACCTACCATTCTAATGTCCTGCTCCATTGTCATTTTCTTTGCTGGGAAAAGAATTTACGTCCACCAGAAGCCTGAGGGAAGTATCTTTTCCAGTATTGGGCAAGTGCTTGTTGCTGCTTGTCGTAAGCGCCGGATTAGAATTCCGGTAGATGGAGAGGCGGGTCGGACCTTTTTCGATCCTCCATTGAAGGAAACTATATTGTTCAAGCTCCCTCTTACCAATCAGTTCAGGTATAGAATGCATTATTATTCTACTTTCGCTTATTAATTTTGATACGGAAATGATAAAGATACCAACTGTTGGGATACCTATCATTACTCATTTCGATTTCATTTGCTTAGGTTCTTGTGCAAGGCTGCTATAATAGAGGAAAACGACCTGAATCCGGATGGTTCCTGTGCAAATCCATGGAGGCTATGCAGCATTCAACAAGTGGAAGAAGTGAAATGCCTAGTGAAGATAATCCCAATATGGTCGACAGGTCTTATTGGTCTCATCTCAATAGCACAACAAACTACATTTACCATATCACAAGCCTTGATGATGGACAGACACCTCGGACCCAATTTTGAAGTCCCAGCAGGAACAATTATTGTGATATCAATGCTCACAATCGGGCTATGGATCCCATTCTACGACAGAATCATCGTTCCGTTCCTTAGAAAACGCACCAAACAAGGTGGAATCACACTTCTGCAGAGGATGGGAATTGGGTTGATATTCTCAGTTGTATCAATGGTGGTTGCAGGATTGATTGAGAGGGCGCGAAGAGATTCCGCGAATTCTCACCCGCAGCCTCTTGGGATTTCACCAATGTCAGTCTTTTGGTTGTCTCCGCCACTTATCCTTCTGGGCTTCTGCGAGGCGTTCTATGTCATTGGACAACTTGAATTTTACAATACAGAGTTCCCAGAGCACATGAGAAGCATTGGCAACTCCGTTTTTTTCTGCTCTGCTGCTGGTGCAAGCTACCTTAGCAGCTTCATGATCTCGATCGTGCATCGAACCACGGGAACAAGTACTAAACCCAACTGGCTAGCAAATGATCTAAATCAAGGCAGATTAGACTATTTCTACTTCCTTTTGGCCGGGATCGGGTTCTTGAATGTCATTTATTACTTGGTTTGCGCTCGCCGATATCGTTACAAAGCTGTTGTACCATTGAAAGATGAAGCCAAGGATGATGGTCGTGGTGAGCTGAGCTCATTCGCAGTATAAAGTTGATAGGGAAGCATAAGCATCACGCTGCTTTAATGCCAGTTATAGTAGGGTATGCAATATCCATGTTTTTTCTTTTAACTTCTTGTACTTATTAAATAAGAAGAAATACACCTAAAAGGGTATGCAACGCCAATATCCATGTTTTTTCTTTTAACTTCTTGTACTTTCTTCTTTTTTTTTTTTTTTTTTTTTTTTTTTTTTTTTTTTTTAAAGGCGTTGTAATTTGTAAACCAAGTTATTGTACATCCCAAACTTGAAAAATGTATAAAAAGAATTACCATGACTAAATGTTGATTGTATATAGACCCAAAAGTCTAAGCACAATCAATGAAATGTCTATCGAAACCTTTATCAACCTTGTAGGATCACATTATTTAGACTATGAAACTTGAACACTGGAGTGGTGTCGGTCAAGGAAGCTCCGATGATCAAGTCAGTTATCGATTGGATAATTTATAGTGAGAGAAATGATGCCCAATGCAAAAAATATATACTCTTGTAAAGTCAGATGGTAGTCATGTGTGTGAGTGTTGAAACTCGAGGGAGAGGATAGGGAGGAGGGAGGTTAGAGTTTTTTTTTGACTGATTTTGGACTAATTTTGGGTTGGGCTACTGGACTAATTGATAGTTTTTGCAGATCAAATGTCAACAGTGAAGAAGAAGAACCATAGAAAGAAACGCTTATAGCTTTTAGACTTCATTCAAAAGCTATAATAAAAATGAGTATTTGAACTGACATATAAACCGGCCCAATTACTATTAAAGAAACATATGTGGGCTCCAAAAACAGAGGCCCAATCAATGATATTGTTGATTCCGGTCCAGAGAACACAAACATTAAACATCATCTGCTCATGTTGAGATCAGCCCAAGGCCCATTCTTCAAGTTGAAGATGAAACCTAGGGCTCAAATAAAAGACGGAGATATCGAAGCTGACCCGAAACGGAGGCGCCATGGAAGATCGGACTCTGCTTAACACTCTTGGATTAAATGTGCTTAACACTATTGGATTAAATGTAAAAAAAATATTTTTTAAAAAAATTGTAGTGTCCTAAGCTGGTCTGCTGCCCAAAACCCCAACTTTGATTGCTTTGCACAAGGGTCGACACTGTTGGTATCTCATGTATTTATGTAGGTAAGGAGATATGTCGACCGTACCCTTGGGTTTTGACTAGGTTCAAGAACTGTTGAAGGAGCTTCTTAGCAACATGGGTTTTGAGAAGTAGATGGGCCTCTATGGATCTACTGGAGTTGACTCTCATGGACCTTCTTGTAAATCGCCTTGGCTCTCATGTGCCTTTTGAACATGGCTCCATACTCTTATGGGTCTTGTTGAGTCGAGCTTTAGACTCTTATGGGTCAAGTTGCCAATTTGCTTGGGTCTATCGAACTCGAACGAGGTTCTGGTGGATCTAGTAGTATCGACTTGATTTTGGACTGTGGGCCTATTCGACTTAGACTCTCATTGTAACTCTAGTGAGTCGTGTAGACAAAATTTATGTATGGACGATTTTTTTACCAGACACTAATAAAGTATTAAATTTAGATTACCACCTAGTTTAAGTGGCAAAGAGTCACACTGGAGGATAAAATTCCAGGATCATTCCAGATCAACGTGAAGGGAAAAGTATATTTTGGCATTTTGCACGTAAGTTCCAGAACAACACAGCAATTGAAAGAGAATTTATCAAAGAACAACAACAAAACAAAAAAGAGTAAAGTCTTTATTTTGTCAGGTACGCGATTAAACAAAGAGATATATACGATTGCAAACATGTGTTTTTTCCTTTTTTAGAAGAAAAACATGTGCCTTTTTAAAGAACAAAATAATTATTTTTTACATAATTGAATGACGAAAAAATGTCACACTTGTAAGTTTGGGACGTTTGTCAAAATTTACCACATAAAATTTTTTTATATGCGATATAGATGTTACGCAACCAATTTTCAATGTCTTTTTTATTTAAGAACGAAACAGATACTTTCTCATAATTTTTTGATATGCGATATAGATGTTACGTAACCAATTTTCAATGACTTTTTTACTTAAAGAATGAAACAGATACTTTCTCGTAATTGAACGATGAATGAAAAGACATATGTGTGCCATTTTCTTTGTAATTAATATCAAGTAAGTTTGTCAAAAAAACACTTGATAGCCAAGGAAAGAGTATCTTTGCTGCATGCTAATTGTAAGGGCAAATGCAATGGGATTTAGGTTGCTGTGCCAACATTTTTGTTGGCCCGGTCCCACCTCTATTACACAAAAAGTCAAGTCAAACACGTATTCTAATACAGCCACATCAGCAAAACACAAATTTCTATACACTTTTTCTTCCCACACACTTTATCTTTCCACCCAACCCAACAACATTTCATTCCTCCATATTATCCACAACAAAACTACACCAAAACATCAAATATCAATACATCCACATCAGCAAAACACTTATCCCAATACAACCACATAAGCAAAACACATTTTACAATACAGCCACATCAGCAAAAGACAACATCTTTGTTGGCCCAATACCACTTCACCGTTGCATTTGCCCTAATCAACATTACAGAAAAGCAAAGAATAACCCCCCAAATGAGGTAATAATAAGTAATAACGAGTGCCCCGCTTCATTGAATGCGTGGTACGCTTTCCAGTGGAATTGTTCGTTACTTGGCCGGGGCCATCTGCTTTTCTCTAATATCTTTCTTCGCCGCTCCTAAACCGCCAACTGTTCGACGAAATGCCTGAACCATGTTCTCCATCAACGTCGACCCGTCTCTGCTCTTCGTTTCCCCTTTTTGCTTCCGGTGTTTGAGTTCTCACTCTTTTCCTTCTACTGTCTTCATCGTTAATGCGAGAAAAAGAGCAAGAAAGCAAGAAAATTCTTCAAGTCTTGTTACTTTCAAGACGAGTTGTGGTTCTGGTGCTCTGTTTGGGTTTTCTGCGGAGGATTTTGGTTCGGGAAGGTGCGAGAACGGGTCTGGGTGGGATAGCGAGGAGGAAGACTGGGTTTTAGAGGCGGAGATTTTGGAGTTTATGAAGAATTCTGAACGTCCGGACAAGTTTCCGAGCAAGAAAGAGCTGGTGAATGCTGGGAGGATTGATCTTGTTGAGGGTATATTGAGGCAAGGAGGGTGGCTTTCTATGGGCTGGGATTCGGACAACGATGGTGGGGAGAAACATGTTCAAGAAAGTTACTATACAGGATGGGATGATGGGTTTCTTCAAGAAAGAGTCTTGGAGGGCAATGAAGAGAGGGTTTCTTCTTTCACTGTTGATTCTTCTTCTTCAAGTGCTTCCTCGTCTGGTATATCACTGTAAGGTTTCTAGTTTTAATTCTTGTGATAGCTTTTAATCATCTTCAATATTAGAAAGTTTGATGGATATAGTGGTGCGCGTTATGCTAAGAAAGTCCCATCGGGGTTCAAGAAAATTGGGGGAAAAAGTGGGTAATCTCTGGAGAATGTGCTTAGAATTTAGATTACTCATGCCTGGTGAAGATGTGCTACGAATTTAACTTTTTAACTGTATGAATTTCTATCGATACACATTCCGATGTTTCAATTAAATAATTTATTTCCCTGGCTTTTTATCTGAATTTTCCTTATAATTTGGCAAGTCATTTTTTTTTTATGTTTAAGTGGAGTAGGAACAGAATTTGTCAACGTTATTCTTTCTTTTATAGATAACTCATAGGATCATAAATTTTCCATTTCTATTCTGTGCATTATTAGGCAACTAAATGAATTGGTTATCATCTTGGAAGTTTCTTTGACTGGAATGTTTGTGTGCTTTACTGCTCTCAGAGAAACAGCAGCTGAAAATGATTTTGGGATAGAGGGTATACTGAGTCGGTTGGAGAAAGAAAGGAATTTGGAATTTGGATTTAGTAAGCTAGAGGAAGGAAGCAGTGCTCACACCCAACATAATTATGGGGAAGATGTTCAGATTCACAAAACCTCAATGAAAGGTAAGTTGGTTTTTTAAATTGTAAAATATTGCATATACCTTTCTAATATCCATATTGTAAATGAGAATTCGGAGATTTTAGTTTTTTTTATGTCCCATTCCCATATTGAACATGGGAGTCCTGCATTGTTTATTGTTCCTGAACCAAATTTCTTTCACCCTTTGGATGCATCTAGAACAGTAGAAATGTTTCCTTTCCTTCGGAAATAACATGAGATTGAGTTTTTTCTTGTGCACAGCATTTTGTTATTCTGACTTGTCTCATTTATCAAATTGAAAAGGACAGTTGCTGGCCTTGACAGAAGCACTAGACTTGAATCTCTAAGCCTTGGCGAAAACTTAACTAATGTCACAGGGAAGATGCTTGGTCAGAGTCCATCACTCTCAAACTTTGATGGTTTTGGAGACTCACTAAAGCCAGAAATGGGGAAAAGTTGCGAAACTCAGACTGCAGGATTTTCAGATATGGATTGTAAAGGTATTCTTTAAAAGATTTTGTGATGCTTCTTTTGTTTAGACTATACTAACCTTTATGTAATATTGCAATTCACAGCCAATGATATTGGTTTTAGTAAAACTAAAATGGGAGTATGTTTCAGGGGATGATATACTTGAAGTAAAATCTTGTGTTAGTGAACCTGTTAGTATGGAGAATAATCCTTATACTGAAGTTATAACTAAAAGCCAAGTACAAAATCACCTTCAGCACATGGAGTCAGAGCTTTCCAGTGTACTTAATTCGTTCAGGTTAAATTCAGATGAAAAAAGCATATTGCAGAAGGTATGAATCTATATTGAATGTGCATTACTGCTTCGAAACTTAATATATTCTACGGATTTTAGGTAATAGGATAATTGTGACCAATGGTGGCTGTCCATTTACTTCATGGCATAGCATAACGCTTCCTTTTCCCCTTCCTAGATACGGAATTGACTATCTTCATCTGATGTCATTTGTCAGAGATGTATTCTAGGGAGCATGCTGCATTAAACTTACAGGTCTGCGCTGAAATGGTGTTGATGAGTAATTATCGGCTGATGCTCTATGCATGAACTGGCATATTATCTTTAAAAGATATCTAATTATATCATTCTTGAACCTTACATGGACTAGTATGTGGAAAGTGATTATTGAATGTCTCTTTTATTGTGTTTTCTTTTGTACTTCAAATACTAATCTGTCAAAGCATGCTGCATCTAAACTTTGCATTCACTTATGAGAAATATGAGGGTTGGTGATAGAGGACCAAAAAAGTTCTAATTATCACTTATTGAAGTTCTCCATGAATGGGGTCATATACAATTTGGCTCATCTTGTTGTTTAATCTATTGATTTCTTTTTCTGCCAATGGTTTATCTTACTGAGCTGTTGCATCCTCTAATCACCTTTTGAACAAATTTCTAATCCTTTTCTCCTTTCTGACTAGGATCTTAAGAACTCTGATGATCTTCTGAAGCTTTCTGATGCATGGGAGTTCCAGGAAAATGAGATCATGAATGCTAGGGACAGGTTGCGGTCATTACGAGCAAAGATAGCAGTATTACAAGGAAAATATGCACTTGCGATAATGTAAATAAGTTGCATCCTAAATTGCATGCTTCCCATTCTTTTGTTTTTCTTTAGTTGGTTGGCAAAAATATCTCGCTCTTACTCTTCTTTTAACAGTGATGCACGAAAGATTGTGGAAGAAAAACAGAGAAGGATAGATGATGCTCATAGGGCTTTACGGCTTCTTCGCAGTGCTTGCATTGTGTGGCCTAATTCAGCCTCAGAGGTGCTCTTAGCTGGATCATTTGATGGCTGGACTTCTCAGGTGTGATCCCCATCCAAATTTTGATATTGATAATGCTTTAATATGTTTTTATTTTTTCCTATTGTAAAGTTTCCAATAAGTAAATGAATGCGTGTTCTAACTATGTGCTTCTTGAGCTATCATCATCATCCACTCAAATTGTAAGGTACTAGCCAAAACTTAGGATTAAAGTTCATAATCCATGATAGTAGTTTGTTCCGGCCCTTTGGCTGAATATCGCATCCCTCCTGATAAAGGTGAAACATTTTAGACGGCGAAACCTAACCAGCTTCTTCTAGGTGGTTGCTGCGCCTTTGGTGTTTACTGCTGTTGTTGCCCTTTTAACCGTGGATGATGAAATTGAAACTTCAATTTTACATGCTTCTATATATGCCTTGTCCGATGTCATTTGTAATTGTAATTTCATTTGATAGAGGAAGATGGAGAAGTCGAGTACGGGCATATTCTCTGTGTCTCTGAAGTTGTATCCAGGCAAATATGAGGTATATGTGTCTGTTTGTAAACTTGGTTTTGATATTACTTATTCTTGAATGATAAAATGCACTAATACTTGCAATTATATAACGCAGATCAAGTTCATTGTTGATGGTGAATGGAGGGTAGATCCCCTACGCCCTATCGTTAACAACAATGGATATGAGAATAATACACTCATCATTCATTAAGGATGACTAAAAATAAACCCTAGCGGACATGGTAGTATTCTTCATCAACCATATATAACTTACCTTTTTCTCATGATTCTTTGACCAGAGGTTGGTATGTGTAACAATCTTGATGTTTTTCAGATAATTCTTTTCTTTTCTTTTTTTTGGGGGGGGGGGGGGGGGGGGGGGTTGTTGTGTTGATGTAAAGATTTCCTGTATATTTTTGTTGCAACCAAGAAACCATCAGACATTAATGTAAAACCACAAAGCTCAGATATTTTTGAATAAGAACAGTTACATGACTGAAACTGAGGGAGCAACAATGTGAACCCCAATTATGAAATAACCCAGAAACCATTTCTGACGCTGCTACTGGCTTCACAGAAGGCATATGATCCTTATAATTAAGCTAAAATTCTAAACCCAACCTAGCTATAAAAGTATAAAGTTACAATATATCATCATAACCCACAATTTCTCTGCCTTTGAAAGGAGCATCTGATACTGATACTGATGAACTGTTGCTTCCACTTCTGGGATTCACTATAGCTGAGGCAAGCTTATGAACTCTCCCATGTCTTCTCAAAGGAACCTCAGCTCTTAAAAGCTTAGATGATGATCCGTTATCCTTGTTTGCTCCACGCCCAACTCCTTCCCTCCACTGAGCAAGCGGATCCGTCGCCCATGACACCTCTACCTGCAGCACATCCACAAAATTACAGCTCAATTTGAGTGAATTCAATTACAGGAATCCATATAATTGCAAAATTGAAGTGTAATTAAAGAAGGGCATAAACAGATTGGTTAGGCGTACTTTCTTGGAATCAACAGTGATGCCGAAGGAGGAGTCGAGGGAAGCAGCCATGGCAGCCTCGGCAGAGTCCTTGCTTCGGAACGAGATGTAGCCGACACCATCGCGGTCCATGCGGATGCGCGAGATGGCGCCGTAGATCTCGAATCGCGACTTGAGGTCAAGCACGGAGCAATCAGGAGATAGTCCCATCACCAGCAACGCAGGTGGTGGCTGCGGCCTCGAAGATGGCTTATCGGCGCCGTCGTCCAGGGCGGCCACAGGAGGAGGCAGGGTCCGTCTCCGTTTGGGCATGGAAGCTGGAACGTGGCGCGAGGGGTAGGGTTTGTCTCTCTTGCGACTCATAACGTGTAGTTTAGATCTGAAGTTTCTTTGTGGTTCGTATGAGGTGAGATAGCTCGACTGAGTTGTAAGATTCCGGCTTTGTCACTACTCACTAGTGCGTTAAAATTTCCCGTGAAATTTTTTATTATATTTGTATAAATATGTGTTTGGGTTATCTTTCCGAAAAAATTTAAAATTAATCAAGTGTCGATTGGGAAAAACAAAAGATACAAGATTAACATTGAAATGAGCCCAGGAAAGCACAGAGAGATGGAATAAGAGGAAATTTAAGAATGTGGAGAATCAGCCAGTTGGTGATGGGGATTATGCAGAAGCTCAGAGAGATGGAATGGAAATGGAAATAGGGACAGGAAAGATGATTTTATCGGTGGGCACTGGTAGAAACCAGGCCCGCCGGACCCAATGAGTATACTTTGTTTGAATTGTCGAGGTTCGGGAGGTTCCTCGACAATTCACTCCCTTAAAAACCTTCTCGTACAGGTCAAGCCGGTTGTGGTTTTCTTGTGCGAAACAACGTTGATGAGTTTTGAAATTGATAGAGTTAGAGTTGGTTGTAATTTCTCTTCTGCCTTCCCTGTTAGTTGTGTGGGTAGGAAGGGAGGTTTGGCTTTGTTGTGGAAGAAGGATGTTTCTCTTGCTATTCGTAGTTTTTCTCAGTACCACATTGATGCTGTTGTAGAAAAGTTGGGAGGGGAAGACCCGTGGCGTTTTATAGGGATCTATGGAGAGTCGGTATCAGAGATGCGTTATAAATTCTGGAGGACCTTTCAGTTGCTTGCTCCCAATTGTGCGATGCCTTGGCTTTGTGCAGGAGATTTCAATGAGATTCTTTTTGATTCTGAAAAGAAAGGGGGGCCTCCTAGGCAGAGATACCTAACGCAGCAATTCCATGACTCCCTCTCAATTTGCAATTTGGAGTCTCTGGATTCTTTGGGTCCTTTATTTACCTAGTGAAATGGTAGAGAAAATCTATTCAATATTCGCGTTAGGCTGGATCGTGCAGTGGCCAATTCAGAGTGGAGAGAAAGGTTTCCCCACTTTAATGTTGAGGTTATTCCTTATGCTAAGTCAGGTTATTCCTTATGCTAAGTCAGATCATAATCCGGTGGTGATCAGACTAGAAGAGGAAGTTAGATGTGACTATAGACGTCGTAACTTTAAATTTAGATTCGAAGAGTCTTGGACTAGATCTCCCGAATGCAAGGATGTTATTAGGGCTGCTTGGGGGCAAAGTAGTCCTAATTTTTTGACAAAGATCAGAAGAACCAGTGCCCAGCTGAACTCTTGGAGTAGGGCAAACTTTTGGGTGGCTCAACGTAGAATGAAGGTTTTGAATGTAGAACTGATTCAAGTTCAATCAGATGCAGCGTACGGTGATGTGAGTTCGAAGGAGAGGGAGCTCAAGCGGCAAATTAATGAAATTGAGTTTCGTGAGGAGATGATCTGGAGGCAAAGGGCCCGTTCTAATTGGCTTAAGTTGGGTGACAAAAACACTTCTTATTTTCACAAATATGCCAGTGAACGACGCTCAAGGAATAGTGTTAGCCAGATTCGTAATCATCTGGGGGAGATGGTCAAAAAGGATTCTGAAATTGGTCGAGTGGCGATTGATTATTTTCAGGACCTCTTTTATTCCTTGGGGACTCGCGATTTGCCACAAGTTTTGGATACTGTGGATACCCGAGTCTCTGCGATAATGAATTCAGAGTTGGTCAAGCCTTTCAGTGCTTCAGAGATTGAGTCCAACTTATTTAATAATGCCCTGTTCTTCCAACGTCACTGGAGTATCCTCAAGGATGATGTGACTGGATTCTGTCTGGAGATTCTTAATGAGGGTCGAGTGATGGACGACATCAATTTCACAAATATTGTTCTAATTCCGAAGGTCTCAAACCCAGATGATATGACCAAGTTTAGACCAATCAGCCTCTGCAATGTCATTTACAAGATAGTTACCAAGGCAATCTCTAACCGAATGCGAGGAATTCTACCTGAAATCATATCAGAATCTCAAAGTGCTTTTGTCCTCAGTAGGTTGATTTCTGACAATATTTTGGTGGCTTACGAGCTACTCCATGCTTTAAAGAACAAGCGTCAAGGCTCTTAGGGTTTCTGTGCTCTAAAGTTAGATATGAGCAAAACCTATGATAGGGTCGAATGGGGTTTTATTGAGGCCATGATGACAAAGCTTGGGTTTCATCCTTCGTGGGTGTCTCTCATAATGAGGTGTATTTCTTCAGTTCGGTCTTCCATTCTAATCAATGGCAACCCATATGGCCTTTTTCGGCCTCGCAGAGGTTTGCTTCAAGGTAACCCCCCTCTCCCTTTCTGTTTCTTATTTGTGCTGAAGGTTTGTCAGCTGTTCTTAAAGATGCGGAGAGGCAAAATTATATAAGCGAGGTTTCTGCTAACCCTAATGACCCTAAGGTGTCTCATCTTTTTTTCGCTGATGACAATTTGTTATTTTGTAAAGCAAATGCGGAAGAGTGCACAATGATCCAAAAGATCCTCCACTCATACGAAATTGCTTCAGGACAGAGAATCAATCTTGATAAATCTGGGATCTTTTTTAGCTCTAATACGAGGAGTGAGACCAAACTTCTTATTTCTTCCATGCTTGGGGTCAGGCACATCACCACTCCAGAGAAATATTTGGGGCTCCCAGCGATGGTAGGTAGGAATAAAAGCAGATCATTCAACCACATAAAGGAAAGAGTTTTGACTCGAATAGGGGGGTGGAAGGAAAAGTTCTTGTCTCAGGCGGGAAAAGAAACTCTTATTAAGGCAATTGTCCAATCTATTCCTACCTATGCTATGAGTGTATTTCGGATGCCTAATTCTTTTTTTGAAGATCTTATGAGGGCTCTGAATAAATTTTGGTGGAAGAGCAATCACGGTAAGGGTATTTGCTGAGCTAAGTGGCAGCCATTATGTCAATCAAAAGCTTATGGTGGTCTTGGCTTTAGGAACCTGGCTTCTTTCAACTTGGCCTTACTAGCCAAGCAGGGGTGGAGACTACTGACAAATGAGAAGTCCTTATGTTTTAGAGTTCTTAAAGCTAAATACTTCCCAGATGGTGATTTTATGAGAGCGTGCTTAGGACGAAATCCCTCTTGGACATGGAGAAGCTTATGTGAAGGCAGGGTTGTCTTGGAAAAAGGCTTGATATGGAGAGTGGGCAACGGTAGAGACATTTCGGTGTGGTATGATCAATGGATTCCTAGGCCATGGAACTTTAATGTGATCACGCCTATTAGCTCTCGGCTGGGGCATTTAAGAGTCCAAAGTTTTATTGATGAAAGACATGCATGCTGGAATGAATCTCTTCTGATGAGAACCTTCCTTCCCATTGATGTTGAGGCCATTTTGAAAATCCCCTTAGGAGATGTGAGAGCCAATGATGTTCGCAGGTGGTGGTTTGATAATAAAGGGGCATTATTCTGTCAAGAGTGGATACCATATCTATGAGGAATGGCCTAGAGCCTCCAAGGGAGACCCTGAGTCTAGCTCTTCCACAAAATCTTCTTTTTGGAAGTCCTTATGGGCGGCTGAGGTCCCCCCCAAAGTGAGGACATTCATATGGCGGCTATGTAAAGACTTTGTTCCCACTTGGCTAAACTTGCGAAAGAGATCCCTTGATGTTCAATCTGAGTGTCTATTATGTGGAGCCGGTTGTGAATCTGTTATGCATCTGTTTGGTGAATGTGGGTGGACTAAGAGAGCTTTGTATGCTGCTGGGATGGATCACCTCCCTAAACTGGCCAAGAGTGATTCTATATTAACTTGGTTATGTGCTATATCTCAACACTCGAAAAGGGATGATTTGAACCATCTTCTCATCTGTCTCTGGCATGTTTGGGTGTTTAGGAACAAAGCAGTTCATGACTCCTATATCGGTAAGCCTGAAGTTATGGGGAAGTTGGCCGAAAATATGCAAACTGAGTATAGGGTGGCGCAGGTGACAGATGCTGATAAGTATGGTGCTCTTGATCCAGCTTTATCCAGAACCAGATGGAACCCCCTACGACCAATGTGATTAAAATTAATTTCGATGCAACCATTAAATCCCCCAAGATTGGCCTGGGTATGGTAGCCAGGAACGAAGATGGAGTGCACATCGCCTCTCGAAGCCTACGTGTTCAGGTCCCTCTGATCCGTTTTTCGCTGAGTGCCTAGCAGCAACAGAAGCATTGCGGTTTGCTAAGTTACAGTGTGGGTCAATAATTCTGGAGGGTGATTCTGCATTGGTGATTTCGGCCTTGAGAAGTGGAGAGAATGCTCTGTCCGAAGCTGGTTTATGTATCGGTAGGGCAAAAGGTTTATTTGATATGTTTCAATATGTGGTTTGTAACCATGTGAAAAGATATGCTAATCATGTTGCTAATGTTTTAGCCAAGAAGGCTATTTCTTGCTCTGACTCCAGATTTTGGTTTGGAGAGTGTCCAGAGTTTCTTAGGGATGCAATTATTTCTAATTGTAACCCCAATTTGGTTTATTGAAGTCTACATTTCTTCTCAAAAAAAAAAACATTGAAATGAGAGTATTTTTATTAAACAAAATAAAAAATAAAAATGACACATCATTTAAATGTTTTAGAATTTTCAGTAAGAATACCTCTTGAAATAGATGAAATGACACACCATTTCTATCGTCAGAAGAACATTCCCTCGCCACAATTACCTCCACCTCGGGAGGAACTTCCTCAATTCAAATAGGAAAGAGTTGACCAAAATGTCTTTTTGTGCAAGAAGATGAGCCGCCTCATTAAGGTCTCTTAACACGCGAGTCTCTGTTTGACATGGGATGTTAGCAAATATTGTTTTTTTTTATTTATTTATAATTTCTCTTGATTTTCATGGCGGTGATCATCTCCTGGTGCTAATTGTAAAGGATAAACCATGGCTCTCTGGTGCTAACTTGAATCAGTATCACCTTGAGAGATTCTACTGGCTCAGTGTTATGTATCTACTACACATATACATGAATTGGCGGCTACATCGTTACTCCAACAAAGTAGTCACATTAAAACTACACTAATTCTGAGTTCAACGTCAAAATTACTGAACCTTGACCCACACAGCGTTACTTGGAATTCCAGCGTGGACAACAAATATCATATAATACCCAGGAGGTGCCACGTTGGCATTCGTGGGCCCATAAGCATTGATCTTAAAAGCAAACGTTGACAAGTGGACCATACTCTCCACACCCAAAACCAGCATTCTTTGGTTCATTCCAAACGAGTGCGTCGCGAACGACGGTGCAACAAGCGAGATAAAGATCTCTTGATCTTGGCCGTACGATGGCAACACGAAAGTAATCGACAACATCCCTCCATACGACACCGTTGGCTCCGCCGATAAAATTGACGGCCGCAGAAACTCGTACTGCTCAGCCATGTAGTGTGGGTAAAACGCCTCCAAACTCAAATCAGTTGGGTAAGGAAACGCTGTGAAGTTGTATTTCACGTGCGGATTGCTCCCACCCACTATGATCCTGCCATCTGGCAAAAGCGTAGCCGTCGAATGGTACATTCTGGGAATCGTTGTAGGGGTCATGACCACGAATCTCCGGGTCGGGTCTTCGTTTGGGATGTAAAGAACCGGGTTGAAAACCGGGTTCACGGCATCCTCCCAACCCGCCGTCCCATTCATTGCTCCGTTAACAATTATAACGTCGCCAGTAGGTAACAAAATCAAATCGGGCATGACCCGAGGCGTGGGCATCTGCTCCATAACCCATTTTGGATCCGGGTCGGACACTTTCATTCTCCCGCAAGATCTCGATGCTTCCAAGTAAACATTCATCTTATCGGAACTGTTATATGCAGCTAACGGCGCACCGCCGCAAATCAAAATCTCCGCCTCCGGAAGCGCCGTGATGTTGACATCATTGAACCGGAGAGGAAGCATAACGGATGAGCCAGTGCTCGGATAATTCCTTTTGTCCTGTCCGGGCATGACCGGATACTCCTTGAGAATCCGATTCTGATTGTAATCCAACAAGATCGATCTCTTATTAGCGAATATGAAAAGATTCCCGTCCGGCAACAGATGGAGGAACGGATAAAGATTGTTCTCCTCAGATGGATCTCTTGTCTGTACCAAGAATCGAAGATAATTACTCTTGTTATCGCCGACGATCGAATTCTTAGGGTAGAATTCGTAAGAGAAAGCGATTCTACCGCCGACGACGATGATTCGTCCGTCGGGGAGTATCTGATTGGAAGCATACCATCTACGGTCCCAGAGTCGATCCGTGGTCTCCACCCAATCACACGTGTCATCATCGCAAGGAGTGAACGTGCGGATCACGTGTTCACCATCTCTGTATCCCCCAGTTTGGACGAGAGTGCCGTTAGCGTCTAGTGAGCCGGAGGAGCACCAGGTGTCGGTGTGGATCGTGAGTGGGCGGAATTTGTTGGAAGCAATGTCGTATAGGACAGAGTGAGCGGTGCAGTCAGGGTTCAAGAATTCGTCGTTGGTGCGGCAGGTTTGGTTCGAAGGGAGAGAGATATTGGAAGGGCCGAAGTCCGTTCGGTCAAAGATAATGAGCTTGTTGTTCTTGAGAACTTGCATATGCATGGCAGAGATGCCTATGCTGGTATGTAGAAGAACCCACTCCCCCTCCGATACGGGGCTGGCTGGTGCTGGTGACGGCATGTAGTTGTTCATGTCTGATAATGAAGCAACACTCAACAGCTGTGAAAGAAGCAATAGAGTTGCTAAGAAAGATTGGTTCTTGACCATCGCCATTTGTGGGTTTTCTTCCAGCTGGTTGACGGGTTTTAGAGACGATGGGGTTTAAGATAGATGGTTAGAACATAAGCAGCGACAACGCAATGAAGGATTAGGCGCCACCAACTAACGTTAACAATAGTAATAATTCAAAAATGCTGGACTTATAGTTATATATAGAGGGCTGAAAATGTGATATGAGAAAGGAAAGGAGATCCTTTTGCTTCTCCTAATGGTAAAACTAAGCCAGTAATGTAGTCCCTTGGCATCCAAATGAAAAGATTACATCTATGATGAGGGGGGAAAAGAGAGTGAAATGAATTAGAAAGGAATGAAAAAAAAAGTAGGTAATTACTGACCCAATGCTTGTGGTTTGCCATTGGGTATGGGTGATTGATGCGGATGCTGATAGTGAAGCGGAGAAGCATGGGAGCCGTTGGGTATAGAAAGGCTCCTCTGTTGCTGACCATTCCTCGACAGAGACCCTGCTTGTGTTAGAATGCCATTTCTAGCATTTGGACTGGACCCGATTCGGTCAGCACGCAAGGTCTGAAAATAGTAAGATGAGCTTGCCATGTCCTTGAGGTTGGGCAGAGGCTTCAAAGCTTCAACAACTTCACTCATAAGAGGCCTAACTTTGGGATCACGGCTAAGACAATGAGCAGCAATCTGTACTGCTTTCTGGGCACCTTTTATAGAAAAATGGCCTTCCAGACGTGGGTCAATCAATCTGTAGAATCTTCTTCTCTCTCGTAGATGGGGACGAGCCCATTCAACAAGGTTATGCTCCCCATTAGGACGGTTCTTGTCCATAGATCTCCTACCAGTCAACATTTCAAGTAAAACTACACCGAAACTGTAGACATCACTCTTTGATGTAAGATGTCCTGAGACAGAGTGAAAAATCTTATCAGACTAACACAGCCATTTAAAGTGTTCAAGCTTTACATAAAACCTTCAAAACCTCATCACTGTGAAAAAAACAATACAAGTTGCAGCCAAGACTCTCTGCCCAGAGGAGGAGAAGTAAAACAATGTTGTAACAAAGTATGAAATTGCATTTACCAACACATACCAGTCATCACATATTCTGGGGCAGCATAACCATATGTTCCCATTACACGGGTTGAGACATGGGTTTTATCCCCCTCAGGACCATCCTTTGCAAGTCCAAAATCAGAAAGTTTAGCATTGTAGTCCTGAAATAGTATACTTTTAGAAAGACAAACAATATTAGCAAATATAAATGCTTTTGACACATTCCTTTTCACCTACCGCATCTAATAGGACGTTCGAGGTTTTAAAATCACGATATATCACCGGTCTTTCTGCTTCTTCATGAAGAAAGGCAAGACCCTTTGCTGCACCTAGGGCAATTTTCATCCTTACGGACCATGGAAGAGGCAGGGATCCTGCATATAATATGAATTTTAAGGATTGAGATTAAACACTGAAAATACACCAGCAAACCATTACCAAAAGCACAAACTGGCACTTTAGAAACTAAGATCCGATAAACTGAAAGAATTCCATTTATTTTACAGCTCAAATATTCAGTGAAACAGATATTATTGTCAATTTCCAAAATGCTACCAGTAAATACAGGCTGCAGCAGAATGAACCTTCCTCTCCAGCAACATATGCACACAAACACAAAGCAGATAAACAACAGTATAATTCAGCTTGATCTTCCAAACCATTGTGAAACTGCACCAAATGAGATGTGCACTCCTTTATAACATAGAGGCTAAGTAAAAGTTGAATGAATGAAATATTTCCAAGCTTGATAACAGCTGATGAAGCATTCTTCCATCTAGTCCTATTCAAAATTATGATCAGCAAACTCAGGCTAGATAGTTTGTTTCATCAAAGCACTTCCATCGGTTGAATGGACTAATACTTACAGAAGAGACAGCATGGTTACTATGCAAAGGATTGATGTGTAGTATCCATTAAACACGCAAATCAATACTAAATTCTTGGATCAATATCATCAATGTCAAGTAATAAACTAATTAATCTGGAGGAACCACATCCAGACCGCACTCGGCCAAAATACAAAGAACAGAGAAATTAGCATTTAAGCCCTCCTACAAGTACATGGGTTTAAATTTTATCTTAAACATCGGACTTGAACCTTCGTAATCAATTCAAGAATGAGATGAAAATACAGCATGTTAAAATACAGAAAAGCAGCCACATACTTCTGAAGAGGTGGTTCTCCAAACTTCCTCGAGGCATGAACTCATAGACAAGCAGTCTTTGATCATCTTCAATACAATAACCGATCAATTTAACCAAGTTAGAATGAACAAGATCCCCAAGAAAGTTCACTTCAGCCTGCCATAAACATAAAATAGAAGGAATTACCATAAACACAAAGAATAGAGAGGAGTCAAATATCAAAAGGGAAAAAAGAATTGTATATCCAAGCATGCATAAAACAAGTAATCAGTGATTCATAATCAAAATATAAAAGGAAAGCTCCTAACCAGCCATTCTTTGTGACCCTGAAGTCCATCATGGTTGAGTGTTTTAACAGCAACAGTAAGACCAGTGCCAGGTTTCACCGGAGCAGTTCCATTTTCTTCAATCCAACCTTTGAAGACACAACCAAAACCACCCTCTCCCAGAAGACTCTCGGGTCTAAAATTTCTTGTGGCCAATTTAAGATCATTAAAAGTAAATTTTCGGAGCCGAGAAGCAATTTTAAGCTCCTCTTCAAGTTTGGAAGTGGATGAATTACTTTCTGCGTTACTAGTAGTCGTAGATGAGACAGTGGGAGCAGCAGGTTGGTCTCTGCTTGTGTCATTTGTAAATTTACTTTCCGCTGACCCTTATGCAGATATAACACGTTAGAAGAGAGTCAAAATTAAAGAAAATATAGGCTTCGAACAACTTTTGCGCTCGAAAGTGCATGCAACACACGTTGTAGGTTTACACTCGTTAAAAGAAGGACAATGTGAAATTTGTTTCACACGTGGTTTTATCAGTCTTTAGGAAGAATGCCTTTCATGACTCATGAGTTTGAAAAATGCAAGGAATGTTGATACCCAATATGGCAATGCAATACAATGAAATAGAAACCTTAAGTATGATTTTGATACTTGATCAAATGCCAATATAATCGGGGATAAAATAGAAATTTGATGTAGATTACCAAGCCTATGGATTTTCTGCCAACACCATAAAATCATCCATGCTTCCATTTTAAGACTAGATGGAAACTTACAATAAGACATTTACGAGAGGTTCTTAATTCTTAACTGCACTGAATGGGCAAGCTTATTCCTGCCATCTTCCAACCAAGGCCAAGATATTCGAACACAACAAAGACAAATTTCCAGGTTCACAGGTTGTAGAAACATCTAGTTCTCTGACAGATTGAGCATATATCTGAATCTCTAAGGTGAACAAACATTTAAGTGTAAATGCAACAAAATTTATTTCTCTAGTGATCCAGTGTTTTTCAGTTCTTGGGCATCATCTGCAGGCAACAACTTTGAAAATTATTTCTTAGGAGTAATCCTAACGTTATCTCTCTTTCTTTCTTTTTTCTCTGAATGCAAAAGAAATACTATTAAGGGGCAAGTGCAACCCAGTAAGTGAGGTACATCAAGTCTCGATATTTCTAAAAGGATGCTGCAATCCCTTGACAATGGACTGAAAGGAGCATTTATCCATTTCGTAACGGAAGAACACCAAGTTTTGTGTTTGACAGCTTCGAATCCAGTGTTAATACAAATTCTAATTAAAATCAAAGACCGGCAGAATTGTGCAATATGACCTCACTATGTCACATTCCGCGTGCAGCATTTTAGGATGCAACAATAAAAATAGTACGCTGGATTTTTATTCCTATTAATGCTTGCCTAAAAAATCCTTTCTGTTCCACCAATGGCTAAATCCCACATCCATCATTCTCTACAATTCAAGCAAACCAGAACTTCAAATCTGAAGCATATGGCCAATCAAATGGAAAAAAAAAAAAACTTTCAAGGTTGGGAAGACTCACCATAATGGGTACTGATCCCACTAACAGAGCTCTCAACTTTGGATCTTGAAATGCAGCTTCCTATAAACCTGAACTTAATCCAACAACATGTCCCCCTCACAGCATCACCCCCGTTATCATCAAAATCCTTCTTCTGCTTCTTTCTGCCCCTTGATTCGCACAATCTCCAAGGCTGCCTCACTTTATCTTCTAGATTGCCTAATCCCATGCTCCCACAAACCCTAAATGCCCAAATCCAGATATCATTAAACACCCCCAAAATCCCACCACCACCACCACAACTATTTCCCCTTTTAGTCACAACCTCAACAAAAACAAACGGTCGCCACCAAAAGTAGCAAAATTCTTCATAAATTCTTCCTTCCCTTCAAAACCCACAAATGTATGATTGCTAAAAGAGGAAACCCAGTTGTGATAGAGAAGAGCTGGATCACATGAATGAGATCAAGAGGAGACAAAAGACTGATCAAAGTTTGAGAGAGACCTGAAATTAGAAACCAAATGGGTATTCTTCCTAGAAGAAAAAAACAAAACAAAACAAAAATTCTCAGTTCAGCCTGGGAATTGTCTGCTCTAAAAGAGTCACAGAAATCTCTGTTTTAAAAATGGTATCAAAACAAAACTTCCAAAAGATACACAGAAAGAAGAAATATCGCATTCATATCTGCTTATTATTGATTCTCCTCATTTTTTAATTTATTTTTAATAGAATCGAAGACCAAGACAAAGTAGCATAAGCTGCCCCACGTATGCGGGCAGTGGAGGCTGAGGCTTTAACTCTAGAGATTGGACCACCGGTCAGTCAGTCGGGCAGATAGAGAAGTGGATACTGGTAAAAGATGGAGGACCCAGTTAGAAGGTGACGTGTCTGACTTGGTGGGCCAATGCCGGCGGCGTGCGTCATATTGATTTTTATTAGGTGCAAATCAAAACCCACATCAATCGCTTGAGTTTTGTTATGGGCAAATCCAAATTCTCTCCGAAAGATGGTGAGTTTATAAATGTGGAAAATATCTTTAATTTTTTGAATAGAAATCTATGAACAAATTCATACGGGCCTAGGCTCAAAATGGACAATATATATAAAGTCTTTTGTTGAATTTCATAACTGGGACTTATAAATGCTAGTGCCCATCAGCAGAAAACCTCGATTTCATAGAGACCCATGTGTCATGTTTTTAGTAATTGGTGCGCCACCTTGTTCATGCTTTCTAGGGATGGCACATAATTGATAATGTTTAGAGTTTTAAAGGAATTGTTTGTACTTTGAAATTGACATGAAAACCACTCGAACCTCTACCTTTGCCTCCTCAAGCAGCTCTGCGGCTGCGAGAAAAGAGGAAAAGATGGGATGAAGGAAGAGGAAGATGGGACGAAGGTGGGGGAATTTAAGGATTAGGGTTATTTATTTCAACTCTGTCCTACGTGTGTATTCTTATATGTATGCTATAATGTATAACTTGCGCCAAGTCAGATGTTACGTATATATCACATTTTTTTTAAAAAAAATATGAATATATTTTGATTGGGTTTACAAATTTAAAAATATTTTTTTTCTCAAATAAAAATTAAATTAAAGGTGAAAAGGAAATAAAAATTCTTCACCCTTACAAATAAACTCGAAATGTTCATGCCTTTTTTGAGTTCAACTTCTTTTTCTTTCTAAGTATAAATGAAAAATATGTTTTATATTGAAATCAAATATTAATCACACACATATTTAATCCAATCGATTGTCCACTCAATCCCATCGCTAATTCAACTTGTAAACTGGATAAAAACATATTCATACCTCAAAAAAAAAAATTGTGGGCCGAAAACTACAGCCGCGGGTCTGCCGGCCTCACTTTGGGTTTCCTTACACCTCCTTGTAAGTTGTAACTTCCTCCTCTGGCCTTTCTTGGAAGCTACTCTCGCCCTTCCTCTGAATTCAATTTCCTTTACGCGTGTTTCCATTCGCTTTACCAGCTTAAAGCTTGTGTATTTTTTCGTTGTTAGCCCTAGCTCTCCTTTCTGGTTGTTGCCTTTCAAGTTCGACAATTAACAGGTGAGTTGAATTTTCTTTTCTTCTTTCAATTTTGTTTGCTTGGAATTGGTACGATTGCGATGATATGATTCCATTTGAGCCTCTTTCTTTTTGAAAATTTTGATTTATGGATGTTGTTTCTTTCAATACATCGAAGAAGATTTAAGAGTTAGGGTTTCCGTGTGGAAATTGTGATCCTCTTGTGTGATTTTTCTTTGTTAGCTCTCGCTCTCCTTTCTGGTTGTTGCCTTTCAAGTTTGACAATTAACAGATGAGTTGATTTTTCTTTTCTAAATTTCAATATGAATCCCTATGAATCCATTTGACCCTTCTTCTTTAAAAGATCTAAGAGTTATGGTTTACTTTTGGGAATTGTGATCCTCTTATAAATTGAGAGATGAAAGCTTGTCTAATTCTTGCACTGTTTGCTATAACAGATTAGGATGTTGATTCTTGGATCCTTAGTCATGAGGTTTTTTTTTTTTTCCCCCTTGCACTGTCTACTGTTTGATATGTTTATTCTTGTGCATATACTTCCAGATCATATAATTTGATATATTCTTCACACAACTTGGATATTGCTGGTCCATAGAAAGTGCTTAGTTTTGTATTGTTTTGTAGAATGTGATCTTTTAGAGTTCTTTATTTCTTTGACAACTCTGTAATTGACCATTTCAACACTGGCAGCATTAATTTGGTTTCATGTGAGGAGCTATCTAAGTCACCATCAATCTTCTTCGGTGCAATGATGAGCTGGATTATCTCTTTATTATCTTGTAGTTTAGTTAGGTCAATAGTCAATACTGATGTATAGAAAATCAGAATTTTAAATTAATTTTTCTGGACCACTCTATCATTGACCTTTTGGATATTGGAGTTATTTATTTGGTGTTAAGCAATGAATTATCCTAGATAAGTTACCCCCAGGCCCCAACTTTCTTAAGTGAGATGAAGGGCTGATATATATCAGCATCTTATCTTGTAGTTTACCGAGGTAAGGTGTGTAGGATCCCAGAATTTCTTATTTTATAGATGCTCTGAAATAGCGTGCAAAACTTGCCTGCTAGAACCGGTTTTGATTTTCTGACATCCTATAAGGTGTGCAAAACTTGCCTGCTAGAGCCTGTCATGATTTTCTGACATCCTATAAGGTGTGCAAAACTTTATTTTCATGTTTTGCCTTTACCAATAGAAGGGGTATCATACATTTGTGTATCATTTGGCGGTGGATGGTTCTACTGATTGTCCTTAATCTGATACGTGCGATCGGGCTCTGTTCTGTTCATTTTTTTGTGGATAGGGATTTATTTTTCTGAACTTTTCTAGAATATAGGAATATCCGATTTTAATATTCTCGATTTGTCATCGTCTTGGTATTCTGTAGCTGATATCGCAATGAGATTTCCGAGTTACAACTTTTGAACCTGCTTTTGTATGCCTCAATAAAACACAATGTTTTGTTGCTTCTGATTTTTCTGTATGTTTGGGTAAAACTTATTTCGAGTATCATGTGATGTAGCCTAACTCCTCATGCAGCCTCCTGACTATTTTTTTGATTTGATGTGGGATCTGAATATCTGGTCTTCTTTATGTTGTGTTTCTAGTCTCAGTTTCTGGTATTGGATTTTCAGATTTGTGATGAAGCCATGTGTGGATAGATTAAAAATATTTTTTTTTGGGTGATGCTTGCGGCTTTTCCCCCTTCCATCTATAGTTTTGTGTGTAGCCAGATAAGCTTTATTGGATATCTGGGAAAAAAAGGAACAACAAGGGTTGTGAATTGAAAACTCTTTCCCCAAACATTTATTGTAGCAAATATTCCTTTTGGCCTTTGAAGATTCTTCTGTGATGTTGCTATTGACATACACCTCTACAATGGCATGTTCTGACTTATTGTTTGGAAACTCAATTATTTCTTGACCATTTAAATACTAATATAGTTTATTATTTTCTGAAAAATTACTCTAATATGCAGAATCAGAAATGGGACAAGCATTTTGTTGTATTCAAGTGGACCAATCAAATGTAGCAATCAAAGAAACCTTTGGGAAATTCGATGATGTGCTTGAACCTGGTTGTCACTGTTTGCCTTGGTTTCTTGGGAGCCAGTTAGCTGGTCACCTTTCTTTGCGTGTACAGCAGCTGGATGTTCGATGTGAGACCAAAACCAAGGTTTGTAGCAGATTTAGTAGCCATCAAATGAGCAGTTCTGAACAAAAAGCTTTTCTTGTTTTTTATTTTCAATTTTTTTCAAGCACCTGGATTTGAATGAAGTTGTTCTTTTATTCTTCAACTTCTATGAAGTACATGAAATACGAGGTTTCTGTTGTAACTACCAATGACAAAACCGGAATTAATAGTTGTTTAAGCGTATAATTCTTAGGTTGTCTCTTTCCTTTTGCCCATGGGCGTGTGATGTTCTTTTTTTCCCTCCTCCACCCCCTTCATATCTTGGGGGGTAAGTTGCACGGTTGAAATATGAGAGAAGTGATGTTCTGAAAACCAGATCAGCATCAAATTGAAAACCTAGATGGTTCCAGTTATATTTCCAATTGAACTTTTTAGCCATACATCATGTTATACTTAATTGAAAAATCAGAATAGTAAGAAGTAGAGAGGACAAAATTATTATGTTATGGTCATTTTATATCAAATAAATGAAAGGTCGCTGTGTGTGTTGTAACTGTTGTTCTTTGTATGCATAAGTAGTTAAATATGTATTTAATAGAAAGTTCAAATTAAAAAAGAAAAAGAAAAAGAAAGAAAGCCAGTCTACTATTGCCATGGTTTGTCTGGATTAATAGATGACTGGTGCTGTTGCAAGGTGATTCTGATGAATATTTTTGTCTGTCATTAAATCATGAATGCTTTTGTCAGAGTCAATATGGAACTTGGAATCTATGTATGCATGCATTGTCCAGTTTTCACTTTTCAAAATATTGAACTGCTTACATGTTGCCAAGTGATGGTCCGCTGGTTCTTGACTATTGATATCTCTTCAGGATAATGTGTTTGTTACTGTGGTGGCTTCCATTCAATACCGAGCCTTAGCAGAAAAGGCGTCTGATGCTTTTTATAAGTTGAGTAATACCAGAGCACAGATCCAAGCTTATGTCTTTGATGGTATGGATGTCGAGCTTAATAAAATCCAAGGCACTTAATTCTGCTCATATTTTGTTCTTTCTTCATGTGCATTGTGGGGTTCAATTTTACCTGTCTATTGCTGCTACATGATTTAGATTCTTCTTTTTTTTGGCGCTGTTTTCTAGTATTTTTATTGTTATTCATCATTATGTTCATGTGTGTGTTTAAATTCTTAGATTTTAGGGAATATTTGTCTAAAAATCAGACAATTGTCATTCAGTTGGACTTTGAAGTGTATAATGGACAAAGAACATTGAAACAGTTTTTCAAAACCAGGTTATTATCCATAGAAGGTAATCTTACCCTCTAATGGCACTTGCCTCTAATGGCAGTATGACACTTTATATGATGCAGCTTTGGGAGGGGTTATTAAATTCAACTGTCATTTCTGGAAATACTTTTAAATATGCTCTTTTCCCCGTTCCAATCAAAATACTCTAGGAAGGTAGAATGTCAAAAAGAGAAAATTTTTCTATTTCCTTATATTTTGAATTTTGAGGGGAAATTTATGTGGTTAGTTTTGAAGAGCACTTGTACCGGAAGATCATCCTAGTCCCAGATATTTAAATCATACATTAATGAGAAACTGATTGGCTCATATATGTGGTTAGTTATTCGGGCAAGTGTTCCAAAGTTGGACCTGGATTCAACCTTTGAACAGAAGAATGATATAGCAAAAGCTGTGGAAGATGAACTTGAGAAGGTAATTTTCAGTCTTGCTTTATCTGGATTGATGCAACTGACTAACTCGAACACTGAAACTTAACTTTCTTTTCATTTCTAATGTTGTGGATGCACAGGCTATGTCGCATTATGGGTACGAGATAGTTCAGACACTTATTGTGGATATTGAACCAGATGAGCATGTGAAGAGAGCAATGAATGAAATAAATGCAGGTAGCTATTTAACAACCCATGCATTTGGATTATAGTTTTGACAGGTTATTTGCTTGTCTGATGAGTCATAAGGTATTGATGATATGCTCATGCTATGAATGAGGGGTGCAAGTTTTGCGCATTACAAGTTTATTTACGCGGTGCTATACGAATATGAAGTCTTTCTTTAAGTGGAAATATGAATGTTAATGCACATCCGTAGTATTTTTTTAGCAGTATACTGTATATGTAGTAGTGATAATTTGATGTAGTTGGTTGATCATTTGTGCTCCGTCAAAATTTTTGGTTACCCGTACTAGATTCTGGTGTAGAACACTGCACAAAAATCAAAAAATTTGTCCTCCTTCATCCATAGTTGTAATATGTTCTTGATTGTATAATAATCAGCTGCTAAATGCTTGTTTTATAATGGCAATGACCAGCTGCTAGAATGAGGTTGGCTGCAAATGAGAAAGCTGAAGCGGAGAAGATATTGCAGATAAAGCGAGCAGAAGGAGATGCTGAGTCAAAGTATTTGGCAGGGCTTGGTATAGCTCGGCAGCGCCAAGCTATCGTTGATGGGCTGAGGGACAGTGTGCTTGCCTTCTCTGAAAATGTACCAGGGACAACATCAAAAGATGTCATGGACATGGTTCTGGTGACCCAATACTTTGACACAATGAAGGAGATTGGTGCATCCTCAAAGTCCAACTCTGTGTTCATCCCACATGGACCAGGTGCTGTGAAGGACATTGCTGCACAGATAAGGGATGGTCTTCTTCAAGCAAACACTACTACTTAGTGCTAGTTCAAGATCCAACTTGGACATGTGGTTTATGAAGGTTTGTATTGTATATGGAGATTTGATGGCAAAAAATAAAGCATATAAGAAAAGCAGCAGCACTATGAGATGCATTTACTTGGTTTTAGTAGTAGATTTATATTTGCAGAGGTACTTGTTAGCACACTATTGTTTGTGTATAGATTCCTATTAAACTGGGTTGTGGTATATTTCTGAAGTGTTGTGACAAACTCATGTAATTATGTAAATATGGTTCTTCTGCTTATACTAAAATCCTGAAGATAGGATGCCATAACTTTTGAATGGAGAAGGCAATATGGAATCACCGGGATCTTGCAACACATTGCCATTACTACGCTAATCATCATAAATGGAAATTAGTTTCTAAATCCAATTCTGACATTATCCATTCTCAATTCTTGCACATTTGCACTAAATTACCGTATGAATGATGTCATGGTAGAAAATTTACAAATTCGAAAAAAGGAAGTGATTTGGACAAAATGAGAAGAAATTTGGAAAAAAAAAGGGAGAGAAGGAATTTGGACAAAAGGAAGCAAAGTGACTTAGATAAATCTTTTTTGTCAATAACCTCATACTAATCAATCGAATATTAACGACTACATAATCGATCGCTTTCCATCCTTTTGTATCTGGAGTGCTTCACTTAATTTCCTCCTCAATATTAGGCTTTGACGATATTTATTATGCACTTATGGGACTTGATACCCTTGAAGAATCTTTCCATCCTTTGATTATGTACGGAAAGAGAAATAAAATAAAAACAATTTGGAGTATTCACTTAAACGTATTAGGAGTCATTTCATAATAACTTTGATTTACAAACGTTCTCGATGATTTTTCATATCTCGTAGTAACTCCGTAGTTAAACGTGCTTCTACGAGAGCATTATTGAGATGTGAGACCTCTTGGGAAGACAAAGTCATGCGAGTATGATGTATCCACAGAAATCGAACAACTCAAAACGGATATTATGTTATTTGGGACTTGAACCATATTTTAAGTATCAAACCCAACCTTGAGTTTGAGGGAGAGTGTGAGAATATCTGCATGTACACCAACCAAAATCAACAATGGCCATTGTATTATAGCCGTTGAATATTTAGCTCTATATATGTTGTACAATGGCCATGGTATGTGATATACAAAATCAATGAGATAATTATTATTCTTTCACTCTCCTTTTCTTTTATTTGATAATTACCATATCAAATTATTACATGTTCTTCTTTTGTTTGTATTTTGGATCCAATTTCAAAGATGGAATCAAAGTTGTTAAGAAAAAGGATTTTGATTTGACAAATATTTACGCAAAAAACTACTATCATATTCTCCGCCACCTCTATCTAGATGCGCAGTGGCGGAGATAGGCGGGTGGAGTGGGGTCAAGTGACCCCACTCAATTTTTTTAAAAAAAAAATTAATATATGTAATATTTTATTTGTTTTTTATCAAATTGTAATATGTTTGTTTTTATGACTATGATTATTTGGGTTATTTTAACTAATATGATTTTGTCCTCTTAATAGGTTATTTTGGTATATAATTGTTTATCATTATAGAAAGTGCGACCCCAATGACAATCCATCCCAACTCCGCCACTGTAGATGCGTGCAATTGAGAAAGACCAAAAGAAAACAAAAAGACAAAAATAAAAATAAAACGTAAACGTGGCACCTTTTATTTTTTGGCATCTGAGCAGGAAAGAACGAACAAATCACCGATAGCCAATGTAATGTTTATACTCATTGCATGTACATATATTGATATATGTGTGTGTATGTGTGTATATATATATATATAATATATATATATATCTCCTCTCCTTTCTATTTCACATCGTTTCTGTTTTTGTTCAGAGTTTTGGGATCGATCGTGGCATGTCGACCGTTACGACAGAGCCTCTGCTCCTTTATTCGCGTACGCAGAGGCTCCCAAGAATCCGACCCCGAAATTCGCATTTGTTGAATCCTCCTTTGTTGAGTTTTCGCTCCAAGACCATCAAGTTATTCTCCAATGGCGCAAGTTTCTGTAACTTCAAGCCTCATCAGAGGGCCCAACCCGTCAGAGATAGCTCCACCGATGCTGCTGTTCTCAATACCTTTCAATCCACGGATGTATCCTTCAAGGAGACCTTCCGGCTCACAAGGACTCAAAGGGTTGGAGCTTGCTCTACTTTTGCAATAAACTGTTGATTATTGTGTGTTTGGTTGCTGAGGGGATTAAGGGTTTCTGAGAAGATTTTCATCAGTTGTTACTGTTTCGTTTTTGTCTTATTATATGTGCAATTTGATTGATATGGATTGGTAGGCGGAGGGGAAGATTTTCTTCAGACTAGATCAAGGGAACGATCAGGGCACCTGGGTGCTTAGTATAGGGTGTAACCTTCCAGGGAAGTGGATTCTTCACTGGGGAGTTTCTCATATTAAAGATAATGGCAGGTTTAGCTTTTCTTTTGACTTTGAAATTTAAAAGCAACAAGTTAAATTCTGTTTTCCGTTTTTCTTCAAAATTAATCGTTAATAATTGCTGAGATATTGAATACTCAAAGATTATTAAGTGACAAATCTTCCAAATTTTGCAGTGAATGGGATCAACCTCCTAAAAGTATGAGACCTCCCGGTTCAATTCTAATCAGGGTATGCATTGGCTTCTACTATCCCATCACTGATCTTGAAGATACATGGCTGAAAAAGTTTCAAAAACACTTAATACTTGTTTCTGCCTTATCATCGATATTTTCTTTTCCCCAGGACTATGCAATAGAGACACCTTTGAAGAAATCATCAGAGCAAGATATATTTTATGAAGTGAAGATTGATGTCATTCCCAAAGCTAAAATTGCAGGAATAAATTTCGTGCTGAAGGTTTTAATTTTTAACAGTTTGTTTTTGAGCATGCAAGTTGTTTATGCTAGTTCTCTCAGTAAACCATTCTTTCCCCAATATTTTTGGGTATTTTGGTGTCTCAGGATGAAGAAACTGGAGCATGGTATCAACATAGAGGGAGAGATTTTAAAGTGCCTCTTGTGGACGACCTTCAAGATGATGGAAACATGATTAGCGCAAAAAGGGGCTCCTGTCCCTGGAAAGGTAGTCTTAGGCTTAGCCATCATATGCTGTCATTATTGCACATATTTTCTCTTTGATATTTTGGATCTAATCCCAGAACAGATTATACTCAATATGGTTCTGTGTTTTTATGACTGGGGGTAACACAGTTGGGGAAGATCATCCTGATCAAGGTTAATAATCTTATTTGTTCCCAAGAAGCTCTGTCCATGAGATCAGGTTTTTTAGCGTGCTTGACTTACTAGAACTATGAGTTAAGCAGAGAGGAATAAAATCGGTTGAACTATCCGTATTTGTTTTCGTTTCTGGATAGTGTTAAATACTTAACCAGTATTGAGAGGCTACTAGTTTCTTGATTTCTGTTCATTGTTTGCATTCCTTTTTCATATATTGTGTGACCTTATTTGAACTATGTTACTCATGCTCCTATAGTGTGTGCTTGAAACTGAAACTGTTCTTTAGTACCTTCTCATAATTTGGTCCTGTTACAGATCAGTGTGGAAATTTGAATCAAGTGGATTACTTATTAACAGTCACAATGTCCATCCATACCTAATTAGTATTGGTTAGAGATGGGTTCTGGGTTCTGGGATATGGGTTGTGGTTTTTGATTTTTTCCTCTACCCTTTATTTTCATGATGTACTAATGGTTTTACACTTTTACTGTCTCATTCATAATCCCAGGAGTCCTGCGATCACTCTTGAACATAATTCTAAAAGAAGAATCATCCGCTTCTAAAGCTCAGGGTAGTATCAGTGAATTGGAAGATACCAAGCAAAAGAAAAGCTTCCTACAAGAATTTTATGAGGAGCAACCTATCACAAAAGAAATTGCTTTTGAAAACTCATTGACTGTTTCGGTTTGGAAATCTCCAGAGAGGGCGAAGAATCTTTTGTATATGGAGACCGATTTACCAGGTGACGTAATTGTTCACTGGGGAGTTTGCAGAGATGATGCCAAATATTGGGAAATTCCAGAAGCCCCATATCCACCAAAGACAACTGTATTCAAGAACAAGGCTTTGCGCACTCTATTACAGGTAGCAATCATATACTTCCATTTAACAGAACCTAATACCCCTGTACAAAGTTATTCTTTCTTTGGAGGATAAATCCAGTAGTGTAATACATGCTTCCTCCCCCCTAAACCATGTCATGGGGCTGCTTTTCGTTTGTGTTGCTGTTATTTTTTTTTTCCAGGAGCATTTCTAACAATCTTCATATTTTAATTGTGTGGTATAACTGTTGAATCTTCATCCACATGTTGCCACAACAATTTCTATGATTGGTAGAAGTTAACTTTATCGAGGATTAGTGGATTAAATTCAATTGTTTGCTGTATACATTAGGGTCTGAGTATGTTCTCTCCACTGCTGGAAATCTTTTTGGATAAATTTTCTCATAGACAATTTTGTTTGTTAGAAGTGTGGATTTGTCTGCCAAAAAGGGTGTTGTATCAGCACGGAATCACAGCCTGCGTGAACTAATTTAGCCTGGTTTAAGGCATAGTCATATGCTTCATACTACCTTCTGTTACTCTTCTTCGTTGGAAGCTTTGATATTGAGTATCTTCACTACACCTTGCATACTGTTGTCAATTAATTTGAGATTTAATGGCTATTATCCTGCTACTTTTTAAATTTATGTGGACATCTTATATGCAGCCAAAAGAGGGTGAAAAGGGATGTTCAGGATTATTTACTCTGGATGAAGAACTTGAAGGATTTCTTTTTGTTCTCAAGCTAAACGAAAGCACTTGGTTGAAATGGTTGGGAAATGATTTCCATATCCCTCTTTCAGGTTCAGGTGGCTTGCATTCTCAACTTGGACAGCGTCAATTTGATGTAAGCAAAGCGGAGACAGCAGATACAAACGAAGAAGTTTCTCCACTTGCATATACTCAAGGAATAACTAATCAAATAAGAAACTTGGTGAGTCAAATTTCATCTGACAAGAGTCGGAAGACAAAAACAAAAGAAGCGCAGGAAAGCATTCTTCAGGAAATTGAAAAACTGGCAGCTGAAGCCTACAACCTCTTCAGAAGTTTCATCCCTACCTTTTCAGAGGAAACTGTTTCAGAGTCTGAGTTCCAGAAACCATCAGTTGGAATATGCTCTAGGACAGGATCAGGGTTCGAAATATTATGCCAAGGTTTTAATTGGGAATCTCATAGATCTGGAAAGTGGTACATGGACCTGAAACGAAAGGCTGCTGAAATATCTTCTATGGGATTCACTGTCATTTGGTTGCCCCCACCAACAGAGTCTGTGTCACCTGAGGGGTACATGCCAAAGGATTTATATAACTTGAACTCCAGGTGATTTTTTTTCACCTCCAGGGAGGAAAATAATAGAAACTGATGCTTTTCTGAAATTTATCCTTTTAGATTTGTAACTCTGCATGTGCATGCATTTGTCACAAACCCGGAAGGAGGAGAAACCGAATCCTGTACTTGGTCAAATGGTCTAAGCTTATAATATTCTGGATAATTAATTGTAGTGGTTTTTTTCATTTGCTAGAATGATGGTAGATCATTACAATGAGTTAAGATGCATCACGCGGAAATATTTGAAAATATCTTATATGTATCTGCTGCATGTTTATGTGTGCATATATTGATTGTAAGAATAGTAGCTAACGGAATACCACATATTGATCAAGACTTGTATTCTTTGTTATTAGATACGGAAGTATTCATGAGCTAAAGGATCTTGTGAAGACACTCCATGAAGTTGGTATCAAAGTTCTGGGGGATGCTGTCTTGAATCACCGCTGTGCACACTATAAGAATCAAAATGATGTGTGGAATATTTTTGGTGGTCGTTTAAATTGGGATGATCGTGCAGTTGTTGCAGATGATCCACATTTTCAGGTATTTGACATTTTCATCATTACCCGAGTTCTATTTGATATAATATGCAATTGTTGTTGTTCAAATGTGATTTTAGAGTCGGTAAAAACTATCTTACTAGAATGGAAATGTAGCTGGTATGAGATAATGGCTTTGTTGAGTTCAAATTCAAGTTATCTAGTCAGAAAGATATGTCATTCTTTTCATCTAATGCGCACTGAAAATACTCCACTAACTCCAGATCACCTTGTTTTGTCATAAAGGGTAAAGGCAACAAGAGTAGTGGGGATAACTTCCATGCAGCTCCAAACATTGATCATTCTCAAGATTTTGTGAGGGAAGATATCAAAGAATGGTTATGCTGGCTGAGGTTAGTAGGCTGGATTTTTTTTAATGTTGTTTGTGAGAATTTCTTTGATTGCTTTGTTTACTTCTATTCTGATTACATAGTTGGTGTATGTGTAATTCTAATATATATCCAAGAAACATCAATAGATCAAGAAGCGTTCTCCAGTGTTTCCTATGACCAGAATGCACTCCAAAGAGCTTAGCCATCCATCAATTCAAAAAGAGATGGTTATTTGATCCATATTCGTGTTCTATTTTTCTAAAAACTGAATAAGAGTACAGAAATCTGCATTTTCAAATTTTCGAAAACTGGGCTTAATATTGACTGCTGTGGTCATTGATCAGTATAAACTTGGAGCCTTTAGAAGATAACTTATTTAAGTATTTAACCATCTCAATGGAACTTATCAATTTCAAACTTGTACAAAATCATCTATTCCTCTTGGGATTCATTAACATCACTTAATGAAAGTATGGTACAATGTCTTACACAATATAACAGAACAAATATCCAAGCAAGCTTGTCCCTATTGCACAATGCACAATGAAATTTATTATATTAAAGAAGATTTCTGAAAGAAGTTGTCAAGTTCTTAACAGCTTTTAATTATTTTATATAGATTTAGTTCCAAGTTAGTCTGTCAATATGATATGATTCCCAGTAAACATCCTTATGGAGAAACGATATGTGCATGGTTCATTTCATTTTTAGTTGGTCTTCTGAGTCTGATTCTTTTTGGACATTGTCATCTGAGTAGGTTTAGCAGCAAAATGTTTTCCTTGCCAGTTAATCAGTTATTGCAAAAATGTGGGCGGACTGGCTGAGTTATTCAGCTCCAAATGTTGGTATTTTTTTATCTCATTAATTTATTCAAGTTCGCTAATTTCCTCACGAAGTCCAAATGTTGGTTCAGCAATTGCACCTTAGATCTTATTGAAGTGTATTTCTCTCTGGTCTATGCTTCAGTTCTGATCTTTTGAATGACATCAGATCACTGTCGAGTTAACCATTTTCTTGTAATATCTGCTTCACAGAGAAGAAATTGGATATGATGGATGGAGACTTGATTTTGTTAGAGGATTTTGGGGTGGCTATGTCAAGGACTACATGGATTCAAGTGAACCTTATTTTGCTGTGGGCGAGTATTGGGACTCCCTCAGTTATACGTATGGTGAAATGGATCATAATCAAGATGCACACCGACAGAGAATTATTGACTGGATAAATGCTGCAAACGGAACTGCTGGTGCTTTTGATGTTACCACAAAAGGGATTCTTCATTCAGTAAGGACTCATCTAGATGATTCCTACATGAGTTTTTGGAATACATAGAAATTTGATCAACTGATGAGTTTACCAATCACTTTACATCAAATGTTTTATTTGTGTTATAACTTCATGCTTCTGCATGTGTTTTTGTCTTATCCGATTTCATTCTTTCCAAGCTGTATACAAATGTAAATTGTTGATAACTAGAGCTTGTAGGAATTTATCAAGTTTTCAGTTTTGTTTAGACAGAAGGAAAATGATTGCCAGATTGTATGATATTACTTGTAGACATAACACGAAGCATGATGAAAATTCACTTTATTTTTTATCCCTCCATGTTGGAATGAAGAACTGCTAGGGCATTTCTAAGAATATATTTACTTCCTTGGGTTATCAACGACTTTCTGCTGATACCTCTTATATGATCAAGCATGTTAGCTTTTGATGCATTATTTAAGAATTTTCTAGCACTTGCAACACTTTAAGATTAGGAAACTTGAAAAAATATAAAATATAATATTTATTTTTTGCAACAGTTAGGGGAAGGATGTTGTATTTACAGATTTGTATTTGTTGTGTTTAGGCATTGGAGAGATGTGAATATTGGAGATTGTCAGATCAAAAGGGAAAGCCTCCTGGGGTGCTTGGATGGTGGCCATCTGGTGCTGTTACCTTTATAGAGAATCATGACACTGGTTCTACTCAGGTATGACCTATTTTGACTGAATTTTCATTTTATCATGCCATTTCATGGACTACAATTATAAGGAGAGACAGAAATATATGGACGTTGACAGTTGATGAGATCGATGCAACAGTAAAACTAACATTTTGGTGAACACTGAGATGTGCTATGTATAAGGTGATTGTTGTATCAAATGGTGGGAGTTTTTTTAGTATCGGAGTTTCTGATACACAATTCTTTATAGATTTCGAGTTTCTCTATATAAACAGAGAAACATATATTCCTTCACTATCAATCTGTAAATTAACTTGAAATCTTGTCCCAGAGTTGATGCAAAAGTTTTAGCAAGTTCCTTCTCAAAGTGGAGTCATCTATAATGTGATACCCACAAAAACTGGACCTTACTTTGTTAATGTTTCCCAGATTTTAATATTGTTTCTAACTTGTATATTTACTTAATCTATTCTTTGTTCCTAAAGGGTCATTGGAGATTTCCAAGTGGGAAAGAAATGCAAGGCTATGCCTATATCCTGACACACCCAGGAACACCAGCTGTGTTCTATGACCATATTTTTTCTCATTATCAATCTGAAATTGCAGCTCTCATCTCTGTCAGAAACCGCAACAAAATACACTGTCGTAGTATGGTAAGTATCGAAATTAGGGTTTTCTATTTTGAGTGCTTAGGTGTATGTTAGAGGGAAATTTTTGGTAAGAAAATAGGAAGGTACAATTTCATTATAGCACATAACAAGCATAAGATGCTTTCAAACTAATATTAGCTAACAACATCAGTTGAGAAAGAAGAAAGAACAAAAGATGCAAACTTGCCTGAGATTTTAGTTATATTATTTGTAAACCTTATCTGACAGATTTTTTTTCTTTTTTGGTAATTATCTGAACAGATTCTAATAATGATTATGTTGCATGGTCAAGATCTTACGATTCTGCATCACTTTTTTATTTTTTGCTTTTTGCCCCTTTGGTATATATTTCTGGCTAAGACTCAGAGATGGCTGTTATGGTGCCCATGTTAATATGCTATAGTGATAATAAAGATCAACTGATCAAAATATTATTCCTGAACATCATTTTTTGTGCTGCATAAGGTTAAAATTATCAAGGCAGAAAGGGATGTATATGCAGCAATCATTGACAAGAAAGTTGTAATGAAGATAGGACCAGGGAGTTTTGAACCCTCAAGTGTCCCTGCAAGATGGACTTTGGCGATCGAGAGACAAGATTACAAGGTCTGGGAAACATCTTAATATATCAAGTGACACATACTTCTCAGGTAAATAGAAGAATTCTTAGAGAAGAGAACAACTTCGACGTTAAGTTTCAATACATAGACATGTAAGTATGCTTATGGTAGGTGGTGTTTGCTGCTGTAAGTAGCATAAGCTATTTGGCCATTGTTAAGATGACACAAAAAGGGTTCAAGACGGGGTTCGATGATATTATTGTCGACAGTTTTCCTATTTTTGATGGAGGATGCGTCATTGAGCCTTCAAATGAGATGGATAATTGTAAAATGTATTCACCATGTAGTTTTTGAAACATTTTCAAAATAGATACTGTAACAGTATACTTGTAAGCTTTTGTGAACATAGACATGCAGGCGATGTATTATAATCAATTCAGTTGTAAGCTTTTGTGAACGCAGACTCTTTGCTTATAGACATCCGTAGAGACAGAAACCATCACAATTCTGTATCACACATAAATTGAAGAAAATGATTTTCTGACAGAGAGAAGCTGCTAGTGCTATACATTGTTATTGTGAGAGACTATTTGCATTGGATGGAAAGATGAACAGAACTGTCAAAAGATTTCGAGTTGATTACAACCACCAAAACGAACTCTCCTAAAATAAAAAACTGCTAAATTTACCAACTTGATAAATATAGAAATGTGAAAATTACAAGCTAGTAGTAGCCATTTAACTCATTAGAGGTTCTCCATTTTCCTCTCCTTATATGTCTCAAAACTACACATTGCACACACTCCGGTCGATATGTATATAAACAGAGCCTATCAGGAGCATTTGGATTCGGGTGGGCGATCTACTCATCTCTGTTGAAGAAGATTCAATTTTTTTGGCTTGAGTTGGCTCTGGTGTTGGTCCTGTTTAGGCTCTAACACTCCGGACCAACCTAGGCCATCTCCAGCTTGAAACAAAAGAAAAAAAAAAAAAGGTTCAAAGAAAGGAAAACAGAATGGCTGCAGTAAACAAAAGCTTCCTTGTGTTGTTTGTGTTGTCCATTGCTGTAGTTGTCCATGCTAACATTGACAAATTCGATGAGTACTGGGCGTCGAGAGCTGATGAAGCACAGAAGGTGGCAGAAGACGCTTACAACCCGAATCCCGCTGGCCTTGTAAATGATTTCAACTTCCATGTCGACAAGTAATGAATTCTCCCTCTCCCTACATGTTACAATGGTTAGATTCTTTAATCAATATACTTAGCCAATTACATGTTTATTCCAACAATTCTTGCAGGACCATGACAGGTACCAACAGCACTAGAAGGAACTTGAAGAAATACACAGGCAAGTGCCTGGCCACAAACCCCATCGACAGATGCTGGCGTTGCGACCCAAACTGGGCTAATAACCGGAAAAGACTAGCTGACTGCGCCCTTGGATTTGGCCGCAAAACCATTGGTGGGAAAATGGGAAGGATTTATGTTGTCACTGATGCCTCGGACAGCGACATGGTTCATCCTAAACCTGGAACCTTACGCCACGCCGTGATCCAGAAGGAACCACTTTGGATCATTTTTGCTCGTAGTATGATCATTAGACTCAACCAGGAGCTTATAATGACAAGTGATAAGACCATCGATGCTAGGGGTGCCAATGTGCATATTGCTCATGGTGCTGGTCTGACTCTTCAGTTTATCAAGAATGTGATCATCCATGGCCTACACATTCATGACATCGTCTCAGGCAATGGTGGCCTTATTGCTGATTCGGTGGACCACTATGGTATCAGGACTCAGAGCGATGGCGACGCCATTTCCATCTTCGGTTCCTCCCACATTTGGATCGATCATATTTCGATGTCTAATGGCAAAGATGGTCTTGTTGATATCATCCAAGGATCAACTGCCATTACCATCTCGAATTGTCATATGACTGACCACAACGAGGTATATATATTCAATTCATTCATTACTTATAGGACATCTGCTAAGGATTTTCTGGTTTCTAATACACATGAACAAGCTAGAGCAGTTGTTAACGAAACTAATGGATGTTTCAGGTGATGTTGTTTGGTGCAAGCGACAGCTACAGCAAAGATCAAATCATGCAAGTGACTGTTGCCTTCAACCATTTTGGCCAAGGATTGGTGCAGAGGATGCCAAGGTGCCGATGGGGTTTCGTCCATGTAGTTAACAATGACTACACTCACTGGCTCATGTATGCCATTGGTGGTAGCCAGCACCCTACCATTATCAGTCAGGGCAACAGATTCATTGCTCCTCCAAATGTTAACGCTAAACAGGTACCGTAAACTTTGATGTTATATACATAACCTGTTACATTACAATATCTTGTTCATGTATCAACTGTCAACGGTTAATTTCTTGGTGAATTAGGTGACCAAGAGAGAATATTCACCGGAGAGCGTATGGAAGTCATGGTCATGGAGATCAGAGGGAGATTTGATGATGAATGGTGCATACTTTGTACAATCTGGACACCCAAAATCAAGCAGACGATTCTCGAAGGTGGATATGATCAAAGCCAAGCCTGGTACTTTTGTAACCAGACTTACACGGTTCGCGGGATCTCTCAACTGTGTAGTAGGCAAGCCTTGTTAGTAAATTCGTCATAAACATAAACCATATCCATATGCAGCAGCCTCCCTGTAGACAGCACATTCTGGGCTGACACAACAAAAAAGATCAGAGTGTTTGATTTTTTTTTTTCGTATTTTCTTCTTTCTTCTTCTTCTTTTCCAATTTTCTCGACTCTTGAGAGAAAAGGCAAGTAGAAGTTCTTTTTTTTTTTGGACTCCAAAGAAATTTTAGAAAGTACAAGAAATACTTCTTTGGTCTGTTGGTTGATCATTCTGTTACTTTTGATCACTTTGAGAAATTTCTTTTTTCTTCACAAATGGGTTGTTCCACAGGGAGGGTGATAAATATATATATATATATATGAAGGCATACTATATACGTGTTCTGTGTGTTATACCAGAGGGATTGAGAGCCTCAACTCTTAATACATATTGATATGTTGCCTATGCAAAATTTTGTATGGTCCAAATTTGTTCAACTTGAATTAAATCAAATTTAGATATAGGTTATGTGTCTGGAATCTGGGTCCAAACACAAAAAAAAAATTCGATTTAAAACCGTATCCGGGTCTAAGCATATAAATCTTTTCCGATTTATTTGTCTAGAGTCTAATCTGAATTAGGTTATTTTCCGATTTACTTGTCCGGATTTAAATCAATTCGGATTTGGTTAATTAAGTGCGTCCAAAATTCAATCCGGATTAGGGTCCGGACATTTAAATATTTCGTAAACACGTATTCTTGTTCAACACGGAACCCATTTTTTGCCACCCTTATTTTTGAGTAAATTAATGCCTATTGAGTAATTGGATGCTGGCATGAAAGGAGATACAAAATAAATGTACATGTGGGCTAGGCTCATTGAGTTTACTGGGTAACCGGGTTATCGGTCAGGTTCCCATGGGGTTTAGTGCATATAGGTCACTGAAAGATACCTCTATTTACAATTAGGTCACTCAAAGAAAAAAAATTCAAATTGGGTCACTTAATATTCCAATTTTAAACAATTAGGTCATGAGAGTCCAATTTCGGTCAATTGAACGCCGGATATTGCTGACATGTCCGATGATCGCCTACGTGGACCAAATGACGTGGCTTCTTTGATGATGTAATTTTTAATTAAAAATAAAATCCAATGATCATCTTCAACCGCCCATCTCCAGCTCCTGAGGTTCCACCAGCTACAGTACAAACACATTAGATTTGCAAATCCTTCTCTGAAGCAATCAGTTCTGGTCTATAAAACAAGCATGTCAAGCTTCTTCCTACCCCATCCTCTGATTGACTGTGACCATTTTAGAGAGAACCCACCAAGGTAAATGCCCAAAAATTACCAAACTTCTCAGATTGGGTAAACGGGTCACAACCGGTCCGGCACCTCCGGCGATAGTTTCTACGGGAGGATGGATGGAAGTGCTAGTACTCGATACGCTGAGTCCAACGGTACCTTCGGTGGTTAGAGGGGACCTCAGAATCAGCCGGATTGAGCGTCGAAAGTGGCGGCCCACCTCGGATTCGAGGCGCGATTTCTGCGACTGTGGTGGACGGCAGGGGTAGAGGATGGTAGGGGCGAGTTCCTTGTGGTACACTGTTTCTTTTGAGACCAATGGTGGTCCGTTTTGTCGCCGGATGGCGTAGTTGCCATACTTGTCCGTAAGAAGAAGGTGTTGTGAGGGGGGAGAGGGGGAGAGGAAAGGGGTTGCAGACACCTTTTTTGTTTTTAATTTTTTAATTTTTTTTGCTGAATATGCCACATGTCATTTTTATTTTTTATTTTAAAATCCATATATTATTTATATTCCACATGTCATTTTTATCTTAAATTTATTTTAAATTTCAAAAAAATTAGTGCCATGTCAACAAATTCTGATAAAAAATTGATCGGAATTAGATCAGAGTGGTTTAATTGCTTAAAATTAGAACATTGAGTGATCCAATTTGAAACTTTTTTCTTTGGATGACCTAATTACAAATTGAGGTATCTTTCAGTGACCTATATGCACTAAACCCGGTTCCCATGTCTCTAAAACATGTTGGGTCGGGTCAGACCGGATCTCTTAATCCGACCCCAGTATACACCCCTCCCCCTAATAAAGATTGACCCGAACTATGAACCATCAGGGCCCGCCCGCCCCGGGGTATTGGTACCTAAGAGCCCGGCCGGAGTTTGATTAGTGAAACTGAAAGACGGTGAAAAGGGAAAACCGGAAAATTGAAAGGATTAGCAGCGAAGAAAGAGAAAATGTTGGGACTCAACATCCTCTCTCCCCGACTCGCTACCCCAAATCCTCTCCGCTCTTACAAATCCTCAGCTACTCCTCCTTTTGGTTCCAAAATCCAGCACTTATCCTTCTGCACCAAAATCAATAAACCTGCTGTCAAGTGTCGCCATTCTGACTACTACGACCAAGAACAGCAGTTCTCCTCCACCTTGCGCCCGCGCCCCACTTCGGCCGAGGCTTCCCGTCCACAGTCGAACTCAGGAGGTACTTTGTGGTTTTATTTCCTTTTTGAGCAAAACCAGTTGTTTTATTTCCTTGATAAGATAGGTTCTGGGTAATTTCTCTATATAGTGTGCTAATGGAGTTTCGTTTTTTTCGTGTAAACTTGTAGTGGGTGGGCTGCCGTCTAAGGTTTTTGTGGGTCACTCCATATACAAAGGGAAGGCTGCTCTTACTGTGGAGCCAAAGGCGCCTGAGTTCCTGGCTTTAGATGTATGTTTGATTGAAGTTTTTTTCTGTTCATTGTAAGAACGCTGTTGTTCAGTTTGTGCAGTGGTTTTGTTTAACTGAGTTCTTTGGGCTTAGGTGGGTGGTTACTGTTGTTTTTTTCATCTTGGATTCTTTTGCAGTCAGGTGTATTTAAGTTATCTAGAGATGGTTATGTATTGCTACAGTTCGCTCCAGCAGCAGGTGTTCGTACATACGATTGGGGCAGAAAACAGGTAACTTATGCTCCCCTGGTTTTGGAGAGCTTGGAGAGTTCAAATACTTTAGTAGTTTAATAGAAATAATGATTACTGTAGCAATCATTTAGATCATGTTGCAATTTGCTAAACATTCAATGTGTAATGTGATTGACTTAAAAGAGACCTTTACCACTGAATTTTGTTGTTGTTCCATTTGTCAGTTAGATAACATAGCTCTCATTCAAATTTGCAAGTGAATAAGACTTTATGCTTTCAAATGATATTACTTTGCAGGTTTTAGCATAGCAATATACGGGTGAAATAGTTTAAATTTTCATTGCTTGGTTTAGGAAGAGGATGCAGGTAGAACTTTGGAGGCTGTTATGTGATGTTATGAAATGGCAAAGATTTTTACGATTGACTAAAAGTTTTATGAATGGGCTCGATTGAATTGACTGTTGAGTAGCGAAATCTGTGGCAGAAATTTTTCATTTCATAGTTGAAATTTCTGCCAATAGATTGAAAGCTTCATTTTTGTGGTTTGGTTCAGATTACTGAATTTGCGGTCCACTCTAGCCTTTTCTTTTTGTTCAACTCATCTTCACAATTTGGAATTCGACAAAGCCCATAACTCTATTAGTGAACTTGCTGAATGGTCGAACCATTGTGTTGAACAGTGAAATATCTATCTGGCAAACCATAATATCTATGGCTTGAACATTCCTTTGCATAACTACTTGTGTTTATTTTAATTTATTTTCCCACCTTTGTGTCAATGCTACTTTCTCTCTTTGGAGTGATACTTGATCACTTGGCACCTTCTCCACTATCAAGAGGTGAATAAGACTTATAACTCTATGGCCATTCAAAAAGACTTATAACTCTGTGAAAGTTTAACTATAATTTCTGGGTAACTATGGTGGCACGTTCATTGCTGTAACGTCACTTGTAATTTATGGAAGGAATATGTTTGCATGTATGACTAGGATAATGGTCCTAAGAACATGATAAATTATTGTTTGTGTTTCCATGCTGTTCCTATAACATTTTGGATGCATTGATGACTGATTTTGATCGTCTCCAGATATTCTCACTGTCCGTGATGGAAATCGGAACTCTAATAGCTCTTGGTGCAAGAGAGTCATGTGAATTCTTTCACGATCCGAATAAGGGGAAAAGGTATTACATATGTTTCATTTTGCTTATTTTTACATGCAGAGCAGATATAACATTCTCAAGTGGGTTCTACAGACTATCTTTTTTTGCTTTTGCTTTTTACCATTGCATGATTTATCTATCCTTAAATTTGGTCTATGATTTTATCCAGTATTATGAATATAACGTCTTTATCACCTTGAACTTTCTTAAACTATATTGCAAAGGGGAAAAAGTAGCTCCTCTTATGTATTCATGGAGCAAAAATGTTTGTGATGAGTTGTTGATGATGATAAGTATATTCAGTTGGAGGGATTCCTTGTAACATTAGTGTTCATCTAAAATCCTCTGCATGTTTTCGTGGACGTATGTTGGAAGATTTCACAACTATCCAAATTAGATACTTTGTAAAATATACCTTTTAGGAAGAGAAATTCATGCCATGCTTTCGGTGTTTCAGCTGACCGATGCTAGTTTCAGCTGGCCCCTATTCATGACCATTGCTGGCAATCACATATCACTAGGGCACTCATCAATGACCATTACTAGGAATTCACGAATCGTTAACCAAACACTACAACTTGTGCTGATGATCATTTGTCCCTGACTGCAACTATTAAATTATCATCCTTAGAAGTTGATGTTTCTTGCCTGCTAAATATCAAGTTATTGTTGCTGAGAATCTAAGTTACTGTGTGCGAAACAAATGCAGCCTTGGTTATAGATGTTCAGATGTTAATTCTATTGAGCAGGATGCCCTAGTATGAATAGTACTTGATAAAGCTAATTTGCATTGAAGCTTATTCCTATCTACTTGAGCTATTATTGCCAAGCATTTGAGCTGATTATGCCACGTATCTTTACCATTGAATCGGTAATTAATCTATTTGTTAGAATGCACAATTTTTTTTTTGAGACAAAATCCCAAGAAGCTTTGCATCCTTTGAAACTGATCTCTACTAAGATTAAGTTCCATACCCATGCTACATTGACACTCATAGTCATATGCACTTGCAAAAGTTGATGGTGTGCTGTTTGACTCTTGCACTGATGCATACTATTAATTATAGAAGCCAATGCTGAAAGTTATAAATATTGTCTTTCAACAATAAAATACTAATGTGTAATTGTTATCTTTTGTAGTGAAGAAGGAAAGGTCAGGAAGGTGTTGAAGGTAGAGCCACTTCCAGATGGCTCTGGCCACTTCTTCAACCTCAGTGATTATCTATTCCCTTGAACTCATTATGGTAGACTAGGGTAGATTTTCGTATACTATTTGGGTCGTGATGCCATTTATGTGATTCTGACGCAGCATTTATTAGTTTCCTGTTGATGAAGTAATTCAATATCAAATTCTTCTTGCTCTGGTGGTATATTATCGTTGCAGCATCTTTGCTTTGTTCAAAGTTTTGCCCATTTGCTGTCCCCATAAATGTCTGCTATTTATTGTTTCTTTGTCATTACATGCATGATATCCTGGTGAATATAGGGGTTCAAATTGTTCTTGGTAGGTCAACTCAAGTTATTTCTTTGGAACTTTTGACGACTTTAAGTTTATTTTATTTATTAAAAAATTTCTCTGATTTTTTCGTGGTTTCTCTATAGCATGCATTGAAGTTGCCTTTCTTATTGCTCTGTGGCATATAGGTGTTCAGAACAAACTTTTGAATGTAGATGAGAGCATTTATATTCCTGTTACCAGAGCAGAGTTTGCAGTCCTCATCTCGGCTTTCAATGTATGATCTCTCTCTCTCTCTCTCTCTCTCTCTCTCTCTCTCTCTCCCCCCTTGTTCCGTAGCATACCAGTCTTTTTTTCATTAACATTTGGAAAATTATCCTACAATGTTGAAAAAAATTACATGATTAAAAATGTAAAAGGATTAAGATAACGAGATGTGATATAACCAGCTGAGTTGCGTTTATTGATACCTTCAGCCGACCCTAGGAATGGATCTTCAGGGCCATGGAGAGTGAATGGAGAAAGCGAGACAAATCCTAATTAGCCAATCCACATAAAAATTGGATGACTTGGGTCTAAATTTGTCAAGCATTGGCCCTTTAAGAAGTTAAGAATCTGATGTCATGAAAATTCTCTGGCTGGACTACTTCACGTCTTCACCTGCCTTTTATATGAATTACTTCTGTGGAAATTTATGATCACCTTGGATGTTTGAATAGCGAGGTCCGCCTTATGTGAGGGCTGCAAAATAAATTTTGTTGAGAAATCCTTATACCCAATCCTGGTGAATTAATTTGGAGTCAATCTGGTCTTCCTGGCATGTAGCTTGGTACTAATCTCATTTATAAAATGTGGATTCTACATGTAAGTATTTCAACTCTCATTGTGTTCTGGTCTGTGTTCTCTGCAGTTTATCTTGCCATACATTATGGGCTGGCATGCATTTGCAAGTTCCATAAAAGTAGAAGATTCCAGCCGCTTAAATAATGCCAATCCCAAGTATGGAGGAGACTATGAATGGAGCAAGTAGAGGCACTACTTGGTGCAAATGATGGGCTTTTGATCTTTGCAGCTTTTCAAATTGTAGCAGAACCAGTGCCTTTTATCAGAGAAATTCACCCGACAATTTTGGCAATTTTCTGTGTTTCATAATTTTGTTGCTAAATAGGGAAGACAGATTGAAGCAAATGCCCCCTGGTTTGTAGCATCATATTTATTGATCATATTTGTATGTTTAAAAGCCGGCACATACTTGTCTTAGTGGCAGAAATACTATTAGTTATATCTTTTTGATTGCTTCTTTAATTTCTCTTTCTTGACAAATAAAATCAGACTTCTGATGAGCTAGGGTGCAACCTTTTTTTTATGAGCTGTAATGATAGAGATCTTTATAGTTGGTATGATAGTTATTCCACCTGTTAAGTTGTATGTACATAATTTCATGTGCATTATGTGGGATATATGGAGTCTATGAATTCATTTAAATATTGTACGTTCAACTGAACAGTTGGGATAAAACTAAGGTATCAACTTTTAAGATCTTTATCATTTTCGTTTTATGAGTATTGTTATAGAACTCTCAAAATATAGTTCATATTTTATTCTCAAATTTATGTGGCATGTGACATTGGAAATAATCATTGATTATATTATAAATATACATGTACGATCTACTTAAGGTCTTGAGTATTATTTTTTATCTATATATATTTCAACTCTTTTTTATTTGTTTATTTTTCACCTGTGCCCATCACGATGGAATGGGGGCTGGAATGGTATTTGGTGAAATTGTTTGGAATGTTTTAAATCTCAGCCATCCCTTTATCTGATGGATGAGATTTAACATCATTAAATCAATTTCTTAAACCAGAGAGGGATTTTTCTCCCCAATATATCAACACAAGCGACGACTCCTCTCACCGGCGACGGAGACGGCGACCACTATTACAAGCCCGACCACTCCTCATGGACGACGACCCAACCGACCAAGCAGATCGACAACGACCCATTTCAGTTCCGCTGATTCGACCAATAAACTTGTTTGTCGAATCACAACAAACAGATCGAGGTCCCTATTCTCAATGTTTCGTCATGGCGTTAATGGGTTTTTCCCGCCTCAATTTGGGATTTGGTTTCCACCTAGTAATTTTTCTCTAGCGTGGAACAGTTTAAAACAGTTTATACACCATTGAAGGTCTCTTTGGACCTTCTGTATCAGCATGAAAGCCCAGTTCTTTTGTTGGCTATAGTTGTTAATTCTCAGCTTGATCTTTGATTTTCTTTTCCTTCCAGTTTCATGGTTTTTCTCTATAACACTTCTTTTTCTCTAGATTTGGGTTATTCTTGATGGGGGGTTGCACAGGAGAGGAGATCCGGAGGTGCAAGATGAAAAAAGAAGGGTTAAACGATGGACAAAGACGTAATTTTGCCGTGTTGAGTTGTCCACCCTGACCATACGATTGAACCAACGGTCAAGATCTAAAAAATTCCAAACAATTTCACCAAATACCATTCCAGCCCCCAATCCCTAAAAAGAGCATATATATATATATGCATGCGTGGCCGTCTAAAAAGCTGCCATGCATTCATGACCTACACGTGGCAAAGAAAGGATCCATGCATTTAGGAAGAGAATAACTAACTCTTCTCTTGCAAGAGAATGAACACAGAAAGCTCAGCGGAGAAGAAAATCATTTCCGTTCTGTCCACAACAATGTCCCTCTCAGGTATGTCATCTTCAATCCTTCATTCAATTGAACATTTTCAATATTTATAAATACTCTTAACATCTATCGAATAAGTTATTGCTTCTTTACTTCTCAATATAGTGTACAAATTTGGTAGAAAATGACGCTATCAACTTTTCCTTTTGTGTTTTCTCTGAAGATTTATGCTGTTGTTCATGGCAACAATTGGAGGATGAACTAAGAGGCTATACGTTTGCTCTTTCTAAAATTTAGATCAGGAAACTTTTCTAAAAAAATGTTTTAATGGGGTAAACTTTCCAACTATGCTTTAAACAGAATCCATTGAAGTATTAATCACATGGGTATGGTGCAAATATCGATATCTGATGACAGATTATCCAAAACTGAATCTTAACATTCATAGGGTTCAGAAATCGCTAACACCCAAATCAGATGCATTGAAAGTCCCTTGCCATGAAGGAATGGTAGCCTCTTTTATGATTTTTTGTATGTTTTTTGGTATTGGTTTTGTGCAGAAATGGCCTCACAAGCACAAATGGTCAAGGAAACTTCAAAACTTACAAGCAATGATGCATATTTTGAAATCATTCAGTCAAGGAAGAAATTACCACGTTCACTACAGGAGACTCTAACGGCTGCATTCACTGCGATTCCTGTTTCATCTTTCCCACTGGTACCCAGCGGCAAAGGTGATGGAAATAGCTTCTTGATTTAATTGCCTTGTATGCTCATTCACCTTATCTGAGTTTGAAGAAAATATAATCAAATTCCTAACAATGGTCACGTTAGTTTTCCAGTTATTGAAATTTCAGCAGAGACAACCATAGCAGATGCTGTTAGGATCCTGTCTGAATGCAACATCATGTCTGCTCCTGTGCAAAACCCAGATGCAAAGACTAGTTTGGATTGGAGGGACAGGTACTTGGGAATCATAGATTACTCGGCCATCATTCTCTGGGTATTGGAGAGTGCAGAACTTGCAGCAGTTGCCTTATCAGCTGGTTCTGCAACAGCTGCTGGTGTCGGTGCTGGAGCTGTAGGTGCTCTTGGAGCACTAGCCTTAGGTGCTACTGGTCCTGCAGCAGTTGCTGGGCTAACCGTTGCAGCAGTCGGGGCAGCCGTTGCAGGTGGTATGTCTGTGGATAAAGGGGTTGGAAAAGATGCTCCCACAGCTGCTGATGACTTGGGCAAGGATTTTTACAAGGTCATCGTTCAAGAAGAACCCTTTAAATCAACCACAGTAAGTATATCTGTATATGCAAGAGAAACCTCAAGTTAACATTCTGTTTTCATCTTCTAAATGATATATAAAATGGGGAACTCTATTGCTCCGCTTTCTTCTTCTAAATGTATCTATAACGTCTGCTTTGTTGCAGGTGAGGTCAATACTTAAATCCTATCGCTGGGCTCCTTTCCTCCCAGTTGCAACGGACAGTTCTATGCTGAGCGTTCTACTATTGCTCTCAAAGTATAGGCTGAGAAATGTACCAGTGATAGAATCAGGGAAGCCAGAAATGAAGAACTTTATAACACAATCTGCAGTCGTTCAGGGACTCGAAGAATGCAGAGGAAGGGATTGGTTTGACTGCATCGCTTCAAGTCCAATATCTGAACTAGGACTTCCTTTCATGTCTTCTAATGAGGTTGAATACTGATGGTAAGTATTTTTTTCTGGCCATCCAACATCAAGATTTTCAAACATGTTCTTTTTCTGCTTTGCCAGTTGATCAGCATCCAGAGCAATGAACTGATTCTGGAAGCTTTCAAGCTAATGAAAGAAAACCAAATTGGTGGTCTTCCAATAGTGGAAGGGTCGTCGAAGAAGATCGTCGGGAAGTTGAGTATCAAAGACATCCGACACTTGCTGCTGAAACCTGAACTTTTCTCCAATTTGAGGTGGGGTAAAAGGGCTAATCCTTACCCTTTGTAGCTTATATCGTTTTATCATTATCTTTATCACATTTCTCTTCTTCTTCCTCGCAGACAAATTACTGTGATGGATTTCATGAATACTGTCATCTCAACAACCCAAGAAAGTGGTAAAATAAAATCACCAATTACATGCAAGGCGGACTCAAATCTTGGCAGTGTAATCCACAGTCTTGCAACAAACTCAGTTCACAGGATCTATGTTGTAGATGATGAGGAAGATGAAGTTAAAGGCGTCATTACCCTGAGAGATGTGATCTCTTGTTTCATATTCGAGCCTCCCAACCATTTTGATAACTACTTTGGCTTTTCTGTGAAGGAAATGCTGAATCAGTGAAAATGGTTATAGCTGTTCTATGAAATATAATGCATATGTAATTCATTTCTATGCAACTCCAACTGTATTAAGTCCAGACAGTTTTGTCAATCCTCTGGCTAGTCCTTTCTACATCTGTCCACCTTCTGATGTACCAAGTCACTTGTTGGGAAACCGTATGTGGAGTCTCATGAGGAAAAGGGTTTAAACTCATTACATTTCATAATAGCAAATGTTACACTTAACGTTGCGTTAGTAGCTTAGCAATTTAGAAACCCTAACGGCGAGATTATAAAACGAAGAATGGCCATGGATGGACTTCATGTTGTCACGTGTCATTAAGTGAGTAGAGGTCACTTTTGATACAAACACTACCTGACTTTAAATCCTAGTTTCACTTGTGTTAATGTGAGTATACCAAAAGAATTCAACTATGCACTTTAACAATTGTATGCTTGAGCAATGGCAAAATCCTGCTCAAGCCAACTTTGATTAGGGGAGAAAAGTAACAGCTCATGAGTGCACTTTATTTTGTATGAGGTTCCCTCCGCTTCTTTAAATCAATTTTTTCCTTTTGGCATGGCAATGATTGCACTTGTCTTCCACCACCATTGATGATGGATTTAACCTTCTCAAATACCCCATTACCCTTCACCCACCCTTCTTCCCTTTAACGCCACTGAGATTGTCAGTCTTAAACTCAGAAGAGTCAGATATAGAAACAGAGAATGGAGAGAGCAGGAAGGCTGGCTTCCTTTGGTGCCATACCCAGATAGGCTGTTCTTTTTAAATTCTATGTAAGTGATTCCTTTCTATTTCTTCATTTCTTACTCTTAATATGGCAGAAAAAAAAAATTTCTGTTTATATGTTTGAAGAAATTCCAATGGCATTTCTTGGTGTTTTGAAGTTTCATCTGTAGAATTGTGAGTTGTGACATTTCCTTCTGGATTTTGCTTTTCTTATATCTATAAATGCACTGAAAGAGAGGAGAGGAGAAAATACAGATGCACACCAAAACCATAATTAAGTTTCCACTCCAATCGTAAAATGTTACAATATAGTGAAACCTGAGAAGAGGGGAAAAATAAATAAAAGAACCAAAAAAATTATTCTATACCATTTCACACTCAAAAGCAACAACTGAGAAACCAATCAGCTGGTTAATCCTCCTTTACTTTTCTTCTCTGTTTCCTTTATCACATAATAGGCGAGCTGCCAATGTATAGTTACACTCTGACTAGGATTTATGTAGCAAGTTCTGTACAACTGATCAAAATCAAAGGCCAAAAACTAGATCCCGAGAAGGAATTTCTGAAACCGAATCACGCCAAAAAAAGAAAGATTGACACACTTTAACAAGCAAGGGGGCCTATACTGTTAGAATCGGGGAATCGATTTACTAGCGAAAAAGAAGAAACGAAGAACTCAGATCACGGTGTTTTGATCTGACTGAGATGCTAGAATGCGCCGTAGCATTCTAGACAAGGGTTCTCGAATGCAGTCTTGACATGCCTTAAAAATTTCAGGCCATAAGAACAGCAATTCTGGAAAACAAATTTAGAAAGAGAGAATAAACAAATCAGTATAGGCTATAATAGACAAGATGTAATGGGGTAGATCATGTTCTGTGTTTAAGGTATATTAGAGAGGTTGGTTATAGACTTTGCAGGAGGGCTCTTTTGCAGGGTGGGGGTTGAGAAGGATTGATGCTTGTGTTGGCAGTTGGAGATTCAATTCCTAGTGTTTTCAATAGGAAGTTTCTCTCCTGAAAAAAAAGAGGAAAGAATCCAAATATAAATCAGTCTCAGAACTCAAGGGTAAATGTAAATACAGTAATGCTGAGGAAATAACTCTAACAGGTAATCATAGAGCTATATGTCTTCAGCTCTAGTTAACATCTGAATGAGTTTAAACATAACGCATAATTGCATATTTTTGAGAGAAAAATATAACGGACATGGGCAGGTCTGCTTCAAGATCTGAAGCATTTTCCTTTGCCCGAGTCCTTCTGAGATCATTGACTGGCACCCAATTCAAGGAACATAACAATCCAGACTCCTATTGACCTCATCATGCTCAAAAAAATATAAAAAGAAAAATGGGGTAGGCCATCATAATGATATAGAAGTAGCAGGTTGTTACCTTAGGAGTAAGACTTACAGAAATTTTCTGCACTTTTATAGTATAAATACCAACCAGATTAATCTGGCAAACGAATTGGATCTTTACTTCTTAAAAGTCATTTCATATGTACTCAACCAATACAGGTATCCAATTCTCAAAACCTAAAATTAGACAGAAATTGTGTATCTAGGTTTCAGACAAATAAGAAAAATTAAAGAGTGAGGCTCTAATTTATTTTGAGTTGTGGTTTGCCAGATACCCTAGACGTTTGATAGAAACACAGATCGACAAGATGCACTAGATCTTATTTAGTCCAAGTTGCAAAAAAAAAGTGCACTTGTAACTTGTCTATAGAATTTGTCCCTATTGAGAACATCATTTCCTTGAAACATTTAGTTTTGCTGTGAAGTTAATTAAAAGAACTTTCTGCACTTGCCCTAATTTACTTTAAGTTGCACAGCAGCGTGCACTTCCTTTTAAATTTTCTTCAAAATTTATCACTAGTGAGGACATCATTTCCTCAAAATATTTTGTTTGTGTGAAATTAAATTAAGAATTTTCTATTAGTTTACAAAAGCCAGAATTGCACAACTTTCTTTAACCCTGAAGTGACTAATCTTGGGAAAGCATAATATTTTTGTGGGTTTAGAGGGGAAAGAATAACTACATGATGTTCCAAATTAAAGAAAAAAATCTACACACTGCTTGTTCTCACAGGCGAACATGTGCCTCAGTGGTAGAGTTGTAGAGATGTAACCTATAGGTCCCAGGTTCAATTCCTGGAAACAGTCTCTCCACATATTATGTAAAGATAAGGTCAGCATACATCTTTCTATCCCCAACCCCGCCCACTGCGGGAGCCTTGTGCACGGATGGTGTTTACCTTTTCCACTACTTGTTCCCAAAAGATTAAAACCCCATGCTGCTTCTACAGTTTGCTATGGAGCCTCCTCCAACTATTGTCACTGTTAATGGCTTACAACTTTGCCATTTAGTGCAAGTGGACAACTAGTAGACTTGATACTAACATAAATTTTAAGAATCAACATGCACAATACCTAATAAAGGTTTAATTTTTTGCTTCAACCTAAGTGATAATGAGTGAACGCAATGCTGCTAATTACCTGATTATACCAAGTTTGCTATTCCTTCATTTCACTACTACTATTTGCTATTATCAGTATTAGAAAGGTTCCAAGTTCAAGCATTTCTACAGCTATTTCTCCTGTTTGCTCGATTTCTCAGTTAACCAAGTGCTATGCCTACCTACTTGTCTCATCTCATGGCTAGAAAATGTTTAGCTCAGAGGCATTTCAACCATAGCTTGTAGAATCAAAGGCTTGATGGACTCTCCCCAAGTACTACTACTACTAACAATGGCTTGCTACTAACTTGAAAATGTTTAAAGTTCAGGCTCTACTTCACTGAAAACGAATTTGCAATCATAAATAGCAATGTTCAAGATGACTTACACTTTCCGAAAATTGTGGGCTGGGAATTCCTGCTGCTAAAGATCTGAACAGTGGGTTAACTTGAAGGGGGGAGCTGAACTCTGGACATGATAACGCTGAGATAACTTCGTTATTCATTGTTTGCTCTTCACAAGCTGCAAATATCTCCACTACAAAAGAACAGAAATTTCATTGAAAAATATAATTTCATAAAATTCTATCTCCAATTAAGTAGAGTTGGGGTGGTTTCTCAAAATATAGCGAGCATGTGGCCCAGTGGTAAAGTTGTAGGGGTGCAACCTAGAGGTCGGAGGTTCAATTTATGGAAACAGCATTACCTCTATCTCCAATTAAGTAGATTAAACTGACTAAAAGAAATTGTTTCTAGACTTCATATGCAACATAAAGTGTCATCACCTGGATCTGCGTTTCCTTTAGAAAGCACTTGTTTCCCACATTCATTCAGAACATTTTGCTCTTCCGTAGCAAATGCTTGTACGTGAATTCCACTATCCTGATGAAATTCAGCTTGAACGTGTTCTGGCTTATCACAGTCTAAATGGGGCATTAAAGTTGACCCAGTACTGTATTCAGAGCTGGCTGGAGATTCCTCGTATAATTCAGGTTGCCTACAACACATCAACCATCATTTAGACATTATATGGTGAGTTTAATAGGCGTCAATATAAATACTATTCCACCTGATTTTGTTTACCTCCAAGGCGGTTGACTTCCCTCGTTACTACTTCTGAAGTCCTCTAACAATTCTTTAAATTCTTCAACTTGAAAATCAAAGTCAAGGGCTCTACATGGTACGATATCATTCTCTTTACTTCGGTTCAGAAAATCCTGGAGAACCTGAAGTCATATGATACAAAATATCAAGGACATGAACATGTGATTTTGTTTTCCCTCAACAAACTCAGTCTACACTCTTCTTGAGTGGGTAGTACAAATGGTATGCTTTATTTATGAACATTACTACTCTCTTTGCAGGCAATAGGAATGCTTTACTCGTGGCGAAGGATAAGAGGAAAACAGATTAAGTTCAGTAGCTATGCTTAAGCATATGCTTAAGTTGGGAGAAGTCCATTGGCCTCTCATGGTTGGACACTGAACCAGTGCCAAGCACCGTATGTGAACCATGGGTGCTTATCTAGCAGTTGGCCATTCCTTGACACGCAGCTGCAACACAAAAGCTTATATAATATTACTTTGCTCACCTTCCAAGCATTTTCCAAGCTCTGGTCTGTGTTTTCTGCATTGACTTTGAGTGCTAGTGAGCTGAGCAGTTCTGCTTGTTGCATCAAGGCAGTTATCTTAGGGTCATCCGTTTTGAGATATGTTCCGTGGATCTTATTATTTTGGCCCACTAAAGGGAGCAAAAAATGATAAGGTCAACAAGAAGTTTGATGAAACTATATTCTTCGAAATAAATATATTTGTTTATGGTGGTTTTACCATCAAGAGAGACCTCCTTCACATTGGTTACAGGATGCTGAGCTGCCATATCATTGACATTGTGGAAATTTTCTACCAATACTGCAAATGGAGGTCTCGGCTGGTGACTCACAGTTGTTCCACTACGCTTGTGTAATCTGTCTGTCAAGTTGGTGTTTTCCGAGTGATCAGAGATATGGGACCTCCTGGATTCCCAAAAGATGAGTTTTACAGGATAAAGCACCGCTCGTAATGACAATCTTGTTTGCAATGTATTCTATCTGTAAGAAAACAAAACTATAACCTATGTTACCTCATCTTCTTAAAGGGTTCTGAGGTATCCGGTGTTCCATCTGCGTTGAAACCATTATGGATGATAATTCTTTTGTTATTTTGGTTGATGAAGGAAGTTTTGTTCTCTTTTGCTAAGGCCTCATATTTTGCTCTCTTCTTGCACAGGGTGGAGAACCGGTTTTTCACAGCATTATCAGTTCTGCATAAGTATCATATTGAAAATGTGATTACAAATAGAAAAGGCGATCTGTTGGGTTTCCCGGAAGGTGGGAGGAGAAAAGATTGTTATACCTGCCTGAAACCACCTTCGCTATTTCAGTCCATCTGTTACCAAATATCTTCTGAGCCTGCGAATCACCTCAATAATCAGATCATAAATACACTCAATAGGCTTAATCACATCTTAACCGAAGTGTGGTAAGAGTGAGTTTTCTGTTCAACTTTTGAGAGACAAGCACAGCAGCAAGAAGTTAAAGGTCTGGCCTACTTAGATTAATACTCGTTTCTTCGAGAATGATGCAATTACTGCTACCAAGCACATGATTATATAACAAATTATTGAAAAATCAAGGTTTTGGTCATTTTAATATGTTATTGAACTAATCTGAATCCTTTCAGTTTCAAATCAAACATTACCTCGCATAAGAGCATATCTTCCTCTGGTGACCAACCCCCTTTCTTGAAATCAGAATTCAAGTATGTATACCATCTGCAAAAGAATCGGCATGAGGTGAAACTATTAAGTATAGAAAACCTATTGACAATCCGCAAATGAAACCAATTCTAGTTATCCTTCTATTTACCTTCTCCTGCACTGCCTTGTTGTCTTATCCTTGAATTTCGAGGCAATGATTGTCCAACTGTGCAGTGTGCAAAAAGATTTGAATCAAAAACCCCAATTTTATCCAATATAGTGCAGCATAGTTGGTGCTTTAACAAATAGAGTGAAAAAAAGAAGGAAAAAAGCAGCAACCAAAGATGAATACAGAGAAAAAATTCTTACTTTTCAGTCCCATGTAAGCTAATTTGCTCACGCAGTATATCATCCTCCTGCAATAAACAGAAAGAAAGAAAGAACAAAACCCACCTCAGATAACGATCTTTCAAGTCCATTAAGTTAACAAGAACAGAGAACAGAACAGAGAGTTGAAAGAGTAGGCACCTGCTGAGTCCATGTGACTATGTGTCTCTCCTTCTTCTTGTTTGATTCATCGTTGCTAATATTCTTCTTATTCTTTGTTTCCTGCATTTGTATTTGCTTTCTAACTGTCTTTCTTAGCCGCTCCTCCTCCCCTTTATAAGACCAAAAAAAATCATCCCAAAAAGGAACCCCCAAACTCGTTCCCTCTCTCTTTTGAATTAATTTTTACACAAATACTCTATCGCCGTAAACAGCTACAATCGCTTTGGATTCTGACCTTTTGAGAGGCAACTTTGATCCCTTATTCAAAGTCACAATGAAAGGGGAGAGAAGGAGACCCAAATGGGAATCACGATGAATGAATGCTCGACCATACCATTTTTGGATTGAAACGGCAATGCTTTGACACCCCCTTTCAATCTCGATATTCGGGAAATTAGCCTGTATGTATATCTATGTATACGATTGAAGAAAAAGAAAGAAAGCGTAGATCTAAAGGGAAGAAGGGGTAGAGAGAGAGACTTGTGTAAAGATTGGAACTTGTGGAGATATGTTGTAGTTGATGAATGATGATCTGTCTTATTACTGTTGTCTCTCTCTCTCTACAACTTTTTTGAATGACATATATTTATTTTATTTCTCTCTCTTTGTTTTTATTGTGTATTTTTTTTTTATAAATAAGGAAAAAAAATAAATAGATTATTAATTTAAACCAACGGATTCTTGCTTTAGTGCGCGGGTATGAAGGGGAGTTTGAAAAATAACGCTGAAACCCATGACATATGGGTGGTGGTGGTATTAATGAATGACTCACTTGAAAAAATAAATTGACAATGATGATAGTTTTTTTTTTAAATAACATTCAGAAATATTTTTTAATAAGAATCAAACTTTGAGCACATATGTGATTAACTTAATCGCTTATCAACCAAGTCATCCCTCATTGGTGACAATGATGATAGTTGGGAGTATAGTAGGATCACTTTGTAAACATACATAATAGACAATAGTTGGTAGCAAATCCAAATGGTAAGAACGATCTACAAACACCAACCAATCTCTCTATCAAACCACTGAGAGGAAGCTTCGTTGGTAACCGATTGCACCAAAGGTTTGATTCAAACTAGCATCGTATTTTTTGTTGGTCTCCTACATGTGGGGTTCGACATGCGTGTAAGGACTTACTAGTGGGTTGTGGTTTACTAGTGGGTCTTCGAGTATTGGGGCACAACCTGATACTTACCCTGTTGACAGAGGAAAAACTTCGGTAGTTATTCTATAACCAAAAAAAAATGATATACAGGCATTATTGAGAAGATTTATTCTGTAAACCAGTAACCAACTAGGTGATACAAACGTTGACACGTGCGTGTAAGTATTTAAATGACAAAAAAATTCAAAAATGGCATGCTTGATTGATTATTACCACCCATTTTGGTTGATGGGTTTCTGGTTGTTTTTTTTTCAAACATTACTGTTATAAAAAGGGGCATGACGATGTACGTGACCTAACGCCTCAAGACTCATATTTTCTGCATTTCGATTCAATGCGTTTGTCTTCAATTTCTTCGTTTCAGCCAATCATGCAATTTGAGCTGCTTCATTTTTTCTTATATATATATATATGCATGTATGTTTGTGAATGTAGAGGCGGCTCCATCCCAATTGGATCAAATGTCGTGGGGCAATTCTGACATGTCACGCGTATTTGCTAGTGCGTGCAAGTGAGAGATCATCTCATTCTTTGAAATTTTTTGAAAGTTTTTTTGTTTTGGCATGGATGGTGCTACATGCTTGCACTCTTCTTATAAACTGGTTTTATTGCTTTCACACATTTTTCACTTCTCTTTTCTTTGGTTTCTAGCGGAACATACATATATATATATATATATATATATATATATATATATATATCATCGTAATTAAAAAAAAATGGTTAATTTCGAATTTAAAATTTTAAACATTGTAGTAATTAATGTACAAACGATGTATCATAACCAATAAAAACAAAGGAAAGTATGAATTGTCCTTGAGTATTAATTGTTGATTTCACTGCATATGAATTTTTCAGAGACTGTGTTATACACATAGTTTGTAACTATTGTCCGCACCCAAAGGATAGCGATTAATATACCTGATATATTTCAAACATGTAAATTAAGTACGTACACTCATGAGAGTATACGTACGTGTATGCAACATAGATCAATCAATTCATGATTGATGTGATCCTATCTTAAGACAAGAATATATATATATATACACACACACACACAAACACACATATATATTTATATACACACATACAGATAGATAGATGTAGAGAAGCACATTTTTTTTTGGAGATGATGCGGCCGGGAATAAAAAAAATGTGGAATTGTAAAAAAGAGTAAGGACAGACAGGATTAGACTATAATATAAAGAGGGAGGGTCGGTGATATTTGTCCCACAAGCAGCCATCAAAGAGCAAGAGGACCCCTATAAAGTCCGACCCCGAGCAAAAGGCTCCTCCTTTCTTTAAGTCTCTTCAAAATTAGACTTTCAATAACATTAAATAAATATGGGTTAATTAGCAATAGATTTCTTAAATTAAATTTTTATTCCAATAAGTCCCGAGTTTTTAAGATCCAGTGGATAAGATTTTTGCCGTTAAGAATGGATTATTTAAAATATCTTTTTTATTGATCATATCATCCCAACCCATCGTTTTACTCCTAAATTTCAACAATTAAATATTTTTTGACCTCAGTCGGTGTGATTGCATTATAGTTTTGTTATAGTTAGTATGTACTAAAATTTATCTACACTAAATTTATAATGTAAATAAATTATATACAACGCAGATAAATTATATGCTCTGTAGATAATTAGTTTTATGCACATAAATTATATACTATGCACATAAATTATATATTCTGTAAATAAATTATAAACATTGCAGATAAATTATATGTTTTGTAGATAAATAGATTTTATGCACTATAGATAAATTTATCTGGACTAAATTTATATGTGATATTTTTCATTTCAAAATATAACGATTTACTTTGATTTGATTTAAGATCTAAAAAATAGTCCATCACTAAGGTTAAATCCACGTAGGGGATACAAATATATATATATATTATATATTATATATGTTAGTGCAAGTGGACAATGTTTTAATACAACTCGATAGGATCGAGGAGGCATTTGAAGAAGTTTGCAGATATTGTAAATCCAAAGATAGAAGCTATAGGTTCCTGCTAACGGGTCCCTAACAAAAAAGGAGTAACCTTGATTGATATATATATATTCTCCAATGAGCAGCCTTATGTACATGTACTTTGCGAGAATATTTTGACTGGCTGGCCTCACAACATTTGCCACGCACAATCAATTCAAATAAGCTTAAGAATGAATTGCCTTTGATTAAATATTTCTTGTTTCTTGTAATACCTCTTGAGAATTGGGTTGGAAACAAATCTCACATCAAAAAGATATGAGGGTTCTTCCTTCTTTATAAGAAGGACTCACGAGAATCGGTAAACCTAAAGCGGATAATATAATTAGTTGTTTGGGGTGTGCATGCATTTTCTGACAAGGTTGACTGTTGAGAGGTGTTGAGAGATGTTACACTAAGAAGAGTAGCTTAACAATCGTTAAATGAGCCAAGCCTAGAGAATGAAACCTTCTTCCAAATGATGAGTAATGCAACAGTGCCCAAAACATGCAATAATACTAGAGCTATACTAGAGAGGAGGGGGGGGGGATTAATTAAAATCAAGAATTTATATATTCATGAGTGGAATGCAAAGGTGTTAGGTATGATAATGTTGGTGAAGTAGTGGCCCAAGTTCCCAAAGAGATTGATATTTTTGATTATATAGTGGTGGGGGTGGTGGGTCTTATTAATTTTTCCCTTCATCACCATCTTTTATTTTTCAAGTCACAAACTCATCATGCCACAAGAGCGGCCACCCCCATCTATCAATTACAAACGAGCAAGTGTGTCTAAAACAAAGGCTCTCCCTCTTCCTCTTTATCTTTAATTTTCTTTCTTTTTTGTTTTAACTCTCTCTGAGAAATTCTAGTAGGGAAAAATAAAGAAGACGCGGGGTAGCCTTTTATTTGCGCTCCCATTATCAACAAAAAGGGAGTATAAGAATGATGGTTAGACACTAAATATTCAATGACCTTATCATAACACGCCTTGTGCTTTTAGTCTTATCTTTGGATTGCTTATTGGTATGCTCTAGCTCATTTTGATTGTTGCGAGGATGTTAACTATCTGATTAATTTGGTTTATTATTATTGTTATCCCACCTCGGAAGTGATACGTGGTTTATTCCTTCTTATAAGGATAAGTCCATCCCTTTATAATTACCTAGGCATTTTTTCAAGTTTAAGTGAATTAGGTCTTGACCCACTTGATGAGTTTGTGAGAAACAAAATCGTACGGGGCCTAATGTATCCGTGGGAACCGGACAACCCAAAGCGGACAATATAATTAATTGTATGGAAGTATGGATTTATGACATTTATAAAGTTGGTTTTGATTATTGGCCTATAATCATGAAAATCTCAATTAATCATCTTTAAATCAAGCCACCCATGATATACCTAGTAATTTTCTGATATGTGTGGGATAAGAGAATTGCAAATGCATGTATAAAGGAATTAATAGTCAAAGCAAAACCTAACATGTAAAGAAAAAGAGAGAAAGATTAATAAATTCAAAGCCTATTGACATTCTAACACCGTCCAATCTATCAAAAAATCCGAATTTGTTTTGTTACTTTAAGCCACGTGTATCCTTAATTTAAGCCTGGTACTTCTCCTATTTCATTTTTTTCCATTTATGAGTTGAAAGTTACTTTGATTTTGAATGAGCTAATACACTATGTTCCTCGAGTTATTATTCTTTTCTTAAACTAGAGTACATTGACTGAGGATCAAATGAGGGTCATATTTTTAACAGTAGTGGTAGACAACTCAGCAACTAAGATGTCAGTTGTTAATGTGTATGGACAGTATTTAAAGTACATGTTGATAGGATTATCACGGAATAATCATGCCCAGAATCTTAATCCCAAATAAAATAACAACACATGTGGAGCTCATCACATACACTTTAATTTTCGTCCATACACCTCAGAAATTGAGATCACCGACGTTTATCTTTTTTCGTATTTTGAAGGCCTCAAGCATTATTCTTCTATTTATAAACTATTCGTAAAGATACACACATATGACGAGTTTTACCGATCAACCGGCTTTACTATTTTTCGGAAAGGAAAGCAATTTGTCTGGAACCAACTTTATCTGGTGAACTAGCTTTTCAATAGAATACAATGCAAACCCTATATATTTGGTTAAATTTTCTTCCTAAGCACGTATTAATTTGTCTTGTTGTTTGTGCAATCTCCCCTTTTGATTTTTTGTTTTTTAACTTGATAGGCCATGTTTTGGGAGAAAAGCAATCCCTACTTTTCGTTCCAAGGGACCCAAATTCAATTTATGATTATCTCTTTTAAGCGAAATTGAGTTGGAAAATTATCATAAAAGAAGACAAAGAAGGTCGAAAAAAAGAAGACTGAAAAAGAGAGATTGTTTTACCCTACAAATAAAGTGTGATGTTGAAGAAAAAAAATAAAAATTAATCAACAAATTTAAAGGAAATAGTACATTACACTTTTTCATCTTGTCTTTTGGTTATTCTTACTATTTCCTTGCACTTTCATCTTTAAAATTAGGGTTGCATTTCCTCCCACTTTTTCAAAAGTAATATAAGTACAATTTTTTTAGTCTAACAAGCAACTAAAATCATGAGCATTTTTTAAAATATAACTTTTTTTTTCCTTGAAATAAACGGAGCCTTACATGGTAGTTGAGTTTTTTTTTTCTCGAAACGGGAGAGGCGGGTTCAAACCCTGATCACTAAGGTGATACATAGTTATATACCATCCCTATCACTCCAACTAGTGATTCAATGTGCATAGTAGTTGAGTTAGAATTATAACTAAGCATACAATACAATGTTGGTCTTTCAATTTTCCTTTTTATTTTCTCTTTTATGAAATGAGAAAGTTTATTCTGATTGAGTGGGAAAATATTCCTTCAACAAATGTAAAAATAAAAAAGGGAAATAGAGGAATAAAGGCCCCACGTGTGGAACCAAAAGCATTGTGGCATATGTATATTTGTTTGTTTTTTTCTTAAACTTTTTAATGTAAATGTAACTTTATATATATATGTGTGTGTGAATGTTGGGGCTCACTTTGCTTGGGATTCCTACAACTAATGTGAGCTCTCTCTTTTGATACTAGAGCCACCCTTTTTAAGCTTTCTCGTCCCATCTTTTCTACAAGGCACGCTCCCTCATATTATAAAGAAAAAAAACGAATTTGGGAATCCTATGCCCTCCCCTTGTATATATACCTCTTCATATATACATACCATACAAGGTTTTGATATGTACCTAGCTAAACTCAGGTCATCAAATCCACGTATTCAGAAGTTTTTCACCTGACGACAATATAAGTTGAGCAAAACCTAGCACATGACCACCTTAATATTACTTCTATTGAGAATCGAACTTAGGATATTTAGAATCCATATGATTTGGCGGCCCGGGAGAGATAAAAACTCCTTCACTAATTATATGGTAGAGGCGTATAGAAGCTTCTCTATTGCAAAAGAAAATGTGGATTAGGGTTAGCGAATGTGGCACTTGCCGCCACTATACATTGCCCGCTTAATTTAGTGACAATTTGGTCAAAGATATAATTGAACTTAGTCAATAAAAAATGCTACCGAGGAATTAAATAGATATTAATTCTACATCATATATTATATTGAGTTGCTCAACCGTGTTTTGTTGTTGTTAAAATTATAGTTAATTTATAGTGATATTATTGAGTGGTCTAATTGCTTTTTCTTCATTTTAGGGCCATGACATGCCTGCCTAGCTAGATAATATATAGTATACAACAATCTTCAATTGATAATTCAAAGGTCGACCCAACCTAACTTAGGTATTTATATTTTAAAATTTTCTTTAATTTTATGTCATTTTCCGATCAAAGCTAGCTAGAATGAGACGTGTAAATACTATACCTATTTTCCCGCCCTTTTTATATTTTGTAATGCAAGTGCACATATATATATGTAAATTGTCAATGTCATGGACTCATTGATTAGCTAGAATAGTGTAAAAGGTTTTTGGAATGAACGGAGTCGAGATCAAGAACATGTAAGATCTACGTAAACTTTATTTCACATAATATGTAAAAAACTATTTCCATGAATTGAATCTGTGACCGTTAAGTTGTACCCATGCAACTCTACTACTCGATCGGATACATGCTCATGGTTGATGAGGTGTATATATGCTTAACTAAATAAGGTGGTGGTGCCCAATGGTTTGTGGTTGAGTCACGAGAAAAGTCTTGTGTGCGCAAATGGAGCTAGCTCGCTCTGGATAAACCAGAAAATTTGTACTTGATAATTTGATTAAATCAGGCATTCTAGTCTCAACCTTAGGATCTCTAAGTAAGTAAAGCTAAATTCTTTGTGTAGGGATACAAAGAGAAGGTATAGTACTGCTTGAATGTGACATATATATATACATATATAATTGTGTATTGGTACCAAAACCTTGAGTAGCACCCAAAAGCAAACAATTTTACAGCGGAGAGAACCTGCAAAGTGGGTTCTGGCAATCAGAGAATGGGAACTTCGTTTTCCTCTTTAGCATGTTTCAATAAAGAGGAAGGGCTCACCAGAGAGATCACTAATTAAAACACAGAGAGAAAGAGAGAGAGAGAGAGCTCCTCTCTGCCAGAGCCCATGACTTGACACCACCTCCTATAGTCCTATGTATGTATATATATATATATATATATATATATATGCCTGATTATGTATCCCTCCTTCGCTACTTCTTGTGATTTTTGTTAATAAATAGAAAACAAAAATGACAATCAATTGGGCTAACCCCATGGCTTCAGCTTTTCTTTTGCGAGTACTGGACTTGGTTGTCCATGAAGATTCTCCCTTTTATTTTCCTCTGCAACATGCTTGGTTATCAAAGTATGGGACTTAGAATGCGAGCTGGACATTATTTGTGTCAGTTCCTTCCATATGGGATGCCCCGGTTTCTCCACATACACGAGTCCATCGAACACAGTAGTATGTGGGACCTAGCTCTCTGATACCAATTGTTTATATTAGACTGGTTCAATCCAAGTTCCATGTCCTGAACTGGACCCCATAGACAGATAGACTCATAAATTTTTATTTTTTTTATTTTTTTTATTCCAAGTTAAGTTATGATTTTCTCAACCAGTACAACACAGTATATCATTTGGATTTTGGCAAAAGAAATTTCTGCGAAACTTCACGCTCACTAGTTATCTAGCTAGGATATGATCAAGACTTTGTCTTCTCGTTCAAGCCCCACAGGACTGATCGAGCGCTTGTACGTTGCCCTGCATCATCATTCTACAATTGCTTGCCGCTGGCCATGGCATGCTGCCACTGTTGAAACTAATGGTATACAAGGGAGGGTTCGGGTAGGTGTGGCGAAACTCTAGGTTATTGTCCGACCCTGATTAATCAAGTTTTGACATAAGTTATATATCCAAAATTCGGATCCAAACACCAAAATTTTGTCAAGTTTAAAACCGGGTCAGGATGTAAACACATAAATATTATCCGATTTACTTGTCCAAACCCTAACCCGGACTAGGTTATTGTTCGATTTACCTGTTCAAATTTGGTCAATTAAATACATCTGAAATCTAATCCAAATTAGGATCTAGACATGTAAATATTTCGTAAATATGTATTGTTGCCGTCTGACCCGGAACCGGTTTTTTGACACCCTAAGTTCAAGGGTGGTTGGGAGTGCAATAACACTGTTGGAAATTGGGTTTGAGCTTGGGTCCATGACGGGCCCGACCCAAGTAACCCTCTCTTCACGAATTATAGAATAGGTCATTAGGTTGGATTAGAGAACACATGACACAGATCGAAAAACGACGATCCTGACGATGGTGAAACCCGAGTTTATCCACCCGTTTCGTTTGTTTAATCAGAACCAACAACTTGCATTGTTCATATCATCTTTTCATTACAAATTGTGCACCCGAAATGTCAAAAATTGCCCAAAAGAAAGTGTCAAAGTTCTTCATAGATATATTCGGACGGACGGAGATGGCCAATTTAAGAGTCAGTGGTCTCCCACAAAAATACCAGATTAAACTGGGTCTGCCAGTAAAAACAACATGGAAAACAAGTGAAGTGAGAACAATAGCAAAATAGAACGATCAGTGAAGATAATCCAGATAATATTGTAGGTTCTGGGCTTGATCTTTTAGCATCACCAGTCCAAGGCAAGCCTACACGAAGTGGGTATCGAGCAAGTCCGCTAGTCTGGTTTCCTGATTATGGTTTTCTACCATGTTAAAAACCATAATCTCCCATGAACCATAGAAATTCTGGTTTTTTAGCCCCAAAATGATGCTATAATATTCTCCTGGTACTCAATATGAGGATCCAGTCAAGTATGTTAGGTGATGGAGATCAGCAAATGGTGGGTTACATGAATTGCAAAGACAATCTTAAAGCTCTGAAAAACATGAGACCAATATCCCTGACATGTATATTTTTCTGTCCTGATTTCATAGATGAAAGGATCCCTTCATCTAAATTCTAAAACCTCCCCCTAGTCATAGAACTCAGAAAAACACTTTTGAAAAGTTAAATATTCTCCATTTTCTACCACCTGCAATTCTGTTCAAGACAGTTTTCCATAGAAAGATTGCTGCGGATCTCCAATCTACTTACCAATGTCACTTCCACCTCCCGTGTAATCAAGAATACTTACTCAGGTCACTGTCTCCAGAATTGTGCACTTTTTATATACACTATGATCAAACCCCAAAGATAAATTCAATATACAAACTTAGAGAGTCATAACAATCTGAAAAAGCAGAGAACTTGAGCATTCACTTCCAATTACTCTAGTCAGTTCATTTCACTTCCAGATCCAAAAAACATACAATTTGAAGTGTTTCTTGCTTTTCTAATCATCAAGGCTCCGTGTGTTCAAAAAAAGGCGGAAACTTTTTTTTACCAACCTAAAATCAAGCAAAATAGATGAAACATTTATTGATTTAAACTCCGTCTAAAACCTTTAGGACAAGTGGACAACTTTCCATCAAAATTGCAAGCTTCTGTTTTCCATAAAAGGTTACTGCAGTCTCCAATCTATTAACCAATGCCACTTCCACCTCCCATGTAAACCAATCATGCCTACTCTTTCCATACAAAGGCATTGAAACTAATGAAATTTATTAAGTCACTGAATCATACGTTTCAATGTATTAACCTAATTCAATGCATGAACTTAGAGTCACTTATAAAGTACAGGAATTGAGCATTCACTTAAATTGACTCACTTCAGTTGAAGATTGAAAAAGCATGCAGCTGTAGCAATCTGAAGTTGGTCTTGCTTTCATAATAAAAAATCACAAGGTCAATGGATTACATTACACTATTACAGATTTACAGGGGCTGTGCAATCTCACCCTTCAGTTTTACTACAAGTCTACAATTACAGATAATACGGTCACAGGCCCAGCACAAACTCGTAATTCCTGAATATACAATTACTGATATCTCTCTCATGCTTAGTTATATAGCAGTTCTGCTTTAGGAATCTTATCATTCATGATTTTAATTGGCAATTACCTCTACTCATCTACCATTATGAGACTCAAATCCCTAAAACATTAAACTATAACAAAAATTATTCTCTAACAGCACTCATAACTCCACAAATTAAAATAAAAAAATCAAAAATATGAGCAGATTGCCATTGTATAATCTTGACAAATTGAAATATGATTTGTTTTTTTACATACCTCAAGTAACATGATCTGGAAAAAACCATCACCTCTAAAACCCTTTAGGCCCAGATTCCTTCAAAGCTGCAGGCTCCTCAGCCATAGATAGACAATACTTGGCAATCTCCCTAAATTTAGGCACACTTCTAAGATCAACCTTGGTACCATCCTTCAAGGTAATGACAATGTCACCCCACTCACCCACAAAACGAGGCACAACCTGGACGTCCTTAATAACTTTGTAAGAGAAGTCACTCCTGTCCTGACCCGTCAGTCCCGATATCACCGTCACACGCAGGTTCGTGAACCTGTATCTGAGATAAAATGCCCTTGAAACAGCTGCCAGAGTCAATGGAAGCCACAGAATAGTAAAACCCAGGAGCAGGTTCGCTAAAAGGTCACCGTAGTGGGCCCCACCGTCGAAGAATACGATTTCTTGGGTGGGTTTTGGGGAGGAGGGCTTGGTGACGGGATTGTTCGTGGGGGAAGACACCTGAAGCTTAGTGATTTGTCGTCTGTGTTTTACAGGGAGTCCGAGTTTGGAGCAGAAATTGTGAGATTGGAGAGTTAAAGAGGGGGTCGCGGCGGCGGGGTTGGTGGTGGTGGTAGTGGTGTAGGGTGAGAGAATGGGAGTGGAGGCCATCTGTGGTTTATCCGTTAGAGAGTGTTGGGTGGTGGTTACTTGAAATTGAAGGTGGAAGATCGTTTCCATTGGCTGCTTTGAGAGGGAGGTGGGCCATGAAACATTGCAATTTGCAATCAACAGCTTTTCTACTTAAAACCGGTTTGGATCGGCCGGTTGAATCGAAAATCGGAGGGTCACCGGTCTGATTTAATTAAATACGATTGATTTACTGAACCGGTAAATACTGGTTTAGCCCGCGGTATACCCGGTTGTTCGGTTTAATGTACTTATTTAGGATTCAATTCTTCCTCACGGCTCACGCGGCCTACCTCTCCGCCGCAGCTTGCCCGACACCGACGATCTCCCTCTCTGCGGCCTCCCTGGCTCCCTCTCAAGCCTCAAGAGTCTTTCCTAGTGTAGTGTCTACTCTCTCCCCCGATCTCTAGTCTCTCATTCTCAGCCCGATCTCTCAGTTGCCGATGGCCTCACCGGTAAAATGATTGCTTAAAACCAATTATCTAACTCTTTAGCCAGTGTGGTAGACCTCTATTTTTTGAGTTCTATTGTTATTCAAATACTGACGGCAGTAAAGAAATTGAGGAAGAGACGCTCCTGCAATTGCACAAAGTGAGGCACAATTGAGCACCGGTTTCTCCCGATGCTTGGGATCGAGTTTGGCATCCTTAACAAACAAAGTGAGTAGTCCCGAAGGTTTGCACCGCCACACTCACATTCTGTGGTCATACGAAGTTGTCTTGCCAACAACAAAATTCAGATCCGAAACAATGAGAAGGTACCTATATAAACTCCATGGAAGCAAACAGAGGTTAATTGCTTGTTGACTAATGGGTTGTTCGATTGAACTGTGGATTTGCAGGCCTGGGCACCACCGGCCGCACGGAAAGCAAGGAATGAAGGGAATGCTGGTGAAGCTGTCTATTGCCGTCGTCGTTCTTTTAATTTGCACGTTTTCCCTCTTGTTCTCGGCCACCACTAGCGGCAGTAATGGCTATCCCTCCGAGGTTAGGTTAATCAACTTGTCTTTTCTGGGTTCCAAAGCAGTTATCATCCCAATTTGTGTTACAGATTTCCAAGTATGAGCTTGATGTTTCCACTTCAACAATAATATATTTATAATTGAGAACATCAACTCTCTCTACTTGGCTTGCCATAATAATACCCTCTCTTGTGAAGATTGGCTTCATTTACTTGCCCCTATGTTGTTTTTGGCATGCTTCATATTGTCTTGACAAAGCTGGGTGGTGTTTTATTGTGTTACCTTTTTGAATTATTCATCTCTCACCCACCTATGACCGTAGTAATTATCCTTACATTTATAAGTACTTCTACTATTTAATTTAAATTATAGGGTTTACCGACAAACTTAAATTCTATTGTCAATGAAACACTTAACTTTAAGTCTAAAAGTAATCCTTTTGCGGATGAATTCCAAAGTTATCATTAGTTATTCAGTGACTTCAAGACGTGCTCATGTTGTAACTGGATTTGGTATGTAGAGAGGGATACGTGCACGCTCACTTGTTTTCCTTTTTACTTCTCCTTTGGTGTCAATTTTTTCTTAGAACCCGAGAATTCTCAAATTATTTTTGAGAGCAATGCATGGATACACACTTTTTCAATAATAAAGCAGTCTCCACTATTGATGCTTGATCTAATTTTGTAAATGGAGTTGAAAAAGGCATTGATCATTCCTATCAAATGTATCAATTGTTCTTGGAATATGACAATTTTTTTCTTCCCATGTCCAAACAGATCAAGGTGGAAGAACTCTGGGCAAATGCTAATTCTGATGGCTGGAGGCCGTTGTCTGCTCCAAGATCTGATTGGCCCCGTATGTAGTTTCCATGTTTTATAAGAAGACTCTCTTATGATATAGAATGGTTTAGATCCTAAAAATATAAAGTCTTGGGTATTTCTTAAAAATATTATGTTATTTTTATTTGCAACAGCTCCTCCAAGAGAAAGCAATGGCTATCTGCGAGTTCGTTGTAATGGTGGTCTGAATCAGCAGCGCAGTGCAGTTTGTATCTCTTTCGAATAAATTAGTTTCTTATATTGTCTCTCATTGGACTTAACTTTCACCAAATTGCAGTGTTTGCCAGAAAAAATGTTAAGTTCTGTACCAGTTCCATTGATTTTTTCACAAGAGAAGGGCTTCTTTTTTTCTTTTTTTTTTGTTTCTTTAAATTTCTCTCACAGCAAAAGAACATGTGGCCAAGTGATAGATTTGCAATGGTGCAACCTAGAGGTTACATGTTCAATTGCTGAAAACAGCCCTCCACATGTTATGTGGGTGGTAAGGTCTGCATACATTCTGTTTGTCCCCGACTCTACCCACTACAATTGCCTTGTGCGCGAGAGTTGTGTACTTTAAATTTCTATAATTAAACTAGATTCTGTGAATTGCTTAAATGAGCAAATGAAGCTAATGAATGATATTGAGATGCTGCATCCTTTTGATGTTCTAGATTTGTAATGCTACATGTAAATTTTATATGGAATTAGTTAATGTGCACACTTCTGATGTTCTAGATTTGTAATGCGGTTCTTGCTGCACGAATCATGAATGCTACACTTGTGCTCCCTGAGCTGGATGCCAACTCCTTCTGGCATGACACCAGGTATTCCTTTAGTTTGGTTATTCTTAAAACTATTTTATTTTTTATTTTTAAGAAACTTTTTAAGGCAGCAAAGAGCGCTGAACAGAAATTATGAGGCTAAGCTAATGTTCTCAACAAAGTTGCTACAGCCTACAGAGCAAACAAAACCGAAATTTGATACAAGCTAGCCAATTATCAATAAAAACATCAAAAGAGGTTTCCCGGACTAATAAATCCTGCAATTTATCTCCTGTCAAATCACCAAATGACGGGTGAAGGAATAAACAAGATTATCTTCAATTTTTTTCTTATCTATCGTGTAGAGTAACATCTCCGGGATGGCAATTCTGAATCAACCTTGGAAATGCTCACCCACTTTAAGCCTATGAGGTTAATTGCGGTGAACCAAACCCTCCTTGACTATGGAGTGTTGATTCTCTTTGCAAAGACAGCCTCTGTTAGTTGGGTTGAAATCTCTTTTCTGCTTATTATCCAATGCCTGAATTTTTCCCCACAGAGCTTCTCTGCAAAAGAAAACAACTCTAGGAGCTATTGACTTCCAGATTAGTTCCAGTGAAATTGAGAATTGCCAAGATGGAAATTGGCCTTTAGGAGCTTCCGGTAGTAAGAATTTACAGTAAACACCTTGTCATTGGAGAGCTTCCACTGAATCCCATCCTCAAGAACAGGATTAATATTAGAATTAAAGATGGTAATTCAGAATTGCAAGAATGTCCTATTAAAAGCGATGTTCCAAGAGATACCAACAGAGGACGACATTGCTGAATTTATTGAATCAACCTCGTGGTGTTGAGCATTCTTAAAACTTGGTTTGCTACTCATCTACCCTCCAAGCAAAGGAAATGCTGTTTGCATTCCCTGAATGAGATTATTGAACCATTTATCCCAAGCAGACCATGTAGATTACAATTTCTGAATGTAAAACAAATTATTAATATTTATTAACATTAATAAAAATGGCAACCTAGCCGGTGCACAAGGCTCTCACAGAATGGGAATGAAGATAATGCGAATACATTCAGCATTTTCTTAAGGGTAGGCTCAGCTCTGAGGCCTTATTCATCCGAAATATGCCAAACTTACATTATGGTTTGAAATACACCAGCTTTTTTACTTACGATAATTTAGATGATTTGTGAATGCAAAATTATATGCCCACTTGTAGACACTACATAATTCTCTGAGGCATTTTTTTCCCTTTTAACTGTTTTTATTTTTTAACAGATAACTTGCATCATTGCTTGTGTCCTTGATATGCAGTGACTTGAAACTGAAATTGAAGTCTTACTTGTACCCATTTTTTTTGGTACTTCATATGAAAGTGGTTCCTGATGTATTGTTATTAGTTTTTCACTTCCTTTAGAGAGGATCAAAAGTTATTCTAGTATGTGCCATGGTTTAAATTCAATAATGCTTCCTCTGCCTGTGCAGTGGTTTCCATGGTGTCTATGATGTTGAGCATTTTATCCATTCATTGAGATACGATGTGCGGATTGTAGAAAGCATACCGGAAATTCGCAAAAATGGAAAAACCAAGAAGATAAAAGCTCATCAGGTATTACTACTGAATGTTTATTTAATATTCTTTTTCCTTGCAATTTTTCTTGTGCACCTTCTTGGTGCTAAGTAAATTTCAATATTTACATCTTACACCACAAAGTCCGTTAATTAACAATCTTGAATTTTTTATCAGTACAAGTTTGACACTACTTTTTTTCTCTTGTGGTATAGCTGCGTCCTCCAAGAGACGCTCCTATTAGTTGGTATACAACAGTTGCTCTACAAAAAATGAAGGAACATGGTGCAATTTATTTGACACCCTTTTCACATCGTTTGGCAGAAGAGATAGACAATCCCGAATACCAGAGACTGAGGTGCAGAGTTAACTATCATGCTTTAACATTCAAGCCACATATTATGAAGTTAAGCGAGTCAATAGTTGATAAACTTCGTTCGCAAGGTCACTTTATGGCGATACATCTTCGTTTTGAGATGGATATGTTGGCATTTGCTGGGTATGTTCCTCCCAATTAACTTAGACTATTCTGCGTACTTATTTTGCCAAGTCATTTTTAATATATATTTCCTTTAGTACCTTTAATCTGTTTACAGTGTGTAGATTTTCTTTATATTGTCGGAAGAATATACTATTTTGAATATTGATGGAAAACAATGTTTTTATCGGAAAACCTTTAACACTGGCATGACTTATTTGCAGGTGCTTAGACATTTTTACACCTGAAGAGCAAAAAATATTGAGCAAGTATCGGAAGGAAAATTTTGCGGACAAGGATCTTGTTTATAGTGAAAGAAGGGCCATTGGAAAATGCCCATTAACTCCAGAAGAGGTAATTTTTCTTGTAAGTAATGTTCATGATTGCTTTTCAAATTATTTTTTTTGATGTTTAGTTTTTTCTGATTCCTTCATTTTTACCATTAGTTGAGTTTATGAAAGTTACTTGGCCGTGTTGACTGTTAGTTCATTGCCATCAGTAGCAGGCAACAGATAAATAAATACATGATATTACAATGCCTCTTTTTCGCTGCAGGTTGGTCTAATCTTAAGAGCAATGGGGTTTGACAATTCGACTAGGATATATATAGCAGCTGGTGATTTATTTGGTGGGGAGAGATTCATGAAACCATTTAGAGCCCTGTTTCCTCGACTTGACAACCATAGTTCGGTGGACCCTACGGAGGAGCTAGCCACAAACACTAGAGGTTTGTTGGGGTCTGCTGTTGATTATATGGTTTGTCTCCTTGCTGACGTTTTCATGCCAACATATGATGGACCAAGCAACTTTGCTAACAACCTCTTGGGCCACCGCCTCTACTATGGCTTCCGAACTACAATTAGGCCTGATAGGAAAGCTCTTGCCCCTATTTTTATTGATCGAGAGAATGGACACGTAGCTGGTTTTGAAGAAGCTGTCAGGCGTGTCATGCTAAAAACAGACTTTGGCAGTCCCCACAAGCGCGTCTCTCCTGAATCATTTTATACAAATTCTTGGCCTGAATGTTTTTGCCAGATGGAAACAAATAATCCTGCGCACAGATGCCCTCCACAGAATGTCCTCGAGCTTTTAAATAGCAAGTTGGAAAGTAAAGTGAACTCTGACTTGGAATCCTTAAATCAAACACATTCAACATCTGTGGCAGGAAGATAAGAAGTTGCCTTATACTTAAGTCAGTGTTTATCCTATCTTTCCTCGTAATTAATCTCATGCACCAAATTCAAGGAACCGGTTTTCCGACCATGTTTAGCCTTTCAGGTAACCTTTATATTTGAAGTGTCCTGTCTGGTGTAGCATTATTGAGACACATAATTCCTATTTCTTTAGCTGTGCCTCCTGCTCTTCCTAATTTTTGGTTTGCTTCTGGGTTCACTGATAGTCATAGTTTGGAATTGATCTTCATCAATGTTAGAAATCTGCTTTTAGCTTTCATAATTTGGCGCGTCAGTGCAAAAGTTTTACCAGAATTGCTGGAAAATGTTTTAAGCTAAAGTTTGTTGGCCTCTATTATATTTGTAGAAGATGAACAGTGTGGAGATGCATAATAACAGAAGAAGAAAATGCTTGTAATCAAATTTTTGTTACTCATTCTGCAGACATGGCAATGGAGTCAAAAAAATTAGGTAAATACCATAGGAAGTTATGTTCAGATAATTTCAGGGGAGGACTGTATGTTAGTAGCTGTAATCTATGTGCTTTTAGAGGGCAGCCGAAGCAAAGGTTGGGATCAAGTGTGAAATGTTTGGCGTTCTTATAGATTTTAAATTACTTTCTTTTATACCAGTATATAAATCATTTGGTCATGGATCTCTTTGATCAACAGCATGCTTGAGGAAGTAAACAAGGTCTTTCACTCCTTCTCTGGACCTTGGACAAACAATAGGTTCCAACATTCTCTTACTTGGGCGACTTTAGTTGATTCTGGTACTTGTAAGAAAATAAGTTTAGAGGTTGATGGTTGGCATTCTTAGTTTCTTTTGTTTGATGAATGTGGGAAAATGACTTGATCCTCAAAGTGTGGGAGAGGGCCAAGTTTGAACTCTGTTCGTTGTGCAATTGCTAGGGATGTTCCTAAGACAATTTAGGAACGTGTAGATACAAACTCCAAAATCTCGAGTCTCTTCTAAGCTTATGTAGCTAAATTCGCAGCCATTAGCTAACGAATTGCTTTTAAATATAACAAAACAACTTCAACAATTAAATCCTGAGATTTTAGCATTTCGGACAAAACTCTTTCACACAATGCTTATTTTCGACAACAAATTCTTAGATTTCAATTCAAATGAAATTAGGTTCTCTGGAAGCTGAACAAATGGTGAGCTATAAAACCTCTGCGTATCTTTTGGTGATTTAATGAAAGTGTCCAAAGATAGGTCCTACGCTGTCACATGTCATCCAGTCATTTTTGGTACAAACATTTGCCAAAGAAATGGTCTTCCTTGAACATTAAATCACACATAATTGTCATATATTACAAAAAAAGAAATTTTCTTTCTCCTCACCCGACCCCACATGCACCAAACAACATCTAATGATCAACTTTTCTTTCCTTTTTTATGGCCATAGAATGATCAATCGATTTCCATCACGACGATCATGACCCGTCGGTTCACTCCACTCGGCCGCATTTATGATGATCACGATCATCGTGAACGGATCCCAATCCCAATCCCAATCCCAATCCCAATCCCTTAACAATTCAGATCCAATCGAAGTATCCAACACGGGATGTGGGACCCACAATTCAACAAACGCGGAACTTTCCCTCTGTGTATTTTTATTTTTTACTAAGACAAACTTACCTCTGTTTATTATTATTATTATTATTATTTGTGAAAAACAGGAAAAACAAAAAAGATATCTAGAAAGAGAGTGCCTGTTCTTCTACGATCTATATTAGTTTTGCTCCTCCCTACATACTTGTTTGATTATTTTTTTTGGGTTTTGAGAAGATTTACTGACAAATCATTGCTGGTCACCGAAAAAGATTGCATCTTTACAGGAAATCTCTCTGTCTCTCTCTCTCTCTGATTGGACTGGGAGTGGGGGAAATCTTCAAGCACCAGTCGCTTCTCTTCATGCGATCTGTAAGCTTTATCTGATTCCCTATACATGTCATTGTTTCATTATGTTTTCTTTTTGGGTTTCTTATTGTGGGATCAGTTTGGACTCCAAGTTTTTGTTTTTTTTTTTCTTCTGATTAGATATTTAGATCATGTCTTCTTTTGGGGTTTTTTTTTTGGGTTTGGGGATTTCAGTTGCAATATAGATCGTTTGCTTTTTTTAGCTTGCATTAGATTTGATACTCCAACATTGTTGACTAAAACTGAACAGACAGTTTTGTTTGTTCAGTTTGGATCTTCAAATCAGTGGATCGCAAATGGCTTATAATGTTCTTATCTGATGTTGGGTTGTCTGTGGTTGTAGGCCAAGCATCTAGGTAGATCTTAAGCTTTAATTTCTAGTTTCTTAAATATATTCTTACGGATCAATCAAGTTGCTTGCTTTAGTTAAACTGAATCTTGAAGGGTGAGTTTAATTTGCTTTATGATTTTATGGGTAATTTCCCAGATGCTTAATTATCCTGGTTTTGATTCAGGTTCATTATGGCATTGAAGCCAAATTCAGCTGATGGTAGGACTAGGAGTTCAGTACAAATTTTTATTGTAGTTGGGTTGTGTTGTTTCTTCTACATATTGGGTGCTTGGCAGAGAAGTGGATTCGGCAAGGGAGATAGTCTAGCTCTGGAAATAACCAAAAACACTGCAGATTGCAATATAGTGTCAAGTCTAAACTTTGAGACTCATCATGGCGGTGAAGCTGTGACCGTCGATGAATCTGAATCAAAACCCAGAGTGATTGAACCATGTCATCCCCGTTACATCGATTACACTCCTTGCCAAGATCAGAAGCGGGCAATGACTTTCCCTAGAGATAACATGATATATCGAGAGAGGCATTGTCCTCCTGAAGAGGAGAAGCTACATTGTCTGATACCTGCTCCGAAAGGTTATGTAACTCCATTTTCTTGGCCTAAGAGTCGTGATTATGTTCCCTATGCAAATGCCCCATATAAGAGCCTGACAGTTGAGAAGGCTATTCAGAATTGGATTCAATATGAAGGTAATGTATTTAGGTTCCCAGGTGGAGGAACACAATTTCCTCAAGGGGCTGATAAGTATATAGATCAGCTTGCTTCAGTCATTCCAATTAAGAATGGGACAGTAAGAACTGCACTTGACACTGGCTGTGGGGTAAGATATTATTTAAGTTCTTTTACCATAATCTTGTTTTTGAGTGTCTCTCAGAAGCAGCAAACTTGACTTGCTTTTTTCATCTGACAAATATAGGTTGCAAGTTGGGGTGCATACCTTTGGAGTAGAAATGTTATTGCAATGTCATTTGCACCAAGAGACTCACATGAAGCACAGGTGCAGTTTGCTCTTGAACGGGGTGTTCCGGCTGTAATTGGTGTTCTTGGTTCTATTAGGACACCATATCCATCTAATGCATTTGACATGGCCCATTGTTCTCGTTGCTTAATTCCATGGGGAGCAAATGGTGAGAATTTCACATCTGTAATCAATGTTATATATTAAGGAAAATAAGATAATTGGAAAGGGTTATGCTTGCAATTATTGTCTTTCTTCAAGCATCCTTCGTGCTTTTTTTCCCTTCTCTCTTTTTCCTGAGATCTGATAGCAGCAGTTGAGGTGATTGCTTCATGAATTGTACACACTGCAGATGGGCTTTACATGTTTGAAGTTGACCGAGTTCTTAGACCTGGTGGTTACTGGGTTCTTTCTGGTCCACCTATCAATTGGAAGAATAATTACAAAGCATGGCAGCGTCCCAAAGATGAACTTCAGGAGGAACAGAGAAAGATTGAAGAAACTGCAAAACTTCTATGTTGGGAAAAGAAGTCTGAGAAGGGTGAGATTGCTATTTGGCAAAAGAGTGCAAATGGTGATTCATGCAGTACACATCGAGAGGATTTGCAAGCTACTTTTTGTAACTCTGCAGATGCAGATAACGTCTGGTATGGTGCTGTACTTTAAATTTCATTTTATTTTAGAAAGGGCTTGATTCATCTGCATGTTGTGCATTTCTGTTTCTTTAGCAATTTTGTTGAAAGTGTTGTTTCCACTTGATATTTGAAAGTATTTTCTGATATAGGATGATATGAATTGGCAATACTAGATTAAATGCCAAGAAATAACAGGTTCAGAAATTAGCTGTAAGATTTGAGAAACGGTAGTAAAGGAAGTTTTTGTCATTTTGACAGTGCTCATACTGGGACGTGGAATATTGTTGAGCATAATTTTTGGAAAGGACTTAATTTGTCTGTCTTAAGGGAAAATTCTTAAGAAAATCAAATCGTCTGCTTGTCCTGTTTGCCCCATCATTGTCTTCTGGTGAGCTGCAGATTCTTGTTTCTGTTGAGCTGTAGTAAAGCCCAAGCTATATATTTAAGGTTTTTGAGTTGTTTTCATTATTGAAGAGATATTTTAGGACTACTGGTTAGCTTGCGTATAGTTTGCATTCTGAAACTATTATGTGGATGCTGAGCCATTTTAACAATTCTTGATATTGAATTCAACAAAAATATAATTACGGCCGTATGAATGCCCTGCCAATACTACCGTTTCTTCCTGCTCTCTTATAGATTTTTTGTTTTGTTTGTTAGGTACAAGAAAATGGAGGCATGCATAACTCCTTATCCTGATGAAGTTGCTGGTGGGAAGCTCAAGGCATTTCCTGAAAGGCTTTATGCAGTCCCTCCAAGAATTTCCAGTGGTTCTATACCTGGAATTTCTGTTGAGACTTTCATGGAGGACAGCAAAATATGGAAGAAGCATGTGAATGCTTACAGGAAGATCAATAAGCTTATTGATTCAGGGAGGTACCGCAACATTATGGACATGAATGCTGGTTTGGGAGGATTTGCTGCCGCAATTCAATCTCCCAAATTGTGGGTCATGAATGTTATGCCAACCATAGCCGAGAAAAATACTTTGGGTGTCATATATGAGCGTGGATTAATCGGCATTTATCATGACTGGTACAACTTTATCTGCCTTTGATATGCTTTATTTATGTGGTGCTTTGAAGCATTCTTAACAAAATGAACAACAATACTCATTAATAAATGAAAAATATATATATATGAATAGTATGCTCCTCTTGTTGAAGTCTTATTAGAAGTATCCCAAACTACGTATTGATTCCCATCGTTGACGTGGTTTTAGAAATATTCTTATATACCTGTTTTCCAGTAACGAATCTGAGGAACTCATCTTGCATTGGGTCATCTGATGCATTCATCCAATTATATAAGTTTATTCTATTCCTTTTTCCCGCATGTCCTATAATTTATGCTGATGGATGTCATTCTGATGTAGGTGTGAAGCATTCTCCACTTACCCGCGGACGTATGACCTTATTCATGCCAATGGCGTTTTTAGTTTGTACAAGGACAAGTAAGTAATACTTTGCTGAATGCCTGTTTGAACCCTTTATCCTTGCTATCAAGGCTGTTGTATGTTTATATCACAGTTTCCTATGAGCAAAATCTATGCTCAACAAGTAAACATCCGGTAAAAGCATGAAGATGATGTTTCCAGTCAAATTACAAACTTCCTAGCAATAATCGAGGACACATCATTGCAGCTGCACTATTTCACCTACGAGCGGCTATTCTAAAAATGGAAATAGTTTTGTACAGTCCAGCACAAGACTTGCTGTCTGTTATTTATACGAGCTATCATAATTTGACTCCATTTGGGTAATAAACTGTATGCAGATGTGATTTCGAGGACATTCTTCTGGAGATGGACCGAATTTTGCGGCCAGAAGGTGCAGTCATATTCCGTGATGAAGTGGATGTTCTGATTAAGGTGAAGAAGATAGTTGGAGGAATGCGGTGGGATACTAAAATGGTTGATCATGAAGACGGTCCTTTGGTCGCTGAGAAGATACTGGTTGCCGTCAAGCAGTATTGGGTTGCTGGTGGCAACTCCACATCCACACAGTGACATGAATGATAGAATGGAAAACTCGAAGTCCCGGTGCGCTGGTAAGCTGGCAATTCATTGTAGAACTCTTAACTTTTCGCAGCTTGAGCATTTCCTCGACACGATTGCTTGGCATACGAAGGAGGGTTCCACTACTTAATACATGAATGAATTAAGCTCGACTGTTACATACCTTGTATGCTTTGGAGAGGCCTGTATTTGTCTTCTGGCATCAAATGAAAATATTATTGATTTAATCAGGAAGTTGCCTAGTAGCTGTGTTCTTGAACTTGGAAGTTTTTGTTAGATCAGTGTTTACATGATTATAGAACAGTTATCATTTTAATTAAGAGTATGGCCAGAAGATCTGTGTGCATACTATGTATTTCGCATCAAATGAGCATTATTGAATGGAAGCTTACATGTAAATGATCTGTGTTCCTATCATTGACGGCTTGGGAACACTTTGACGCTCAAATCAATAATATTTTTCAAGAGGGGTCGTTTCAAAGTTGGTGAGTCGAATAGGCGTTGAGATTCCAGCGAGCTCCCCGCCATAGCTGTGAGAGATCTCGTGGTCGTTTGGATCATGTGTGTTGCAATTCATGCCGTCATTCCCCTCCGACTCAATTATCTCCTCCTTGAGAGATCTTCCCTCTGATCTATGGAACCTGATTTCAGTAACATTTTAAGTTTCTTGCTTGTTTCAGATGAGAGAATTTTCCAAGAAAAATGTTTGTTTTGTTATGTTCGTTGATGAGCAAACAGTGTCTTCAGATGGACATATTCCTGATTGTTGGACAAAGTCCTACATCGGTTAAATGATGCAAGGATAATTTGCATATAAATTGGGTTCTCTCCTCCCTTCAATAAGGCCTTTTGAGGGGAGAACATGGGAGGCCCAAATTATTTCATGGTATCGGAATAGGTCGGTGTGCACTCGTCCTCGATAAGAAATCCACTAGTTGGGCCTTGGATAGAGATACCCAACTCACGAGTGCGGAGGGGTGTTGGACAAAGTCCCACATCGGTTAATGATGCAAGAATAACTTGCATATAAGTTGGGTTCTCTCCTCCCTTCAATAAGACCTTTTGGGGAGAGAATATGGGAGGCCCAAATTATTTCACTGATGATGGATTCGTGTGTTAGCTCCTCCATTCCCCTGTTCTTTCTTTTTATATCACGGACCCTAGAAAACTGAGCTTCTGATTTTCTTCTGTTCATCTTGCCAGATGTGCCTGAAAGGTTCCTTCATTGTCCGAGCTAACACACGCACGAAGATGTTCTAATGGAAGGTGGGAACCGTAAAAGAAAACTAGTAAGCAAACCTAATCCTAGTGGGTACCAAAAAAAATCCATAACTGTTGGTAAACTTCGGTTAAGGCCCTTGAACCACATTGCTCATAACAATTCATCACTCCATGAGAACAGACGTAAGCTTCACAAGCTTGAAATGTACGTAGTTTATTGCTAGGAAAGTAACAATACGTAGCTCAAACACTAAGATCATAGTCTGCTCAGTACCAGCGTCAAGAAGATGGATTACAACAATGGAAGCAGACTTTAACACATAAGCGCTCAGTACCAGCGTCAAGATGGATTACAACAATGGAAGCAGACTTGAACACATAAGCAGTATAACCATTACATCAAGGATTCCAGACAACTGCCATTTATCGACACCGTCAATCCATGTGATAAGGCACTGAGTCACAGTAGTTCATGAAACGTGAGAGCTAGATATAGCATGGAATGGAATATGGAAAGGTAAAACTAAAACGACCAACAGCAGGGAGAAAAATTGAAACCTTCAAATTTTCTGTTATCTGTGTGCACGTCAACTGGGTTCAACAAGTGTTTAACTGATGGTTTGATAAGAAAAATATTGAACAAATAAGTTTACATGAAAGAACCAAATAAGACAGGTCAAACTCTGATTGCCCCTAACAAATATTCTGCACCAAAAAGGATCCCACACATGCCTAGAGCAAGAAAACTTTGACATCTATTAGATACCACAGCTGGACAAATTGATTTCTTGGCTTACAACTAATATTCCAGGAAAAAGCAAATAATAACACCAAAGAATTCATTCAAATCCATCCAGACTACCTACCAGAGGCATTAAACTCATATGCGAACCTCCTATGAAGATGTCAAATGCTAAAATAATTGAAGACAGAATAATCTATCATATAATTGACTTCATATACAATAAAAATCTGCCATGAGAACAAAAGAAAAACTGGTACCAACACAGAAACATTATGAAAAGATCTCCTTCCAAAGCAAATTTGGTTTTGATATGATGCTTACAAAAACACTTTGCCTTAACATGGTCAGAACAGAAGTAACGAAACCTCTTAGGCCCAGTTTTGAAATAAATATGACATTCAAAGGCACTTTTAGCTAAAAGTGTGATCACAAAACCCAGAAAAGCAATTGGCAGCCAGTTCTTAAAAGTGCTTGCAAATGCAGGTAAAGTTTTGGTGCAGAGAGAGTTCCATAAGAATCGAGGACAAAATTAGCCATTGTTGGAAATGATCTCATTAAAAACTTTAGTAACATAGAAGTTATCATGTTCAGTAGTGCAAGTACATACCCAGTCTCTTTAGCATATGTTACCTCCTGGGTTCTCATTTTTGATGCACTTTGAAACATAACTCAATGGGACAAATCAAACCCCAAGCATAAATCCACCCACATTTTGCAATTATTAACACTAAAAGCAGCAATCATGTATTTGCATGACATGCCCAAGTAAAGAACCAGTTCCTTGCATTATAAGTCAACAACTAATATGCTCTATAACTTCATTGCGTAATTAAGGAAGTATGATCAACATCAATTCCAGAAACATGCAACAAAAAGGTGACAAAAAAGGTAACCCCACTGGACTAAATAGTCCATGGGCCAGATGTTCTCAGCTTCCAAATCATCAGTGATGACATAAATTAGCAAAGATTAGATGGAAATCGAATGACAATCAGATTGGCAGCCATCTCTAATCTTTCGACCATAACAAACCAATAGCATTTGCAAGAAGAACGAATGAGCCACAAAAACATTAAATATGTCAGAGCCAACAGATTAACTTACAGACTGTAGATTTTGTGAAGCAAAAATTTGAAAGAAAGCACAAAACAATCTCATGTGCTCATAACTTATAGCTTTATATCCCATCAACTGCAAAGGTAATGTAATCATCAGTACATAAGCCATCATCCAAGCCAACAATGTCCGGGTACTTATTTCTCTTGAAAAAAATGCCACGAAATTTAAGAATTCTAAGAGCCATATAACGAATTGCGTGCTCTTAAAAAAGCTTCAGCAAGGGGCAATGACAAGCTACCAATGTGTTCTTGCTTCAAATTATTTAATCTATTCCTGTACTACATGATGGGAACTTTTGAAATTTCTCATGTCACTAAAAATGGGGAGGACAAATTTAAGGAAGAGAAGGGAAAAAAAATTATCACTCAAGACCTTTAGAAAAACATTCTATTGAATCTCGAGTTAAATGTAAAACTCATCCCCCTCCCTCCCCCACTGAAATGGAAAGAAATGAGAAAAGAAAGAAGGGAGAGATTACTCATTAGCATGATTCCTGTGTCAAAGATGAAAGCAATGTTGTACGTACCATCGGGGGCAAGCGCCACCATGGTGCACATGATGAAACAAAGATCCTGCTTTTCAGCATCCCATCACAGTGCAATTATAAACAAAGCTACCAGATCGCTTCCTGGCAAGTAAGTTCCACTGTGGAGGGCCTTCACTTGGACACCAGGCATTAAGCTCTATATAACCTTCACCCATTGACCTAGGACCACCAATAACAATAAGCCGATCTCCACAAGCCCTGAAGGCAAGACCCCAACCATTCATTGAGGCTGCTCGTTCAGGCAATCTTCCCACAGTGAACCACAATTTCCTCTCTTTATCATACTTTTTGACCTCCATGTCAGCATAATCAGCCGCATAGAGGTCATTGTTTACCACTGCAACCAAGGGAGGAGCCCCACCTGCCGGAGACACCTCAGTATCCCCCGCAGCATCACTCCGACCAGGGGACATATTAGGAATCTCAGTCCATGTTTTCGTCTCTAAATCATACTCCTCTCCACATGTAAGGACCTTTGACTCTCTACCCCCAATTCCCCCTATCACATAAAACTTCCCATCCATAAACACTCCTGAGCACATCTTCCTTGGTTTCTTCATGTTCGGTAGTGTCACCCAGGTTTGAGTTTCAGAATTATACATCTCTGCTGAGCTAAGAATAGTTCCCTGATAATCACACCCACCCGCCAATATTGCAATCTCACCATGACTAGCAGAGCCAAACAAGCGTCTGGGAGTATTCATTCTCATCCCAGAAGACCAAGAATTTGTCAAAAGACTATATCTATATATGACATGGGAAACGACCTCCATTCCAAATACAAGCAGATCAGTGCCCACAGCCAATGATTCTTTATCCGAACACATAAAACAATCATTGGAAGTCATTCTCGGCAAATGCATCCACCTGCGACTAATAGGATCAAAGGCCTCCCACTCAAGCAGCTGACAAGAGAAGTAAACCCAGTGTTCAATTATACCATTCCTCTTCCTCAACTTATATATGTCACCACTGCTTACTAAGGAGCGAAAACTCTTGTTGAGGGACGCAATAGAGCCGTAATCAGAACGCGAACAACGAATTAGACAGTTAATAGACATGTCCCGGCCGATGGCGTGGATAAGGGAATCCGAGTCAGTGGAGTCCGTGGCTCTGTCACCGGGTTGCTCACGTACTCTTTCGCGGGAACCCCGTTGCCTTTGAAAATTGAGCTGCCGACTATGGCTACCATCCTCATCTTCATCAAGATCCAATGGGCGCTTCCCACTTCCACTATAAGGCATGAAAGCCCACTGGGATTCTGGCTGGTAAGAGCTTGTGAACAACCTTGAAACCAGACAGGACCGACCCTCCAACATGTCTCTGTGGCTTAAGCCAACTTCACAACGCACCAAATTCGCTCCGAGTAACAAAAATGCTTTATTTGCAGGAATCCAAACCAGGAAGACCTCCCGAAACGCCGTCAGTGATGGCTGGTGAACCTATCCAGAAGAATTAAGACTACGTTTCATTCAAAGTAACTTGGAGTTTCAAATTTAAAGCATAGAAGAATAATAAATAAAAAAACGCTCTGTGGTTTGCAATTACTTCCTTGAAATCAATGAAATCAGAAACGGAAATGAAGACTGTATCGATAAGGTCTCAAGTTTTTTCTTTGTGAATCAAGAAAACGCTCATCGATCTTAATACCAAGAATTAAAGAGGAATCATAAATTCAACAACCTCTCGAGCTCCAACTGGACACGAATTAGATTTGGAAGAAAAGAAAAATAATAAACCTTCAGATCTCTTGGGATAAAAAAATCAAAACCCACATCGCAAAACTCATCAGAAACCATGAAACCGCAGAAGAAGCTCATGAAGTTAGATCTGCTTGAAGTTCCTTTCTATAATGAAAAAAAATCAAGTCCAGACAATTTTCTCGAGAAAATAGAAACGGAAGAATGAAGTAATAAGAGTGGAGCATAAAAAAATAATGCACAGGGAGAGGGACTTACGGATTGGATAAGAGAAGGACTTGATTGGTATTTTTAGAAAACAAAAAAATTAACAACCGATCTCTCTTTCCTCTCTCTCTATTGGCTTTGCTGTTTCTGTTCTTCGCGTTATTAGTGTCCTTTCGATGTTCTCTGCAAATCAGAAGCAGTCTTTTGGTTTTAGCTCTCACAGCAAAATCTTTTGTATAGAGGTCCCCCCTCTCTCTCTCTGTTCTCTGAAATAAATAACGATATTACGTGTAAAATAGATATCATTAATTTGTTAATTTTTTTCTCATTTATAAAATTAAAACGGCATAAATAGAGACAGCCAAGGAGTTGGAGGTGGTGGTGGGGCCGGCAGTAACTCAGTAAGGAAAGAGAGAATAGATTAGCTGGTTTTATGATCGACGGCGGATGAACTAGCCGACGTGTACACGTGTTGACGGGGAGGACACGAACTGTTCTTTTCGTGACGACTTCGTTCCCCCTACGTCTTCTCTTCGGCATGGGAAAGAGTAGAGATTTGGCACTTCTTTCTCTTCCTCGCTAGATGTAAATCTATCTTTTTTTTAATTTTATTTTGTGATGTATAAGGTTTGCTGTTAGATTTCTTCGTTGGTTTCGAACTAGATCTCCTTCATTTTTCGTGGTTTCTTGATCATTTATTTTCTGATGTGGTCTGACGACATAAATTTATAGTGTAATTAAACATTTCATCATTTAATTTATTGCTTATAAATTAATTTATTTTCCAAAATTAATATTTTTAAAAAAATGAAGTATAGCAATCGTGGCTAACCTGAATATGTACAAAAACCACAGTGCTAAGCTGAATTGTCAAGGACAAAAACATGTGTAATTAATACCGACGCGTAGGAGACTAGGAAAGAGTAGGATACTGGGAGACCTATCAAAGAAAAGGAAGACAACAAATAATGCCATGCCATCGGTGGAACACGTATTTAGACACAACGTGTCAACTAATTACACTGTGCTGTGCTTAGATTCTTCGTAATCATAACACTTTAAAAAAACCCATCCATCATCACACCACAAACCCCAAACAAAACAAAAATCACATAAACTTGGGGTTTTGACCAAGTGGGAATTGGATAACAATGGAATGTCTAATCATCTGTTTGTGCGAGCGCCGCGTTTTAAAGAACCGGTCAAACCGTTAATTAAATTAATTTACGTCTTATCTCTTAATTCTGTTATGGACGGTGAATTTGCCATAAGATTTTCAGATAAGGAAAGTGACCACGCATTTTTAACAAGGCAACAAAAAGACAAATCCAGCCTACTCCTCCATCCACCTTTGCTTTCCTACTCCTCTCACGCCGCCCATATTTTGTAATTACTGTGTTTCCACCCCCGAGTCAATCTTTTTTTATAAAGTAGTTCAAACATGATGGCTTTCATTCTACACAATGGATTATGTGATGTAAACAAAATTGATTATATGATACTCCGTCTTATGGTAGCTCTAACTAAGATTGTGAAAGAAAATATCTCAAGACTTCAACGTATGCTCTCCCAATCTTATTATGTTTTCATGACAATTCATCACATTGTAAAGTTTACTGCTTTTAAGAAAGAGTCGTATGACTCGTATTTCTCTGCTATGCAAGTTGTTGCAGACGATATTGTATTGGGTATTTTCTTTATTCTTGACATAAGAGTTTTATTTTATTGTAATGTTTTTGGAGGAGCATCCTTCTATCTCTATTGAATAACTTGTGTTGGTTTGTTTTAATCCTAGTTTTTCTTATTCTCAAAAAAAGAGTACTATTTTAAGAGAAAAGGAAAAAATAAAAAACAAAAAACAAAGTGTGCTTTAATCCCAAGATACAACGATTGTTTTATCCTCAAGAAGGATCTGGCGAGTATCTAAGCATTATGCACATGTCCTATGACCAGTATACTATTTCGGTGCACCAAAATTTTTCATAAATTTTTAGAAGACATAAAAATATACTAGTATTTATCATAATGAATTCAATAATATATTTTTATTCGAAAGAGAAATATCAAGTGTTTTAAGTTTATATTCAAAAATACAGAATTGACATGTCCGATCACAATGAATTTTCCTTTTGTTTCAAACAAAAAGTAGACAGTCGAATTCATTATACGAAATAATACAAGTTTATGATTTTTTTCAAAAATTTATTAAAAAAAAAATTTGGTGGTTGCACAGGTCCTTCCCTCACATGAGATGAAGTTGATTGACAGGGTCCGTGACACACCAAATCATGACATATTTAAATGGTCCGACTTTACAACGTTTATAAATTCTATCTTAATTGGCTCGTGCGGCGCACGTGACTAAAAGAACTTCGATGTTGTGGGCAAGTTGATCGGCCTTTACGCGTGTCAAACCGAGATTTGCAGATAAGGCAGGGACCACTAAGGATGCAAAGACACCAGCCTGGGATTGCGAGGCACGTGTCGGCACACGTGAGGAGGGAGCTGTTGAATTTGAAAAAGCCCCAATGCTTCTTCTTTTTTTTCCAGGTAATTTATTAAGGATTGATTAATCATTAAACAAAGTATTTTTATACGGCCGCCTCTGTTTATGCTTTAGTTATTTTTTTGAAGGCAAGTGAAGGGATGGGGAGGCTCGAACACGAGACTTTATGAGATATCATACACATGAATGTCATCTAAATTATTTGTGATTCTCTATGCTTTAGTTAATTAATTGCATAGAAAAGCCGGAAATGTGAGCAATAGTACACATGGGAGAATGTCCGTCTGTGCCGGGTTTTGTCTCCATTTTTATATTTAAGGATGATTAATATTCATGTACTTTGTTAATTAAAATAATCATATTGTTCTAATCAATTCTCTTCCATTGATTTGTATTGCATCTGAATCTCTTAGCATAGCATAGATTTATTCCAATAATTTTTGTTCGTAACGAGATTAGTTAGCATTTGCTTTATCGATTTAGGATTTCTAACACATCAAGGATATTGTCTGCTATGAACCACAAACCCGTATGAATTTGTTCCTCTTGAGTCATCGTTAATGATTTTTAGGCCCAAAAATACGTTTGTGTGAAAAGAGTAAGAAATTTATTTATGTACCACTTGGGAGAATCATGTCAATCCCGATTCGGGTATTAGTCTTGATCGATACAATAAACGTATATTATTTTAGGCATATTTTCTTAAAAAATTACACGATGATATTTATAAATTAGTATCTTTTTTTGTTGTTTTTTTTTTGTTTACGTGTTGATTTCATATTTTAGCATGCCGACCTCACAATAATACCTTTTTCCCCTTTCACGCTATGTCTAAAACTTGTGGCACTCGCTCTTTATTTGAATGACATAATTGAAGGAATATGCGTCCATCATAGAGCTCCTTTTACATGACCTTGGGAGATATATAGAGTAATAATTAATGGACATATATAATATATGTTACAGTATATTATATATATATATATATATATCAAAGCTTATCTTATGTAGATACTCGTAAATTATATTATTTTATACACCTCAATCTCATCATTGATTTGAAACATATAAGATCTAGCGCAATGGACTGAATTTGTCATTTCATTTCACTAATAACACGTGTATAGGAGAATTCGTATGTATATATATATTTATATGTGTGCGTACTGTGTAGTGTGCATCCCCACAAAATGATAAAACAAACTTCAAAACCAAGCAACTCAACAATCTCCAACCCACAAAAGAGATTCTGGCGTGCACTAACCACTCATCCTTAGTATAATAAACCTCATATATCAGGAAACGAGGCACCTCTCGTCCAATAGTGTCCCAACACGTGTTAACCACTTAATACAAAGGATAAGTGGTCATGTGAAGGAGTATTGGAGGGTGAGAAAGGTGTCTTATTCACTAATTACAACAACTCACATAGAAACCCACCAAAGGGGCAAAGGCCAATATGGGAGACCAATTTTTTTATGTGTAGGACTCACACAGCTCACTCACTTTTTTTAGGTCATCAAGCACATGCAGTATGAAATACATTTTTATGGTGGAGTAATCCTCATTCATTTGTTGGTTGAAACTTGAGGTTCCATTGTTTGGAAGGTTGTTTTAGATCGTAGATAGACCTTTAAGCTTCCAAACTTTGCGCTCTTGGTCTTTTATTTCTAAACCTATAGGTTTAGAAATATAGATTTCTTCATCCAATTCGAGAAATACCATCTTAACATCTATTTGGTACAAATCCAAGCTCCTGTGTAACACAATAACTAGAATGAGGTGAATGGAAACAAATCTCATAACAATTGAAAGTCCCCGGACCACGAAAGGCCGCCTTGTCTTCGGTTACAGGCAAGCTCCAAATAATCACTTGACCAACATAGGTTGACCAAGTGAATTTGCGGAAAATTCTCCTACAAAGGTCAGAAGAAGAAGAGACGTGTATATATATATATACATGCATTAGAGCATTATTAGGCAAACGTCACCTTCAACACAAGCATCTTTTTTTCTCATCTCTCACAATAAATTTTTGATACGCAAGCACACAATATTCACTCCTCCTCAGCTGAGGTCAAGTAGTAGTCGTAGTAATAGTAGGATGATGATAATGTTGTCTTTATGTCATCTTCACAAAAACAATAATAAAAGACGGGGAATAAGAAATCCGTGAATTTCGCCAACCCAAAGCAACAAACCATCGACCGACTTTGAAGGAAAAAATAAATAAAATAAATTTGAAACTAATCATTATTCATTTGACAATATGAATTCCTTATCCCACTACTACTAATTAAAAAGAATATAAGTCATTGTTTGTAAGGCATAATAATGTTTCTTTTTCTCTTTTCCCCCTTCTAAACCCTTCCATTTTTTCGGGGTGCTGTACCCGAATCCCCACTTGGTTTTGTTTACCTTGACATAAAATCTTAGATTCGTTACTGTGACTCCCCTCATGTTAACTATTGGCTTCGCCCTTGAATATAATTCATTGATTTGTAAAGCATAATAATGTTTTTTTTTATTATTATTTATTGTAAACCCTCCCATTTAATTTTCTTTGTTTGCTTTCACTTGTATAAAGCCAACGATTAGATGCTTTTTTTTGCCCACTATTTATTGACATGACTTGTCACATTAATATGACTCTTACACGATTTATCATGTGATTCATGACCCGTCAAAAGTAGTCCTAATTAGCACACAACCACATCTCAAGTTAGGCAGAATAGTTTCCATTAGCCGCTAAGTTGAATATTGTAGACTTACTTTGCTTAGGGAGAAATAAATTGAAATTAAATTCTACATTCATGAATTGATCATGATCACGTGCAAAATTGGAGAGACTTCTCAGCTGCTCGATAATCGGCTGTTCGATTCTGCAAACATCTCAGTTGATCAGACTAGGGATCAAGATGTTGTTTTTCTATCTCTGCACAGGTAGAAAACGTAAGTTTTCGGGTCTGTGAAGTGTACCTCAGATGAACGCTAGTGAGACAACTCGGTATTTACCACTCTCTCTTTAGCTATAATGAAAGCGATTTACCTAAGTGGACGTTTCATTTTATATGAACTTTGAATTACTAATTATTCCTGATTGCGGGTGAGATTTTTGATATCCTAAGGTGTTTTGGTCACCTGAAATTTATGAGGCTATGCCTGTTAAACCAAACCAAGGAGCAAGGGCAGACACAGAATTTCAATCCCGAGGGCAAAGCTCTGTGGGGGTCATGGTGCATCGTTCCCGAAAAATCTCACCTAGGAATACGTAAAAAAAATCCAACTTGTTTTACATAGTTCCAAACCGGGTCTTAGAGAAAGAAAAAATTAATGAGTAATATTTTTATGGGTAGAAAATTAATGGGTTTGAGAGAAAAACAATTATAAGTGGAGAATCTCTTGTTCTATTTTGATTTTTTGTTGTATTATTCCTCAAAGGCTTGGTGGATTGGGGAATATCATATTTTAGACGACACTCCATGTTCATCTCTCTCTCTCCATATATATATATATATATATATACACCCTAACTTTTGTCAACCCAACCACAAAAGTCGATTAAATTTTTTATCAAAGGTATTCCGATGGATGCGTGGCGCAATTATGGTCGTACAAGCATTTATTTTGGCATTATTGTTAGACAAGATGTAGTAGAGAATATTAATCAAAGTGAGTAGACCATTAATTAATTAATTAAAACAATTTTTTTTAATATTTTGGAGTTTTATATTTTATTAGTGTTTTTTTTGACAACCCATGTTAGGGTGGGCCCCTCTCTTTAGCGATTATATTTTAATATAATGTAAATTGTACTTTTTATGGCTAACTTTAGTTTAATTATATGCCTTAGGTTATTATTTTCCCTTCCTTCATTTTTTTCTTTTTTTTTTGGGTATTATTTTATTATCCTAAAAGAACATAATTAGTGCTTAATATGTAATTATTTATGTAAATGCCATGGTTGGAGTTTGGGGGAAAAAATAAAAATTACCCAAAATGGGAATCTAGCATGTACAAGCTTGTAAAAGCCTATGCTACCAATTTCATTTGATTTTTAAACTGTTAATCACTTCTTTTTGTAACTGATTCGGTCTTTCGATTTTTAATTAATTAGAATTGTTAATTACTACTAAATAATGATTCTTTATAAAGCATCAAATCATAATGTCTAAGACTCTAAATGGCATACTTTTTTTTTTAAAAAAAAGGTTATAGACTTGATTATATTAAGATACTCAATAAATTAAGTAATTGAGACCCATAAACACTAGTGTCACAATAAAGATGAAAGATCACTTTTATTAATGGACATTCCCAAACGAAACCGGAAAAAAAAAATCTATACTTGTATAATTAAAGTTGATGAGACTCTTTTCAAATTAACCTTGGGAAGAGTGAAACAATCTGGAATTGTTTGGGCTGAAAAAAAAATTCGTTATGAAATGGGTTATTTAATTAGATTGGGTGAGTTTCCTGATAAAGTGGCCCTCCAAAGTCCAAATCAAAGGTGCTTGTCTAAACAATCTATCATCATAATTAAATCCTGTAGGGAGTTTGAAAATTTTGATTTGATTACTAGCTTTTTGGGAATTTCTATCCCATTCTCCCTCTAGAACCTCTATTGGGTTAATTAACTAGGCCACATATTGGATTAGTGTGTTAACTTTTGCAATGAAAAGTAAAATTAAAGGCATTGACTTCAGATGTTGATGGCCTACCAACTCAACTCAAATCAAAATTGGGGCCAATTCACCACTTAAGACCATCTAATTTTGGTCTAATCTTAACTTTCTGAGTTGAGATTTTGGATTATATACATTAATTATTTAAATAAACCTAAAAATAGGAATACAAATGCACACCCGAGTCACTAATTGGAGTGGTAAGAATGATGTGTATCACTCTGATGATTAAGGTTCGAATCCCCCCTCGACCGTTAAAAAAAATATATAGGAATACAAATGCATGGATCATGGACTTTAGGAAGCCCTAAACCCAAATGCATGGATTGTGGGCTTATGATATATATATATATATATATATATATTTTGCTCAATAGGCTAGAAGAGAACCCGAACCAAGTGGTCCGGAGGGTGGTGGAACAATAACCTAAAATATGTGTTTAATAAGTATTATTTTTTTTGTTTTTATAAATATGTGTTGGGCTTCATGGGTGGTGGGATAGGGTGTGTGCATTTGTTAATAGACGGGCCGGGCTTGGACAAGATTAAAACACGTAGAGAGCTAAGGCAAAATTCAGCCCAAGCCCGACCCATGATCAACTTTAATTTTGGGGCACAAGAATTTTTTAAAGTCGTATTTGTATTTTGATGTTTGTTGTTTTAATATTAACCCACCCCAACTTAACTTCGTGGCGTTTCCCTGGCCCATGGGAATTAATAATTGAACTTGTTCCTTTTTTTAAAGTTTATGTAGAAATAGGCCATCATAGGTATCTATTCTACTACTTCATTGTTTTTGAGAGAAAACTGAAGAATGATCCTATTGTTTTATGGCTCAATGGAGAACATAGCCGTAGAATGTTTTATACCAAAATGATTCCAAAATACCAAATTTGTCCGAAATTGGACAGAAGAGTAAGAATTTTGTTCATGGAATGAGTTCAGCCACACCAAATCATCAAAGGATATCGTTATACCTAGTTAGGCTCATCAATTATGTTCCAATAGTAGAGCGTGCACATCCTTATTTGTCCAAAATAAAAATAAAATTCATTATGAGAGGGGCATAGAATGTTTTGGGTATCATATCCAATAGTAGAGAATTGTAATATCATTTTTATGTTGAATTTATATTTTGATGAGCACTATATGCACTCCATTTTTAACTAAGTACCGCCACCACTCTAGTGGTGGTACTTAGTTAAAAATGGAGCGCATATAGTTCTCATCTAATTATTTTTTTCAGACAAAAAGGGAAATAAATTTATTTGCCTATTATCTCATTTTCACGGATAAAGTTATATGACAGATAAGGCCGTCCTCATCCCAATTCGCAACCTCCAATGACTTACCTGGATTAGTATTAATAATATCCCAAGTCAATCTTACATAAAGCATATATGCACGACAAGAGGCCACTCATTCGCGAATCTCTTGGATTTGTCATAAAAAAAATTGGGCATTAGAGAAAATGATAAAGAGATTTACACACACTGTGTATGAGTTGGCCAAAATACATTCTAGATTTTTCAGCCCCTCTCTATAGGGGCGGCAAAACTCTATCCGGTCCGGATGATAGAATTTGTCTGACTCGGATTAAATCAAGCTTTGACAAAAGTTATATGTCCAAAATCTGGGTCCAAATAAAAAATCTTTGTCCGGTTTAAAACAGGGTTAGGGTTAGGGTTAGGGTCCGAACATAGTAATCTTGTCCGATTTACTTGTTCGGACCCTAATCCGGATTAGATTATTATCCGATTTAATTGTCCGAATTTAAACCAATATGGGTTTGGTTAATTAAGTACGTCCAAAATCCAATCCGTATTAGGGTCTGGACATATAAATATTTTGTAAGCACATGCTCTTGTCCAACCTGGAACCGACCTGAAATCGAATTTTTGCCACCCCTACCTCTATAATCAATTATAAATTTTATAATATTTAAATTGGACACCTATTAACCGAATGTGTTTTCTATGCTTTTTTTTTTCTCTCTTGTTTTCATCGTCATTGAAAATATTAAAATAATAATTGCTACGTAAATTTAGTATATAATACAAAGACCTTTGACGAAATTTGATCATTTCCAACTATGAATATCATAACAACCAGGAGAGAGTTGTATCTCTTTTTGGGTTTAGTCATTTGCTTCACTTTTATGAGGTTTACATCCATTGAAGCGATTCTTGAAGATGTTCTTGTAACACATCTTCCTGGTTTCAAAGACGCCTTCCCATCAAAACACTATTCAGGGTAATTTCTCTCTTTTTTGGATCATTTTTAGTTTGTGGATAGTTTTGCAAATGTATGTCTTTTTTTTTTAATATTTCATTTTAATCCTAAAGAAAATATGTATTTTTCTTATTGTTCTGGGCTTGATGCTTCCTTTTCTAAATTAATATCAAGAGTTAACTACTACAATTACTTTTTTTCGTTGGTATAATAACCCATGGGCAGGGGCAGAAGTAGCACTGGACATTTTTTTAAAAAAATTTTAGGTTTAGTAATCACATCCATTGTTCTTTATGCTCTCTTGGAAAATATGAGCTGGGCCAATATTTGCCCATCCCTTGTCCATGGGAATGAATTATTTGATGTTTTGAAGGAAAAATAATTTAGTAACTGAATTTCCTGTCTTTTTAAGGTACATAGAAATAGACAATGAAAGGTATCTATTCTACTACTTTGTCGTTTCTGAGAGAGAACCGAAGAATGATCCTATTGTTTTATGGCTCAATGGAGGACCTGGATGTTCTAGTTTTGATGGATTTGTCTATGAACATGGTATATGCTTGCATGCTTCTACTCTTATATATCAATGTTTTTTTCTTTCTTTCTTTTTTTTTAAAAAAAGGGTTATCTAATACAAAAAATTTAAGTTCAAGTTCCAGTTCAATTTTATGTGGGATTCAATTCATGAAAGGGTACTGCTTAGTTTTTGATATATCTCAAAGTGGAATATATGCCAACACTCAAAAAAAAAAATTTGATATGCCGAATCGGTCGCTCAAGACCTTTGGTCTCTACCTAGATCCGATAAAAAAAATGGGATCACTTATTATGGATTAGTTGAGAATGATTCTGATCTAGTTCATGATATATTAGAAGTAGAAGGCACTATGGTGAGATTCTCGAGACTAGAAAAAGAGTACCGTCAATTTGATAATGATCGAGTGACATTACTTCTCGACCTGAACCAAGAAATCTCTTAGATATGATGCAAAATGAAATTTGTTCTATCGTTGATAAGAGATTTATCTATAAAAAAATATGAATCGGCGTTTGAAGAAGGAGAAGGAGTCAACAACCCGCAACAAAGAAAGGAGAATTTATTCCATCACATAGTTTGGACTCCTAGAATATGGCGCTATTGAGGTTTTCTATTTTCTTAATTGTATCAAAAGGCCCAATGAGTTGGAATTTCTCGATTGGGCCAGAAAAAGACAAAAATAAATCCACTCAAAGATTTTTCATTTTTTTGTTTGGTATAAAAATCTAAATTTCAATTGTTATAATTTTAATTTCATTTAGGTCCATTTAATTTTGAAACTGGAAAGCCACATGGAAGCCTACCAACATTGCGTCTCAATCCATATAGTTGGTCCAAGGTTAAAAATATTTTAATTTATTCTTTTTATAGGCGCTTATATTTACTTCTAAAGTATAAATTTTTCTTATTAGGTTTCAAATATTATTTATTTGGATTCTCCCGTTGGTGTTGGGTTCTCTTACTCTAAAGGCAAAACCAAATACGTGACTGGAGATCGTAAGACTGCTATTGATACACATACATTCTTGGTAAAGGTAAGTATATACGTTTGAGATTTTTCAACATGACTTTGGTTTTAAATATATTTACATACATATATATATATATTAACATCTCGATATTCTTGACAAGTTAGTGGTTTAAGCTATACCCAGAATTTGTGAATAACTCATTTTATATTGCTGGAGAATCGTATGCTGGTGTTTATATACCAACTCTTGCTGTAGAAATAATACAAGGTATTGTCTTGTATGTTCTTACATGTTTACATTATTTTTTCTATACTAATTAAAATTAGTTCTCTTATAGGTATCAAAGATGGTATTGAAACCAAAATTAATTTCAAGGTATGCCAATATCTTTCAAATAATTCCATATATATATATATATATTTGTGACAATAAAAAAATGAACTTTCAATAATATTTATATAAGCAGGGCTATATGGTGGGAAATGGGGTGATTGATGTCACTGACATAGCATTTCATACTGATGTTAAAATTCAATTTATGAATGGTATGGGACTGATCTCAGATGATCTTTTTGAGGTGGGTAAATATAAAAATAAGATTTTAATTGATTTCACTAAACCCCTCCCAAAAAAATAAAAATTGCTAGCATAATCTAAACTTTTTTTTTTTTTGCAGGATATTCAAGTTGCTTGTAAAATGGATAATGACAAAGACCAGTGTAACTATTACCTTAGTAAAGCTGCCAAGGTAATTTAAATATTGACTTTGTTGTCACTTGATTTACCATAAATTACCACAATCTGATAAATTGGTGATTAATTTGTAGATAATTGATGGTATGAACAAGTATAATATCCTAGAACCCTGTTACCATCCACCAAAAGAAAATGGAAATTCGACATCAATGCCTCTTCTGGTGAGGAATCGAACGATCGATCTTAACAATTTTGCGGGCTTATGGACTAATAGTAAAGGAATTGATGATTGCTTTGTAAGTTACACTTACAAATTTCTTTTTTTCCCCCTTCTGAAAAGGGTTGAAATCTTTGTATTTTATTCGAAGGTAACAAACGTTAAATCTATCTCCATGAAAACAGTTTAGGAATTTATAAACGTCGGATAATACCGGATTACACTAGGAAATTACAAATACCGGACTACACTAGGAAATTATATTTGATCTACTCGTGGTTCTCACCCCTGCAAATTTCTTATATTGACAATTCATTCATTCTCACATGCTATGTAATATTCATTGTTTTCGGCCAATTTTTACAGAATGATGAAGTTGCAACTACATGGCTAAATAATGCATTAGTGAGGAAAGCAATCCACGCAGAGCCGGTAAATGGTGTATGAAGCATATCGTATGGATACATACATATATATATACAGTTAATGTTGTTTAATCTAATTAATTATGCAATTTATGGTTACGTTAAAGGTTGATATGATCGGACATTGGGTCATTGTCTCAGAAAACATTCTTAATAGTTATGAAAAAGATCTCGGGAGCATGATTCCGTACCATAGAGAGCTAACAACGGCAGGGTATCGCGCACTTATATATAGGTAAATTTTCATAATAATGAGAATGACGAGTCGTTCATATGACACTTATGTGTATGATATTTCATAGAGATTTTGAGTTCAAATCTCTCCCATCCCCTTCCTTTGTATTCAAAAAAAGTCTACATAATAATAAAAATAATATATAATACGATAATTAACTGTTAACTGTGTAAAGAGACAATATATATATATATATATATGTATATATATATATGTATATATATATATGTATGTATGTATGTATGTATGTATGTATGTATGGTGTTAATGACTGGTTTTTCATAACTCCAGTGGAGACCATGATATGATTGTTCCATTTACTGGAACCCAAAGATGGATTAAATCACTTGGATATGAGATCGTTGATGAATGGAGGCCATGGTTAGTGAATGACCAAGTTGCCGGGTAAATTACAAATACTATTTAAATTATCGTATATATATGTTATAAGTAACTTAATTATATACATATACATATACATATATCTTTGTGTGTGTTGTGTACGCAGAATTATACAAGGATATAACCATGAACTCACATTTCTCACCATTAAGGTTAGTTCATGTTTATGATTTATTTAATTAGAGTTCCAAGAAATAAATAAGGGTTAATCAACTCGAGAGCGAAAAACTATTTAAATTAAAAAATAATAATATTTAAATTTACTAGAATGATGAATATTTTGATTTTTATTATTGAACAAATTGTTAAATATTAAATAATTTTTTGTTCTTTACCATCATTCACAGGGTGCCGGGCATAGAGTCCCTAACAGCAAGCCACAAGAGGCATTGCATTTCTATAGCCGTTGGTTGGACGGAGAGCCCATATGAACATGATCGGACATGACGAAAATTTATCTCTAATCTATGTTTCCTTTTTAATGAAGTATAGAGATAGAAATCTTTGTTTAGCCTCGATCTACTCCTAAAGATGTACTTTTCTGTTTGGTTTTTTAATAAAAATCTGTCAAGAAAAAAATAAACAAACAAGTGTTACCATTTGCAAGGTTAACTAGTAAGTAACTACAAGATAATCATCCCCAGCTCAAACCAATTCAATTTACCAATAATGGGATAGTCGAGTTGGTTAAAACTTTTCCTAGTGGTTAGTAGTAGTAGGAGTGGTAGAGAGGTCTACTTTGTTGGGCTTGGGTCATGTCTAGGGTTCCTAGAACCCGGCCCATTGCATCATCCAAGGGAGCTGTTAGGGTTTCTTATGCTATGAAATGGACTATCTGCTCTGCCAAATTTCGAGAAGCTATGACATGGAAATTATCATGGTCAACCATTTGGCATTAATTAGTCAATTTGATTCACATGTCTTGCCTATAATTTCCACTGATCACGACTTGTCCTTATGCATGGCGGGTGTCAAGACAAAAAAAAAAAAGAAAGAAGAAGAGCTAGCTAGAAGCGTAGAATGGCGACATCAATTAATATTGGACAGGAAATGAGGAAAACGATGAAGAAAAACTCAACTTGAGGAACATGCCATGCTCACCTTTATATAAGAATCTCCAACCAAGTCCCTGACTAGCTTGACTCGGGGATTCAGGGATATATATATATATATATATATATATATATAGCCCTATGTCTTGGGATATATATATATATAGCCCTATGTCTTGGGATTCAGTGGAAAGAGCGGGATTTTTTTCTTTGAATGGGTGGGATACTACGGGTGTAATTGTTACTTGTGGGTCACTAGCTTGTCTTCTTATCCATGGCTGTCGGACTCTTTTAACATGTCTAATGCCACAAAAAGAGTAAAGTAATGCCCATGACATGTCCAATGCCACACTAGCCACTGCTGTAACCAATATAGAAAATTAGGTTTAGTTTAGTTTCTGTTTATCCTACACGTATTAGCCAAGCAATAGAGAGACTGTCAGTGTCAAATGCTGACCTTTTTGGTGTCCTACTCTTGGTTTTCTACAATAGGAAAAGGTTCAACAAAGACGAAAATGTTACTGTAACGCATATATACAAACACACAGTCTCAACTCTGAAAAACGACCACGTGAAGCTTGACTCAAAATCTGAAACTCGGAAAATACAATTACATTAATTAATATATAACTCACATTACTACAAGTACTTATATAATCCCTTGCTATGGGTTACAGGTGGAGCATATAAGCTCAGCTTAATTAACCCTTCTCTTGGCCTACATGTATATATAAATGTAGAAGAAGCCCCCTAATGAGTAATAATATTACATAAGTAAACTCCTAATTATGGCTGCTTGAGCACTGTCCGAGTCTGTTGATGCCAAGAGCTCAGATAAGCGATCACTGAGATCGTCCACTTCTCTGTGTAAGTTCTTTATGTAGTTGCACGTCTCCTGCAAGACTTTGGAGGCCGACACCTGAACACAAACAATAATATATCAATCAACAAAAAGCTTTTTCTAGTTCAAATACTATTAAGTGAGATGATTCAGAGAAACAAAGTCATGCAGATTCGATGTATCTAGAGTGAATTGGTAAACCCAAAACGAACAATATTTGTTAATTTGAGCGGGTTGAAATTTATGATGATGAGTGTGACAATGACTTGTCATCAAGTAAAGCCAACAAAAGCCACACAAATTCAATGAAAAGAAAAGAGAGTAAATACCTTGTCCAATCGCCTTGCGCGAAGTTCGGGGATAAGTTGTTGTAACTTGGAAACCAGATCGGCGATCTGGTCATCACTTATTCTAGAAGTACCTGAAGACTGCCTGGAACGTGATCGTCTGCTAGACATTGTTGGAATTGATACAGAAATGTCAGAGAGAGGAGCTAACAACAATTATGGAGGTATGGTTTTGTCAGACGATGTATATATATATGTGTATATATAGCTATACCGCAAGAAGAGAGAAAGAGAAGAAATTAAGGTTATTGAAGGGGATGAAGAAGAAGAAGTAGTAGTAAGAGACAAGTTGTGCATGGGTTAAAGCTGTGGGTTATTAAATGGGGGGGTTTTATTATATAGGGAGGGAATCAAGTTGTGAAGAGACGCCATAACTGTCCTTCTCTCAATGTTCCCAAACTGGGGTTAGTGTTCAAGTGGGTTCAGAGATATGTGTTTGTTTATCACACAACTATGCGGGCCTCGTTGTGTCAGTCTAACCACGCATGCCCATGTTATCTCACTACTTCTCTGTCATTTTAATTTTATTATTAACCTCTCCCCACCCTCCTCTCCTCTATACATTAATGACAGGAATTCCAGACTCACAGTAACTAGTAACTGGTATCCCAATTATCTCAACATACTGAATTATACGTACAGAATTTTATGTGTATCATGTGAGACCCGTGGAATCCACAAATTCACTGAAATACTGTGTATAACTAGAATAACTAAGATCTTGGAGGTTTATCATTTTTGCTACTCTAATATATTCTTTTTTTTTTTATACTCATATAATAAGATATGTTGTCTGAGAGGATCAGCATGAATGGTGGACTGGAGGAGGGTAGAGTGATATTGTTGACCAGAGCAGTGGTATTATACAAAACACCCCATGCTGTTTCCAGATTTCGGGTCACGACATGGCACGTGTCTTCTCGTGATCGCTAATATTCATTTTGTCCACTTGTTGATTATTTTAGTTGAGTTTTATTTGCAGATTCAATTAAACTTTTGTTAATGCTATTATATATTAATTAGCCCCAAAAAAATTATATATATTTTTAGGCGTCATTATTATAAAAATAATATATAAGTGATTCGGGCTTTGTCCTCTTTTAAGATTATTATAATAATTTTTTCCCTAAAATTGTATGTTATTAAGAAAAAAAATTGAAATATATATATATGTCATGATGAACTGAAGGAGATGTCACAGTCGTATTTCCGGCTAGATTCCTGGTAGAAAAGTCGGTTTAATTTTCACTACCGCTTGGGAATTTCAAAACCATTGACATCCAACACCTTTTGTGGATAAAAAATGTTTGGTACTCCTAATTTCTTATTCTCATTTTAACTAGTATGTTTTAGGTTATCCGGTTCCCAATGATACATTGAGTCCACGAGGTTCTATTCATCCTTAGTCCAGCTACTAAGGGCCAAAGCCCATGAGTCAAAACTCAACTCAATTGGGTTAGGAAAATGTCTTGTTGATGTAATGAGGGAGGGTTTGTCCTCATTAAGTGTAAGGTATTCCCACATCTTACCGATGTGATACTTTAACACTCCCCACACTTGTGGAGTGTGTGATACACGCCCCACTATCGAGCCACTATTTGGTGATTGGGATGTCAGAGTTGGCTTCGAGAGAGGAACGCGGTTATGGTCGTGATGATCAAAACCTAAAATACGCCTTTGAAGGCGATGCGTGGCTTACATGCGCCTGTTTAGTTGCTGACTTCAGCCCTGATCGGGTCAAACTCGGGTCGAGTTACGGGTTTGGGTTAACCAGCTGTCCTCTAACCGGGTTAGACCCGAGCTCTGTAACGATTTTTAAGTGTATTTTTGGACGAAGAATGCATGATTTTATGTGTTAAAATTCAATGCAAATATTTTTGAAAAATTCCAGATCGTTTTAAAAGTTTTTTTCACACTGTTTTGAACTAGGAATTTATTGCATAATTATATTGTTTTTCCTCACTTAGCTCGGTTGTCACTTGTGTCCTCACACCGAAAGTTGGGGTTTTACGTAGAAGAAGGGGAAACACACAAGAGACGCACATCATTTAAAATCATAAGCATGATTCATGTTCCTATTAAAGCCAAATACTTTGATGCGCCGCTTATTGTGCGGTCAAGAAATAACAAAGCGGAAGGCCAGAACAAAACGGGCCGCACAGGGTCCAAGGAAAACAAAAGAACCCCCAAACCAACAAGGGAGAGGCCCAAGAAAGCCCAGCTACGAGAGCAGCTAACTAGCTAACAAAGAGCGCTGCACCAAGCTGAGGAGACCGAAGCCCAAAGGAGAGCAAGAGGAAGCGCGAGGAGGCCAAGAATCATGAAACGGCCCACCAAAAAGCAGCAAAGATCAGCTCCAGAAGCAAATAAAAGGGGCCCATCGACACCCAACCAGGTCCAGCCACAGCCAGTTAAGAGAGACGGGCTACCAGGTGAACATGACCACGAGCAAAGAAACAATAGCACAACAGGTCCAGCTGTGGGATATGGGGGTTTCAAAATTCATTTAAAATTATAGAGTTTACAATTTGAATCTAATCATTTGAGAGGTGTATCACATCACACCATATTTTTGTTTTTTCATTTTTTTAAGTTTTTTTCATTTTTTAATTTTTTTCTTCATTAATGATGTAAATTGTAGACTTTAAGAAATTGTGAAATCCTTAAATCCAGCAGTGGACAAATCACGACCAATGCATATAATAATAATTACAAAATAACAAAAAAAAAAAGGGGAAGTGACGTCAAGCAGAGAAAGGCACATGGGATCAGAGCAAGCTGAAGGCGGACCCGGGGGTCGTCCGGTCCTTATCATCCGGTGCTAAAGACCGGTACTTGTTTCAGCCGTTGGATTTGTACAATTAAATCCAATGGCTGAATGTCACTTGACCCACTTTTAGGGTAAAAATCTCAAATTCAGATATCCATCTCTCTCACGCAGCTCTCGTCAGAGGCAGCCACCGAGGCGGCAACCCATCTCTATCCTTCTCCTCGTCGTCGATTGAGGCAGCAGCTCGTCACCATCTTCATCTTGTCGTCGTCGTCAACAGTACCAGGAGCATAACCCAACATTGGATACTTTGATTGGTATGAACAGTGATCACCACCAGGGCAAACATAAACAAAACTCGTATGGGTATGTGAATAATAGATATATATCCAAATGGTCAACTACTTTTTTGTTCTCCAAAATAGACTAATTGTTATTATGCCAAGAGTGAACAACTGCAGTATCTTTTTATGTAGAAAATAAGTTTTTCACTCCAGATGGGATTCAATCTTTGTATTTCACTTGGGTTCTGAGACTCTGATTCTTGATCTCTTATTTGTGTCTAAGAGATAGACTAATTTTGAGAGGAATGCGTGAAGATAGAGGAAGATGAAACGAAATTATGGAGAAAAAAGTGTTTTGGATCTCCCAATTCAAGGCAAAACAATCAGAGAATCAAATACATCATTCAAGACTAGAATATAAATAACCCAAAATCAAATACATCATGCAAGACCAAGATTATCAAACTTGAGAGAAGATCTGGCCATAAAAATAGAGATGCAGATGAGCATACGCTGTCTTCGACGACGCAGAGTCTCCGACGAAGGTGGAGTCTTCTTGCTTCACCGATTTGGTCTTCTATTCAACAAACTTGAGAGGAGATCTGACTTGAGAGGAGATCTGGTTTGAGAAGGAGGTGTTTGAGAAAGTGGGTCGAATGACGAGAGCTGTGTGCGTGAGAGAGATGGATATCTGAATTTGAGATTTTTACTCTGAAAGTGGGTCAAGTGAGATTCAGCCGTTGGATTTAATTGTACAAATCCAACGGCTGAAACAAGTACCGGTCTTTAGCACCGGATGATAAGGACCGGACGACCCCCGGGTCCGCCGAAGGCAGCAGAAGCATGAGGGCATGTGGAGCAGAAGATTCAGCAGCTGTATTTATAAAATTAATAAAATCAAATTGAACATATATATAGGGATATACATGGAAGGAACATGATCCACCCCATGCCAGTGGAGCTTCCAACTAATAAAGTAACTCTTCTCAAAATATGTATAAAGAACTTAATCTAATGCTTTCAACACTCCTCTATATTCCTCAACGTCAAACATTAATAATTGAAGTTGTGATCACAATTAACAATTCTCCACACATCCGGCCGGGTCACAAGAAACACCACATTGATAGCTGTAACCGTAAAATATGTAAGATTTTGACCGTTTGATCATGTATTCAATCATCTATTTTTTTTTTAAAAAAAAAAGTGACATGTTACGCATTTTACATCCAACGCTTGAGAATTATTCATGTTTTTTTTTTTCAAACAAAAAATAAAATATTCAATACAAAATCATTGATATTTATAATTTATTATTATTTTTTGGGGTCATTTAGGGGTGTCAAAATCTTAACAATAAATCAACTGAAAAGACTAATTAGGAATTTGATGTAGCCAAGTTGACCACATATTGGGACCCTATGTTGGATATTTAATTCTACATTGGTGGGTCCGAATGCCTTCTGTTTTCTTTCCATGCTTTGACGTATGATAGAGTGGAGAAGAATGAAAACAAATAAGGACACTAGTGAAAAATAAAAAAAAGGAGCAGCAGATCCAGTAGTATACTCCCCCAAAGCCAAAATTTTGTACAAGTTTCTGTATGTAAATATTTAGTAGCGGTTTGGTTTCGATGTAGTGCAATTGTAGTAGGAATCCTATTACGAGTAATCAAAATACCCAAATTTTGATTGATGTTGTGGTTATAAATTTTAAAATATATGTCAAGTATTGATAATGTGAGTATATGTTTTCCTTACAAAAATTGAATAAAACGGACAGGCCTTTTGTTTTTAAAAAAGGAACCCCCACCGGATCTGTCTTTGGATGCTTTTATCTTCTGAACTTCCAAGGCACGTTTAGTAAAGAAATTCCACTCCACTTTTAGTCACAGCTAGTACCTTTTGGGGTTTTAGCCTGACCAACATAACACTTTTACATAAGGTGTCAAAGTAATTAACCTTGAATAGTTGAAGGTGCTCTTCTATTTATTTCAAAAAGTTTTACGTCCTTCAATTTTTTACGTCTATTTTAAACTCCATTAGCTCGGTATGGTATGCGTTGGATGTTTATGGGGCTCTACATCTGTGTTTATAATCAATCTTATCTCACATGCCATATGAATTGAGAATTAAAATGAGGGATAATATTTGGGACTGTAACATTACGCATTTATTTCATACATAAATTTCTTTTCAATTGTATTCAACTTTACACCCTAATGAGTGTAAATTGGAGTAATTCTGAAAAGATTTGGTTATTTCAACTTATAGTATACAAGGAGATCTAGATTTGCAAATACATATATTATGGAGTAGTTGAGGTTAATGTTTTAAATACCGGTACCAAAATCATATCAGTTAGGTAATTGTTATGCAATATAATTGGTTCAACACAAATACAATATATATATTGCAGAGGATAAGGGTAATAAAAATCATGTTGGTTTGGTAGTTAAGGCTTATGATTTACTATTTGAGTATCAAAGTTCAATTCTCACTAATGATATTTTTAACATATTTTATATAACAAACATCCCACATCTAAAAATTGAAAGAATTTTACAACCATAATTCTTATAAAATAATGTTTTAGGTTATTGTAAAAGTCCTTATGCTCACTAATGATATTTTTAACGTATTTAATGCATGCAACAAACATTTCACATCTAAAAAGGGAAAGAATTTTACAACCACAATTCTTATAAATAAAGTTTTAGGTTATCGTAAAAGTCTTTATTAGAAAATCCACTTGAGAAATCCTTTTGGAGACTTTGGGTGTTTTAGGTTATCGTAAAAATCCTTATTAAAAGATCCACTTGAGAACTCTTTTTAAAGACTTTGGATATTAGTTCAATTTTTATTTTTAGTTATCTATAAACTTAAAGGTAAATTTTAATTTCTTTTTTTTTAAGTAAGTGTAAAACCGGTTCAATATCGATAAAATCAGCTGGATCAATTGGATTTTGACCGATATTTAACCAGTACGATTCAACATGATATTTTAAAAATTGAATCGTATTGATAATGGGTTCAAAAATGCTAAGGATTCCAGTAAAAAACATCTCAGTTATCTCAATAGTGGATCTTGTTCATTGATTAATGTAAGTGTAGGGGTTCACAAAACCATGTGATTGAATCAGAGAGTGACACATCCATTACTGGAATGATTGAGATATTTTTTATTGGGATCCCTATCATTTTTATAATGGGTCTGGTATACGGTCTAACCGGTCAACCTGTATGTAAATTGGTCAAAAAGGTCGTCCGTCTAATATGAGGAGAAAGAGAAGAGGACACAAAGTTGGCCATTAGTGTTGGTGTGGCAGTAACAGAGAAAGTGATTGTTTTGGCCGGACTTCTTCAGAACCTCTCCCTTTCGACCGCACACACACAGAGACCCCCCACAGAGAGTGAACCGAACCTGATGAAAGGATAATGGATGGGAAAGAGCTTCGTCCTAATGCACGATACTTGCTGGTGGGTTTGGTAGCAAACCCTGCCCCTCTCCATTGGACCCATCACTTAGATTCCTCTCTCTCTCTCTAGACCTTCAAAAGATGCATGGCCAACTCATTTCTCTTCTCTATCAAGCAACCTATATTTCATATTTGTCTCTCAATAGTGACTAGTAAATATTATTATTACAAAGGAATACTCGTGTGCAGTCCTTAGATCAATATTATTATTCATGGTTCATTAAAGATTTTTTATTACATGAGTGGTGTTACAGTAACATTAGATGATTGGGTTCCTTGTTCTGCTATTTATTTTGTAGTAAAATAAGTATAAAAAAACCTGTTTCCTTTAGCAGTGAAATCATAGTAAAGAAATACAAGAAAAAGTTTCAGTCCTTTTTTATCATATAAAGAGACTCCAAACTAAAGGATCGTCCTCCCTCCCCTCTCTTTCTCTCTCTCTCCCCCACCCCCACTTTTTTCTCTGGAAAAACTTATGTGAAAAAGAAAATGAAGTCTTTATAGGAGCTGATGAAATTGATGGTGATAAGGTATTTAATCATAGCTCTCTGTTTCACAAAGTCTGCCTATTGATCGTGATTGTGGGATGAACACCACCAGAGTCTTACAGCAGTGGCTCGAGGCTAGCTAGCTAAGTAGCTTATTGTTTATGATTTGCAAATGGGATGGCCTTCTTCCCAGCAACAAATTTCATGCTCCAAACTCATCCTCATGAAGATGAACATCATCAATCTCACACTAGTTCTCTTAATCAAATTCTCTCCTCTTGTCCACCCCAAGATTTTCATGGTATATAGTCTCTCTGTTTTACTCTGTTTTGGTTAACTTTTATTCTTACAATGATTTTAACTAGTTTTGTTGTTGTTATATTTAGGGGTTGGATCATTTCTAGGGAAGAGAACATCATCAATGTCATTTTCAGGAGTGGATTTGTGTGAAGAGGCAAATGGTGGTGGGGAGGATGATTTGTCTGATGATGGGTCACAACTAGGGGAGAAGAAGAGAAGGCTTAACATGGAACAAGTTAAGACACTTGAGAAGAACTTTGAGTTGGGTACCAAGCTTGAGCCTGAAAGAAAAATTCAGCTTGCAAGGGCACTTGGACTCCAGCCTAGACAGATTGCTATCTGGTTCCAAAACAGAAGAGCTAGGTGGAAGACTAAGCAGCTTGAGAAAGACTATGATCTCCTCAAGAGACAATTTGAATCTATCAAAGCTGACAATGATGCACTCCAAGCTCAAAACCACAAACTCCATGCCGAGGTAAGGAAAAGATCATAATAGTGTTTATAATGTGTTGAAGCTAAAAAGGAAGGTAAACAACACCCGTGTGTACGATGTAGAATTTACGTTCCACATAATATGTGAAGAGATTGTTTTGAGAAATTGAACTCGTGACCTGTAGGTTGTACATATAATTCTATCTCTGAACCACTGTGTTGAAGCTAAAAGGGTTGTGTTTTTTTTTTCTTCCTTTCATCATTATGTTTTATATCCATAGATATTTGAACTTGATTGGTGAATTGATTAATGGGTGCAGATATTGGCACTTAAAGGTAGGGAGCTAACAGAGCCCATCAACCTGAATAAAGAAACAGAGGGTTCTTGCAGCAACAGAAGTGAGAACAGTTCAGAAATCAAGTTGGATATATCAAGAACACCAGCAGCTATTGACAGTCCATCAATATTTCATCATCCAATTATTACAAGCAGACCTCTCCTTCCACCATCATTAATGAGGCCTACGGGTGGAGGAGGTGGTGAACAGCTTTTCCAAATCTCTTCAAGGCCAGAAATCCAATGCCAAAAGGTTGATCAAATTGTCAAAGAAGAAAGCCTCACAAACATGTTCTGCACCATGGATGACCACCAATCTGGGTGTTGGCCATGGCTTGAGCAACAACAACATTTCCACTGAAGTTCCAACTCTAGTACTCCATACATAATACCCATTTTGCAGTTTGAAAAAATTACCTTATTTTCATGACTTTCTTATATGAGTCCATGTTTTGTTTATGTACTTTTTTTTTGAGTTTTTATGATAACAAATAAAATGCTGGAGTTTGTTTTCTTTGCTGCTGAATTCATGAAGTTTAGAGAGAGAAAATAGAGAGAGAGAGAGTATCAAACACACATTCCAAGAGAGAGGAAGAGGACAAGCAGATGGAAGAGTAGAACAAAACAAGGAGTCATGAGAGTTGGAAATGGTGATTCTCGTGAATGGGAAATCTTGTGCTGACAAAGAAGAGAAGAAAAGGATAGAAAAGGGCCATGAATGTGTATCTAATTATGTATATATGTGTCCACCTTTTGGGTTTTTTTTTTTGGCAAATTATTGCCTCTTTCTTTTTTGCTTATCACAGAAGGAAGAAATTCATGTGACCCACTGTCCACTCACTCCCTATAATATCCAACAAATGTCCGTTTTAGTCTTCTTCTGTATACCCACTTTCATGCACTACACATCTCCTTTTCACCACAAATCTCTTTCTTTCTTTCTTTCTCTCTTTCTTTCTTTTTCTGTCGTCTTCTTAAAACTTTGAATTAGAGGATTAGTTGTTGAAAATTTTGCTTCACTAGTACTACTTCTCTCCCTATCTTTATCAACATGATTGCAAAAGCCTAAATAGTTATTGCCAGTTGCATCACTCTTTGCAAGATATCTCTGGTGTAGCTGAGTCTTCGGGAGTTCTGGGTAAATTCTAAAAAATTGACCCTCTTAAAAAGAATTAAATATCATATATTACTTAAATATGATTTTTCTAACATTTTGATATGCAAATTTACTAATTAGTAGGTCTCTCATGGGTTAGAGACTGCTATAATACTAGTGTTTTTTTTTTTTAAAGAAGGGGTTTTGGGGGCCTTGGACGTCAGTCCGTGTCGCCCCATCCCAAGGACGCCTTTGCAAGATATTTGAGGTTTTTTTTTTGGTAAAATCTCAGCATTTTATGTTATTAAAACACTCATAAATTTTAATATATGTGAAAAAACACATTTTATCATAACAATCTAAGAGACACTAATATTTTGACAAATATCATTCTGAGTGTTTAAATAATAGATATATGTTTCTATTTGTACCAAAAGTGATCTCTAGTCACTTAACATGTCAATTGCTGGAAATTAGTATGGTATAAATACTACTATAAAAGGATTTTGTCTGAAATGTTAAAATTTAGGAATTTATTTTTAGAGCTATTTATTCTATTTTAAAGCAATTTGTTAGCTACAAATCGAGATTCATAGCGTATACTATGAATTAACATCATATAGAGGAGCGTATACTCTCTCAAACTTGCATAACATTGAAGAGAGAGAATGCAACAAACAAAAAATTAAATTTATATATTTTGTTCCTGACCATCGGATTGAGTAGTTATTTGCTAATTCAAAGGACTCTAATGAGCCATGTCAGCAGCACATACGCTGCTGCGGGATGGAATCCCGAAGAGATGGGTTTTCACTGAAAAAGCAAGAAAATAAGATGTAAGAAAAAGAATTTGAAAAAAAAGGAACAAAATTTGTCATAGAATTTTCCATATAAATCAATAAATCGTTAATATCCACGTATAAACTATTCAATTCTGATGATTGGTGTGGTGTGGCCAGTCCGCTATCGATTGTCACTAAAATATACCGAGGGACCTTTCAATAAATGTCCCTTTGTGTCCTGGCATGATACATTTTGCAGAGTTGAAGGGCTTTCTTGTTTGGAGTTGGTGAATTGTCTTTGGGTGTGGATTAGCAAAGATGTGGATTTTTGGTTGGAAGGGGCCATCTGGGTTCTCTGCCTCTTCCACTGCAGAGGAGGTTACCCGGGGAATCGATGGAACTGGGCTTACTGCCATTGTTACAGGTTTTTTTTATTATTTTTTTATCTATCTGGGTTTACCGTATTTAATTTCTTTTATTTTCAGTTCTGTCGGTCTCTTATGGATGATGAAGAGAGATACAGAGCCAAGTAAATTATATGAAGTTTAGTTCTTTTTTGTATTTTACTGTTCTGATTACTAATTAGCCAAATATATGCATGGTATTCATCTGACCTAGTACAACAATCTGGTCAGTGTTGAATTGATTGGGAATTTTCAGTTCAGTTCTCTATTCAACGAATTTCAATTAAACTTGCTTAGACTCAGCATACTGTGTTTGATATCTTTAGTTGGGTGGTATCAAGTTATTATGAGAGCTATGGCTCAAGCTTTTTCAGTTCAGGCTTATACCATCATTTGCCATCTATTGATTATCAATCCTCTTAGGAAGTAGTATTCTGCTACCGATATGTATTGAAATCAGTTCTAGAGTTCTGTATATTGAGTCAAGTTCAATAGAATTCTCGAGCTTACAAAATTAAATTGAGAGCTTGAAGTATATGGTTCTTGTCTTCTTGATTAAGATTTTTCCCACTAGTTGTGTAGTTTAATACTGGATTATGAATGAAAGATTTTCTCATAAACGAATTTTTGTTCTACGGTTCCGACTTAAATCTTGATTATTTTTCTGATGAGAATGTTTCTTTTAATGATGCCTTTGTCATGATTATCAAATGGGAGGCTTGCCCTATTTTGTTTATGTTGGCATATTGACTAATTTTATGTATTCTTTTAGCAGATTTAGTTTTAAGCTTTCTTGTACCTTTAATATATCACTTTTTCTCTCTCTTTTTTTAATTGTGTTTTTTCGTTGTGACTGGTGCTTGTGTTGGTTTAACTTCAGGAGCATCCAGTGGTATAGGCGTTGAGACAACTCGTGTTCTTGCATTGCGTGGTGTGCATGTAGTCGTGGCGGTAAGAAATGTGGAGGCTGGTAAGAATGTAAGAGAAACATTACTTAAGGAAAACTCTTCTGCTAAGATTGATGTGATGGAATTAGATCTTAGCTCAACGGAGTCAGTCAGAAAATTTGCATCAGGGTACAATTCCACTGGACTTCCTCTGAATCTCCTCATGTAAGACAACTATATTGCAGCTATTGTATTGCCTAAACTTCAATTTATTATGGATACTTCATGCTTCTTTAGGTGTGAAAATAAGACTGTAGATATGGTTGTTGCTTCCTCTTTGATCCACCTTTCGTTTCTCTGGATTTATACATATGTCGCTCCCCCTTACTTTATGCATATCAACCAGTCCATTCAAAAAAATTATGAAGTGGTGAATTCTAATTTCTCCTTTTATTGTTTGAAGAAACAATGCAGGAGTAATGGCAACTCCATATACGCTTTCCCAAGACGGAATAGAATTGCAATTTGCAACAAATCATTTAGGTATGCTGAGCTTGATTTGGCATTTGCCCATAGGAAGCAGAAAACTTGTGTACAGGATTGATTGTAGTTCAATGAGTATAGCCTCTACAGGAATCTGCAGCTCAGATCGTACTAAATCTGCATATAAGCTGAAAATCATGTAGCTGTATGCAATTTAGTAATCCGTATACCTGTCAGATATAATGAACTATTTGTTCAAATTCATATGTTGAGCCTAATATGATGAGGCTGCAATGCTAAAGTCTGTTTTCGCCAACAAAATGGCTCTAAAATATTTTGGGTTTACTTTACGAAGAATTGAATCTCTTCTAAAAATGGTATCAAGATGCACACAGCACACCTATCGCAGTGGACTAAGCCTTGTGAGACCATTTTGCAGGTCATTTTCTTTTGACAAATCTACTGTTGGAGACCATGAAAAATACAGCTTATCAAAGCAATAGAGAGGGTAGGATCATTAATGTGTCATCAGAGGCTCACCGACTTACATATAGTGAAGGCATTCGATTTGATAAAATTAATGATCAATCGAGGCAAGTTTTTGGGATTTTCTTCAATTGATGAATGAGATAAGATTCTAATAGAACCACTTTATGAGAACTTTCCTTTTAGCCAGCCTTGTGTTTTTATCTTCACTTTACTTTTTGTTCTTGCGCAGCTACAACACTCTCTATGCTTATGGACAATCAAAGCTTTCTAATATTTTGCATGCTAATGAGCTGACAAGGCGCCTGAAGGTACTTAATATTTTGCATGCTACTGATACCTATCTTCAGAAAATTGTTTGATGTTTATAGAAATATGTTCATTCGGCAAATGCATGCCTTGTTGACACATTTGAAAGCATTTGGATGTGTGTTAATTGTTAAATGTTGCTTTCCTTATTTACCAAAGGACGAGCCAGGTGGTTGTGGACTCTATAGGAATGAAAAGTATACCATTTTAGTGATATTTTTAGAAATGTACAATACTTGTAAGTTAGAAAGGCCTTCCGTGTCTGTCTTTGACCATTCCATTTTCCATATTGAAAAGTTAGACCAGGCAGTAAAGTTGTTAAAACTATTAGTGATGCCTAGATAGGCTATATTCCTCATCAATTTTTTGTTACTTTATTTGCTACCTCAACATGAAGATAACAAGCAATCCTGAACATGTAATTAGAGCTACAAATTCCCCACTTGTCGATAATTTTCTCAATTTTGTTAATTTCAAGATGTTTGTGCTAGTTAGTCTTGCATGCCACGAGAAACTGCATGGATTTTCATGTATGTTTAATGAGAACTTCTATAAGCTGTTTGCAACAAGTTACCTCTACCTCTGAACTGGACATTATATTGGTGGAAAGTATGAATGAGTTATCCTTTTGAGTTGCCACGTCATTGTTGTTAGATTTTTGCACCATTTGCTTCATATACAGAATTCATACGAGGTTGCATCATATATAATATCATAAGTGATGGCAGTGGCTACTTGTTGATCTGCCGCAAGACTTTTCTGCTCCTAAAATTTCATGATGGCCTCTAGTGCAGCTGGATTCTAATTCAGACTATCTGCTTTTTCTTTATTTATATAGGAAGATGGGATGGAGATCACTGCTAATTCACTTCATCCTGGATCAATTAATACCAATCTTCTCCGTTACCACAGTTATATTAACGGTAATCCTTGGTTGTTTTTAATTTTGTCAAGTTGAGAGATGTTCGGTTGAATTGTTTTAGCTGAAGTTGAAGTCCATTTTGCAACAGCGATTATGTGTTTATTGCAATATGAGAGGTGATATATTGATACAAATGTGTGCTTAGTTTCCCTATACTTACCAACTTATAAGATTTTGTAACACCAGCTCCATCTCATGTACTGAAAGAGGTAACAACAGGCTCAATAAACGCTAGAGTCTGTCAAACTAGGTTTCCCCTGCAAATTACAGTACCTAGTGCGCCTGAAAGAGTTTGCTCCACAATAATGCTTCAAGCAATGACATATTTCAAGCAATGACATTCTTTATATGATTCTAACTCACGGAGTATGATTGGCAGGGATCCATCTGACATTGTATGATTTCCCTGAAAATAGTTTTTTTCAAGAAATATTCTCATGGGTTTTTCGAAATACTGGATCGTTTTCCAGTAATATGTCATAGTAGAAGTTAGGTATTATTGGCTCGATTTGTATGAGATAGGTTTGGTCATTTGTCATAACCGTTTCCTTTTTTTAGTTGAAAATGTTCTTTTATTGATTGTTTGTGAATTATCTGGTTATAGATTAACACTTCCTCGGTTTTGATGCAGGCATTGCTAATATGATTGGTAGATTTGTGCTAAAAAATGTTCAGCAGGCAAGTTACTTTTCTCGTCGGACATGCATTTCCGTAATTATTTGAGCACGCTAGGTGTCTGCATTCAGGAGAATCGTATGATAACCTCTCTTAAGTAAATTACCAACCAATTTATCGTTTCTTTGATACGGGTTTAGGGAGCGGCAACTACCTGTTATGTGGCATTGCATCCGCAAGTGAAGGGAGTAAGCGGAGAATATTTTATGGACAGTAACATAACCAAGCCAAGTTCCAAGGCCAAAGATGCAACATTGGCCAAAAAGCTATGGGATTTCAGCTTGAGCTTGACTTCTCCAAAGTAGTTGGATGCAGATTTGCCCTACTTCAAGTTATAGGGTATGCTTGAGATTTCATTTTGTGCGTAAATTGTGAAATGACGATATCATTATGCTTGCAACTGTTTCTGAAATTCTCTTGTTTGAATTTAGACGAAGAATTGGTTCTTCCAGTGTCTTTTAACACTTGCAATCTTTACAATGGTTTTGACTCTATCAATCAAGGGGACAGGTTTGTTGTTGCTACAAATGCTTATAACCTTAGGCTGAAACAGAGTGTTCAAAGCCCTCTCCACACTCTCTGTAGTGTACTTGACATACTCACCACCCTCAGCCTCCTGTTTGATCAAAACACCATAGTTGTGCAAGTAGCTAGCATAAACAGGTACAAAAGCCTTCACTGTAACCTCACACATCTTCTCCCTCAAGCTTTCATCAGACACAACCCATTTGGATTGCTTCTTGTACAGGTCCTCAAAAGCCTTGTTGAATTTCTTGAGACTCTTCTTGACTGCACAGCCTGCAGGGATTCTGATTGGGGAGAGCCAAAATGGAGTCATTCTGCTTGGAGATGTCAAAACTGGACTGTCTTGGGGGTTTAGTGTTGCCATGAGCTTTCCCCAGGTCTCTTTCAGGTAGACTGTCGCGTAGTATTCCATATACTGCTTATGAGCTTTCAGCCATGACTCTCCCATCATGTCACCAACTTTTGTTCCTCCAAGACTGCCAAAATGGAAATGATTATTCATCATGAACAAGCAGGATAGCGCGACGTCTTCGTAGGCCTTCGACCATGAATCCAGGTTCAAAGCTACTTGCTTTATAATGTTGTAAATCTGGCTAATCACAAGTCCTTCTTGATACTTCTCATGTCTCCAGCTGTGATTGATTATCAGGACTTGTGTCAATACCGGCTCGTACTCGTTTCCGAGCAACTGGTTGCAGTAGCCGGTTAGGAAGCATACCAATTTCGGAATGCTCCCGTCGGTGGGTGGAGGAGAAAACCTTTGTAGCTCCACTTGAACTGGGAGTTCCCAGAATATCTCACAAGCACCATTGATTATTCCTTTGATGAGGTCCCTTGTCATGGTTTGGATTTCAACACAGGCTTCTCCTCCAAAAAGATTGTTCATATCTACTCTCAGATTGTCCAGAACACCAAAAATGTCTAGTAGCTTCAATAGCTTGACTGGACCCTTATTACTCTCACTAACATGCTTTCCAAATTCAAGGAAAGCAAGAAATCCTGATTGTCTGGCAATCTCTGCAAAGCAACCCACCCAGGCGTTTGATCCGCTCCGGCCAAAAATATCCTTGCATAGCTTGTACTCAATCCCCAACACATTCTTCACCAATACCACCAGATCCTTGCACCATTGATCCACATCACTCTCAATCTCCTCCACATTGTCAAATTCTGTAATAGTTTTTGCCAGGTAGTTCAAATCAAAAGCTTCCAAACTTCTTCTAACGACGAGACTCCGGACTTTAGCATGTAGAGATAGGCAATTCTGAAGCCAGTTACCAGCGTTTAACCTGTCAACGACGGCCTGCAATTTCTGTGTAGCAGCCGCTGGAAAAATAGGTGGAGCAGTGGAGGAGGATAGAGAAACCAAAGCAAGAGAGTTGCTGTTTTCTGTAAGAAGTTTCTTAAATTCTAATACAAGCTTGTCAAATGCATCAAAGAGAATACCATCCTCGAGATGGGCATGCTCCTCTGCCATCTCTAATTCCTCCAGGATTTCTAAGGACTTCTTCACAGTCAAGATGAAATGATTATTGGCGATGGCATTACATTCTAAGAATTCAAGAATGCCCTGCAACCACTGAATCGCTAGCCTGCAATTATCCGTGAGAAATCTCAGTGCTCCTTCAATCTGTTGCACAACATCAAGGTAGCTAGATAGATCAGAACAAGCGTCTGACAGGATCGAGTTTCGAAGCTCACAAATGACCCCATAGACCTTAAGAACAGCAGCCGCAGCGTCAATTGCTCCATCCAAACGGTCTCTGAGAGAAGCAAATGCACATTTTGCCACTGGGTTTGGCCTAAATGCAGCTTCCAAAGATGGCAATCTTTGGTTCATGACATCCAACCTCGATCCAGTATTTTGAAGAGCAGAGGCAATTGCCCTTGATTTTTCTAACCCAATACTCAGCAAGTTTCTAGCTGATACAAGGTCATCAATGGTGTCAACATCAGCCATTACAAAAGCAAGAAATCCTAATGATTGTCAGACTTCCAGAAAATGATTGAACCACTACTGTTTGTGGCCTTTTATACTCAGCCGTAAAGGCACAAGAAGATTGTTTTTGTACAAAAAACTAAGTAGTGCATGCTTTCCATTGGTTTCTTCAATGTCACTCGTTTACTTTTCTCCACCAAACCCAGCAAATCAAGTAAAAAGAAGACGAACCATATTCAAACCAAACCTCACTTGCAAACCAGACATCTCAAACCTCAACCACCAGCCACTAAATAGTTCACTCACCCACTCACGCATAAACACAAACACCTTATAGACACAAGCAAGAAAACATAGATAAATGCATTATATTTTAAAACAGTGCTTTGGCTTTATATCTGCAATTTATTGTTGAAAGTCTGCCAGTCTAACCAGTACAACAACCAGCAAGTCTAAACAAGTAATTAACAGGCAATCCATTCTAATTCTGTTTGTCTTTTTTCCAACATTATTAAAAACACTAGCAAAAGTGGGCAAACTGTTAGCAAAGACGAAAGACAAATAGGTAAGAAGACGCGTGAAAAGGCAAATTAATTTAGACATATGACTACCCAATAAATTGATAATATATATCATGACACAAACATGGTCTAAGACAGAAAAGGAAACGCTATGTTTATAAGTGTAATTATTATTCTAATCTTCATAAACAGAAAGACAACTACAATTCTAATTCATAGGGAGAAGCAAGGCACGCAATTAACATAGACAGACAGAGACAAATTCTAATTGTACTCAAATCTAACATTTTTTAATTTACATGGCTTCCACTTGGCCCCTATCAAAGCCGTTATATTCACAAAAAAGTTGCATTCTAGCCCTTCAAAAATGCAATTCATGACACATTGTTTTACCGAAACTCGACAATCTCAAACACACGAGAAGTTCCATCGGCTGAAACGGAGACGAGGAAATCACGATTAGAAGACATGGAGAGAGACAGAATGGCATCAGAATGCCCATGAAAAGTTTTCACACAATCGCCCGAGAGACTATCCCATAACCTCACTTTCCCATCCGCACAACCTGTAGCCAGGTACCTAGATGCACCAAGCCATGTCAAGCATGTCACACCATCCTGCAAACAAGGAAAAATCAGATTTTGTCAGTCAATAACGTCGCATAAATTACAGCAGCCCTCAGAAACATTATAATAATATCAATAAATAATGATAATGCATATGGAGTTAATGTGCGTTGGAATGCCAACAGACCTTGTGGTCACAAGTACAGCGAGGTAATGAATGATGCAAATCCCATATTATAAGCTTCTGATCCATACTTCCAGTTGCTGCCCACGGTGAACTGCATCGGAAGTTTGAAATCAAAGAATAACAATCAGTCAGGTCCGTCATAATGTAAGTTTCAAAACTAAATGCCTGCTTTCCTCATTTGGAAGGAGAAACCATCAAATTTAACACGCTAAGAAAGAAACATTCCTTTTTGTTCTTTTTCCAGTTCTGTTTGCCTAAAAAATCAGTCTTCCAGTCTTAGATTGTCAACTCATGCAGAAAACAGAGAGGGAGCAGGGGATAAAAGCTTTCACAATATTGTTCATACCTTGGGGCAAGCCCAACACATTCAATTGAATCTGAGTGAGAAGCAAGAGATCCAACAACCTATAGAGAACAAGTTGATTAAGGCACACATATAGAGTAACACCCAGAATTTGGTTTATCAGGCTAGCACAAGCAATCATGCAACAAAACCCAGTGCTGTAGAAATGTGAAAATAGAACAATTTCATCATTATCAAAGAAAATAAGAAAGTCAAAGCATACTAAAAGGAGACAAAAATCCTCTAGTATACGAATCTTCATCTCCCAGCCAAAGTAATGATGATTATACATAAAACACAACTTAAAATAACCTAATGCAAAAATAGTACAAACCTTCCCACTCGTTATATTCACAATGTGGACAGAACCATCCTTTGAACCAGTAATAGCTAGTGCTGAATCAGAGCTTACTTCTACACATGTCACACCTTCAGTGTGATAGGGATGACCTACAGAAGAAATAAAAACAGTCACACCAAAAAAAAAAAAACCAACAAGCTTACATCGAAGTGGGAAAGCTAGACCTAAGACTTTCATAAATTGAAAAGGAAGAAAAAGTTCGTCTGAAAGTCTATTGCATCCTACCTCTTACAATATGAATGCTTTCGGCAGTTTTTGGATTCCATATTCTCAAAGATGCATCATCCGAACCAGTACAAATTATTTTACCTTACGCAAGCCGGAAAATGAAAAAAAAAATTAGTATAAAAAATTTGTCTTCTGATAAAATTTTAATACATGAAAACTGGATAGCAAAATCAAGCATAGAATAGTACCATCAGGGGTAAAGTCACCACAAGTCACACTACTAGCATGACCAGAAAACATATTAAGATAAGCACCATTATCAGCATTCCACATCCACACAGTGGAATCTTCAGAACCGGCCAAGACTAGATGTCCCCTTGGATGCCACCTCACCCACTGTGGAACAACATAGTTAAGATGTTATGACAACAAAATACCAACATGATAACTGTATAATTTTTGTAAGAAAAAACAGAACACTAAATATTTATCACCTCAATGCCCCCTTGAGGACCTTCAAGGGCACATTTGACATTTCCTGACCCTGTGTCCCAAACTTGAATAAGCCCATCCAACCCTCCAGATGCAAGCAACAGCCCATCAGTGCTAAAGGCCAAACTGGAGACAGAATCCTTATGGCCTGCCGACCAAAGTTAGGAGCATCATTTGATTGATCAAAGATGAAAAGATACAATCAACATTTTGCATCCATTTTAGATGAGAAGGATAGATACAGTGATCTACGTGTTAAAAAATATCAAAAAAAGAAGAAGCTTGAGCTAATAATAAAAACAAGGCGGCCAATACCCAGCTTAACTAATCTCTAATGCACATACCTTGAAGCTCTGAAGCCCAATTTCCTTCACCAATTCTCCAGAGAAAGCCTAGGTCATCCCCACCACCCGTTGCCACTAATGTGGCATCTGTTGGGCTGCAGACAACTGTATAGACTTCACCTATGAAGAAAAGAGCAGGCAAGAGTTTTAATCACTATTAAATTTAGGTTTCGCAGAAGTCAACTTTAGGTAAGTTTTTATATTTTCTGATGTTTAACCTTTTCTCAATTGAATCAACTTCTCAGAATCAAGAAAGCATATGGTCAAGAATACGAATAAAGGCGACAAAAGCCTACCAGTATGGCCAGTGAATATGTGCATTGAATCATCAGCTTCCTCTGCAACCAAATACATATAACAATTTGTCATACACAAAAATAAGCAACTACACATATAACACATTTGTCTCCATTAGAAACAATACTCAAACACGAGCAACAGTCACGACATTGGGTCTTTCAAGAAGAAGCTTAGGCAAATATTCTGAACGAAAAGGTCGTTAACAGAGCACTCTTTCCCAGGACGCTGTTTATACAGTAGCATCCTGTTCTTACTAGAACTATTTAACATACATGTAAAAATGAATTGGCATAGATACAAACCCAAATCTTCAGCATCAAAGCCACCGTCGTCATCTACGTCAGGAAGATCTGCAACCATATGGTGGCAAGAAAATGATAACAAAAGTCAGTGTAACAAATATAAAAGAAGTTGACATTTGCACTGCGGCAAGAGTTTACATAACAAACAAGAAAGCCACATAGCGACATTCATGTTGCCAACATACAACATATCACAAACTAGTGCTAGGTAAATAACTTCATACACAGCCAAGAACGCTGGATCAGGTGTCAATATAGTTAATCAAAACCTTAAATTGCGTTAATTGGACTTAACGAAGGATCCAATCCTCCATAACAAAAACAGAAAACTCTTCCGGTCTCTGACCCAGAGTTCAGTCAACAAGAAAACAAAAGGAAAAGACTTTCTTCACTTGCTAGAAAATACAAAATTGTACATGTGTGTTGTATTCACATAGGAGAGATAGCAAGAGCAGGGGACCTTCTTCATCGACAGTAACTTCGTGGATGATATCGGAATCGTCGAGGAAGAGGTCGCCTTCATCGTCTTCGTCGTGGTGACCTGGATTGTTCATAGTCTTTTCTTCGGTCCAGAGATGCGAAAGGGGCTAACTTTTGATTGAATTGACGAGTTCAGACTTGCCGGTGAAAGAGAAATCGAAAGAGAGTTTGGTCGAAGCTGAGGACGATGGAGTTGCTGACGGTAAGGTCGGCCAGAAGAGGCCGGCGGTAGTACGGAACAAAGAGAAGGCAATTAGGACTTGGATTTTGACCATGTTTGAGGATTTGACTTCTAAAAAAGTGAAAATTCATTAATTTAATATTTATTTGACAAAATTTTAAACAATGTTCATTTTCAGTGGATTTTTTCAATGTCTTAAATTACACGTGTCATGCCACTCTGTCAAAATGAGTTCTCAGATTGCCATGTGTCAAAGGTACAGTCCGATTGAGGATAGAAACGAGAAATTTTAAGCTTTCAAAACAAAAACGAGAAAACGGTAAATCTTCAAGAGCATAAAATATGATTTAAGCTTCACTATTTTGCTGCTATAGTTGTTTGAGTTCTTATGTTCTATCGATTTGTTTGGTGAATATCACTACACAAAGAGTGTACAATGAATCTTGATAGAATAGAATTAGAAACAGGAGCTTATTGTAGTGTCTACAGAAAACAAGATGCTTGATCCTTTGACAAGGTGAGAACTGGTTAGAATGGAATTTCCCTACCAAAAATAATCATTGAAAAGTGTCAGGAGCTCAATTTCAATTTGGTTCTCCACACCTCTCCAATAACCTTCTTTGGTGCTGGGTCATCTGGTCCCCTGTCCCGCTGTCCTGAGGTAAAGTACAACCATCCATTCCAGTATCCCACAAGTGTGGTTTTCACACGGTAAGGAAGTTTTCCAATGACTGACCATTTCTGTTAGCAATCAGATGATCATAATCACATAATGAAGGCCAAAAGACTCCAAGATGAATGCAACAATTCCCACAAGATAAATTGCATAAACACCTCCAACCCACAAATGAACATACTTTATAAACAATATTACAAGAACTACTTCCAGATGCAACAAATACAAGTGAAGGGAAAGGACATCCGTAGGAAAGAAATTTGGCAGCCAAAAATACCTACTAAAGTACTACTCTCTTTTTTATGTGGGAAGCCGAAGCACTCACGGTATCCATACATATCAGTATTGCAACTTATGAGATGAACAAAGAAAATTCAAGTTAATTAGCTAGGAACTTAAACAAACGGCATAAAGCTCTGAAAAAAAAAAATGGAATGACCATCTATGAGTTGGAAAACACTTTGTTTTCCAATCACACAAATAACTAATCATTTATATCCAAAAAAACAAAAATAAAGCACCAACTCTTCAGATGATAACACAAAAGTTTCAAGACGGTGAGATCTGGCAAAAGCAATGGGGCTATTCATGTTGAAAATTTGATGCAACAAAATCTGCAGGCTTCCAGTGGAATGGACGTTTTGTTTAACTTTTAACCCACAAGTTTTTGAGATTCAATTTCAGACAACAATGAAAGCTCACACTCTAACCCGTGTCTTCAAAGCTAACACGCTTGTGTCTCTTACATATTTCTACATGAACATTTCAAATGCTAACTTTTAACTTTCAGATAATCTTATAAAAGGATAGAAAATGCATATACCTGAGTATCAAAATTAAATTGAAAGATTTCTCCAACCAGAACCATCTTTTTAGTAACTGGATGTTTCTCTGTTGTGCCTCCGACGAGAACAAGAGAGTTGTTAATAATTGCCCAAGCAAATTCAATATGAGAATCTGGCTTGGGCATGGAAGGTAATACTTTCCACTTCATTTCATCATCTAGCATGTATACATCACCGAATACCACCTAGGAAGAGTACAAATAAACACAATATGAAGCAAAAGAATAAATAAATAAATAAAAGGATGTAAAATCATATTTTAGCCAAAATTTTATGGAGAACAACAGAGGAAAAAAGGAACAGGAGGAAAGGAAGATAAAAAAGAAATTTAATACGCTAGGACTTGACTATGATAAATCCAGGAATTGAGTAAAAGAAAATCTTGTTTTCAGTTCCTTTAGCATAGGAGTCTAACCACAATTCAAGACTGCAACAAATACATGTTAACAAACTAAAAGAATACCCCCAACCTAAAGATGGTTACTAGTAAACCAACAATAACTTCTAGTAACTACTTTTAGGCCTAACAAGAATGAAGGATGTATTTTCTTTAAAATCACCCATAGAGATTTCAAAAACTCCACAGAAATTATTAATATCTAAAGTACAATTCAGTTGAATTGCCAGTCATCAGCTTTTCCAAGTACCAAAAATAACATTTATTCTTATAAAGATTTTACACATTTGAAAATCAGAAACATGCTATACAGTTTGAAAATTGACAGTGGCAGTAGCAATGTTTGTGGAAATAACAGTAGCACGGTGGTGTTGGTGACAACAATTGAGAACAACGACATCTTCGCATGAGGTTATCATTTTTCAAAATAATGTTGACTTGTCGGTAACAGCAATAAATATAGCCTTGATAGGAACAGAGGCAGCCGTGTCAGATGAAATTGTTGACAATCATGCACAGCATTTCCCTTTTAGTTATTTTGATATTATAGTAGACTGACAAGGTAATCTAGTTGAACACCCCATTAGCACATCCATCTAATAATATAAAATTATGGGCAAAAGTGATAAAGATCCTGTTGATTGTAATGCCTGGTCGGTTGGTAATGAGGTGGTTGATAATCATACCGCAAGAAGTAAAAATGAAATAAGCAAGCTAGATATGGAAAGTACTAGTTAAATGAAGATTTTATCCTACAAATTTTGAGGAGAGACAAAGGGCCTTAATGATCGTTGGCGCTCTAAAATCAAAATGTACTTCCATTTTGATCATTATAGATATGTCATATGTGCTTTAAAATTCTTTCACTCTTCAAAACTTGTCCTGAGAAGATCTGTTTTCCCCGTTTTGGATCATTTAGGGGTTTAAAGAGATCATTAACTTTCACCTACTTTTGGCGGATGATACTATTGAATTTTATGGGGTGGAGGGAGAGCAAGTTCTTAATTGAAGCGAGAACAAGTCTATTTTGAGGTGGTATCATGTCTGATGCACTTTGGAGACTTAAGCAAGTTATCGATAGCTTGCTAAATATTCTATTTATGACATTTAGGTCACAGTAATCTGAGTGAGAACTGAGCTTCTGGATACACTTAATCTAATGTCTTCTATTTGGGTTCTTAATTTAAGTTCTTTCCATTCATATATGTATGTGTGTGCATATAGACTATAGAGAATGATCAAGTTACTGCCTACCATGAGACTCTGAACACCACAAATCTATCAATTAAGAGAAAAAGGAAATACAATTCTCTTCACAGCCATCCAAGGTATCTTTTTCATTGAATATATAGTACATGGTTTATGATTCATACCAAGAAAGAAAGCTTACCTCATTCCTGCGAGAGCACTTGAAAATAGGAGATCCGGGTTTGGCCATAAAATCACCTTCTTGACCACCAATCAAATAAAGTCTATCATCATAAACAACACAAGCCCTGCATAAAGTGGAAAAAAGAAGAAAGAAAACATATAAATCTATGTGGTGTAGTGGACATCTAATTTGGTATATTATAGGTGGACGTTTGAAAAGTCGATTGCATAGCAAAATGAAATTCACAATAAGACAATCATGAAAAACTGGAATATATTTAGCTCCTACGGTTGTACTTATAACTTAGAAATCATTTTGCTCCCTTAAAAACATGTTAGAGCAATAATCAGTGTACATAAGAACAGCAGCAATGCATCCTTAAGTATCATCTAAGCAAAATCCTTTACAAGTTCATAAGCAGAAAAACAAATTTGCAATAGACCACCCTTAATTCTGAAAGTAACTCTACCATGTTCCTATGAGCTAATAGAGCAGAAAATTCAAGATATAATATATCTTGAATCTTGTAATTGCTGTAAATGGGTGGTATCCCTCCTTCGGTGCCTTACTAAAATCTTGCTTTTTTGTTTATCAATAAAAAAAGGCAGAAACTTAATTGAATCCAAGCATACCCATATCAATCTAGAGTGCCAAATACTTCTAAGAACACTTGTCGCATGGTTAGGGAATGCACAACACCAATTCAAAAGGATGTAAGAAAATTTGTAATAGGTACACGCTCAGGCTCCACTTGTTTTAAGAAAAATCAAGCTTTTGGAAAATCCATAAATTTGCTAACGTAAAATAGTTAGTTTTTCAACATATGTTTTATAACAATATGTAAAAGGAAAACTCCTTGATACAATCACCAGAAAATTATGAGTTTTCCTAAAACTTGATTTTCCTTGAAACAAATGGAGCATTATTTTTCAAAAGCAGTCAAAAAAGAGTATATGGTTCGATTATTTAGATGAGAGAAACTAAATATGCATCCGTATGTGTTAGGGAACAAAAGAAACTAGTATAAGTAGGAGCACCATTGTTTTAGTATATTATTTTCATAGTTGATTCAAGCACAAAAACACAAGAATTGATAAGATTGTTGGACTTGTATCCAAACACTTGGGCAAAGAATTACAGAATTTCATATTCTAGCTTTCCTCCAAATGACTCAATATCAAGAAGCCATCAAGCTATCAAAAACCCAGTCAAGAATGCCCTAAGCCTAATGTAATTGACTCAATGATGATATCAATAACTAAGACCAAGTTGCAAGAAGAAAAGGAGGAACTCAAACAGTCAGCCTAATTGAAACAAAGAATCATTAAAAGAAAGATTTTTGCAGATAATCAACCATAATTATCCCACCATATTTTTCAGGAAGATAGCCATTTACATCCGATATTCTGGTAGACATTACAAGTTTTCTGAAAAACGGTTTGACTAACCATTACTAAGACAGAATTCAATCTATGTTAGTTAAAGTTCTAGTGTTTTCACCTTTTGAGTTCCAACATAAGAGCAAATAATGAGAAGTCGAAACAGCAATCTAAAGGCACCAATAACGAAAATAATATTTGAGGACGCAGAACAGCCAACAGAAAGGGGGCCTTTGTAATCATTTAAGTGAAGTACTATACTCTTTGTTGTCCCACTCATTCTCTGGTTCATTTCGATGACTTTTAAAGGTAAATCCTTTCCAGCTTGGACGAGATTCTGATTCATCAAATACGTCCAAGGAGGTGGACTCCTCCCACAATCTATCATCCTTATCCTCTCCTCATCATCCTATCCCATTACTAAACCAAACCAGATTTCAGGTCTTGAGAAAAGAAATATACCTTTGAACTGAATTTCATTCAAAATTGGCAAATCATAGCCACTTCGTTCTGTTATGAAAGCGTCAATATACATACTAACTCAAGCAGAAACTTCATAGCTATGCGACTTACAGAAGATCAAATTTCTGAGAAACTGTAAGAAGTTGAAATCCCACTTAACAGAAATAAAGAGCAAAAAATGTGAACTGTAAACCAATTAAAGAATACTCAATAGAAAAGGCTCCTACCGTCCTACATATATCGTTGACAAGATACATCACAAAAATATGAATTCTTAGTCTTACTGATAAACTAATTATTAGGATTCAAACTAATAGGGAAAAAAAAGCACCTAAACATATATCATTACAAGCAACCTCAAAAAATACACATTCTTACTGATAAACCAATTATTAAGGTTCAAAATGATAAGGATTAAGTCTAGCGGTGACACTCAGCCTAATAATTTTCCAATTAGGAAAACAAATCATTTTCTTATGGTCAAGAAAAAATAAACAGCATCGCAGAAAAGCAACATTAGATTTTTTTCAGCATACAAGGCAATCTACAAAACCTGTGAGGTCCTCCACGTGGAATGGGTATTTCCGACCTCCATTCCTTTTCTAATGGTTTTCCATCCTTTACGGCAAGACTCCAATGCTCGAATGCAGGGTCGTATCGATTCTCCTTGCTGCCACCCATCACATGAAGTCTACCCTTCCAAAGTTGCGTAGCAGGAGCATACCTGACAACAATTGCATCTAAACAATACGTCAAATGTTGAACTGTGTATCATCCACAAAAAGAATTTCAAAACAACTAAGGCAACCACAGAAAACTGGAACTACAGTTCCGCAAATACCTGTTTATAGAACAAAGGTGGAGACCGGTGAATAAAAACAAGAACGAACACTATTGCTCAACTCATTCGTGTGGCATGAAACATTAGCTACTTTTTCATGCACTCGCTCAAAAAACTGACCCACAAAATTTATCACAAACCAAAATTATGAAACAAGCTGTATTGCTGGTTTCAAATAACTTTAAAGTAACAAGCCGTTTCTCAGGCTCCCTTCAACGAAGAATAGTATTATTGATCAGAAAGTAATTATAAACATACCTAGGGACTGGTAAAGATGGCATGTCCCGCCATTGCTTCGTTTCAGTATCAAGCACAAATGTGTGAGCTGTAGGCCCTCTGCATTGTGGGCCATATTGTCCAGTAACTACATAAATGTATCTCCCATCTGTCACCATCCCTAAATGCGAATGTGCCATTTCTTTAGGCATATCAAACCTTCCTCCCCATGTGTTATCCGTAAAATTGTAAATATCGACATGTGAATGCACCTTTTCAAACAAAGATAAAGAGCAACAACATATCAGTTGAGCTATATATGCTCACTGATTTAATCCATGAATTGCGCATGGAATGAATAAATAGAGTAGCATAAACAAAAAACATAATTAAACTCCAACCAAAATGGAGAGCTTCCAACCCATGCAAGCATTCTTACATTTTAGTTTCGTCAGCTGTGCACAGTTCGTGATGCTAACCCCGAGTAGTTAGGAAACCACCTCATTTTTTTAAAACGTTACTATGTTAGAGGAAAATTAAAAGCTGCTTTCGATTTCAAACTCAAATCTTCGAGAAGGGTAGAACATGCAGCCATGCACTCTTTAGATGACATATATGCAAGTATCTATGCATGTATGGAAGATACTTGGGACACAAATAAGGACAACGTTACCATAGTATATTATCTGCAACAAAATTGAACTAATTTAAATGGAATCTACGGCTCAGGAAAGGCAAAAAATGGGCATATCTTAGATGGCCTTTAGATTATTATTTTTTGCTATTTCTTAATTATTATATGTCAATAGATATTAAAATAGAGTAATAATCTTCTTCTAAACACTTATGCAACAAGAAACTTAAAAAAAGAGAGATTTTGAGAAAGCATTAGGAAAAATTTTAGCAAATTGAGAAATAGGTGTGTTTTAATAAAATTTTGTGGATCAGGAAACAAACAAGTGTTCTCCCTCTATTAGTAGAGTGAGTGCATGTGTTTGTTCATTCAGAGCAACTAAAAAATTATCTGCATAACAAGAAGAAATCAGAGGAAATGAACTACCGCAGAAGCTAGACAAGGCTCTCACATAATCAATTGTGCCATATCCAGCAAAGACATACAAAAGATTCTCAATCTGTAATGCAGCCCCATCTAGACGAGGTACAGGCGCAGCAGCCATCATTTCCCACTTAATTTCTGGCGCAGGCAAATCAGCAAATGTTGCTGATAAGAATCTCTCAGGAACAGCATCCTTCTTCTTATCTTTACCAGCTTCGCCCTACACCAAATGCCTATCAGTTATTTTTTGTCAATTAAAAATCTTAGTTAGTACACTCGTATTATGGAGCTCAAACACCAAGGATAAATTAGAGGAATAGGTTTTATGAGAATAACATTCATAGACAAAACCTTATTTTCCTGAAAGAAAAAAGATTTTATTAGAGAGCACAAAGGGGGTGCAACCAAAAAGTTACCAGGCAGATATGCTAATGCTGTTAAAAAAGTTGACACAAGAACCATGAAGCCACATATTTACAGTACTTAGCCAATTGTCTAAGAAAGACTCAAGAGAGTTTTCTTTGTCCCGGAAGACTCTGTTATTTCTTTCAATCCGCACCAGCCAACAAATTTCCAGAGTTTGATTAGAGTCTTTCTTTTCTTTGTCAGTAGTCATAGAAGTCCATGTTAAACACTCAGAAGCTAAACTGTTACCCATGACCTCAAGTAATTCTCATCAGTTGCTACCAATTGCACCCAAGCAAAACTCATACACCCACAAGCATACCAACAACACAGAGACTAATGTCTGACGTTTCAGCAATTAAAACCAACAACAATGAACTATGTGATCTATTAACAGAGAATACTTCAATACCAAGAAATCAAAGAGAAGAGAAGAAACAGAGCTTAGCATAAAGTAGGACCTTGTGAGGTGGGTGTAAAATTATGGGTGTTGGGGGCTTGTTCCAACTACCGAGACGCGAAAAAGAAGAGAAACGCGAAGAGGAAGCCCACAGGTAATCGGCAACAAGAGCGAATCCCAGGAGACCCACGCACGCAACCACCACCAATCGAGCCACTGAACCGCCGTGGTGGTGCTGCGGCTTCCACGATGCACGCACCATCTCAAATCACATCAATTTCAAAGATCAAGTCTCAGTTGCACACAGAAGCGAATGGGCAATCTAATGCGGTTTGCGAGCAGTTGGGTTGAGTCGACGGATCTATAGCAGCGTCAACCACATTAAAGGTCGGTTCCCCACTGCTAATAGTCTCCCATGCCTTCAATTAATATGGTAGTTTTTGCCCAATAATCCCTATTACGATTTCAGAACCATTTTGGAATTTTTACCAAAATAGTTCTCAAGACAATGAATTTCCATGCCCAATATATCCTCATCTTCACATGTGACTGATCATAATGTACAGTCGCAACTTTAGAGAGTTTCGTTTTCGTCCTCATACAGTGGCAGCTCCTCGTTTAGGGTTTGTTATAGCGATTCCGAGCCTGGTCTTCTTCATCGACATGAAATCTTTGTCCTCTATTCTCATACTTTTTCTGATTTTGGTGCGTTCTTTTGATGAATCCCTACCATTTTTTAATTCGTTGGGTTCAATGATTGTTGTTTCCCTCTGAGTACGCTATAATTTGATGTAATAACGCGCTATTCATGTTTTTAGGGTTTATTTGATTACTTCTTTAATTACTTTTCTAAGAACTTCTAAAATTAATAATATTATCCGTTTTTAATTTTAGATTCTCGTAAATACATTAGATTATCTTCACAAATTTATTCTCTTTAATCCAACAAGTGGGCTAAACACTAAGCTTAAGAAAAATGTCTACTTATTTATTAGAGGTGGGTTTTGTCCCACATAAACCCATTGCTAAGGTGAGACTTTTATGTTCTCAAACAGTATGCATCGACATTTCTTCGATTTTTGCTAGTAATTATTGGTATTCATCATTGATATCTTATGTTTCTCTTCTTATCCTTTGTATGTTGATCCTTCATCATGGTAACCTTGTAAAATTTTCAATTATTTTTTTACATCATGCCAGTAGCAGCAATGATGTTTTCTTAAGATTGAAGTTTATCTACTACTTTTTTTCTCATTTTGGGTTACTCAAATATCTACTATGAAGGTTTTCTTTTTCCAAATTTATTCAACTCAATTGTATGATTTTATCCCAAATCACTTTCAGGCAAAACCCATTAATGATAGAAAATGAATTTGTGTCGACAAAAAAAAAAAAAAAAGTTCAGCAATGAGAGAAAAGATGGGTTCAACAGTTCATATCACAGAGTCTGTTGCCCAATTCAATTAGGCAGGCAGGCAATAGTAGGTGGTACAATGACTTCATTCTTAATCAAAGCTTTGCAAATCCTCTCAAACTGATTTAGGCAATTCACGAGAAAAATGAAAGCTATCAATTAGAATAGCCAAAATGAAAGAATAACAGCATAGCAAGAGAACGAGCAACTCTTAAGTGGCTGAGAAACAGAAATAGTGAAATCCAGCTTAAACAGATGACATCTTCAGATACAACTTTCCAAGTAAAAACTCTTTACAATTCTACTTCCACAACCGTTATCTTCTCAAACAACGACACATTGAAGCCAACCCAAACCTTAAAACAATATAATAATGTCCAAACCTGTACATAAAATTGAGAAAGACAAAGAATGTTAAAAAAATAATAATAATAATAATAATAACCACAGAAACCACCAACAATTGGGACTTTTATCACTGCAAAACCATCGCTACAGCTGCCATCACCATCAATAATACCCGAGGGAGCAAAATATTTTGAGCAAAGGGAAACGCAGGAAGTTTCAAGTCGCTAACTACACCGGTATAACGTCACCAGTTGACGTATCTTCCCATCTCAATACAATTCCATCAAGGCTAGCTGGAAAGATACATCTGGTCCATTGCCATCCAGTTGCCAACGGCTCAGGTGGAGGAACAATCATAAGCACATTTTCATCTCTCTGAACAACTCCCATCATACTAACTGTACTGCCTTCCTTGATGTACCTAGAAACAGCATCACGGTTGAATATTACCTATCCAAATTGTTTAAGACACGGTGTTCTAACTTCACACGACTGATTTATAATGCAGTATCACTTTAGGTTACAACATAAAACTGATACACACAGTGAACGGCAAATATTTATATATATGGCAACAGTAATCTTTAATCTTACGCAGGAGTTAGTTTAGTTTCTTACCCTTCTTTTAAACACATTAAACGATCATCACTTGAGAGATTTTTGTGTCCCAACCATCGCATGAACTCTGGAGATGAGTCTTTATTCTCTGGATTAATATCAATAACAAAGGAGTCATCCACAAAAGGAGTCACCCTTGCCCCATTGCCAGACTTAACCAATGCTCTCAGTCCAGACTGAAAATCAGAGATGTAGAAGTCGACAACATGCCTCTGTCAAACAAAATAAACAGAACAATTTAAGTCCAATATTTGAAATCTCGTCTCAAAATAAAGAACATTTTGCCTACTTCTAAGAAAATGTCAGAAAAAAAAATTTCACAGCAAATAACAAATAGTGAGAAGGGTACTGCACATTCCAAGGGGTGTGCAACATAAGAGTGAAATGATAAAATGACTGAAGAAAGGAGAAAGTAGGAAGCATTGGTCATAGGAAAACGCAAAAAATTCCCAGTAGAGAAGTTGAAATGTCAATCTGAAAAATGAGGCCAACATTTCAGTTACCTCTGATGATCTCAACCCCCATGTAAAATGACGATGTGTAGGGTTGGCAGGTTTTGAACCCCATCCTCGATACTCGTATAACCTGGTAGACGTATAGACACATCTAGGAACTCTTTGGAAGGATGATTCTAGGGGAACATTACCACAGGTGACCACCTTCAACGATTACAGAAAAACATAAAAACAAATAATAAATAAGTTGATACCGATACAGTAAAAGCAAAATATAAGCGCGACTTTTTTTCCCTTCTCTTTTTCCACATACCCCAGAGATCTTCACATATTGTCCAGTTTTTGCTGTTCTGAGATCAGTATCAGGATAATTAGCAATAAAATTTATTATAGCCCTCTCCCCCCAACAAATATTCCAAATGAATATTGCAGCAACTGCACTGAAAAGAACCACAACTACAATGAGGAGGATGGCGTTGTGGACAGCTCCAAGAATAAAACCACCAGCAATGAACCCCATCACAAATATCATAATCACCAACCACAATACTGGCTTCGGGAAGTTTCTCCTGAAAGAACCGTCGTCGTCTTGACTAATAGTAGTCACAGCAGGGTTGTGAGCAATAGATGAACTGTGATTTGGAACAGACCCAGTAGAGTCTAAAGAACCAGATACCTTCCGAGGAGCCCCAGATGAATTCAGCGGTCCTGAAGATATAGGTCCAGATGTAATTAGACCAGTTGCGGGTAAAACAGGGGGAATACTGCCAGAGTTTTGCCTAGTCACTCCACCAGATTGAGGACCAGATGACTTCTTTAAGGGCTCCCCATGCTTATTCAATGGCCCAGAATTTGACTTCTTCAATGGGCCCGTTGGCAGGCCTCCAGATGATAAAGGTCCTGATGTATAGCCAGCACGAGGAGCCACATTAGGCATCATCGACCCCGACTGGGAACCTGCCCCTCCAAAAGATCCGGTTCTTGAAGGAGCACTAGTAAGTGGCCCAGATTTCCTAGACTTAGAGCCATCAGTGGGAATATCAAACATTTTTCCCAGTTCTCCAGACTTCTTGATATCCCCACCAGTGTAGGGCATGGCAGTTGAGCTCATTGTTGGAGTCCTTTCTTTTGGCTGCTCAGGACGGCCAGAAACAAAAAGGCCATTGCTGAGCTGATGGGATGTGTATCTTGAACCCATCACGCTTCTTGAAGACAAACACAATAGACCACGGGCTACCAGCAACTAATAGGATGTCGAAGCAATCCACAGAGTCCTATAAAAAGAAAGCACATACATATTAAACTCAAAACAAATTGTTAAAAATGATGACAAATTCACTTTAAACATGTTTAAATTATTAAAATTAAGCTTGTCTATGGTAGATGTGCACAAAGGAAGCAGACACAAATAGAAAATATGCAACTTGCAATCAAATAAACACAACAGAAAGAGACGAAATAAACATATCCTAAAACTTTTCAACTGAGCTAAGAGATGTGCTTTCCAAATTCCAGGAAACAGAGATCTACTACCAAAACAAAAGGCTGATTAATGCAGAAAATATCACAAATGTTTGTAACTCAAAAGGTAAATGCAAAGGTTATCAAATGAGGAAGTAAAGAAAGAAGCATTGATTGCAATGTTGCATAAAGTAAACATTAGAAATTTCATTATAATTTATAATTACGATTTTAAATCTTCCCATCCCTCCCATAGACTCAAAACAGAAGGAAAAATAATAATTAACAAGCCAACTAACGTATCAAAACATAATATCCAAATCACACAGAAGGCTGAGAGACAGGAGACCTGAAAACATGACGAAGAAGAATTATTCTTTCAACATCGCACATGGTGTAAGACAAGGCCCAGCAGTGATGCACTTTCTTAGGCCTAAAAAATTTCATAAAACTAAGGGTAAAGTATACTTTGAGTGACCGAAAGATAGCATCAATTCAGTTGAATCACCAATTGACTTTTGAAGTCACTGGGTGGCTGACATTTCAAAAACGATGCAATTGACTCATTTTGTATCGTAGTCTTAGTGTCTAACGATCAAATACTCTCGTTTTGGGCCATTTGTGATAAAATTGACTCTAAAATTAGTAGGTTATCCAATTGAAATTGACCTATATTTCAGGGACTAAGAGTACACTTTACCCTAATTGCAACTCAAAGAACTCCAACTCAGAAATCATAATTGTCTCTCACAAGGAGTATAACTCAGAACCCAACCCAAATGCACAGGGAAGAAAAATTAAGGATCGGGGCACGAGAGAGATTCAAAAACAAGAAAAAGTTGGGGGGGGGGGAGGAAAAGAGAACCACAATCACAAACTAAAAGATAATGAAGCACAAACCAAGCGAAGAAAGCAACTGAATATCCTCATTTCAGATGAAATGCACTATTGAGATTATGCAACATAGATACCACTTGAGTTAATTAAAGCTTCAACACCAAAGATTTAACTTCAGGCATTATTCACTCACAGTCACCAAGAAATATAAACCCTCCCTCTATCAGGATTCTGGTAATACCGCAGGTAAGAAATTATATTTTTCATTGAAATGTTGAATTCCGACAAAACAAGTACATTAAAAAGGGATAGCATTTGCATGCCATTGAAAGCTATACCAAGAAAGCCAGAGAAAACTCATGCGAAACGAGTTAGCATCGGTGCATTAAACTTAAAATTATAGTACCTTAATGAAGTACAAATGTCAACCAAAAAGAAACCACACATATGGTGAAGTCAACAGTCAACTCTAAAACATTAAGTAAACAGTCCCTGTTTGCTTCATCATATGGTGAAGTCAACAGTCAACTCTAAAACATTAAGTAAATATAAGTTGCTACAATCACACTACGTTGGGCCTAATAAAGTAAAATCATAAACACTTGAGGGAATGAAATGAAAAAACTAACACTTGCAGCCGCATGATTTGCCTACTTTGTTTCCAAGCTACAATACACATAAGTGAGTTGATTCCAATAGGGTATGAATTGCAATTTGCAAGTAAATTTGTTGGTTTTCAATCATAAAGTACAAGGTTGACTCTCTTCCAATTCTTTAACCTAGGCCTTCTTCTTGGGACAAATGCTTGAGAGTGCAAAATAGGGATCTGTTCAATGAAACAATAAATATAGGGGAAAAAATGCCTTGTTAGAAAAAATAAGTTTCCTATCTGAAGGTTGAAGAATAACCAATCAAAAGCACTCTTTCGAATTGACCAGTTTATTACATTTCTTTATTTGCTATACCAGACACTGTTAGCACAACATTGAAAGACATTCATAAAAGATTTCTTAAGGTAACGAGAGAGACTGGGACATAAATTTGGTTAATTGGGAGAAAGTGGAGCATCCCAAACAAATGGAACGACAAGGGCTAAAATCTGTGTCTTTTCAGCAAGGTATACCTGGAGGCTTGCTGAGGAAAGGGACAACTTGTGGAGAAAAACTATTAAGTCAAAATTATGGTTCTGTTCAACTCTTCTAAAGCCATAATTTCCTACTTTTATTCTTTGGGGAAAAAACTAAAATGCAAAAAGTGGGTGAAAATAAATTGATAACGGATGATGGGGTTGCTTGTAATATTTTACTATATAGGAAGGCAATGAATCGATGAATTGAGATTATTTCACCATTCGTTTAGAACATATTTAATCTAGAGGATTGCTTGAACCAAAAGGAGGCGATTATCTAGTCAAAAATTTCCATGACAATCTTTTACAATCCGAAAGAAGTGGTACAGGTGGCTTTCCTCGGAAGCAAATTCGGAGAAACAAGAGTTCCCACTAGAGTGGCTTTCTTAACTTGTAAACTGGTATCCTAGAGAAATTTAGCCGTAGATAACCTTCAAAGGAGAGGTTCTTTCACATGGTCAATGGGTATTTCTTTTGTAAGGGGGCTGAAGAAACGGAAGGAATGTAACAGCATAGGCTCTTTTAGCTAATTCAAAACTGATAACATCTCAATCCCATCTTTCAGACATTTATAGCACCTAATAACACAAAACAGGGCATCACAGATGCAAGAACAAAAAACCCTACGATTAAACAGCATACAATGTACAGTAAGTATAAATTGAAGGATCTCATATGATTAAACAATGTAAAACAAGTACAGGAATCCAACTTACGAATTTAACTGACCTCAACCGTTCATACGACTAAACAATGCACAATAATTCTAAATAGCAGGATCTCAGATTCCAAGTACTTTACTAAGATGTCATATTTTATACCTTTGTTGACAGATCTGCAAGAAAATAGCTAAAATTGAAAACCAAGACAACACACATACCTCTCTCGTATCACTAACTGTGAGTGCACTGTAACTGTTCTTCTTGTTGAGATTGACAGAAAATATGTGGATTAGGGTCAGAGTTGCCTTCTATGTAGCAAAGCTGAGGCCGAACTAGATAGAGAGAAGAAGATCTGTATGTTGCAGAGAAGGAGAATGCAATATTCACAAACAAAAGGGGAAAGTGAACAGATACAAAGTGGACAAGAGGGTAATAAAGGTGAAAAAGCAGGGTCAAAACGGGAACAAAATAGGATCTGCCGTACATACCCAAAAACAGCAATGTAGGAGGGTGCTGCTAGATGAGTGAGTAGAAGAACTGAAAGCAGTAGCTATGGCGGTGGTGGTGGCGGTGTTGAGACTGAAATCCCATCTCCAGGGGAGTCGCCATCTCTGTGCTTCTCTTTTTTCTCTCTCTAACACTCGAAACAGAACAAAAATCTTTTTTCTCTCTCTAGAAGGAGGACCCGCAGCAACTGCAACGGTGGTGGTTCCAGAGAAAGAAAGCTTAACGAAAGAAAATAAAATTTAAAAATAAAATAAAATGCAAATTATAATTTAAAATAATTTTTATTTTTTTCTATTTTCTGGAAGAACTGCGTGTTTGAAAAGACGCAACAGCTCATATAACACCCTCACCATCTCAATGATGGGGAAAAAAAATCATTTTATAATCACCTTATTTTAGAATTTACTTTCTTCTTACGGTGACAGGACGTACGTAAATCTTATACACATATAATGTGAAGAGGTTATTCTTCAAAAATTTAACTTGTAATCTAAGTTGCATTCCGATAATTCTATTATTGGGCCACACGTTTGTCTATCACATAAATATATATGTTGGCCTCTTTTGTGTATGTGTAGGAGATCAACCGCTTCTGACGCTTTGAGGCAGAAGTGACGGATGTAATGAGTCTATAGAGGGTTCGAGCGTGTCAAGATTTATTGTCAATCTAAAGAATTGATAGGGGGTTGTGCGCCAATCAGATTTGACAACAGACGAACTATGTGCAACTTGAGAACAAAAATTGTTGGTTAGATGGTGCATTTCTTAAAAGGACTTAAAATTTATTAAGCGGCACTCGAGAAAAACAGAAAATAGAAGACAAATATTGGAATGAAACAACTCCTATTGAAATGCTGAAAACAATATATCGCTGGAATAATTACTGAAGTTTTTATTGAGGAAACATTGTTGGACTGTATGGTAAATAAAACAACATAACAACCACGGAGGCTTAAATGAAAATAAACCTGGGCTAAAAATAATTGACTGGAATCATGCTAAAAGTTATATTTATGAATCAAACTCTTTTCTTTTCTTTTTCTTTTATTTATATACATCAATTGGGAAAAAATTGAAAAAAAAATAATAATATTGATGTATGGCATTCAATAATTTTATCCAATTTATGAATTAACTTTTGTTTTTAATGCTTGGTAATATATATATATATATATATATATATATCCATCATTGCTCATTCTGTTAGGCGATGGCAAGTGCTACTATAACTTCATTCTCACTCAAAGCCTTGCAAAATCATCATCATCGTCATCGTCGTCATCATCATCATCATCATCATCGTACTATTTTATCCTCTTAAGTTTCCATCAAGACTTTATTTAATTTTCAAACAAAGGCCAACTAAAAGAAATTTTACTTTCTTCAAAAAAAAAAATAATTTTACTCCAACAAAACTCCCCACAAATTAAAGACTTTCTATTTCCATAACCCCTCAATCAATAGACATTCTGTAAAATCAGGAAGAAAAAAAAAACCATAAAAGAAAAACGGTAGTACTACACATCCCTAAAATATACATCCCTAAACTTACATAACTAGGTGGCATGCCACCTAGACATGATGACAAAGCAATTTTAAAAAAATTTAAATAGTTTACCTGCAAAAGAAAAACTAGAATAAAAACAAAATAAAAATTTTAAAAACTATTTCTCTCTCTCCGTCTCTCTCTTACCTCTCTTCCCATCCCCTCATTCTCTCTCTACTCTCTCCATCTCTCCCCCTCTTCCTCAAGATCCATGGCATCAGCGACCTTCTACTCAAGATTCATGGCATCAACATTGTGACTCGGGTTTCCATCGATGGCCTCCTTCTCAAGCTCTTCCTTTCGATTCGGGTTTCCACCTATTTTTCTCCATCCCTTGTGTTAATGGCGTCCACCAGCAAATCTGAGCCTCCAACGATGCTGTCTAGGGAGATCTGGAGACCTACCAAGAAGAAGAAAAGGCGATGATGTTTCTTGTTCAACATCTTCATCTTCAACATCCAAGATCTACAAGATCGCTTACTAATTCTTGTTGTTTCATCCATTCATGTTGTTGATTTGACCTTATTTTAATGATTGAATGATACAGAGCCTTATTACATTATTCTGAAAGGGAATGGTGTCTTATTACACTGTCCAATCTGGACAGTGTAAAAAAGGTTTTGAGTTCATTTGTTTGCGTTTTAGTTTCATAGAAAATGAATTGAAATTATTTTGGATGGAATTTTTATGGGATTTTATGCTCTAACTCATTGTTACACATTGAATTGAATTAATTACGCTGTCAATATAATTAGTTACACTGTCCAATGGACAACGTAATAAAAAACTGTATCAATTTAAGCCAAAGCATCCCAATAGGATATTGCCTTATTACATTGTCTAGTTGCAAACAACATGACTAATCATCATTTTCCAAAAGACATATCGCACTAAGACACTTTCTTTATTTTGGACAACGCAAACAAACCTTACAGTGGCTTATTACATTGTCAAAATAATTAGTTACACTGTCAGTGTAACTAATTACAATGTCAATGTAATAAGCCACTGGTGCTTCCTTCGTCCTTTTCCATATTTCAAACATAAAATCTGCGTTTTTCATGGTTACTTAGTTCTTAAAAGTTCACCTATTTTCTGAACATTCTAAAAATCATTTGTTGTGGACGCTCCAACCGGCATATTGCTACTTCTTGATCATCAACTTCCGGGGTGTTCTCCACATGTTCACTCCATCCCGAAAACAATGTCTTTCACACTAATCACCAACATGAAACCTTAAACGAACCTCACAAAATTTAAAGAAATCGATGCTCTATTTTTTTCTTGGAGAAGAAAGAAAAAAGAAAGAGGGAGAAGATGGAGAAGAGAGAGAAAAGAAAGAGGGAGAAGTTGGTGAAGAGAGAAGAAAGAGATATTAAAAAAATCCCTAGATGAATAGAAAGAGAATGGACGAATATACTAGGAGTAAACGACAAAAAAATTCCTAGATGAGAGAGAAATGGGAATTCCAGAATTAATTATATCTTTTATTTAATTGGTTATTTAATTGGATATCTATGTGGCATGCTGAGTTATACAGCCACATAGATTAGGGAAGTTTAGGGATGGAAAAATTAGGGACACGTATCATTTTCGAAAGAAAAATGCCTAATTTTTAATAATTGAAATCCGCAGCGCTTTCCAAGGAGAGGACCATGACCACAACTCCAGATGTCTTTTGTAGGATTGTTGACTGAAGTAGTTATAAATGGGTCTTGGGATTGGCAATGACGGGTTTGCACAAACGTCTTTTACGGAGTCCAGCCCCAAAATGGGCGAATGGAAGATGTTGAAAATTAGGTTTGGGCCTGGGCCATCCATGATGGGCTTGACCAGGATCTAATTGAAATAGAGAAGAGGTCGGACGTGGTTACCAATTAGCAACCTGTGTTGCAAACTTCGAGTGCGTGCTTCCAGACTTCAATCCTAGAGCGGCTAGCTTATTAGTTCAACCTTTGCGATTCATTTAAAATTGTAAAAAAATATACAATTTGAATCCAATCGTTTGGGAGGTATGCCACATCACACCATACTTTGTTTTTTCATTTTTAAAACTTACGACTTCTTATTCACCATTAGATGTAAATTGTAAATTCAAGGAAATTCGGAGCCCAATTCTTTGCCCAACTTACCGGTATTATTGAGATTCTGCTTGCTGACCAATGAGCCCCCGAAATATTACTATCACGCATCCACAACATGAAGACTGAAAATCCTACTTCAGACAACAAAGAAAAAAATAGTATGGTAATTTGAAATAGATAAGATAAATGAAGCAGCAATTAGCACATGACTGTTAGGTTGATACCAACAATTCAAAACAAGAAAATAGCATCTGAATATCTGTAGTAGTAGTAGTAGTAGTAGTAGTCAAAAACTCAAAACAGATAGACAGATGCATTTTCTGTAACTTTAATGGAGGATACGAGGGATGGCTATGTCTCAAGAAAGGCAGATAGCATTGTCCAGAACATCTATGGAAGGTAAGAGGGTTGAATATGTCTCCCCATCATCATCATCATCACCACCAACACCACCATCACCCCTTCCAGTTAGTATAGGACCTGGAAACCAAAAGTACTTATTCTCACCATCTCCCTCTTCATCACCGCCCTTTTCGCCATCTCCTTCCACCCATCCGTCCTCGGAGAAACTCCCTCTCTTGCAAGAAAATTTGTCTCACTCTGCAGCCGCTGTTGCCCATTCTCCATCTGCATTTTCGGTGGATCGCAAAGACCCGGATGGATTAGAACCTGAAAGTTCATGCCTAAAAGATCTGTAAGCAATTCCTTCTTCATATCAGCAAATTTTTTTACTTGAAAATAAAATGAGTGCATTATAAAAATCACAGTAATGATTTTGGAATTAGATATCTTGCTTGTCAGTATGATCACATAAAACTTTGAATGTAACCTACCGGGACCCTGCTGCCTCGAGAGTATGAGGTTTTAGAAAACTTTGACTGTTAGGTTACCACCAGGGTTCACTAGGGTGTGTTTTACACCAGCAACCAGTCAAAAGCATGCAAATTGCAAAACCTAACTACAATCAAGCTGTCTAGGTCTAAGACCATCCACACACCATTTGACCTGCAGCTGATTGCAGGTTCAAATAAGCACCTCCTCACCTGCTTAACAAAAAATTCTTTAGGATTCAAAGAAAAAGGAAAAACAGAAAGGATACTAAAAGCATAGCAGCAATTTTTAACTAATATATTTACCACATGGAACATACAGGTTGTTGTGGCTTTTACAAAAATGCTGCAATTGTTGTGTCCAACATTCATTGAAGGGAGATACAGATCTTGAATTCTTGATTCGCAAGAAATATTAGCTGGTGCAGCCGTTTCTCATCATTTTTCTGTTCAAGATTTTTCTATCACAGTTCTTAACATGTGTGTGCAGTCCTGCTGCCTAACAATTCATTCTTGTTTTCTAACAAATGTATCCAATCTGTGTAATAGTAAGATCATATATAACCTAAAGTTGCCTCTAGTGAGAATACAAGACATTCCAGATTTCTCAAAATCAGGAATAGAGAATCTGCTTATAACTTACAACATCATAGTTCTGAAGAACAAATTGCAGGGACATATTGTATGCCTGCAATTTTGACGCGACATGCTCCAAGGTTTTGATCATTGACTATAGATTGTTGAGATCATGACCAGAAGACGCAGTCCTTCCATTAATTCCACTTTTATTACAACATATCAAACTTTCAAGGCTTAAAACTCAAATCTTTTACCTCTCCTTGTTTTGATTTTCCTTCTTTGCTTGCTTTGTCATATAATAGATGTGTCCATCAAACAACAAACAGATTTACTTACCCCTTCACAAATTGTAAGATTTGGAGAAATACAAGTAGACGCCGGTTCTCAACAGCACCGAGCCTGGGAAGTCTACATCTCTTCCCTTCTTTCCTTGCATGTAAAATGCAGCATGTGGAACAAAATACGTATTCATACAATTCTCTGATTATAAATGTACGATTTGGAGAAATACAAGTAGGCTGCCAATTCTACTGCACTAAGTCCAGCAAGAAGCCAATAGAAGTAGTCGAGATGAGCACGGTTCAGATTATTCGAAAACCAGCTATATCGACCATCCCCATCAGTAGCTTTCTCAATTATGGATATTAGAAAGCTGCTTAAAAAGCTTCCAACACCAAAGATACTGAGGTAAAGGGACATACCCACGCTCCTTAACTCATGTGGGACCTGATCATAGAAGAACTCTTGTAGACCAACCATGGTGAACACGTCAGCAGCTCCAAACAACACATATTGGGGAACCAACCACCACACACTCATTGGAATCGTCACATTTGGCTTGTCAACCAGCCCGTATTCTTGAGCAGTTTTGAGCCTTTTAATCTCAACTAGAGCTGCAACTGCCATCGAGAGAGCAGAGAAAAACATCCCAGTTCCAATTCTCTGTAGCATTGATATACCAGAAGGTTTCCTGGTCATACCTCTTGCGATGGGAACAAAAATGCGGTCGTAGATAGGAAGAAAGATCACAATGGTGAGACTAATGAAGGATTGTAGGGAAGCAGCAGATATGTCAAAGCCAGGTGTAACTGTTCTGTTCAGGGTAACTCCTTGTTTGGTGAAAAAAGTCGAGGATTGTGCAAATACAACAGCATATACCAAACTTGTAGTCCATATCGGAACAAGCCTGAGTACTGCTTTTGCTTCTTCGACCTCACTAAGGCTACACACCATTCCCAACTTTTTTGAGCCATCTGGCGCAAGAAAGGCTTTGTTGAGGAACCTGAATTTGAGCAAAATTGTGAAATTCAGAATAGCTATGGTATAGTGAAGCAATGAAAAAGGATATAGCAAATAGAACTTTGATAAGTTGAAGCAGCGAAAAGACTGTTTCAGAAGTGAGCACTCCTTTGTTCAATGTTGTTCGTGTTAGGGTATCATGACACATGATCAGTTGTTCTGTACGAGTTAAATCAGACAAGACAGCTGCAGTGCAGCATTGTTTGCATAGTCCCATGGTACGAGAATGTTACATTTGAAGCAAATGATACATCCCTGGATAGTAACGTGCATACTTACTGAAATTGAAAGCCAGCAAACAAGATAATGAAAACTTTTACAAGTTTTGAGATGCAATGCACGACAACATACAAATAAAATCAGACAACACAAGGCCTAGGAAAATTAAAAAAGAAATTTAGATGCTCCAAATTTCATCCATACTATAATGCAATTCTTTTCAAATCAACAATCTTTAATCTTTTTAACCTTCTCCAATTTTTATATACTAAAAATATGCAGGAAATTAATTTTCTTACTTGAACTGCTGAGAACCATGATAGGGTAAGACTCTCAGAGCTTCATGTTCAGTAGTTATTGCCGAAGGACTAGTCCGCCAGTTCCTAAATGCTGTAACATATACTTTACCGATCCTTAAAAATGGGTTTTTTTGATCCCCTTTGATGCTATATCGGTAAGTCTTTGTTCCAAGTAAGAAAACAATCAGGGCAAAAACCATTGCAATACAGGGTATTCCGAATCCAAGGGCCCAATTAAGATTGTCTTGGATATAGTTTAAGACGACTAAAGTCACCACTGTGCCACCACACATACCAAAATACCACCAATTGAAGAATGAACTTTTGGCTTTGGTCTCCTCTGGGTCTTTTCCATCAAACTGATCTGCTCCAAATGCCTGAACACAAGGCTTGTGTCCACTTTGCGCGACCGCCACTAGGTATAAAGAGAAGAAGAATAACAAAACTTGAAGCTGATATGGAGAACATGATGTGCTTTGACAGTCAGAACTGCTATGCGAAGGAAGCACTGCTGACAGAGTCAATAATCCCAGTCCCTGCCATTTATTTCACAAGGCAAGATCTTTAGACACAAAACAAACAACAAATACATAATCATTACCAGTGAATGCAATGATTTAAAAAAAAAATGGTTCATTTCCTATTCAAATTGAAAAGTTTTCAGGGATAAGTATCATCTTCTGTCCTTCGTTTTAGCTGCAAAGAACCTCCTGTCCTATCAGTTGAAATAGAACGTTATTTTATCCACTCAAATGTGTTAAAGAAACATAGACTTCAAATAGAAACCAAAGTCAAGTCAACCACAACTTAATTCTCTCTCACGCCCACCTTTTTTTTTTTTTTTGATTGGAAAAGAAATTTATTCAAGCACCAAGGGGGTGCAACCCAACAGAAATTACAGGGGAGCAAGATTCAAATGATCGAAAATATTCCCAGAGAAGGACAAACTCCAAAACTTAAGACAATTAAACCAATTATCTATGAAACTGTCAATGGATGATTCTTTGTTGTTGAATACTCTGTTGTTCCTCTCAAGCCATAGCAGCCACATCATGGACATAGGAACCAATTGAATGAAACTTCTTTGACTCTTGTCCCCGCCGAGAGAGTGCCAGGCTATGGACTCCTTATCCACTGTAGAATTTGTGACCCAACAAATGCCCAACATCACCAAGGCATTTGTCCAAGCTTTGGTGGACCAAGGACAATGTAGGAGAAGATGACTAATTGATTCTGATACTTCCTTACATAAGCAACATCTATTCACCAGATGTAATCGTCTCCTTTGCAAGTTATCCAAAGTTAATATTCTCCCCCAAATAGTCTCCCAACAGAAGAACACTACTTTAAGAGGAGCTTTGGATTTCCATATCCATAGCCAAGGATATTGCAAGTTACCAAGGTGAAGCTTATCCTTTAGGAGCTCCCTGTAAAAAGAACTCACAGAGAAGAGCTTATTGTTTGCTGCCTTCCACCATAGTTTGTCCTCAACTGTGGGGTTAATTTTAGTGTTGTACATGAACCTCCAGAAGCTAGTAAACAACTCAACTTCCCAATCCTGAGCATCCTGATTGAAGCTTTCCAAGAGATACCTCCAGGAGAAATGTGGTAAAGCTGCTCGATGAAAGCTTCTTTTCTAGAGGCTAAACTGTATAAATTAGGAAAAGAGGCTTTAAGAGATGTTTCTCCTGTCCAAACATCATCCTAGAAGCTAATGGAACTTCCCCTACCAGCATGAAATTGAGTTTGAGCAAACCAAACATCCCACCCATTCATAATGGACTTCCATAAACTGCAATCATAGGGATCGCTATGAGGTTTGGTAGACCAACCCTTATTATCTGTGCCATACTTACAAGCTATAACTTTCCGCCACAAGAGATCTTGGTTGGTGGCGAACCTCCGCAACCACTTCCCAAGAAGAGCCTTGTTGAAAGTAGTCAACCATAGGGATCTCTCACGCCCACCTTTTTCACTTATAAATACATCATCATCATCATTATGGAAGCCTTTATCCCAAAATTGGGGTGTAGCTACTTGAATAATGGGAGAAGTTAGTTGGAGTTGGATTCCAATAAATGAATCCCCATCTACAAATATGGAATTTATTACACCAACCAAGTCACTAGATTGCTGGATTGGAGTACCTCAAATTATTTGTATATAAGCTTACTCATTCCAGTGACCAGAAACCTCATATAATCTGCACACAAGTAGAATTAATAATTTTTCCTGACACTACACATCTATCATATGATTTTAATTCATTTTGTTCAGGGGTGCCAGGGTTCAGCCTGGGTCTAATAATTTGAAATCATAAATACAGAAATCTCTTCCAGATCATGTCCGTTTAGTGTTAACAGTGTCTCACAATAACCTAGAGGTAGTAGGTCCAAATCCTGGAAAAATGGAAATAGTCTTTCCATACTAGAGCAGAAGTTAAAGTGACGAACAGAAACAGAAATTGAATAGAGAATAGGATGAGAGTGTCAATGGAATACCAAGATGTATATAACAGAAGAGATAATGATGGTGCGGAATCGGCCCAGGAAAGAATCGGCGATGAAAGCCCCAAGAAGTGGTAGCAACGACGCGGCGCCGGACCAAGCGTTGACGTTCTCTGCTGCTGCCGCGTTGGATTGACCGAGCGGCCCTGTCAGGTACGTTACGAGATTCGACGATATCCCATAGTAGGCGAACCTCTCCGCAATTTCGACACCTTCACAGAAATAGTGCATAAAATTCAACAGATTAGAAGTTACTTATCCATATTGATAAACATAAATTGATTCTGAGAGTAAGTATTCCGCCTCTTCGTTTACCGATGATGAAAGAGGCCGATCTCCAACCGCCGGAGGAAGATCTAAGGGCGGGACGGCCATTATAATCGGCGGAGCCATTGACGGTTGTGGCTTCCAGAAGCGGCGATTCAGCGTCGGAGTGGCCGGAGAGGACCATTCTTCTACCTACAATCTCCACCAGGTAACAGTTGGCCACCTCACCTCTCAGTCCCTGCCACCAACTACTTGAAGCCAAACAGATTCTTCAAATGGATACTATGCACTCGTCACTCACTCGGCTATAAACTACAAAGACCTGCTCAATTATTGCAGGAAAAAACGAACTGTCGACATTAGAAAGCACGTCAAGGAATATGCTGATTGGGTTTTTTTTTGTTGACCGAACATTTTTCTAAGCAAAGGTAAATCAGTTGCCGTTGCAGTGTGGGGAAAAAAAAAATTAAACCACCTCTCTGATAGCAAGTTGGTATAGCAGTCAAACCCTACAAATTTTAAAGGTATTAGGTTTGATTCTCAATAACATTATTGTGGAGATGCGTTAAATTTTGATCAAACTTTCGAATAAAAATTTATGTACACTCGAGTATAATTGCTCAAGTATAGAATATAGATTTATAACAAATGAGACCCATGATAAATGTCGAAAGAACAAGTTTGTACGCCAAAAGGTTCTACAAAAAGGAGTTTGCCTTTCTTTCAATACAAATAACCACTGTGCCACCACACATACCAAAATACCCAAAATAATGAAATATGCAGAAAATTCACTTTCCTTGGTTGATTATATTTTTTTTGGTAACCGATAACTTATCAAGACCACCTATCAGCACACTAGCAATCTAATTCTAAGCTCGCTCTCATCCCCACTCCTCCATCTCGCCAACCCATCAAGTTCAAAATTCAGTTGGGTCTCTACAAAAATCAGTAACAAATCCTTCAACTTCAAAGTTCAAGAACTTTTTTTGCCAAATCTCCCCAACCTCCCACACATCATGACTGCCAAACAAAAATTGGCCCCCAACCCTCACCATATTCTCCCAATCAGGCCAAAAACCTTTCAATTTATTGGGATGAGGGCATAAAGCCAATGTAAGTTCATATATGAGAGATGCAATTGCACCAATATTATGGCAGAGAGAACATTTTCAAGCAGGACAACAGATCCAATCCAATAACTTGGCCTGAACTCTTGGACATCTACAGAGCACAGACTCTAGAACATGGTAAAAGAAAAACAAAATACAGTTGCATTCCTCATGTTTTTACGAAGCATATTTACATGTGAACTAAACAGGCTAAATGCTCTGAAATCACAACAAAGATGATTACCTTGATGGTCAAAGGTACAGGAAACATGCAGTCCAACCTAAAAAAACATCTCCTAGCGACTTCAACAAGTTTATAAAATGATACAAGTCTTTCTTTTTTCAAGAGACCAGCATTCAGAGAAATTATTCGTATGGCAAACAAGTTTGCATCTATACAGCTCCTCGAGAAGGCCAAGTTGTCTTGCTAGATCTTCTACAAAGTTCTACAACGTTAAATAAGCCTGCATACCAGAATAACTAGTCAACAACAGTTGAAAAAAACTAAAATTCTTTAAGTTGGAAAGCAAACATCCCCCATTGAATTCTATATGTCACACTTAACTCTTCCTCTCTCTTTTACACACACTAGCAAAGACATAGACATGCAAGGCATTTTTCAACCAAGTGTTTCAGGAGTTATTCTACTTCCATGGAGCCATTAAGTTGTCAGAATTTTTTTAAAAAAATGTCCAATTAAAATTAATATTTATCAAGCATATCAGAAAACTACAAACCCTAGGTTACACTTCTCCTCCAACTATAGCTATTCAGCAACTTTAAAAAATGCTGACACCACAACATATCCCAAATCCTTAAGGGTAAACATCCAAAGTGGGTGATGTCACGGCCATTGATTTTTGCTACTAAATATATTATTGGGCATATTTCTTTCATTGGCTCTTGAACATAGTTTTTCTTCTTCTTTTTGGTTGGGGGTGGAGTGTTGGCGAATTCTACGTCGCCCATAAGGAACAAAGATTCACTTACCATATCTGACTGATTTTTTTTTTGGAAGACATGGTTCATCCTTCCTCATCTTCAGACTGAGAAACATTCTTGGAAGTCATCTCAGAATGAACAGAATGCACTGGTGCCCCTACAGCCAAAGCAATTCAAAATCAATCATACATTCATACCTTTTTGAATGCAAAAACAACAACATATCACATAATAAAACAGTAACAAAAGAAGGCAAAATGATGCATCTTTTAATAATTTAACATCAAACAAAGCAAAAGAATTGCATTGAAGAAGTGCCAGGACCCTGAACCAACTAAATTAAACAAAGCACCTTATACATCTCCTCTAAACAACTTAAGCTTTGCAAACAATCTCATCAAAAGCTTCTTCTTCCCATTCTTCCACTAATTTCTCATCCATTTCATTTTTATCACTTCCATCAATGTCTTGACGCTACTCCCTCCTCTTCTTAGAATCTTGTAATAAACTTTCTCAAATTTTCACACTGAAACACCTTTTAAGTTTCCATATCATCTGATTACAAGTTCTATCGTACATCAAACAAGAACCATCTGATGAGACATATTTTTTCAAAATTGACATATAACTTCACTCGTGCAAGATATATAGCTTCATTATATCATGAAAAAGTACAAAATAATGGATCTCTCTCTATCTCTCCCCCCCCCTCCCCCTTATTGAGAACCCAATATTCTTTCCAAATCAAAAAGCACCCTAAAAATTGTATACATTATGAGTAGACAAGAATGAAACAGCTTTCTAAAAGAAAACTCAAATCCTATAAAGGTATAAAACAAGGGTAAACAACACCCGTGCACAAGGCTTCCGCAATGGACGGGGTCGGAGACATACAAGATGCACGCAGACCTTACCCCCACATAATATGTTGAGAGGCTGTTTCCATGAATTGAACATGTGACCTCTAGGTTCCACTCCTATAACTCTACCACTGAGCCACATGTTCGCCTGTCTCCAATGCTAGAGGTGAAGAAAGTTAATTCAACAGGAAATTGACAGATGAGCAGATGTATCTATTTCGGAAATCAAAATTTTTTGTGCTCCTACTGTGTTATAGTTTGCATGTATATGATAGACAAGACTGCTTGCAGATGCTAGACAATCACTGACAGAGACTGCAAGAACCAATTGCATCCATGAACTTACAGGTTATCCAACTATATTAAATAACAGATGGGCGAGTCAACTTGAAAACATCATGTCATATTCATATCAGAAGACTGCCATGGAACACTATCAGTCTATCACGATTAAATTGGCCGCATAAAACAATTCAATTCAAAGTATTAGTAATATGGAATTGACGATATTAAATCAAGGAATTCATCAACTTACCATCAATTTGATTACTTTCAATCCCAAAAAACCAAGCCACAGGTATAAGTCTCACAAACTTATGTAAACACCAGGCAATTGATCAACTAACAATCCATTTTTCCCACATTCTATTCCAACTATCCAAAACAAGAATTCATAATAGACAAGACTGCTTGCAGATGCTAGACAACCACTGACAGAGACTGCAAGAAAAAGGCAAACGAGAACCAATTGCATCCACGAACTTACAGGTTATCCATCTATATTAAATAACAGATGGGTGAGTTGACTTGAAAACATCATGCCATATTCAAATCACAAGACTGTCATGGAAATCTAGCACGATTAAATTGCCCACATCAATACAAAACAATTCAATTCAAATAATTAATAATAAGGAATTGGCGATATTAAATCCAAGAATTCATCAACTAACCATCAATTTGATTACTTTCAGTCCCAAAAAACCAAGCCACAAGTAAAATAAATCTCACGAACTTATGTAAACATCAGGCAATTGATCAACTAACAATCAATTTTTTCCTCATTCTATTTCAACTATCCTTCCCCCAAACTTCCAAGTTCCTCCTCAATCCAATCACATCCATCTCCAAAATAAAATTCACAACAAAAAGAAAACAACTTCCCTACGAAGCTGACATAAAAATCCAATCAACTAAAGTACAAATCCCATTAAGAGAAATTAATTACTTAAAAAAATACCCTTAATAAAATAATCCGCGGAGGGGCAGCCTCTGACGGTGGTCGTGGACATGGTCTCCTCATCGGTCATCGGATTGGCGAGCTTCTCGACCAACTGAGCAATCCCGTGGGATTGGGATCGCGGAGGAGGGACCCAGTACGATGACCCAGGAAGGAAAGGAAGCCAATCGGGCGCAGACCGCTTCACCATGATGCGGTGGATTGCATCCTCCAGTCTCTGCAACAGTGGATCCGAGCTTGACGCCCCCTCCGACGAGAGGTCCTCGTGGTAAATGGAGGGTTGGTTAGATTGGGCGCGCAAGGTCACCAGACGCGACGGTGGCTTCACGGTGGTTAACCGCATCAGGCTTTGGCATGAAAGGGCCCGAGCCATATGGTTGGGGTTTGGTACTTTGGTTTGGTTGGGGCGTGATAGGATTGCTTTAGAGAGAGAAAACGGCGTGATTTTAGGCCTTGAAAGAGTGGCAGTGTCCTGTATTTATAGTGAGGCGACCATCGCATATTCTCGATGCCTCCATTATCTTGACACGTCATCGTTTCTTGTATATTACGTTGATTGCTTCTTTATTTTTCCTTCAAAAACTTTTTGTTATCATTTTTTTTTTTTAAAAATAATAGTTTGTCCAAAATCAATTCAATTTAGGTTTAACCGAATGCAGGATCTATCCCAACATAACCAAAATAGGACAAAAAAGAGAGGCTTAAATTGGAAGTATTTTGTTAGGTGTAATGATAAGGATCCGAGCAGCTAATATCATAGTTATCTTGATGCAAACTAACAACCCAGGCCCAACCGACACCCACACACGCATGGGCCTGCTGTAACCAAGGCTCAGGATCAAACCCAATCTCTGGGATGGCCCGAAAACCTTGGTTATTAGTTTAAGGCAAGCCTCACGCATATATGACATGAAACTTGCTCCCACTCTTCCGACGTGGGACAAGGGAACGCTCCCTTTCACATGCATCGTATCTACCTTGTTAAGTTGTACACACATGATTTTATATCCATCATGTGGGACATGTGAAGTCTATAAATTCACTTGGATATTATATATTCAATTCGATAGTTGGGATAACTGGAATACGAAATTTTAGAATTTCATTATTTTTGTTTTCTTAGTATGTAATTTATTGGTCCAATGGGATCATGGGATTGTGTTATGTAACGTGTTTACCAACTCATAAGTCCTTGGTCAATGTCTTTCGTCTCTCTTACATATTTATTATATATGGTAAGTGGGTTTGGTGGACTAGAGCCCAAGATAGAGGCATTTTATTTTACATTGTGGCACATCTTTATAGATCAACAATTTTGGATAAGAAATTTATTGAAATTGAACCGTACTGATCTATTTGTTAAATTTAGAATATTTAGTGACCTAATTGAAAATACCCATATCTTTTCAACGTCCTATGCATAAGTTACCGTAATTTACAATGTACTATCCGTAATTTGCCATATTTTATAGTGTATTATGCACACTTCACCCAATTACAAACATTCAAATCTTTGACATGTCAAAATTGAGTTAGAAGTCCTTGCAGTTTTCCACATCACCGTCAGATATGTTCAACAGTATGATATTCACGTTGTTTTTTTTTTAAATTTAAAAAATAGATTGAACTGTGTGATAGGAAACTGCCTGCAGTCCCATTCCAGGTACCCAAGCTGGTCAAAAATTGCCTTCTAAATTTTGATACGTGAACTTCCTTTGATTATTTTATTAATTTCTTTATTTTTTCGGACAAGCAAAATAAAGACAATCGCCAAAATAGGTGGTGGCTCACAAGTCAAGTCACAAGCTTTTGAAAAAACATGCAAGGTGGGTCAAGTCAACTGGCCCAAATATTTTCCTATTTCGATAGTTCAGACTTCAGAGTTAACTGGGATGCTTCCGGCCCATTAGACAGACGTAGCCCACGTAGTCAAATCTCATTGGTCCAAATTTTGTCGTCATCTGATGTTTTATCAAAACGCAAATTTAATTGTCGTTTTTTGGTGGGTCGTTCGTTTGCGAGCAATATTACAAATATTTTCTCCATCTCTGCGACATAAGCCGGAACTCCGAACCCTAATAATACACAAGACTCATTCTTTCTTCCTGCTCCAGAAGACCTGTAGTTGCAATCCGCACTTGCAGAGGTATGATTCTTATATTCTTCGTATTTTATTTTCCAAGGTTTGCTTGCAGATCTATTTACACCATATGCCTTTAGCTTTGTAAGTATTTACTTTATTTCTCTAATGGTAGTGCACGATTTTTTCATCTTTCGCGGCACGAATGAAATTAAGAATATCTCGATATGTATGTATCTTTATTTGATCAGAGAATCTTTATATTACCTTCCTGTATGTAATCTACTGACACTAATGAATTCAAGTTCCAGCTGCAGTACTGAGACTTGCGTGTTTAAATGGTTGCTTGAATCTATTTGGATCTTGAATATCAGAACAATTATGTGAAGTGCTTTGATGCAATTTATGTTACGAGTTGTCTCTGAATTATTGTTTTTGCTAATACCTTATAGTCAGTGCATCATACTAAAACCCATTAGAACTACAATTTACTTCTTCTATAAACTTAGGTCTGTGCAGTTAAGAAGGCAGCCATCTGCTATTTGCAAGATAACCGTGGGTATTTCTTGTTCTATCTTGCTTCAGAAATTCGGTGGTGTTTAACTGTAATTGTATGCCATGTTTCGTTTCTGAATGGAATCTGACAATCTCTCACTACTTCTTTACACAATTTCGTAGTTGTGATTGTCTTAACAGCTTTAAACTATCATTTTTTGTTAATTTCTGTTAGCTTCAGCTATTCTGTCATTATTAATGCCTGAAAGTCTGTGCAACGTGTTAAACACCCATATGATCTACATTTCAGAACTTCTGTGGACATAGCCACATAGGTAACCTTGTGTGGGAGATTCAGTGGTGTCTAGTTGCTAGGTACTGTGTCAGAGTCATCTTTTGTATCACTAATTCAAATATTTTATATTCTTCATTCTAATATCACTGTAACAAGTATTCATATATAGTTGCTTACTTGCTTTTATCTGACAATTTACTCATCGAAGTTTGCTTGCTTACTGTTACAGTTTGGAGACTGCCAAAATTCAATATTGCCAACGGTTCTGGACTGGAGTGAAACAGTTTTAATATTGACATTGGGTTATCATATAAGCTTAGCTTCATAATAAACCATGGCTATCCAGGAAATTTGTCGACTTATCTCATATTCCCAAGAGATTGTAGATGGACAGCCTATATATATTTCGTCAAATTGCCATCCCATTAAGGCTTTAAAGCTTGAACCTGCTGGGCATGCTTTCCATTATGCTGCTCGTAAGCTTATTGGTTGTAAAGAGGAAGATGTGGAAAGCGATGAGCAAGAGATGTCCAATGGCAAGGAACAGTCGTCTGTGCCATCATTTGATTCATTCAGCAGCAAAGGTAAAAAGAAATCCGGTTCCGAGGGGAAGCAACAAGATCACTATGCATTGTTGGGTTTGAGCCATTTGAGATACCTTGCCAGTGAGGATCAGATCAGAAAGAACTATCGTGAGTTTGCACTGAAGTATCATCCTGACAAGCAGGGTGCCCTTCTTCTTGCTCAGGAAACTGAGGATGCCAAACAAGCAAAAAAGGAGGAAATAGAGAACCACTTTAAGTCCATCCAGGAAGCTTATGAAGTTTTGATAGATCCTGTGAAGAGAAGAGTATATGATTCTACAGATGAATTTGATGATGAAATTCCCGTTGACTGTGCACCACAAGACTTCTTCAAAGTGTTTGGTCCAGCTTTTATGAGGAATGGTCGGTGGTCAGTTAATCAACCAATACTGGTTTTAGGAGATGAGAACACTTCATTAAGTGAAGTAGATAGTTTTTATGAATTTTGGTATAGCTTTAAAAGTTGGAGAGAGTTCCCTCATGCAGACGAGTTTGAGCTTGAAGAAGCCGAGTCTCGTGACCACAAAAGGTGGATGGAGAGGCAGAATGCAAAACTTAGAGAAAAGGCCAGGAAGGAAGAGTATATACGGGTCCGCACTCTTGTGGATAATGCCTATAAAAGGGACCCAAGAATACTGAGGAGAAAGGAAGAAGAGAAAGCTGAAAAGAAGAGAAAAAAGGAGGCTAGGTTTTTGGCAAAGAAGTTACAGGAAGAAGAGTCGGCGAGGGCTGCTGAGGAGGAGAAACGCCGGAAAGAGGAGGAGGAAAGACAAGCAGTGGAAGCTGCTCAGCAGCAAAAGAAGGTGAAGGAAAAAGAGAAGAAGCTGCTGCGGAAAGAGAGAACTCGTCTTCGAACACTTTCATCCCCTGTTTTGTCCCAGCATTTACTTGGTCTTTCTGATGATGATGTGGAAAATCTTTGTATGTCACTTGATATGGCGCATCTGAGGGGTATATGTGACAAGATGGAGGGAAAAGAAGGAATGGAGCTAGCTAAAGTTCTCGGAGGTGCTTGTGAATATAATCAAGATTCTGGGGGTAGGAAACAAGATGAAAAGAATACACATCAGAACGGTTCTGTGGAGGTTAATGGAAAAGGCCCACTAAGCAGCTCTGAGAGGAAGGATAAACCTTGGGGGAAAGAAGAGATTGAGCTTTTAAGAAAGGGGGTGCAAAAATATCCAAAAGGAACATCTCGGAGGTGGGAGGTCATTTCGGAATACATTGGCACTGGAAGATCTGTGGAAGAAATTCTTAAGGCAACAAAAACAGTCCTCCTCCAGAAGCCTGATGATGCTAAAGCTTTTGATTCTTTTCTTGAGAAGAGGAAACCTGCTCCGACCATTGTTTCTCCACTTACAACTAGGGATGATGTGGAAGGCAAGTCAACTCCTCAGGGGCCTGATAGCAGTACTGTCAAGACGGGTAGTCCAGAAAAGTCTGCCAGTGGAAATGAATCCAGCAAGAAGCCAGATGGTGCAACTTCCGCAAATGGAGTTTCTTCGAATGTGGATGAAGATGTATGGTCGGCTGTGCAAGAAAGAGCACTGGTTCAGGCTCTAAAGACCTTCCCAAAGGAAACCAATCAGAGGTGGGAGCGAGCTGCGGCTGCTGTACCAGGTAAGAGTGTGAACCAGTGCAAGAAAAAATTTGCTTCATTGAAAGAGAACTTCAGGAACAAGAAAACTGCATCTTAGGATGACTCTTCACGTGACGATATAGGCTATACATACATATGCATGAGTCCCATTTGATTTAAATTCTTTCGCCTTCGCTCTTGGGAAAGAGTCATTTCTCTGATATACCCTTTGCTTAGCCATAATATAGACTTTATTGGTAGTATTTTTTGAACTGTAAGCCCCTTAGAATGGAAATACTCTCAGAGATGTTATTGATTGACCATTGAAGGGGCATCATTTTGAGAGAGAGCATCCCAGTTTTGCTTTTACAGACGATGCTTGATTTTTAAGATTTATTGTGCTGTCCGAAACCTAGTAGTAGTAGTGGTAGTATGACATTAACGCCTAAAAAGGGTCAAATTTATTCATCTGTCGAGGCGCCCTTTAATCTTTGGAAATCATTCTTGATGATAAATATATTATTGTGCGAAACTTCACTATTTTTCTTTTCTTGGTGTTGTGCGCAAATCTTGTTTGCTCCATGGGTGGCCTGGATTCTCCTACTTTGTTCTGTGATTTTTGGGCAGCCATGTTCACAGTTATGGTTTAGGAGGAACAATGACTAATTGTGCGTGTATATGTATATACATCGGGCATGCATTTACAAACATAAATCACTAGGGTTGGCTTGCTTGGGACAAACCCTGAAAGGTAGTGGAACTAGATGATAATTGAAATCAAAGTTCGCAGCCGTGCTTCGTTGAGAATCCATGACTGTTTGTATATATAGACTGCTCAATGTTCGGCTGTTGAGACGTGTGAATCTCATTGAAGAAGTGGCTTCAAGGCGCGGCTTTTGATGGTTGTATCAGCCTTCGTAACCACCCCATCTCCCAAGTGGTTTCTTCTCTTTCATTCATTCATCAACACCTCCAGTACTGGTTTTGGATAATGGATATGATAAGAGGAAGAGAGGGCATGGATGATCAACCACAGAAACTCTCCATATTAAACATGCAAAGGCTTTAGTGAATTCAAGCTCATGCCTACTTGTGGTGATTGCAGATTTAGAAGGAGGATGCAGTTTGTGGTGGTGATGGTGGTCATTAAGACTTGAGAGTTTGCTTCACTTGTGATATAAACTACTCAAATTAGCAAAGGAATAGGGTAGCATTTCTTCAGTAAGAAAGTAATAAGATAAACATCCAATAGCTTGTTAGAGCAAAATACACAAGTAGACCACCAAATACTTGTAATAGAAATGATGACATACACTTGCTTGTAAGTTAATGCAATATAGTCCAACTCAATGAGGATTGAAATCAATTTGCCTTCCATTTGTTGCTATCTAAACTAATCAAATTTCTTAATCAGGACAATATCTTAATACTATTCACAGAATAAGTATTACTTACTAAGTTCGACTATCCGTAGGTATACATTGTTATCTAGGAACAAATTATCCATTTTGCTTGTATAATTTAAAGATGAGAAGTGTTACACATTAATAGTTTAGGGACATAATGTTGACATTTGTCAAAATTTACAAATCATGATTAGTCTAGGATGAAACTTGTACCTTTGGATAGTTGATCTGTGTTTATTAATGTTAACTTCATTTATTTTTTACATAAATCAAGCTAATTAAATACCTTCATTTTACCAACGAAATGTGGCTCGGTTGTTAATTGATTGGGTTAGATATATATATGTCCAATGTTCAATTCCAATAAAAAACATATTTTTCAATGATATTTAAAAAAAAACCTTGATTTTAATTACAAATCAACCTAATTTGTGTTCTAAGGAAAATATAAGTAAGAGATCACTTTTTTTAAATTTTTTTTTTTTTTTTTTTTGTCGTGATTCGTTTTTTCAGAGATATATATTTAAACGAAGAGAGGCATGGTAACTACAGCAAAAAATCAAATCATGCGTCGTTTTGATAGGTGCTTTTGCTTTTAACTTTCTCTGCTACTTACAGATCTTCTTCACTCACTCTCTGTAGTTCTTCCATAGCTTCGCGACGACGTACACAGCCACTCATCCATAATCGAGGATACAGCACTTTCAGGCCACTCACAGTCACTCGTACAAAGACCGGTATGATATCCTTCGCTTCAATTTGTGCGATTTATTTGCAGATCTGCCAACAGTCAGCAGCTTTGTGACTTAGAATATATTGGAATTCAAATAGAAACACAAAACGGAATCTGCTTTAAGTAGTTGAATCTGTGAGATCATGCAATTTTATACATGATTTTACGTTGTTTAATCTAGTTTTCCCTCGTATGAGTTTTTTCTTGCATTTGTGGTACCATTTTTTTTAATCTTATTGAAAAATATCTGAAATACGAGAAATATGTGTTTATAAGAAACTACGCTCGTTCTTGCTGAGAGAATTGTTATTAGTTTACTATTCCGTGTGTTCTGTTATAAGTAATCTACCGACACTTTTGAATTTGAGCACTGTTTTAATGTTGAAGTTGAGTTCTGCATCGCTTGGATCTTGAATTTCATAATGCTTACTCACCGAAAGGTCTGAAACAATCTTTGTTATGTATTGACAACTTTTTATATGACCATTTCATACGGATCTATGAATTTCAGCTCGGCGACATGCTTAGGTGGCCTGTTAAACTCCCATTAGGGCTACAATTCAGAATTTCTATAGACTTAAGTAATAATAGAGTTAGAGGACAGCCAGTCCTCTCTATTTGCTTGCTTGATAATCTGCTCAATCACCTTGCTTATTTGCTATTCGACCTTGCTTGGGAAATTTAGTGGTATATATGGCAGTAGTTGCTAGCTACTGTTTCAGAGGCTCATTCTCCATCTGTGTAAAAAGTATTGATTAGTTTCTTTTATATGAAAATTTAATTTTCCTGTAGTGAAACAGTTATTTGATGTTATCATATTTGGTATCATCCATTCGTCCCATATTAACAACTATGGTCTTGAATGATTGTAGTGAAGTAGGAGATAGTTGATGGTTTTGGAATCTTGTTTGTAAAGGAAACATCTATTTGCCAATTGCCAACTTCTTTTATTCAAGTTGCCAAGAGTGAGAATATACCTCTAACTGTTTCCCAAACAAAGAAGGCAACTTTTACTGGAAATTTTGGCTTCCACAAAAACTTCCAAGGGAACCCCTTTTTACAAGTCTACAACTGGTCACTCGAGCAATTACTTCATAGAAGCTTTTCACTGTGAACCCACTATCCTTGGATTCCCTCCAAATAAGGGAATCCTCTCTCATATAATTGATGGAGATTCCATAAATAGCCTCCACAAACCTGCTGAAAATGCCAAACTCCCAATCCATGGCATTTCTACTAAACGCATTGTTCCAAACATGGTTACGGCTGCTAAAAACGCTACATTCCTTAACCGCCACTTCCAATCCTTGGCATTTGTGGCTGTTCCAAAATGATCCAAAAAAGCATGATTGAAGCTAATAAATCCAATTGTACTTCATTCCCTCTTGGAATCAACTCAGTTCTGTTTTCTGACCTTTAGGTCTGTAACAGCTTCAGAACATAAGAATAGGCAAAATCTGCACATGTTTGGTTTTCATTACTGGTAACGTGAGCATTTTCGATTTCACTTTATGAGGTCTAACAGTGAAAATGTCGTGCAAAGTATGATACTGTTAGTGTTTTCTTCTGTCATTTCGAAGGGTACTAATTTCGTGTAGATGGCTTAGCAACTTGAAGCAATGGCGTACTTTTCTTTGTGACAATGTCTTAGGTGCTTTAATCTTGGACTCTTTGTAGCATTTCTTTTTGCAGCATTGCAACTAATACTTCTCCCTTTATTTCCTCATTTAATGACTATGTTTGGTTCTGCCTTTTGAGTTGGAAGCATTTGTGATATCTTGTCTTTTCTGAATCCATGCTGTTTTTATAGTAGAATATGTATTGCCTGGAAACCTCTATCTTAGCTCAGTTGAATTTTTATGATGTGCTTATGTTGGTAGTTTCTTTTGTTTTTTTTTTGTTTAGCTGTTTCAAAGTTGATTCCCACTTGCATGTAATTCTGTTAGTGCCTGTTTTATTTTTTTTCCCATGTCTCCTATTAATAAGCTTATTTTCAGTATGATAGAAGTGTTTCAAGTTTATTTTTCATCATTTTGTACGATTCTGTTTCGTGCTTAATATCTATGCTTTTTTTTTTTCCAGTTTTGAATCTCTTTCACTTACTGTGAGTGGTTGTCGGTGTGTGGTCTCTCTTGTCTTTCTTCAAGAAGCTTGATGGGTTCAAGATACCCATCCCATCAGCTCAGTAATGGCCTTTTTGTATCTGGCCGCCCTGAGCAGCCAAAAGAAAAGACTCCAACAATGAGCTCAACCGTCATGCCTTACACTGGTGGGGATATTAAGAAGTCCGGAGAACTTGGAAAAATGTTCGATATTCCCACTGATGGCTCTAGGTCTAGGAAATCTGGTCCTCTAACTGGTGCGCCTTCAAGAACCGGATCTTTTGGAGGTGCTGGTTCACAGTCAGGGTCAATGATGCCTAATGCTGCTCCCCGTGCTGGCTATACATCGGGTTCTTTATCATCTGGAGGCTTGCCAACTGCCTCATTGAAGAAGTCAAATTCTGGGCCACTGAATAAACATGGGGAGCCCATAAAGAAGACATCTGGCCCTCAATCTGGTGGAGTGAGTCAGCAAAACTCTGGCAATCTGCTACGTGTTTTAGCTGGAACTGGTCTCATTACATCTGGGCCTGTTACGTCAGGGCCCTTGAATTCATCTGGGGCCCCTCGGAAGATATCTGGTTCTTTTGATTCAACGACGTCATTCAAAATTAAGGGGTCATCTATTGCTCAAAACGCAGCTGTGACTACTATTAGTCAAGATGATGACTATTCTTTCTGGAGAAACTTCCCAAAGCCAGTATTCTGGTCTGTCATTCTGATATTTCTGATGGGGTTCGTTGCTAGTGGTTTTATTATTGTAGCTGTCCACAACGCCATCCTCCTCATTGTAGTTGTGGTTCTTTTCGGCGCAGTTGCTTCAATATTCATATGGAATGCATGTCGGGGGGAGAGGGCAATAATAAATTTTATTGATCGTTATTCAGATGTTGATCTCAGAACGGCAAAAAATGGACAATATGTGAAGGTCTCTGGGGTATGTGAAGAAAAAGAGAAGTTCATCATTATCTTTTGCTTATACTTAAGCTACTTATGTCGAAAGGGTTTATTTTTATGTTTTTCTGTAATTGTCAAAGGTGGTCACATGTGGTAATGTTCCCCTTGAATCATCCTTCCAAAGAGTTCCTAGATGCGTCTATACATCTACCTGGTTGTTCGAGTATCGAGGATGGGGTTCAAAACCTGCCAATCCTGCTCATCGTCATTTTACATGGGGGTTGAGATCATCAGAGGTAAGTGAAATGTTGACTGCATGTTTCTGATTGACAGTTCATCGTATCTACTTGGAGAAATTTTTGTTCTCTTATAAAGGCTTGTTTGACTCCCACTTTCTCTGGTCGTTTTTCTTTTCAATTTTCCAGACCATTAGTTGGAGGATTCACATGGTAACCAAAACTGCTTGTGCTTGTGCATCCCTTGGGAATGCACAATGCCATTCTTACTAGTCTTTTTATTCATGCTTCTATTTTTAAAAGTAAGATAAATGTTTTTTTTTTTTTTAGAGACATACGATTTCAAAATTCTGACTGGAGTTTTCTGTTTATTTTGTTAACAGAGGCATGTCGTCGATTTCTATATTTCGGATTTCCAATCTGGATTGAGAGCATTGGTTAAGTCTGGCAATGGGGGAACAGTAACTCCTTTTGTAGACGACTCCTTTGTTGTTAATATCAAGCCAGAGAACAAAGAATCATCTCCTGAGTTCATGAGGTGGTTGGGACAGAAAAGTCTTTCAAGTGATGATCGTATAATGCGGTTGAAAGAAGGGTAAGAAACAAACTCTCGCTTAAGGTTAAAGGTTCTCTAGCCATATGTATAGTCTGTGTGTTGTGTTGTGTGTTTATCATTATTTCTTTGAAAAAGTTAGGTTACAGTGCCTTTTATGAGAAGTTGGATCGGTAATATTGAACTGTGATTGTTGCCTTTCTAGGTACATTAAGGAAGGCAGTACAATTACTGTTATGGGAGTCGTTCAGAGAAATGAAAATGTGCTTATGATTGTTCCTCCACCCGAGCCGTTAGCGACTGGATGGCAGTGGAGCAGATGTCTCTTTCCAACAAGGCTTGATGGCATTGTGTTGAGATGTGAAGATGCATCAAATGATGAAGTTATACCTGTGTAGTTAGTGACGGGAAAATCCTGGCATTTTCCTTCATGGAAGTATATTGTGTTCCGCGGAGTACTGTTGATGGTGATAGAGGCTATGGTCGTGGTTTTTTTTAGTGATCATATTACCATTGATGGATGGTTTTTTTGTTAATTATTTTTGTTATATTCTTTGTCTTCTTAAGTCTTAACTCAACTTAGTGTATAGTTCTAAAAATGCTTTATTATTATTATTATTTATTTTTGTTTCATTCTCTTCCATACCAGTGGTAAAAAATTCAGAGATGAGGATGAATTTGCAAAGCTTTGAGTGAGAATGAAGTCATAGTAGCAGTTGCCATCGCTTAACAGAACGAGCAATGATGGATATATATATATATATATATATATATATATATATATATATATATGTTACCAAACGTTAGATATCATGTAATTTTCAAGCATTATATCTCATTTTTCCTAAACAAGTTTGATGGAATCATCACTCAAGCTAAGGGGTTAGAGTCCCATGCATCAATATTTTTAAATTTTTTTTAAAGATTTGAACTTGGACGTAATAAGCAGAATGGACTATCGCATGATCATTAGATTTTGGCTCGATTCTTAGCAAATCATTAAAAACAAAGTCTAAAATAAGTTGATTATACGATAATTTTCGACTCATTTGGAATTATTATATATTTATGCTATAGACAATGTGTGGGCAAGAAATACTAATAGAGTTGTCGGGCTAAAATTTAGAGATTTCAGGTTCAATTCCTAAAAATAACATCTCCACCTATCAATGGAAAATATAAATCTGCATACATTATGTCTGTCTGATTCCGCCTACTGCGATTATCTTGTGCAAAAGATTATTTACCTTTTTTTACCGTATTTGTGTCGAAAAATTACCGGCAAGAAAAAAAGAAAGTAAATCCTGGAATAACTGAATAAGGTGATGTCATTTTCAGTTTTCCGTTTATTAAAATGAGCTGTTGCGTCTTTTCAAACAGCGCGAGTACGCACTTCTTCAAGAAAATAGAAAAACTTAAATTATTTTATTAATTTTTAATTCTAATTTGTATTTTTTTTTTCTTTTAGTTAAGAGAGGGAGACAACCACCGTTGTTGCGGGTCCTTCAGGAGAGAAATTTGTTTTTTTGTTTTGTTTCGAGTGTAAGAGAGAGAAAGAGAGAGAAAGAGAGACACAGAGATGGCGACTCCCCTGGAGATGGGATTTCAGTCTCAACACCGCCGCTACCACAACCACCACCACCACCACCTCCATTGCTACTGCTTTCAGTTCTTATACTCATTCATCTAGCACCACCTTCTACATTGCTGTTTTCGGGTATGTATGGCAGATCCTATTTTGTTACCGTTTTTGACCCTGCTTTTTCACCTCCATTACGCTTTTGTCCTCTTTGTATCTGTGCACTTTCCCCATTTGTTTGTGAATATTGCTTTCTCCTTCTCCAAGACATACAGATCTTCTTCTTCTCTCTATCTAGTTCGGCTTCAGCTTTGCTACATACACGGCTACTCTAACCCTAATCCATATATTTTCTGTCAATCTCCAGAAGAAGAACAGTTACAGTGCACTCGCAGCCACTGCTACAAGACAGGTATGTGTGTTGTCTTGGTTTTCAATTTTCGCTATTTTCTTGCAGATCTGTCAACAAAGGTATAGAAAATGACATCTTAGTGAAGTACTTGAAATCTGAGATCCCCTGCTATTTATACTTATTGTACATTGTCTAGTCTTTTGAGAGTTTGAGGTCAGCTAAATTCGTAAATTTGATTCTGGTACTTGTTCTATATTGTTTAATCATACGAGATCCTGCAACTTATACTTGTACATTGTATGTTGTTTAATCCTGGGGTTTTTTGTTCTTGCATTTGTGATACAATGTTTTGTGTTATTGGATGCTATAAATGTCTGAAAGATGAGATAGCGATGTTTAATCAGTTTTGAATTAGCTAAAAGGAGTCTATGCTGTTACTTTTTTAGCCCAATATCCCTTAATTTTCAGCTGGCTTTTCTCGAGTGCAAAAGAGGGCTACAAGGAGAAGCATCACAGAGAACTAGAAGTCAGCTACACTAATGCTGTAAAAAAAAAAAATTTAGAACATATATCACAATTTGGTAAGCCAACATTTCACTATGATAATATACTTTCAATAAACTGATTGAAGAATGATTCTCATTCTCTATCTTGTTTATCTTATTGTTTCTCTTCATCCATATTAACCAACAAGTAGTCCAAGGGATGGGCCAAACTGCCAAAGCACTTGCCCTTACAGTTGTCCAAAATCCTCCAAGCATGCAACCTAGTGGCCTGATATCTGCCTGTTGGCTGTAGCCCTATCAATGCCCATCAAGTTCATGCGATTCTCCAGGCCTTCTAAGTCTAGTCTCAAAGGCTGCGTATTGACTATGGCATGACCTTTTTTCTTAGCTTGTCAGTTATCAAGATTTTGTCCCAAGTATCTTCCTAGCTAAAGAAAGTAACCTTTGGAAAGATTTGAATGTTATAGAATCTAGATGCATGCATTGGAGTCAAGGAGACAAGACAGTTGCCTAGATGATGCTTTTCTTTGAGAAGCTCATTGTAACAGGATTTGATTGTATGATGCCCTGTCTTAGGGAGTTCCAGCAAATTTTATCTGCTAAATTTGTGGAGAAGTACATTCCTTCCATTTCTTCAGCCCCCTTACAAAAGAAATACCCATTGACCATGTGAAAGAACCTCTCCTTCGAAGGTTATCAATGACTAAAATTCTCTAGGATACCAGTTCACAAGTTACGAAAGCCACTCTGGTGGGAACTCTTGTTTCTCCAAATTTGCTTCCGAGGAAAGCCAGCTTGTACCACTTCTTTTGGATTGTAAAAGATTGTCATGGAAATTTATTGTAAGACTACCATACAGAATTAGTAAATTGCATCGTTTTTGAAATGCCAGCCACAAAGTGACTTCAAAAGTCAATTGGTGATTCAACTTAATTGATCCTATCTTTCAGTCACTCAAAGTATACTTTACCATAAATTTTACGAAATTTATTAGGCCTAATTTGGAAATCACTTACATCTTAGCTCAGTTGAAAAGTTTTAGGATATATTTATTTTGGCTCTTTCTGTTGTGTTTGTTTTGTGTTTATGTGATTGCGAGTTGCATATTTTTCTGTTTTTGCCTGTTTCCTTTGTGCACATCTATGATAGACAAGCTTAATTTAAATAATTTTAAAGTGTTTAAAGTGAATTTGTCATCATTTTGAACAATTTTTTTGTTTCAAGTTTAGTATGGATATGCTTTCTTTTTATAGGAGGACTCTGTGAATCGTTTCGACATCCTACTAGTTGTTGGTAGCCTGTGGTCTATTGAGTTTGTCTTCAAGAAGCGTGATGGGTTCAAGATACACATCCCATCAGCTCAGCAATGGGCTTTTTGTTTCTGGCCGTCCTGAGCAGCCAAAAGAAAGGACTCCAACAATGAGCTCAACAGCCATGCCCTACACAGGCGGGGATATCAAGAAGTCTGGAGAACTGGGGAAAATGTTTGATATTCCTACTGATGGCTCTAAGTCTAGGAAATCTGGGCCACTTACTAGCGCTCCTTCAAGAACTGGATCTTTTGGAGGGGCAGGTTCCCAGTCGGGATCGATGATGCCTAATGCTGCTCCTCGTGGTGGCTATACATCAGGACCTTTATCATCTGGAGGCTTGCCAACTGGCTCACTGAAGAAGTCAAATTCTGGGCCATTGAATAAGCATGGGGAGCCCTTAAAGAAGTCATCTGGTCCTCAATCTGGTGGAGTGACTAGGCAAAACTCTGGCAGTATTCCACCTGTTTTACCTGCAACTGGTCTCATTACGTCTGGGCCTATTTCTTCAGGACCCCTGAATTCATCTGGGGCCCCTCGGAAGGTATCTGGTTCTTTAGACTCTACTGGGTCTGTCCAAAAACACGGCTCATCTATTGCTCACAACCCTGCTGTGACTACTATTAGTCAAGATGATGACTGTTCTTTCACTAGAAACTTCCCGAAGCCCATATTGTGGTTGGTGATTCTGATATTTTTGATGGGGTTCATTGCTGGTGGTTTTATTCTCGGAGCTGTCCACAATGCCATCCTCCTCATTGTAGTTGTGATTCTTTTCAGTGCAGTTGCTGCAATATTCATTTGGAATATTTGTTGGGGGGAAAGGGCTATAATAAATTTTATTGCTAATTATCCTGATACTGATCTCAGAACTGCGAAAACTGGACAATATGTGAAGATCTCTGGGGTATGTGGAAAAAGAGAAAAAAAAAAAAGTCACCCTTATATATTGCTTGTACTTATTACTTAACTAGTATTTGTTTTTCTGAAATTGTTGAAGGTGGTCACCTGTGGTAATGTTCCCCTAGAATCATCCTTCCAAAGAGTTCCTAGATGTGTCTATACGTCTACCAGGCTATACGAGTATCGAGGATGTGGTTCAAAACCTGCCAACCCTACACATCGTCATTTTACATGGGGGTTGAGATCATCAGAGGTAACTGAAATTTGGCCTCATTTTTCAGATTGACATTTCAACTTCTCTACTCGGAATTTTTTGCATTTTCCTATGACCAATGCTTCCTACTTCCTCCTTTCTTCAGTCATTTTATCAATTCACTCTTACATTGCGCACCCCTTGGGAATTTGCAGTACCCTTCTCACTATTTGTTATTTGTTGTGAAATTTTTTATTTTCTTAGATGTAGGCAAAATGTTCTGACAGTTCTTATTTTGAGACTAGAGATTTCACTTATTGGACTTAAATTGTTTTGTAACTTCTGTTTATTTTGTTTGACAGAGGCATGTTGTCGACTTCTACATCTCTGATTTCCAGTCTGGACTGAGAGCATTGGTTAAGTCTGGCAATGGGGCAAGGGTGACTCCTTTTGTAGATGACTCTTTTGTTATTGATGTCAATCCCGAGAACAAAGACTCATCTCCAGAGTTCATGCGATGGTTGGGACACAAAAATCTCTCAAGTGATGATCGTTTAATGTCTTTAAAAGAAGGGTAAGAAACTAACTCCTGCTTAAGATTAAAGATTACCATGGCCATATTTGCTGTTCACTGTGTGTATCAGTTTTATGTTGTAACCTAAAGTGATACTGCCTTATAAATCAGTGTGTAGTTGGGACACTGCGTCTTAAACAATTTGGATAGGTAATATTCAACTGTGATGCTGTTTATAGGTACATCAGGGAAGGCAGTACAGTTAGTATGATGGGAGTTGTTCAGAGAGATGAAAATGTGCTTATGATTGTTCCTCCACCTGAGCCGTTGGCAACTGGATGGCAATGGACCAGATGTATCTTTCCAGCTAGCCTTGATGGAATTGTATTGAGATGGGAAGATTCGTCAATTGGTGATGTTATACCGGTGTAGTTAGTGACTGGAAACTTCCTGCATTTCCCTTTGCTCGAAATATTTTTGCTCCCTCGAGTATTGTTGATGGTGATGGCAGCTGTGGTGATGGTTTTGCAGTGATAAAAGTTCCAACTATGGTTGTTTTTTTTTTTTTTTAACATTCTTTGTCTTTCCAAATTTTCTGTATAGGTTTTGAAGGACGTGGTATTGTTTTAAGGTTTGGGTTGGCTCCATGTATTGGGGGATTTCTGTTGTTGTTTGAGCAGATAGCGGTTATGGAAGTATAATTGTAAAAAGTTTTTACTTGGAATGTTGTATCTGAAAATGTCATCTGTTTAAGCTGGATTTCACTATTTCCGTTTCTCAAACACTTTAGAGTTGCCAATGGACTTACTCCTGGGGATGGACTGGCTGGTTACTTAAGGGAATATGTTAGGCATGCCGCCATGCCCTCCTGCCAGATTTTAATCTTGGGGCAAACTTACACCTGTTTTAGGGCTGTAAAAATTTACGACAAAATCAAATTATTCAGTTAAATCGATCAATTTTCAAACCCTATTCAGTGAGAATCGAATGATTAACCGAACTAACAGAACGATTGGTTGGTCAAATTTTTGGCAAAAAATCGATCGAAACCGACTGTTTACTCTCGAGTTTTTTGTGTAAATGTGCCTTACTTGTATAATGTGGGTTACTATAGGGTTTGATGGGTATTTGATAGGGGTGTCAGAGCTCTACTATAATTTAGTTCACTCTTAAATCAGTAAAAGGGCTCAAAAATATTTTAAAAATATATTATATTGTGATCAGTTTTACAAATTGAACGATATAAATTTTTTTTAAAATGTAAATTAAAATTAACATGAAAAATGTACATAATATTTTTTTATTTATATATTCAGAATTATCGTACATTTTTCTAATAAAAATACATCGTTAGAATTTGGAATTGTCATTTTTACCTCCATTACATGGAATAGAGGGTTGGGATTAATAACATTGTGGGTAATTTTAGGTAAATGGATTGCAGTCCCCATCCCCACCCAAGCGCTACCAAAAAAGAAAGATTCAAATAGACAAATAGTGTCAGTATGCAAAACGTTGGCGTATCAGGTAGGGTTACAAAATTTGCAAGAGCCAGAGTCGCAATACAGACACAGAGTGACTGATAGCTGCCGACTACCTCCGCCCGTCTCGGCCAGCCTCCGCCAAATCAGCAGGTGCTTCACCTCCTCTGCTAACTGCTATTCCTCTTTCTAGTGAATCATTCTGATGTTTGTTTTTCTTATGCTTGAATCTTGTTCCATTTCCATCTATTCAAAAACAAAAAAGTTTAGTAATAAGAAAATTTGATGTTTCGTTCCTCTTTTTCCTCTTTTATTTGTGTAAAAAGAAATGAATTGGGAGCCAGATACTGGTGTTTGAAGTATTTATTTTGTTTATGCTTGAATGCTTGGTTTTGTATATGGATTGGAAAGCTTGATTTTGAAAGCCTGTACATACCTTTGCCTTCTTCTCTTCCATCGCTAAGATAGCCTTATAATTCAGCCATGCTGGCCTTATCGAGAGGCCTCATTTCTCGTCTGGCGCCGTATCAGTACCTCAGGAGATTCAGCACTGAAGGCTCCATCATTGATGAAGTACCTTCTCGGATTATCAAGCCGAAGCCTGGGGTCATGTCTCCTAACTCCAAGCGTACTGGGCTTATTGCTGTCAAGTGTGGGATGTCTGCTCTTTGGGATAAATGGGGAGCCAGGGTTCCGATCACCATGCTATGGGTTGATGATAATATAGTGTCTCAAGTCAAGACAGTGGAGAAAGAGGGCTTTTTTGCATTGCAGGTACCTTAGCACTATTAGAATTTCGTTTTTCATTTTCCAATCTTTTTCATTGATTTTCCAATTAGAGAATAGTAGAACTTTAAAGTTCCGCTCCTGCATTTGTTGCATAAAAATGCAAAACTTTTTCACAAATTTTGCCCGCTGCCTCTAGCTACTTACGGTTGAAATTTGGGATACGCATTTTGCATACGAATTAAAGTTTAAGTTGTTTTAGATTTCTTGAGAGTTTTGAAGTTGAACAGATGATGGTCTCGATTTGTGTGTGAGGTATTTTCGTGGGTCTTTATTTAAATGTGCAGTTGGTTTTATTTTATGGTCCTAGCTAGATTGGTTGCGGGCAGAAGAAGGAAAAACATTTGAGGAAGCCTGAAGTGGGTCATTTCAGAGCGCAAGGAGTTACTCTCAAGAGGAAGTTGAAAGAATTTCCTGTTACAGAAGATGCGCTTCTCCCTGTTGGCACCTCCCTCAGTGTTCGCCATTTTGTCCCGGGTCAGTTTGTTGACGTCATAGGAATTACTAAAGGAAAAGGTTTTCAGGTGACTCTTTTTCTCAAGTTCAATAATGTCTGTTGCTGAATCATTTACTTTTGGTTTTGAATTTTTGTATAGAGGTGCTTATAAGTTGCACGCTCACAAGCACCTTGTTGTTTATTGTAATAATTTCTCTTGCAGATTGTAAAGTCCACAACACCAAGACTTTGTTTTTAGGTTTCAGATGATATTTTGTTGTGTTTATTCCACTCCCGAAAAAAGTTATTCGTCATATTCTTCTTGTTTTGTTTTGATATTGCTTTGAAGTGTTTGTTGTACTCCTTGCACCATCTAGGGAGGTGGGAAATTTCTTTTTTCCCTTTTGTTTTGTTTTTTGTTTTTGCATTTTATGTTTATGGTTGAAAAATGAAAATATTTGTATCTGAATTGAATTTCTTTTTCTTTTTGGTCAGGGAGTTATGAAAAAATATGGATTTAGTGGAATGCCTGCAAGTCATGGTGCATCGAAATCGCATCGAAGTCTTGGCTCCACTGGTCAGAGGGATACTCCTGGCAGGGTATGTGTGCTTCCTTAGTTTGGTGAATCAATTAGTGGTTTTTGAACTAGGGATTGTGGTTATGGAAATGAAATCCATGCTAGTATCACAGAATTTTTGCTTTATTTACTTGATTTTATTTTTTAAAGTTTGAAAAGTAAAGTTTGATTTGTTTATTGCAAGAGCAACTGAAATATATGAGAATCCTCAAGTGGTAACCAACTAATTTTCTATTGAATTTTTGGTTGTTCAATGGATATGTGAGAATTTAAAACTCTGGCTTGAAGGCATGGTGTTAAGGAGCCAACTACTGAACTACCAGAGCTCCTCATTTTTGTTTCATGGAGTTATGTATCTGATCACAAGGCATAGACGGATGAGTCTTGTGCCTCCCTTAGCTTCCTTTCCATAGCTCCAATGTTTAAGTTATACTTTTACCAAGCTAGAAACCACCCATCAGCTTATCCCCATCAAGCTGAGAATGATGGTTATTCTGTGACTGGCCCACTTGAGGATTAATTGTGTGACTGACTCATTACTGGATTTGCAAAAGAAGCAACTACTAGCCATTGTGAAGGTTGTCAATGGTTGGAATCCTTTCCAAGTATTCTGCCAAGCATAGAAAGCAATCTTGGTATTGACTTTGTTCTTTAAAATTTGCTTTCAATGGAAATCAGGTCCTCCCCTTCGAGGTGATTCTAAAACGATAGATAAAAAGGATTTAACTTGCTAGGGGCTGCCCATCTTTTAGCTGACCTTTAGTAGTTTCAGATTTGGGTTAAGTTTTTATGAGCGGAATGTGTTTTGGGATAGATTATTGCGGATAGGCTATTTTTTAGTCACGAGGCAGACATTTGCATGAAGCTGGTAGAACTTTAAATTTTGTTTTGGAAGTTCTTAGGGACATTTTCCTTTGATTTGTTTTGAGGCTTGACCCTGTCTCTAATTAGTGGAAGCTGTAAGGCATTGGTCTTGGTTTTAGTGTTGATCATGCCTACCTCTTGTAGTTACTGGTTAATATATAGTTGATTCGTTATGTGTCCATCACTCAAATATATATATATATATATATATATATATATTTTTAGCTTCCAATATGGAGGGTGAGGTGAATGGAGAGAAGGCAAACATCAGAGGACAAGGATTATGTCATTTTTCTAATGACTGACAAATCAAACATCTTTTTTCTAATTTTCCCATATGTTGAATGAATGCATCTCATTGTTGTGGTCTTTTTTAATTGATTAGTGTGAATATGTGCATCATGGGATTGCCCTTGGGTTGTAATTGACAATCTACATCTTTTTGAACAGGTGTTTAAAGGAAAAAAGATGCCTGGGCGCATGGGTGGGCAGCAGAGAACGGTTAAAAATGTATGGGTTTACAAAATAGATCCAGCGAGGAATTTAATGTGGGTGAAAGGCCAAGTATGGTTCTCTTACCAAATTCTTTTCTCTAATATAAGTGCCTAAAAACTGAAGTGCAGGTTCCCTCTTCAAAAGTGTTTGCTTGCTGGTTATGATAAATGAAGATGACACTGCCATGATATTTGTCTCATGGAAGTGCCATTAGGCCCTAAGTTCAGCATTCATTTTTGTTTGTTAAAGAGACAGTTAGGTTTTTCTTCAGCTTCCTTCCCTGGGTTTGCTTTCTAGATGGAGGAGAGAGAGTGGCAGCGCTCTCTCTCATCATTTGTTTTCATGCTAACTTTTCAGTGACATCTAATGTTTACAGAGAGCAAGAAGAAAGGCATAGTCAATTACATAGATGATGGCCTAGCCAATTCGGCAAGTTCATTTTTATAAACCTTCCTTGAATCCTTCTTTCTGATCTTCTTGGATTTTCTATTTTTACAGGTACCAGGTGCAGAGGGGAACTTTGTTTTTATAAAAGATTCGGTTTACAAAAAGCCTGATAATTCAATACTTCCATTCCCAACCTACTTTTTGCCGGAAGATGATGAGCTAGCAGAGTTGGAACCTCTAGTTGCTGATCTTGGAGAAATTGATCCCTTCATGGTGGCAGATTAAGCAGGGTTTTATTTATTGAAGCTGTTTGCTGGTTGTCTCGATAATGCCTCGTGTGATTTAAATTTGGTGGATACAAAGATCTTGGAGGATTTTCATTCTAAGAATCAGATAAAGCTGCTACTTCAGCCTTTTATGCTTGCAGGATTGCTCAAACTTGTAGAAGGTTTCGTTTCAAAGTAGCTTGACCATTATTTTTCTTAAATTTTGGAACCATGTTTCTAAGTATAGAAACGCGAAGCTTTGGCAAGAAATTGATGCCGTCTGTAGCTCAGTGCATGTAACTTTATGAATATTTTGGATTCAAATCATTTGAGAATTGGCAAGTCGAATATATGCTTCAGTCCAGCTATTTCATACTGGTTTTTAGTTCGGATGTCCTGTTGCCAAATGATGAGGCAAATTGATACTTTTGCAGCATTTTTGAGCCCTTGTAGAGCTGGAGGTGAAGGAGGGTTGAGCGAATGGACAAATTTATGCAAATCCTGACTACGTCCCTGGTTGCGGGTTGATTTTTGCGTTTTTTTATTTGAAAATTGGAAGATTTGACTGGTGTTTATTGTCACAGGTCGATTTGATTGGTGTTTAGGTCAAGGGGTAAGGGCTTAGATGCATTTTTTTTCTTTTTCTTTTTTATTTTATTGTAGAGGATGTAAAGATGTGTTTTCGCCGGTTAGAGATATTGTTTTCCAACGCAAACACCACAAACAATATCGTCAGTTTTGAATCAAAGACTTGTACAACTTTTTATTATTTTTGGGCCATCCTTTTTGGTTCTTAGGCCCAAAAAAATTGTTCATCGTGTGAGACGGATGAAATTTTTATTTATATGCTATTCGATTGAATTATGTCAATATGAAGTGAAGATGAAGTGTTCAACACATTTTGGTGGTGTTGCATTTGCTATTGGTAGAAATCATGTATTGGCTATATATATGCAACTGAGCTATAAATGTCTTTGTCATACTTTGATCACCCAAAAAGATTTGTATAAGCTTGTAGCACAGTCACTTTCATCCAACAGGAAAAATATTAGTTCTCCGTAAAGGAATATGAGCATCTTCTCCTTTTTATTCCAGGAACCAACAAACAACCAGATCCAACGGTCCACGTTTCTCCTGACAAAAGGACCAAAACGAAAATAAAAGAGCGAGAAACCCACGCCGATGGTAATAAATGAAGATTTTAGGGTTTTTTTTAATTAAAATCTAATCACCCCACAGTTTCGTATATTCATATTTACAGACCTCCCAATTTTTCAAGCTCCGCATTTCTCACTATATATATATATATATATATATATTCAAGCTCCAGAATTTCAGTTCAGCGCTCCATTTCTCTCTCTTGCTCTTCAAGTTTGTTTGGATCTCCATTTTTGCGAGGGATCATGGCGAAGGGCCCTGGTCTCTACTCTGACATCGGCAAGAAAGTCAGGGGTTTGTCTCTCTCTCTAAATTCGTAAATGTAGACGAGATTGAGTGGTTATACACTTATACTCATATTTGGATTTTTTTTGTGATATTATTGATTTTTTTTTACATATTGTGTGTGATAGACCTTCTCTACAAGGATTACCAGACTGACCAGAAGTTCAGTATCACCACCTACTCTCCCCTTGGAGTTGTAAGTTTTTCTACTTCCGGATTCGTTCTTGCAAGATCTTTCTCCTTCTTTTATTCTAGGGTTTATCCGAATTTCTGTCTGTGTTTTTATTTGTGTTTGGATATTGGTAATGGAATTGCGATGTCTCTAACTATTGCAGTCTTCTAAGCGAGAGTACAGGGTCTTCTTTTTCATTTGATGTAAATTTCTTTTGATTTATGCAAGTTTATTACAATTTTTGGTTGCGTTAGTTTACTAAACTTGGAATAGAATTAGTGATGCAATTAAGTTTTCTATATGACGAGTGTCTAGAAGTTTGCGTAGTCTGTCACCTGTTACATCACAGGTTGCACTGTTTGCATGTTGGTTTCTTACTCTCAAACTAGTCCACTTTTGAAGTTATTATAACATGCATTTTTGGATTGATTGAATCCTGCAAGTGCAACAAAGAGTTACTAATTCAAGCGTTTTATTGTGAATCCAATTTATTCTCTTTTTTCTTTTCTTTTCTTTTTTCCTCAATGGAAATTTCACTGATTTGGTGGAATGGTTATGCGAACAAGGAAATGTCAAACTATCTGTGTCACAATATGCTTGGCCTTTCTGACTTTCCATGGGATACTCAGTTGCTGCATCTATATTACACAATGGCTTCTCATGAAATCTTAATTGGATTGCCTAAATTGCACTTTGTAGTAAATTCAGATTGGAATAAGATTTAGAAATTTTGATTTTGGGTTATTAGTCTTATGATATTGTTTGCATGCTCATATCCTGATGTTTTTGGGAATTGTTGATACTCTGGGCTAATTCTAAGGTTTTGGGTTGTCAATCTTAAATACTTTTTGCATGCACATCAACTCATTTGACAATTTTGGGAAATGTTGATACTCTGCGCTAATGCCAAGACTTTTTCGGCTGTTATTCTTATGATACTGTTTGCATTCTCTTTGTGACATTTTTGGATGAACATTTCAGTTGATCTACTATACATGCTGTTACTGTGTGCAAATATTTTGTTTTCTGGATGTACAATAATTAACAATATCAATACCATTACAACAATGTTTGCAGCCACGGACTAAGCCTGGTTTGTCTTTGGGAAGTTATGATTAGAGTTTCATCATATTGGTTTGAGCCAGATTAAGCCTTTTTACCGGGTTACCTACCCCACCCCAAAAACGGAAAAAAATTCCCAACCCATGCAAAATCACTACAGAAAAACCCGACATGGACTCTGTTTTTCATTATGCAGGCTATAACTTCATCAGGAGTAAAGAAAGGAGAGCTGTTTGTTGCTGACGTCAATACCCAGCTGAAGAACAAAAATGTAACCACTGATATTAAAGTGGACACAAGCTCAAATGTGAGTGCCTTATATCTTCCTACTCATTTGCATGATATTTTTCTTTTTGGTCTATCTTCTATACGTAAATACATTAATACATAAAACCTGATAGTGGTTGATTCATCCAGTCATTTATTAATATTCCTTTTTCCTTGCATACCACACAACTTCATATTCTCTGTCTTAAAGATGTCTGTCACCATTATGCTATTTAATGGAACTTGATCATTGTTTGTTTGCATACTTTGATTTTTTAGTACAGTGGTTTTGCTATGTAATAGCCATAGATTCAAACTATAGAAACCTCTCTGACATGCAGGGAATAAGAGTACACATGTTTATATTTCCTAAACCTTGCATTTGTTGCCTTCAATGGCTCGGTGATATCTGATCCATTGCTTCCCCCGACATGTCAGTTGTAGACCATAAAATTACGACTTTAAATGTGGGGTAATGCTATGCCGATGAACATAGAGCTTTATAGAATGGTGTGACTTCTTACACACTGATCAGTTTGGTGTTGGAGCAGACTTATGAAGTGTAGTAGTTGCTTGAACTATCTACACTGCATTTGTATTGCACACATGCAAGACAGTATTTTTAGGAAACATGCATGCTTGTGATTCCATAAATGCATTACCAGCATCACAATACTTTATGTACTGAGTTTCTCTTTGGTTCATGTGTACAAGGAATTGTAGTGATTAAAAAATATTTCAAGCTTAGTACTGATACTGAATTCTGTCAGGCTGTCACAAACGTTTACACGCCATTTAATATGAGTGGGTTTCTTGATTTGGTTTCTTTTTTTCCTGCCTCCACTTTGCAGTACATTGTTAGGAACTGGAAATGTTACAATCGTGAGAAATAGAAGCATGCTTTGTGGATTATCTTTAAGTGATGCCCATGAATGTGTCTTTTCCAGCTTATTTTTTCATTTGTTTCGTTGCTTCTAAATGAGAGCTTCAACAGTGTTCTTTGCATCCTTTTGTGTCCTTTAATATTATTTTCTGACTGATCGCTATATTTTTGTCAGTTGCTTACAACTATCACAGTTGATGAACCTGCTCCTGGCCTGAAGACAATTTTTTCCTTCCGAGTTCCTGATCAAAGGTCAGGAAAGGTAAGCAATTTAATATAAGGTTTCATAGTCAATTGATCTAGGTTAGTTTTTAACAATTGCTTTCTTATGATATTGAGATAAGGATGATCTTCCTCTTTTGCTTGAAAATTTTCATATGCTTCCAAAAAAGGCAAGTGTGAAGGTTGTCTGGGTGTCCATGATTTTGTGACAGGTGGAACTTCAATACCTGCATGACCATGTGGGGATAAGCTCAAGCATTGGGTTGACAGCAAACCCTGTAATTAACTTCTCTGGTGTTATCGGTACTAATGTTGTTGGATTTGGTACTGATCTCTCGTTTGACACCAAAACTGGCAATTTCACCAGATGCAATACTGGTTTGAGCTTTTCAAATGAAGATCTGATTGCTTCATTGACTCTGTGAGTGGTTACTTTTCTTCTTTTGATGATCCTGGAGTCTTTGTTCAGTTGATGCACATATATGTGTGTGTGTGGGCTGTGAAGTACATGTAATTATGTAAACCTCATTTTTATTGAACAGGCATATATTTTCTTCTTGATGGAATCTCCTCTGCATCTGCTTTTGTTTCTCATGTTTGACATGCCATCATCATCATCATTATTTCTTCAAATTTCTGCAACTCAACTCTGATGTGAATATTTGTGCGGTGTGTGGTTTAAGATATTGACTCATTTATGCATTCTTGTTTTAAATGTCTTGCGGGTGATCGGGAGGTGTATTTCACCCCTTATCCACAATGACTTTGATTGGCTTCTTCCTTTTTTATTTTCTAATTCTAGAAAGTTTAATGGTTTTCAAATGATATACCTTGTGTATAGTGACTGAAAATGCTTGCTCATTGAGTATCAAGCTTTAGACTGTGTCTTCTTTACTGAACCCTCTTGCTTATAGAGTGTGCAGTTCCATGCTGAGTTCAATGCAACTTTCGGTTTAAATGATGAATGTTTTTTGTTGGAACTTCTATGATGATGGTACAGAAATTTTGACTGGAATCTCTATATTAGAATCTTGAATGTTAATTTTGGCTTTATACTGGTTTTAGTGCTCCTCTTCTGGAATGTATTGGTATATGATATATCATATAAGGTCTATGCCTTGATATGGAATTGATGACTGGAAGTTCTTCATAGAATATTTGCGGGCTTGAGTGCTGTTTGTTCTGGATAAATTGATTGAAGTTTCCCCAGCTTATCTAATAATTTATATATATGTGATACAGGAATGACAAGGGAGACTCAATTAATGCATCCTACTACCATATTGTGAACCCATTGACTAGCACGGCTGTTGGTGCTGAGATTTCCCATAGCTTCTCAACCAACGAGAATACTATCACTCTTGGCACTCAACATGCTTTGGATCCATTGACCACTGTGAAGGCGCGTGTTAACAATTTTGGCAAGGCAAGTGCGCTCATCCAGCATGAATGGCACCCCAAATCATTCTTCAGCTTATCTGGAGAGGTAGACACAAGGGTTATCGAGAAGAGTGCCAAGGTTGGATTGGCTCTGGTTCTTAAGCCATGAGTTTTTAGTAATTTTGGTGGAGAGCTCTCAGAGCTGTATGGGAGGGCTTGGGATCGCAGTCTGTTTTTCTATTCAGCTTTCTTATCTCGACAGTTGGTAGTTACCTTTTGGACAGGATGTTACCATTAAATATTTCTATTTTAGTTATTTTTGCGCTGTAAAAATAAAATTTTATGGGGATACACTTGTGTACTTTTTTCGCTCCCCATGATCTCTAGTCACCTCTTAAACTGAAGTTGAATACGGTATTTTGAGGGGCTCAACTTGAGGATTTTGTTCCAGTTTCTGTAGCAATTTCCCCATTCCATTTTGTTTTTGGTATATTACGTTTCTCGCAGGTTTCGTGGTCATGTTGACGCCTGACTGATTTGATGTGCTTGACTTGTTTGTCATAAATCTCACATGAAAGTGGAAGCTGGTTTGTTCTAATGGTGATATTGCAGAGACTAATGCCTGGGGATCTAGTTCATCCTGTGCAAAGTACACCATAGGACTTATTGATTATCAGGTATTATGTCGACAAACTAGTGACGGTAGAGATGTTGATCTCAGTTCTTCAGCTGTTTTTTTTTCTCTTATCAGATTGGTTCAAGTGTAGGATAAGCTGCAGGAAACTTTTGTTTTAGGAGTACAATAACAGTTGAGATCTGAAAATGAAGTAGAACTCATCTGTGAATGGAATTTTTCATAAATGTCTTTGAAGGTGTTGGTGATGTATTCTCTGAGCTCAAGAATGGTAGGTTGGCCATATTTTCCATGTTTGGCCATCCACAAACCATTATAGGTATCCTAGATTGGGAGCTCGAGTTTAAACTGGTTGGTTCAATCTGTTCAACCAAGAACCGACCAATTCAAACAAAGATGCCGGTCACCAACCGGATCAAATCAAGGGTCAATCCACAGTCCGGTCCGATTTTTAAAACATGGGAACTTACATCATTTTCCCTGGCCCACCTAAATACACAATAATCATCAATCACTGTCCTGTGATGAACTGATGGTGCTCGGCGGGTCTGTCAGAATCAGGCTTATGATTGGAACACTAAAGTAGGATTTTGGATAATTTTTTGCCCTAGCTAACCAACTAATCATAATTCAATCATTGAAGTAAAAAACGAAAAAGAAAGATTTGTGTAATTTGCAGTTCTTCACAGAAGAACAAAACGATGGACATCTTTGGAGACAAAGAACACATACATGAATTAATCAAAGAAAAATTTTGCACTAACCATATTAAAAATTACAAGAACTTATATAAGCTAATATATACACATTTCAAAGGCAACAAAAGGGGGAAGACCATCTGGTATATACATATACATATACATATATATGTATGTATGTATATGCTAGAGGTATGCGACTGCAAACCACAAATCTAAAATAAATTAGTCACCTATTCAATTATCAGTTTTCAAGATGACTATTAAAGGCTAGATAATTACCCCACCATCAGTACATCTGAGCCATTAATCTCCCCAATCTTGTTGCCAGAGACTAAAAATTGGAAGAAAAAATTCGACTTGTTCATCTGAAGTTGTTAGTAGATTTGTCTTTTCTACTGCGATGCCGACGGGTCTGATCATGCAATGCGCTCGTTGAGGATTCCTGTTTAACTGTCAAGGTGTAATAAAGGTGAGACATTGAAAGCATCAATTCTTTTCAAAAGAGAATCGAAAAAACACATGCTTTTCGTATCTCTTGTCAACTAGCTTCAACATTCTAGAAAACTGAGTGAAATTGGCATTCATAAAGCACGATAATCCGAGATAAAAGTACCAGATGATTACGAATGGTAGCAATAGAAAGCTATAAGCAGCACATGTATAAATCCAAAATGCAAACATAGTAAAATTATTTTTTTTCTTGTTTTTTTGTTGAAAATACTTTCACCGAGATATACATTGCCAATCTCGGAAATCTGGGTCTTTCTTTGATGAAGAACTTTTTTCCATAATAGAAATTGTTTCAAGTACTTCTCCAGAAATCAAAAACGTATGACTCAGAATTCCACTCAGTTTCTGGGACACAATCTCGTAGAACTTAGGTACTCATCAAAAGAAAGAACAAAATAGGAAAGTGGCAGAGAAGGTTGAGTGGATCAAGGCATAGCAATGGAAGAAAGCCAAAGGTTTTACCTTTTTCCGTCTTTGGCGGTTCAATGCCAGCAGTTCCGCTTGAAGCAGGAGAACGAGGTCTTTTGGTAGGCAAGGGCTTGGATGATCCCACGGACTTCGAGGGAATGAGGGCAGAATAGAGAATAGCATCAACAGCTTCACGTTGCTGTTTTCGTTTTGCAATGAATCCTTCTTTAGAACCTTGTTTATCAGGAGCCTTATCTCCATCATGTGCCTTGCCCTCCTTAAGGCTGCCTTCAACTATGGCAGTAGAAACTTCTAATTTCTTCTTGCTTCTATCATGCTCAAAAGATTTCTTAGGTCCTTTCAACATATTCAACTTTCTATGATCATCAACTCCTTTCCGACATAACTTACTCCTCGAATTTTCACGTTCACCTTTACTTTTACAGACATGAGTATTACCCAATGTGAACTTCTCATCACTTCTCTCTTTGCCTTTACCTTCACCATCAGTATCATGTTCTCCCAGCTTGGCTGGCCTTATAATCTTTGACATTTCATCCTCACCATTTGCAGGTATAAAAGGATCCTTCTTCACTGCAAATTCATGTTTATCTCTGGAACGTTTGTGGCTACCAGGCAATTCTTCCCTTCTTAATAAAACCCTGTCATCATCCTCAGGTACTGGTCTTTTATGCTGAGCTACAAAGCCATCGTACTTTACATTCCTTTCCACTGCAGCCTTCAGCTCACGATCTTTTCCTTTGGCAGGATGGCTACCTTCTACAATCTTTTTGACATGCTTCAGCGGTCTTGGATGATCACCTTCTGAAGGACTTCTGAACATTGACTCATATGGTTTTTTCACTGATATAAGCAAATTCCTGTCTCTAGCATTCTTCACAAGAGCTCCCCAGTTCTGGTTTGCCTCCAAGGTCTCTGCATTCCCGAAAATCCAAAGGGAGAGCTTTGCTCTTGTCAGAGCAACATTCATCCGCCTTACATCAGAAACAAACCCAATACTGCTAGAACCAATCCCAGTGGCAGTAGAGTGTGAATCTGATGCTCTAACTGTGGAGAGCATCAATATATCAACCTCCCGTCCTTGAAAACCATCCACAGTATTGAACTCCATATTCGCTATCTCTGAGGATCCAAATGCACCAGAAAAACGAGAACGCAGAAGCGAAAGCTGGCACTTGTATGGCGTTATGATGCCAATTTGCCCACCAATAAATTCCGAAGGGTACCTACGCCCATAGAGAAAAATTAAGAAAGAAGTAACTATACACGACCAGAAGACCAACAATAGAAAAAATTATCTATTTAGCAAAATGAACATACCTTTTCCTGAAATACCTAAGTGTTTCAACCACAGCATCAGCCTCATGCTCATTGTAAAGGGAAAATGCACCAGAATTTTTACCGCGGAGCTCCCGGCCATCAATAATGTCATAGAACACATAAGGCCCAAGACCCATGGTCTCGTGGAATGGTGCAGATTTGCTTGACATCTGATCCCCATTCAACAACTTACTATCGTAAAAATGGAAAGAAGGAAACCGACATATCTCTGGGTGCATCCGATACTGCCAAATTGCCAATAGTAATAATTCATAAGAACAATATTTCAAAAGCTTGTAGGCAGAACTGGTCAAAAGACAGTCTTTACGCAATTTAGTGAAAGGAGTTGGAAACTGACAGTTATTCATGCAGATAACAAGAAGAAAAATAAGAAATCAAAAGAGTTCAGATTTCTAAGCTAAAGATTGAGATTTTCTTGTATTAGACAAGCTTTTTTCCAATCTACCATGCTGAAGATCAAGGCTGTCTATTTTTTTTTCCTTAAATAATCATAATTTCATCAAAGTTGTCTAGTCAGAAACAAGTTTTTCCCCAATCTGGAGGGATTGATGCATGAGCATAAGTTACTGTTCAGGCTAATGTAGCCAAAATTTCTGTTTTGTTTCATTACGTTTTACATTTCTCTAGCTTTAATTTAGTCTAGGCTGAATAGTGTTGTTTCAAAGGAGCAAAAAGAGAGCAGAAAAGAAAATATATATATGTTACCTCAGTAAGAACCATTGATTTAGTTTAATTTATATTGTTTAATCCAACCGAGGAGGAACCACTATTAAATAAACTTTCTGTAACTATTAAAATTTCACGCTCTTGAGTTTATGAAATCATGACAAACATGATAGTCAAGGGCATTAAGCTCTAGTGATGCAATAACTTCTAGGGCAACAAATTCTACAACAGGTCAGATATAATATGAACACCCGGCGAAATTCAGATTTCAAATGTAAAGACCTTTCCACATTTAAAAACTTATAAATTAAGGAATTTACACCATTTTTTAATGGAAAATGTAACATATTAAGGAAAAAGCACCAAGGAGGTGCCAAGAATTTACACCATCATTTAAAAGCACAAGAATAGTAAACCTTTGAACCTTTCGACAGGTTATATAACATTCATTATGGAACATATCCTTCACCTGGGAGGCTATCTATCTTTTATAGAGATGGCATGTCCGGCTCTAAATTATGAACATGAATCCATTCTTCTTATTGAAACTTCAATTAAAAAAAAACATTAAAAAGAACATCGCAAATTTTCACCTGTTTGGTGAGCATTGTAACAGGATGACCAGCCTTTTGTAAACGCTCAAACATGCTGCACTGGTAAAGATATTTGCTTGCGACATTAGAGAGAACTGTTGCAGGAAGCTGCTTTGGATCACCAACCTTACACCACATATTTAAGAATCCAGATTTCAGTATTAATTTTATTGTACATAAGGTATTTAGGGTTCAGGGTTTAGTCTAGTCTTTACCATAATACACTTTGTCCTATTTGACTTCAAAAGTTGAAGTGGAATTAAAGTCGCAGGTTCCAGAGCCTGCAGTGAAATATTCAAAAGCACAAAGCTGAAAAAACAAAAGAGCACAGCAACTAATGCTGATAAAATAAAGAGAAAGTTCGACAGATCAAGCAATTAGAGAAGAGAAGAATTTTTTACTTGAGCTGCTTCATCAATCACAACAGCATCAAACAGAGTCTGCTCAGATGGATTGCCAGACTTAAAACTTGAAATAGATTCAGAACACGTCCCATAAAGATCTCCACCACAGCCACTAAGTGTAGTCACCACAATTTCTGCTTCCCTTAATATAGACTTCCGCAGCTTATGCCTCAGTGCTTTGGTTTCTTCATTTGACTTCTTCTCACGTGCCTGAACAGCACTAAGATCTTTATATGTTTGCTTTTTTTGTTCATATAATTTTCGTAGCTTCACCTCTAATTCAGCATCGGTCATTTCCTTTACATCAACCCCTTTCTGACTTTCATCTTCCAATGTATTTTTCAGCTCTGAATTTGCATCCCTCAAGTTAGCACGCTTGGCTTCGAAAAACCTAATTTGGTCGACTAACTTTTCTAGATTGGTACGTAGGGCTGTAGAAGATTTTGCACCCAAATCATTCTTAGCATCACTCAATTGCTTTTCTGCTAAATGATGATCAACAAGGGTATCTATAAAGAAGGGTAGCGAATTTGGATGAATTGTTTTAGGATTTCCAACCCTTACGAGATATGGCTTGTACACCTTACCATCACTGCCATAAAGGCCTCCATTCGATATTCTTGATACCAACTCATCAACTGCAGCATTTGATTGAGCACAAATGAGGACCCTTCGTCTGACAGAACTTTCTGTTGATTTAGCATTACTTTGAGTATCCTCACTCAGTTGTCTTGCAAAGGCTGCATCCTGCCATGCCCTTGCAATTGCAACAGACTGGCTAACATGTGTCCTGGAACTAGCACGCGAATTATTATTAATTTTTGAATTTCCATTCAATGAATCTTTTGTGTTACTGCCCTGTAGAGGGGAAGCAAGCAAAGCACTAACGATGGCCATGATGGTCCGTGTCTTGCCCGTCCCTGTCAAACAAAAGCCCAAGTTAAATTATGCAATATATAGGAAAACATAAGTGGAGAATGATAAAATAATCATACCAGGAGGGCCCTGAATGAGAGACAATTCAAACTCTTCATTTAAATTACACGATCCAATGGCTACACTAATAGCTAGAAGTTGAGTGTCATTAAAGGACGACTTCAGTTTTTGCTGCAAGGGCTGGGAAAGTTTGCCCAGAGCAAATTCATTTTCTGCCGCAGAACAACGGGAATTATTGACAGGTTTTAAAATAACTGGAAACATGGGGATATCTTTGATCGCTGTTAGTGCCTGGAATTCTCGAAGTTGGGGCGTAATGTTCATAATGCGACATGCGTGCCATTTGCTACGTTCCAAAAGGTTCCTCCTGCTTTGATTTAAGCGTGAAGAACCATTTAGAAAATAGAACCTGATGAGAAGTATACTTAACCTTCTTTTGCCATCTCTCTCGCGCCTCTCCACCTGTGAAAGTAGTCTACTACTTTAGTTCCAAAGCAAAAAAATTCTAAGAAATCCTGAGAATATCACACCGTGACAATTTTGTATGAAATAGGTATTTATCAATGAAAAAACTTATATTCCACAAAAAGACATGAGTAGATGAAGTTTGTGAAGAGGATTTAGAATTTGATTCAACCTTAATCTATAAAGGTAAACAACTCCCGTGCACAAAGATCCTGCAATGGGCTTAATCTAAAATTACTAATCTTCATACAACCTTTTGTTTGGGCAGCATCAAAAAATAAAGGAAACATACTTGGATAAGGGTTCAAACTTTATGTACTCAAGTAACTTCTATGGGGGAAAATGAAGGTAGCCTTTAAAGGTTAATATGGGAAAAGAATTTTAACTTGGTGAGTTAATTATCTGCAAGATGATTTGAACTAAGAAATAACTAGCAGAAGACATCATTACAAATAATCTGAAGCATTGAAGAGGTGCTAGGATAAAACATCATTTGTGTAGTTTGCGGTAAACTACCTTTCCAACCATGTGAAAATCATGGGAAGTACTCTCCAGAGGCTCCTTCGTTAACAAAACAAGGTCATTTTCAAAAAAGCTTCTGGATGCTGAAGAATTGTCATCATCATGTGCAAACCGAACAAGATGGAAGTCATCAACTCTCTCAACTGATATTACAGATAGACAGCCATAATATATTTCCTCCCATGAAGACATCTCCAGAAAGGAGCTATGTAACTGTGCTTTGAACTCCTCCAAGACCAATGGTCGGAAAATGTTCAGATATTGCTCAGGCGATTTAAAGCACACTGGAACCTCCTTCAATCTCCCAGCAGTATGATTCTCATCTTGACAAGCAGATGTCAATCCTACTGTTGCAAAATAATTTATTTCCAGAATTGGTCTATACCAGTCATCAAGCCTCAGTGCCTTGAACCTTTTAGCTCCAGCACCCAGCCTATGTAAATGAGCAGATCTGTTTTCAGCAGGTGATCTGAGTTGAATAACTTGACGCTTAGAGCCAGAAGCACTTGACTTTGCAAGAGAAGTCTGTCGATGTCTTGCAGAATTAAGAGCTGAGTCCCAAGGATCATCATCAGAATCACGTACCAACTCTTTCAATACTAGAGCACTTGTTTCTGGACTGATATGATGCACACTTTTCAAATTGACAGATTCATCGGATGCCTTCCTCAGATCAATTCTGGACTGGGAAAAATGACAATCAAGTACATTGCGGTTCGAGTTTATTTCTTTTATCTTTTCATCCGCAGCTCTTGATTTGAGAGAAGCCAGAGGTTTTTCGTTCGACTGATCAAAACCCCGCTTTGCAACAGCAAGATCAAATCTATCTGCAGAATATCTTTTCTGAATGGCCTCCAACAGATCTTTTTGAGTCGCAGTTGAAGAAATATTCTCTCCAGGGTCAGCTGGTGAAATGCTTTTGTCAACAGAAGAGACCAACTGCTTAGCAACCAACAAATCAGGACTAGACTCACCACAAGGTAAATGGACATCATCGGATGAAATTTGTGGTTCTACTTCATCATCTGAAAGAACCACCACATTACATTTATCTGTTCTGTTAGTCATCGGCATTGATAATGGCATTTGTGCATTTCTTTCTTCCACATAGATGGGTTGCACCTTTGAGACTGGGCTTTTTCTCAAAAAGGACAGAACGTCAGAAGATAAATTTCCTTGGTCCAATGTAGCCTTTCCAACATCACAAGAAACTTCTTTTGATAGTGAAACACAGAGGCGCGAAACTTGTTCCGCCAAATCATCGATGTTAAAAGTTTCTATATTGAGAAGGTACAAAACATGAATAAGAAAATACAGGCATCAAACTAGTAAAAGTACACAAAGATACATAATAACCAAACAGTAACAGTGGAACATCTAAAAAGACTCACCACATGAAATAATATTTTCAATGACCCTCACTGTCAGTGCTGAAGTATCATTGCATGATCTCTTGAGAAAATTCAGAATCGAAGTTACTGTTCGTTTCCAATACACAATGACAACTTTAAGTGATGACTTTCCCCAGTCCATGAGATCATGCAGCCAGGCGAGGTTAAATACATTATCCACCATCCCAGAACTCCCAGACCGTTTAACCAAAAAAGGGTAGCCAAGTCTTTCTAAAGTGACAGGGAGGATCTCCAGCAAGCGAACACAAGTCATCTGAAGCAATATGAAATGAGATTAACACATTATGAATTAAACCAAAGCATGAAGCAACAGAGACGAAGCATGAGAGCGAAGCCAAGATCACTACTACAATCAATTCAATCACACCAACCAACTGGAACTTATTTTTCAAAATGGCAACCTGGAATTTTGAAAGCTTCTGTCAAATAATATTAAGAAAGATGGCAGTCCACATTGTAAACAATGTAATGTCCCCAACCAGTACCTGAACAATGCACAAGTGCATTGTGTCATCCCACCAAAATTGCATATGTCCAAAATGGATGCATGAGTGAACACAGGAATGCATGTGGGAAACGACATATATGGATTTTAGGCAGTAATAACAGTTCCCAAAGTCATTCCTCCTTAGAAGAAAGAGATGCATGATTGATGCCCCAAATAAATCAGAGGCGCTTCTGAATTGAAGAAAGTAGAACTGTTTGGAAAAGGAGAGTGTAAACCATATGTACCTGACAAAGAGAGTAGTTCATGAACACCTTCCCTTCCACTAGGCACTTCCGAATTGAAGGCCATGCAATTTCCGATAGCAAGTGACAAAACTTCTCCTGTGATTTTAAGTCAATAGTTGACATATTTACATTCCCTTGTGCAGTCTGGGATTCAAAGAGTGGCTGCTTCAGGAATCCACCTTGGGAAGAAAATTTCGTGATGTAGCAATCAGAAGAGGTATCTGGAACCTCTTCTGAAAAATCTGGAATGGTTGAATCCCCTTCACTGATTAGTTTGCGCAGAACAAAGAAGAAATGTTGCAGTATGTGAAATTTCGATAGCACTGAATCCAGTTGGGCCTATAAAAATATAAACAGAAACAAAACAGCAGAAGAAATGAACAAGGGTAAGCTTAGCTGTGGAAGCAATTTCTGTTATTCTAAAGAAATAATATCACTGTCAAATCAATTTGACATTCACAACGCTTTTCGTATAAAGGATAATAATACTTTTTTCAAAACGAGCTAGTGATGATATCACTAGCAATTTAAAATCAAGTTTTGTAAACTAGCCAAAAAGACGAGCCTAAAGGGAGCTAAGAGAAATGAATCCAAAATATTAGGGAGAATGGGCATTCGGACAACTTAGAAGCTAAAATGCCTATTAACAATATAAGCATTTCCAGAAAACTATATTTGTTGGAACAGATGTATTTCAACTATACAATGACGAAGTAGACCTGAATGGTTACAAGCTAGTACAGGTAACCCCACTGCACCGGGCTCCCACAAATGCATTGGGGGGAAACTGATCGGAGGTTTGAGCCCACAACACCCTAGGTGGCAAGGGACAACCCATTAACTACAGCATGGATTTCCCTAACCAAGTATTACTTGTTCAATTATTGAAAAGTAGCATCACTCACCACTTTCAATGCATGTCTCAAGCCCAGAAAGGTTGCAGACAACGAAGATCTGGAAGAGCATAGAAACTTCAAACCGGAAGCAAGACCTCTACTCTTGGAAAATTGCTCCAAAATGCATTTGCCAAATTGCCTCATGTTCTGCAAGAAGAAGACCCAATTTCCATTGAACACTTGATAAAAACAACAATAACAGGAAAAACAAAAGAAGAGAGAGAGATTGCTTTATAATTGAAATAAATCATAGACGTTTTATTAAATAATGCACAATAATCGTAGAAAGTTGCCGCTGTTACACATCTCCCTTCTCTCTATAGCTTTCAAACCTGTTTTCAAATCCAGAGGAGGGGAAGGAGTGATAAACTCCTCCTCCTAGCCTATTTCCACCTTGTTTTTATGTTTTTTTTCCCTACTTATTTCAATAAATTTTCAATGGGTTTATACCTCTTGTCTTATCGTGAGATCTTACGATTGCTCCTATGGCTGATTGGCAAGTTCTCCTTATGGGCTTCTTTCTACAACAGATCTACGGAGTTGGGTGCTTCCAGGAGAGCTTTGGATGTCTCTATCTCTAGATCTTGTCAGTGTCAGGATCCTTATTGGTGGAAGGTATGGCAGTTGGTACAACAATCTCCCTCATATGAGATGCTTCCGTTACTTCTCGGAGTGTTCAAGTCAATACAACCTTTTCTGGACCTTTTCTCTTTCATATACTGCTAGCTGTTCGGTTGGATTTCTTTCAACCGCTAGTTAGTTTCTTAAACCCTTTCAAGGTTAGATCTATATGTAGATCAAAGGGGCACACTCATTATGAACTGCATTCCTTGTATGTTGGATTTGGATTACCGTTCTGTAATGAGGTCTTTTACATTTTGTTGGTTGTATTTGTGTACTGTCTGTAGCTTTATTTCTGTAATGAAAACTTAGGGAAAAAAATCTGGCATACTCACATCATTAGGATCAACAAGGGAAAGAATCAAGCTCTCGCTCATCCTTGCATCCCAAGTCCACTGCTTTCTGAGTTCTACTTGCGCCATTTGAACCACAAAATGTGCAGTTAATCTGCAAAACAGATTCAGAGTTGGTACACAAAGAATCAAATGCCAGACTAACTTACCATACAATTTTTCTACAAAAGCGGAGACTTCGTCATGCAAAAACCAATTACAGAAGATATAACACTCGTCTACATGAAATAAAAGGGAAGATAGCTAGAGATGAGAGAATGATGAGAACCTGTTGAAAACTCTTACAAGAGGAAAGCACATTGTTGATACTTCTATTGGATTTTTGGACTCCCTCCCACCACCACCATCGTCTGCACCAGTTGGAACCTTCCAACCAAATGAAAAGGAAATTTCTGTAGCTGAAGATGAAAGCCAATTTCTAACTGCAAGAGCCATTTCCCCACTAGTTTCAGGTTCAACCATAGTTAACTTAGATCGAGCCCAAAAAACAGCCTTCGAAAATGACAACGGAAAGACTGAAGGATTAATTTCAACTAAAACATCAACCCATAGCATAGGAATGCACATCCACCCCTTGTACTCCGAAGAAGTCATTTTACTTTGTTCACTAAATTCACTCCAACAACTGTATTCCTTCTCTTCAAGACCCGAAGCAAATGCAAGCCCGCTAGCTTCCTCGTCATCATTCCACTCATCAGGAGTGGTTCTGTCAATAATTGAAGTTGTATGGCAATTCAAGACTGAAGTTATCAAAGCACTGGCATCAGAAACAATAATCGTTTGCATGAGATCAAAGGCGGGTTGTCGCAAAGAACTGTGAAGTGAAGAATCCTTCAGACAGAAAACAAGAGAAGGGCCCCTGTCCAACAAAATTGCTCAAATCTGTAAAATGCAAGTAACTACATACACAAAGAAATGGCAAATAAAGCAACCGTTGAGTTCAAAACAAAATAATATGGCACACAACTCCGTAAATAGAAAATTCTAGAATGAAGAAAAAGAGAAGTAAACAAGAGAAAAGAGTTTGAAGGAAAATATCACACAACTTTACTTTGGCTTTTTTCACAAATAGAATGAAGAAAATTACAGCAGAGAATGGGATTTTAATTATTCTCATCACAAATAGAGATAAAATAACACAATTAATAATGCTTCAGTTATAGCAGAGATGTTCATTTGATATGAAAGTCAAATTTAAAGGTCCTAAGTTTCTCTTTACATGTCTTTAATTATTTGCATACACTCAAAAGAAACCCAAAATGTATATCAAGTAATTTGTTCTTCCAAGCCCCAACTCCTGCAAAGATGTTGGAAAGTCAATTGCAAATAAAGAGAACTTCCAATCAAATTACCAAATAAAAGCCAGTGCACATTCAAGGGAAGAACATAGGCATCACATATATTATAATATCAATGAGGAGCAAGTAACACCTACCACATATGTGCACATTCAAAAGGAGGGCATGGTGGATTCATCTTGTAACCTCGATGTATAATTAGAAGTGCTATCTGGAAACACAATCTTGCAAATAGCAATGCATGTGAACCACAATGACAGAACTACGGGTGGGAGCCATACAGCACACAAGAAAAAGCGGAAAAAAAAAAGTATATGAACCTTGCAAGCTGTTTTTCTCGTTAAACTACTGAAGTTACTGCTCACTGGAACTTGATGGAGAAGAAAGAAGAGAAAATGTCTACGTTGCCTCTCATGTTCTCCATCTTGCAAAGCTTCAAGAGACTAGATAGACAAAAAAAAAATACACACATATTAACATCAAGAACATTATCTCAAAAAAAAAAAAACCAAACAGAGGAGCTTGAGATGAAATGAAACCAATACATGCCTGCAAGAAAGGCTGAAAAAGATCAAAAATGTCTTTATGAACTTTCTCATTCTGAGTATGAAAACACTGACCCAACAATGTGTTGCGCATCACATTTGGAGATAGAGGAGACCTCAGCCAAAGCTTACACCCTAGTAACATGGAAAAACATGGGAAAGAATTTCACTGCAAATTCAATATACATATTGGCTCAAGTAAATAAAATCAAGAAATGGAAAATACCAAGCATTTTGAAGAGTTCTCTCAAACAACAAACTGCATGAGAAAATTCAGCTGAATCACCACTAATATGGTTGAGGACAATGTCGAAAAAAAATGGATATTGCTCCAGTATCCCTTCTTCGAAGGCTGAAGGTTCTAAGAACTCAAGCCTTCATAAAACAATACAAATATATATTAGTAGGCGATTTAGCTGTTATGCATAAACCTGCTTGGTCATTACTACATACAATGAAGTGATTCCCAGCCATATAGATTGTCGGTCCAGCTGAACTCTTGGTTTTAAGACTTTAGAAGCTGATGGGAGTGCTTCCATCTCCAAAAGACCAATATATTTCTTAAACAAAGGCTGCACAGGTTCCAAATCTGTTGCTCTCCTGCAAAGGAAGAGATTAATATAACGCAAACAGAGAAACCCCGAATATACTAAGCAAACATTGCAAGAAAACTAAAATTCTCTAAAGACAGAATCTGTGTTTAACTAACTAAAGAACTGTGACTGGCATGATTATTCAATGATTACAGAATAAATGCATATCGTTCTCAACCAATGAGATTTTTCACATCATTCAAACCTTGTGATACCAAAACCCCCCTCCAACTCTTAACCATAAAAGAGCTAAATATACCTCAATTTTTTCATTGAACGAGCTAAACGGCGACCAACAGAACGTACCCTTCTATTGAAGAAAAGCAATGCATAAACACCCTGACAAATTAGTTACGAGTTTAGGAGGAAATAAACATAAATCCACAAGCTAATACACAAAATATAAATGAATTGTCCAAATAAATACCGGAAACTGTTGGTGCCCAGCCAACGCCAGATCGTGCATGTTATCAACTACTTCAATAAATATCTCGAATTCTGTAAACAAGGACCGATCATCCAGCAAGATGGGAAACATCAAAACCTGTAAACCAATAATCACCAAATGTCAGACTGTGAGAATATATCTGAGCAATAGAAGCAGGAAAGAATAGGGAGGTTGAAAGACTGCACATACAAGAAGGTAGCATAGTCTTACAGTTTTTATGAACAATACCAAGTGAAGAGAGATGCATAAGAACAAAGAAGTATAAATAGAGTGATTCAAACCACGAAAGCAAAACGATCAGTGATTGCAGAACACATATGTTGAAGCTACATGCTATTTTTTTATGCCATAGCTTCACATAAGATCTCACGAACCTATTTCAGCAAAAACAGTCTCAGAGAACAGAAGCCAACATAATTTAATAAAGTATGATAGTGCATCTCACAGAAGCAAATCTTAAACAGAAGCCATTGTACCAGTGGTAATGAAAGGCATACATCAGTAGTATCACTATTATGAATATCTGAAATAAAAACCAAAAGCAACATACTACCTCATACATCAAACTAACAACTCCAGCATTATCACGCAAAGGATCATATTCATCCTTTTTTATTCGGGACGTAATCTCTCTCAAATGTTGAGTTACCCTTTCCTCATCAAGATTCCGCAAAACTTCAAGAAGCGGACCAACGGAACTCAACTCATACTCCATATTATACATCTCCTGCGCTTGGTGGTGCTGAGATACACACTGGACGCACTCTCGCATCTCATCTGAGATCCTCTTCCATAGGATCCTGAGAGGAGAGTCTTGACGTTCGTCTTTAAAGTAATTATAGAATGTCTCCAAAAGAGGGCCCATTATTTCCCAAGCACTACACCAAATATGTGATTCGTTTGGCAAGCATATCAAGAAATTAAAGGCATCCGCAAACCTGGCACAGGCAAAAGGAACGACTAATTATCACACCACAATATCATTTTTCAGCAGGAAAAAAAAGCCGCATAACAGAATAAGATAACTATCATTTTTTTTATTGGTAAAAAAAAAATTGATTGGAAGATAACTTTCCATTTTTTTGATTGGAAGATAACTATCAATTATTAGTGTTTCATTGAGCAAAAAGAAAAGCAAAGAAAACTACTATAGTAAGTAGTAACACATAAAAGAGAACATAAGTGAGACTGACACAAGTCAAACATTACAGTTAAATATTATAAATTTCAAGACGTCGTAGAATTCTGTTACCAAATAAAGAAGCAGAAAGGGAGATACATAACCAAGGTGATAATAATTTAAATAAGTCGCGAGAGAATTTTCTGGGCTTCATATTGAGAATTGAATTCAAATATACTCATACTATAACTGCATATTCCTCAAAAAATATACACATACACACAAAATTCCATCACTGAGGCATCTTGGAGATCGCTAGTACAGAAGAAACTGGAGAAGAAAACTCGATGGAACTTGAAAAGTTTGTCATATCATAATAGCAACAAGGAGATGATACTAATGTCTACCCCCGATTCCAAATTCACAAGCAATGTGGAAATCTGGAATCAACTTACCATTTTGTCACTTTACTGAAACTATCAAAACGGTTTCATTTGTTTTGACTATCACAAGTACATGTGAAAAATAGACTTTCTATATTTTTAGCAATTTGCAAGGAAAATATTTTTTTTTGAATGAATTTGAAAGGAAAATATATAAAACCAAAGGATGCAAAGTTCTTAGAGAGTCAGTAGAACTGTGGTTTCTGCAGCAATATGTTAGTTCTGCAGATAAACAAAGCATGACATGCAATTTATCACATGAAAGCTAAACAATGATATAAAGCAAATAATATCCAGACACAAAGAAAAAACATAAAAAAAAACCCAAAAATATCATTGTTGTCAATATACAGTACCACTTTCTTTTATTTTTCTAAAAGAAATAAAAAGTGTCCCCTCCTTTCTTGATCTGGAATTAAATTCACACTGAACATTTTCAGTTCCCATCGAACACAAATAATATAGGCAAGGCATGTCTCTCTGTGATTATCGAATCAAAATATGTATAAATTTGAGATAATCCTTCAATACTCATTGAACTTGAACTTCTCAACCTAAATAAGGGAAACCATGAGCAATCACACAAAAAACAAAAGAAAAACTGACATTAATAAACTACCCAACGTACAATGCCTCCAATTATTGAAAAAAGTCTCATTCACTTCTTCGAATCAAAATTATAGGTATATCAAGATTTTCAGATCAAACCAAAGAGACACGGCAAATCATTACGGATTTCGTGCGTCATATAGGATGATAATAGAAACTGATGACATGCTTTGTAAAATTAGGGGTAATCTAAGAGAAGTGAGAGAGAGAACAGGAACCATTGCTCTTTGAGTTGGTGAAGACGAGATTCATTATCATTACTATCAGTATCTGCCTCATCTTCGATGTCCCTCCACCGATCCAAGAGCTCTCTTCTCGATACAACCTTCTTCGCCATTACAGAATCGATTCCCAATCAATATAGTAAGAGACTGATTTGTAAGGATCAAAGGTTCAGAAGCATTGAATCGAAAATTCTATCGAGTGAGAATCAAAACTAGGGTTTTAGCGAGCGACAGAGCTTTCGGCGATGGAAATTTTGCGGGTTATTAGAGAGCTTAACACAGACACGGCGCGCCAAAATATAATTCAGAACGCCCGTTTGGCTGCGCTATTAGACGAACTTGGACAAAGGCGAGAAAACATCGGGTTTTACATGGACTTTTGGCCCATCGTAAATAGAAAGGTAAAGCCCATTATTGAAAAGGCAAAATTCAAAGCCAAAACATATTAGGTCGGGTCGGGGCACGATCACTCAGTACGGGTCAAACGAGCCAAAACTTGCCGCGTTAAATTAACGGCAACCAGGGCTGCCTTGTGTTACGAAACTGACACTAGGATTCCTATATCCAAAACCTAATCATGGAAGGATTGGCAATCCTGATCAATATGTATATATACATACATTGAATCCCTATCTTGCTCTCTGTTTTTCTGGCAATCTCTCGTTCTCTTCTTCATAATCTAGAGACACCGTTGCTACTACTCTCAAGTCTCAACATTAAAATACAAATCGGAAGGAAATAAGGGATTTTGGCATCTGGGTTTTGTTGGGGAAATTGAATTTCTGAATCACATCGGGTCGGGTCATGTCCACTGTACCCTAGTCGGACTAAAAAAAACCAAAATTTGCCGCGTTATTTTAACGTCTCTTTTTAATAGGGATCACAAATTGCAGCGTTAAATTGATCAGCACCCACCGCCTTATAGATTAAAGGATTCCTAATTCTGCCTTATAGATATATACATACACGTACATTCACTCCTGATTACTCCTTAAGTCTCTTTCTGCGTACATTGATTGAAGAACTCTCTTGCTCTCTGTTTTCATGGAGATCTCACGTTCACAGATTCGTGCGATGGAAAAAGAGTTGTTGGGTTTGCTTGATGTCACAAGGAGGACTGCCCTGGCTGCTTCTGCAATCAACAGTTGTGGACCTCAAGTCTTCCGTTGTTTGGATGCCATGAAACGGCTCCATGAAGTCCCGTTGACGCCCAGTCTTATTGAGTCCACTGAGCTTGTCAAGAAGCTCTTCCCTCTCACAAAGCATCCCATCATAAAGATTGGGGATGCCGCTGCTTCTCTGATTACGAAATTTAAGAATATGGTCCCTGATCGCCACAAAGATTTCCGGCATGAACAGAGGTGTTTTGATTTTTCCTTACTGGATCCACAGCAATTTTGTCTGGTTTTTCAGTAGAACTCTGCAGATCTTTTCTTTTCCCAGAAAACTGCAGACATTCTGAATATAATTGTTCGAGTTATGGTATTTTGACTCCCACAAATTGATAACCTTACCCCCTTTTGAATTGTTTAATATTTATTTTACATGAAAATCGGTGTTTTTTTATAAACTTGTACCTTTTACATTAAATAAATATTTTTTATATTCATTTCTTTCTTTTTTCGTCCAATATGTACTTTTTCAATAAACTTTGACATTTCATGTGTGTGATTTGATAGATGAGAATGAGATATCTGCCCGCATATAGTTGTATCTATGCATCAATTGATTAATTTTTTACTTAACTATTATTAATCAAATGACGATATACAATAATTTAATAATTACAAATGCTACTTTATAGTATAAAAAATTATGGTGGATTCATATTACGAGTAGATTGGACGAATAAGGCTAGTTGTTCATTGTACGGAATGACCCAGTCAACTGCGCATTCATACATGTATCTAAATCATTGGATCACGACAGGAGGCATTGGGTAGCTATTTGCCAATGACAGTTGTACATAGTGATTGTCATTGACAAATCCAATAGTCATAGATACACGTTCATCTGTCGGTGGAGGAATGGAACGTAGAGGCAAATATGTGTGACACTGTTTTGGGCTAAGAACGTGTAAGATGACATTGTACTTACATGCAATTAAGTGTCCCAAATCTGACATCGTCATCCAATACTCAAATGATGTTGATCTATTTGATTCGAAGAAGGATAGTGAATTATAAATTGACACTGCACGGTCATAACTATCATACATCTCAATGTATTTGTTCCAAAATCTGATGCATAAAAGTGAGCTTCTGTCAAGTCAATCACGTGAGTGTATTAAGCATGATACAATATTTATTTAATGTAAAAGGTAAAATTTTGTAAAAGATTATATTAAAACATTTATTTTTATGTAAAATAAATATTAAATAATTCAAAGGGGGTAAGGTTTCGAATTTGTGGGGTCAAAATATCGCCGCCCTAATTGTCCAGGCTTCATGATCATTTTCTCCTAGAGGAATAAAATAAAATAAACAAGAAGTTCACTGTTAATCCTTGTCCTTGGCAGGCATATTTTGTCCAGAACAAAGTCTCTCCACCTGGTTACATAGATTTGAAATTATATATATATATATATATATATATATAAAACTTGGTCAATGTGGCCATTAGGCCCATTATGGTATTATAAAATAAAAATAAAAAATGGTAAAAAAGTGTTGCAAAAAGTCTCACCCAACTCTCTTTATCCAAAGAAAAAACAACTCACTTGATCCAAATAATAATGTATTATTGTCTGGTTATTGTTTTCAAAGCATTCTCATTGACCATGACATATAAAGGGGCTCCATGATGATTTTTTTTTTGTAAACGTATACAAATTTGAAAAAAAAATCCACAATACATGCAATAACAAATCATTAGAAGCCACCGAGAGGTGGCCGAATTGGTCAAGAATGAAGCAATCGATCTCAATAATTCAAATCCAGATTAACGCGCTGCTAACTTACGAAATACTAAGAGAGTGTGAAATAAGTTATGTAATCGAAATTTATATGACTTAAATATATACATAACTAAAAGATTGTTGTAAAGGGGATTCATAATAATTCCAAAGTCAATTAATTACCACTTTTATATGATAGACATAGGTCCAATTGTCCACAAGCTGTCAAGCTTCTTTTGAATTTTGGTCCCCATATTCGACGACCCATACATGGATGGACGACCTACTAGAAGTCTCTCTATGGCTATATGAATGTGTGTGTGACCCCCAATTCTAGATATTAATTATGCTTTCATTTTCAACATTTGTTTTTTTTTTTAATTTTAGTCTTACTTTCTCTACCATTTGGATAGACTATGCTAGTCAACTTGTTAAACGTATTGGCCAGGCTTTGGAAATTTTCTTCTTTATTTGTTTAGCTAAAAAAAAAATATCGTTGAGGATAAATTTACAATTCCGAAATATTAAGGTATTTTTGTCATGAAAAATTCTACACATTTATAATTTTTTTAAAAAATCTTTTAGTGCACCGGATGGGTAAAGTGTTTAACCTGGATCGATCATCATGGTTCGAATCACTCCCTCGTTCGTTTTTTTTTTTTAATTTTAAAACTTTTAGGTAAAATAAATATGTAAGAATATACGAGCGGGGCGGGGCACACCAAGAAAGCGCCCAAATTGAGCACTTCGAAAACGAAAAGCCCTAGCAAGCAGTATATAAAGTGTGCAATAACCAAAACAAACCAATCAATGAACAAAGACTAACAGCGAGAAGAAAAATCTCCAAAATCTAACACAGAGGGAGCAAAGTCTCTCCCTCTCTCTCTAAACATCAGTCCATGTCCCAAAAGGGCCCTCCTCAGGCACGTCCCTCTTCCTTCTCGATGTCTGTTTGTGCAGACAGCGAATATACATATAAACTCATGTTTTATACATGTTTTATTTTATTTTTTTAAATTTCTTTTTTGTTCTTGATAAATTTGAGTACAAGTATTTATTATATGCGTGTGTGAGATATGATTGAGGTTTAAGAAAGTAACAGTGAAGGAAAACAAATGGAATCGCAGAAGAAGAAGTATGGTGGATGGTTTTTTGGAGACATGGGCGGTGTGGTAATGCTACCTAAAGAGCTTGAGATCGAAAAGGATCCTCCTTTTGAGCTTCGATTTCAAGTCCCAGATTTCAGGCCTGCTGTAAAGGTGATTCAGTTTCCCTTTTTTTTTCTTTTTTTAAACTACCGTGTTTGTGGGTTTCTTGGATTGATTGGGGTTTGCTGTTTGGTTGCTGAGAAAGTGGAAAACATAATTGACAAAATGGAACGCCTAATTAAAGAAATTTCCTGAACCTTGGTGTGTGTTTGAAAAGAAAAAGGGAATCATCTTTTAGAGGGAGACAGTACTGAATGGCTAGGTTGGTTTCCCACCCCTCTACTTTAAATCAATTCAAAAGTCTCTCCTTTTCTCAGGCGAGTTAAATGTCGAGAGGAAAAAAACAGAGTTGCCCAGTTAGTGATTTTGTTGTTTGTAATGGGCGAGAGAATATTAAGGAAATATATCATGAGAGGAACTTGTGGTATTGTTTTATTTTTCATTTCCTTTGGTTGCTCTGAAGACAAAAAACTGCTAGAACAGCTGGAATAAGAGTCCGTTGGCTGGATGATCATGTAAATCTTTTTCTGTTTGGCTAGCACCAACAATCCTGACTTCCTGAGTTATTGTAATTCAAATATATTGAATTGTTATTTGTTATCTGCATTACTAAAAGGCATTGTTTGATGTATATTTTAGGATTTCTTTCAGACTAGAGAATTCCGTGAGTTCTTGAGTGGGGCTTTAGCCGGGGCTATGACCAAAGCTGTTCTTGCTCCTCTAGAGACCATCAGGTTGGCTTGTACTTGTTGTATTTTATTATATAAATAGCTTCAATTAGTGACTGAAAATGTCATAGCATATGAGTTTAATTTCCTCAGGAAGATCTTTGCTATGCACATCAGTTGACAGCTGAGTTAATTCTATGACCATAGATGTTCTATTTACTAACTTACAGAAAATAGGAAATGCCAAAGCAATTTTGAAAGATCATTCTTCCATTAAAGTATTAGGGACGTGATTTTATTATCTCAATCAATTTCATTACCAAATATGAAAACTGGCCGAAAGTCTGTTTTCATTTATTTTATTTAGTTTCTTCTTTGTGTACCCATGTGTATTACTGGACACGTGAGTTGGAGAATAAATACTTAATAAACATTAGTAAAATTTAAGGTTTTCTCACTTGATTTTCTAATGATTAATTAAATTCCTAGAAACAAATAACAAAGGCCACGAGTATGATTAGTTAGCTGGTCTTGACTTATTTTCACTTCAACATGAACTAAATAGTTGTGATGTAACTTGTGAGTTGCAGATGGTCACCTCACTTCCCTTTTGCTTGGAAGTTTAAATTTTGAAATTACATGCTATGAGGGATTGTGCTAAATGCTGAGAAAGTTTTTGCAGTTTTTCTGTTCCAAAGTCAAATTATACACTTTCTCTTTCATATTAAATTCCAGGGTTTAAATTAACTTGTTGCATAGATATGTTCAATTGGTACAGGGTAACTATGTTTAGAGTAACACCAGTCAACTAGGGCATGTAGAGGGATTGGAAAAGCCAATTGTTCGAAAGCTTAATTTAGAACTTTGGTTGAAGTCATTTCTTGTTAGAATTGGAATTCAATTTTATTTTATTCTTTGAGTAGTTCAATAATATTATTGGGTTTCTGACAACAAAGTGGTCAGCTTTCTGTCTACGGTTTGAACTTTTTTTTCTTCCTTAGAAATTATATTTAAACAAAGAATCACATCAAGTCAAACATTGTTTTGGGCGTGAATCAGCATGTAGGTTTTCGTCATGCTACTTTCTCGCTGATTTGAATATCAATATTGCCCAATCGGGTATTTGTAGTCTTAGGAATCATTATCAACTGTATGCTACTACTGTTTTTGTGTAAAGTATACAGCCATTTAATGAAGCATCGGAATGTATTTCTTGATTCATAACCTGTGCAATGCAGAACAAGAATGGTGGTTGGTGTAGGATCCAAAAACATTTCGGGTAGTTTCCTAGAGGTAATTGAGCAACAGGGTTGGCAAGGATTGTGGGCTGGTAATGGAATTAATATGCTCCGCATTGTCCCTACGCAAGCAATTGAGCTTGGAACTTTTGAGTGCGTCAAGCGGGCTATGACAGTAGCACAAGAGAAATGGAAGCAGAGTGAATGCTTGAAGCTACAAATTGGTCATATCAGTCTAGATTTTTCTTTATCCTGGATTTCCCCTGTTGCCGTAGCTGGTGCAGCTGCTGGAGTTCTTAGCACACTTGTATGCCATCCTCTTGAAGTTTTAAAGGTAATTTCAGCGCACGTTCTGCCCTTTTTACCGGAGATTGAAGTATCACGTTTGAATTTTTTTGCTTTTCGATTTATGTTATGGGTGTCTGTTACACATTATTTAGCCATTTATTCTTTTCCCAAACGTACATGGTGACCATTCTTACTTCACATCTCTTCTAAAATCCTATTTTAGCAGAACTGCCACATTGATGTGGCTTATTTGTTCTTGGTTAGTATTGAAGATAAATTTCATTTGCGACTTTATTCCCTTCTGGTTTTACTGTTTAATTGGATTGAAGATATCAAAGACTGTTGTATTTTCTCTGTGCCACTGTTCGTCGATGTGAGACTGGTTGTTTTCTTTGTAATTTCTTACAGGATAGGTTGACTGTAAGTCGTGACGTGTACCCTAGTTTAAGCATTGCGGTTAGCAAAATTTACAAGGATGGTGGATTCGGTGCCTTCTATGCTGGTTTGTCACCCACTCTGATTGGCATGCTTCCTTATAGTACTTGTTACTATTTTATGTATGATACAATCAAGACTTCTTACTGTCAATCAAAGAAGAAAAAATCATTAAACCGTCGAGAGATGCTTCTAATCGGAGCTTTCGCAGGTGAGAAACTTGGCCTCCTTATTAACTTATGCATATGTTGAATAATGTTAAGATTCTTTAAAAACTTTCCCTTGTAGGATCTTTCGAATAGTGAACAAGATTGGGATTTCGGAGTTTTAAGATTTTTCCTCTCTTGCAGACCAAGATCTACAGTTTCGGGATCTATTGTTTTATCATCATTTCATCAATGTAAAGATGTTGACACATGTCATGAGGACCTTAGAAACCTTATGATCTCTTTAATTTATTTACTAGACCTTACATAGTTGAAAAAGACTACTTAGACTAGTATCTTGATTGATGTTATCTTATTTGTAGTGATATACATGACTGCCTCACAGCTATATTGGATTTTGCTTTACCTGTCCAGGTTTTGTGGCTAGTACCATTAGCTTTCCTTTGGAAGTTGCTAGGAAGCGACTCATGGTGGGAGCTTTACAAGGTAAATGTCCACCTCACATGGCAGCTGCACTTTCGGAAGTTGTCAGGGAGAGAGGTTTTATGGGACTTTACAGAGGGTGGGGCGCGAGCTGTTTAAAAGTCATGCCCGCATCTGGTATCACCTGGATGTTTTATGAAGCTTGGAAGGATATACTGAACGGTGAGAAACGGCTCCTGTGAAATCTGTGATCTGCCATTATAAAGATTGAGGTGAAATATACTAGTTAGCTCACCAGTGCAAGTCTCCATGGTGTAGTTTATCAATACAGAGGAGGGCTGGTAATTTTTTTGATGGGCCCTTGCGATTCCTAGCTAATATTGGTTAGATGAGTTACAATTTTGGTGCCTTCTAGAATAATCTATCGGTTTCTATCTGATGTCTCTTCTGGTCCTTGAGATGGATGGCATATTATATGGATAAGTTAATTGGAGAGATGAACTCCATTATATAGCCTACACAAATCATGAGCTTATCCTCTATCGTTGCAAGGGTCGAAATGTAGTCAGATATGACAGAGAGCTTGTAATTGATTCCCGTACTGTTTTGAGAGCCGGCCAGTCTGCTTGACCGTTCGGATCATGGACGGACCGTTTGGTCCTGTTCAAAATTATTATATGTAATCGTTCGAATTCGATCTAACATCGGTTATCTATGAATTGACAAATTTTTTCGGTTTGATTTTTACATCCTTATTAATATATCTTAGTGTGATCTTTTAGAATGGTGCACCGTTTAATCTTTAAGGAGGAAAGATGAGGAAAGGGCGAGACACCAACTTGAGTTGCTTATTTTCTTTTTTTGAAGGAAAGTTTGTATTTTACTAAGTAACAAAAGGCAGCAGATCTGCCATTCCAGCTTTCTGGAGCCAAAATGGCTCATTAAACTATGCTATAAACATAATAATAATATTAATTTGAGTGTTTGATAATTTTAACGTGTGGAAGAATTCGAACTTCAACCTGTTCAAAATCATAAGGAGTGGCTACCACCACGCTGGCTTATTTGAATGAATCTATTATCTATCCATAAAACCACGAAGAGCAGGACTTTCTCCTTTTGTATTTACACAACGGAAAGAGCAAAAGCAGCTGCCAATAAAAAAAAAAGGTGCAAGTACCGGTTGGACTCACATCACATGTTATCAGCATCTACTGAAGCGGCATTTCTAAGACTTAGAAACCAAGAGAGACAAGTGCCGATTGATTGTGAGTTCTCAGCAAGCATGTAAAGACAGAGCAAGCATAATCCTGTTTCAAGGAGTGAAATAAAGGTCACATATCTATCATGACAAAAACAAATGTAATAGCTATCCAAATATTGAAATCGAACACGTTATCCAGCTTGACGGTAAAAGCATAAGAAGAGCCACATGAGATGGAACATTTGGCCAACAAACTACATTTACTTATTCTTATGCCTGCATAATTCTTTTGAATGGATGAGCTTTTCGCATATTACATAACTAGTCAAATGAATTCTTCCAATGCCAACACATTTACCGTTGTTTCATATCAGTATGAAGTTTCATGCAAGTCTTTGTAAAAATCAACCCAAATCATAGCAAGTGGAAGATATGGAAGCATCGAATTCCATGAGGTATTGAGAAGTGATGTAAAATCTTGAATGTAATTTATGTATAACTGGTCTGTCCTCTCATTTTCCTAGTTCTTCACGTTATTTAAGCCAATGGACTGTATGAATCATGGATATGTCATAATAAAGATAAACAGCAGAAGCAACCTCCAGAATACGTGGATGACTGATACTTCCCTTATAACATTGGGTAACCAGCACATGGGCAGAGATAGAAAGAATGAAAAAAGGCAAACCAGCTGAACAGATGAGCAATTTCAAGCAAGAAATACACCTATAACACCCCTAATTTTAGGAATTTCTTTACTCCCAAACGCCTTCTCTCTTTTCCTTCTTTTCTGAATTTTATGCATGTCCCCTTTAAGTATAAGTCATCAGCATGTTTAGCTACCACCAAAAGGAACTTAATCCATCCAATTCAATTTTTTGTTATGCTTCTAATTGCAAGAACCAAGCTCACCAAAAACTCAGTTTCAGGGAATTTTTTTTTCATTTGGTACATACCTGCATAAGCAACTGTAATACCCGATACCAAACGCCCCAAAGCTGATAGTATGTACAGACAGATGACAACCTGAGAAGAAATACACATGAGATTACTCTTCCTCTTCAATGTGCTTTTATTCTAGAAAGCATTGTTTAGAGCTTAAAAAATAGTTAACAAGTAGATTGATTGTGATAGTCAAATCAAATAAAATTCATCACTCCTCTCTTTTTGCATCACATGAGGAAACTAACATGAAATTGGAGCTTCAAGGGCGGCTCAGCAGAGATTTTTTGTGTTTGATGTTTTCAGTTCTCAGTTATGAGCTTAATTTTAGTTGAATGAAGACTATATAGCTTCTTTCTTGAAAAAATTTAGGAAGATACTATTCTACATGTGAAGGACAGAAGAGGAGATAATGAAGACCATGATGACAAGTTTGACAATGACAGCAACTACAGGTCTACAGCCATGGGGGTAGCTGAAATTCTACTTGCTCTTCATTACCCGAATCCTGTCTGAATATTTCTTAAAGGCTCTCTTACTCAATGCTAGCTAGTTCTTCAATTTCATCAATTGACAAAGTTATGCAATGAAAATTGAATGAAATATATGCAGTTAAAGCTATCCACTCATACACAAGCCTACAATGTCCAAATGAGGCCACTAGAGGCCTGCAAAATTCCCACCCAAGGCCTCACATGGCCTCAGATAGTTACATTCATTCAGCATATCCTACCATCTGGAAGACCTTCCAATGTCTTCCAAACAAGAGATTTTTAACCAATAAGCCCATAGAGAGGCCCATCAAAATCGCCAGAATGTTCCTAACTACCAAAATAATTTAACAATTAACCTTCTGAAGAATTACCAGTCACTTTATGATGAGTATTCAGAATCCATTCAGCCACTTTTAACCTATTAAGTATTACATAATAGCCTCAAAATGGGTTTACGGGTTTACTCAAGTTGGTTAAATTCTGCGAAACTTGAAAAATATCATAGTTGATTGTACTAGGTTGAAAAATTATTCTCTTTAGTTAGGTAATACACATCAGATGGTCTAACTAGTTTGCAAGTATCGTTCAAGAATCATAGCACAAAGACGATACAAATCCTTATCTAGGAGCTTTTATTAAGATCTACTGTAAAGTGTAAACAAATAAAAACATCCAGACAAAGAAAGATGGACTTACGTAAGGTAGACGCCTTAATTATGGTAACAGTATGTCTTTAAAATTACATGATAACAACTACAATTGCCACTAAGTTTTAGAACCACATAATGGCACTGCAAGTGACTTTCTGATCAAAGTCTTTCAACATCAATATGAAAATAGAAGTAAAAATCACTGTTACTAGATATCCAAGCTCTAATTAAAAGAAAGAGATACACTTGGAATTTCAGTGAACCAGAAAATAGGAACATCTCTTAAGAATGAACTTCAGTTAATCAGTGAACCACACTTAATAGTTACCAATAGTCAGTCTACATGAGGTGGTAACTAAGCCTTGGGTTACATGGTAAGTGTTCACTATTCCTCTAAGTTCTAACCTCAGTGCTCAAAAAACCATTCCAATATAAAATCCCAAATACCGAAAAGGAGGAGGGTTGTTTAGGTGGCAGCTGGTATAAAATTCTTTCAGGCCCTATGACTATGAATCCAAAAGAGACAACCAACACATTTTTCTCATGAATACATGTAGCCAACCCCGAAAAAGTTCAGGAAGAAGGCTTTAATAGTTTATATATAGTGATTAAGAAAAACTCCAGATATAGTTATCCCCTTTACCTTGCCCTTGACTGTAGCATATTTGTAACCTCGGTCCCACTTGAGACATATGGTTTCACACATTAATGCTATGATCTACTTTAACAAATTATAAGATTTCAATAGTAACTATTAAACCAGTTGATGAAATAGAAAGATCACCCAAACTAACAATATGATAGTAAACTAGTAAACTAGGATTTAATGATTTTGAATCTTTTCGAAGTTCATAAATCTAGCCGGTGACAGGAGAAATTTCCAGTTGCTTATTGTTCTTTTCTAACATTTTCCTTTCTACATTATCATTGTCCTTGAATTAACTTATTTCCACCAAGGCATCAGCAATTCAGTTCAAAAATCTACCCAGTGACAGGAGAAATTGGAATTCCCAGTTGCTTATTGTTCGTTTCTAACATTTTCCTAAATTTCTACATTATCATTGTCCTTGAATTAACTTATTTCCACCAAGGCATCAGTAACTCAGCAATACACAATTAGAAGCCTCATTGTTTTAATTTTTTCTGGCGAGTAAACTCATGAGACATTGAAATTTATTTCCAATCTCTGTTTAGCCTAAGATATATGATTCCTTGAACATTCCAAAATTTTATCAACTCCTAACCCTTCCTACAAGCATTAATCCATCATTCACATCACATCAACAGAAACTATGCGAAATTGTACCTTAACGAAAAGCCTCTTGTCGTGACCAGTAGCTGCAACCCTCAGAACAGACTCGGCAGCCCCAATAGTATTAGCCAAACCAGCAACCATCGTATTCGCAGCGTCCTGGGAAATCTGCCACTCAAGCGGATCCACAGGTACCCTAGAGCACAAGAGAGAAAGAGAGCACCATTAGATACAAGGATCGGTAATTCACACACAGAAACAGAGAGGAATAGTAACGAACGAGATGTTGAGTTGGCGGAAGAGGAGACCGAGGATGGCGAGAGAGCAGAGAAGGACGATGAGGACGTCGGCGATCAATGATAGAAGGCTGGAATTGCCGAAGGCGCAGTGGTAATACACCAAAGTACCGCATATCGCCATGGCCACCGCCTTCCCTACTCCTCCTCCGCCTCCTCCTCTGTCAGTAGTCTTGTTCCTCTCCACTTCAATCTTACTTTCTCTCTCCTCCATCACCTCCCCCGAAACGATAATTAATTGAATACGTTAATTGAATTTTGAGTTCTCTCGGCTTTATGGAGGGCACACAGGTCGCCGCAGATTTGAGTCCATTTTCTTTTTTGAGTTTTTTCATAAAATTTAATTATTTTTTAATTGAAGTTTTAATTATATATTTTTTATTTTTATAAAGGCAATAAATTTTAATTATATTGTTTCATATGGTATATATGCTTAGAAAATTTACATTATACATAAAAAATTATAAGTAATCCTTGGTTAAAGATTAATAAACACATAAATTTTGTTCGAAATAAATTATTCTAGATGGTTAGTTTAGTTGAGAGATTCAAGTTCAACTCTACATTTACATAATTGTTAAATTACTTGTAACAATAAATAAATTATTGTATATCATTGTCTATGATGGGGGTGTAAATGGTCATTTTCTTTTACAAAAATTTAATTGATCGATTAGCTAACAACCATTATTTTGATTATTTCAACGATCGATCAGTTAACGACAATTATTTCGATTGATTAATTGAATATTCAATCGATTAACCCTTTAGTTTCAATTCAATTTTTCAAATAATTTCTTACAGCGATGGTATATAACATACTAATATTGTGTTTGTGGATTTGTCAAAAAAAAAAAAAAAAAACAAAAAATATCTATTATCCAAGGGTGATCAAGTTAAAGTACTACCATATTTTGCGCAACTTTCTTCAACTTTATCATCATTTTTCTTTATATATATATATATATATATATATTGATAAAAAAGGTGACCTTCCACTCGTAATTAAACAGTTTGGTTGTCCTGAACATTTTTTCCCCAATTCAAAGCAATGAAAAATCGCTGTCTATAAACAGAACATAAATATTTCAACCGAATCGCAGTAAAAGTAGATTAAACTTGTTCTATCAGAAGAACATCCCAAGATAGATAAAATTAAGAAATCATAAGCAATCACACTTTATCTAATGCTATACATACATGTACATATAGATACACTTGAGGATTATATAAATCATATATTCACCTACTATTGATATATACTATCAACCAGACACCATCCTGCACTACATTGGCATAATTCTTCGAACCAAGTTAGATCATACGTTTTGCTTACAGAGTGAAGTGTTCTCAACTTCTCATGATGTTCCCGTCTTCCATGAACGAAGCTGGCAAGTGTGGGAAGCTGCCTCTCCGTGAAGAGCCCTTAAGATTCTGCTACTACTTCACTCCCTGCACATAATCGATCAACAATCCATATCATTTACAGTGATGTTCAAATTTATAGCGACCACGCAGAGCTACTCATCTTCTTTAACACCTGCTGCGGCAGTTAGAATGTACAATACAAGAAGTTGGAATCTTGCAAGCACGATTACAAGATTCAGCCTAAAAGATTTCAGACAATGCCCCCTAATCTAATATAAAGAACACGGACACGGACAAGATCGCAAAAATAAGAGTGTAAATGCCGGGATAAATGAAAATCTAAAAGATGATGTTGAGATGAAAGGGTACCGAGCCTCTGCAGACACACTTGAGCATTAAACCTTTTATTAGAAAAAGTAAAATAAATAAACAAGCAATCACATTAACCGAATCCTCAAACCTGTCGAACACCCTGGAATTTCTTTCCTCAGGGACAGTAAGCAAAAATGGTGTTTGATGACTTGAGGGAGAAAAAAGATTGAAATCCAATGAATATATACACATATATATATATGATAAAATATATATATATATATAAATATATATATATATATATATATCTCTCAAAGGGCAGCATACGGCTAGGTGCAAAAAGAGAAGTTAGGGAACTGGTTGAACGTATGAATTAAAGCAACTTTTGTAAGAAATTCCAGAGACATAGAACCAATCAAAATAAAGGTTTTCAATAGTGAAAAAAGGAACTGCAAGAGAAACTGAAGCTAAATTATTGGTTTTATGGTGAGCTCACTAAAATTATGGACAGAGCAACCGAGACTATAAACGTAATACATTAACAAAGAAAAAGTATGAAAATTAAATCATGCTAAGGATATAAAATATTACAACATGCGAGTTCAATTTAAAAGAAGATGGAATTATATAACTATATAAGGAATTGCTGCATTGAATAGATCACATGTCAAGAACCATACTTGAGAGAAGTGATAAACAGGAACCATAAAGTTGAAAGGATCAACATATATGAACAGGCACACACTCGGTGTACAAATTCAAAACTTTCATCAAATATAAGTTTTTCAAGAAACAAAAAAGTGACAGTCCCAAAGATGGTTACTAAAATGATTAGAGAAAATCATAAGACAACGCGGAAAATAATCTAAAAGCAAGGGAACTTTCATAAAATTTGGCCAAGCTTTATATAGCACGTTAACATACCTTCACCACATATTTGTTCAAAACGAGCTACTATGTGCTTCCCATAAGTATATTTTCTCAAAGCATTAAGATGATCTCTTATACGATCAAGCAATATCTCCCGCTGTTTGTCGTTGCTTATTTCAAGAATCTTCTGAACAACATAATTTGCAAACTGGTCCTTCATCATTACCTACAGCATTCAAGTCAACCAACGATGATACAGTAAGCAGAAGAACATAGAGAGAATCTTCTACTATCAACTATTTCCAAAACAAGCAATTATCACAAACTTCACAAAGTACAGTTTGCTTTAAAAAAGATGAAATTCACCAGGAGGACATATAAAATCATTTGGATCACTCCAGGCCATATCTCCGTGACACGTCAAAATCTATAATATTGGAGATTTTACTCACTGCATTAAGTAACTGAAGGAATTTTACACTACTATTATGTCAAGCATAATTGTCAAGACCATAAGCTTTTACTCTAAGGACCAAACCACATACATGCATCTTGAAATCCAAAGGGACTATAAACTCTAGATACTTACGAAGAACTTCTTAAACCCTTCTAGAAAAGCCATGGAAAACATATTTGGAAGATAAAGCATAAAGACAAATAAATAAATGGTAGCCAGCTTCTTGAGAATACCATTCAGGCATGTAAATCAAATCCATCCAGTTAATCACTAAATTTCGCATATCAAGGATACCATTTTAAAGAACTCAACCCTCGTGCAATGATTAAATAAAACGAGACAGAAAACATGGGTTTTTGCAAGGGTGCTTTACCTTCGGCAAAATGTCACTATAAGAACTTTACCTCTAGACTCTAGTACTCTTCTTTTCAGTTCACATACTGGGTGGCCTTCAGTAAATTTATTTTGGTGTCAAAAGAAAAAAGGTTACTCCAGAGATAAGACTCTTAGAACAACATAATATTTATGTCAGAAAGTTCCTGGTTTAAAGATTGTTCCTGTATCCTATGTGATTTCAGTCACCATCCATTCTTTCCTTGATTTCACAATACATTCATTCGGCTTGATCATTTTATATCCCACACTCGCAAATATAAAAAACCCCAGATTCTCATTCACCAACCCCACCTCCGTGTTGCAAGAGAGAGGCTCTATGAGTGGCGAGTTATGCCCAACGTTCCCAGAACCTTTATGAGGTTAATGAGCCAGGTCCTTTAACCTTTCGATGGCAAAAGCGTGCACCAACAGGAAAAAAAAAAAAAAACAGTTCCACTCATAATCTGAATTCCAAAACTTCTTTTACATGTCATTGGCTTGGTAGAATGAACTCTTTTTAAATGTATTTTTTTTAAAATTTCTGCCATAGGCTTAATAGCCTAATGGCATTGCTATGTACTCGAATGCATTTAAAAATACTAGCTCATGGGGTGGGGGGAGGGGTATTGTCCATGAGAGATAAAACTGGGGAAAAGACCTAATTAAAGACGCAAGTGGTTTACTCAAAACTGATTTTTTTCCCTCAGTGGATTGCAAACAAAGTAATGGTCTAATAATATATTTGGACTGAAGTATATCGACAGGTGTGAAAATAAGTATTGGCCAGTAACATAGCTATAGGCCACATTGGTTGATTCTTTTATCGGGGTGGAGGCAGGAGGACAATGCCCATATCTATGGCATAGACAACCGGGTGCATGTCAAACTAGTTTAATCTAAATCTAACCCAGACCAAGACTAGACAAAAAATATACAGATTTGACTTGGCTTAACCTCGAACAAATCAAGCCCGAGAGCATAAGGTAACCAACACCTGTGCACAAGGCTCCTGCAATGGGCGGGGTCTGGGACAAGCAAGATGTTGCTAGGAATTGAACTTGTCACCACTAGGTTGTAGTGTTGCACCCCTGCAACTCTACCACTGAGCCACATATTCGTTTGTAACCAAATCAAGCCTGAGAAGCATCTGAATGCAAAATCTTGTGCTAACCTAAATATCATAAACACCATGGCTTAACCATAAGGTGATAGCAGCCATGTTTCACTTACCAATAAATTGTCATTCTCCTCAGACTGCCCAATTATCTCCTTGATCAAAAGTTCACGTTCAGCTGCATCACCGTACTCAAGACATTTTTCAACAACGTTTGATGCATATTTGTGCTGACTCATCTGTACAACTTTTCCAGTCAATTTTCTGACAATTAATCTCCTTTCATGGGGCTTTCCTCTCTCCAAAACATGCTGTAGGAAGGACAAACAATCTTAAGAAGAAGGTCGGAGTAAACAGAAGGGAAAGGATAAAGTGAGAAGAAAACCAAGAAAACACCCAAAAAGATATAGCACTAGGAATTTTACAATATTTCACTAACATCCATAAAAATGGATGTAACAGATGGAGAAATGGTAGATAATACGCAAAGCAAGTGACCTGGGCCAGCAACAATTCACAAAGAATGCAAACACATACATAAGCAAAGCTCAACTAAAGTTATTTCTAGGGAGAGTAATATAAAGGCAAACAACTCTCGTGTACAACGCTCCTGATATGGGCCATATGTTCTCCTGTTGAAAGGTAAATTATATTTGATAATAAATTACAATGCCATAGTTTGGCCACAAAAACCAGTAAGAAGTTGCTTCATTGCGACCTATGCTTAACATGTCCAACTACAGAATTAGGTCCGCAATGTGAAGGGTAAAATTGCATATATTGCCCTTCTCAAACCCCCACCACTGCAAAGTGAATGTCGTTTCCTTTTTCAATTTACTTTGACCACATGATGCAAACCTCATTAATTACTTTGACCACAGAATTAGGTCTCGCAGACCTCATTAATTATTCTGCCCATCGCTTTTCCTCCCTATACGATTTATTCCCCCAACTTCTCTATTTTTTTTTTGCATATTTCACTTGATTTCAATAGATATAATCAGGAGTTCCATCATGCTTATCACCATGCTGTATACACCCATTGCAAAACTTCTAAGTGCTGGCAATCTAAAGAGGCATAGGATCATGTAAAATACAAAGCATGGTCTAAGAAGGAAGTTTCTACCGATCCAACACTACAATTGACCTTTTTTACTGACTAACCTCACTACAACAAGAATCACTGAAGTTCAGAAGTGAATGGCTTTGACTGGAAACATATTACATGGTTGTCATAACTTTAGACAACCTGGACTATCCCCATTGGCATATGTAAAGAACACATGTAAAAACATACAGAGAGAGGAGTATGGAGAGGGAGAAGCCAATAAATCTAACATCGAGAATCAAAACACAAATTCTATACTGAGTATAAGTTGATTAGTGATAGGTATAACTGAGCAGAACAAAGCAAAAAACACCAACCTGTGTGACATAGTTGCCATACTGGTCTTGAGCTAGAAGTAAAGCAGATTCCAAAATCTCATCAATTATACATTGAGTTTGTTGTTTATCTGAACAATGCTCCAAGATTCTCTAAGAGAAGTCAAAGGTATAATAGCTTCAGCAATATAATAAACAATACAAATGTTGCTCTGATGTAACAAAGAAATTGGGCGACAACACTAGATTAGTGTCGGTCCCTGTACACCAAGAAAACCATGTCTTTTACCTGAATGACGCGGCAGCCATAAGGATGACTCGAAAGTGTTGCAACTTGACCTCTAAAAGCATAAATAATAAATCCAATATTTTCTGAAGGTACACATTCTATGCACTTTTGTATAACATGATTTCCATTCTGATCACGCACACATCTCACAATATGCCCATCAAGCTCACGGACAAGTTTTATCTTCTGATCAAGTTCAATAACTTCAAGGGCCTAATACAAGCAGTGAAAGTTAAAAGGTGAAGAAACAGGCGTGGAAAATAGGCAACTCATATGGGAAACTGGACTAAATAAATGCAGCAGCTTTTTCCAGAATAATTTAAAGTAAACCCAACAAAGTAGATTATTGATAACAATGTCACCATTCAAATGCTCGTGAAACGTCCTGGTTCAGTAAACTGGGTGAATAAAAGAATGTATGCACATGCTCATGAAAAGTGCTCGATCATGGAAGTAAAAATTATACAAAAATCATGGAAGTAAAAATTATACAAAAATAATTATGCATGCGCATGCATGTGGAAAAATCTAGCCTCTCCAAGGACTCAACCAAGTATGTACAAAAATAAACGCCTTGCGCCTCGGGTGTTTGAAAGGTCGTGCGCCTTACGCCTTTAACAACAATGGTTGTGAGAAAACCATTTAACATGGTATAAACATGTACAACATAGAGATAGCGGTGTAGTGGTGAGGAGAATCGAGAGAATTTTTATAGAAGAGAGTAGGAAGCGAAGAGGAAGATCTAAAAAAAACATGACTTGAAGTAGTAAGAAAGAATATGGATTCAACAAAAATTGATGAAAGTATGATCCTAAATAGAAATGAATGGCGGAAACGAATACACGTAGTGGATTCCTGTTGATTTGTCACAAACTCATGTAACCAATCCCAAAGTTTTGAGATAAAGCACAATAGTCTATCCTTCCTCTCCTCACCGCACAAAATGCATTTCTAGAATTGGTAAATACAATCTTCAACTCTTCCGTAAAAGAAATTATATGAATGCATTTACCATGAAGTTTCAAACTGTACCTTCTGTATCACACGACAACCATACATCTGTAAACTTAAAGGCAACATCTGTCCAGTAAGTTGATTGGCAAGCTCCTCTTTTTGGGTAAGACTTCCATGTTCAAACAACTGTAACGAAAACATCGACCACACTCAGTAACAACCCAATGAGGCAATTCACAAATCTAGCACAAAGAATCTACTGAGCACAAAAATAAATAATTTAAAGAAGACAACTCGTAAAAGCATTTTACCTTTTGAATAACATAATTCCCAAAAACATCTGTAATTAATTTGGAAGCATGTGGAACAACTTCTTTAAGAACAGAAATCTCTTCTTCAACACTGCAGTGTTCCAACTTCTGCTGAATAAATCTACTTCCATGTTGATCAACACTGCAGGTAAATGTATACTTCAAGTTATAAATAGTCATGCTAGTGAAGGGCAGGCATTGTAACCACATCACGTAAATGCAATAGAAAAAAACTCAAATACAACATTGCCTGAATTCAACTATTCGCCCTGCTATGTCAGAGAGTTCAAATTTTCCAGCACTGCTTGATTTCAGTTCTTCAAGAAAAGAATGCCTTTTTGGGTCTTGAAAAGTGTTTGCTCCTCTCTGTACATGATATCCTGGGTACGGTCCAGAAGTTCTGGCTGAAACTCGAGGAAACCTTATTTCATTTCGCCAACCTAAATGATTTATTCCACCAATAGGAGATGATGGTAGTACAGGGCTAGAAATAGGCGAGGCTGGGAACTGTGTCATGACACCCATGCTTGGTGGACTACCATAATAACTACTAACAGTAGTTCCCATTTTTCCTGAGTTATAAATGCTCGGACTTCCATTTGCTTGAGGCTGAAGTTTCTGATCATTCATATGAGGAACAGCTGACTCGTTCTGGAGGAAAAAAGGATCAATCAGACATCCAGTTACACCACCTGAAGCCAGGCAACCCCGCTGAATTGAAGCACCATGCGCATCCCCAAATGGACGTTGAAAGCAATTCATATGCAAAGGGTGGGCAAAAGAAGGCTGTAGTGTAAATCCCTGCTGTCCATAGAACTTGCCTAGATGCTGTAAATCACCAACACGTGGGAAACTTTCTCCACTTGAAATACCAGCAATTTGACCATTAAAATTTTGACCAGAATTAGCATCAAATGACGTAGGAATTGCACCATGTGAAGTGTATCCAGCCATAAATGGGGGAAGGTATGCAGAATTTAGAGCATAACTGCCCACTGTGTATTGTGGAGCATAAAAGGCAGACTGATGAAAATTTGGGTAAACTGGGCTTCCTAACGTCATATAGGGTGTTGGTGACTCATACATAGGGGGAGTGAATCCAGAAGAATGTAATGATGGTTGTACCTCAATTTGAGAAAATTGAGAACTGGAATTGGGATTTTGTTCCTCTTGACTGTGTGAATAATTCATTTCTTGAGAAATCAATTCAGCTGGGACTCCCTGGGCCTGATAAGAATTTCCCTGTTGTTGAGACTGATGGTAAGGCGACATATTCCTCTCATGAGATTGCTGCTCTTGTTCTTTATTTCTAGTAACCAAATCTGATTGAGCTCCCCCTCTACTTGATGCAATGCCCTTCAAACCACCATCCGTAGTATTTGGATCATCCTCTTGTGGCATTGACGCCCCGTTAATACATGTTGAGCCTGGAAAGAGGTTCCAATAGGATCATTATTGAATCTCAACTAAATAGCATGTGAATCCAGATCATAAGAGTCTATAGATGCATCATCTGAACCTGAATTTGACTCCGAAACTCTTGATGTGTCAGAAGAAGCATTCAATGAAATTGCTTGGAGATCATGATCAATCACTTCTTCTGTTGCATGGCTTGAAGGACGTGACTGACTGTAAACAGGAGAAGGGGTACGAGGGAAGTCTTCCTATAAATTGAACGAAAAGAAAGTATGACAAGACAAAGAAACATATAATATTCAAAACTCTAAGTGATTCGAAAAGGACTAATCAACTCTCAGAAATAAGAAAACCAAGACTCAACTCCTTGCCAGAGAGTAATGCAACCCTTCTGAGATTGAATCAACCGATTTAAGATAAGACTGCAACAAACTATCACGAGCAATAAATGGAATTAAAGAAAAATTATGCCCCCCCCCCCCCAACACACACAGAAACCCAGACTAGAACTAAAATTTAAAGCTATTATGTGGGACAAAAACTACATACAAACCTAAAAGTTCAGTAGTTCACTGCCCATTTCAAAAAGATTGCAATCACCCAGCTAATGAACTTTGTCGCATTGGTGTTGTACTAACACGGTATATTTTACCTTACAGAGGGAAGGGGAGAGGAAAGAAAATTCATACCTGTATGAGGTCAACCAAACTTTTATGAAGATCCGCTAAAATTGTGTTCTGTCCATGCATAAGAACATGACCGTTCTCTGAGCAACTGTCCAAAGCTTGTCTGGGGGATTGATCATCCTCAGGCTCCTCCTTATGAGTTGAAAGGACGACCCTAGACAGTTTTAAGGATTCATTCCCACTATCATCTACAGCACATGACCTCCAATTACTTCTTACATGGTGCACTAGGAACTTATTCTCCCGTGGGATAAGAGGCTGAGGGAGCCTAGGGTTTAAGTTGACATTGGAAGAGTAATATGCAAGATAAGCCAGGTCTGAGCGCAGTTGTTCCTCTGAATCATACTTTTGGATAGTACTAGTTATATTTGCCAAGCCAGAATTCATATCAGTGTTTTGCTGAGCTAAAAGGTTCGCTATAGCAGCATATGCTCCCTCCATACTTGGTGGGGCACTACCACTTCGATTAGGAAGCATGCACATTCGATCTGCATGGAGTCTATGCCCCTTCAAAAGCAATCCCAAATCCTTTGCTACTGAATCTTTCAACGGTACTCCAAAAATTGCAGCATCATTGTTTGAGGACCACTTTCCAGATCTGCCACTTTCCACCATCCTCATAGGGCTCTCAGTTGCCATGCCAGTTAACCAAAGATAAGCAACTCTTTGCAGAGAACGATGGAATTCACATTATTTTCTGCAAAACAGATCTAAGCGATCTTAGTAGCTCCTAGCTACATTAACCAACCTAAAGTCAATAAACCTATAATATAGCATCATAAGATAAGACTTGTGCCCCCAATTGACCGTCTTAGAAGCCATTCACAAGATAAGGCTTGTGTCCCCAATTTTGTCTCTCCTAGAACATAGCATCATAATAAACCAGCAATCATATTTAGCCAAATTTGTTGCACAAGTTCTGTCCAAAATGAGTATGAATAGTGACATTCTATTAAGAGATGAACTGAAAAGAATGTATCACCTTCGCAGTCTAAAAAATATGTCATCGATGGATCAGTGATTATTGCATTTAAGTGATACTTCATATTGATAGATAAAGGATAGCATAAACAAATAAAAATTACATTATGAGACACCATACCTTAGCAAGCATATTGTTAGAGAAACTACCAGATAATTCCTTTCATTATAATGAGAAGAACCATCTAGAAATTGCTGAGATGCAAATGCCTTTACTAGAACAAGATGGCACCTAGAGCAAAGTATTAGGTAACATAAAAATCCCATGCTATTGTGCATTTATATTTACTTGCAGCTCTATCAAACAAATGTAAACAAAGAAACATCAAACAATGATTCACATTTTTAAAACGTTTCATAGCATTGTGAGCTTTCATTAATACACATCAGCAAATTCCATTACTTGGAGGACCCCCATCACATTCTTGGTATGAGCCACTCAATCCTCCATTGATGGCACCTGAAGGTTTGAAACACATGGAGAATGCAAGCACTGTACCTATGGTTATGTCAAAATTGATAAAAGCAGTCTCACTGAAGGTCTCAGATACAACACATGGAGACAGTGCCTACTCAATAACCAGCAAATGCGCATACTCAAAGAAACATTCAAATTATTTCAAATTGGCTACTCCAGACCTATGAATAGCGGGACCAAAACCCATTGCCTTACCACTTGGGCCACACCCCATATTCTATTTACATTCGTGACTGCTCCATTGTTTGCCAATACATTATCCTCATTCTGCTCCGGATTGTAATCTCTAATAAAAAAGATAGCTCCATAAGCAAAAGTCCCCATGATGATGACTTAATCTATTTCATATATTTCGTGCTCCAGATACTAGAATGAATAACTGAAGAGGGAAAGCATCTCGATCAAGATGACAGACTTGTTCTCTGTACTATCAATAGGATCAATTCAAACAAATCACACAATCATATTCCGCAAATACAGAAACAAAAAAATTCCGACATCGAGACAATTTAGAGTAATCAGATTTCACTGTCCTTATCTCTCAAACACAAGAAAACAAATAAGACCAGCAAATGTTTCCTGCTTCCCAACCAAAAAAAGCCAATATCTTTAGCACAAACTACAAAACCCCATCACAAACAGCTAAGCCCTGTTTTTTCTAAGTAATAAACCCCCACATAAAAGCCACCAAATATTGGAAAACCCAAGTAATCCATTGAACCAAAAAGCCACAGAAACTACACCATCCCAATAGACATTTCCAACATCAACTCAATCACAATCGTACCCGCATATGATCATCGGTATTAAAATACATACAAAAGTATTATTTGTATAACGGTATAAAAAAAAGAAGTCTTGAAACTCTAACCTGACAAAGGAAATCCTCGGAGTTTGAGACAAAATCCACGAGTCTGTTGAAAGAGACAAAATCCACGGGTCTGCAAATACTAAGAAGTCAGTGAGAGACAAAAGAGAGAATTTGCGTGTTCTTGCTTTGGAGAAACCCTTCAGCGCGAACAGGGGAGGGGACCAAGAAATAACACTTCTTTTTAATTAAAAAACCAGACACGAGGCCGAACATGACTCACGGGGTTTTTGTGTGTAACCTACTGGGCCAATTTGTCGGCCCATTACCCTCTGGGCCAATTTGTCGGCCCATTATTGTAGCTTAAAAGAAAAATGGAGTAAAATATGAATACATTTAACGCCTGAAGGCTGAAGCAAAATCGCAATTGAAGTCTAAAACCCTAATCTCGCCTTCCGTCTGCGATTATAGAAGGACCACGAAGCCTCCGCGCCCACGCCCACGCCCACGCCCACGCCCACGCCCGAACTAAATCACGAAGGCAAGCTTTCCTTTCAATTTATATGTTCACTTTCTGTCTTGCGGCATATCAATCTGGTAGTGACAAACACATATTGTTTTCCTTCTTCTTAATCGTAGTCTATATTTTGTGGTTTTTTTTTTTTTGTAATGAAATGATGTGTTTGATTCTTGACTGCAAAAATTCAATCTTTGAATGGTATGCAATGAGAAAAAAAACAGAGGTTGATGCACTGAGTGTCACTTCGCTTTTCTCTTCTTTTGGGTTTCCCGAATGTTCTGTATTCCGTTTTGGCTTTCATAGGAGGGTAGGAAATTATATATGTGTGTGTGTGTGTGGTTTTAAATAGTCTTATTGATATTTTTAATATGCCGTATATTCATTTTATGTTTATTGCTTAATTACAGTATAGTCTGAGGAATGGTGGCTGCAAAGGTTTCACTTTAATGTCTAACATGCTAGGTTTTGGGTATTTTGATTGCTCTGAGATTTTGGATGGGGAGAGAAGCAGAGTATAGTTCATGAATTGAACTTTTAATTGCAAAAACGTAAAGGGTGGCTTGCTTGCTGTTTTCTTCTTAACCCGATTTTATTTTCTAGTTCGGTTTTCTTTGAAATTTACTATTCTCGATTTTGCAATCAGCAGCCATGGCCGAAGAAGCGGGGATGTTTACGGTTCCTCAAACCATTGGTAGTGTTTTGTGTTGCAAATGTGGTGTCCCAATGGAGCCAAATGCTGCCAATATGTGCGTGAAATGTTTACGATCAGAAGTTGATATCACAGAAGGTTTACAGAAGAATGTGATCATTCTGCATTGCCCTGAGTGTGATAACTACCTGCAGCCGCCGAGAACTTGGATTAAAGCCCAGTTAGAGTCAAAAGAGCTGTTGACCTTTTGTGTTAAGAGGCTGAAGAATTTGAATAAGGTCAGGTTAGTGCATGCAGAATTTGTTTGGACTGAACCCCACTCTAAGAGGATCAAAATTAGGCTGAGAGTTCAGAAAGAGGTTTTAAATGGTGCGATACTTGAACAAGCATACATTGTCGAGTATGTTCAGCAGGAGAACATGTGTGAATCTTGCACAAGGGTTCAGGCCAATCCTGATCAGTGGGTTGCTGCTGTGCAACTCCGTCAACATGTGTCTCACAGAAGGACTTTTTTTTATCTGGAGCAGCTGATTCTGAAGCATGATGCTGCTGTTCGTGCCATTAAAATCAAGCAGATGGATCAAGGTATTGATTTTTTCTTCTCTAATCGCAGTCATGCTGTGAAATTTGTGGAATTTGTGGGTAAAGTTGCTCCCATTCGGAGTCGCCATGACAAACAGCTCGTCTCACATGATTCTAAGAGCAATAACTATAATTACAAGTACACTTTCTCTGTTGAAATATCCCCAATCTGCCGTGAGGATTTGATCTGTCTTCCACCAAAGCTTGCTAGTAGTTTAGGAAATATTGGTCCTCTTGTGATCTGCACAAAAGTGACAAACGCCATTGCTTTGCTAGATCCATTCACTCTTAGGCACTGTTTCTTGGATGCGGACCAGTATTGGAGGGTATCTTTTAAGTCCCTACTCACTAGCAGGCAGCTTGTGGAATACATTATATTGGACTTGGAGCCTATTTCTTCTGAAGTTAATATTGGTGGATCTAAGTATGTTCTAGCTGATTGCCAAGTGGCTCGTGTGTCAGATTTTGGGAAGAATGATACAATTTTCAATATAAGAACACACCTAGGTTATCTATTGAGACCTGGGGATTATGCTCTTGGTTATGACTTATATGGCGCTAATAGTAATGATATTGAGTTGGACAAGCACAAGCGTCTCAACATTCCTGAAGCAATCTTGATGAAGAAGAGCTATGAAGAGAAGCGCCATAGGAAGCGTGGGAAGGCACGTCCATATAAACTGAGGTCTCTCAACATGGAAGTTGATGAATCCCAGAGTAGAGCCGATCAAGAGAAAATGAGCTCTGAGTATGAACAGTTCTTGAGAGATTTGGAGGAGAACCCTGAGATGAGGTTCAATATATCATTGTACCGTAATAAAGAATATCAGCCCTCTGAGGTTGCATCCATGACTGATGGAGAAGATCTACCTTCTGTTCCTCTGGAAGAGTTGCTTGCTGATCTCGAGATAAGTGATGAGGAAGATGGAGACGAGAGCATGAGAGAGTGACAAGAATTTTGGCCTGCTTAACTGTGTCGTTTTGTGAGCTCTGTCTTTATAACATTAGTTAATTTGTACTGTTACTTATTTTATGATTTTTACTTTCGTTATTCGAAAAGCAATAAATGTTTCCATATGATTGGAAAACAATTTTGTTCCTGTCACAAGATCTATGTGGTCATACTACATTTCTTTCACATTGTTTTGTGGGTACCTCATAGTTGCAACTGCAGCCACCAAGGTTGTTTTACTATGTTACCTTGTTTTCTAGTTGTTTTGGTGATACCTTGTCTTTTAGTTTGTGTGGAATACCAGGCTTATTACAGTTTCATTTTTATTTTGGAGATTTGGCTTCAAACAAAAGCTCGTGTTAAGCGGATAGGAGTGAACAGTCACTTTTTTTTTTTTTTTATTGAATATGTACATTTGTACATATTGTTGCTGAGATCAAAGCCCCTGAACGATTATATTCAGAATGTCTACAGTTTTCTGGGAAAAAATCCAACTGAAAAACCAGACAAAATTGCTGTGGGATGTAAAACCCACACACCCAGAAACAGACTCATGAACATATTGCACTGTAGACCAGTAGACGTATAAACAATTTGTGAATATATCATTAATAATAACAATTTACAAAAAAGTTCTAAAAGAGTTCAATGAATACATAAAGAAGACAATTAGTTTTGAGCAGAAAGAACTCACAACATGTCAGAGCTCCATCTCTTGTTGTTCTGGATTTTTAGCTTCGATGTGTTTCTTAGCTAGAGCATTCTTCCTAATCTGCTTGTACTCCTTCCGCCTCTGACGACTAGCCATCTCCTCCGTGGTCATGCTTACGAGAGCCTCTGGTGTAACCTTCCCATGGAGAACCTTCCTCCTCAAGTCAGGGTTTTTGGGATCCTTGAGATTGAACAATATTGATCTGTACCTGAGTTTTTTTGGGCCATTGAAGGAACCCATCATCTTGTACATAACCGACTCAATCTTGGTTGCCAAAACACTTGGGTTGATTTCACTCACTCTGCCATTCTCAGCGACAGCTTTAGAGAGAGAATCCTGAACAACTTCTCTCACTTTGTCTCGTGAGATATCGATATTGCCTGGATTGGTAGGCGAGGCTTTCTTTTGAGTCGGAGACATCGTCGCGGAATCGCAGGTTGGTGCAGTTGGTTTTCGATGAAGCTTGAGACGGATAACCAGGTTTCCTCTGACGATAGTCTTGGTTTCTCTGGTATCATCGATGATTTTCTTGTCCTGTTTGGCATCAGAGACTGTGTTCTTCAATTTCGAAATCAAAGAGACGGTGGCAGTTCGAATTTTGACGATGGGATGCTTCGTGAGAGGGAAGAGTTCCCCTTGAGTGGACTCAATAAGACTGGGTGTCATCGGGAAGTCTTGGAGCCTTTTCAGGGCATCCAAACAACGAAAGACTTCGGCTTCACAATGGGAGACATTGTTGATTGCGGAAGCAGCCATGGCAGTCCTCCTAGCGACGTCAATCAAACGCAGCAACTCCCTTTCCATTGATCGCAGTAATCAGTGATGGTGTCTCCAGATGATGAAGAAGAGAACAAGAGATTGCCAGAAAAACAGAGAGCAAGATAGGGATTCAATGAATGTAGAAAAAGCCGATATGTGTATATACATATTGATCTGTATTACTAATTCTTCCATGATTAGGTTTTGGATTTAGGAATCCTAGTTTCAGTTTCCTAACACAAGTCGGTGTTGGTTGCCGTTAATTTAACGCGGCAAGTTTTGGTTCGTTTAGAGTCGCGCCGTACTGAGTTGTCGTAACCCGACCCGACTCGATATGTTTTTGCCCCCTTCTCGGACACTATTTCGTGTCTATTTAATTTCCCCAGCCGAACCCAGATGCCAGAATCCAGTATTTCCCGCCAATTTTTGTGTGGTTAGAGCGCCTGAGAGTAGTAGCAGCCTGTCATACATCCCACATCAAAAAAAAAGGCTCAATGAAGTGTTACTATATAATATTAGACAATCCTAGCATTGATAAATCGGTTTTCCAATGATTAGTTAGGCCCATAACAATTGAAAAACCGGTTTATTAATGTTAGGATTGTCCAATATTATATGGTGACACTTCTTCAATGAGTCCCATCTTTTCAATGTGGGATAGCAGTAAAGGGTTTGTTCAGCAGTTCAGATACTTTCTTCTAAATTTGTGGGGTAACTGACAGTTTGGATTTTTGCATTTTCAAGTGTTGTTGCAAATGCGTAGAAGTTAGAACCCCACCTCAATGTGTGCTTCAGCGAATGTTTAGTCGATGACGATATGATGTCTTTGGACCACAATATCACTCGTGATTTCCCAGTTGAATGTGCCCTTAAGTTTCCAACAGAAGAAACATAAACAAGATCACACAGCGCGCCCGTTCAGTCGTCGGAGTCCAGCAGAGCCTGAATCGCATGAATATTCCAATAATTGTGTTGATTGAGGCAAGGGAATCAGATGGATGGAGAACAAAGTACTCCAAATATATATATACACACACATAATTGCAGAAGGGAAAAAAAAATGAAGGGGCATGAATTTCAGCTACAATAGTCATAGAAAAATAAATTAAATAATAGGGGATTTGAATCTTATATATGTGCAAGGGACACGGTATACATCAGTACACTCACAATACTACTTTGATTGTTCTAAAACATTACATCTCTCTTCTTTCTCCCTTGTAGACATATGACATAGGTTGAATTTAACATAAACCACCCATCGTAATACAAAACTGAGCACGCTGACTCATTAACGATGAGGAAAAACTTAATTCATTAATCATTATATATAACACTCGAGCAATAGATTGACAAAGGAACAAATATATATTTCACCATATATCAAATTTCAACTTTCTGCATCAATTCAAAAGATCCAGTTCCCAATTTCACCGGTAAACCAAGACAGATCCTAGCAGATGGGGTGTCCAAATTGTCCCTTTCCCCAAGATATGCGGCCTCAACAAAGAACTTGGACGCTGTCTCAAAAGACATTTTAATAAAAGGAGATATAGAGTCTTTTATGGCCCCATGTCGATTCATTGGCCGATACCCCCCAGAGTGGGTCATGTAGTCGGCAATAAGTGTTAGGTGCCTGATATTGACAGATATCCCATACGAACCAAAAACATGCATTACCTCCCTGATGATGGTCTCCCTGGCAGCTTCCACTCCATAAGTATTTAGCATTGCATGAATACTGTTTGAATACAGATACCTGACATCAAGGTGATCCTGCATTTGCCAAAGTGCCTTGAAATCCACTCCAGTCGTATGCAGAGCAGGGATTTTCTCTTTCTCTTCAGATGAGACATCATTCCTTCTCTTGGGATTTTTACCATAGTAAATCACTTGATTTTCTTTGCAATTCGTCACTCTACACTTGTCAATCTTTCCGTATCTTTGAATGTAAACCCTTTCAGCTGTCCGCTCAGCTATCTACAAAATACAAAACAAGGGACTACATGTAGTGATGACGATAAGATATGATAAACAAAATAATGAAGATGGAAAAGATGCCACGCGTTAAAACAACATTATCGTCATGCTAAACTATACTCATCCTTTATAAAAGGCAGTCCATGAGCTTTCTATTTTTCTGAAGTTTCAATTGATTCAAAATTTGCGCTTTCTGACCAAAAGATAGTTGAAAGGTCGCTTACTTTATGGAGTGAAGATACACTATGATATTTATGTAGACGTGTTGGAATTTTCAAGAAATAATGCAATCTAAAAGGCCACATGCTTCATGGATTGTGTTATCACCTTCTTTATAACACCTCTAGCATCACTACAGAGAAAATCTTGAAAGTTCAGCCAAAAGAGGAGCACTAGCTATTGATGTTGTGCATCCATTTACTGTTGCTCTCCCTAAATATTATAAAGAAAGTAAACTGGCTATATATATATATATATATATATATATTCACATAGACACACATATATAATATAGGAGGTAAGGTTTGCATACATCTTGTCCATCCCCCACCCCCCACCCCCAACTGCAGGAGCCTTGTGCATAGGTATTGTTTACTAGACACACATATATGGTAAGTCCTTGTTCCTCAGGATTGCCCCAGCTACTCAGGATAAAAAGTACCTCTCATGAGTCATATAATTTACCTTAAGATTGTTGAAAGCTTAAGAAACATTTTATATTTAAAGTAGCTTTGTCTACTTCCTCGAGTAACACAATTCATTGTCTCTCAAAAGTGCATTAAACAGATTACAACAGATGATAAAAATGCAGATATTAGCAGGAGTCAGAAATTTTGTGCACAAGCGGAAAAAATAGAAATGTGAGCATGATATGGAATTTGAGGAAATATGAGGATACAGAAGTCAAAGTACCTGCGCCAGCAAAAGATGAGGTTCATTCGTAAATTGAAAATGAACCTCAAAATGAAATCCACTAGCTTCAATAAAGATTGCTCGATCAGTTTCCTTTTTGACTAATGCTGCTCTGGACTTCTTTCTTTTGGTTCTTGATTTGGTCTTGTCCTTTGACTCATGCTTCTTCTTGAGCTTCGATTCATGCTTAGTGGAGCGTCTAAGAATTTGACTTTCAATCATCTCACCTTCATCATCATGTGTGCTCATCTCTTTATCCTTGCTAATCTCAGTCTCATTCTCAACACAATTAGTTTCACCTTCAGATCTGGATGACAGCTCCACATCATCCTGATCTGTTTCACCTTCCTCTTCAGAACCATCATCATAATTCATTTCATCACTTGCTTGCAACTTTTGCCTTTGAGCATAGGAACCAAGATCCTCAGCCTCACCACCAGCATCATCCTCATCGCCATCATCATCATTGTCATCGTTTTCCCCATGACGCGCTTCATTGACAGACCCATCTTCATCTTTCGCACCTGAAGCTTTTGCTTGCCCAAAAATTTTAATGCCACTGATTTTGGACAGCAAAGAAAGATGATTCTCTATCGCGTCCTCCAATTCCCTTACAAATACAACTTCTAGGGTCTCCTCCCAATCTTCTACCGTAATATCAGTGTTTTTGGGATAGTGCTCAGATTTGTAAAGCTTCATCTTAAGCTTGTAAATACGACAAATTTGATTGTTCTCCACAGCCGATGGCAGAACGGAAACTTCCATATTCTCTATTATATCTGCAACAGTTATCTTCTTCAATTTATCAGCAAGACGGTTAGCATCATTCCTGCAAATGAATATAAGCATAATTTTGAATGAAGAATATAAGTAAAAAGGAGGAAGGAAGAAGCATCATGTTTTTATTTTTCTTTCTGGTTTTACTTTTTATTTTTTATAATTTTGGAACAGTGATATCATCTATCAAGCATCCTTTCAATTGCGCCAGATCCATAAGACAATTTCCTTATCTATTGACTTCTTTTTCTAAATATTTTGTTGATAAATTAGTTATATTTCGACGAAGAAACAGTCCAAATATCCAGATTGTCGACATTCAATTTCTAGATCAGCCAATATCTCCTTGTTTGCACAAAGCCTTTTTCTTGGAAGATTTCAACGACATACATACTGATTCCTACAAGGGGAAGAATGAATGTACTTTACCAAAAGTCCATTATGAATTTTATAGAACTCACTCTGTTTTCCCTTCTTGCAAGGGGCATGTCATCACTGGAGTTTTAATTTGAGCTGAAGCAGTCATAAATATTTCTTGTAGACGAGGAATTCCAAGAGTCACATTCATTTCACCTCGGCCAGCCAGATGAAAAGTATTCAACCTGCAAGTTATCATATCCACATAATCACATACAGTAGATAAACAAAATAAGACCGAAGTAGCAAAATATATAAAATAGGATATTGGATAAATGGGGAGCATTTATTCTATATTAGCAGATGATATGCTGTCTCTATAATGGGTTATAACTCATAAGTCATATCCCCTTATATCTCCTAGCATTTTTTATATCATTGCAAAGTAGAAGGTTAAAGTGAAGCTGTTGTTTATCATCGTATTCCATATCAGATCATCATCTCGCACCTAAACAACTGAATCCAAGCAATAAAAAGACAACGGCCTTGTACCGCATACCAATCAATGATTTTCAATTAGTCCTGAAGGAAGAAGGCCAGTCATAGGTACTTTCATATATGTAGAAAACATGCTTTTGGAAAAATATTGCTCCACAAAATGAGCAAATCATCATAGGAAAAAAGGTGCGTTAATTGTTACTGCCAATTCAAGTATTGATGTGTCTATAAGGAAATATAAGGAGTTAAAATTATGGACAAGCATAAAACACAATAAGATGTATTTGAAATAATGCGTACATCACTATACACGAGCAATAAAGTACTTAGGCATTAGAATATGAATACCCACATTTTTAAACAGCTATATGCATGTCAAGGGAAGCTGTTACCTTATATAGGTGTAATATGTAACTTTCTTTTACAAAACAACTACAGTATACAGGAACATGTTGACAGTTGATAAATTTTGGCTGAGTAATTATATTACTATTAAAATGGGATTTTCATAAATAAGCTCAACAGACAAATGTCAAATATTTGTTGTTACGCCTGAGTCTACATGAAACATTCTTGAGAATGTATGTGTTGCATTTGGTTTTTGAGAACAACACATCCATCTCTACTAGAAACCAGTAACGTATATCAAACATCAAACTATGTATCATTAACAGAAGCATTTATTCAGAGATGAACTAATGAAGTCAAGAAAAACTCACGTCATCTGTGTTGATGGTTCTCCTACAGACTGAGCAGCAAGCACACCTACTGGTTCCCCAGGCTGGGCGAGACTTAGCAAGAATTTGAGCTTCAATAACTTTATTAGGTCATCTTGTTTTACTAAATTAGAAGAAACCCGCTCATTCAAGGATAAACCGCCCATGAATTTTTCAGCTTTTTCTTGAAGTGCAACAGGCAACTTTGTAATGTAGTTATTAGATGGATCAAGCTGAATATCCAAACTTCCATTGTCCTTTTGTTGTCCACATTTTTTGTAAAGCAATTCCTGATTCTGCAAAAATAGGGGGGAAAAACAAAAGAGAGTTATGGTGACAAACTGACAATCAATGAGTATTTCCAATTCACGTTCAAAAAGATGAGAACAAGATCTCACTGCTGCCAGTGCTTCAAATTTTCCAATAAAACTTGTTCGATGGACATCCACACCATCTTCTCCATATTGAAATTGAACAATGGAACCATCAACATCACGGACAGTATGATCGTAACCGACTTTCAAGCACTCCAGATTTTTTATTAGGCATCTTTGGAGGTATCCACTGCGAGATGTTTTGACTGCCGTATCTACTAACCTATGATATATAAAGACATAAATGTAAGTAAGGAAATGACAACCAATATGGGAAGCCTACACTATGCCATTTGAGTACATAAATCATTTAAAACACTCTATATCTATAATCATTAATGGCACTCAAAACCACAACGATATTATAGACAGCAAAAAAGAATAAAAAGTAGTCAATAATGGAGTAACTGTAAAAAGCATCTTCTGCAATATTTTGATGAACCTGAAAAAACGACCGAAAACTTTGAGATGCACAAAGAAGAAAAGAAAAGAAATAGATAAGCAATGATAAAGAAGATTCGCAAACTATAAATAAACAGATACTTGCATAATGCAAAACCAGTACACAGATCCAGCACCAGCCATTCCAAAATTAATAATAGATAGTTGTGAATGCTGGACTAGCATATTTACCAGATGTTATCTTGTTGGCATACATGGAGTCTCTATTTCAAAAAATAAAAGAAGCCACATTGAGAAAAATTACAAGCTCAGGGTTAATAAGAACACACATAAATAAACACAATGCATCTGATCTTCTCTATTTTATTTGCAGTCATCCTCATACCCTCCTGACCTTACCCCCCAACATAATAACACCCGGTTTGAACACCCTTTCTGCCAATTCACGGAGTTTTGCTTGCCTAGAAAGGGGGATCACAGACATCCAAGCTTTTCTCTGTCACCTCACCTCACCTCTGACTCTAAAGCTGGTCCCCTTCCTTCCAGTTTTGATAAAGGTATTCTTCCCATGCAAATAATGAGCATTTCTTCTTTCTTCTTCTTCTTCTTTTTTTTTTTTTTGTCTATGATGATTCAGCTCCTGAACCTTTAAGTTTCTACGCTGAAAAGACAGGTCGACACTACTAATTCATGGAGTAAATAGGGAAGGTAGAAAGGCAAGATTTGTGAAAGGCCAGACAGGTTGTATTGGGGTGGATTAGCTTCCGGAGAAAGAGCAAGGAGCTTACTTACCTAAGAGCTAAAAGGGCAGGGCTGCCCTTGGAGCGTTGTCAAGGATTGATCTATTCCATTCCTCTTTAAAAAATGAGTCAACTAACCCCGCGCAAAACAAGGAATCAATCTAAAAGTAACAACACATTAAGGGCATGTCACCCATCTAGTGTGACATAAGAGTTACAAGCTACCTCAATTCTAAAACTACTTCCTCGCAAAATGCACAAGAGATATGATGCTATGCATCTGCATGACTTCAGGTATTAGCTCTAACTAATGCGATGAAATGACTTCACAGAGCGTTGAAATGACAACATATCTATTGCATTAAACTATCCTACAATTTACAGCTTTAATAAGGAGGTACAATTTCTTAATGTATCGTGACAGAATCTAAAGGCTGAAATTTGATTTACCCTTCACGACCAGCCATGCAATGGAAGTAGTACTCTTGAGGACGAAGTCCACTAAGAAATCGATCAGTTATAAAACCTCCAGCTCGAGAAGTCCAATCCCATGAATGAAAGCACGGTAATGTCTTTCCAGACACCATACGGGGGACTCGTTTGCCTTCTAATTCTTGTTGACCCAAATGGGAAGATATTTGTTGGAAATTCACCTACTCAAGAAAATGACAACAAACGAAAGAGACAATAATTATTTATGTCCAAACAAGAATCTTATTAACAAACTAGATTTGATGGTATCAGGAAGAAACTAGTTCCGATGGAGTTGTTTATGCCACGTTTGGCATATACACCAACACATTGTGCACATACAAGACTTATCAATGACCTTGATAACAAAAAACTCTGCAGTCAGTAAACCTCCTTGGTAACATTGACATGAAAACAGGGACACTGACATGCACCGGGGGGCATGCATGTATTTCTAAAACTAATTGATTAAAAGATTCTTTTTACTGCGAATTTAGAAGCTGTTTTCTTTCCATTTCCATTCAAGAGTTCTTATGTGTTTCCACGCCCCTTTGAGACCCGGAACAAAAGGTAATAAAAAGAAGACTCTCTCTAATAATTATCAAATAATTGATAAATTTGATAAGAAAAGTCTTTTTTATATCATGCTTCAGTATCAATCCAGATTTAATATCCATCTTGTTTCTAAGACAAAAACAGAGAATTTTCCAATCAAAAAATTTTCTAGCCGGGGTTTTCCCTATATCACAATCTCTTTATGATGCCATGTACGCAATGACCGACACACCAACATAACGTGAATAAGCTGAAGAGAGTGTGAAAAGACGGGCAAAAACCAACCTTACTACCTTTCGCCCCAGAGGTAGTCATTAGAGAAATACAGTTCTTTCCAGATGGTCTTAACAAACCCTCAGATAATAGCTCACTTAAAGCCCCAGAGCTGGTTTTTGCATTAAGACCACTAGTCATCTTCCTGTCCAAAAAGGTCATGGCTGGCTCCCCATCTCTGCGTATGGTTTTCTCAATATCAAACTGGAGGTCTAGTGGATCTGGAAGTCAGATGAATCAAGCTATCATAAGTCAATGACCATCATCAGCTACATTGAATAATAAAAAGCAAAGAACAACCAAAAACCAAGAAAGTTAAACAAAATACAAGTTACACACTCAACAAGAAATATTCCAGAGGAGATATTGATTGATCAAATGTACTATGGTGACAAGGGCATCACTTCTATTTCATACTAGTGGTTAGCATTGAACAAGTAGGAAGACGTCATTTTCTTTTTCGCCTCAATAATAGTTATGTATGCTAGCAACTACCTAGATGCTTTCAAGTGGCATACCACTTTGCGATGCCTAACTGAGTTTCAAGAGAATGTTAGGGTGTTGTCTTACAGTGCCTAGCATTTTGCAGGGTTTTGGCTGGAAGGTTAGAAAAAAATCTTATGAAAGACAGAGTCTGAGGAGTTCTCTAGTTCTTTACCCGGCTTATTCTAATTTAAACCTTCTTAGTACTTGCTCTGATCCATCTAACATCACATTTTGTATCATGGGAAATAAGAAAAGGAATAGTAATGGGAGAGGAAAGGGGATGGTATGGGTATGTAGATGAAGTAATCATGTCTGGTAGTAGAAACAAGGAGGTGAATGGAAATGATCACTGCAAAATGTATGTACAACAAAGGGAGTGGGAATGGAATGGGAATCGTGTACCCTACTATATTACACATAAATAAATTATACTAATATATTATGTAGACTGTAGTTCATTCTTATATGTCCTAAGATATTATATTTCCCTATTTTTAGATGATACCTCATCTTATATGTCCTTAAAGATTTGCTTGGTTCCTAAATAGCTTTATATTACTTGGCTATCATCATCATCATCATCATCAAAGCATCATGCCCCAACATCTTGGGGCAATGACCTTAATTTGTAAGAAATATTAGTTGAAATAACCACGTGATTAGAAGCTCCAATATGATTACTTATTAACATTAGTTCTTAAAAAGGATGAAGAAAGTATATAAAGTAATCCTCAACAGTATGTTTCTGTGATTAACCAGAAGACAATCATGTCTTATCAATTCAGTTAAATATATGGTCAATATAAAATTCATGGACCCATATAAGCTTCATCTACCAGATCAACCCTAATCAAACTTGAAAAATCAAGTCTACTGGATTTGCAAATATTAATAAACCAATTCACAGACACAGTAGAATAGTATATACTGCTTAGTGGAAAATAAAAGTTAGATTCATAGCTTAAAATTTTTTAAAAAGACAGGAAAAACCTCAATACTTCCACATAAATGCATCATTCTAAATTACTAACCATTAATGCTGTATCAAACATTTTCAGTGAGAAAAAAACTCTTCAAAAATCAGCATACCTATTACAACATTTTCGGGAACCTTAATAAATTCACGATGAACTTTTTCACCGATTTCTTCACAACTTTCAAGTTGACTCTTCCTTTCTTCATCTTTGGCTTTAATTATTAAAAGGTCATTCACTCCACATGTGAAACCATGCATCTGGACGAGAAACAATAATTGATCAAACTACAATAAAAAAAGATATCAAAATGCTTAAAACAAATAATATAGACCCAAAGCATTCTGACCTGCAAAAATACAGTAAACAATCGACTCAATGCAGAAAGCAAAAGGCCTGCAGTACTTGAGCCATATAGCTCATGTACTGTATGAACCAAACCATAATCAGCAAACTGCGCCTTGTCAATCACGCCACGAACCAACTCATTTTTATAGATCAACAACTTATCTTCATCAGGCTCCTTATCATCCTTTTTCCCTTTGTGCATTTTATCTCCACCAACTATTTTTTCTTTGCTTAAATAGTCTTCACCATTGTCTTTCTTACCACTCAGTTTCTTTAAGTCAACATCCTTTTCAGTGTTCAGTTTCTCTTCATTACTTCTACTCTTAAAAAAGTCATGAGAGATTTTCCCTCCTTTCTCAACTGTAAATGGAGGTCTACCACGAGTAATATGATTCAGCACAGCAGAAATGACCTACAAAAATATTAATTAGCAACAGAAAGTCCAACTGATTTATCTCACATGCATCTGTTTACATTCAACTAAGCACTACAGAGATCAGATTAGTGGGGGAATACTGGAAAACAGATCTCTCACACTTTAAAACCAACAAGTCATCTACATATCTCAAAATCAATTTCAATGCGGTTCTAACCTGTTTACCAGTCCATAATGGCTCCGGCTTCCATATAGTAGGCAAAAGAGACTCCATCTCATTCTCAAAACTAGAGATCAGAACTTTATTTCCAGGTTTTCCAGCAAATGAAACTGATCCACCAGTACCCACACCAGAACTATAAAGAAGCTGATTAAATTCATCACGACTTAAGAAGGTATCCCTCTTCGTGAGAAGTACAGCACTTATGATGTGATCCTGATGAATTTAGAAGGCAAAAGAAAATAATTACACATAACTTTGCTGATGAACAAGGAAAACACAAAATAAAAACTGTAGAGAATAAAATATTTGTCAACCATAAACCAAAAAGGGCTGAACAAATTAATATGACACTGGAAAAATCCATGCTACAAAAGAAAATAATGAGAAGATATACATTGCCATAATATCCTTCAGTAAAGAAAACCAAAGATGGATATTGTTAAATTGTGAATAAAACCTGAATTAAGGATCTAATTGGATCACCAGAGGATGGCCTGATATATTGATCGTTGGCGTTAACAATGTTATAAGCTTCTGCACGTGAGACTTCATCTTGGGGGAAATGAACATTCATTTCATCACCATCAAAATCAGCATTGTACGTGCTGGAAAAGACAAGTTATTCAAAATCATCATTGGCCATGCACTTGCAAGTAAAATATCCGAAAAGAATATAGAAAATACACATATATACACGCAGAAATGATAGAAGTATACAACTTAAACACCTGCAGTTGGCATAGTGCATCCGAATTGTCTTCTCTCCCTTCAAGACACGAACCACGTGTGCCATTATACTGGGCTTGTGAAGCGTGGGCTGACATGCAAAAATATGAGCCAAATCAAAGCAAAAACAAAGGCGGCGAATGATTGCAATTATAAGTAGTTATTCAAGTTACATGAATCAAAAGGAAAAATGTATTGTAAGTGACCCATTTTGCAGCAGTGAAAGTTCTCATCCGACATATTCCTCTAATTATGATAAGCACGGACAAATAGCAAAAGAACTTGAGTCTATCATCAAGCCTCTATAACATTCAGGCTATATAGATTTAACTGGTCATACCTGTCGATTAACAAGCACAACATCCCCATCTTGCAAGTGGCGATACACAAGTTTTCTTTCAAATTCATGATCACAACCATTTCCAGGTTCCAACACTGCTCCTCTCGAAGAAGGTAATTTCCTTGATATAGAAATACGCATCTTACGGCTTGCTGGTAATTTCACAGTGGACAATTTATCAACATAATGTGTGGCTCCGGGATGAATTTCTGATCCATTGATTACAGCGTCCCTCAACTTCCCAACATTCCAGGGAGTCACTCTCTACAAAGATTGTAAATCAAAAGGCAAAATGTAAAACGTAAAGATTCAGATCAAGGCATTCAACTATTAACAATTTTCTTCATAAAGATAAGCAAAACATGATCAAGAGTATGATAGATAAATATAATTGTTACAAGTATAATTTTCTTGGCTGTCAAAAATTCACCACCCCGTAAAAGGAACCAGAAATAAGAGTTATGAGAGGCCAGTTTGGCACCGCAGTGGTAATCTATTCAAGAGCTTTAAAAATAAGTACTGTGAAGTAAAGACGATGTCGTAGAAAATACAATTATCATTTATCATAAAATAAAATCTTGGAAAGTACTCCAAGTCTATCTACAAAAGAGGCAAAAAATCCTAATAGCATTTCAACTCTTATGCACAACCTGCTTTCGGAATCAGCCCATTCACAATTATTTGTCATCCTTGGTGCTTGAATAATCTTCTTTTCGATTCCCAAAAAAAACTAACTCTCCTAATTGTAGGAATCTAATTAAACTTCTAAGGTGTCAAGAAGTACACCCACTCCCCAAAGTTTCCAAGCAACTACTAGCCACAAACAGTCTCCATGCAAATCTCCACCACCATTTCCCAGAAAATTCCCTCTTTCCTTCTTAGTGAATGACATCCTCATCTGGCCTGCCCCCCTATAAGTCTCTCATATATTTTAATTATATATGCCATGCATGAATTGCTAAGAAGATACACATAATGTGTTAAACAGGATAATGAATACTTTTCAAAGTCTCAATTCCGCCCCTAGTTAAAAAGAAATTGAGTATTCAACCACGCAACTCATGAAATTTGTGTAGTAAACATTCAACAAAAAAACAAAACTGCAATAATCTTGCTCCACAACATATCACGCCAATACAACAGCTTGTACCTACAAGCTACCACTTGATAAGAACAGTACTTCAACATTGTGCATGGGCTGATCCAGAAAAGGAGAGAGGGTGAGAAGGAAGGGGAGGCAATAATTGACCATTGTTTTGACATCCACAGTACCCCCTATGTAAGAGCCAGCAAGCATTTGCAACAAGGGAAGGTGCATCGAATGTCAATGCAAATTGAAGTAATAAAGGTTAGGTGAGACAAGCTTCAACAACATTTAAGCAGCTTAGTATCAGTCTGCAAGACAACAAAAAATCCTCTTCCTCCAGCATTTTATTGCAACTTCTCATACAGAAAAAGCTTAGTTGTACCTCTTCCTGTCTCCTTTCATAATTTAAAATAATCCTAGCCTTAAATAATAGAATAAAAGATAGCAAACTAAAAAACCTCTGCCGTACCAAATCATTTAAACCAAAAGAATACAGCAACAGCCGCTACAGTCCTACTTTGGCTCTAGCATCATTCACTCATATTCAGAACACATGAAACTATCACAGAACAAAATATAGAAATCAAACCAAAAGATATTATCTATACCGGAAGCGTTTCCATCCATACTCACCTCAGGATAAGTTAACCTCAATGCAAAATATGGAGGAATTCCAATTTCATTAACTGCTAAATAAGGATCTGGGGATATGACAGAACGGCATGCATAATTAACCCTCTTTCCCATCATTTTCTGCCTGAACATGCCCTCCTTCTTCTCCAGCAACTGACATATCCCAGAAGGCACATCTCTTTGACCTTGACCTACCATGTCAAGAATATGATAATTTAGCACACTGCCATATATAATATATGAGAGTGTGTGTAGTCGACAAAAACATTTAGACAGAAATTGATCATAAATGACAAAAAACAGAAAATAGCATCATACTATTCACCTGCGCATAATGTGAAATGTATATATCCTTTACAAAAATATCAATGGATTTCTATGGACACTCAAGTATCCACGAGGATTTTATCTCCAGTTTTCATTTTTCAATGCATTTATTTCAGCTGAAAAGCCATAACATACAATTTTCCATGGAGTCAAACATAACTTCGGGTCAATCAGCAAAGAGGCAAACATCATCAGAGGTTTTTGTAGATCAATTAAATTAGGCTTTGAAAAATCGCGTTGCATTGACTGTTGGACAACTAATTTTTTCTATTTTCCAATGCTTTTGAAAAACTTTTGCATGCATGTGTGTGAGGATGGATTGAACTACACCTGATTCAACGATCAATTCCACACACACACCGGCTCTTTCAGATAAAGCATAAATTTGCTCATTGTTCATTGCAACCCACACATCACAGGTTGTCATGGGTTGGACCTGTGAAGCATTCTTCTCAGATCCCACCACTAATGAGGGAGACAAGCAGACTGTCTATGAAATGGCTAGGCTCCCAAAAGAAAAAAGCAAGTGACAAACTCAAATGGGGTTAGTGGTAAGCACTAAGCAGAGCCTTGTTTTACCAATCCCTCTACCAAATGAATCTCTCCAATGTAATTCATCGATCACACCTTACGAAGTCATCCACTCCCGTCTTCAAGCCGCAACCATAAATCACATCAGAAAGAACAACACCACCCTTACAGTCTCAACACATCTCAAAAACTTCTTCTCCTCATATGCCATGTTGTCACACAACATAGGCTTGACCCACCATTCGCTGAGATCATAATATGGGTCATGAGGCACTCAACTAAAATTGCCCAAGAACGAAAATCAACAAATAACAACAGCATATTTGTTCTTCATTTTCTTCTGGTATAGACTAGAGAACTATTATTTACATAATCAGATTATGTAAGCAAAAAGCTTGTTTACCTATGCTTTACCAAGCAAAGATCCTTAGGGAGCACGGTGTTGTTTCTTCCTCCCTCTTTGCTCCTCTGCTTTGTTCTCTTAGCTTAATTTTTCTTTAACTTGGCTTATTTTTCTCCAGATCAATATTTTTGTTCTTGCGTCAAATTTTTTCCCACATCATGTGTACAGATTGTGAATTAAAGTCATTCACTAAGGCACTGTTTATACAAAACTTCTATTTAACTTTGATTCTTCTTTACATCTTCTAGAAGTAATAAAAAGCATATCCTATTATGCGAAAACTGTAAAACATAGGTATCAAACTCAATTTAGAGACGTAACCTCGGATATAATTTTGTTGGCAAAATTAAAGTGTGTAAAATTGCACTCAATCACAATCAAAACTTATACACAAAACAAACGGAAATATACAAGGAAATGTAATACCACAATTGTACTTACCCGCCTTTTTACTGTCGAACAAGATATTAACAGATTGCTGAAGTTCCATCCACCTTCGTTCCATAGACTTGTCTACGCTGTTAGCAATGGCATTTCCCAATAATATATTGGACTTCAGCACCTTAACTAATAAATTAGTATGTGGATGCTCCATCACCTGTAGACACCAAACAGCAAAGCATAATGCTATTATCAAAAGGATGGGCAAAATCTTTTAGGATAGCCAAAATCTTCAGACTACAAATAGCTTGATTATGAATCTTTTCTTGTTTTGTTTCATTTTCGGCCAATTTCTTTCCCATGTTATGCTCTTGGGATGCACTTACTTAGTACTCATCATAAAATTCTTCTTTTGCTTTCGGGATAAAGAAAAAAAGACAGCAGACCAACAGAACTAAATTCATAATCCTCATCCAACTTCTACTTCAGAAGTAAAGTACATTCAGAAACAAATAGAGTTCAGATACTACCAGACTCAATTTGTGACCATGATCTGCGTCTGCCGACTCTGCCGTCAATATAAATCCTAATTCTCTTTAATTTAAACCATTCTACTTAATAAGTAATATCTCTCTCCTAATAGATTACATAATGCATCAGCATCATATATGCATAAAGTATAGTAGTCTATATTCCCAATCATGGTATGCACAATTACTCTGAACCATGAAACCACAGGAGCAGATGTCATATACAGGATGCTTTAGTGCACTAGGAAGCTGTTCTTTTTTTGTTTCATTTATTTTAGTGAGAAAGTACAACAGAAGCTACTAAACAAATTTAGGAAGGTACAAACTAATTAGAGCATATTGATGGTGGCAAAGCACAAAACAGGAAGAAGCATATGCTAAACGAGGACAAAAGTAAAAGAGTGCTTCCCCTTAGAGCAAATAGGAACCTTTAAATCAAGTAATATTACCCTATCTAGGGATTCAGTAATACTACAGGGAAATCCCCTGCTGCAAAAGATCAATATCCTAATGAGGCAAATTCCAGCGAGACTTTGGACAACTCTCATTATTGAAGTTTAAATTGATATGTATCAAGAACATTAAATTTGTAACAGTTAGTATCTTACAATCACATCATATTAACGATTGTAAGTTGGTCCATCAAAGTATAGAATCATCTATATTAAGCGCTAAGACAGAATTTCAAGAAGAGGACAGTTTTTATTACTCTTCTGGACTTAGAATGTAATTATTTGTCCATTCAGTTAGTGACTTGCAATTGGTCCATCACAGTAGCAATCATTAATATTAAGCGCTAAGATAGAATTTCAAGAAGAGGAGAGTTTCATTGCTCTTCTTGACTTGAGATTGCTATTAGTTGTCCAACTTTGAAGATGAAATAATTGAAAATCATCTCATAGCAGGTGGTGTAATTTAATTGAGTACTTACAGAATCACCTGCTCTCGCAAGGGGGCGGAATTTGATTGGAGGAACAAGAATTTTCTCCAAAAAGAACATCGAGGGACCCACTTGCTTACCGAATCCCTTCTGCTGAATATCACCAATAAATGAGCAGAGTTGAGCTTCATTTTCCCATAACAGCTTTAAGATATTCTTAACCTGCAATTGAAAGAAAAAAGAGCAGAAATCGTATTTATCACAACTGTTGTTGTTTCAAAGGAGATTAAATTGCTTACATCCATGACCATAACAAGACTTCCAAACATCAAGCAAGTACCAATCACCAACTCAAATCTGACAGAATACATACTTCTGAAGGTAGCAAGGATCCCTTGAAGAAATTCTTCTGTTCAATGAACGCTGTGAGTACTTCTCTCCCTTTTCGTCTATGCTTTCCTTTACCACTATCTGGAGTCCCATGAGAGGAATGTGTTTCAGCTTCATCACCACTGTTTACTGAGAACACTCCCGAAGCATCAGTACCGTCATCCAGCTCAGTTGTTGCTCCATCTCCACCAGTGATTGCCCCTTTCACACTGAACCCCCTAAGAACATTTGCTGCAGCAAGTGCATCTGAAACACCACCCTGCAGCAAATCAATTTAGACAGGAGAAGAGAGACGGGCAGGTAAAAAAGCAATTTCAACAGGAAAGGCATTACAGTACATAGCTAATACATGAATCCACAAGAGACGTTAGTAGGAATCCATCACATGGATTCTGCTCCGCCATTTATTCCTGTCAAAAACTATGTTCACCACTAGTTCAATCGTGTCCATGTCCTTTCCTTTTAATGGAAAAATGATAGTTTATAGAAGACGGCACCCAGGAGGTGCCAAGAAACGCACACGATTACATTAGATTAAAGACAGTCTTTCTTATGCTCTCATATGTCTTAACCTTTGCATTGAACCCAAAAGAGCAAATGGTGAAACCATAAGCACTCAATCTTGTGAAACCATGTCCTTTCTTATCACTTCCAACCATGCCCTCTTTCGGTCACCCACTTCTCTTTTTAGTGTTTCCTACTTGAATGTGGTCAAGCCTACAATCTACCGTGCCACTATTTCTATGTTGTACATGTCAAAAGTGTTTTATTAATAATGACTGAAAGTTAAGGCAGGGTTGCAAAAGCAAAATACTGAAACAAATTATGTCCTCAAAAATATAATATTCCATCGAACTCGAGACTCATGGATTACGGATCACGATCATATACTTGGTTAAGTAAATTAAGGTCCAATAACTCAAAAAGAAATAATACGGATGCCGTGATGATAAAGACACAATACAAGAGGCATCACTCTGAAGGGTTAGTAGTGGTTAAAGTATCAAGGCCTTTCTTAAAGATTTCAGGACTGAAGGATTAGGTCAAAAGTATCAAGGTCTTTCTTAAAGATTCCAAATGTCTTTCAAGTATATGTATTTCCTTTTGCCAGGCTTTGTAATTCTTGTTGTATCCTTCTTCTTTTGATTTCACCTCCATGGTGGCCCTGAATAAAAATCCTTTTGCATTCGAAAGAAACATATGAAAAAGCTTCTAGTATTACTTCACTTTTATCTTCTTGAAATTAAACACCAGAGATTTTTACTCATAAGCAAAGTTCAAAAATCCACACAAGCACAACAACCCAGCACCTCATCACTCAGACAAAATGATAAGCATACAGGATAAATACGAATTAATATAGTGCAATCTCTCAACATGAGATTAAATTTTGGTTGTCAATAGGAATCCGTAAGTAGTACACTCGCTAAGAAAATTCTTGGAAAAACCCCAACAGGAAAAGAAGCAGAAAAGACATACCTTTTGAAACCACCCAAAGAAGGGTTTGCTGATCGTAGGGCTTTTAGCATTGCAGTTCTCACATTTTTTAATTTTCAGGTTCAGAAAGGTATTCAAAACAAATTTCGCTTCAGTAAACTGCATAGAAGTCCATTCCTGCTGCTTCAAAGCATCATCATCAGTGCATTGTGCACCAGAGTGAACTGTGGAACTTGATTCGTGGCTTCCACTGCTGTCCTCTGGATATTCATCCAGTGAGGATGAGTCCAACCTTTTAGCTCCAATAATATCACCTTTTATGATGAGTTCCAATTGAGAAACACACTTCTTGACCTTAAATTCACATAAAGTTCACCAAACGGGAAAAAGAAGAAGCAAGACAAACAAATCAGCAAACGTAATCCAACAGAAACAATAAAAGAGTAGAAATACCATAACTGCAAGGCCAACGACACTACTTTAACCTCATAGCAGAAAATTGAAATTACCTGGCTTCTGTTGGCCTTAAAATGATGGCAAAAGAAGCACACCTCTCGCAGAAGAGTATAAAGAGTATGGAATAGCAAGGGATTATAAACAGGAACAAGAAGGTCAATATGACCACAATGTCCTGGACAATTAAACGCCCCCTGCCCACATGACTTACAACTGCATCACCGAAAAAAATACTGCTAACATCAGTAAACCACATACGTCAAAATTCCAAAACAAATTGCAGCACAAAGAGAAGACGGATATCAATATCAAGCACAAACAAACAAACAGTATTGTATTCCAAAACATAGATACAAAATCAACTACGACGACTCACGGAGTTCTCTCATCAAGCGGCCCCAACGCAGGATCATAAAGTCCTCCAGGAACAGGTTGGTTCACAGTATCAACAAGCCTGTCACTTGTTATCCTCACGAGGCTATGCTTCTGAATGTCTTCATCGGTCATAAAGCTGAAGACAACTCCACCAATTTCTTCAGTGACTACATCGGAGGTTTGAGCCATTGCAGGAATATCTCTGAGACTAAATCAAAGTAGAAGTTGAAGAGTTGACCGAAAAGATGATGCGAAAAGAATTTAGGAGGGGAAACTAGGGAACAGTACTACCGATTGAGATGATCAGAGTGAGACGGTGAGGGTGGGAGAGGGTGAGATTAGGGTTTAGGGATGGTTTAATGGACATCTAAAAGCAGTTCTGTTCGTCGGTTTCCTAGTGTTGATAGTAAGATTAAACTATGTCGTTTTAGTGTTTTGAAAACGGATCGGATCGGCCGGTATGGCCTGTCCAACCGGTGACCGGGCATGCATCCGGTCCGGTCAGCACATGTAAAACCGGTGAATTTTGAAACAGGCGGTTTTTCATGGAAACCGGCCGGTTTCCGGTTAAACGGATTGAACCACCCGGTATTTTTTTGGTAAGAATAGGCAGTTTCCGGTTAAACCGATTGAGCCGGCCGGTTTGCATGAACCAATTAACCTTAGAAAATAACATTTTTGGTAAGAATTGGCGGTTTCTGGTTAAGAATTGGCGGTTTCTGGTTAAACCAATTGAGCCAACCGGTTTGTATGAACCGGTTAACCTTGAATAAATGGAAAAAATAAGTGTTTTGAAAACGGATCGGATCGGCCGGTATGGCCGGTCCAACCGGTGACCGGGCATGCATCCGGTCCGGTCAGCACATGTAAAACCGGTGAATTTTGAAACAGGCGGTTTTTCATGGAAACCGGCCGGTTTCCGGTTAAACGGATTGAACCACCCGGTATTTTTTTGGTAAGAATAGGCAGTTTCCGGTTAAACCGATTGAGCCGGCCGGTTTGCATGAACCAATTAACCTTAGAAAATAACATTTTTGGTAAGAATTGGCGGTTTCTGGTTAAACCAATCGAGCCAACCGGTTTGTATGAACCGGTTAACCTTGAATAAATGGAAAAAATAACGTTTTTGGTAAGAATAGAACTCATAACCTTTATGAAAATCTAAAATCTCTTACCAACTAGGCTACTTCACATTTTTTGTTTAGGAAACGAAGTGAATTCAATATAATATATTGAATTATGACCTTTATCTTATTGGAAAATATAATATATTCATTGTGTCTGATTAAAAATATGATATATTTAATAAATACATTAATTAACTCATTACTCATTAGATTAAATGTGAATTTTTTAAAAAAACTTCTTATTGATGGGGTTCAAACTCATATACTCTCATTCATAACACTAATGTTTTAACTAATTACGTTACAATATTTTATTTGTTTAAAGGAATACATTAATTCTATGTATCAAAATTTATATTATTACATTTATTCAAACATTTCTAATAGTATGAAAAATTTGTAATTATTATTTATATTTAAATAAATATATATTTTATAATTAATTATATTGAACCGGTTTGAACCCGGTTCAAACCCTGATTGAACCTTGAACCAATAAATTTTTCGGTTCGATAACTGGTATGGTTTTCAAAACCTTGTGTTTTACTGCCATCAAACCAAAACACTAAAACGACGTCGTTGCGTTGGTTTCTGCATATTGATGGTAAAAAATAAAACTAGTCTATCACTTGTTATCCTCACGAGGTTATGCTTATGAATGTCTTCATCGGTCATGAAGCTGAAGACAACTCCACCAATTGCTTCATTGACTACGTCGGAGGTTTGAGCCATTTCAAGAAGATCTCTGAGACTAAATCAAAGTAGAAGTCAAAGATTTGACTGGAAAGATGATGCGAAAAGAATTTAGTTGGATAAACTGGGGAACACTACTACCGACGATTAAGATGATCAAAGTGAGACGGTGAGGGTGGGAGAGGTTGAGTTTAGGGTATAGGAATGGTTTAATGGACATTTGAGAGTAGGGATGGCAACGAACCGGGTTGTGAGGCGAAACCCGGTCGACCCATCCCTATCAGATCTAAAAAAAACCCTATCCATTGGATCATTAGGGCGGGTCTATCCGGGATCCAGTCAAAAATAGACAGGATCTAGGGGTGGGTTGGGACAAGGGTAACCCGCCCCAACCCAGGGTATATATATATTTTAAAATATAATTAGATATATATATATATATATATATACACACATATATTAATTATAAGTAATACTGTAATTCCCAAATACGTAATAACTAATAAGTCCTAAAGTTTGTCTTCCAAAAAAAAATAAGTTATAAAGTTATAACTTAAAAAATAAAAGATTAAAACTCACTCTGACATTCTTCCAACTATTAATGATGATTCTGATGTGGAGGAGGAGGAGATGACACATTGATTGTGTTGTGACTATAATGACAAATTGAAAGGGTTGTTTGTTTTCATTGTTGTGTTTGTTTTATTGCTAGTTCAATGAGTTTGTTTTAAATCGAAAATGATAATTTGTTGGACTTTTGTGTTTCTTTTAAATTATCAAAGGTATAATAATTTAATTTGGCTGATTTTCTTACTAGTTCACTAGGTCTACGGGTATACCTGTGACCCGTCCGGGACAAGGACGGGACAAAATATCCCTACCTGCCCCATGTCTATGGGGCGGGTTCGGGTAGGATTTTAAGAGACCCGAGCAGGGTTGGGACTTCAAAACCCTACTCAACTCGGCCAGTTGCCATCCCTATTTGAGAGGAGTTTTGTTCGTCGGTTTCTGAGTCTTTATAGTAATATAAAACTACGTCGTTTTACCGCCATCAAACCTAAATACTAAAACGACGTCGTTTCTGTTTGTCTACAAATCTTACTAGATAAGGACTAGTTGCACTACACATTTTTCCATTTACACCTAATTACTAGAAAAATCCATTAAAAGTTACATGTTTCTCTGAATACACCCAATTTCTATGGCTTTTAAAAAAAAAAAACAAATACACCCTTTCTATTATCTTTCTTAATGTTCTCTCTCCCCCTATATATAAATCAAATCATTCTCTGAGGTTGTTTTGTATTTGTCATAGACAAAACCGAGTGAGATTTTTTATTTGAAGCAAAACCCATCTAAAAAGATTTGGTTTTCGTGATCAGGATGGCTATACAAGCCCAGTCTCCATTGTTGGGTATACGGGATTTGATGGAGAATGGTTGAGTTAATCAATCATTCTTTGATCTTCAACAACAACAAAATGAAACAACAATTGAGAGAGACGAAACAACAAGCTTTGAGATGGAGAACCAACTGTGCCAGATAAAGATGTTGTGATGTGGATGAAGAGAAGAAAACAAAGGTGAACAGAGGATCAGACAAATATGTTATGCAGAGGATACTGTTGGGTCTAAATTAACCTTACTAGCAAGTGTACTAGTCGGCGACTACAGCACAATGATAAGCAAGGGTCGAATCCACAGGGACGGTGTTATATCTAATCCAAATGTATATTTGTATGTACGTATGGACAATGCAAACAAAAGTAAAGTTCAACTCAAGATTGTTTGGTTGGGTAATTAAACTAAGACAAGCAAATAGCAAAGTGTTTTTGGTATTTTCTTAGAATAAAGATGCAACTAATGCAAATGAGATGAATGAGATGAACACCAAGGCTTTGGAATCCCCCTTGGGAAATGACTTGCAATGATACAAATTCACACACATATTTGCTAATTCGGGCATAACGAATCCGTACCTAAGTCGGTTTTAGCGCACTTAAGCCAAATCTCCCTAAAATCGATTACTAGCCATCTTATTGGTCTAGGTCGGATATTCCTAAATACATTCTAGCCATCTTATTGGTTTAAACATGCATACGAATTCATGGAGTTCTATGGAGATTAGAATTCATACAAATTGTCACCTAATTAAAGGGAGACACATTCATAATCAAGTGTTTCAAGAAGCATAATCTACTTGACATATTATTGTCTAAGCAAATTCTCCAAACAATTTCATCCAAAAACCTAAAGTGTTGGCCAAACACCACAAGCATGAAGAAATTGCAATCAAACATAGAAACACAAGATTTATACCCAAATCAACTCATATGTATGTAAATCAAGTCATAAACAAAGTCATCAAACCCAAGGCTTCATCCTAGCCTTGGCACAAGTGATTTAGTTACACATAATGAGAGAAAAACACAAAAGGAGAGATGAGAAAATCATGAATAAACCCAATTAGTTGAGTAGATCCAAGTTGAGCTGAAGAATCTCTCCTCCTAGCTCCAAGAATCACCTTCCCCCTCTGGTTTCGCTCTCCAGAAAATCAGTTCTAGGTCTAAAAGTTCTCTGAAGTTCTCTGCAGCTCGGGCAAATCGCGAATTAAAACATCCCAGAAAAGCTGTTTTGTGCGCCTAGGCGTGTTGAATTCACGCCTAGGCGTACCACGCCTAGGCGCAATCCTAGGCGTGGTACCACTCAACTTCAACTCAATTCTCTCTAGACTGGGCGTGCAGAAATGGTTCTGGGCGTGCACAAATGGTGCGCCTAGGCGCGCCACGCCTAGGCGCGTTACCCCTAGGTGCATGATTCAAATGACCATAACTTCTCCATATGACCTCAGATTTGCATGATTTTAGCTTCTACGGAAAGCTTGAGATGTCTAGTTTCCAATGCCTTTTGTTGCGCTCGATTACAATAACGTGACAGAAAGTTATGACTATTTGAACACATGAAGGTCGGTAGACATTTTCTTCAATTCAGCCCATTTTCCGTCGTTTTTCATCCAAACCGCAATCAACCTATCAAAATACAAATCAACACATAAATACACTCATTATTTATCAAAAGAAAGCTTAAGAGGGGAATATTTCTACCAAAAACAATAGGTATTATCATACCTATCAGATACAAGTATAGGAATTCGTGCGTTTTGTTCCTTTATTGCAAACACCTTTGTTCATGCCGAGCATGTGAAGAATTTGTGCAAGTATCGAGGCGTTCGGCAAAGAACTTGGGGTAAATGCGTTGCTGAGATCAAAGAGCCTAAGAAGAGAACTAGGCTATGGTTGGGTTCTTTTTGCTACTGCTGAAGAAGCTGCCATGGATTACGACGATGCTGCCAGAAGGTTGTGTGGCTATCACTTTCCAAAACTAAACGTCGGTGAAGGCGAAGCAACCAGAGTCAATGATGGATGTCCTCGTTAGTGATCTCTTCGTCAATGATAATGGGATAGAGACGAAATAGAGAGGGGAGGAAAGAAAAGGAGAAAGGGAAGGAATGAGAAGAGATTGGCGCCTTGGGGTGTTTAGCCTATGATTTGTCAATAATGAGAAAATGTGGAGTGCAACTAGCCCTCAGACCATCTCCAACCTAGGTTGCAAATGGGTATGTAAAAGGCCCAACTGCCATTATACAAACCCAAACCCAAAACATAAGGCCCTAACCCAGGTGCTAAATAGGGTTGCATCATGCAAGCCTTGGGCTTCAGAATCCAAATTTGCACATCTTTGCCCTGGGATGGGAAAAAATGCGGGTTGTCTTCGACAAATTTTCGTCTCTTCTCCTCCCAACACAAATATGCCGTCACCATGGTCAAGCTTCCATTCTAGGTTTGTTTGCGTAGATTTCGATATGGATTTCAAGTTTTCTCTGTTTAATCGTCTTCTATTTCTTGATATTATTTTTTTAGACAATTCATATAAGCACTACATATCCATAATTTTGATATCATAATGGTCCTCCACACTTCTCCTCATGCCACCTAGATTATGGACACATATCATTTTAAGCCAAAATTACAATTGGCCTTCAATTTGGGCTTTAGTCTTAAATATTTATTTGCATCACCGTTAGGAGAAATTTTATCTACACACCACTAATCTCTTATCTTTACATCATTTTTTAAATTTTTATAGTTTACAAAAACATCCTTGTATACAATGACATATTAACCCTTAAACTAAAAATTTAAAATAAATAATTTTTACATTTTTAATTAGAGACTACTAAGTTTACACCAAAATTTTTGAAAGGAAAAAAAAAACACAATGGCATGTCTTTTTTTCTGGAATAAAAACAACACGACCCTATCAATTTCTGGAGAGATTACAAATCGACAGAAGTTGTCGTTTTTTGCGAATAAAAACGACGGATGATGTCATTTTTTTAACAGATAAACAACACGATGTTACCGTTTTATAACCCTAGAAATGGACTTGATGTGCCAATTTTTATTTAAGTCATATTCTAACCAGAAATCGCCCAAAGTTTAACAACTACACACACTCACTCATACTATATACAGAAATCGGCAAACCCACATGTTCAATTTGAGAGATTTCATTAGATATAGAAATATTTAAGAGAGAACCACAAGACCTTACCTATCCTCTAAAGCCTTTTGATGTTGATAATGAGAAATTTTTGATCGTCTACTCGGATGGTTTTGAATGTCGATTCAGGTGTGGGAAATCGGTGGCAGCTAGAGTCCCAAAATAGGGAAATCGGTAAGAGACTTTAAGTTTGAATGTGTGTAAACTTAACACTAATACTTCTAATATTGTATTAAACTAGGGTAATTTGGTATTTTCACTACAAATTTGTGTGTACACTTATAAATTTATGGTGTAAACGTATCATGTGTAAAGAGTGGTGTAGAGATAATATATTAGTGGTGTATAAATTAAATTTTCCCACCATTATAAAATTTTCCATTGCAATCAAAAAAAATTTCAACCCCAAAGCACAACTATTCATGGATGTAAAATTTAAATTGCATTCCCAAGATGCCCTCACAATTTTGTTGGTAAAATAAAACTATGTCGTTTTATAGTCATCAAACCAAAACACTAAAACGACATCGTTTTGGTACCGGTCCGGCTCCGCTCCACTCGGTTCCTTCTACTTTGTACGAGCAGAGTGGTTCTCAATCTTATCGAGTCTTGTCCATTAGACGAGGCGCAGAGTCGGGTAATTTTGAACTCAGAGAGACACCAATCGAGAGAGATGGGTGAGTTGAAGTACGAGATCTCGCAAGAAGCGTACATGAAGCTGGTTCTTCATGCTCTGAAGCATAAGATTGCGGCGGTCAACGGGGTCCTCGTGGGCCGTGTCTCCCCTCAAAACGATGACGTTGTTGAGATCTCCGACTCCGTCCCTCTCTTCCACTCCCATCTTACCCTTCTACCTAACCTCGAGATCGCCCTCATCATGGTACGTTACGGACAAATTTTTGGTAATTGGAGGCAGTTTCTTGGTTTAGGGTTTTTGTAAATTGAGCAGGAATTGCATTTTTTTAATGTAAAAATTGAAGAGATTTTGTGTTTGGCTATGCTTTCTTTAGCTGCTTTTCTCCCCATTCTGTGTGAAGTACTTGATTATTTTGGAAATTGAGTGCTTTCTCTTCATTTATTGTTTGATTTCCCAAGGAAATTGAGATTTGATTGAAAAGCTATACATCATGGAACTATTGTTTTTGACGTGGATTGCGAATTTTTCCCGTTATTGAGAGAAAACTGGATTGAAAAGTAGGCCTTTTTCCTTGCTTTTCCTCCAACTTTGCATTACATGATTGTTGGCCTGAAGGTTGAAAGTTTTCTGTTCAGTTCTTATGATATTTTTCAAGGAAGTCTATATTGTTGATTTTAAAAACTACATACACTTCATGTAACAAACACTCAAACAGAGCGTAAAACTAGTTTCTTTTGTTTTGGAATTATTGTCTACTAGGTTTGAGAGTATGTCGTATTAGTTGTTCTTATTGATTGGTTTTTTCTCAGATAGAGGAACATTATGCTGCTCAAGGGCTGGGTATAGTGGGTTATTTTCATGCGAATGAGAGGTTTGATGATCTGGAGCTTGGCAATGTGGCCAAGAACATTGGAGATCACATTTGTCGCTACTTTCCCCAATCTCCCATCCTCCTGGTATGTGTAGCTAATTGAGTGTTTCCATTGTTTATTGTACTTGTGATTTTCCTGGGTTTTCTATTTTCCTTATTTTTTTTCCATTTTTTCTTACCCTTCAGTTAGATAACAAAAAACTTGAAGCTTTACCTAAAGCGAAAGACCGGAGCCCTGTCATGCAGGTTAGTGTTATTATTCCTGTTATTATTTTTCTAAAGTAAGGCAGCTATAACTTGATTACTTACACTACTATGGAGTATGGCAGCTATAACTTGATTAGTTACACTACTATAGCGATAAGAATTGGAATTCAATAAATACGTGGTTGAGATGTGAATAATGTCTATTTAGTTGTGGAGCTTGAAATTGATTATCCTTCAAAGAAATTTGTGGAATTAATACGCTTAAGGTTCTATTCGCTGATGGAAGTGAAAGAGGCTGATATGACACCTCCAAAGTCAGGGTGGATCATACGAAGAGTTTTTAATTGAGTTAGCATGAAAGAGTATGATGATTCTTTCCTCTTCTAAGTTAAGTTATTCATGTAGATTCCTTCTCTTAATGTTTTTGGGGTCACTCTTTTGGAACTCTTTTATGTTTTGCATTTTCATCCAAAGTGAGGACCTCATTCGGTTGCTTTGGGTTGTTGTACATCCCGAAGTACGTGGTAAGCGACCTGGGGTTGGGTTTATTAGTCAGATTCAAACGAGCAAAGTTATAGTCTCATTTGTGGGTATTTTATTAGTTGATTGGACTGATGAAGTGTCATAGCTACTGTTCTTCAAGCTTAAACCCCCAGTAAAGGCATTTATTAGGTGGTTTATTGTGGAGTGATTATCTTTTTTGTGTTTTAGGCTGTCTGTGCCTAGTTCTTCCATAAGCCTTCAACTGCTATCTCTATGATAATGTTTTGTAAATTTTAAAGAATGTGGACATTGCTGCTGTGTTTGATGCCACTTCCCTGTCATTATTCTTTCTGTTATTCACAGTTTCAATCTTTTAGTCCTCAGAAATTTTCTCCTTTTTCTCTTGGTTAACTAGTTCTATGTGAGGGATGCATCCAAAAATTGGAAGCTAGTTGGATCAGATGGAAACAGCAGATTGACAATCAAAGAGCCATCTGCAAATATACTTTTACTGGATCATATTTCATCTGAGAAGTGGCTGGAAGTTGTAGATTTCGATGATCACCTTGATGACGTTAGCAAGTAAGTACTAAAAAATTATGTCTTCTACCTACTTCTTCTATGTGCAGGTGTGTCTTTGTACATGTCACCTGTATTAATGGCCTTGCTATCTTCTAATCACAGGGACTGGCTGAATCCAGAGCTCTTCAAATAAGTTGGAAGATCGGTTGTTAGCAATTTTGCAAGGACTGTAGAGGTTGATATCGGGGCATGACGGGCATGACTGGTCCTGGCAACCGATGGAATAGCCGGTGGGTTTCTTAGCAGCTTGTGAGAAATGCTTGTGATGAACTAACTCAAGTGGGAATGTTGGGGCCCGAATCTCCCACTTAAAAATTTTCTTGCTTTTTTGTTCAAGTAATAGACTTCCCTTAAGTAGGGAAATCAAAGGACTCATTTCATTAAGTTAATATTTGAGCTGAGAATTCAAGGTGTTGGCAAAAACATTATAAGGCATTTACGTTTTTCCGAACATCCTACATCCGATTACCTAAACATGCTTGTGGAACACTGGGGTAAAACAGGATGGGTTACGTTCCCTACATTCAGGTAACCACTCTTATTTTTTTGTTATCGTCTCTCTCCTCTCTCTTTTATGCGAATATCTCTCCTCTCTCTTATCCCTTCATCAACTAAACCGTATAAATATTATATTAAGGTATATACATACCCTTAAGCTATCTAACACCTTTTGGCATTTCATAGGACGTGTCAAGAAATTAAAAAATTCTATTTTAGTTACATTACGATTCTAGTTATTTTCGAATTTGTTATATTTATCAACTATTTTTTATTTCATTGAATGAAACATTGAAACATGTTAATAATATAATGAAACTGTTTTTAAAATTATTTACACACTCAAAAAGTTCAATTGTATAAATATAATAGAGAGAGATTTTTTACATAGAGAAGATAGATTGAAATCAGGAGGCCAAGGCCCAGGCCCAGGCCCAAGAATGGTAGCCCGTTGTTCAATTCGTCCTCGTATACCGTGGACGGATAGTCGGATACCCAGCCAGCAAACACAGTCTGGGCCCAAAGAAATCCGCCCAAATCTCACCACGTGTTAATTAATTAGCCTGAAATCATTTCCATGATTCATTATACTGCGCCTCAATATCAGCGGTGCTACCAATTTGCCAAGGCCAATGAAGTCACAATTAAATACGTGGCTAGATCTGATCGAAGGCGACCATTGTACTATTATACAGAGGCGTTCACAAGATCTTGTCACCTACACCAGTAACTCAGTTTTCATTGAAACCTCTCGCTCTGGTCTGTGTTTGTTCTTCCTTGGATCTTTGAATTGTGTCCTTCGATTGGAACCCTAGGGTTTAATCGATATTTATCAATCGAAATTGACTTGCAACTGATATTTCACTCATTGGTTTGTCAATCAGATCTTGAATATTCGGCTGCATTGTTCGCTGCCTGGTGAAAATGCCGTCAGTCTATGGAGCTCGATTGACCACATTCGAGGATGCTGAGAAGGAGAGCGAGTATGGTTATGTTCGCAAGGTATTTTAATTGTTACATTTGAGTAATTGGATAAGTTTCGTGGATCTCTTTAGATGAATTTTGTGCTTCGTAAGTTCATTTTGGAGCGAAGTGATCTTTGTCTGAAATTTTTGATGGTTAAATTTGGACTGATCAGATCAGGATCGTATAGTTTTTTATTTGAAATTGGTTCAGATTGAATTTGGGGTATGGATCCTTTTCTTCTTCTTTTTTTCCTCCCATTTTGAGTGCTATTACAGTTGAATTAGGAGTAAGTGATCGATTAATTTTTTGGGAAAAGGGATTGAACTTTTTATTGAGAGTGTTGAAAATGTTTTCGTGGATATTTTTAAATGATTTACCATGCTTCGGCCCGAAGCTTTGTTTCTTTTTATATACTGAATCGCAAGTGATTTGATGGATTTGATTAAAATTGGTGGTGATACATAATTGTTCTTCCTCGAGGTTTATGAGATTTGGGAGTCTGGAAATCTTTGTTTAGTGGTTTTTGCGTTTGAACTGTCATTTTCAAGTGAGGTTTTTAACTGGAATATAGCAGTCAATTGTTAGTATTTCCGTGATCTCATTGTCACCGAGTGTCTGTGGTACTGTGGTTTGCAAAATGGTGCAGCCAAGCTCCTGGTAGAGATTCACGTCAATTTTGTGAGATTTTTTGATTTGGTGTTGGAGCTAAGTTACTGTTTTCAGGACATGACGTGTTTGGCAACATAAACTTGGGATTCAGTTGTCCCGGATTAGATGTTAGCTCTGAGGTGAATTACATATTTCGTTTCGACTAGTAGTTTATACTCTGGAACTACTATATTGCCAAGGCATATAGTTCTTACGCCACTCTGGATTTTGATATTCTTAACAACCCCTCCCCTCCTCCAAGAAAAACATATAGTGAGCTGGAGTTGATTGGTCATCAATTTTACGCTGCTGTCAGTATGTAGACTTGGTTTTCATGTCATTGTTTTATCATGGATGACTTCTGTGTGCTATAGCGTGAGTAAAAAATTGTGAATGTGAGTTCGACTGTTAACATTTGTTTGGTTCAGTTTCCTTTAAAGGTTGTTCGTTGAGCTAACATATTATCAGATTTGATCACTTAAACTGATTTTGAAACTTGGAAACTTTTATGGTAACTCGTCTGTATTATTTATTAAGGTAAAGATGGGAGCTTAAATAAATTTATTTCATATCAACCATATATGCACTTATGAGATGTGTTTTGCCAGGTGTCTGGACCAGTCGTCGTTGCAGATGGCATGGCTGGTGCTGCAATGTATGAACTTGTCCGAGTTGGGCATGATAACCTGATTGGTGAAATTATTCGACTGGAGGGAGATTCTGCCACAATCCAAGGTCAGATTACTAATGTTAACTATTAGCCTTCCACAATACTTTTTTGAGGTTCTTGGATCCTGTCTTTCTTGCATAGTTATTTTGTCTTTGAAGTTGCGGGCAGTCTCCGTCATTCATCATTTTTGGGTGGAGAAGATGCTGTAAAGCTGGAGGACCATTGGCACATTTTATGTTATTCTGGCTCCTGACAGGAAATGTCTACCCCAGTTAGAAAGAAAGATATTGAGTTTTTAGAATAATAAACCACTTCAATTGCACCCACTACAGTGAAATTGATGGAAAAAGCGGAACAAAAGGACCTTGAAAACCTAGAAATGCAATTTTTTAAAGGATTGGTGGATATACATCTTTTTGTTCTTGGTATAGTTAATCTAGCAAAAATAGAAAACACTCTGTTTGTTGCAATAGAACTCATCCCATGTAACTTATAAATGATTGTATATGGGTCACACCCCTGGATCTTTTAATACGCTCTCTTTTTCGTTCAAAATAATAATAATAATAATAAAACATGGAATTGACATCAATTTTTTTTTTTGTTTCAGTTTATGAGGAAACAGCTGGTTTAATGGTTAATGATCCCGTTTTACGGACACACAAGGTTACAATACTATTTTCACATTTCTTGCTTCTACAATGACATGTTTACTGTGGCTGCTAAACAGTTGTGTGCTCTTGATGCAGCCTTTATCAGTGGAGTTGGGACCAGGAATACTGGGGAATATTTTTGATGGCATACAGGTTTGCTTGAACTTTCAAGAAAAATGTTGCCCTTTTGATATCTTTAATCTTTATATTGTTTGATTTGATGCATGTTAGAACTGAAATCTAATGCTTGTCCATGTTTTGTTGTTTTTTTTTGCACTTCCAAAAAATAGAGGCCTTTGAAAACTATTGCAAGAAGATCTGGTGATGTTTACATCCCTCGTGGTGTCTCAGTTCCAGCCCTTGACAAAGATATGCTCTGGGAGTTTCAGCCTAAGAAATTAGGTAATTTGTGGAAATTTAGAGACAATTGTGTGGCAATAATCTATAATGGTTGTTCTGTTTATTTTTTATGTTGATTCCAAGTCGATTAATTTTGGTTGCAGGTGAAGGAGATCTAGTGACTGGTGGAGATTTGTATGCTGTAAGTTTGTTAGCTGATGTCATTTTGGTTAAAGATTGATTGAAAATGGTAGTATGGTTGAATCTGCTCATTCTGTGACTCTGGGTCTTATCTAAGCTCTTGAATGAATTTCTATGCAGACTGTGTTTGAGAACAGTCTAATGCAACACCATGTTGCCCTCCCCCCTGATTCCATGGGAAAAATCACTTACATTGCTCCGGCTGGTCAATATTCATTGAAGGTGTGTCTTTCTAACAAACTTTATTCCATTTGGATGATCCTGAGATGTATATCTCTTTGTTATGTCAAATATGATTAGTGCAAAAACTAATCTCTGAAACTGGAGTTGTTGGTATTGCATTAGCTCTTAGAGATGATCCAGCATCGTAATACATTTGTTTTTCTTTTGATTTGTGTATGAATTTTGTTGGAACTCATGCATTCATGTTTTTCATAACTTCAGGATACTGTGTTAGAGCTTGAGTTTCAAGGCGTCAAAAAACAGTTTACGATGCTTCAGGTTTGTTTTTTTTCGTTCTCTTGCATTCATATCATTTTGAGCATTTCAGCGTGTACTTGGTGGCTAGAACTGTCGGGTACTAAATTTTTCGATGTGTTTCTATTTTTGCAGACTTGGCCTGTCCGTACACCTAGGCCCGTCGCAGCCAAGCTTGCTGCTGATACCCCACTGCTTACTGGGCAGGTAATTTCGCTGTGCCTTTTTTTTTTTGAGTATCTGGAGAGAGTTTGTGAAACCAAAAGTACAGTTTTCCACATGAAAGAAGCTGTCCCGTCGAGACACTTGTTGATATATTACATTTAGAAGTTTCTTTATTGTGAGTTTTGACATCTTCATTTGGTCTCAGCGTGTCCTTGATGCTCTTTTTCCCTCTGTTCTTGGTGGGACTTGTGCCATACCTGGTGCGTTTGGTTGTGGAAAAACTGTCATTAGTCAAGCTCTTTCCAAGGTGGATTTGTCTTCCTTGTGGGTTTCCTTCAATTAGTTTCTTCTGGTTGTGTTACGACTTACGATTATTTATGTTATGTTTTACTTGTGCAGTACTCTAATTCAGATACTGTTGTTTATGTTGGCTGTGGGGAGCGAGGAAATGAAATGGCAGAGGTTTGCATTTCTCTATGTTCATTGTTACCTGTAATTTTTATTTAATACAAAAGTCTCATTATTGGTAATAAACAATTCAGGTGCTTATGGATTTTCCTCAACTGACAATGACACTACCTGATGGCCGTGAAGAATCTGTCATGAAGCGAACGACACTTGTTGCAAACACCTCTAATATGCCTGTGGCTGCTCGTGAGGCATCAATTTATACAGGTGAATCATATAGCACTCTTTTTGATTTGTGGTTTATTAATTTATTGAATATTTGGCTGACGAGTAATTTTATAACGAAGGTTTAATATTTGGCTGACGAGAATTTTTATAACGAAGGTTTAATATTTGGCTGACGAGAATTTTTATAACGAAGGTTAATATTTTGCTGATGAGTAATTTTATAATGAAGTTCATTGTATCCTTAGCTTGATTTTTCTCGTTGGTAATTTGGCTGGCTTATGCTAATATCCATAAAGGTCTTGTTTGTGTATGAGGGATAACAGCTTTAGTATTTCAGTTTGGAATAATTATAATTTGATAGTAACACGTTGCCATTATTTATAATGTTGAAAAGGAGTTTTTTGTTGACAATTATTCTTCTTTCCTTCCGTTATCAATAATTTGATATTAACACCTTGTCATTATATATAATGTTGAAAAGGAGTTTTTTGTTGACAACTATTCTTGTTTCCTGCTGTTATGCAGAGTTCATTTTCAATAATCAACTACAGTCAATAATAATATGAACATGGTGTTTTACATAAGCAAAGAAAAATATACACTTAGTGAGTTTTATGGAAGTAGGCCATTTCTCAGAAGTTCATTTAGGTTTCTGGATGTGAAAGGAATTAATGTCCCATTTGTACTTATATCCTTGTGAAACTTCAATTGGCTTTTGTTGCTTGGGGATGAGGATCATAATGTGGAAATTATTTTTTAGGCATTCATGATTTATCTTTTGGAAGTTCTTGAAACTTTGCCACATATCTATATATTTAGTGTGCATTAATGTTTTTCCTGGGAATAACTATTTTCATATTTAATGTTTTTTTGGCCAATTAATATATGTTCCACTCATATTATGAACTGTGAAGTGAGTTGTGTTATTGTGAAGGACTTGTACTCGTGCTCTTCAATTGATGTGACGTCTATTTTCAGGAATCACTATTGCTGAATACTTTAGAGACATGGGCTACAATGTGAGCATGATGGCAGATTCAACATCCCGTTGGGCTGAAGCACTGCGTGAAATTTCGGGACGGCTGGTTAGTATATCTTCTAGTTTTAGTTTGTGACTGTAACACCAAAAAATTATTTTGACATTCAAAATGGCGTTTCAAATGCTAAATATGTTACTCAGTTAGAAGATGATTTTTTTTCCTGCTAGCAACATTTCATCTAAATAGTTTAGTTGAAAGGTATGATTGTACGACTCTGAGGCCATTTTTCTTAATATTTCTTGCAGGCAGAAATGCCTGCTGATAGTGGATACCCTGCTTATCTGGCAGCACGTTTAGCCTCATTTTACGAACGTGCTGGTAAAGTAAAATGTCTTGGTGGACCAGAACGTACTGGTAGTGTCACAATTGTTGGTGCTGTTTCTCCTCCTGGCGGAGATTTTTCCGATCCTGTGACATCTGCCACCCTCAGCATTGTTCAGGTAAATATGAATTATTGTTTATATATCATTTCTGTTTTGAGGCAACTCAGATGGTTTTTATTTTTCCCCTAATGCTTTAGGGCCACAGCATGGATCACTTTCATATCTAGTTTATCATTTCCTTCCTGTGTGGTTTGCCCTAATCAAGGTTCCACAATTTGATTAGGTCACTGATATATTTCTCTTGATAGAAAAAATAGAAACAAAGCTCACCGACCAAATTACTGGATGTTTTTTTTAATGCTTTAGAGATGCTTGTGCATTGAATATTATGTTGATAATATTGCAGGTCTTCTGGGGTCTGGACAAGAAACTTGCTCAGAGGAAACATTTTCCTTCTGTGAACTGGCTTATCTCTTACTCAAAGTACTCAGGGGTATGCTCTTAGTCTGTTAATTCATCTCATCTGTGTATGATAAGTTGATAACCCACAAATAATTCCACATTATTAGAAAGTTATCCAAGTACCGCCATTGACACCATGATCCCGAGGCCTCAAGCCTGGTTATCATGGAACAAGAAAAGGCTAGCCCAAACATGACTCATTCATTCAGGTTCAAACTCACATAGCAGAGTGAAAATAATGAAAACAGATCAAACTGTCAAATTCCGGTTACAAATGTTGCACACAAACTAAATGCCCTTGTACGAGGGCCAATGCCTCCACTGTTTTCACTGGCAATTTGGATTTAAATTTCATATAACAGTATGACTTAGTAGGGAGCCGGCTGTAGGTGCTTCGTTCGAAGTTTAAATCTTTGAGCCCCTCCTGTCTCTAATCTCCCCCTCCCCATGGGTAGGGGAGGAGGGATGGTGCCTTTTTTAATGTCTTATATTTGATTTTCTTCTGTTTCCAGGCTTTGGAATCTTTCTATGAGCAATTTGATCCAGATTTTATCAACATTAGGACAAAGGCCCGTGAGGTGCTGCAGAGAGAGGATGACCTGAATGAAATTGTCCAAGTATGGCGCCTTTTGCTCATACTGGTTCGATATTTATAGACAATACCTGTGTTAGATGTGTAAGAAAGATGAAAAAACTGTTACTGTTTCTTCAATGCTCTGCTGCTTCAATCACTTGGGTCAAAGTGAATTTTACACAAGCAGCAGGGTTGGAGGGGTTAGAAAGCTTTTTTTTTGTGAGGCAATATACTTGACTATTGATTTCTCATCTTCTTTACTTTGATATATTTCACGTGTACAATAGTAAGCTGTTACATTTTACTATTTTATGCTAAAATCACAGCAATTAGTAATTTAGTATAAAGGGGCTTTTATATTGTTTTGACAATATCAAGAGGAATTTTAATTTAAATGGTTAATTTTATCTGCTGTTTGGATACTGCAGCTTGTTGGAAAGGACGCTTTAGCTGAACAGGATAAGATCACACTGGAAACAGCAAAACTTTTAAGGGAGGACTATCTTGCTCAGAATGCATTTACCCCGTGAGTCCCAGTTTCAGTTTTAGTCTCTTTAGAAGTTAACATTGTGCAAATCGCCAATCAATTTATGGGTTTTTGGGTTATAATCTCCTCTTGGTTTTGGTTGCATGGCTGCTCAGATATGACAAGTTTTGCCCTTTCTACAAGTCTGTGTGGATGATGCGCAACATAATCCATTTCTATAATTTGGCCAACCAGGTAGGTCATAACTTTCCCGCCCTTCATTCTTTACTCTTTTCAATCTTTCACGATGTGCATTCTTTTATGAGTTTGGAGAGGTGCTCATTGTCTCCTGGAATTCATGCCTGAAAAAGAGCCTGTTTTATTATTCACTGGTAACAGATAACAGGATCACTATGGGTTTTCATGACCATGATTTAATCATCAGTTATGAGATTTGATAATACTTATCATAAGAGTTCAATAATATTTTTGTAGCAGAGTACGTGTGTGTGTGTAATCTTTGTTAAGACCTGACATTGTCTTCCTAGTGTTTTATGGGGGCATAGAGAGCTTTACGCTTGTTGACTTGAAAAGAATGTCTTGTCATTATCAGTAAGATAGAATTTGACAAGCAAGAGCCTTTTGTGGTCGTGGATAGTGGATTTAACAAGTTATGTACTGTTATGTGCAGGCAACTGAGAGAGCAGCTGGTATGGATGGTCAGAAGATAACTTACACCCTTATCAAGCATCGCCTTGGAGATCTCTTTTATCGTTTGGTGTAAGTAAAAATCATGGTCTTAACGTATAGTGTACTTGCCAAACGGCATTATACAACACACGGGCACTTGTCCACTCCAATCTCATGCATTTGATGATTAATGTCACAAATCTTCTGCTTCACTGGTATTGCAGGTCTCAGAAATTTGAGGATCCAGCGGAAGGGGAAGAAGCTCTTGTCGAAAAATTCAATAAGTTGCATGAGGACTTGACTGCTGGTTTCCGTGCTCTGGAGGATGAGACCCGATAATTTGAAGTTGTGATGCTTTTTTCACAGTAATTTTTTTGCAGTACTGAGCCATGGGGTAGTGGCACTTGGTTTCCATCTCAGTGCATGTAAAAACTGGAATTTGTCCGTAGATTTGCCGCGGAATGGGTCATTGCTTGGGGCCTTTACATCAGTTGAGGTGTGTTGGCTATATTTCAATAATATCTTCAGTCCCATCAACTGTCATGGCAACAGACTGGATCATTGCTATTTATGCATTTATTATGCAATAAAGTATGTAATGGTTGGTCCCCATTTGTATGATTGTATTCATTATTTAAACAAGATTTTCTTGCCCTTTAGTTGTGCAATAAATTTATCAAGTTTTACATCCTATGGCCGCATTTGTTTGGTTGCAATGACATTTGGTCTCTCTGCTACAACATTGCTTGCAGAGTTGCAAATGGGAAAATTTGCTTGCAGTTGCAAATTGGTCCATCATCCTAGCTTCTTGGAGTCTTGGGCTCGATTGGGTCATGACAGGGCAGATACCAAAATCTCTTAAAGCTTTGAAATAAAGAGGAATGTTTTTGTAGTTATAAACATGCACTTGACAACTGAGACTATTCCTGTTATGGACTTTCTTCCCACAAAGATGATTGATAGCGTATGCTTAAGTAAATATAACTCAAGCCATGGATTTGACTTCTACGTTTCATTTTACGGTTCTACAATTTGATATCATTTTACATTAGCTCCTCAGAATCGACATTTATAACTTAAAATATTAATTTTTTCAATTATTTTGGTACTTTTTTTTGTTAATCAATGTGTTGTGTTCTGTACATAAACATACAGACTCAGCCAATTCTGGCTTAGAAATGGCGTATCTTTCTGTGATACGTACATAAATTGTTCAATTACGACTCGGCTCGTAACATAATAAGAAAAGCAGACTGGCGGACCGGGCTACACCGACACGGGCCTCTTGGCCCATGATTAGTCTAACCCAAAAAAATACTAATGCCAACCAAGTTTAAATCGGCCTTAATTAAAAGGTTAAAGTTAATTATAGTATTATACTGCTTCGGCGCTGAAGAGTTTGCTCTTCTGCAGCCAGCAGGGTTTTTGGAAAAACCCTACGACTGTCTGTCCTGGCTTTTGACTACTTTGGTTTTCTGGGGTAGTAGTAATGGTTTCAATATAGATCGAATCGAAGCTCTTTCGTGTTATAGTTGCCTCTGATGCCCATTCTTCCAGGAAGCTCAATATGCTATGGCAACACAACCGGAGCTTGTTTTATGCGACACAGATACGGAAAATCTTCAGAAGTTGCTCCCTTCGCTTCACATCATCATCACCAGCGATGATACCTGCACCTATATCTGACAAAACCCATAAAACCCACAAACATCCTCCAGAGTATCTTGGCCAAGATTCATATTTGCTCAAGGAATTTAAATTCACTTTGACTCCTGAGATTGTGCACTCTACTTTGCTGAATTGCCCATCTGACTTGATTGCTTTGAGCTTCTTCTTGTGGTGTGCTAAAAGACCAAATTACTTTCACGATAGTCAAGGGTTTGCACACATGGTTCCAGTTGTTACTCGCTTGAAAAGTCGATACAAATCTGTGAAAGGGATTTTGGGGCAACTGTATAGTGTTTGTTGTGTCATAAAGGCTCAAACTTTTTTACTACTTTTGGAGATTTGTTGGCGTGGAGGAATGTACGACATGGTTTTTGAGGTATTTTTTGTAATGGAGAGTTTTGATTTTCCGCCTAACACAAAAGCATGCAATATGTTTATGGACGCATGTTTCAAAAGAGTTTCTGTGGATGCAGGTTTGACGGTTTTGGAAGAGACCCGGTTCCCAAATTTCTTGAGTTTTGACCTTGCCTTGCGTAATTTATGCATGTTAAACGATTTGTTTAATATTAGGTGGGTTGTTAGAGATATGCTGCAGCATGGTTATTATCCTAATGTTATTTCCTTTGAGAAGATTTTGAAGTGCTTTTGTAAGATGGATAGGTTGCCTGAAGCGCAGCATGTATTAGGTGTAATGATTACTCTGGGAATTTCTTTCTCTGAGGCTGCTTGGAGTATGGTGATAAATTTGTTCTGTAAATTGCATCAACTTGGCACTGCAGGATCTTTATTGCGGAAGATGGTTGATACTGGTTGTTCTCCTAATGTTGTAACTTATACAGTTTTAATAAAGGGATACATAGAATCCCAAATGGTTACTGATGCGTTTAACATTTTATCTAAAATGCTAGCTGAAGGGAAAACCCCTGACTTGGTCCTTTACAATGTATTAATATATTGCTTGTCTAAGGCTGGGAGGTATGATGATGCCCTTGATGTTTTTATAAGCTTGTCAGAACAGAAGTTGGTACCTGATTCATACACATTTTGTTCTTTATTATCTGCAATATGCTTGTCCAGGAGGTTTACTCTTCTTCCAAAGTTAGTTGCAAGGTTTGTGGGAAATGCTGACATTATGGTCTTGAATTCACTTTTAAGTTATTATTGTAAGGCTGGATTCCCTTCTCTTGCTGTGGAGTTATGTGTTGAGATGCTCAACAGAGGTTTTACACTTGATGAATATAGCTTTGTTGGATTCATTAATGGACTATGTGGAGCAAGAAGAATCGATGAAGCAGTCAGTGTATACCTTCACATTGGCAAGAATCATTCCAATCTTGGTCCCCATGTTCATACTGTAATCATGGGTGGGCTCATCAAAGAAGGTAAGTATCATAGAGCTATCAAACTCTTTAGGAGAGCCATCGATGAGAACTACCCGCTGGATGCTGTATCATACATGGTTGGTATCATTGGACTTATCAAGGGTAAAAAAAGTGGCGAAGCTTCTAGTTTTTATAACCAAATGAAGGAGTTAGATATGTATCCCAATGCACATACATATAGCGTACTGTTGTCATTTTTCTGTGAGGAAAGGAATACTCAAATGGTTGAGCAGTTGTTGGAAGATATCACTCAGGCAGGTATTGAGCTAGAAAACAAAACACTGGCCAGGGTTTCTAAATTTTTATGTAAATATCATCCAAAATTCCGAATTCTTCGGCCCTCAACTGATTGAAATGTGGAATTTCGGGCTGATGGCTGATCAAGCAGTAGATACTATGTTGTCTGGAGGATCTGTCCATGTTGTAAAACAAAGTGATCCAAACCATTCAATATTTAAAGGGTAATTGGAAGATTATCCTTTTGTGGAATCATCCGATTTTCTGGTGACCTTTGACTGCTTCCATGTCTTGACATGAATCTTCCAGAAGAAATTCTCATGTACCTGGACTGAAACAATTTCATTTTCTGGAGCTCTACAACACATTTGAACTCTAGTATTATAAAGGTATGATTGATTTTGCCTATATAATTGCATCTGCGAGCTTGTGCATAAAATTATTGGATTAGTATTTCAATGGCTTCTTCTGGTGATTGAATCTCCAATTATGAAGTTGTGAAAATTTTCATTCTATATTTGGCCCTTGCTACCTGCTTTTGGAGTTAGACTTGCATTTGTCTTATACAAGACAAGGGTTAAAATGAGTATTAATCATGGCCTCAGTCAATTCAGCAATGCTAGACGCTAGAGCCACCTTTTCACTTCGTTCTAAATTACATTTGTCGAGTGTTTCTTTTTTCTGTCTAGGGCACCATTTTTTCTATAGCCAAGTGGAGGTCAATTTTTTTTATCATACATGCTATAATAATATCCTATGAAAAGAAATTAGCCAATTTTGGAATTACTTCTAAGTTTCACTTGAGTATTTTGAGCATCATCAGCCTCATAAACTTAGTCTGCATGGTTTTCTAGCTACATTTTATTCAGATGTTTATAAATTATAGGCATATATGTTTCGTTCATCTCAATTGGTTATAGTTCTTAATTTGTCCCATTCCCAAACTGCATGCTTAAATCAATACTTCTTCGGGCAGATGATTAAGCGAGAATGAAGTGCAGAAGCAATGTGAAGGTGACTGAAGGTCTGTTTAGGCATGTCTTATTTCAGTTTGACCAACTTTATTGATGGCTGATTGTTGGTGACTCTGTCTCGTTATAGATTTAGAAATACGTGATAGATGTTTCTTGGTGCAACAGACTTCGAATTCCGGCCTTCCAGTAATGAAGCAGGTCGATGGAGGTAATTGATTTTCTTCTTGAGTGCAGTCTCCTTGAATGAATTTGGTTCAGGAAATTACAATGTACAAAAAAGAATTTGCGCACATCACGATAATAAGATGTAACTCTTAACATTATTTTTCTTTAGAAGTGATATCAGGTTTTGTTATGCATATATGCCCCACTGGTTCCCTCCACCCAACACCCCAGAACCAATAGTTATGATCCCCTGTTTTCGTTTTATAATCCAGGTAGTGAAGTGGGCTCTAAATTTTCAAGACCCAAACTGACTTTTGATCAGTTGGGTGGAAAGGGCACAGGGAACCACAGATCCATTGGGTGGTATTCCATGGAGATTGGTCTTCAAGTTTTGGTTCCTTTAGATCATGGTTAGTAGACCAGTCTCATTTGATTGCTAATGAAGTTTTTAATGTGCAAAATTTCAATTTTGGAATCTGTTTGTTTCGTATGTTGTAGATCTCGAATCCTGAGCAGTTGCACTCAAGAAATGAATTGTCGTTTTTATCTGTTCATAATTTCAGTGGGTTGGAATTTGAATCTCTGTGCTGAAAAATACTAAAACAGGTTTTTTTTATTATACTGTATGTTAGGATTGAAAACTGGCACTATTTTTCTTATTTCATTTCCTTTACTTTTAAAATGTATGCACATGTTTGTGACAATGTTTTTTGTCCGTTCAGAGATTCATATGAACTTGAGGTTTTTCTCTGCTTGTTATCAAGAAAAATCAGAATATGTTGGATTGGCCTCGAAGTTTGAATCCTTCAAAGGTCATTTTATTTGGTTTTTTGGAGGCGAAGTCAGAGAGGGGAAAGCCCGATAAATCCTGATAGGGAAATTTGCATGCTTATGCCATTAGAAAGAATTAGAAGGAAATGAGGTTGATTCATGAACAACAATGAAGGCTTCTTTTTCCCTAAAATGATTTCAGAGGAAGAAAAACTGCAATTTGGAGGCGTACTCGGTACTTCACATTTTATCAGGTGAAACATTAATGGAGAAACATACAAATACATAATTAAAGAACAAAAAAAAGCATACAAGTACATAACTTATATTTACTTGTGCATCTCTTTCTTTTCCTCTTATTTGTTTCAGACATTTAACGCGCCCAGGAGCGCACTAAGACAGAGTACGTATCTTCACTGCGTCAAGGAAGAAGAGACATTGAGTACGTACATCTTTACGAGTACAAGAGCAACGGAAGGTAAGGAATATATCCTTTGTTAACCTCTCTAGATGCTGCCTGTGTGGTGATTCAGCTGAGCTGACATCAGAAACCTGAGAGTAGCCTGCATGGAAGATCAAAGTACAGAGAAACATTTCAAAAGGTTTTAGACTGATTGGTTTCAGCCATAGCTTTATTTGTCCAATATGAGAGCGAATAGTTTTACGTAGCATGGTTATTATGTTGTCAACTTTTATGCATTATGGGATGTTACATTTTCCGGGAAAGATATGGGTTTGATGGAAAAAGAAAAGGCAAGAAATTCCTCTCTTTTAACATTTTCTCCAAACCAAACACAGGACTCTCTCAGCTATAGCCTATTTACTTTACACATGCATGTGCAGCATTTCCTTCCACATGGAAATCAATTACAAAAACCAATCTCCATACAAGAACCTCCTCCATCTTCACATTCATCTTAGATCAATGCACACAAGCCCGAGGCATATCTTACGTTCAAGAATTCCCTAATCTTTGCCTCTATCCATTCAAGTAGGAGAAATCATCCTCAGTCCCTCTTGAGCTCCATGCATATCCTTCACTTACACTCGAGATAAGATCTTCATCAGCATCGCCACCAACTTTAATCTCGTTTATCTTTTCCACGGCTTGTCTAATTCCCAATCTTCTATCAACATCCTCTTCACAACAGCACAATCCAATCTTCAAAAGATTGATCATCTCTGCTTTGCTATTCTTTGTCCCTATCATTTCCTTATCGAACACCTCGCTCGTTCTTTTTTCCTTAACCATTGTGTTCACCCAAGTTGCTAAGTCTGCATTGCTGTCATAAAACTGTGTCAGGTAGTTCTCCGGGTACTTTCCGGTCAGGATTTCCAAGATCAGTATTCCGAGACTCCATATGTCGGTTTTACCACTCGTACGGCCTTCGCGTGCATACTCCGGTGATTTATAAGCAATCATTATCGTGTGAGCGTGTTCGGGGTTGATCACTGGCCTTAATGCATAATCTGTCAAGAGAGGCTCGTACAGATCATCTATAAGCACATTTGAAGATTTTAGGTGACCATGAGGTACAACTATGGGCAGCTCCTTGTAGAGATAATCCAAACCCCTCGCCACGCCTTTAACGATCTTCAATCGAGTCTGCCAATCAAGCCCTGGCTTGTCTAGACGACGGTTGCCTGAAGAAAACAGAATCATTATGGACATAATCCCACTTCTTGCATCACCATTACCACCAAAACAGCAGCATCAAAAAAATATATTCAAAAACAGAGCACCCTGTTTTTATTAAAGAAAAACAGAGCACTCTGTTTTGATGAAAATACATGCATATTTTGATGAATTTGTTTTGGAAAAACTCACCATGAAGAAGACTAGCCAAGCTGCCATTCTCTACAAACTCTGAAACCAACAACTTCTCTTCTTTCCTGTAATAATATGCAGCGAGAGGCTGCAAGTTCGGATGTCGCAACCTCCCTAACCTTCTCATGTGCTCATGGAACTCTCCTCTCCCCACATTATTCATCTGTTTGTACCTCTTTGCAACCAATGCTTGACCACTCATGATCACAGCTTTGTATGAGGACCCAAACATCCCGCTCCCCAATACTTCGGCTGATGCCCGAAGTAAGTCCTGCAGATCAAACCTCTCTATATCATCCCTAACAAATGACAACTTCCCTTGGTCAGGCCTCCTTATGTGATGACCACCACCTCTTAATGGCAGTTTCTCATGCTCCCCTCGGAACGAAGATGCAATCATGTTTGAGTCGTTCGACGTGGCTCGTCCGAGTTGTATTGTATTTTGTCTCTTGCATTGGATTATGATACATGTTGCAGCAATGATGGCAAGTATAATCCCTATAACCAGCAAAGTAATTGCAATTTTAAGAAGATTCACACTCTTGGCTGCATTGGGTGCATTGCAAGGCCGTAGAGGCGGTCCGCATAGATTTTTGTTGCCTGGAAATAATCCCATATTCAGATTATGAAGATGATTATTAATGTGAGAATTCAAATGTGGAAATATATGCAGAAAATGAATTTGTGATGGCTTCTACCTTTAAAGGAGGTGCCATCCATTTTGCTTAGGCTTGTAGGGATTGCACCCTCTAGATTGTTGTTGGCTAGGTTTAGACTCCTCAAACTATGTTCTTTAAAACCAGGAATCTGGCCATGAAAATGGTTGCCATCAAGCCTTAACTCCAAAAGCTTAGGCAAATCAACAAGCGACGAAGGAATTTGCCCCGTAAATTGATTGTTAGACAACAAAACCTTCTTCAAAGACCCCATACCTTGGAATGCATCATCAGGAATCTCACCGGAAAACTGATTATTCGACAAATAAATCGACCTTAGCTTACTTATCCTCCCTAAAGCAGGCCATGTACCCTCAAAATTGTTGTTCATTAGGCTTATCGTTCGAAAATTAGGCAACGACGACAATGTTTCCACATCAATCACACCCTTTAATCCCATATTTTCAAGCTGCAAACCCCAAACACTCCCATTCAAACAAAGAACACCAATCCAATTCCCACGATTCCAATCGCATGGTCCTGTTGAGGAGGGATTCCAATTGGTAAGAGACGTCGAATTGGTTAATCCCTCCTTGAACTTCAATAAGAAGTCAGACTCTGAAACACCAAAACAACAAACAACCACCAAAGATAATGCAAAAACAAGAACCAATGATGAATGGGATGTTTTCCTCAAAAGTTTGGCTACAAGGGCTCCCATTAGTATTGAAACAACACAAAAATGGTGCCCAAGTGACGAGAAAAAGATTGGATTTTTAAGGGTTTTGTTTGCATGAGTTTTCTTGTGACTTTTCTTTCTGTGTTTCTTTTGAGAAATGGGGGGAGAGAGAATGTGGTGGAAGAGGAGGAGGAAGGTAGGGGGTGGAGTCAAATGCTAAGAATAGTAAGGGAGATGATGAAAGATGGTTAAGAATAAGGTTTTGGGGTTAGAGTTTGGGTTGTATGCCAGGCTAAGTTGGTTGGTTCATTTGTTGTTTAGGTGGAGGGGGAGAGATATGTATGGATTGCCTTTGAATTTTGATGGTTTTGGGTTGTAAAAATATGGTAAGTCATATTGACATTTCCAATTATAGAGATCTTAGATTGATAATCTTTGTTTTTTAACTTTGTTTTTTCTTTTAAAAAATAACATTCGGTATAAACTCGTTTACCTCTATATTCAACCCCACTCAAATAGTACACATGTCAAAGAGTTAAACACTTAAAACGTAGTGCTAAAATCACTAATATTCACAGACTAAGCACCAAATCAATCGATTGAATCAAACACCAAATGAATTTTTCTAACATATTATTTGCTCATACACTCATGTAGACGGTTCCAAATTTTTTTGAGATAAAACTTGTGATGTTAATGATATTTTGTTTGACGGGAAACTCAGTAATGAGATGTCAAAGAGGAATTGGTTAAATCTTTTTAAATTAATGAATGTGATTTGGATATATATATATATATATATAGAATCATACAGACAAAAACACACGTAAGGGTCACATGCTGTGGGGTTCTATTATAAGCAATGGGTCCCACTTTCACATAAATAATATAATATTTGATGCAATATTAGAAGCAAGGAAATATAGTCTATCATATAAGCATAAAAAATTTTATCTTTAGATATTCGATATGACCTTAAACTCGGTTGTCAGGGTCGCGCATACATAAATTTATCATATGACGACACGATAAGTTAGACTAAAGCTTAACGTATGATCATAAAAGTATTTCTCCCAATGAAAATCAAACTTTTGATTTTTCGAATCCATATGATTTGATTATAGAAAGATTCACCGAATAGACTATCAAACATATGGTTTCATCTAAATCTAACATGTTAAGATATTAAACTCGTGTGTATTTTTTTTTTTTTGAAACTCGTGCGTATCTTTAATTATGTATACTTAAATATTCAATATGCAAAGGATGGAGCCAATTAACAATGTTCCATTTGGTTAGAGCGATTAAATTGATTTGTTGGTTCCACGACAATTTCAGAAGCTCCAGAATAGAATATGCCAATGGTTTCGTGAGCAAAAACCACCCGCTTGGTGGAGCGGACTGCAAAGCGGCTTTGCCGGCAGTTTTACTAGCAAAAGTCACGCTAAATTGTCTTTATTCGTTGAAAAGGAATTAAAGGAACGTCAACATTATCAATGACGTGGACCATCAATAATCCCCTACTAGATCCCATCTACGGAGTAGTTGTTTATAAAATAAAAATTAATAATTTTTGTGCATTAAAAATGAAGCCATTCCTAATAGGTTTTTTTTATATATATAGAGAGTATAAAACTCGAACTCGATATTTTTATAAAATATCACACATATAAATACCATCTAATCTAAATTACTCGTGATTTTTCACTCCTACTAAGTTCATTGATGAATAATAAAGACAAAAATATTAGAGATCCCAAGTAAATGAAATCTCAGTAATCAATTTTGATCATTAATTAATATAAAATAGGAGTCCATGAAATTTGATTTACATCAATCAAAGGATATAATTGATTAATGGGATGACTGGGATATGAGATTCCTATCACCACTGTAATAAAGATTGTTGACATTTTTTTAAAAAATATTTTTATTATTAGTATTATTTTTTGGTGTTCGAAAAGGTCACGTTTCAATGAATAGGGTGAATCAGTGAATGCAATGAAGCCGGACGTTATATATCATTTTGAAGTGATTTGATTTTAGTTTTTCAGATTTCTAACAATGTGGAGGCTCAAGATTGGAGCAGAGACGGTGGGGGACGGCGATGGGGCATGGATGAGGAGCGTGAACGGTCACGTCGGCCGCCAGGTATGGGAGTTCTGCCCGGAGTTAGGGTCACCTGAAGAGCTCTCTCTGGTGGAGAATGCTCGTCGGGAGTTCACCAATCATCGCTTTGAGAAGAAGCACAGTGCAGATCGCTTGATGAGAATCCAGGTGAGGACTTCTCAGTCAAACCTGTCTCCATCATTTCCGCTAATCTTGCTTGCTTCTTTTGTTTTTTGTTTTTTTTTTTCATTCTGACTAAATACTGATGAACAATACAATTTCGTGTTGTTATAAGGGATTATTCATTATTGTCTATTTCTTTTGGAATCTGTGCAATTCTTGGATTTTTTTTTGGGTTGTTGACGTATGTATTTAGTGATTCGATTGACTTCCCCCATTTTTTCAATATATTTGCTTAAGTTATAATATTAAATTTATATGGAACAAGTTATCGGGCATGGAACAAGTTTGAAGAAATGATGCAGTGTGATTTATTACTTGTATCATATGTTACTTCATTTTCTGCTGATTTCATGCTGTGAGCTGTGGTGAATGGGAAAGTTGTTTGCGTTCTCATCATGATCTTCTGAGTCTTCGTTCCAAATATTTGGGGAGGTCTAGTCAACTGTTTTTATTTTTTGGTCATGTAACCAGTGGGGCGTTCTTTTTACCATTTCTTGTACTCTGTTCAGAGGTACCTCTACGTTGTTCATATAATCAGTGGGATAAATTTGTAGTTCTAATGCTTTCTAGCGGGAGGGAGGATTTCATTGATTTCTGTTTGAGTAAAACATTACTAGAGATGGGAAGTTTTTCGTTGTTTTGGGTGTTTCATTAACCGTGTCCTGTAATTTAGAAATTATCTGTGTGTACATTATTTACTAATATTTATCATTCTAAAATGTAGTTTGCAAAAGAGAACCTGTATTCTGTGAATCTACCACAAATTAAAGTTAAAGCATCTGAAGATGTGACAGATGAGGTAGTGACTACCACATTACAAAGGGCTGTTAATTTCTACTCAACAATCCAGGCAGACGATGGACATTGGCCAGGAGATTATGGGGGTCCTTTGTTTCTGCTTCCTGGTTTGGTAAGAACTGAACCTGTATTCATTTTTTTTTTCTTTATACAAAAGGCCGTTAAATATTTTCATAAGAAAAGAGGAAGGAATTTAAGAATTAAGTGTTACAAGATGCCTTAGAAGCCCTTTTCTTCTTGGCGCTGGAGCTGTCAAGTTAATAATTTTTTTCTTTTTCTTTTTTGCTGATTTATTGTCTCAAATTCTCAATAGTTATTAGCATTCTTTCACAATGAGCTAGATGAAACATAATTCAGTCTTTTTTTTCATCTGTTTCAGATTATAACTCTGCATATTACTGGAGCTCTCAATGCTGTCTTATCAAGAGAACATCAACATGAGATGTGCAGATATCTTTACAACCACCAGGCAAGAATATTTTCCTGTAATGGTGGCCTTTCTATATGTTCTGCCTTTTGCAGCTCTATGTCAATGTCTTGTAGATATGAATTTTTTAGTATTATATACATGTAAATATGTTTATTTTGGCTTTTCAATACGAAAATGCTATTTCTGCCCTTCTGCTGTTTCTTCTTTTTGCATTTCCAGCATCCATTTCTTGAAGATATGAAAAATTGGCAGTATTACAGACATATAAGCATACACGTTTTGGCTTATTTTGAAGGAAAATGCATTCTCTCTTCAATAGCTATCTTCAAACTCCGGAATCATGTTATAATCATTGATGAGAGATAAACAAGTAGGCCCGGCGGGGAATTTTTAAGCTGCTTGAGTTTCACTAGCATCAGCACTGTTTATGAAGATAAAAAATTATATTTTTGGTTTTGTGCCTCATTTTGCTGCAGAATAGAGATGGTGGATGGGGTCTTCATATTGAGGGCCCAAGCACCATGTTTGGTACTGCCCTGAACTATGTCACTTTGAGGTTGCTTGGTGAAGGAATTGAGGGTGGAGAGGGTGCAATAGAAAATGGAAGGAAATGGATCTTGGACCATGGTGGTGCTACTGCAATTACTTCATGGGGGAAAATGTGGCTTTCGGTATGGGTCATGTCTTTGTTCAATTCATTTTTGAGAAATGAAATTATAGTAAAATACCAGTAACATCCCTTTTTCTTATTCATCAGGTACTTGGAGTGTATGAATGGACTGGGAATAATCCACTGCCTCCAGAAGTATGGCTATGTCCTTACCTTCTGCCTATGCATCCAGGTCCCAAATTGATTCTCTATTTTTGTTCGTTAATTCTACATGTTTAGTCAACAAAATTGGGGAAAAGAATGTTTTCTTTTGTAATATGAAATCATCATATCTTTGCACTCATTACATAAGATAAAAAAAATCTATGAGAAAAGCGCAGGGGTTGTGTTAATTTGTATATGTTTTTGCATATCTCCTAGTTTTTTGCTCTGTACAACTATGTTAGTGTGGGCACATTTTATGAGCTTCTAGTTTAGTCTTGTCTGCAAGTGCTGGAGACTAAACAATAATTGAATTGTTAGTCAGTTCCTTAAGGGCTGGAGTGAACCACAATTGTCTCTTGTTTCAAAATCTGCATTTGGTTGTATTTTTTTTTCCTTTTATAACAACTATGCAATTTTCTATACATAGGAAGAATGTGGTGTCATTGCCGAATGGTGTATCTGCCTATGTCATATTTATATGGGAGGAGGTTTGTTGGTCCGATCACACCCACAGTTCTATCTTTGAGAAAGGAGCTTTATACAGTTCCTTACCATGAAGTAGATTGGAACAAAGCTCGCAGTACATGTGCCAAGGTTGGTAAGAGACTTAGTATGTTCTTTGGCTGTTCACTTTGTTTTGTTGTTCTAGCATGATCATGTGCATTGCACAATATAATTTTTGTTTGGTCCAAATTTTCTTGGTGAATGGTGATGCAGTGTCACTACATTTCACATGGCCAGAGGTTTTAAATTATCACAAATGTAATTGAATTGAAGATTTTAAAACCAGCATTTTAGAGGGTTTTTTTTTTTTTTTTTTGTTGTCATGTCTTGCTCCGTGACAAGGTTTTCTTGCAGTTTTCTCTATACACCACAAAAGAAGAGCATAAATTGTGTACACATGATAATTTTTTTGATAATATTATGGGGAATGGATTTTTTCTTTATTATTATTATTGTTTTACTTACGGACGAACATGTGGTCAGTGGTAGAGTTGCAGCGGTGCAACCTATAGGTCACAGGTTCATTTTTTGAAAAACAGTCTCTCCACATATTATGTGGGGGGTAAGGTCTAGGTACATCATGCCTGGCCCCGAGCCCACCTACTGCGGCAGCCTTGTGCACGAGAGTTGTTTACCTATTATTATTGTTTTACTTGACTTGTTGATCATTTTGTTGGCTTGGTGTAGTGTATGCTGTTGGTATTGGCTTTTATGTTACTGATTGTGCTAAGAATCCAGAGATTCTATCTTAACAGGACTAGACACTCTTTCACAGTTTGAAGCAATTCATCAAATGAAGAACTGGAATCTATCATAAACTGTATCTTTTATATGTGGGGTCACAAGTCACGACTCTCTAGCATTATGAACAAGTCATTAAAAAATTTTATGGTACAAGTCTCTTTCTGAAATAAAATGATAATGATTTCATTGCCTGTGCTAGTATGTCATGCGTTTGGCAAAATATGTGCTTTGTGTATATGATGAGCATTTTTGGAGTCGGAAGGTGTGCCTTTTCTGTTCTATTTTCATTATTTTCCTTGCAATCTCTGGTAGATTGTTGTCAAGAAGTGCTCAGAGGAATGCACTTCACTGTTATAGTTTCTATGTAATCATCAGTAATTATAGTTGCTGCATTTTTTGTACAATTGTTGTCAACAAATTCTTTCTTTTCTCTGTCCTTTCTTTTATAATTGTTGTATCTGTTATCATCCTTCAGTGTCTTAAACTGATATGTGATTCCACTGATCTTGCTAGGAAGATCTGTACTACCCACATCCACTGGTTCAAGATGTTCTCTGGTCATCTCTTTACTATGCATATGAGCCTACATTTATGCGTTGGCCTGCTAGAAGGTTAAGAGAGAAAGCTCTGCGGACTGTAATGCAGCATATCCACTATGAAGATGAGAATACACGTTATATATGCATAGGCCCTGTTAACAAGGTATACATGGAAAATTTCTGATGGTGCTCTCAATTTTTGTTTGCGTATAGCAGCAGAGTGCAGTTTTTCAGAAAACAAAGTTAAATCAGTCACTAGAAATCTACTGTATAATTATTTTAAACATGGTGTGCTTTACTCATGGAATCAGAACTTATATCGCTTTTGAAACTAAGCTCTTTTGCCAATCCTGTCATACTCAGAGTAGTTGACTGCCTTTCACTAAATTATGCAGGTGTTGAATATGCTCTGTTGCTGGGTGGAAGATCCACAATCGGAGGCATTCAAACTGCATATTCCAAGAATATATGATTATTTGTGGCTTGCTGAGGATGGCATGAAAATGCAGGTGTAAATATAACATTAGAGAGTCTTATTTGCCCTCCTTCCCTCCTCTCTTATTTCTCACCTCCCCTTCTATCCTTCCCTCCTCTCTTATTTCTCACCTCTGAGGAAAACATGGTAATATCTTGTGGAGTCCATTATATTAATGGCATGTCATGAGAGGCGAAAAAAAATCATGTTACAATTTTTATATTTACCTAATGTTATAGTAATTTTCCTGAAGGGTTATAATGGAAGTCAATTATGGGATTCTGCATTTGCTGTTCAAGCAATTATTTCAACAGACCTTGTTGAAGAGTACGGTCTTAGTCTGAAAAGAGCACACAAGTACTTAAAAGATTCTCAGGTTCTCATCTACTGGAATACAATCATCTTGACAAGTACATTAAAGTTTCCCAGGTTCTCATCTACCGGGGTACAGTTATTTTGCTCGTTTCCTTTACCATTTGTGCTTTCTCAAAGGTTTTAGAAGACTGTCCTGGGGACCTTAGTTTCTGGTATCGTCACATCTCTAAAGGTGCCTGGCCATTCTCAACTGCAGATCATGGATGGCCCATTTCTGATTGCACAGCAGAAGGATTGAAGGTAAATGGTAAATGAATGTTAGGAGGTTTTATCTGACCAATGTAAGTGACGTATATTTTTCTCCAGGCTGCTCTGTTATTATCAACTTTTCCATCAGAAATAGTTGGGGAACCTTTGGATGCGGAGCGGGTATATGACTCTGTCAATGTTATCCTGTCATTACAGGTACTATTGATGTCAGTTTGGACTTCATCTAGATTTTGATTAGTGAAAGAAAACTTGAAAGATTAGATATATTAATGGGGCAAAGCATTTCATTTTTAAGTAAGTCAACAAGCCAAGTCTGCTGTTCTTTTTCTTTTTTTTTTTTTTCTCTTGGGTTCACTGCAGAATGCTGATGGTGGGTTTGCAACATATGAATTGACAAGATCCTACCAGTGGTTGGAGGTAAAGAGTAATATTCGTTTTCTTACCTTTAAACCCCTATACCTTTATCATGGAGGTCTCCCTATAGATACCTGTAATAATATCTACACTTTTTCACTATTTAAGAAGAATCTTTAAGTTTCTAAGATAAGAGGACCTTAACATGTTGGCAACATTCACCTCAATAGTTATTTCTGCTTTTTATCTGCTGTGATGTGTGCTATTCAGAAAGATGAGTTCTTTTAAATATGTATATAGATCTCTGATAATCCCCTTTTCTAGATGCATTACATAAATTTATCAATTTTGAAGTCCTTGAACCTCTTGCAATTTGTGCTTGTGCGGAAGATTCATACATATCATGGGGAAAGCTGGCGTCTTCTTTATTTCTGCTGTAATAATGCCTTCCCCCATTTTTGCCCTTTTTTCCAGGCTCATAAGATGGACCGTGCTAGTTTTTTTTGGAGATATGATATCTAAACTATGTCAGTTTTTGCCAATCTCCATGGGTCTTTGTCATTTCACCTGGTTTTATTCTTTTTGGCTGGAAGTCTTAAGCAAAATGTTGGTGTAGATGGTGGAGAGAGGGTTGTAGAAGGTTATTGGAAAGTGAATTTCCCACATTCTATCTTTGGATTATTCATGTGGGGCAGAAACGCAGTATATTATTCATCTGAATGTGTTGTCTTTTGCTGCGAAGCAGTCTTTTGTCTTAAGGTATTTCCAATGGACTGAAATGATTTCTTTAGGCATAGAATTGGATGTGAATGCTTCAAAGGGTCTTACGGTTTGTAGGGTGGACTAGGAGCAATACCCTTGTGGCAACACATTGGGCTTTGGCCCAACTGACCTGAGGTGGGAAACTTCTTTGGCGTATGCCTGATGGCCCGAGTTTGGGCCCATATCGGATATCAAAGGGCAAGCTTGTATAGTGTCGTTCTCGAATATCAAAAAAAAGTTAATTTTCTTCGTATACCAAAGCGAAATGTGCAGAGGAAACCATATGGAGACATTTGCAAAAGGGCACACTTTCATGGATAGATCGAACAAAGCAAGAGCGTCCATGTTGTGTGCGTGAGGCGTCTTGTTTTGGTTTGGAGATAAGAATGTAAGAGGAGAAGCCATGTTACAGTTTAGTATGTCTTGTCATTTGTGATCAACTAACCTTTGTTCAGAAAGACAGGTTGAAACTTGATGATATGTAATGATCTTCGTGCTAGTCGGATCAGATTTTACTATTATACAAAAGACAGACCAGATATGTTACATGTACTGCAGAGAGATCCTGGGTGACAGTCTTCAATCATGCTGTATAATATAGCTTAATTGTAGTAGAAGTTGATATTAAAGTGGGCCTCCTAGAAGAAACAAATTATTTAAAAATTCTAGTATAAATGGTGGAACTTGAAAGGTTTACGAGGGAGATTAAGATAGGTAGGTGAGACTTAGACGATGAGGATAGAAATTCACTGTGTACAATGGTTTGCATCATGAAAGTGATGAGAAAACATGTTGTGGAATGAGGATGTTTAACCATTGGTTAGGAAGAGAGAGAAACGTATAGGACATTGTACCATATAATTGTTCAAAGGTGCCCATCAATAAAAATATTTGGTGAGAAACTGTTCGTAGTTGAATCAGTGTATTTGAATAATTAAATCAGTGTATTTGAATATGATTTGACAAGGGGTTACTCTTGGTATTGTGCCCCTCTTCCTCACTGGGCAAACGTTACAGTAGGGTTCTTCTTTCTGATGAGAATGATAATCCTTTTCGCATTAGAAACAATAGTAATGGTAAACTTTTACAGCATCTTCTGTCTCTAACTGAGTATCTTGTATACTATATTTGGATATCAGCCCAGACATGACAATTTTATATTAATATTAATGTTACCATGACTTAATCACTCTATTGGTGTTTCTGTCATATCTTTTCAGTTTATCAACCCCGCTGAAACATTTGGTGACATTGTGATTGACTACCCGTAAGATCTCAGTGTGCTATAAATTATGTGTTAAAACATGTTTTTATTATACTGATGACAAGTTCTGATTTCCTGCTTGAGTGACTGCATAGATATGTTGAATGTACTTCGGCAGCAATTCAAGCTTTAAGCTCATTCAAAAGGTTCTATCCTACACATAGGAGGGAAGAAGTAGATAATTGTATAGCTAAAGCTGGCGAATTCATTGAAAGGATCCAAGAAGAAAACGGCTCTTGGTTTGTTTGTGCATTATTTTTTCTATGTATTTTTTCACTTCCTTCCAATTAATTGTTCCACACATCTTTTTCTAGCCTGATTTTGTAAGATTGACTCATCGTAGCCTGGGTACTTTATCTCTTTAGGAACTAGGAGCAGTTATCATGAAATTCATTGCACTTGATTATTGTGGATCTTCTCAATAGGTATGGATCCTGGGGAGTCTGCTTCACTTATGGTGGTTGGTTTGGAATAAAGGGGCTTGTAGCAGCTGGGAAGACTTATACTAATTGCCACAGCCTTCGTAAGGCTTGTGCATATCTGTTGTCCAAAGAGCTTAGAACAGGTGGCTGGGGAGAGAGTTACCTATCATGTCAAAACAAGGTCTGTCATCCTTCCTACTTTGAACACCCTTCCATTTCTTCCGATCTGTAACTGTCTTGTTGAATGCTTTGCTTACTTCGTGTTTTGATATGTATTTCGGTGAAAATCACTTGGTCACTTTGTTCCCAATCACTTAATAATACATAAAAATATTCTAATCATGAAAACATTACCACTAAGTTAGATAAAGGAATTTATGCTTCTTGAACATTCCTCTGAAATTACAAAGTCTTGCGACTCTGGAGCATGAAGTCAATCCCACTTAAGGCATGCATGAGGATATCAAAGGAAGAGAACTGACTTTTGCTCACTTTCCTAGGTGTTACCGTTTTGACTTGATCAATTGATACGAAAAGCTAAAGATTATAACTTGTAGCCCCTTGACCATAAAGGAAATCTGTATATAGATGGTCTTTCTATCCTCACTAAACTATTAGTGTTATAACATGCACCTAGAGAATCATGAACTGAAGAGATTATCTGGCTGGTCGTGATGGAAGGTTTTGGTTAAATAGAAAAAGGTTGATTGTACGGGGCATCAATAATGTGAATGCCCTTAATGCCATATGCCCAAGTCCAACAATAATTTATGTGCAGAATACGTAAGGAAATCAACACCTGACCTCAAATGATTATGCACAAAAACCCACAACAGGAGAGTAAAAAGAAAATGGCGTCATAGCTCCACTGCAAACTGAATTTTTAATGAGACATCCTACTTAAAGACTTTTCTATATTGCTAGATACTCTCAATAGAATCGTAAGCCTTGTCTTCATCACTAGAACGGGTTGTCTCATTATTGTTCCATCACATGCCTTGAAAACGTAAAATCTTACATGTACTGTGATGGATGCTTGGCCCCAACATTATAGCCAAATGGCTACTCATTGTTGTTCTCTCACATGCTTTGCAAACACTAACATATACTGTGATTGATTTTTGGACTCAAGAACATCTATAGCATTATCCATCAAAGATCTTGTTCATATGCTCTAATAAACTTCTAGAGGGGAAACAAATGTAGCACTTAATGCAAAAGGCTGCTTGTGTTCATCTAACTGGGGCAAATGTAAGCAACCTTGTATATTTATTACAGGGAGGTTGTCTCCTTGGTTTGACACATTGTGCCTTGGTTTTAACTTTTAATGAGTTACCTTACCTCTGGGCAAGGGCTTGCACTTAACAAACATCTAACAGAAGCTAAAAATTACTTATTTATCACATATTATTCTTCCAAAACAGTCTTTTGGAAGAAGGTTTCAATATAAAGTTCCGTCGATGAGGCCTGTCTTATGAGTCGGTGTCTCGGTGAGAGGAAATTGAATTAGGTATGGGATTTTTCAGTTGTGGCAATTTGTATGTTTTCTCTTCTTTTAATAACAGGACGATGTCTTTTAAAACAGGTGTATACAAATCTGAAGGGTGACAAGCCACATATTGTCAATACTGGGTGGGCTATGTTGGCCCTCATTGAAGCTGGGCAGGTAAAATTTTGGATAAATTCTTTTTCTTTTTTTCTTTTCAGGGAAAAAAAAAACACTTGTAAACATGGGATAGAGTCCTGAAACGTTTGACCTACATTGTGATTAAAAATGCATCTAGTTCTGTTTAATACCCGGAAATACTAGAGGATAATAATGGAAAGATCTTTTCTTTTATTTGTTCCCTTCTCCCCTTGCTTTGGAAAAATATCAATCTGTGTAAGGTAAATTCAAGAAAAAAAAGGAAAGCTAAATAAAGAAAGCTGGGGTCTCAGTTGGCATTTACCATCCTATCACTTGGAGCACGCCTGTATTAAAAATGATTCCTGAGAAAAAAGCTTGCTGTCAGGATGCTATTGTTTGATCGAAGTTACAATGTCTTACCTAAAGCCCTTGAACTCTTCAAAAATTACGTACATTCTTAATTATATTATATAACTAGAGCTGAACTAGCTGTGTTTTTTCCTTGATAATATTTTATTTTTTATTTTATGAAAGGCCGAAAGAGATCCAACACCTTTGCACCGTGCAGCGAAGATATTAGTGAATTCTCAGATGGAAAATGGAGATTTTCCTCAAGAGGTGAGTTATTGGATTTTAGTTCATATTTTCTTCAGTTTGGATGTTCATTTGTTGTCTTGAATATCCACTTTTGTTGGGTTTACCATCGTATCATTGTTGTTCAACCATTGCCTTGATGAAGCAGAAAAGTTTATGCTTATCAAGGTTATATATATATAGGGCTTCTCAGGTGCGGGATCCCACGCTTTATTTAAAATGCGGGATCCATCTAACACCATTCGCGCGGACTCCATCACGTGTGGGGGTCATACTTACACATAATGAATGGTGTTAGATGAATCCCTCATTTTAAATAAGGTGAGGGATCCCTCACTTGAGAATTTTCATATATATATGAGAGAGAGAGTTTGTGGTCCACTGATGATTCCCTCTTCTTTACAGGAGATCATGGGTGTCTTTAACAAAAATTGTATGATTAGTTATTCTGCATATCGCAACATTTTCCCCATATGGGCTCTTGGAGAATATCGTCACCGGGTATTACGATCTCTTTGAATTATGTCAAGAGTTACTATTTCTTTCAAGACTTCTCTCCGGATAATGAAATATCGATCATGTATTGATGCTGATAGTGCCAAACCGGTAATTATAAATCCCCTATAAAATTTGTTTTAGTTGTTCAAATCTCTCATTTATGGTTTTCAAAGGTTAGAATATTTGAAATTTGTCATATGGATTTATCCCATGGTGTAATGCTCGTTCATGGATTTGAAGTTATTCTCAGTAAGCCGCTCTGGCCTTTCTAGTTTACATACATGAAAGTGACGATGTCACAATGGTTTCCAAAGAAGCTTCTGATTAGGGTAGTTGCAATGGTTTAGGGGGAAATGTCCCCAACAAAATTAATGTTGGGTTTCACCTCTATTACACAAAAAGTTAAGTCAAACACGTATTCTAATATAATCACATCAGCAGAACACAAATTTCTATACACTTTCTCTTTCCACACACTTTCTCTTTCCACCAAATCCAACAACATTTCATTTCTTCATATTATCCACAACAAAACTACACCAAATATCAATACATCCACATCAACAAAACACTTCTCTCAATACAGTCACATGAGTAAAACACGTTTTACAATACAACCACATCAGCAAAAGACAACATCTTTGTTGGCCCAATAATTGTGTACCATTGCAAGTGCCCTTAGTGTAAGATATATCCTAATTTTATCACCGCTTAGTTTGCCTCGGTTGGAGGCTGACAAGCTTGGTACAGCGAACTGTAAACTATTATTAGGTACTTTCATAATGTGTATTTAGCGTACTTGGACGATTCTAATTGGAAGCATTCATACCCTATTATATGAAAGTAGACGTCGCAAATCAGTTCATAAGAAGGCAGAGGATTACCCAAGGAAGGAATTAACTTGTACACTTATTTCATCGAAACGTTTCTGGACAGTAATCAACATCAAATTATACTTGCAATATACATAATGTAAAGTAATGATTGACTTATTGCTTTATATTACATCTTGTTGATTGAGCTGAACTTATTTAGTAGTTTCTGCTAGACTTTGGAAGATAATGTTACTCTCCTCCGATACTCTGCTAATGCCCACAGTGGATAAATGTTTCTGTATGCTGCATAGTGTAACATGCAGTTCTTCATGAAAACACCTGTGATTTCCTGTTGTGGGAAATCACCACTCTCCAGTTGAGAATTGATTATCAACTTTGCGGCACGATGAAGAGGCATTGGGTCTCTTTCTGCCTGTAGATTATTACAGAAGTAGATGATGAGTTCACAATTCTGGGTTGCTGCACATATAATAGCACATTATTAAACCTTCACAGCTAACCTGGTCAGCATGAATTAATCCCATCATAGCCCATGCTGTATGTACCAGGTTCGATCCGCCTCCTTCGAGGGGCACGTATCTCTGCATCACCGGAAAACAGGGCATTACTGTTTTGTGCTATTTAAGATAGTTTTACATGATCATGTAGATGATTAGTCCTTAGTTTACCTTCTCTGGACATGAAAGGTAACTCTCGCCCCAGCCCCCGTCGTCTCTCTGTGTTCTGATAAGAAAATCGACAGCTTTTCTTGTAGCAGCACAGTTGTTGTATGTCCTACCAGTGGCTGTCAGCCCTCCAAGTGCAAACCAGGTCCCATATGTGAAGCAAACTCCCCAGTTCCCATACCATGAACCATCAGGCATTTGCACATTTTCAAGGTACTTTGCAGCATTTTCAATGGAGATTTCAATCTCTTTCTTCCTATATCCAGGGTACAACTTCTTGAACAATACAAAAGCTTGAATGGCGGATGAGGTGCACTCAACGTATTCGTGTTCAACAACAATGTCCGCGAAAAACTCCGTTGGATTCAGCAACTAATTAGGGCAAAAGATGGCTAGTGAATGCCAATTCTAGGCAACATTACACTTGTTAGAGCCAACTGTATAGTAAAAAGGTTAAGGACACTTACTTCTAGCCACTCTTGAGCCCCTGCAGGTTCCCAAGCTGCTAAACCTCCATTTTTACTCTGGAAATCAAGAATATATAGATTTTTTTAAGGGTTTGTTTTAGATTTTATGGATTTTATATGCATTTTCACAATGGGATTCAGTCCTTACTTGAAGAGACAGCAAGATATTAACAGCATCATATAATCTCTCAGGCTCCATTTTCTCACCAACAATTTCTGGTGGCATCATTGAGAAAAGCAAACAACACTGAAAACAGAAACAGAGTTTGGTGAGATCTCACTACAATATATAATAAACTACATATGAACAGAAGTATATATGTATATGTATATGTATATGTTACCTTCAAACCTTCAGCAGTGCAATCTGAAACTTGCCATCCATGGTCTTGGTCAGAGAAAGTCCAAGACCCCTTAGAAATATGTCTGTGCATGCTCTTGAAGTCACCAGAAGGATTGTCTTTGATCTAATTTGATTGATAAGAACCCAAATAAAATTTCACATAATGATTTGAGTATTCAAGTCAAGATATAGTTCTCAAGAAATAAACACTAAACCTGAGAAGCCTTTATAAAGTCATGTCCTCTTGCAAGCACATCTCCAATTTCATCTACGAGATTGCAAGCAAGCAAAGCTTGAATGGCAAATCCAGCATCCCACTCTTGGCTACCAAAACTCTGCACACAAATCAAGGTCGGTGATATGAAATTTGTTGGCCCAGCTGTCGGGTGGACATGTTGGACTGGAAAATTCTCGGATATCAAAAAAAAAGTGTGCAATTGGAACCCACGAGTAATCTGTATTATTACACTTACTTGCATTTTCATTCCATCTTCAGCAACCCACAAGTAATCTGGGATCCTAGCAAGATGTTTTTTGAAATAATCCCCATTTGGGTCTTCAACCCAACAAGCAAGCATACATAGAACCTGTGCATTTCATACCATAAACCAATAATCAATTAGTACTGATACATACATATATATTGCTCAAAATACACTGGATTAACAATGAAATAATCATTACCTTCTCTACACATCCTATTGTTATATATCTGCTGTTCTCATCTTCATAATGGATGTGCTCCATTGTTACTTTTAGAGCATGCTCTCTAACCATCTTATTTAGCGGCCAGCGCGTCAGAAGAGGCTCGGAAACTATGTACAGACTATCCCATAACAAGTCTTGTATCAAAGGATGAGGATAGTACAGATCTTCCTGCATTTGGTGGTGCAGATGTTTGATTGAGAAACATAAGTTATGACATTAATGGAAGCTTAACTAGTTAAGTGAATGCAGTAGTACCTTAGCACATAAATGGCGAACTTTCTTCCAATTAATCTGGTTGTAGGGTTGAGTGTGGAGTTCATCTCTGAGTTGTAAGATGAGAGGTGTAATTGGACCAACAAATCTCTTGCCGTAGAGATATGACATTGGCATATACACCATCCGGCAATAACACCACATTTTTGCTACATTCAAAGGGAAATGAAGAAGTTAAAACGTCAAACCCTAAGCAGACTCTAAACTTGAACTGAACAAGTAAGTGTCAAAGTCGAGAGTCTAAGGGTTTGTTTGGTATGCTTGCTTTCCATGCATTATTCGGAAAATAGAAAACAACCCTAAACGAACGTTTTATTGTTCATTTTAGAAAATACAGGAAACAAAAACTCATTGGAAAATAGTGTGAAAACAGAAAATGGAAAAAAAATATATATATGTTTTCTGAAAATAAATAAAAAATAAAACACGGGAAATAGAAAAAACAGAAAACAAACCAATCGGACCCTAAACTTTTGAGAGCTCCTCGCATGCCTTTCTATGGAAAACTAGATTCAATATTTCAAGTTAAGCTTTGGTTTGCATCGTTTATAAGCAATTAATTAGTACTTCCTAAATATAAATGCTTTAGAGAAACAGGAAAATTGACCAACCTGGATGCATAGGAAGAAATGAAGGGAGGATCCAAAACTCTGGAGGCATTGGGTTGGTTCCACACCAATCAAACAACCCAATAATCTGAACCAACCAATATTAAATACAATTAAAAACAATTAATCATGAGATTATTAATTAATCGGAGAGATGAGATGTGTTTAAGGTACATACTGAAAGCCAAGTCTTCCCCCAAGAAGGTATGTAAGTGACACCACCATGGTCATGAATCCATTTTCTTGCTCTACCACAGGCATTATTCCGGCCACCGTCCGGTCCTTCGCCGAGAATACGCATACATACATAGCTAAGAACTGTGCAGAACATTGTGCTGTGACCTTCTATGTGTAATCCCCATCCACCATCTTCATTCTATAGAAAATTTGATTGTAACAGAAATCAATCATATATGATTTGAAGGTTAATTTCATTGAATTATCATTTCGAAAATGATAAAGATCCCAACAGTTGATATCTCAATTACTTAGTTGGACACATATGATCCAAGTGAATTCGTGGGCTCCACATATCTCACATCATGCACATGAAATTGTTCGCATATAACTCAACAGTTGAGATAACTTAGAAATCAATTATTGGGATCCCCATCACAACTGTTATCATGGTACCTGATGATTATATATGTAACGAAGGATTTCTGTGCGATGTTCTTCAGGAAATACAGCATCAAGATGTCCTGTGATGTACATGCACATCACCTGTAATTTGGTTCACAAAACTGTTATATACACTAAAGTACTAAAAAAAAAAAGACAAAAATCAGAAAAAGAAAAGGAAGGAAAATTCACCAGGGGAGGGAGGAAGAACAATGGGCCGGCATTTTCAGCGGGCCAGTGGCCATCGTGGGCCTGCAAGGCCCCAAAGAAGTGGACAGCCCTTCTTAAGGCAGTTGTGGCTATTTCATGTGTGATTTCTTCACCATCCTCTACCTTGACAGCTGGTATTGTTTGCTTGAAATTTTTTTCTTGCAGGAACTGAAAAAAAATAAAGAAAATAAAAATAAAAATAAAAGTAAAGCCTCGTAATAAAAGCAGTGGGCCATGAAAAATTATGGTCCATGTGGTATCTGTGGGTTGTTAACCGCGCGCCCAGATCCTTCTTGTTATAAAATCTGGTGGAAGTCATGGGCCCTCTTGGCCCAGTTCATTAATTGTAGAACAAGAATCATGTTTTGGTGGACCACCGGCCAAAAGTCTAGAGAGGCCCGGTAATCACACACCACTTATAAGAGGAGATTGTACATGTATATAGGATTGTTAAAATAACAAAAATAATACATGATTGTTTTAAGGTTCCACGTTTTAAGCGTGATGTTTTTAATGACTCAAAAGTCCCACTTCAGTTAGGGACGGGACAAAGTCAATCAAGTGGTTTATATAGGCAAAATTAACTCTTAACATGTAACAAGACTTTTTCCTAACCCAAAATGAGTTAGGGTTTGACGCATAGGCTTCGGCCTGTAGTAATTAATTGTATGAGCTAAGGAGGAACAAAGTCGTGCATGTGTTTGAGGCGTGAATTTCTAATAATATTAAAGTCAAAGTATATTTGGAGGAATCAACTCCTACCCTAATCAGTTAGGAATTAGTCTTCCCGCTTTAGGAATTGTGGGCTTGATTCTTACTAAACTCGTACATGAAATTACACACTCGAAAGGTAGTGACAACGGATTCCGTCAAAAGTATATTTGGCAGTCAATTTTGAGATTTGGCATACACAACATGTTTAAAGTCCATGATTTGCCTAACACATGCACTATGCAAAAAATAAAAAAAGTCGTATATTTGGCTAATTTGACTGACTGTCGATTTTCACGTTGTAATTTGTTTTTGGCATAACACACAATGTCTCAATTAATAAACTAAACCAGTTTATGTAACAAGACCAAACATGAGGAGTCTGCTTTCTGAATAGAAATGTTGTATTAGGGGGAAAATTTTTATAAATACCTGCATTCGCCAGAGGAGATCGCTACTAGGCTTGACATGATAGCGATTCTGGTAGAAATCGTCGCGAGCTTTTTCGACCAGAGCTCGCTCCTCAGGAGTGCCAGAATTAGGATCAAACTCCCATGTTTGTCTACCAACATAATTGTTTGTGCTGTATAAGTATGGCTCAGCCTCATTCCCTCCCTCTGCAATCTTTAGCCTCCACATACTTCTCTCTTTCTTTCACAACAGCCACTATTACATATACTTACACCAAACTATATATATATATATAACGTTGTTGATGTCGACCTGAAAATGATGATATATATTATACTAGTTTAGTTGGCCTGCCGTATCATATAACTATATGTATGTATGTGTGAGTGTGAGTGTGTGTGTGTGAATATGTATATGTATATACCTGGTAGTTTTAGCTGTTTAGGATAGGAGAGAATGGAATTAAGGAGAGGAGAAAAGGTTTGCGGGAGAATTAGTAGGTGCAAGTAATGGTTTTTGGCACGAAAAGGCTGGGGTACCTGCACACTTCTTGTGAATTAAGGTCACGAAAGCTAGAGTTGCGTGTGAGATAGAGAGAGAGATGGTTGTATTGAGATTGCTTTTTGATAGTAATTAGTAAAGAAGAAGATCCTTTTATAGGAAAACAAAAACACTTTATGATGCTCCAACTACCATTTATGATTTATTTATCACCAGTTGAGTTGACCATTCTCTCTCTCTTTCTCTCTCTATATATATAATATGAATATAATGGAAGTGTACCTCTCTATGTCTCAATATGTAACTTAACCTAACTTATAATACTTAATAATAAAAAGTACAACTTAACCTAACTTATGCTACTTAATAATAAAAAGTACAAGTAGGCATGATCCTCCCCCAACCCTTTACAATCCACGGATCCTCGCGGATCCCCATTCCTATGGAAATCTCTACCTATGAATTTTTTAAAATGTTTTTTGCCTATGATTTTTTCTTTAAATGTTTTTTGCCTATGAATTTTTTAAAATTGCTTTATCAAGAATAGAACATGAAATCCAGCTCTCACATATATGACTAGTACTCATACCAACTAAGCTACTTAATGTTTTTTTGATTGAAGAAACATAATAATTCAATATATTGTATTAAAAAAACCATTACTATTAAAATGAGATCTAAAAATAAAACTATCTTACGTATGTGGAGTGTGTATATATACATATATAATTATTTTCTACATATATATATATACATGTATAGCGGGTCGGGTTGGGAGGCAAACCCGCCCCCGCCCCACCCTGCATGGGGGTTGAGATTTTTTGGCCCGTCCCCGCCCCGTGCAAGCCTGGGATAGGGGAAAATCCGTGCAGGTCGGGTTGGGTCGAGCACAAATTGTCATCCCTAAGTACAAGCAATGTTTTGAAGATTTTCGTTTTTTGTATGGAATGTTTTGAAGATTTACCTCAAATATAGATAAACTTAGCCAATAAGATAAACCAAAATGATGTGTGTCTATAATTTTGGTGTCCATAATTGTTCATAATCTAGGTGACATGAGGAGAAGTGTGGGGGACCATTTAATACAAAATGGTCCCTCACACTTCTCCTCATGTTACCTAGATTATGAACAATTATGAACATGTAATGCTTTCGTAATATAAAATCATTTTTGTTGTTCTTTTTAATTTTATTTATTTTCCATAAAAATTATGGAAAAATCTTACATTGGTTAATATTCTTGTAATGAATATTTTTTTCCCCTTAGATAAGGTCTTGTTGTTACAAGTCAAGAGGGTGGGGGAATTCTAACACTTATGAGATTTGAACCCTGATTATCAAGGGGAATACCACTAGTTTTACCGCTACGTAAGCCGTCAAAGTGTATTTTTTTATTACAGGGGGACGGGTATAAGAGAGGCTCGAACTTGAGACCTTTATGAGATACCACAAATATGAGTGTCATGCAGCTGTAATTGGGGTAAGATTAATTTTTGGTTTTGTTTGAAAAAGTCATACAGCTGTAATTGACAACAAAGACTTATATAACATGGAGTGCTTAGCATTTAATAATTGTGTGTCAATTTCAGTATTTTCTACTATGAAAGCGACTTGATTAATGAATGCCGCTTGAATTAATTTTATTTAGCATACGTGTTCATTTCTACCACCTTTAATTAATTGTAGGAATAATATTTATTTTAGTTATTTTCAAGAATAAAATAGTCTTTGCTTTTAATTCTATGAATGCGATCGATTCATATAGTTGACAATGTTTGTCTTCCATAGGATTTTTCAAAGTCAATAAAATAGTGCTAGACGTTCACATATGATTAATTTATCAAAAATGTTAGGGATCCCAATTATTCCAGTAATCAACCTTGACCATTAATTGATATAAGTATAGAGACCCACAAAACCTGTTACACATCAATCAAGGGACCAAGGCCGTCTGTAGCATTTTGGAGGCCCTAGACAAGTTAAGAAACTGAGACCCTCATTACCTAAAATAATTTTTTTTTTTTATAAATATGAAATCCAGCATATCTAATAAATTCAAAATGCAATATAATTAGTTCTTGAATACAAATAAATTATCACCAATATCCAATAAATTAAGCGACTCAAACTTATAAATTTATTACATCAAATGAAACCAAATAACGCTAAACCAAATAATTCATGGGGGAGGGGCCTCACTTGTACAGTTCGGATTTGATTTGTTACCACAATCAAAGTTATAGGTCAATGAATTGCACTTTTTAATTTTTATATATGTGATGGTGTGTCATTTTGTGTTTGGGTTAATGGGCTTGTTTTCTTAAATAACAATATATTAGGATTTTTTTTTTCTGATTTGGGGGCTCCGCAATTCCTTAGAGTCTACAATTTATATTCAATGGTGAAGAAAAAGACATACAAATTTTAAAAATGAAAAAACAAAAATATAGTGTGATGTGGCACATCTCTCAAGCCATTGGATTCCAATTGTAGACTCTACAATTTGAAACTAATTGCGGAGCCTCCTAATCCATTTTTTTCTTATATCAATTGACAAGTATATTGTACTGTCTATATACACCTAAAAAGATATACAATTTAATGAAAAGTGAGGTCCCTCCCCCATGAGAGGCCCTAGACGACTACCTGTCTGGCCTCCCCTTAGAGCCGGCTATGCAAGGGACATGTTGTGCCCATGCATAATTCAACAAAGTATTGGTCCACATCCAACAATGTATATACATAGGCATATAGGTTGACAATTAAATTGTTTTACCTTGCTTTATAGTAGTCTCCATACCTAACTACATGCACTATACTATCATGCTTTCTACCTACATATCTAATATCTTTGTGTCAACACTTTGTTGTAAATCCACACACCAATAATATTGTCCATTTTGGATTCTTCGGTTCCCGAGAATACATTGGGTTCTCATGACTTTGTTTCTCCTTAACCCAAGTACTAAGGATAAAAACCCATGGGTCAAAGTCCAACTCACTTGGGTTAGGAAAATGCGCTTCTTGTTGTGTTAGGGGTGAGCTTGTTCTTATAAATGATATTATCCTCCTTACATATACGGATGTGAGATTTTAACACACTTGGACCAAATTAATGTTAACTATTATTAATCCTTATAATTGGATGTGTTTTCCTATTCTAACATACTTGGACCAAATTAATGTTAACTATTATTAATCCTTATTATTGGATGTGATTTCCTAGTCTAAGTTTGCGTCATTGTATGACATTCAACCTAGTAAACTTTTGAATTTCAATTCACACGCTATCTTTTTGTAACTTGCAATGCCTCAATATATATATATATATATATATTTCCATACAAAAACAAAAGAAGAAACTTGCAATGAGTGTGGTTGAAGCTTTCCCTTTGAATTTTGGATTAGGACATATATGTCGCATCAACTAGATATAATATTCAATCTTAGACCAAAAATAGCTTGTGTATCCTTTTTTTCTTCTTGTTTTCCAATCGCTGCGAGTTTGGTAAAAGGGGTCGCATTTCCTTGTGAGTTGTTTATTCAAAATACATGTGTTAGTGGTTGGATTTGGATTAATCATCCATCCAGGGATGAAACTAGGACTTTACATGAGAGGTGTCACAGTGATGGATAGAGGATTTTATGTCATAGTAGACAAAGCTAAGCGGGGGTTTGGGGTAGAGGCCCTCGAAATTTTTTTAGGATTATCTATTAATTATACATTCAAAAGTACAAAAAATACCACTAAAAATAAAATTTTTATAAAATATTATAAGTAATATTTGTCACATATCTTATTATTTCAACCATGAACATGATTTTTTACAACAAGAGGGGTCTAAATTGAAATTAACATATAATTAGTATTCTTTTTTAGGGCCTTGGTCTAACGTGGCTTCGCAACTGCATCCATCAGTGTATGTATATATTTCTCTCGTATCTCTTTTAATGATAATGGACATCTTGCCTTACTAGAAAAACAAAAACAAATTCCTCATATTTGAATTATATAAATATACTAGACAAAAAACCCACAAGAAATTAAGGGTTTAATTCTGTTGTACTAGAGGAATTATTAGAGAGAGAGAGAAAGAGATGGAGGATAGGAGAGAAAAGAGAAGTGAAGGCCGGCTTGTGGTTCGATTTGAGTAGATCAAGACGTGTTGAAGGAGACAAGTTTTAGAAGTTAGCAGGGAGAGGGTTTCATATGTTAGCCGGCTGCTAGTATTTATATAAATAAGCCACAGTTGACAGAGTCATTATTCTTGTCCTTTTCTATTACTTATTACTTGTCTCCTCAATGCAGCCAAATGTAGCTTAGCTTTCATCTATTCTAAGAAAAAAATAGTTTAGATTACTTTCTTGGTCTTCTTGTATATATACATCTTCTTCTTCTTCTTTATTATAATAGATATTCATTAATATTAATGGATATTAATGGATATTCTTCTTCTCCATACAAGGATTCTACATGTATAATTAAGCATGTTCACATTGTTACATTGTTAAGTAGTCTCCCAAGAGTCATCCATACTCCCCCTCTAACTTATACACCCTTTAATCAATGCTTGAGAGCTCAGAATGACATAGCACAGATTGAAAGAGCCGAGAATCGATCACCCGTTTGTGTTCAAAGAGTTGAGGTTTGACGCTGGGCTGAGTTTGGAACAATTGAAAGCCCCTGTGCATAGACCCAAAATTTTAAAAAAAAAACACTAAGAATCTGTTAAAGGCCAAGCATACCTCCAAAAATCAGAGTTTTTGGGACCTTTTGATAAGTCAAGGAAAGAGGATGAATAGCATATACTTGGATTGGTTTCTCAAAATTAACTTGCTGTCGATTATTCTAGCAAGTTATATAAAAGCTGCTTTATAATCACAATACATGACAGAGATACCTGTCAATAGTGTGAGAGAACAATCAACGTTTTGAAGAAGATAATACACCATTAAATTCATCTATATATGTATATTAACACCCTTATCCTTTGGCTCACAACCAATTCAAGTCTTCACAACATTCTCTGTTGACAAGTTTTTCTCAAAAAACAGAGCATCAGAACTCTGTTTTCCCCTGCTCGTATCTCACTTTGGCAAACATATTATACCAAGAGAATCATGGGAATTCGCTTTCCAAGTGTTCTAGCTTAGCAAATTCTGCGTCAGTCTTCAACAAAGTTAGATGTGCCTAAAGGGTTCTTGGCAGTTTATGTTGGGTTGGAGACCAGGAGAAGAGATTTGTGGTTCCAGTATCCTATTTGAATGAGCCTTTGTTTCAAGATTTGCTAAGTAAAGCTGAAGAAGAGTTTGGATTTGATCCTCCAATGGGTGGTTTGACAATTCCGTGTGATGATGACAGTTTCATTGATATATAGAGAACTGATATTGCAATTCATGGTAAAAGCTTGGTCATCAACAAAATGACAAATCTCAACCTCATTGACAAGTTCATTTGCAGATTGATTGTAATTTCTCCATCAAATTGATGGACAAGCTTGTTCTTCAGAAATATATATCGTTTATTATACCGTTCCAAGCAGATTCATTCTGGCTTTCCCCAGAAATTCACATCACTGAAAACGTCCCAAACGGGGAGAATAAACTACAAAAGATCCGCGACAAAAAATTGAAAATGGACGAGCTTCTTTCATCAGTTCAATTTATTATTAAACTTCCAGCAAAGATTGGAACTTTACAGCCAAAGGTACCAGCCAATATCTTGTCATTACTATCCTCACCCAGAAAAGAAAATCAAATGACAATTTTTTTTAAAAAAAAAAAAAGCAGCAGTCAGAATGTCATATATGATATAATACACCAAGCCAAAGAGCCCTATAAAAATCCTTCCTATCTATTAAGCACTCAAACAAATCCCAATAAATAAGATTCTTCACAAAATGATAAAGAAACTAGGGAATAGAAGCCAAGTTCAAGCCACATACAGTGAAGTAGTACTTCCAACTTCCAAGAGCAGGAAGCCAGGAAGTATTGATATGTCTTTCTAGCTGCCCTGTGCAGTGGGGACACCTGCAGTGATAGTATCAGCCGGAGCGCTAGCTCTGTCAGGAACAGCGCCCTCTTTACCTCCCTCGTCCAATTGGACAACTTGTGCAAAACTTTTTGACATCTGCTTGATGAGATCGCTGGATAATGCTACAGGATTTCTATGATCGTTATCCCCAACAACCCCTACAGCCATCAAGTTAGCTTGCTGCCTCTTTCTTTCTTGCATGGTTCTCTGTCGGTCTTCATAGAAGTCAAAATCATCTACAATTGATGTATCGGTCTCATAATTCTTAAAAATGTTCAACATCTCAATGCCTTGCTCCAATTTCACCTGCGACATTTTAATAATATATTCAAGGACAGCAGGATAATGATTGTACACAACTAAGCCAGTAAATAAAGATTCTTACTTCTCAGGTGTTTAGATACACAGTAACATGAAAACAAATGTCGAATTTTTAAATCAATTTTTGTAAACTAGATAGACAAATTTCAAAGAAAAATTCTATCAAGACCTTAGACATATCATTTCATTTCTATGAAGTAATCAGACTGAATTCTCTGGACAAGTAGATAAGTTTGACACAGATCAGCAACTATGACAGATTAAGCATACCACAGAAAAATATCTTCAGTTTTTGTGCAATTGGGTTGGGAATATATTAATTCCCCAGTGCAATGTTCTGGGACTTGGTGATTCATAAATCTTAAACTAATGAAAGTTTTTTTTCCATGTTAGTAATTTGCAATTCTAGATGACTAAAAAATCCTTCATGGGTATCACGAGTTCCAGCAAGTTTCTACCTCCTGAGTGTCTCGGCTATTGGTCACAGGCTTGTTGTCATTATTTTCCAGTACTATGTGACGAAACTGGCTGTTAGGGACATCTTTTATGATATGCCACTTCACAGGAAACTGACCACTCCATTTATCTTGCTGCCAGTAGTCCACACTCTTGTCAAAATCAACAGGTCCAACCATTTCAGCCACTCCACAGAATTGTGCACTAGCATTCACCTGCAGATGATTGGCACACATGAAATAAGCATGATGAGTTATAGAGACAGAAAAGGGCAAAGAAGAAGAAGAAGAAAAAAAAGGGTAGAATCTATAGTGATATAAAAAATTAAAAATAAGGTACAAAGAATTACAATTTTCTCCAAGTCAGGAAAAATAGTGAATAAATGGCTTCTACTGAAAGAATAGTGTAAGGAATTGAATGAAAATGCAAGAGAATAGCTAACATCCTCAACATAGACTTTATCTTAAAGCAGCTTCATCTGGTTTGAAGACCAAGACTAGTCCCATCAATCCAGAAGCCATTTTACCCTACAGGAACACTTTTATGGGGAAAGGGACATTCAGACACAACAGCTTGCAACTTCTGATATTAGTAAATGGTTCCATTCAAAAAAATATTGGCAAATGGTTAAGCATTAACTTGCACTACAAATTTTCAAGAAAAATTATTAGCACAACACATATCATAAAGAGAATAGAGACAGACAGATATCCACGTAAAAACAGTCTATTCATAGAAAGAAAAGGCAGCTCATTCTTTCAAAAAGTCAAAATCATGTTTACGCTTTCACATTGCAAGTATGACTCTTCTTGAGATCCCAAGAATATAGAATTCATGTAAAAGGCCCAAACTCAAGTCATTGTTACTTTGTTAGAGCACCGCTTAATCAATATTTTGTCAGTTGTAATTGTACTCTATTAGTCTATTTGCATCATAAAGTTCCATGTTGATAGTGTCCTTAGGTGACCTGAGATCAGGCAGGGCTTTACCGAAAACAAGAGAAACAATGGACATGTCTCTCGCTTCTTAGCTTCATGATAAGCAGCATCTAATTTTTTGTTCCCGTTTGGCGTGCTGGCCCACACACCATACTTGATACTCTTGTGAACATTATCTTCACTGTACGATTTGATGACGAAGAATTTAGCATCTTTGCAGTCCGTGACAAAATCTGGACGGTTGTACAAGTCGTCATGTATCCTGCTGTCAGATTTGCTGTACTTTTTACTGTCTACAGCAGGCTTATGTTCAGCAGAGATTTGACTCTTAGGCTTCGATGCTCGAGGTCCTCGATTTTGCTCATTAAGAATATCAAAAGGAGCATTGCAGCCACAAAGAGAACCACTGCTCCTACTACGCCGCCTGTTGGCTTCAAGAGAAAGCCAGGCCCGATTGTTTGTTCCAAAATTAGAAATCGGTGCACTTTCAAAGCTGGAGCTCTGATTGAAACCACCATTCATGTAGGCCCTGTCATTGGTGTTTGATCCAGATCCAAAGCCATACATTGATCTTTGTGGTTGAGATGCCTGTTGAAAGTTGAGCATTAATACAAAAGGCCAAGAATCTTTCTTAGCGATTACTAAAAAGAACATGGCTTACATGAAATAATAATATAACATTTTTCAGTCATGACCCAAAAGTTTTATTAATTTATTCCGAGTCCTCTCATCAATTTTTGTTATTATACTGATCTTTCTTGTTCATATCTAATGTTTCATCTACTACCTTTCTGCTAAAACAAAAACCATGTACAATTATCAGGCATGAAAAAAAACTATAGAAGAATAATAAGAATAAGAATATGGTTTAGGGTTTAGGTATGTTTCCTACTAAAGATATCCCTTCCAAAACAGTAACAGGAAGAAAATTTGAAGAAAGAAGCCCAAAACACCACAACTACGTCAAACAATGTAAGTTCAGGGTAGGTTGGGGTTGATGTTTTGCAAATTGTAAATTTAAAGATACAAACAGGTAAAAGGAAAGTGGACGAACCATTCCAACGTTTTGTCCAAATGACCCAATTGTGCTGAATGACTGTGGAGATAATGCTGGTGATAAGGGAGTTAAAGACCTCTGTCTGCCCGAGGTCTTTGACCAATCCGACCATATTCCTCCAGATCTCGGTCCTTCAAATCCTAGCTGCAGATCATGAAAACCAAGAGTACCAGAATTTCCAGGAAAGCTGGCTCTGCCAAAAGATTCCAATTGAGGAGGATAACCAGGCCTTGGTCCAAGAAACATATTATCAACTTGTTGATCAACACTCATTAAGGAGGAGAATTCAGGCTGCGAAGCAGGTGTTGGTGAATATTGGATATTTGGATGCATCAGCTGCTGGTAGAAAGGTGGTCCTGAGATTGGAAATTGCTGTGGGGAGTATAACTGTGCATCTCCACCCACAGAAGGCAAAGGTGGTGTGACTGGAGAATATGGTCCATAAGGCATTTGCGGATGCGGACTGTAGCTATATCCAGGGTGGTAGACGAGAGAAGGATTCTCATTGAACACACCCTAGTTAAAATTGAAAGTTAAATCAAATATAAAAATTGCAGCATACGAAACCATAAATAAAGAGATGACAGTCAAAATATTCACTCACAGGTGATCCCATTTCCAAACCTTCAGCATTGGCATATGGGGGATACTCATCCCATTCACCATTAGCATTTTCATAACCTAACATTATATCACACATTTATTGATAAAAGAAAAAAGGTTGTGTTTAGTAAATATTAAAAGTATAGATAAAAAAAAAAAAAAAAAAAAGTAATACAATCTGCTAAAAATGAGATTGAATCACCAACTCCTATGATGATTATTGGAGCACCTCTAGCACTTTTCATGAACAACATACCAACTTTCATTTCCCTAGAAGACATACTATGACATACTATGATAGTCCTCAAAAATATTCTTTTAACAGTAACAAAAATTACAATAGTTTATCAACAACACATGTTCAAACTATAAGAATTCAAGCTTATGGAAACACTAGTAAATTGTACGTCTCACATGGCTTATTGAAAGGGGGGAAAAAGAAAAGAAATTCCATTGAAGGTTACTAGATAAAAAGCTATTATAGGATTCAGAAATTCAAACCAATGGAAATCATAGGAATTTGCATCTCACATAACAGTTGAGGCAAACGAAAAAGAAGAAGCTTGGCTCAAGATCACACAATATACGAGAATTCAAGCTGATGGAAATTATGGTCATTTTCATTTCTCAGATGACTTGTTGAGGCAAAAATAAAAAGAAAATAAAAAGAAATTCCAAAGCAAGTTACTAGATCACACACAATCATCTTTAAATAAATCTATACAAAAGACCAACTGTTAATAAAAATTGCGCGAGAGATGAATCCTAGGTCTTGTAGGGCAACTATTTTTATCTTTTATACCCTTAAAAATGTAGCCAAGTTTTGACCCCAAAAAGACCAGAAAGCCATATGTTTAAATGGAAAAGGAAATGTACTCTGCGAATGGACACCATAATGTTGGGCCATCTTCAAAACAGGCACAATGGAATGTGACACTAACCTCTATAGTAGAAGGACTGTGCCTGAGGGGCATACACATTGGATGGGAAGATCCTGTGATCTCCGCCTGAACCAATGGATCCTAATTGACCGGCAGGCTCCCTTGGATGGGCTATTGCAGGTGCAGCAGCATCCTGAGAAGACTTAGGAGGAACCAACTTCTCATTTTGGGCTGAAATAGGCTGTTAAGAGATAACTTATGAGAAAACAAAATAAAGCATTGTATATTTGTCAAAAGGAATGGAATCAAACTGTCTTAACAACTACCTGCTCCATCATGTTATCTGATTCAGCAGGTTTCTCTTCTGCATCCATGATCAGTATGCTCATACACTTAGTAGAGTCTCAGAAACATAGGCAGTACAAATTATTGACCAACCAAAGCTAAATTTGGGGATAGGAAAACTTGAAGCTATGATTATGTGTGCACAAATCCACACATGCACACCTATGCACGCATGCAAAATAGAAAAAACATGAATATATTTTAAAACAAAAAGAAATTTATTCTAGTTAAAGAAGCTTAGTATTTATTTATAGGTTGAGACTCAATCAAAATATGAAATGAATCCCACAAGAAAACTGAAAGTATAACAGTGTATTAGTAAAAATCCATACAGAATGCATGTTTTGACTAGTCTAAGATCCCAAAAATGCATTAGTAAGATCGATCAACAAGTTTTAGCTAAAAAGTACGAAAAGGATTTCAATTGGGCATAAGGAACTGTTTGAGCCACCAAAATAACCAGCAGCAAATCACAATTTTGTCAATGAATTGCCAAGCATAAATGAATAATAGTTAAGAATGATATCAGTTTCATCATTAACTACTGAAGTATTGACATCTTTCTTTTTATCTAATGAACCCCTCATTCTTTTCTTTCTTTTTCAAAGATCATTAAAGCTTCTTTATCGTCACTTCAACCATTGACTTTGGTGACCCCGAGAAGGACAACTGGACAAAAGCCACAATCTTATTAACAGCATAAAAGAAATATGACAACAAAACAATCGATAAATATTTCAAGAAGTATTTTATAAACTGTATACATGGCTGTAACAGAACAACGGAAAATAAAATACTAAACAAAAATTTACAGGCATGCAATCCTCATATTGCTCATGGCCGCAATGTCCCTCATTCATCCAATTCAAGAGAAAACGGCTTAAAAAGTTTGTTTTTAGCACCTTCAAGTCCAGGCAAAAAAGCTACAGGTGCAACTTAGCAGAACATTTTTCCAACTCTTGTATTGCTAATAACTCTTGCAACCAATAAGTTTACCTCATTCTCCATTCCATAATGGCACAACATATTTATGTTTATAGAAATATAGGTGCTTAAAATCGAATACTGTAAAAAAAAGAGAGAGAGAGACTATGAGGTCCATGACACAATACGCCACTTTTGATTCTCCTCTTCCACAATGCCACATCAAATTCACTTAAATCATCCTCCTTATATCCCCCTTCATGAAAGAGACAAACGGGAAAAGGCCAACATGACGAATAGTTGTCAAAAACACCACCTAGTAGGATCTGTTAACACACAATATTTCCTTTTCACTTCAAAATTGATGAGGTACGGTATCTAATCCTGAATTTAATTTAACGTCAAAAGGTTAAGATTTGGTGATTGACACGAAGAATGTTATCAAGTACATTTACTTATCGAACCATCTCGAGTGACAACTACACACTCATGAGCATAAAATACATCAGTAAAAAATTACAGTCAACTGCAGATTTAATCTTGAACCCATTATGAAAAGTCTTGGTATGGCCAGAATTCAATAAAAAAAAAAAAAAACGTTCTAATAGTCCAGTAGATCATTACAGACAGCAACTAGTTATGCTCTGGCCAGTGGCCACAAGGGCCGAGAAATTTTCCTGTACATAAAAAAATCACTGAAATAGTACTCTTGCAGCTATAACAAATATATATGCAATAATTCTAGTAATCATACAACACCAATATCATAGATCTCAACACAAGACACCCCATTAAGGTTCCCCTTAGTTCAGATCAACAAGAAAAACGCCGCTTTCAACAATTCACCTTCAGAAGTGAATTAGACACAATGGCGATCCACAAAAGGCGACGAAAAAGAAAAGACCAAGCAGACAAATAAAAAAGTCGCAACAAGAGGACTTGAGCTTCATCACAGAATAACACGATAAAACCCAACATATTTAGAATTCGATTCGACAAAACGATTGATACCCATCAGATCAAAACGCCCAAACATGAAAAAAGATCCATGGATAAGCAAAATCAAGATCAAAGTTCGAAGATTTTTTTTATACTTTATTGAATTGGGAGACATGGGTAGGTGAGATACCAGGAACAGGATCTGGAGCGTGCGAGTGGGTTGCCGCCATGAATCGGAGAAGGATCTCTCAGAAACTGCCAACAGAAACTAAACTCGAGTGCCACTTGCCACGGAGTGAGTATTACCTTCGTCTACTGTCTACAAGTACATAGCACGTACTTAAGAATGAATCTTATCTTACTTGTAAAATACTGTTTGTTTTTTATTATTGACTACATCTGCGACAACTTTCAACGGCTCCTGTTGTGGAAGATCAAAAGGAAAAAAGTATTAAAAAGTGAAAGAAAAAGAACATTATATGAATCATCACAATTCACACATGGAATTATGGAAAACCCCAAACTTGATTTGGGTTTTTGGATTTCTATTATTATTCTTTTAGAATGTGTTTTGATTATACGGAAGAGAAAGAAATATAGAATTTTTTTTCCTCCCTCGTGATGTGATTGGATTGGATTGATAGAAGGGAGGAATGTAAATTGATTTAATTTATTAATTTAAGGTTAGTATTCACATTTGCAAATTACTTGGAGAATGATTATAGTAGGGTTATTAAGAGAATTTGAAGATGGTTAAAATGCGTATGTATGTGACATGTGAGTGAGACCCAATTTAAAGAGAGAGTATAGAGTGGACTATCCAAAAGCCCATTTGATTTGAGCCTTAAAAAATCAGCAATGAAGGGCTTTTGGGCCAGTCTTGTGGGCTACACAAATATAAAGGGCCACTCAATGCTCCATTCTTTCATTAATTATGGGGTAGCTTTAGTCACACCTCGGTTTTTTCTAAGAACACCCCAATCTAAGTTATCCATCCTTTGTAAAAATTAGGTGATGGGGTGTCTTCAGAAAAAACCGGGGTGTGACTAAAGCTACCCTTAATCATGTCATGAAAATGGATCCCGCCCGAGAAGCGTGCCCAAAGGGATATTTTGTCCGGCAAAGTTTTTGGCAAGGAAGCATTAAAGTATGCTTCATTCCACTCCATTCGACAGTCACTCTCCGGCAAAAAGACTTTGGAGAGAGAGAAAAGAGGAGAGTGGACCACTTCAACTTGCTAGCTCTTGCGGGGTGCGGGCAATGGCCGTTACAATCTCTACTAAGACACTCGACGATTCTCCGCATCCCTCTTTGCCTCCTTTTGCTTTAATAAAATCAAACCAACTTCCTCATTCCAAAAAGCCAGATGATTACGGATCCCACTACTAGTAAAATTCACTCTCAAACTAGTATTGAATATCAATGTTTAAATATAATTGTAAATCAACTCTTAATGTAACGACTAAAAGGGAGCCTGCTCTATCTAGAGATCGTGAGTTCAATTTCTTCCTCGAACTCGTATATAAAATTTTCATCCGCTTGCCTCACATGCGTGGTTGCAAGCAATTGGGCGGATTAATGAGTTTATTAGGTCGACACCTTGAAGAGTAGTACGTGTGAGTTTTCATGTAAGTTCTATTTTTTAGAATTTAGTGGACCGCAATAAACACTTTATAGTTTATACTAAAGAAACTTGAACTATTTAGGCACTAGTAAAGACCAGATCAAGCCCACAACTCTACTGGACCTTAACAAAGCCTATAAATGATGTATAGTACAAAGCCCAACCTTAGTTCTAATGTATCCGTTAGACAACGGATAGTTGTCTCAATCATAGCAGTTCTCTGTCAGTCTAAAGTCTGTCTCATTACAAGTCCTAATGGAGTTCTCTGTATATAATCCTGAGGCTGTTTCAATTGAAGCAGGTTAATGAAAATACTTTCTACACGATTCTTTATGGTATCGGAGCCAATGAGCTCCACCGAGCCAAGCTCCCTCTCCACCATGATTCCTTCATCCTCATCAACTCTTGCTACAACTGTTTCTCTACCTATCTCAGGCACCGCTCAAACTCTTACTGTTCACGCCATTTCTCCTATCCCAGTGAAACTCACTACTACAAATTTTGGTTCCTGGAGATTGCAATTTATTTCTTTACTGCGTGCATATGGACTGGTAGGATATGTGGATGGTTCCACCAAATGCCCACCCACTCCAGATCTTGAATCCACCGATCCATCCGCTGCCCATCTTCACTCCCTCTGGGTCAGTCAAGATCGATTTATCTTGCTTGCAATAGTTGCATCTATTGATGGTGCTGTTCTTCCACTAGTTGGTGATGTTGGAACCAGCGCTCGTGCGTGGAATAAGGTACACAATCTCTTTGCAAATACATCGAGATCTCGTGTTCTTCAACTTAAATCCCAACTCTCACGATGTCAAAAAGGCCAGAAAGCAATGGCAGACTACCTGCAAGAAGTTAAAGTCTTGGCAGATGAATTAGCTCTGGTATCACATCCAGTTGCTGATGATGACCTCACACTGTATGTACTTGATGGTCTTACTGAAGAATATGCTGGAATTGTTGGATCTGTACGTACTCGTGAAAACCCATTCACTTTTGAGGAACCAAAGGATGTCCTGCAAGCTCAAGAGAGTTTTCTTGCAAGACTTAACTCCACCCAGTCTGCCCACATGGCTACTGCTCATTTTCACCAACGTCAATCTACCAATTCCTCTCAAGGACGCGGTAACAGATCTCCGTGGCAAAATCATCGCCACAATACCAACTGGACTGGCAACCAACCTTCATTTAATCAGGCTGGGCGTGGTCGCGGACCACCACGGGTGGTTTGTCAACTCTGTGATAAACCTGGGCACCCTGCAAACAAATGTCGCAAACTAAAATATTATGCTAACACTGCAACTCCCTCTGCAAATTATGCATCTTCAAATGCTCCCTCAAGCAACCCCAGTGCTCCTAGTACCACAACTCAACAATGGTTGCTGGATTCTGGGGCCAGCCACAACATGACCGCTGATTTGGGCAATCTATCTTCTCATTCAGAGTATGCTGGCACGGATGAAGTCATCCTTGGTGATGGCATAGGTTTGCCTATCACCCATACTGGCACTACACAAATTTCCACTAGAACACACACTTTGTCTGTTGATAATGTCTTATATGTGCCATTGATTCACAAAAATTTACTTTCTATACATGAACTAACCAAACAAAATAATGTATATGTTGAATTTTTTCCTTTTCATTGTGTTATCAAGGATCAGGTTACAGGTCGTACCATAGCTTTGGGCAAATGCACTAATGGTCTGTACCATCTTGACTCCAACACCACTCACTGTTTTGCTACCTCTCTTCACTCTGCTGCTCCTAAACTCACCTTTGATGACTGGCATCAAAGACTCGGGCATCCCTCATCTTCCTTGTTACACACTCTTATTACATCTGCCAATCTTCCATGTAAAACTAAGCTTTCATCTTATTGTACTGAGTGTGCTATGAATAAAAGTCACAAACTCCCTTTTGGCTCATCTACTGTTTCTAGCTCTTCTCCTCTTCAAATTATTTTTAGTGATGTGTGGGGTCCAGCCCCTGTGCAATCTCTTGATGGTTTTACCTACTATGTTATCTTTGTAGATCATTTCACCCGATACACTTGGTTATATCCCATTAAACAAAAATCAGATGTTCATTCAGTCTTCATCCAATTCAAGACCATTGTGGAAAAACAATTTCAAACTTCTATTCGCACCTTATATACTGATAATGGCGGTGAATTTGTAAAGCTCAAATCTTTCCTTCTGGAAACCGGTATCAGCTGGTTCACCTCTCCCCCACATACTCCCCAACATGTCGCTATTGCTGAGCGCAAACACCGCCATCTCACTGAAATGGCCCGCACTCTATTACATTCTGCTAAACTTCCTTTTACATTCTGGACTTTTGCTTTTCAAACCTCAGCATATCTAATTAACAGGTTGCCTCTCTCCACCTCTGCCCCAGACACACCTTATCAACTTCTTTTTAATCAAGCACCAAATTACTTGAAGCTGCGTATTTTTGGTTGTGCTTGTTTCCCGTGGTTGCGGCCATACACGACTCATAAACTCCAACCCAGATCTCAGCAATGTGTCTTTGTGGGGTACTCTACTAATCAGAGTGCCTATAAATGCTATGACCCCATGACTCAAAAAAGTGTATCTCTCTCGTCATGTAACTTTCAATGAATCCTTCTTTCCATTCTCAACAATTCAGTCATCAATTTCTCCACCTTCTATTCCTTCTGATCCTACTCCCCCTGCCTCTCTCGTAGTTCTCTCTAATTCAGTACCGCCTCCATCACATCATTCTCCTCCACCAATTGCTAATCCTACCTCACCCATAGCTCCCTCCTCTACACCATCTGTACCAGTCCCTACTACTTCTTCCTCAGATAATACTCGTGTTCACTCTATGACTACACGGTCAATGAACCGAATATATAAACCCAAGAAACTGCATCTCACTTCTACTCATTCTCTCCCTTCTTCTCCTGAGCCAAGATCAGTTATTACTGCCCTTAAAGACTCAAATTGGAAATTGGCTATGGAGGAGGAATTCAATGCTCTTAAAAATCATTCCACTTGGACATTAGTTCCTCCTGAACCTCACCTCAAGCCTATTGGATCCAAATGGATCTTCCGTCTTAAAAGACATCCTGATGGTACCATTGCTCGCTACAAGGCTCGCCTCGTCGCTCAAGGATTTGCCCAACGTCCAGGGCTTGATTACCACAATACTTTCAGTCCTGTTATTAAACCTGCAACAATACGTATTGTACTTACCATTGCTGTTTCACAGGGCTGGCCACTTCATCATTTAGATGTTAACAATGCTTTTCTCAATAGTGTACTTCAGGAGACTGTCTATATGAAGCAACCGAAGGGGTTCGAAGATCCTTCTTACCCCAACTACATTTGTAAACTTCAAAAGTCTATCTACGGTCTCAAACAAGCTCCTAGGGCTTGGTATACAGCCTTGAGTAACTGTCTTCTTCGTCTGGGTTTTCAGAACTCACATGCAGACTCTTCCCTCTTTATACTTACTGAACCTAAAGCTATTATGTATGTGCTGATATATGTTGATGATTTAATAGTTACTAGTTCTAACTCATACACTCTTAACAGAGTTACCAAAGCCCTGTCTGAAGCTTTTTCTCTTAAGGAGCTCGGGGAGTTATCATATTTCCTTGGTGTGGAAGTTACTCCCACCTCCACTGGCCTACTACTGACTCAACAAAAATACATTCGCGATATCCTGGAACGCACTGACATGACTGATGCCAAATCCGTCAATACCCCTCTCCCATCTAAGTTCCACACCACAGCTACTGATGGCACACCTCTGGCTGATCCCAAACCTTTTCGTCATGTTGTAGGTAGTCTTCAATACTTAAGTATCACTCGTCCTGATATTAGTTTTGCTGTTAACAGGTTAGCTAAATTTATGAATGCTCCGACTGATGCTCACTGGACTCTCCTCAAAAGAGTCTTAAGGTATCTCAAAGGCACGGTCGACTTGGGTATTAACATTGTTAAACACTCTCCCCTTCATCTACAAGCTTATTCCGACTTGGATTGGGCAGGCCATCCCGATGACAGTTCTTCAACTACTGCTTATATTGTCTTTCTTGGTTCCACTCCTATCTCTTGGCGCTCTCAAAAGCAGCGATCCATTGCCCGCTCCTCCACGAAAGCAGAGTATCGAGCACTGGCATCAACGGCATCTGAGGTGATATGGTTGAAACATTTGCTTCAAGACCTTCGCTGGCATACTCCTGCAACTCCGATTATTTTTTGCGACAATCAAGGTGCTACAAATCTCAGCTTAAATCCTGTACTTCACTCCCGTATGAAGCACATTCGAGTGGATATACATTTTGTTCGCTCGCTGGTCAATCAAGGTTTAATTCATGTTCACAAAATCTCTACCGAAGCGCAACTTGCAGATCTATTGACAAAATCACTTCTTCGACCTCGTTTCACTTGGCTTCGCTCCAAGATAGGTGTCTCAGGAGTTCCACCTATCTTGCGGGGAGATAAAGACCAGATCAAGCCCACAACTCTACTGGACCTTAACAAAGCCTATAAATGATGTATAGTACAAAGCCCAACCTTAGTTCTAATGTATCCGTTAGACAACGGATAGTTGTCTCAATCATAGCAGTTCTCTGTCAGTCTAAAGTCTGTCTCATTACAAGTCCTAATGGAGTTCTCTGTATATAATCCTGAGGCTCTTTCAATTGAAGCAGGTTAATGAAAATACTTTCTACACGATTCTTTAACTAGTGTGAATGATGATTTCTTTTTGTTACTCTTAATGGGAAACATAGACAAAATCAAGTTGAACATATATTAGTTTAATTATAAGATGATACGTCACACAATTGCAAATAAAATCAACTTGTTTGATGATATTATGACAATCTAGACCACCATCACCACCACAAAAGTACGAGTGGGGTTATGCTAAAAATGTCAATGTCCCAAGCAAATGTTGATTGGACAACCAGTTAAATCATCACCAAGTGGAAATTTGCTTTAGACAATCATCAATCATGAAATCCAAATGACCAATGTTTAATTTAAATCCCAATGAAGCCAATAATTTCTTATTTGGCACACCTAAACAATGATTAGTGCTTACGTTTACATGTGGGGGTTAAATCTAGTTCTTCCATTCGTTTGGGCAAATAGATTCTTGTGTCTACTCATGCAACAATTCTTTGAACTATGAAAGAATCTTTGATATATGGTTTTCATCCATGCTCACAAAATATTAGAAAACATAATAGTTGCCTTAGATTTGCAATTTAAGATTTTGGAAATTCATATTAAGAACCACTTGACGGTAACCTAAATTCGATTCTAAGCTAGCACAACTATTTCTAAGTGGTTTGTGCCGAGTCTCGGTTCAACTAACCTATAAAGCGGGTTTGCGCGTGTCTAGTCCTACCCAAGTTTGAGCTCAGTAGAATGACGGACACAAAAAATCTCGCTTGAGATCAAAGTTCGAATCTAAACTGATGCAACTATTTATAAATGGTTTACGCCGGACCTATGCCCAATTAACATGTCGGATGAGTTTATGCGTGCCTAGCTCTACTCACAAAGTTACCACCACATAGGAAAGGATCTCAGGGTGAGTTTTTGTTATGTTTGTTTGTTTTTTTTTTTTTTAATCCAACCCGTTCTACTTATACGGATTTAGGTATAGTTCTATATTTGTTCAAGTGCAAATCGATTTGATAATAACCTCGCATACCTTTGTTATCCGTATTGAAGTGTTGCATACAGACAAAATATGTGGGTCTATACTTATATATTCGCATAGATATATTTAAAATTTAGTAAGAACTAACAAGAAATTTGAGACCCAAACAAACAAACCCATCCAACTTTCTATTAATATATCTTGCTATTCATACAATTCACGCAAACTAATAATTAATAATTTGTCTAAATCAAGTAATAAAAGTTCAGTCTCTTCATGTCTAAACAAGGGAAAAAAAAAAGTCAATCCAAGAAGGAATGTAGAGTTCGAGAAATAATGACGTGGAAACATAAAGCAGACCAGAATCACCTGCAATTGGTACGTGAACGACACTCGCCTTAGTAGCACGTACACAAAGTCCCTTTGGTCATCTTTAGCATAAAACAATGATCGACTCCCCACTCCCCCCCCCCGCAGCCAAGCGTCCGGATCCAGAGAAACCCAACAAATGCAAATGGTTCTTCGTTTTCTCCCTCTATCTATATATGTATGTCCTCTGTTTAAGATTTTGGTTATAATCCTATCTGTTTCTTTTTGTTACTAGTACTACTACTATGATTCCAACGTAGTAAAACATTCACTATAAACGAATTGTATATAGCCTCCTTGTTGACACAGAAGCTAAACAAGATTGATGTCTCTTTAGTCCCACCCAGGTCAGTCTTTTCCTTCTTTGTTGTTTCATTTTTATGATTTGTGCGTGCGTCTGTGCATTTATTTATTTATGTATCTGATTTTTTTCCCAACTTTAGCTTGGTGGGTTGTCTTTGCTGTATCTCTTTTTGTTTTTTGATGGGTTAATTTCTCAATTTTGCATTTTGATTTTTTTGGGTTGCATCTGGTTCGAATTGGTTATTTTCTATCTGGGTTTTCCTTTCATGTAATTTTCCCCCATTTTTGAAAGGGCTGATTTTGTATATATTGGCGTGATGGAGGTGCTTGGTGATAGTGAGGATGAATCTTATCTCTCAAAAACGTTGCTAATTGTTGAAAATTGAAATTTGGAGTCAGATTGAGGCCATCAAACAAACGTCTCTATGTGACCATTTTAGGGGGAAAAAGGAAGCTCCAGTGAAGAGTGAAAAAGTAGAATCTTCGTGGAATTATGTTAAAAATTCAAATGAAAATCTTGGGTTTGTTTTAGTTGACGTTGAAGGTGGAACATAGCAGAATATACCATCTTGAAATATGACCCAAATGGTAAAATTTTAAGTTTCTTACTTAACTTGTTAATGTTTATGAGCTGGCACGAGAGCACAGTAAGGTATTGGGCTGGACTATCACTTTCATTCCATCCTTCATGATTCAGAACGGCTTGTTGTAGAATTCTGATGAGAACCCATGGTTAGTCCTTGGCTCATGGTGAACTTAATCCTGTGAACTTTTAGCTTAGGCAAGCAAATTCTTCTCCGCTCTTTTTTTTTTCAAAAAATTTCTTGCCTTGTTGTCAAAAAGAATACCTAACTGATGATTATTAAGATGTATGTTTAGCTGGGACTAGATGGCGATGTCTTGTGCTTTTTTCATTAGATGACTAGATAGATATTTGTTGTAACTGATTTTGTTTTCTTCTTCTTGCCAGGTGAAACAAAATCGATCACTAAACGAATGGTTTGACTTAAGGGTATTGTGGAAGAGAAGATCATTCGCTGTGATGCATTGAGTTCTGTGTTGGCTCGTTGCCTCGAATTAGTTGCTAGTTTGTTAATCTATCTCTTCTATAAAACGAAGCAGTTACTCATTGATGAAACCCTCTTGGGAACTGAGGATTGCTGAAGCAGAAGTTTTATTATAAAAATGTAATCTTCGGCACTGAGCAAGAATTAAGGAGACCTTAGATGATTTTTTTGGGTGGATTTTACGCTTGACGAAAACATAGAACTTTGGTGCTGATGCTTTCTCTTTTTACACTAGTATATCTAAGGTCTACCCAATTCAAGTTTCCCATTTTCTATCGCTAAAGGTCTTCTGCAAGACTGTATCTTGCATATGCCAATTTGATTGGTGGATAAAGTATTTTTGTCATTGAAGACATGAATCACCAGAATATTGTATCTCCTCAGGGAGTTACGGAACCATACGATCCTTCACCGTCCCAAGTTCATAATTTCTTTAGAGTAGAATCTGAAGGTCTTTCTGGTGAATGTTCACCTTTGCTTCCATCTCCTTTCATAAGAAAAGAGCCTTTTTCTTCTCCTGATTATGTTCAACCGTCTATGTTCCAAACTCAATATTGTTTGAAACCTGAAAGGAGTGGTGACTTATCTCCTGCTTTGGTTCAACATCCTCGAAGCGTATTTTCGTGCTCTGAAACTCATCGAGGGTTTAGAAATATGCCATTTCTTCCACATCCTAGTACCAGCAACCAGTCCATTTCTTCTGCTGATTCAACGAAATCCCCTTCGCTTTTTAGTGGGGATTTTAGCAATCCATCTGATGAGACGAACTCTAAAGGTCCTGTGAAAGACTTTCTTAATATGCCTGGAGAGGATTCAGATGGTAGCTTTCATGGTTTAAATTCTCCAATCGATAATTTGACATTAGCAGAGCAATTGGAGCTACAGTTTTTGTCCGATGAACTTGACATTGCTTTCACCGACGATGGAGAAAATCCCAGGCTTGATGTAAGTATATTTCAGCAATTGATAAGTGCCTTTTGATTAGAATTAATCTTCTGAAAAAGCAGACACTGTTATTTTATTTTAAATTCGATTTACAGCATAAGCCTGAGAATGTGATTCTAAATGTGCTAGGAGCTGAAGATTACTTGATCACTCAAACTATTTTCTTCGGTTCTGGACTTTTGCCCCTTTGTGACAATCTTGAAGAATGGGACGTCTAAGATAATCTTATTTAATTCTAGTAATTGTTGTTGTTGAGTTTTTGCTGTATCTTGGGGCAACAATATCTAGGGGCGGTTTACATTTTATGCCTTATATCAATGCCATCTGAGACGGCTTTTTCATTTTCTACTTGTATTGATTACTGATTTTTATTCAGGAAATATATGAATTGCCTCATCAAGCATCGTCAAAACAAGCCGTTCGAAGAAAATGCTATCAAAATTATGTATCTGTCGCTCCACCTGTTGATGCTCTTTCAAGTCTCCCTTCTCCTGGGCCTGCTGCTCTGCCCAAACCAAGAATGAGATGGACACCTGAGCTTCATGTGCGCTTTGTGGAGGCTGTCAACAAGCTTGATGGGGCAGAAAGTAAGTTGCCGTACCTATTATATTACATAAGTGTTGTTACTTTCTTTTAGATGGCAGACCAGTTTTTATAAACGAGTTTGCAAGAGCACTGCATAAATTATGTTGACTAACTAATACGATTGTGAAATTTTTGAATAAGTACTTCTGAAAGATCTTAGCTTCTATTTTTTTTGTTATGAACCTTATTTATTTCCTTTGAAATGTAGAGGCTACTCCAAAGGGTGTATTGAAGCTTATGAATGTTGAAGGTTTGACAATCTATCATGTGAAAAGTCACTTACAGGTACTTCTTTTTCATTCATTAGATAAAATAAGTGCTCAATTAGCTGCTACTCCTTCTGAGCCTACAGCTTTGTGTTTACTTGTTCTTTGTTTTTTTTTTGAAGAAATACCGACTCGCCAAGTATATGCCAGAGAAGAAAGAAGGTAACACTAAATTAAAATTGATGGTTCGAATTCGCGAACCTCCTATATTTTCCTGAAATCACAATATGCTTGTTAATTTGCTGAAGATTTCCCCAACTATTAAAAGTTTGCTTTGCATTCGAATCCCAATAATAAGATTAAAAGGAAAACAGAAAGGAAAAAAATCATCTTCTGTGATTTTACACAGCATGAGTATTTTTCCAGAAGTCCAAAGCATGCAAAAAAAAATCTGATTTTATGGCACATGAAGTGGCCTTATAGTATCACTTTATTTTATTATTGTTTTCTCATTCCAGCCCCAAAATTTATTTGTATTTGATTTCTTTATCTTCATATCTGTCTCACCTATCAATCATGGATTCTCATATTGGCAGTAATGTTTTTGCCAGATTGCATATATAACATTTTTTTATTACCATTTAGATTCTATTTTTGGTTTGTAATTCACATATTTATTTTGATAATTCTCTGAAAAGTTTCAAGGACCATTAAGGCATGGAGCCTGATTGCAAAGACAATCATTTCGGGTGCAATGCCTGTGCAATGCTTTATTATAAAATTTGGTTCTGCTCTTACACAACTGTTGACATGCCGTGTCCATTTTTCCTACAGAGAAGAAGGCTTCTGGCTCTGAAGAAAATAAAGCAACTTCAAGAAACACTGAAACTGATGGATGGAGAAAAGGGTCAATCTTGCTTATGATTTTCTTTTCTGATTTCCATAAATGAAAATTTCCATTTATAAAAGTTCGAGCAGTAAATGATGCGTTCAGGTCTTTCTTGATTTAGGGGCGTTCAAATTGCTGAGGCTCTGCGCATGCAAATGGAAGTCCAGAAGCAGCTGCATGAACAGCTTGAGGTATTGACTTGTTTACTTGAGCTCATAAATGCAGGACCTTTGAGTTGCACTGCAACGTCTAACGTCACTCTTTCTGGATTAGATTTATATTCTTGAACAATAGTTGTTATTAGCTGGAGATGTAAATGTAGGTTATGTCCTTGATCCCACATTTGCTCAATCTCACCATTTTTTTTCCTATCCCAATATATGGTGTTGATTTTTCCTTATTTGTTGTGATTTACTGGTTGGTGGAGGAGGAAAATGATTAACTTTGTCATTTGTGCCTAAAATGATTTGCAGTTACGTATCACATACATATTGAATATCACTCTTTTTTCTTGTTCTATTTTTTTTTTTATCGATTATCATCTTGTCATTGTTGACTGCAAGGGGTTTCGGCTAATTAATGCTTTCATTTGTTTCTAATTTGTTGTTTCTATACATTCTGTGCAGTTGCAACGAGCTCTTCAGTTGCGCATTGAGGAACATGCCAGGTACTTGCAGAAGATCTTGGAAGAGCAGCATAAAGCTGGCAGTGCCTTAGTTCCGCCACAAAGCTCGCCTTCACTGACTAACACAAGTGAGGATTCTGGCCTTAGGCCGACTCTGCCATCGGCAAATCCTTCTCCCCAACAACCAGCTGACTCTAAAACCGACTCATATTCACCTTCGCCATTGAAGAATAAAGCTTTTGACAGCAGCAATTCTGAGTCACAAGCATGCCAGAAAAAGATTCGTCTTGAAGACAAGCCGGAATCTGATGAAGATGAGGCTGTAGTTGAAAATCCTGTGCAATAGTTATGGTTGTTGCTTTATCATCAATGGAAAATCCATGTAAATTGTAGTTCGTTGATTTGTATGTCTGACATTTTTGAAAGTTTTATGAAAACAGATTCAGCCTTTTCAATTTGACAATTAATTGTCCTGAACTCTGTGGATTCTGCAGCAACTTTGAAGCTGAACTGCGGTATCCTTTAGTTGGATTTCGCCATTGTATTGGTTTTCTGTAAGTAAGATGCTCCAGAGTTGTCAAATCTTTACATGTTTGATTAGTGCTTTTAAGTTTCAAGAACCCAAAAGAATGTAACACATAGAGGATGGAACCCATTAGAGAATCTCTCTCCAGAAGGAAAGCTCCCTGAAGAAAAGAACTTGGGCAAAGAGTATATGAGCAAGAGCAACGAGGTATTTCCCTCATAAAAAGGATACACTATAGAAGGTCCTTCACACTCCCGTATTTGAGGTGCCTATAGCAATCACCTATGACAACTAATCTGACCACTTGATATGTCAACAAAACCGAGCTAGTTTTGGACCTCATCAACAATTAAGAAATTTGAACTCCGAAAATAATAGTAATTATTTATAAATGCAATGTATAGGCTATACTATACAAAGAACACATCCTATATATATGACAAAAAACATGATCCTATTTCCTATATGAAGCTCCAAATAGAGCCTAAAACAGTTAACTATAATGTTTGAGACCCCAAAAATGTGACCTCATCTAATCCTCAAAATTTTTTTATAAGCTCATCTAACCCTCAATTAATATGGAGGGTTAGATGTTAAGTGGACGGTGTGTTTTACAATCAACGATTCAGGTTATTTTTGGAGATCTAATGGTTGATAATATGACGGCATACAAACGAGTGAACGACATTGTCACATTGACTTCGAACGGCACTGGTCCAGAGCCTCCTCGTCCGCGCTGCTGCGCAAAGAATAGCAGAAACAGCGTATCTCTATCTCTCATATATAAATACCTGATTTGTAATTGCTTCCAATCGCGAATCTGTGGAAGCTCAAATTCATCGATTGCCAATTTCCTTGTCGAGGACATTCGTCTAGCGTGTGGAGTTCTGGATCTCACACCTTGAGAGAGCGCATGGAATCACCCGGTTAGAGAACTTTTTGTATTTGTTTTAACGTTTTATTGTTTTGTTTTTGTTTTTGTTTTTGTTGAATATTCTCTCTTTTTTTATTAGTTTATCAATGTCGTAGTTGATCGATCCTCTTTTGAGATTCTAGATTTCGAGTTCCGAATTATCAATCTGATTGTTGCCACTCACAGCTGTACTGTATAGTCTGAATTATCATATGATCGGGGTAGTTTGATATTGGTGTTATGGTACCAAATTTCGGTTAGCCAAATTTTGGTAAGGTAGATAGGATCTTGGTTGATTTTGTCGAATTTTAGAATGAAAGAGCAAATTGAGCTCCGAAATGCTGTTTTTAAACCAGGCGGAATTCTTTTTTGTCAAATGAATTTTTCCTTCATATATGCCAGGAAATCTTAGCTACTTACACTTACAGGAATTTATAGTGCATTTCCGGACTGGGTTTTAGTTTTTTTTGATCGTGATAGAGTGAGGAACTCCCCTCTAGCTTAATGATCATATCACTCCTTCCCTCTTCTCTCCGTCTTTTATCAAATGATGATGCAACGAGAGAGTAGAAAAATGTACTCCTCTTAACCAACACTTACCCGTGTTAACGGGGAGGCATCATTTTACTTGATTTATCAGATGCAGTGATTGAAAAACATAATAAGAAAGAGATTATTAATCTAGTGATTCTGGTTTCCTTGTCCTATGCGTCCTGTTCATGTATTCATTTCTTGGTGTCTCTTACAGTTGGTGGTTCAAGAAAGACATCTGTTGTTGTTATAACATTAGATACTGGGGAAGGATATATTCTTGTTAGCTTGTCTTCCAGGAGTGACACTCAAGTAATATACATTGACCCAACAACTGGTGCACTTTGCTACACCGGGAAGCAGGGTTTTGATGTTTTCAAATCTGAAAAAGAGGCTTTCGATTATATTACAAATGGATCACGATGGTTGTGCAAGAGTACAACTGTTGCCAAAGCAATACTGGGTTATGCGGCTCTTGGAAGTTTTGGGTTACTTCTTGTTGCAACAAGGTTGAATCCTACCATTCCAGATTTGCCTGGTGGGGGTTGTGTGTATACAGTGAGTGAGTCTCAATGGATCAAATTATCACTTCAGAATCCTCAACCACAAGGAAAAGGGGAAGTAAAGAATATCCAAGAGTTGACTGAACTTGACATCGATGGAAAGCACTACTTTTGCGAGACGAGAGACATCACTCGCCCTTTTCCTAGCCGCATGCCCTTGGAAAATCCTGATGAAGAATTTGTCTGGAATGGATGGTTTTCGCAGCCTTTTAAGGATATTGGCCTTCCACAACATTGTGCCACTCTATTACAGGTTTTGCTTAATTATTGGCATCTTCATATTGGTGTTTGCAACTCTATTATCTGTGTATTTGGTTGTAAAAATCTGTAATGTATTCTTCCATGCCCATCAGGCAGGTGTATGCTTATTTGTAAATACACTCTAAACATTAAGGAAAACTTGCAAGGTTAGGTTTTGCCAATTTCAATCACTCATTTGAGAGTAGTAGTCCTAATGCAAATTTTGCACAAGATGTTATGATTCCACTACTCAAGTGGTAAAGATGGTGATGTGTCACAGTTTTTCTCTTTTAGCTTCCCATTTGATTTTTTTAACTGTCACCACTCCTCTGAAGGACTGTAATTCTATCTGATTGCTCTTTTGGCAGGGAATGTACCTTAATAAATGCTTGAATTAGATTGTAATTGCTTGTCTTCTTGATTTTATGAAGCATAATGACGAATAACACAAAAAGTATGGAATCATTGTGTGCTGGTCTTCTCCTCCTATATATGTTTTGTTGGTGTTTCTGAGAGAAGGAGCCATATATGTGTAATTGTACATATTTTTCCTCTTCATTTTTCGTGCTTATTATATGGACATTATTGAACAATGTTTGACATTGCCTTAAGTTCTTGTAGGGATAACAAACTACATCTCTGTGATACCCTTCTAGGCTTCACTTGCTTTAAATTTGTTATTTCATGAGCATGTAGTTCCTCAAAACTTATGAAGATGTTTGACGTAAATTTATTTTCAGTTGTGATTAGATCATCCATACTGCGCCTTCCACTTTTTTTTTTCCTTCATATGTTTAATAGAAAAGAAAAAAATTAACACATTGATATGATTTCTATGTTTAGGGGTTTGCAGAATGTCGAAGCTTTGGAAGTTCAGGTCAAGAAGAAGGGATTGTTGCTCTGACAGCTCGCCGTAGTAGGCTGCACCCGGGCACTCGATACTTGGCAAGAGGGTTAAATTCATGTTTCAGCACAGGTAATATAGCCTGTGACTCTCCATTAGAAATCATATTGCACTTTTCTTCCTGGAAATGTCATACCAATCACTTGCTCATGAGGAAAAAGATGAAACTTTTATGTTTTATGTTTTATGTTTTATAACTGAAGGATAAATTTTGAATTTTTGGTTCACTAGTAATGTTCCGTTTTCCTTATCTTTGCATGTTAATAAAAATGTCATTGTATATCAACAGCTGAAAATATTACGATGCAACCTTTGCACAAGTTCCTGCTTAGGTTAGCGGTTAGCCAATGAACGACTAAACTGCATCGCTCCAATAGATGAATAGAAATGCTTTATATAGAGCTATTTAGCAAATTGTAATGGGTGATGAAGAAAAAATATATAGAACCATAACAATGATTCCTCCTAGCTTCATTATTTTGATTCACACTATGCAAATTAATTTTTTTGCATACCTAGATCACTCTTTGATAAAAAAATCATGACATATACAGTACTAACTGGAGGTGTTTGGGTTGATAACTATTCTGTTCTTTTCCCATTCAAGCCATTTGGAAAAAAGTTTATTAATTGCATTAAGGTTCCTGTTAACCAAGTTATAGCTTTCTATATAATGGGACTTATAGTACTCTATTTGGTTTCCACATTTATCTTCCTGGTGCATGTTTGTCTAGAGAAAATATCTTGCAGGGGTAGTTGCCTTACTACTTTAAGTAGATGTCTGTGCTCGAAAATTCTGTCTGTCACTGTAGTTTTGGATAGTGAGTACCCCTTGGAAATTTATGCTTACTTTTGACATGTTCACATTAGCTGGATTTCAAATGCTTTTGGGTTATATAGTGGATGCGTCACATAGGTTTTTGATTTTGTTGAAATGCAGTAATGTCATTACTTAGTGACCTTAAATTGGTGTCTGTTGTTTTACTAATTTTTTGAAGATATGATAATCCTTTTGCACCCCTTGTCATCTGCATATAAAGATGTACTTCCTGAACTGTGCATTTCTTTTACTAACTATTTTATTCTTTATTTTTTTTGTGCTTTTAATTGTTTATATAAATATTCTTTGCCTTTCCAAAGATGTTCAATGTGTTTTATGGGATTTATGTCTAATTATATAAAATGTACATTTAACAGGCAATGAAGTAGAGTGTGAACAACTTGTATGGGTTCCCAAAAGAACAGGTAAAAGTGTTCCTTTTAATACATACATTTGGCGACGGGGCACGATACCAATTTGGTGGGGTGCAGAATTGAAAATCACTGCAGCAGAAGCAGAGATATATGTTTCGGATCGTGATCCTTATAAAGGAAGTGTGCAATACTATCAGAGGTTGAGTAACCGATATGATTCTCGAAGTTCAGATGTTGCTGCTGGAGAACATCAAAAGAAAAAGGCTTTTGTTCCAATACTGTGCATCAACTTACTTAGAAGTGGAGAAGGCAAGTCAGAATCCCTCTTGGTCCAGCATTTTGAGGAATCTTTGAACTATATCAGATCAACTGGACAACTTCCTTATACTCGGGTTCATTTAATAAATTATGACTGGCACGCTAGTATAAAATTAAAAGGTGAACAGCAAACAATTGAAGGACTATGGAAACTTCTAAAAACACCCACTATGGCTATTGGAATTTCTGAAGGTGATTATTTGCCTTCAAGGCAACAACTAGAGGATTGCAGGGGGGAAATAATCAGTAATAGCGGCATTGAAGGTGCCTTTTGCTTAAGATCACATCAAAATGGAGTGATACGTTTTAACTGTGCAGATTCTTTAGACAGGACCAATGCTGCTAGTTATTTTGGTTCCCTTCAAGTTTTTATGGAACAATGTAGGCGGTTGGCCATATCCCTTGATAGTGATATGGCATATAGTTACTCGTCAACAAGTAACTACAGTGCCTATATTGCACCATTGCCTCCTGGTTGGGAGAAAAAAATGGATGCTGTAACGGGAAAAACTTTCTACATTGACCATAATACCAGGAACACAACATGGATGCATCCTCAGCCAGATAAACCATGGAAGAGGTTTGACATGACTTTTGATGAGTTTAAGGGATCAACAATTTTATCGCCTGTTGCTCAGCTAGCTGATCTCTTTCTGCGTGCTGGTGATATTCATGCAACCCTTTATACTGGTTCTAAGGCTATGCATAGCCAAATTCTTAGTATATTCACCGAGGAGGCAGGGAAATTTAAACAATTCTCAGCAGCACAAAATATGAAAATCACTTTGCAGAGAAGGTATAAGAACGCTCTTGTGGATAGTTCTCGTCAGAAGCAGTTGGAGATGTTTCTAGGGATGAGGCTTTTTAAGCATCTCCCTTCAGTTCCCGTAAAACCTCTAAATGTATGCTACTCTCAGATCTTTCTATGTTAACGATAATAGCTCTCTTCTTTTTTTCCCGTGTCTTAAGCCTCTTTTTTGGCTCAGCGCATACCGTATTAATTGTTTAGCATTCCCTGGTTCATTTCTTAGAATATTAATTTTTTAAATTTTCATTGATTGTGTTTTCACTCATTGGTTTGAGTAATTTCTGTTTCAAAATCAATAAGTAGTTGGGTTAGTTCTGGATCAAAGGCTTAATTGTGAGTGGAGAGAGAGAGAGCTATGAACTTGTCTGTATCAGGCTTCTGAAAGTCGGAGCAGCTTTGGCTGTTCCTTTATGATGATGTGCATTGCAAGATGCTCATTTAGTGCACGATTGAAGATGCTTTTTAAAAGCCTCTTCTGAATGTTGAGCCATCCATCCAACAAAAGATCTGCATAATGTTCCAAAAGTTTTGGGTTTTGGCTATGGGTTTGAGGCTGCGTGTTGGCTTTCCTCTTTCGACAACATTTGCCTCTCTAACAAGCTCTTTGCAGTTACATATAGAGGGGCCTATTAATTTTACTGTAGATTGAGTGAGCTTCATTTTGGATTTTGTAAATTTTAGCTCAGATTACTAAACATAGAGTTGTTCTATGATGAGTTGTTCTTAACTTCTTACAAGAAGCATCTTAGGCTAGCGGTCAATTGTTTCTTAAAATGTTTGCTTTCAGTTGAGGAGTTTTGATTTTTGCTTCTAGAGTTGTCTATCTGCCATCTGAAAATATGTTGATTGTTTCAGGTATCTTCTCGACCGTCTGGTTTTCTTCTTAAGCCTGTTGCCAACATGTTTCCAAGTTCTAATGATGGATCCGGTCTTCTGAGTTTTAAAAGAAAAGACATTGTTTGGGTACTTACAATCTTTCTATAGTCTTTTAGATATAGGAGTATCATTTTGCAGCTGATAATTTATCGCAATGTAATAGTTTTCTTGTATTTTTCTTCTGCAGGTATTTCCACAAGCTGCAGATGTAATTGAACTGTTTATATATCTTAGCGAACCTTGTCATGCCTGTCAGCTTCTTCTCACAATATCACATGGGGCAGATGATTTAACTTATCCATCAACAGTTGACATAAGGACAGGACGCCACATAGACGGGCTTAAACTTGTTGTCGAGGTCTATTTCATCTACTGCATTGACATTTCCTAACATCTCTCTATTCCATTTTCTTAAACCCTTTTACATGCTACCACATGGTTCTCAAATAAGACAGTAGTATTCGACTTTTTTGTACCTCCAAAAATTCAGTGTTTAAAGGAATTAGTTTTGAAATGTTCATTGTGAAGTAGTTTGTAGTCCATAGAATTTCCACCAGTTGGCTGAAATTAAAAGACCCAGTGATTCATGACTGTTCAAACAATCCTACTGCGTCCAGTATGTAAGGCGCTGAAAATCAATTAATTTAAACTGGAAGATAAAAGCAGAACAATTTTTGTATTGCTGCCAAGATGGTATTATAATCTTTTATTCTGTCATGGGTACAGCTAAATCTGCAAATTAACGAAATTGAATTTGAGCATAGATTCAAGCTTGTCATTCTGCATTATTCAAGTGAGAGTGGTTGAGAACATTTGTGTTTCTGTCAACTTTTGTGTCAGAAGGGAGGGAAAGATGTCAAAATTTTAGATGAAAAGATTACTCTAGTTTTTCTTCACAGCCTCTTAACCAAGGAGGATATATAAAGTCTAATTAAAAGGGAGTAACTGCTTACGTCCTCCAATTAATGGAGTGGTTAGATAACTATGTATATGCCCTTGTGTGTATGTCGTGTCTTTGTTTGTACGCCGTCCCTGTGCTCATGCACATTTTCTGAATCTCCTTTTGTTTTTTTGACAGGCTGCTTCTATACCTCGATGTGCGAATGGGACAAACCTTTTGATCCCTTTACCCGGACCAGCTAGTTCTGAGGATATGGCAATCACTGGAGCTGGTGCAAGCCTTCATGCTCAAGATACATCAATGTTTTCATTGTTGTATGATTTTGAAGAGCTAGAGGGAGACATAGATTTTCTCACCCGTGTTGTGGCACTTACGTTTTATCCTTCAATAACTGGAAGTCCTATGACAATTGGTGAGGTAAAAGCAATTTTCTGAACTATGTTTTGTGACGAGCTAGTAATTTTGATTTCTATATCCATGATGATTGCGCAATGTATTATGCTATTACATACTATAATACCGTTCTTTGTTAGTGAATGCTTGTAAGACAACAATTGGATCAATTGTGTATTCCCATGTCCTAGACAGTCAAAGTCATTACAGGTATTAATCTTTAGGTGCCGCCAGAACACTTGGGTAAAACATTAAGGAGACTGTCAATTACTTGCCAAAACACTGTGGTTACTTGGGAATTGCAATTAGGGCATTTCTAGACTTGTAGCATCAAGTCTGATGTAAATCAACTCATAAATTCATAATTTTAAAAAGTATACGAATTCTTGTCATATAAGTTTTGAAGTATGAGGTTTATTATTGATTCCCCAAAAAAGGGGTTTTGAAGTTTCAAATAATTTTTGTAAAGGTATCAGTCTGCCAATCATAATGAAATAAAAACAAAATATACAAAATCCTGTCCATTTAATGTATGCCTTAATTGTTCTTATTGGCATGAGTTAGGGCACTCCACTGCAATCCCAAAAAACTGTGGTTGCATGGGAATTGTAATCAGAGCATTTCTAGACTTGTAGCATCAAGTATGGTGTATATCAACTCATAAATTCAGAATTTAAAAAGTACACAAATTCTTGCCATATATGTTTTGAAGTATGAAGTTTATTATTGATTCCCCAAAAATGGGGTTCTGAAGTTTCAAACAATTTTTGCATTGCCATATATGTTTTGAAGTATGAAGTTTATTATTGATTCCCCAAAAATGGGGTTCTGAAGTTTCGAACAATTTTTGCCGAGGTATCAGTATACCAATCATAATGAAAAAAAACCAAAATATACAAAACCCGGTCCTTTAAATGTTTGCCTCAACTTTTCCTATTGGAATTGAGGTAGGGCACTCCACTGCAATCCCTTAGGTTGCAGGTTAAAACTTTTGAAGGGGAAGCATTGATGCTACATTTAGCGAAAGTACTAAGAATAACAAAATAACAGGTATAAGTGAACTTGTTTAGGTGTGAGACTTGGTCAATGCAATCATGATTTCAACTGTGTAGGACCATATTTGCATGGTGGCTGTACCTTGATATGGAAGTGAGAGCAATGGATATAAATATCTTTTATGGAAGAAACAATTGTTACCATAAATACTTTGTTAACCCCGAACGCTGTTAATAGCACAGTGAAATGTGAACATAAAGTCGATGGTAAGTGGGCCTATGGAATTTGGTGTGTTGTCAATGTCATTATGGATTTATGGCCTAGTGACATCTTTCCTTGCTAATATGGTCAAATTTGCATGCATGTTTGTGAGTTTAAAATTTTGAAAAGTCTAATTCCAAGCTTTTTTGGGAAAGAATCAGATATATATCCTTCTTCGTTTGGAAAAAGGAAGAAGAAAGAAACTCACCACGACATTGGAGAACTAGTAAGGATTTGACTGGCGGTTGTCATGACATTTTATTTGTTGTCATGTCATTTTATTTTTATTCTTTGATTGTTATTTCTTTTTTGGAAGTTGGAGGGACGGATGTTCATAATCTTTCTCACCCTTTGTGAAGTTTACTCTCCATTATTTTGTCTCCTTATAGAACTTAAAAATGAGTCTCTCTCCTTAGCTTCTGCTGGATAATTTTATGTGTGAAATTGTGACAGATAGAGATCCTCGGTGTTTCTCTACCTTGGAGGGATATATTTGCAAACAAAGGCCCTGGTGCCAGATTGAATGACATCTTGAAAACAATTCAGGAAGATGTTAACCCTTTTTTGTCTAATTTAGACACAAATCCATTTTCTGGAACTGATAATACTGGGAACGAACCTCAATCACTGCAAAAAAGTGCTTCTGATAATCTCTGGACCGACCTTTTGTCGGGAGATGACATGTTGTTCCTACCTGCTTCTCAACCTGCGACTGAAAATGTAGCTTACAAAGGAAGTGACTTACTTGACTTCTTGGACCACGATGTTGCTGAGTATCATGTTGCGAACACTGATCATAAAATCTCTTGTTTGCAAGACAAGAACCAAAGGTCTTCAGGCGGCAGTGCTGAAAAGTACATAAATTGTCTAAAATCCCTTACAGGGCCCCAAATGGTATGTTACTGCTACTTTTATTTTTCTTTGAGCTGCTATATTACTGGTTGCTTCATCCTTGAGAAACCTTCTGCAAGTAGTTGGATATATTATTTTTGTAATAATTTTTTAATGTGTTGCCAACTTGATGCCTTGAGATGAGTGCTACATATGGGGAGGTGGTAGTTGATAATTCTGCTGCTTAGATTATATTCTGCAATTTTGCGCTCAAAATAAAATCTGTAATCTGCTTCCTTCTGATATCTATCTACCACTTTCTCTTCATCCTACGTTCAATGGCACACGACTCTTCATGATTTAGAATTTGGAGGTGAGTGAGAAGAGAATAAGCAGCAAATGGGTTTTGAAAGTAGAAAGTCCTTGTTATCCTTGGAGGGATCACTGATTTTTTTTCCCTACCTCCTTTTTCTCCTTCTTTTGACTTTACCCTTACAATATGGAAGTAATATGACCTCATCAAGCTTGAACGCAAATATTAATCACAGTCAGCTTGATACAAATGTCTGAAAGAAGTCCCGATTCTACGGCCTTTAAAAATATTTTCCTTACTGATTGGCATGTGTAACGTTACTGGACCAATATGCCTTTTCTCAATGATTGAAAATTTCCCTCTATGTGCTTGGTCTTCTCATGAAAGGTAGGATTTGAAGAAATATTCATAGAAAATTGGTTATTGAAGAACACCTAGTAGGTTTATTTTGAGAGAACCTCCTTTTCTTAATAAAGATTTACTACTCTGGTGGTTGGTCTCGTTTCAGCATTTTGCTGCATTTCTTCCATTTCACTGAATTAACTTCTTCAAAGATGCAATAACAAGAAATAGACATACTATCCATATGATGACCTGCCCAATAAGAGAACTGATGTAAATCCAGGCCCAAGCCCAGCAACAAGCGACCCTAACTAGCCACTAAAAAACCGGTTGTCCAATGTTAGGTTTGGCCCACTTATATACTGAAACTTGGAACCATAGACCACCGATGTGGTATTCCCACACTCGGTCCCACACTTGGTGTTCTACATCATTCTCACCCACTAAGGGAAGCACGACCTCGTGCTCCCAACCCTGGGCCAGGCACGCTGGGGCCCACACAGGACCGACCCAACGCCACACGCCCACACAGGACTCACGAAACTACAGGGCTGGGTTTTCGAAACCTGCTCTGATGTAAATCCAGGCCCAAGCCCAGCAACAAGCGACCCTAACTAGCCACTAGAAAACTGGTTGTCCAATGTTAGGTTTGACCCACTTATATACTGAAACTTGGAACCATAGACCACCGATGTGATATTCCCACACTCGGTGTTCTACATCAAGAACCCAGCCACATGCAATGAGTCAGATCTCAGATATTCTAAACATCGATTATTTTTTTCTTTTTAATATACTCATAACCCAGCAAGTAGTCTCCCAGCATTCTTGACCCTCTGAGTAAGAACCATTGTATCATCACTTATTCAATGAATAGGAATAGATATAATAAAAAAAAAAAAAAACACACTTGCCCTGTGATCAAAATAAGCATGAAGAGGAGTTTGAAAGATTTTTTGGAGTCCGGCCGCGAGGTCTGAATATTAAGTATGAATCATAGTTCTAATACTTCGTATTCTCCATTGCTTGTGTGAATAAGTCTTATGTTATAGAGTATATAACTTTGATCATGGGGATCAATTTCTAGTCGCATGCTTCATAATAATTATGTAAAGGTTCCGCATAATTTCCTTCAGATTGAGCTGACATCCATTATGCCATCATTTGAGTCAAAGAATCTCTGTTCCAGAACCAGTACGTGAAATTTTCATCTCTTACGGCTCCTCCCTTATGTGCAAATGAGAATAATATATAGACTCAAAAAAGTGTGAACCCTGTTGTTGCCGATACCTTCTTCTCCTTCTTCCATAACCCGAGCTCAGAGAAGGAAGAGATAAGAGGGTCCTATGGAAAATGTGGTCAGAAATCCATAATAGAGTCCGACACAACGACCTAATTGATTATCTTCAGTGAGAAGGATACTAGACTACCTAGTATAAAATATTTGAAAATGAAGTGTTCGTAATTTGATCACTTCGATGGTGAATTCTATGTCTGGTCCAGTTATCATTCAATTAGATGAATTTCCCAACTACCTCCTAGGACACTCTAATGGTTGGCCACAATCTTTTCTTAAATTCAGATGGTCTCACATGACTCTTGTTTCTTTAACAGGTCAGTGACATTTTTCTTTTGTGATAAAGGCAATCCTTTCTTTGACATAGCTATTTCAATGCCCAAAAAGTAGCAAAGTTTCCCAAGATGCTTGGTGTGGAAGTGCTTGATTAAGAAAGATATCATCTCGCAATACCTAAACTGTCACCAACACCAACAATGGCTGCAATGTTATCGATTTATACAGAAAGAATAAGAAGAATGACATTGGTCATGCCACACAAACAGAGATTGATAAATCACTGTCTGGCTCAATTTGCATGTAGATATTGATGTAACTTTGTTTTTTGAATGCAATGTAGGGATATCTTTGTTTGATTTAAAGAACCATGCTCTTGGAGACTTTCATTGCAAATAGACTTGATCAATTTGTAAAAATTATGAGACCCTCCCATAAGCAGCATATTTTTGAGTTGCTCCTTGTACCCATCTTCTTGTAGGTTGCTAGGGCACTGGGTTGCCTTAAATGTTCGATACATATCTTGTGTAAAAAAAGTTTCCGACACAGCACTGCAGTCTAATAGTTACTTTTGTTCTTTAGATACTCATGTGCCCAAGTGGGATCATCAACCAAAAAAACAGAGTTATGGAGATACAATTGCAGTTTATTATCTAGCTGATTTGCAGTCGTCCAGATTAATTGGTGCCACTTCTGCATTATGCCAAAAAAAAAAATACTACTTTGTGATGGATCTCTGTTGACCAAATTATTTAACTTATTATAATTGGGTACATGTCTACTTGTTTGTGAATAGATATGCATCCATGAATGGATCATTGTACTGTGTCATGTATATTCGAGACAGAGCAATAGAGAAATGCTTTCACATGTTGAATGGTGATCTCCTGAAATACGAAATTTTTCCCGATTGATTTAACTGCTACTTTTGCAGGGAAGAAAACTGCACCATGTGGAGGCTATGAAACTTGAAATTGAACGTTTAGAGTTGAACCTTTCTGCAGCTGAAAGAGATAGAGTGCTACTGTCAATTGGAATTGATCCTGCTAGTATAAATCCGAATGCTCTGCTTGCTGAATCACATGTGGGAAGATTAAGCAGAGTTGCAAACACCCTTGCATTATTAGGGCAAGCCTCCCTTGAAGACAAAATTGCAGCTGCTATTGGTATTGGAAGCATGGACGATAATGTGATAGATTTCTGGAATATTACTAGAATTGGGGTGAGCTGCTTAGGTGGCTTGTGTGAGGTGCAAGCAGAAACTAAATCATCTCAACTCGCCTCTGACTCTCTGTCTATGTTCTTGTGTACACAATGTAAAAGGAAGGTTTGTAAGGTTTGTTGTGCTGGGAGAGGAGCTCTTCTGCTCCCAAACTACAACTCAAGGGAGATGACATATTACAATGGTCTGCCGACTATGGGTGGATCAAGCCATGGCAGTCAAGCTGGCTATGCAAATCGCTCAGTAATACTTGATACTGTTATCTGTAAGAGATGCTGCAATGAGGTTGTCCTTGATGCATTGCTTTTGGACTATGTTAGAGTCTTGATTAGCTTGAGAAGAAGGAATAGGGCAGATGGTGCTGCACAAAAAGCTCTGGAACAGGTTATGGGATCTTACTTGAGAGAGAGTCTTTCTGGAAGAACTCCATTCTGTCATAGTCAGGAGGCAGTTAAAGTCCTTCAAAAATTACTTGGTGGAAAGGAATCGCTTGCTGAATTTCCATTTGCCAGCTTTCTAAACTCGGTATTGTCTTGACACAAATGTTTTTTGAGCATTAGGCATGTGTTATCCCATATCTGTTCTGTCATATTTTAGTTTTCTTTCTTTGCACATTTTTCACGGATGAGTTGGATTGACAAAAAATGATTTTTATATATATTTTTTGTGCACATTATTTTAGTTGACATTTCATCCTTGAATGTATCTTATAAACTCTTTTGTACTTGGTAAAGTAAGTTTGCTTCTAGTTTGCTCATTTTTCTCCACAATGAACAAGAGTAACATTTTAGGTTGCATCTAGACTCTTCAAACCGCTCTTTGTTGTTGTCCCTAATATTAGTGGAAGGTCTCAGACTGGCAGAAGTGACCAAGGAAGAGGAGTAGCTTAGTATTGTGACTCTATACTATTTCAATAAAGTTAGTAGCTAGTTCATCCAGCATATTGGAATGGATTCCAGCAATGCTGTGAATAAATAGAACAAGTTGTCAAAGATGAGACTTCATTTGAGTATTTTATTATACTTATATGTGTGTGTGTAATCGTGTGAAAAAAGTGGCACAAATGCACAATGCAATTTTCAATTGCTGTAGCACATATTGCTTACCTGGCTGAATTTTTTCCTCTAGAACGGTCAGGAGATTTCAGGTAGCTCTTCCCTGCATGGTTTCGATTTGGTTGGATATGTCTCTGGAATATCATGCCCTTCTTTCTGATTGTGACTTTTGGATATATTCTCTTTCATTTTTCTCCCCTATCACTGCTTTCCATGTTACAGCTACAGACAATTAGGAAGGCCAAATGGTGTCATGCATTTAGAATGTACTCTGTTATTATTTGCATTAGAGATAATGCCTTGGGATTTGAGGTCTGTAGCTTGTAGGGCTGTACTACCAGGGATGTGTAATTTGCGTTTTCATCTTTTTGCGTATAACTTACCAAATAAATTATTCTTTTCACCTTATACGTAACAATATGTATAAAATTGTAGGTTGAAACTGCTGTGGACTCAGCACCATTTTTGTCGTTGCTTGCTCCGTTGGATGCGGAATTGCGGTACTCTTACTGGAAAGCTCCTACAAACACCACATTTATTGAATTTGCTATTGTACTTGGTACTCTTTCTGATGTCAGTGGAGTTATCTTGCTTGTTAGTCCATGCGGCTATTCTGTTGCTGATGCTCCCAATGTGAGTAGATCTGTCTATATATGCAGTCTTTTGTGTTTGTGACTTTCATTAATGATCAGCTGTTACCCGTAATTGATCCCCATACTTCTGTAAACTATAAGTTTGCTTTGGTGTTACAATTCACCTTGTTCTTTTAACTATCGTTCACTGTTTTTACTATTAAAAGAATGAAAAGAAAACCTGTTTTTACACTTTTGCTAGCCATGGATATGGAACTTGAGGATAATGGATAACTTGGTCCTGTTACACAATTGATAAAATATAATGGTGGAGGGCATCATTTTGTTTTAATTATGTCGAGGCGCGACATTTATGACACTTTAGTAAATATGGACCCTCAGTTTGGCCAAGAAGAAAAAAGACACACTTGGCATGATTATAGATGCAGTTTGTTGTAAACCGTTATTACTTTAATGGGATGGAAGCTTTTTTAGATTTTTGATATACTTAAGCTTTGTTACTTTCCTGGTGTGTATCCATCCCATGATGTTATTCAAACTTCTTGTCCTGATTTTTAAGGTTTTTGTTCTACTTAAGCAATATTGATGTCATGGTATATCCATCCCGTATCAGATGTGAAGTTGTTTGTCCTTGTGTTTAGTGTTTACTACCACTGTAATATAGTGCTAAAAACTTCCCTTACGCTTTCTTTGTAGCTCCAACTTAACATTTTTATGTGGAAATATATATACTATTTATGGCAACAAAATGTCAAAATCCTTATCCTTTGTAAAAGGAGCACATCTAAGTTCGTTCCCAACATCTGGAGATTTTTTTACTTCCTGAGCAACCCTATTCAGTTTGCCTGCAATTCCTCATGGTTTTTCTTTGGCATGGACTTTTAAGCTGATGCAGCTTACATTTTTTTCTTTTTGATTGCAAAAAAGTAATATATTAGAGATGGGGGTCGAAGGTGGTGCCTCCCAAGTACATCGAGATGAGGTATTTTTAACGTCTTCTTGGAAGTTACAACTTACAAATATTATAATTACAAACTTAGAAAACCAAACTTTTTACGAAACCAAATATCTATGTTTTTCCTAATAGATGATTCGTCATTGTTCAAAGTCCTATTGCTTCTTTCCTTCCAAATCAGCTACCATGTAGCAAGAGGAATGAGAGTTCCAGCTTATCTTTTCTTTTCATCAGCTATTAAAAAGTCTCCATCCTAAATTCTTTTTCTGAACTGCACATCACCCACTGAACTTGTGGGCTCTGTATCGGCATGTGTGTATGGCTCTTGAGGGGGGTACAATGTCCACTATCCCACATTGGACAATGCTTGAGGGGAAGTATAGAATATAATAGGCCAAACTCTCAAACTGGTAACAACCGGTTTTTTTTGGAGTGGTGACACCAAATCCCATAAAAACTCCATAGTCAAAACGTGCTTCTACGAGAGCAATATTGGGATGGGTGACCTATTGGGAAGACAAAGCCGTGAGGGCCAGTTGGGCCCAAAGCGGACAAGGTATTACTAGACTTGAGTGGGCGGGCTGTTACAGAACTTGCATAATTTTGAAGGCAATCTCCCAGAGACTCCAAGACCAGCTACAATGGAGAAGAAGATGATTCACTGTTTTTTCCTTGTGTTTTGCAAAGATAATATGTATTGACAATGGTGCAGCTCTTGCAGAGGTTATCAATTGTTAAGATCTTACCCTAAGTGGCCATGCAAGCATAAAAAGCTACTTTACTGGGAGTTTTTGTTTTCCAAATACTTTTCCAAGGAAACTCATACTTTCCCTGTTTCCCAATCCATTATGTCTCTCCTTAGGACTTCATGGTAAGATTTGACGGTTAAAGATTTACCCTTGGAAGGATTCCACATGATTTTGTCAGGCAAGTCTAATTTTGTAGGGGACCCAAGAATTAAGCCCAATTTGGAAGTATCAAGTATGTATTTTCATACACTTTCCTGCCTCTTAAAAATTATATCTGATGTGGTTTTTCTCAGTGTATAATGGATATGGGCTTCTATATACTTTGTAATGGACATTAGTTCTGAACAAGTCTGCTTACGTTTTCTGCCTCACTAGCCACGTTATCACTATTAGATGAGAACAAGAAAGAGGAAAATTAATGCCCGAGACTACTAAGAATATGAGAGAATGTGCAGTATGCACTGCATTCTTGGTTCTGGAATGAGAGGTTAATACTTTTTTTTTTCTCTTCAGTTGGTGGTAGATCTAACTCTCCCCCTCCATGAATATGACAATCTTGCAGGATCACGTACATTCTTTTTTTCTTCTTTGTTAATTTTTTGTTGTGCGGCTGTGCTATTTCCTTCTCTCTGTCAGAACACTCATAACATAGGCCAAGTGCTACAATTTTTGTTTTTTTATTGTATGTTGAACTTTCAATTAGTCGCCATGGTACTCAGATTTTATTATTATATTCATTAGATTCTCCAGTATTTCACATATAGTTAAATTGTTGGTACATCTATATTTGTGTCTTAAAACATTCTGCTATGCGTTCTCATCAGTTCTGCAGTTTATGCTTTTATTCAACCTGTTCACTCCATTGACTGTACAGGTTCAAATCTGGGCTGGCAATAAAATAGACAAGGAAGAAAGATCGTGCGTGGGAAAATGGGATGTCAGCTCACTGCCCACATTCTCTTCAGAACTTTGTGGTCCAGAAAAGGTTAATGGCAAGGATAAAGTTCCTAGGCATGTTAAATTTTCCTTAAGAAATCCTGTTAGATGTCGCATCATTTGGATAACTCTACGTCTTCAACGTCCTGGTTCGAGTTCTGTCAATTTTGGGAAAGACTTTGATCTCTTGTCTCTAGATGAAAACCCTTTTGCAGAAGTTAATCGACGTGCCTCTTTCAGTGGATTATCTGAAAATGAACAATGTCTTCATGCCAGAAGAATTCTCGTAGTTGGAAGCTCCGTGAAAAAGGAAATAGGGCTTACACCAACACAAAGCTCTGACCAGATTGATTTGAACGGCTGGTTGGACAGTGCTCCCCAACTTAATAGATTCAAGGTATAACTTATGCTTTTATGTACTCTTAATTACATTGTCGTTGTCATTAGCATTTTGAATTTATGTGTTTGCTTTTCAAAGGATAATCCTGTTTTTCTTTCTTTTAGGTCCCAATTGAGGTTGAGAGGTTGTTAATGGACAATGAGCTTGCCGTGGAACAGTATTTGCTTCCTACTTCACCTTTGCTTGCTGGATTTCGTCTGGATGCTTTCGGTGCAATAAAGCCTCGAGTGACACATTCACCCTCTTCAGATGTGGATATTTGGGATACATCAGTTACGTATTTAGAGGACAGACAAATCTACCCGGCTGTGTTGTATATACAAGTGTCTGCACTACAGGTACTTATCAAACCTGCCTTAATTTTCTCCTGTTATAGTGAATTACCTAGCCAATGATGTAGTCAAGATCAGACAATGCTGTTTTATATTATGTATAAAAGATTGAAAAGTAGAAGAGAATGGAGCTTTGGGATGGTGGGTAGCATTGAGGGTTATCTCGGGTGCAAAAAATTGCGTGAAAAGTAAAACTCTGGGGGCTTTTAGTCACCCTGTTCAGCAGAAGAGTTTTGAATAATAAGTCAAATCCAGGACTAAACTCATCGTATATTCATAATGTTTCGCAATCTTTTATGTTCACCATTTATGTGTGGAGCAAAGGCCATATTCTACTGTATTAGTTAATCAAAAGCATCCTCTTATCCCTTAATTATTTATCACTCTTTTCACCATTGCAACAACTGTTAGATGAGACTTGCTGGGTTCTGTCATTCTACTTTCCAAATAAAAGTAATCTGTTCATATTGATCTTCTAAAGTTGTATTATTATATATAGGAATCGCACAAAATGGTAACTGTTGCGGAATATCGACTTCCCGAGGCTAAGGCGGGGACAATACTGTACTTTGATTTTCCTAGACCGATACAGACCCGGAGGGTAACATTCAAACTTCTTGGAGACGTTGCAGCATTCATAGATGACCCGGCTGAATCAGATGATTCTGGTGCTAGAGCTTCTGTCTTGGCATCAGGACTTTCCTTGTCAAATAGAATCAAATTGTACTATTATGCAGATCCTTATGAAATTGGAAAATGGGCTAGTTTGTCTGCTGTTTGAATGCCTCATTCTGGAGAGGAATGTGACTTGGCTTTATGCTTTACATATATTGTCTATGGTGGTCATTTATTTCATTATTCTGTTGTATTATAGAAAAACTGTAACAGGATAGTATTACTGTATCATCGATTTTGGGAAAGAAAAACAAAAATGCTCCCTCCCCTGCCACGGACTTCTTTGATCCATACTCTGAAACTCGGATCTTGAAAAGTGTATTTTGCTAGATTATGATTTTTGAGGGAGAATTGGAGTCCTTTCCATCCATTTTTTGGTAGCTTATCTTTTACGGAGGCAATAATACTCAGTTGTGGCTGCTTTTTTGTGTTGTTGAATTTCATATGTGAAAATGATTATTTTTGTGTTGTTGAATATGAAGTTTTGCATATGTTAATGTTACTTATTCCATGTAACTAAATCTAAACCACCAAATTGAATAGTGACTATAATTCTAATGAACAAACAATTCAGTGAGTGTACAATATACAATATATATATGAAAAATTATCTTATGCGCACTTAATTTGCTTTAAAATATGGATCACTTTTTTCACCCTTGATTTGAAACAAGGGAACCCAAAAGCATGAGTTCAACTTGTCATTTCACTCATCAACATCCTTAAAAAGTAATGTTTTTTTAAGTGCGTAAATTTGTGTGCATAAGAGAATTCCCTTATATTATGAATTCTCACATAAGGGTTTAATGTAAATGTATAAAATAAGGGTCTATGTTTACACCATTGATTTGAAACATATGGGACCCAAAGTAATGTACCCCAATTGTCATCTCATTTATCCACACCATTAAAAAGCAACCATTATTTTACACTCTTACATTAGACTCTTATGTGAGAATTCTCTTATATATATATATATAGAGAGAGATTCTCACATAATTATTTAATGTAAAGGTATAAAATAAGGGTCTATGTTTACACCATTGATTTGAAACATATGAGACCCAAAATAGTGGATCTCACTTGTTATCTCATTTATCCACACCATTAAAACCTAACTTTTATTTTACACTCTTACATTAAATCCTCAAGTGAGTATTCCTATATATATACATAGACTTATTTGCAAACAAACATGAGCATGAAACACAGCGTTTTATGTTCATACACGTGTGAGAATTTAAATGAAACACGTGACGAAAATTATACATGTCAAACTTTACACGTCATCTTGTAAAGCCCTAGCTGATCTACCTTCCTAGGATTGAAATGGTCCCAGCTTCCTTAGATAACTTTGAGCCATAATGGGTTAAAAGTAGGTTTAACACTTAGACAATAAATAACGAAATGTTCCTAAATAACCACCCTGTCCCGAAATAAATTCGAACAGACTAACAAACAACTTATGATTAAGGAGTGGATAAGCTAGGATTATAATATAAAATTAGAATAATATGCATTATGAATACATTATTATTGTATATAGCTAGCAGTTATTTTGGAAAGTTAATGAAGATGAGATGAGGGCATCAATGATGTCAAAGTCTAGGTTGATTTATTTTCTGGTATGATTGTGAACATTCAACAACAATAAAACAAAAAACAAAACAAAAACGAAGAAAAGAGAGCCCGCCTGCAGTCAAAAATAATATATATGTTTATATATATGTGTGAGTGTGTGTGTTTATAGAGTTCAAAAATAATTACCCTATCACATAGATTTTTATTTTTTAGTAAAAATTTTTCTTATTGACTGCAGTCACTTGCCGCATTTGTGGTCTCGTCCGGCCAAAGATTCCCGAGATCGATTTCGGGTGGGGGAAACCCTACTTTGGATCGTACCATTTCCCGTGGGGCCGGTAGCGCCAGCTGGATATGTGATGCAGATGCCGATTCCGACGGGGAACAGGGACTGGGTAGTGTACATGCACCTTAGTGAAGAGCAGCTGGAGTTGGTTGAGGCATCTCATTCTCATCTGTTCAAGCCATTGACTTATGATTATCTTAACAAGGTTGATGTTGCAAATTAGGTTGTGAAGATATTACAATATCATTGTGTGTCTTGTTCACTACGCCACGAATATATATATATATATATAGGAGAAGCTCCTATACGGGCGCCCGTAGTTTTTAAGCTCACGGGCGTCCTTTATTTGTCTCTTAGATGTGGGGTCCAAGTCAGTGGACCCCACACACAAGTCAAGAGTCAGACTCTTGACTTGTGCAAAAAAGTGGACTCCTGTAATACGGGCGTCCGCACTAGAACTTACTCTTAGAGACAATTTAAAATACCATGTGTTGGGGTATGCACATCAATTAGAGTATCCTATCAGTTAAGTATGAGAAAGTTAAAGTGGTTGATATACATAACTTAGTTTATATGTATTACCTTAATTAAGGTTTTACGTTTAGATGGATTCCAAAAATATATGTTAGCCCATAAGTACACTCGGGGATGCGTAAGCAAGCACGAGCTTTAAAACAAGAGTTTTGAGTTTCGAGTAATCGAAGCTCGGTGGTTCACACTCGAGGAGATTATGCGCTCGCGCGATGCTAGGGAATCACATGCGAGGGGGAGATTGCTACGTTTGCACAGCTAGGTATGCATGCATGCACACGGACAACCCAGGTAATTAAAAGAGTAAGTTATCACTAAACCACAAAAGCTACTCAATAAACTTATTTATCTTAGAGTTAATATTACATATATAGTCATTAGAAGCAACATCGTAGTTAAGGGTGTGGAGGAGTGAAAATCAACTTTTTATACTGGTATTGACTGACATTTCCACTAATTACACTCAACTAACACTAACTAAATCTCTCTTGCATGTAATTTGCACCTGACAATTTATTTTCCATATAAGTTATGTGTTCAATGGTCAACTTGCCAAATAGACGGGTTGATTGTCTAAAATCTATTCAAGTTATCTATTTGGCACAATTTTGAGCTTTTAGGTTATTAAATTGGAACGTTTTCACTGTCAGTGTGTAAATTGGAATATAGGCTATCTTTTGGTAACTAAATGTAATATTAAACCCGAAGAAAACTCTAAAAGTTAATTTGATTGAACTTTATTACTTTCAATATACTTGGCACCTAAGAATTTGAATTTGAACTAAATTTTATATTTTGTTGGCACATCCCTCACATCATGCGGACTCCCGACTAGTTTTTTTTAAATCCCTCAAGAGTTATATTTGCATTCAAATAAATATAATATTCCTCTGCTATAATCGAAAATATTAAATAAGATTATTGAGTGTGTGAGGAATAATTTTCTTTGGAGAATTTTTTTTAATTTTTTTTTAAGAAATTGAAATTACGCCAAAAACTCATTATTTTTTCCTAGGACTAACATAAACTTTACCAAACAATTAAAACACACTGCTCACAATTAAGGGAGTTATTTGAAATGAAAATTAAGTCATAAATCAACATAAATTTGAAGAACCCTATAACACATCAAGCTAAATTGAATACCAAATTATAAACATACGATAATGACAATAAATTATGGGATTATACAGGGGATAATATTTTCTGAATTAATTACTAAAAATAACTTTAATTTCTCACGTCATGCTTTGTGTGCTTGACCACAATGGGCTCTATTATCCAAAATTTGATCATAAGAAAAGAAAAATTAAAATTGGTTACTGATTTGGATTCGATGTCAGTACATGACAAATATGGTGTCATGTCAATACATATTATATATATATATATATTAGGTAGAACTTAAAAAAGATTTTATTGTCGTTTCATCAAAGAAAAATAATTAAAAGATTAGGTTGATCAAAGAAACAGTACTAATTGATATATGGCCTTATCGAACATTTTTTTATGGAGAGTTGTTGGTAGACTAACTTGCAATTGAAGTATTCAATATATATAGTAGAAAGATTAAATTTACTTGTATGTGACAATGATATTTTAATATTTCAGGATCTTTCCATTAAATTAAAAGTTCAAATAATCGTTGTCACGCGTTGATCTTTATTCAATTTACTCTGTTGTCAGGTGAAAATTGTGCGCGCGAATTTAATGATCCGAGTTTATATTCATATTCGATATCCAAAAGAACAAACTTATATGATATTGCCTTTCAGATTGTGTTGATCAAGATTATAAGTAATTGTAAAGCCAATATATAAAATAATTTTTTAAGTATTTTAAATAGTTAATATTATATTAGAGTATTGTAATGTTTTTGTAACTAGATAGAGGGCCCTTTGATTGGATGCCAACCTTCAAGGTGACACTACAATGAGAGAATAGAGTAAACAAGGTTATAATAATTGCAAATTAAGACAAAGTTAAAGGGCACACCATTATTTTATTACAAACCAAATTAATGAAAGTGATCACACTGATTAATTACGTACATACCTAACTTGAAGTAGAAACCACGTTAAGATACTCAGGAGTCAATGGCTTGAACACATTAGAAGCCTCAGTCTCAATCAACTCCAACTGCCCTTTGGAAAGATGCATATACACAATCCAATCACCATTCCTCCTCGGACCGGGCATGGGCATCACATATCCACACCTCCCGCCCCAAGGAAAGTGATATGATCCAAATATCGGTTCACCCCACCCGAAATCCATCTTCTCTACCGGGAATCGTTGACCCGATGAGACTACGAATGCGGGCCCATCATCATTTCGACTATTATATATCTTACACATGGCGGGTTCGGGTCGGTGGGCCTCCACCCAATCAATTAGATCCAAGAAATGATCTTTTGTCACTAAGGTTTCCAAGAATCCGTGGATCTCATCAGCTACCCAATTCAGTGGCTTGGAAATCAAGTCATTGACTCTTATGCTGCCATAGGGAATTGATAGTACATTCCCAAAATAGGTTTCCATTTTTGTTGCCTTATGGACACCATCATGCCCTAATCTTGTTCTTCCATCCACAACAACACCCATATTGGATACCTTATTAGAGGCAATTGTGTCCTTAGTGGCCGATTTGGCAACAATTTTCCACAATAGTGCACTAAATGACTCAAGCTTAGTCCTCTTGCACTCGTTGGAGCTAGCAAGCGATTGTAGGTCAATAAGGTCATTAGCTTTGATGTAGTATATGCGGCTCAAGAGATGGTCCGACGGACTAGGTTCCTCGGGAGGTGGCAATGTGGAGATGGGAATGTACATTTCGTCGAGCGATCGGTCGTATTCTCCGACAGGATATCTAGGGTTTAGTATTGATCTCCTGAAAGATGGTAATGTAGATATCGGTTTAGACTGAGCGATTTCCGCCCACGACACCAAGAACATATTAGCCGAGTGTGCATCCGATATGCGATGATCAAATGTGCACCCCACGACTAGGCCGCCACATTTCAGTTCCGTTACCTGCAACTCGCATCGAAGTTGAAGACCATTAATTTGGAATATAAAAGAAAATTGTTATAAATTAGATATTCTCGTGCGAGCACCGCGTAAATACAACTCAAACAATTCGAAGAAGTATTGTCTGTTCTGAGTATAATGCTCGCACGGATCTGGATACAAGTCTCAACAAAAATTGGAGGGATAATACTAATCGTGACTTGATAAAATCAGAAACATAAACTAATTGGTTTATGAAAGGTTTGGTAATATTACTGCATTATCATGTGTTGACTTGACATATATATATAAGACAATATAAGAAATATGGATACATCTATAACTCATTATCAGGGTTGACACCTGGCTTTTCTTGTTAATTCTACCACCTAACCCAATTTTCTTAGCAAAAACAGGTGGTGTTAGATCCCTTAATTGATTAAGCCTTCACCTTGTTAGGTTAATGATATGGACATATATATATAATAATGTTTATTTGCATTTCTACATAGATAGTTATTTTAACAATATATTTCCTTTTGTTTCTCTGTTGGCTTCCATGTTCATTAATAATTTAATATAATAAATGATGCAATAAGTTGTAAAATAAAAAGCTATATATACAAAAAAAACATAATTACCTAAGAAATAGACAGCTTTCTTAGGTTAGACTTTCACCAAACCAACTTATAAGACATGCCAGATAAGACAAACTATAATAATTTGAGCACAACATGTTTAGCACTTCAACTGGGGTATGTCATATGTGTTGTATTTGGTGGGATATAGAATATCTACAATGATTTTGCATTAAATGTCCTACAATGACTTTTTTTTTATAATTGGATTTTGAAATATTCTCCCCATCTTAATAACACATGGATGCTTATACTGGTGGTATAAATCGGATGCTCATGAGAGTATCTTATAAATCCAACGTCCCAAACAATTCGAAGATCAAGGTATTGTGTGCTAGTCTAGGCCCATACGATTTGTCTTTAAAAAGGCCCTCTTGATTGATCGGTGACTTACTCCTAATCAAGATGAAATATAAGTCTTTAACGACAACTAGAAAGATTTTCTTTTTAGCGAATTTGACTATTCTCGATGGTTATATTATAATGTATGGTTAAAATGAATTAATTCTCCCTAGCTAACCTTAATTTATGTTAAAAATTTGAACAAGGGCAAGTTGGAAAATTACAAAGAGGAGGAGATAATCAGAAAGGTCCAAGTTCTTTCAACAAGAGATGTTGACAAAACAACCGCAAAAAAGTTTAAACAATCAAAGAACAAGAGAGAAAGAGAGAGGAGGAGAGAGAGAGAAAATAACCTGGACAGCAAGCACCCCAAGTTTCTTCTTAGGAACAAGTTTACCTTCAACACTCTCATCAGGATTATAGAAATCAAGATTTTGAAGCTTCACATCAGCAAAGGCTTCAATAAACTCAACACCATTGTTGTTGCAAAGCAACTCAGGTTCACCCACAGAGTTCTCCACAACTTCACCACCAAAAGCATAGTAAGAAACAAGAGCTTGAGCCAAGGCTTTCTTTAGAATACCAACCATGGTGGTGGTGGTGGTGGAAATAGTTATTGGTTTCTTGTAGCACAAGAAGAGGCTCACGTCTAGTGGAGGGAGGAGCAAGTCAAGGTTGGAGAGTGGAAGCCAATGTTCTTGCATTGGAAGCATGGCTGCCACCATCTCTTTCTTCTTCACACTCACCATGAAGCCCTCATCTCCTCCGACAACCACCATGATGACTACTTAATTTCTTGATCGATGTGAAGATGTGTATGTATAGGTTTGATTTTATAAGGAGGACAAGTAAGCTAGTAGAGGTGGTTGATGGGTCTTGATGAAGGATATGATGAGTACATAAACTTATAGGCAAGTGGTGATAATGATAATCTGTCGTTGACTTTGTCATTTGTTTAATTTATGAATATTTATGATTTAACATAATTTTTCCTGTTAAGCTCAATAATCTATATATATATTGAACAAGTTTGGGGATATATATATATGAGAAATTCTCCTATGACGTTTTAAAATGAGGTCCTAACTTTTAGGGTTCAAAACTTTTTTAAAAATTTTGGGACAAAATATATTTGTATTTTGATCTGTCTTATGAACCCAACGACATATTTTTTGTTAGAAACAAAAAATAAATTCAACATGAAAAGTGCTTGATAATTCCGAATCGTTAGATATAAAACAAACAAATTTTTTTTTACACTTTTCTGGTTGCATTTGATTTTTGTTTCGAACAAAAAATATATCTTTGGGTTCATAAATATAGACATAAAGTCACGTAAACCAAAAATTTATGAATTGTGAATATTATCTACAATAATATAAAAAAATGTTTTCATTTTACCAAGACTTTGTGCTACAATTCTCTTGATCAGGTCCAGTATTTCATCCTACATGTACTATATATATATATATATATATATATATAAATATATATACACACACACATAAAGTCAGGTAGACCAAAAATTTATGAATTGTGAATATTATCTAGAATAATATAAAAAATGTTTTCATTTTACCAAGCCTTTGTGGGACTATTCTCTTGATCAGGTCCACTATTTCATCCTACATGTACTAGATGATCACTACGTGCGTGATCGTGAGGGTCACACCCATAATAATTAACTCCTTCAAATTAATAAATGCATTGTTAATTAAATTAGTTAGACATCATAATTAAACATAGGATTAACATAAAAGTGCCTGCAGGAGACTAATTAACTTGGTGGGTGAAATATCTGGAGAATTGTAAATGCAGGTTATATATAAATTATGATATACTGGATAGAATGGATAGAAATATAAACGGTGTAAGTATATTAATAGATAACGAATTAAAAGAAAATGTTGCAGAGATAAAAATAAAAGTCGATATATTGGCTCGTAAGTGGATAAATTGGTGCTATAGAAGGAGATAATTAATGGGACAAGTACTTACACTCCGTAAATAATAGGATTAGATGAAAATACCAAAAAATAATTTTGAGAGGAACTCGATGAAATTATTTAAGGGGAAATTCTAAAGTTGACATAACTCTACTCTATCAAAACATATGTCCCCTTGATCACTTTACATACTTTGTAAAGACATAACTCTACTCTATTTCGTCCACCACTACCTTATTAAAACATGTAGGATGTATGATGATTGGAGGAGAAACACTACAATACCTATGTACAAAAATAAATTAGAAGAGTGTATTCTAATGTTCATGTGCCCTTTTTCTATCTTAGGGTTTGAGAAACTATGATTTCTAATCCAAAAATACTACATCTTCAGCGTCGGGGGATCACTGGAGCGGCCAACATTCTATCTTTGGCTCTAGAATTGATGTTAACGTGCGTGGAAGCGCCCTAGGGGCGCTCGAGCGGCTTCATTAAGTCCATTGAATAGGCCTCGTTCGCACCACAATTCTTGCATGAGCTCTCCTACATTGGAACACAAGGAAATCACATAGAATCAACTCAATTCCATCAAAGAAATAGGAGAGAACTTAAAGAGAATTATTCACAATGGTGTGGTAAAAAATATGCATATCACAAAACCAACGTATTATATATAACGTACCCTCGGAATTAGTAAGATTAATATATAATTAAAAATGGCTAAATACAGTCATAAAGACGCGTTTGGTTGCTGGGGGATAAGGGATCAGGAATAATTGAGGTAATATCTTAGAAAATGGGTTGTGCTTGTTTGGGTCCAACACAAGTAATATATTTAATTTGATAAAAAAAAGTAATATATTTAATTTAATGGGTTTGGTTTGGTTTGAACAAGCCAAACCATGCTTATCTAAATACTCTGATTGTCCCCCAAAGTCCAAGTTTGTGCTGTGACTACATGGTTTTTATAAAAACCACTGGCGCAATACGACGACGCTTGCAAAAAGTTTATATTTTTTTTTGTTGAATTTATTGGCGAATAAATCAACATTTCTAGAGATTAATTGGTTTCCCTCTCCCCCCTCTCCTCCCCTCCCCTCTCTATCTAATATTTAATATTTGTATTTATAATAATAAATGTTTGGTGTAATGTTAAAATGAAAATATGGTTGGAATAATATTATAATAGAAATTCGTTAACAAAGATTCTTTTTCGTTAAAATAGGATAAAACCATGTACCCAAAATAAGATATACAGTTGGACTTGCTCTACGCCTTGATTTGGGCAGGCCGTGACATGGGCCATACAGAATCTTATATGGAAAGCTTTAGTCACATCCCGGTTTTTACTAAGTGTACCTCAATTTTGTTGATTTTGCTTTAACTATGTCTTTTTTGAAAGACATATGCTCTTTTTACACCTCACCCTCTCACCATCTCTTTCTTCTTCCTCATGAGAATCCACGGCCAATCATGGTGTCGTCGTCGTCCAAACACCAATTTGGTAACCACTACCACCAAATTGAAGCCCAAGCCACAACGAACTAAACCTGACCAACCCTGATAAATTTCATCCACCGTAATCGCCGAAATCACGTTCAAAGTCTATGGTCATCGCGAGAAAAGTCATCCGATTTGGAGAATCTGGCCACAGACACCACCTTTGGACTCCTCGTGGCAAGGCGCTTCCATCCACTCATTTTCCAGTCAAGGCATTGTCGGAAATTGACGACCCGAGTTTGATCCCAAACAAGACATTTTTGGACGATTTTGGTCTCGAATATCGACTCTGGGATAACTATGAGTCGAAATTTCACGTTTCCAACAAACTTCAACTCGAGAATGACCCCAATAGACGATAATATGACCGGCAATGGTAGATCTGATTACGGGTTGTGTTTGTAAAATGTCTCATATTTATGTAGTTTAAGTGTATTTATAAAAGTTTAAAGTTTTCATGGATTACTATTAATAAAGGGTGTATTTAGTAAAAATCAGAGTGTGACTAAAGCTCTCCATTTTATACATTATATGGTCATTTATTACATAAATTAATTATAGAGGTTTTTATCCATAAGGACCAAACTTAAAAGTTGTATTCCAACAAAGACAATCTGAAAAAACCTTTAGAAAAAAGGACAAAGTCTAACAATTTACCAAAATACCCTTCCTCTTTCCTCCTCCCTCCTCCCTCCTCCCTCTCCTCTCTTCTTATTCCTCTTTCTTCTTCCTTGCGCCACCATATTGGAAGTTGGTCGTCCGACCATCATTTTCAATGAACGAACTATCGAAATGAAGCTTTTGGTCAGCCCGATCAAAGCCCAGTCATCATCAATAGTAGAAAATCACTTGAGCCGCCGAAGAAGCTTTGTGAAATCACGGTCACCATTTGAAAAAGAACTAGATCCGACCAATAAGGCCAACACTGACGACCATCAACACCTCCAATCAACTCCACAGACTAAAGCGCATCATCTTTGAGGTTTTATTGCTTTTTCAAACTCTTTTTTTTTCCATCTGAAATCGGATCTAAATCTGTAGATATTATATATGTTTCGTATATGATATTATATCTGTTTCGTATCTGTCAATATTATATATGTTTTGTATCAATCAATATTCTTCTAAATCTAATATGAATATGCAGATCTTATATCTGTTTTGGATCTGTTATGATATGTTATAGATTTTGGTCATTTTGAAACAGATAACATTTTATTAAGGACAGATAATATTTTAACAAAACAGATAACATTATGACAGATATCAAATTAATCGAAACAGATAACATATCATCTGCAGTTTGTAGATCTCACATCAGAACAAAAAACTATGAAAATCACCATAGAAACTGTTTAAAATAATGATGTGATGACTGATCGAAGGAAAACAACAAGATCTATAAGTCTCGTGGTGAGTATGAGTAGATCTAGTTCGAAAACAACAAAAATCCGATTGAAAAATCATTAAAAAATGTCATAGAACTCTCAAATAAGCAACGAGGGGCGGAAACAAAGCTTCTGGCAGCGTAGACAAAGCTTCCGACGGAGATCCAAAATGAATAATGTGTAGAAGGCATGTGTCATGTTTGAAGATGAAGATAAGGGTATTTTAGACAATAAAACCATATATTTTGACTTTTTATCTTTCTTGTAATATTAGTTCAAACTATATGGACTTTATGGAATAAGACTTTTAAGAGTGTCCTTATTGGAACAAAACTTTCCAATGAGGGACTTATCCTTAATTTTCCCTTAATTATATAATGACAAATATAAAAATAAAGAAATTCTATCAGGACTGCAGGAGTCTTCCCTCCCTAGTCTACAAAAAAAAAAAGAATTAAAATAAGACTACAGGATTTGTGAAAGGATAACAAATCAAGAACTTACTCCTCAAAAGATATAATTTCTGACACAACTTTTCTGTTTAGCTGGAAGTTCTGCTTCATTAGCCAATGAATGAAGTTGCCATAATTATAACCTGAGAGATGAAAGTTACCCTAGAAGAAACAACTCCTCTTATGTGACCTCACCATGAACAATGAACTGTTCTGGTCAAATTCCACAATTATATTTTGATCGACATGGGATTCAAACTTCCATTCCACACACAAAGACAAATGATCATAAAAATTAATAAAATAAGTGTTTAGAAAACTTCCAAACCAACAAAGACATTCCAGTCAATAAAGACAAGTCTACACAGCCAGTTCTGGCAGAAACCTCTAATGATAAAAACACAATTAGTACTCAGCATTAGCCAAATTATGATTTCTCATGTGATGGATAAAATACCAGGAAAACTAATGATTTGCACACCGAGAAAAGGATGATAGTACATCTCAAAACACAAAGAATTGGGGTCGCTTTACATACATGTAAACTTATGAACAAGTGTCGGATACAGTCTTCTTTTTCTCGGGCAGGCAGTGGTCAGTTCCGTTCGTTGGACACCAAGAAAAGGATGATAGTACATCTCAAAACACAAAAAATTATGCAATTTATGGGTTGCTTTACAAAACATACATGTAAATTGATGAACAAGTATCGGACAGTCTTTTCTTTCTCAGGAGGGAGGGGGGTCAGTTCTGTTGGTTGGATATTCCCTCAAGAAGCATACGGTAAATTGCTAAAGAGGATGATCAGGTATTTTTCTCCAGAACAGAGAGTGCCGGTGTCAAGTAGTTATTTGCTTTATCAGGAAGATGTGCAACCTATGAGGAGAAAAAAATTCCTTTAAATCAACAAGTCATTGCAAGCCTAGAGAAGCATACCTGATTAGAAAAGTATCGATCCTCCTTACAAGTTCATAAAGCTCCTTCCCTTGGTCAGCAACGTACTCGTAGCAAACCTGGAAAAGATTATCATAATTACCTTACTTCTACATTACCCATATCCAACTTCAAAAACCAAACATAAGCTTACTCACATCAAAACTCTTGTTTCTTGCTGTTGAATCATGCAATGTTTTCACACAGATATCAGCCACATCTGCACAGCTGATGCCCTATAAAAAAAGAATAACGTTAAGACTTGATATGGTTCAATTAACAATTTGCTTTTGCATGTCAGCAGAACAATCACCTGAGTAATCCTATTTCCTTGATCAAATATGAGAGCACGCTGGCCACCAGGCTCTTCCTGCAAAAACGAAACAGGAGACTAATTTATTTTTGCCATGTTCAGCAACTCAAATGTGGTTAGCAGCTCAGAAAAGAGAGCTCTGCCTGATAAAATATCAGAAAAGGTTGATTTTTATGATGATATATCGGCATAATTAACGATAAAGTTCTTCATGTGCAGGCCGTATCATATGTACAGACCAGGACACAATATTACCTTCAAAGGACCAGGGCGAATGATCGTGTACCCAAGGCCTGACCTCCTAAGTGAATCTTCCCCAGCCTGGAAATGTTGAGCATATGGATGTCACGTAAAAGAAAGTATAAAGAATAAGCAAATATTCACTACATAAAATAAGACTGGAAGAAGTTCTAACCCTTTTGGCTTTCAGAACCTGCTCTCTTCTGGTAGGTTCTACTCCTAATCCTGTGCATGAGACTAAAACAAAGTCTGTTTCTTGACCAGTCTGTAAAACATTAATCATCATTCATTTAGAAGATTGCACAAAATATGGCGTATTTCCCATTTCCTACCAAAGTTGAAAGTCCATAGCTGAATCAGTTTTAGAAACTCATATGCATTAAGCATCACTAAATGGATCAACTAAGTCCTAATGAAGAGTAAAAAAGCTCTTGCCCCTCAGTCTCACTTATATATGTCAAATTGTCAACGACACGTAGAGGTTCAGATGCCGTGCCACACAAAGTAGGAGACTCCCATAAATATCACCAAAAATAAGACAAGCTCAACTATAGAGATCATTGTCTGACGTAAACATAATAAGACTTTAAGGGTGAGCCAAAATTACAGGTTCAACTCCTGAGAGGAGCCACTTTGTACAAAAAATCTGAAGGTTAGAGCTGTCAAAAAATGTACTCCTATGACCTAATCATAATTAAGCAATAGCCTTATTTTAAGTTTACAATATTATGCTTCTGTAATTAGTTCGATGAATTCTAGATGAAAATAAGCATACAGAATGTCGACAGCCAGGGCGCATTCAAAAAATGAACTTACCGGCAGGGCTTTAATATATTCGAAGATAAGCTTGAAGTTTCTAAGGTCTTGCTTCGCTCCTGCAGGTCCATCGAGAGTTCTCTGCAGCCAGAATAGGAATAGAATAAGCAGAGTTGGTCAAGAAAGGTACCATATTAAGAGGAAAACAAACTACAGAAATAGGTTGAAATTAACAAGGAGCTCTAGGCCAAGTGGTAGCCTACTTCGTAGGACTTGAACTAGGACCCCTCCCACGCTTATAATACTCTACAGTCACATTCAAGAAATTTCAACCTATATATATTTAAATAGTATTAAATACCGAAAAAGGCATATATATACTAACAAGAAAAAGAGAGAGCCCTCACCAATAGTAAAGCTAAAAGCTCTAAAAATGTTATGAAGGAAACTTGTTAAATGATCAACTTAACTGAAGAAATACAGTGACTCAAGAAGTTTTGAAAAATGAATCTCATTCCAAATGCACATATATAAAGCGGCGACAACAACAACAACAGCTATATCATCCCGAGATGAAGTAAGCTCAGTTAAGAGACTGACTGATGAACTACTCTTCCTAGAAAACAAAACATAGCCTGTATGGAGATGGACCATCAGCTAGATGGAACTGCAATGTGTTCAATTGATTCTTAATCCTGCGCAGCTTTGTAACAATAAAGGCTTACAGAAACTAAGGATTTGATTATCCATGCATAAGCCCAAAACTCCAATCTTGCGCACTGAGAATGATATCTGGGCCTTAAGAAATGTCCTCACACAAGAGTGCACTCACTTGTACACAAAAAAAAAAGGTTTAGACATGAGCAATAAGGCTAGGAAGTAGCGATGAAGCTAGTACATGATTTACTTAGTGCAAATAATAAGGAAAATATCTAAACTAAATGCACTGACCAAATCGATTATGGATGAAATAAACCAGAGGGAAGCATTACATAGATGCAACTTCTAAAGAGTACCCAAAGGGTTTAGTACAAACAGAATTCAAGAGATTAAAGACAACAAAAACGATAGAAAGTTTCTTGGAATTCCAGATTTTCATTGAAGTATAAAAAGGTAGTGTATATGTCAAAATAGACCATAATTGAAAACATGCACTCAAAACCAATATTTGGAGAAGGTGTTCACGGAACAGACTCAGCTATAGTCTGAAAGTCATCACAAAAATGAAATTAAATGCGGGTAAAGTTCCCTTAAGCTTTTAACAAGGTTAGACATTTGTCAAAATAATATAACTAATTTCATTGCAGGTTAGCAGTATAATCATGGACAAACCTGCCTTCGCGGCTCAAAGCGTATGGTCAGTGTATGTACAAGGAATGGATCTAATGGTGGATCTTCTGGTTTCACTGGACGAAAAGATGAAAATGGCACTCTGACCTGCCAATGATATATTGGAGGGGCACACCATTTCAATACTCCACAAAAGCTACCAAAATGAACCACCAACAGTTTTCCGTGGTAAAATCCCTTACCCTACAAAATCCAACTTTTGTGCTAATTCTCGCAAAATACAATTTGCTTTGTGTTGTATCTGCAGAAGGACCAGCTTCAAGAATCACAGCGTATGATCTTCCATTCCCACCAACGGAAAATACCAAACCTTCATATCTAACGATGCAAAGTTTCATTATTGAGAAAATTAATCTCACATCTTTCGGTAACATTTTCAACCAGAAGCAGTTTACTGTGGAAATAGGAGAGACCACGTACAACGTAATTTAGTATGGTGTACCTGTCAAGGGTGGAACCCAGAGAAAGCTGAAGCTTTTTCGACAGTTCAACATACCCTCCTCTGGTGAAGACATAGCCTATAAAAACATATAAATATATAATCAAAGTTTTAGTAAGCATAGATGATGAATATACAAAAACGTTTGAAATGTTAAACCTCTCAAAATCGGTTAAACAAAAGGTTCATCCTACCTGAGAAAACAGCTTCTCCATTGTCCGTGTACTCGAACTTGGCATCCATCCCTGCTTCGTACTTAGTAGCAAGCACATCTTGGAAGTAAGTACCCTGACGAACTTCCCACCCTTCCAGTGAATCAGCATTCTTAAACTTAGCCAGCAACAGCTTGCTCTTGCTGCTTTTACCCGCTCGTAGTTGAGCCAACCGATTGTTGTAGTCCTGAAACGCTTTAGACAGATTGTAAACCCCTTGATAATCGACCCTGTTAAGATCGGCAGTGACGGTAGAACGAGCAGTGGCGCAGTAAATAATCTTGTTGCAACCTTCCACGGCAGTCCTAAGCGTGGACTGATCACCCACATCCCCAACCACAATCTCCACCGACCTCGGCAACATGCCCACCACCTCCTGATCAGCCTTTCTAACCAGAGCCTAATCACCAGACCCAATTTGTTTTTAAAAATTATCGTGACATGAACAAAATCAAATTGATTGAGATTGAAATTAACCTTGACAGTGTAACCCCTGAGCATGAGCTTGCGAATGAGGATTCGACCAATGCGACTGGTGGCGCCAACGACGAGGACGGTTGTATTGGCAGCACCAGGAATCGCAAACTCACACATAGGTCCCTCTCTTATAAGCAATGCATCCAAGGACTCACTTTCATCGGTGCGACTCGTCCTGGAGATCTGACCTAGCCCAGAGAACTTCCTCCACACCTCGTCGAATATCTGCCGCGATTTCCGCCCGAGCCCTACCGGATTCACGTCATCCAGGCTAATCGAAGGCGGCTGCGTTTTGCTACTGCTATCGCTACCTCCATTGTCTCCGTCTCCGCTATTCCCCTTGGCAGCGACTAATCGGCGACGACGGTTAATGTGGCAATTGAAGAGGTGGTTTTGAGGCGTGAAAACTGTGCTGCGGAAACTGGCAGTGTTGGTTGCAGGGGTTATGGTTGTAGCCATATTGATGATTTTATACAAGTGCTTGACGAGATCATGGAAGTATAGAAAAGCTGATTGTGTAGAGAATTTGAATAAAGAGTGGATAATGAGGTATTCAGAGAAAGAGATGTGTGTCGTGAACCACAGAAAGCCCGAGAGAGGAAGACAGTGACTGCCAGTGGGACTTTCAAACCGCAAGATGAAGATGGAGAGCCAGGAGATTTGTCACGCTCCCTCGCTGTTTCCCTCCAGTTTCGTTGACACGTGTCATCTCTCTTACCAGAAAAATAAGAAATATTTATCATGAACTATATTTTTTATTTATTCTCTCTTTATTCCAGTTTACACAAAAAAAAAAAATATCGTTATAACTAGTTAATAAATCTAGAGTCACGTGCAATTTCATGAACCAATTGAGACTTGCACCAAGATCTAATACGTAAATGACATTCGCACACGCTAGAATGAGCAAAAATCCGTTGATAAACAACTTGGCTCAGGAAGGATCAGTTGGTCACATAAAAGACCCCCGCAACCCGAATCAGTTGGTAAATCTTTTGATGCAACTTGGCTCAAGTGGAAGGAAAAAAAGATAGAAATTACTGGAGTTCTTTAAAAACTACTTATTTCACATTTTCTTATACCAACACAACCTACAAAAAGGTGGGGGGAGTAAGGGAAAGAAAAAAAAATGGGGATTCGAAGCTAACCTCCTTCCCACATTTCTTTTGTGAGAAATACTTTCCGAGAAATTAGACCCAATTATAGTACAGTTTAACAAGATACATGAGGATATGAAATCAAAGAATCACCAAATCAGGCGATGGACTAACACACACCAGTTTGTACTCAAAATTCGCCACCCAAGAAACTGCTGTTGACGAAGTGAGCACGGTCCCGCGAATAAACTCCTTCGAGCTTTTCATCACAGGGATAGAGATGAATGAAAGAATCAACTCCTTCGAGCTTTTCATCACAGGGATAGAGATGAATGAAAGAATCGTTCCACCCTTTCTGAGCGGCAACTTGTCCTATCACTGCCTCCTTCGAGGCAGTGTCCCAGTGGAGCAGCGCAAAACTAATTTCTAATCTCCGTATCTTGAAGCTTTTCTTCAAAAGAAACATATTGTATTTACAATCAGTCTTAATCAGCATTGGCAACCTCTGCGGCTCTCTGTCTCATCATCTCCATCACAGCAGCCCTTCGGCGAGAATCCGACTGCTGCTGCAACCTCCTTAAATGTTCTTTTAGATCTCTGTTTAAATTCACAAACATTTAATAAAACTACTCATCATACTAGACAGCCAGCAGAAAAGATTAAAAAAAAGAAAAAAAGATAAGCAAGTGAACCCCTTGAAGATGAGAATGACAGCAGTGCATATTACCTGCAACGTGGCACATGGCATTCAGATTCTTTGCATGCCCTTGCATGAAGTTGCAATAGATACCACATTTTCTTACAAAGAACACATCCTCCAGATGCACGTATCCTGCATTGTATCCCATGCCGGAAGAGCCCCTTCACCTTACGACAATTTGGATATTGGCAATGTGGAGAACGACACACAGACGCATGCACCAGAAGATCAAGCATTTTCCTAAGCTGCAAATTTCACATAACCATTTCTGTTAGGAAAAATCATGCAGAGTATAAACTTTAAAACACAAATATCCATGAAATCTTTCCTCCAATACCACTTCTATGCATCAGCCAAGTAGTACAACTCTCCATATTCTTATTAAGTTGTATAACATCGCAAAGAACTTTTCATTTTCAATGACAACTTTTCGTTGAGAAATAGGAGAAGATGGTAAACCATCGAGAAAACATAACTTTAAAGAATAATAATAATGACCTTCAATTGAAACAGCAGAAGTCAGCAATCAGCATGAGATAAACACGATTATAAATTCAGGTGCACATGGAAAACATGGAAAATAGAAGAAATAAAATAAACACAGCAATCACATCTACAACGTGTACAACATTTTGTTTTGTTTCATCCATTCTTGCAACACACTGAAAAATAGGCAGTTATCAGAAGAGAGATAATCATCTATCCAATAATGTTTACTAGTATGTCCCCAAAGAATAGAAAAAGAAGTAATCAATTCCAGGGCATTGAAATGTTAAAAGAACTACTAATGACATGCAGTAACTTGGACAACAAACAAGCTAGAATAGACAAATAACAAAAATACACGATATATAGTACCTGTACAACACGCATCTGCCTAGCTTCTTTATTTTGAGCATCACGCTCAGCCATGGATGGATGATTTGTCAACTTATGAGGATGATCGATGCCTCCATCCTTTTGGTAACAAGCATTGCAGACGTCATAATCAGGGCAAACTTCACAGCGCCAACCTTGGCCAGTCTCAATGTCAAGATAGCATGCATTGCATGTCGTCACGAAAGCTGGAGCAGTTGGATTGTGAAGATGGTACAGGACCATCATTGATGAATGTTTAGCTCGCCGTAAGGTATCATACTGATAGTGGTTTCCTTGACAGAGACTTAGAAATGCCTGTCTGGTGTCAAAGAATTCACTTTCAAGAATCTCATCTTTATCTTTCGTATCAGCTAGTACATCAGCTATCTCCACCTGCATAATTCAATGGTGGAATATTTTCCAGTAAGAGACATAAAACAACCTTTAATACAGCAATGATCATATAGACTGGGTAACTAAATATATGGACTACCAACTTACTGGATAAAATGCATGTTTCTCCCTCTGATTGACAGGATGTCTCTCTCTTTCTTCACGCCTTTGTTCTATGTCATAACACCTGAGCCACAAGCAAATCAGACGCACCCAGGGGTCATTCAAGTTGAAAATAACTAGTTTAGTGGAAAGAGAACAGGATAACATAAACTCCTAATGAGATAATGGCACCAAGGAAGTAGGAAGTTGCAACCAAAGAAAACTACTGATTTTTTTAAGTATCTCATACCAACAATTTCACACAAACTTAAAGAGTATCTTTGCCTATTTCCGTATCCTAATTTAGCTTTCAGTTAATGGTTGGATATGACCAAGGTATGATTAGAATTACTCCAATTGAGCTCTCATAGCGAGCATTAGCACAAACAAACATCTGCAGTATGCGCACTTATAAAGATGCAGGTAAAGAATGAAGAATTCTTACTTCTCACATATCTGAAAGTTTTTGCACTGGTTGCAAACCCAACGAGTTCCAGATACCATAAGAAGACAACAATGATTACAGCAATGCTGCAAATGAACCATGATAAAATCTTCCTTCATGGGAGAAATAGTCTCGCCAAGCTAAGCAGAAAAGGAAACAAGACACAGAATTTGTAAGAGGTGAAATTCAAAAGAAAGAACATTAAATTCTTCAGTTCATGCAAACACAAAGGGAAATTAATAATAATAATAAACTCAAATCAGCAAATCAAAACATAACAGTAGTCCGAAGATCTGATAACAAGGATTGTACTTCACAAAACAATAATGTGACTAAAATTGATCAATAGAGAGGGGGGAACCCGTAATTCAAGAGGAATGGAAAGAATTTACCTTATGCATCAGTAGCAGATCCTTTGACGCATTTCCAGAAAGATCAGACTGACCTGATGCTTTTAGAGCCCTTTTTGTTATAGTTTTCTTGGTTGTCCCTTTTTTATTCTGTTTTCGGCCATCTTCTTCTTGATGCATCTGATAAATTAAATCCTCCGCAGCACCAGGCCAATAGTCACCGTCAAAATATGGTAGTCTAGCTGCTGTTACCTTAGCCTTACAGTCACCAGTAGATACAAAGAAATGGTCATATAGATTAGTGAGATCAACGACAATGTTTTCCTTTCCAGCTTTTCTTAACATTGCCAAGTACCTGAAATATAAAAATGGTGGTGCATCCCAAAGAGAAGAGTTAGAGAAGGTTCAGAAACTATTTGTAACAGAAAAGTAATTAAAATCTATTAGTTGACTGCTCTTTGGTTTACCATTCTCGGAGCTTATCAGATTTTGGTGTCTTCTGAATTTCAGGATGGCAATATAATATGTAATCTTCACCCTTTAAAGGGGGGCAAGCCCATATATAGCAACTAGTAAATCCCCGTTTCTTGCAGTACTCAAGGTATCCAATCTGGAAAGAGAGATAGACTTAGAGGTCAACAGCTCATTCTCATACTTTAAACTACATGTATCAGAAAAAGCGCATGCATAGTAAATAATATCTGAGAATCAGAACATACCAAAATTTCATGATATACAAAAGTACGGAGAGCCTCCCCAGTCACTGCTTTGATCTCAGGTCTAAAGTACTTGACAGAATCCAGATATGAAAGATAAACACGACGTTGATTTGGAAAAGCACATTCGGATCCAAATTCTTGAACATACATGCCAAACAGGCATACTTCCACACCTTCAATTTTCTGAAACAACAAAATTACCTGGAAGAAAACCCATCAGCTATTAGTCCAAAATGATCAGTTAGGCAAGGCTTAGCTGACTTATGCTATAGAATCCAAGAAGTTCAATATTACATATATACTACTACAGTGACTTATGTAACAAAAAGCTTCAACGATAATTTCTGTGCACCTTGGATTTATATGGGAACTCTGTTGGGTAATTCTCTTCTCGAAAAATTTCAAGGAATCGCTGCTTTACTTCCAGTTTTTTGTCAACCGATGAAACAACCCGAACCACAAGTGATTCTGCTCCAATAACCTGAAAACAATGAAAGTGTAACTTAGGTAAAAATCAGTGTGAAAATGTCCAAATTAATTGCACTACTCATTAAATTTCACAAGAAAGCACAAAATTAGAATTCCACCATAATGCCCAAGCATGCTAATTGGCATTTACTATAGAATTATAGATAAGAGAAACTAGCAGTGATGTCATAGTTAAATGTAATGTCTAAAGAAAATACTTTATAAGAACAGAAATTTCAAGCACTATGATAAAGAAATGGAATTGCTGAAGTAAACATATAGATGGCAAGGACTAAATTTCAAAAAACCAAGCTCGAGTTAAACCGTGAATTTACTTTGGCAAAATATTAAGAACAATTAGGCTACACCTAACACAAGACCAAAGCAGGGATTTCAGAAATTGAAATTATTTCAGTTATTAAATGACAATGGTCTGCTTCGGTCTCTAGAAATGTCTTTGAGATATGCTGAGTAGTACTGGTAGCTATCAGAGCATCCCTACTATAATAAGCTTCTATTAGTACAATCATAAATAGCACATATTCAATTATCACCCAAAATAGCAGAATATAAAAATGATGGCAAATCACCTCATCAAAACTTTTTCCTTCACGCCTTGCCCTCTCTTGTCGTTCTTGCTTCAGCCTTCTGAATAACCTCTGTTCTATTTGGTCACTAAGGATTGTTCTTGGTAAATCTTTTGCCCCAAGAACAGCACTCTGTGGTAAGGGCTTCCGCTCTCCTCTTTCAACCTCTGCTATATAGCAATTAGGACAGGTATATTCAGCTTGGTCACCATCATTCCTTCGGCCATTAAACAAAGCACATATTTGGTGCTGCCAAGCTTCACACTTATCACATTGAACCCACTACAAGAGCATTGAAAGTCAAAAAAATACTAGCAATTGTTTACAGAATAATCATAAAAAATAAATGTCAAATAGAAAAATGCTAGAATAAAGCCTACCCATTCTTCTGTCTCCTCATCATTTTTCTTCTTCTCGAGCTTTGCCTTTGGAATGGCAGTGCCATCCACAACAATAGCATCTCCACGAGCCTCATTATAGCATGGGATACAGAAATAATGCCGTGCATCACCAGCTCCCATTGTGTAGTACATTGCATTTCGTTTAATGCGTGCACCACACGGTGTGCAATAGGTAGGTGGTGGTTCAAAAGCAAGTTTCTCAACAGCACACAACTGACAAGAGTTCTCGCTCATAGAATGCTCCATGGCTTGATTCTTTTCAGCCTTCGCTTTACTCTGTCGAAAAAGAAAACAAGAAAAAAATTATTTAACATAACACTAGTGGTTACATAAACAAAACATGTTATTGTTCCTACAAGTTAGAAAGATTTTCTTCATACTTCCAAAAGCGTCGCTGCTTGTTTTGCTTGTACTTAATCTTTACCGATTCTACTACAAATCATATCATATACTAACTTATTAGAATTGAATTGGATTTAGACAGAGATCCTGAGAAGGGAAAGGTAGGTTTTACTCTGCAGGATAAAAGATCCAGGAACTAATAAGAAAACGTAAACATATACACAGAAGTAAATGAAGCATAAAAAGTAAACCACACCCTCGGCAAGAAGGGCCTCTTGAAAGCTAGAAAAAACTCCAGAATTGAATGATTTATAAAATCAAGAGCAGATACTGTTGAAAGGACATAATATAAATAAGGGGGGAAAGAGTTAAAGAATGACTCTATGGACTCAGGTGAGAACTAAATAATAAGTAGCCAAAGAAGTTCATCGAAGCAATAGTGATAAAGCAAAGTAAGTCATAATTAAAATACGAAACAAAATGAAGCAATAGCCATGACGAATCATAATAGAGAGAGAATGTTGAATTAAGGTAAATGCACACACGCTGACATAATATGGCATATGATGGGAACACGAATATGCGAACGAAGTAGTTTCACTTTCACGGAACATTAACTGCATGCATTACTGTCTTCAACCATCTACATCAAATTACGGAAACTAATAACCTCTAGAAAACACACATGTACATTAAACTCACCTGGCCAACCCACTGCCGAAGGCCTGTGATATGCTCCCTAACTTGCTCTGGAGTGAACAGTTCCATCAACGAAACTCCTTTTATTTTGGGCTTCCCAGATTTTGTTCCAGCAGCATTTTCAGCCGGCTGTGTGACATTTTCTTCAGTAGGTTGTTCAGTCTCTTTCTCCACTTTGATACCGTCTTGCTTATTAGCAATACCAGCAGGCTTATCACAAACAATAGGCTGAGTGTCAAGCCTCTTATTTCCAATATCAGGTGCATTTTCCTTCTTGATCTCACTGAAATGAGTATTCCCTTGACCAGAACCCACAGGAACTTCCATCTTCGCTTCCATTAACTCGGATTTGTCAGGTATATCACCATTCTGGTGATCTTGGCACTGAAGATCCTGTGATGGATGGGCTTCACTGATTGCTGGAGCTAATACCACAGGTTTTTCATTCTCAGATATAAGAGACTGGGAGGACTGCTCTATCTTCATGCGTTTGAAGGATGGAAGATGATCTTCTGATTTTTCAATAGTTGAAGGTGTTTGTGAAATTGGACTAGCTGTATTGTCTCCAGGATCATATGTTCTAGCACATCCATTAGAACTGGGGATGTTAGAATCAGTGCTCAAACGGGCACGTGCCATGAAACGTGTCTGGATATAATTCTTGACAGGAACACAAACCGGGCAAACAGGGTCCCTACAATGCTTATGATGATTAACCAATGTCTTGGTATGTTGGCAACGAGGATATTGACATTGAGATGAATTGCATCTGTCCAAGTGTCTCCACAATTTTTGCACAATAATGCAATGAAGTTCCATACATTTTCCTTCAGGCGCCGCACATCGACGAGCATGCCGCAAGAACAGAAGCCACCTCTGCATATTCCTAAACTGACGATCTCCACTGGAAAGTTTGAATGTGGCTCCACTGGAATTTGGGGGCATAGCTGGGATCCCAGAAGAACCCGTTTGACCAATAGCAGAATCTTCCGAAGATAAGTTATTACACTGAGCTTCGTCTTTCCCAGATATTCTCCGACGGAAATCCTCTTCGACAAGCTGATCATGTAACATGTTTCCTGGCATGTGACTCCTGTCAAGTGGAGTATGCCGTTGACCCTGCAGTAGGGGGTCTGATTGTGACACAACAGGAAGAGAGCTAAATTCAATTTGAGACTCTGAAACCAACTGATGTGGGTGCAACATTTGTTGCATTTGATGGGAGTCTTGCGATAGTGATGAGTGGATATCATGCTGGCCAGATGGAACAGAGAATTGTTGAGGATCCCTTAAGCGATCTTCAGCAGAATTTTGCTGGAATTGGTTCTGTAATGCAGAGAGTTGGAAATGCTCAGAGGATTGAGATTGCAGAACTCCATTCTGGTGCTCAAATCCAGGCTCATGCTTCACCTGACTGCTAAGATTCGATGGCAGCTGAGACTGGCCATAGGTATCATTATTTAATAAATGCTGCAGCTGCTGATTTCGCTGCTTTTGTTGTTGTTGTTGGACAAATTGCTGCTGTTGTTGAAATTGATGAGACTGCTGCTGAAACTGGTGGTGTTGATTAGATTGTAAGAGACCTGAAGACTGGAAACTCCTCTTTTCAGATGGATCAATGGGTTCATGTTTCACAGGTAAAGCCTGTTGTGCACCATGTAAATTTGACTGAGTACTCATCATGGAAGAGTTGGTTATGGACATAGACATTGAACCCAATTTCTGACTATTCATGGATCCAACAGATGTTACAGCACCATAGAAGTTTCCAGACCCAAAAGAATCAGTATTGCTCATTCCATATGCATCACCTGGCAAATTAAATGATTGTTGTGAGAAGATATCCATGTAAAGTTTCAGATTCAGGGAAAAAAAGAAGAAAAAAAAAAGAAAAAAAAAGAAAGAAGAAAGAAAGAAAATAAATGAAGGCAAAGCACTGATTAGATAGAAGAGAGAGGACCCTGCATTACTGCTCGCTGATGGTGATCAAATTGATGTTGCAAGGTTTTAGGTGAATTAGCATATTGCGTAGCGGCCGGATATCCCTCAGACATTCCAGATTCATTCACAAGTTGCATATTACCCCCAATCATCCCCAGCCCACTATTTAAAGCACCATTCGAAAACCCATAAGGTTTCTGCTGCAAGCCTGACCTAATACCACTACCCATTTGGCTTCCAATGTTCTGCAATATACGGCTATTTTGACTACCAACATACTGCTTTTGCTGCTGTGGCTGCGTGACCATTGTAGATTCAACAGTCGAAAACCCACCACCATTGTTAGAAGACTCCATATTCACATAAGACTGATTATTGTTGCTATTAAATCCAGGGGTGGGAATCATTTGGCTTGCCATTCTTTGCAAACCCACTGATGACATGTTTCCTCCAGAGCCGATGGAGAAATTGGCCGGCAATTGCTGACATCCATTCGCTAAAAATCCTGGAAAAAAATAGATTGTCTACCATGTGTCACAACTACAGGGTCACATTCAAAGAACAGCAAAAAATAAAAAATTTATTGCTCAAGTATTTACCATCAGATCTACTAAACGAGCCACCATGCATTCCACTAGTTTGCAACATGCTTCCAGAATTGACAGCCGTAGGTGGCATGCTATCGCTAACACTGGCAGCAATCATTGAAGTATCGCCAGCAGAGCTTACCATCAAATTCGAGTTTCCCGCATTTGACATTCCAGGGGTTGGTATCATAGTGCCAATTGAGGAGGAAGAGGAATTAACAAGCTGTGGATATCGCTGGTTATGGCTACTTGCATGTGGCCGTTTGATCAAAGTAGCCATACGGCTCTCTAACGTTTGAAGATTCAAATACTCTTCCTACAATGAAAATTTTATTGTTGAATATTAACATTAAAGAACATCGCACGAAAACAGGAGATTTTCTGGGATTAAAAAGAGATATCAAAAAACAACTTCAAAAATTGATGCAAAAGGGAATATTATAAACCAATTAACTTTCAAGTTAGTTCAATAAAAAATGTTAAGAAAATCGAAGAATTAAACTGAGAAGAAAATAAGAACCATGAAGAAGCATGTAAACTTAAGAAGAAAACAGAAAGTGAACCTTTGTAATAGCAGTTTTAAATAAGCCCTCCTCTATGTGTTTTGCAACATCTATAAACCTCTGCTTTTGTGTTTCATTAAAGGGCTGTGGCTGCCGACGTTCAAACATTTCAAATCTGCAAGCAAGTAGAAGCTAGAGGTCCAGTCATTGAAAGAGGAAAGTTGCACAAACTATAAACCGCAACTTATACATGATAGCATCGTTTTCTTTATGAGAAATAGCAACACATTTTCAACATAAGAATTGCTCTTCGTTGAATAACAAAGACAGGAACAACAGTTAGAAGATACAAATTTTACTATGGGAAGTAGGAAAGAGTGCAAAAATTTAGTGGAGAAAAATTAAAAAATATACAACGGAGAAGGAGAAGCATCATAATGGAATTAACGAAGACAAAAAAAAATACAGGGTTCTACTAGTGAAAACATCTAAACAGACTAAAATTCATCCAATTAACCTAAAGCACATGCTGTCAACCATTTGCAGTTGCCATCCACATGTGAACAAACAATTCACCATTAAACTTATAGCATATTCCTATCAAATAAATGATTGAATTGACATCCAGCTTCTACACACAAACACGACATCATCAGCCACAAAATTTTCATGTATTATTCAGCTTAAATAGGGTAACTTGGTTTCCATTAACAGCAGTTGACAAATAAACATATACATTTGAAATTAACAAGTAAATGCCTTAAAGAACAAAATACAGCAAACTAGGCACAATAAATCTTTTGGGAGAAGAGGGAGGAGAGAATACATTGTTAAAATAATGTGCATTCTGACTGTTAATTACTATCCCCTCTTAAAAAGTGAATGGCTATAAGTGTCTGGTATGCATGACTTGCAACTGCATGCAACAGAAACACACTCACAAAGATCGCACACGCAAACAACAAGGTCAAAATCCATTAGAAAGACAATAAGAAGAACAACAAATTGGTACCAGCTTACACTTTAGACAACAATGAAGTCATGACATAAATATCATCACAGTGTACATACTATTCAAGTTAAAACTTTCTAGAACTTTTTATTTCTAAAGTAGTTCAAAATTGCAAGAACTTATAAATATCATCACAGTGTACATAGTTCAAGTTCAAACTTTCTAGAACTTTTTCTTTTTAAAGTAGTTCAAACTTGCAAGAACTTACAAAATACAATCATGCTGCAAACAGAAACCTTTTCAGTGCAATCAACAAAAAGAGAAAATGTCTTACATCCTCTCTCTCATGCCTTCGCGGCCTCGGATGATCTCTGGGCTCATATTGTACAAATTATTTTGAGGACCTCCAACAGGAACACCCCCACGGCCACCACCAGCAAAATTCGGCATCTGGCCATTGACATTCTGCTGGGGAAGGCCAGGCTGATTGGTCACCTGGCCAGAGATCGGCCCCGACATATGCGCCTGCACATTCATGTTACCTTACTCTAAACTACTATCCCACTCATGCTTCTCCTACAACCTCAACAAGGATTCCCCACCACTTCACTTCTGGGTCCCCTGCACACATTTAAATTCAAACAAACATCAAATCAACTAACCCAAATTGCTACAAAATTAACCATCATCCATAACCAAATTGAACAAAACTAGCGTCGAATAACCAGAATGAAGCGCCCCAAATCCAAACCAATCAAAAAAGCAAACTAATTTCTGAGGGGGAATCACACAATAGCCACAAAATTAATCAATCACTCAATCAATTGCAAGAACCCTAACTCACGTTCCACAATCTAATCGAAATCGTACCTGAAAACCCTAGTGGAACTGTGAGAGAGAGAAAGCGAACAAGATTGAACAACCGCGATCGACGACGACGACAAGGACAAGGTCGGTGATTATCGACGAAGGTCCAAATCGGCACGTGCGTATTTAACACCAAAAAGAGGGCAAGAGATCCTCTCAATCGGAAGGGGACGATGGGGTATTTAACAAATTAGGAATTACTACAATTTAGAGAAAAATTAACAATTGTTGTTTCGAGCAAACAGAGGGAATACCGGAAAAGAATTGCCGGAGGGAGGCGTGTGTGCGTTGAATTTATTTTCTTGATTATCTTTATTTTTTAGGGATTTTTGGATTCCAGGATTCAATCGAGGGATTAATTTTCGTCAGAGTAAGAAGAAAAAACAGTGTACGTATGTTTGTAAGTATAATTGTTTGCTGCGTGTAAACGTCGTCGGATAAAGACGGTATGAATTATGAAAGAGAGAGAAGAGAAGAGATAACGGAGTTGCGTCTGTTTATATGATTTGACATTTTTGCCCCTCTATTTTGTTATTTATCTATATTATAGAAAATATTTTCCTTCACCTTATATGTCTATGACTTTATACCACAGCTCTCCCAGTTTCTTGTGATGTATAACGGTTAGCAGTCTTCTCTCTCGAAGTTATGAGTTGAATTCTTACTATCTCCCGAAGTTAATGAATTCAGTTCTTACTAAATTTGTATATAGGGATTCCTATGTCTTGAGCGTCAAACTCAAAAAATATGAATTTCCGAATAAGATAAAAAGAATATTATTTGTATCCCATTTTTTATTAAATATACCCCATTAATCCTTTAAAAATACATTAGAGTGGGGTGTACTTAATAAAAAATGAGGTGAAAATGATGTTCATCAAAATATAGAGGAAATGCAACTTTTGGCCACTGAAATATCTTACTAGGTTCAACTCAGTCATCAATTTTACAAACGTTTTAATTTGGATATTCAAATTTATAAACTGTTTCAAACTAGTCAGACGAGCAATTTTCGGGCAATCAACAATCCCAAGTGGCACAGTATAGTCAAAATCAATTAATTTATGCTGATGTGGCCTGACACCTATAATGACAATTGTAATCAAACCAAAACTGATGACTTTGTTCCATGTAACCCACGTGGGCTGGTTGACCACCCGTGCGACTAGTTTAAAACAGTTTAGAAATTTGAATATCCAAATTAAAACGTTTATAAAATAGATGACTGAGTTGAATCTGATCAAATATTTCAATGACCAAAAGTTGCATTTCCCCAAAAAAGAAAGCTCTTGGCCCTTCAACACCGGAGGGCCAAACCACGCCCGCTGCTCATTCACTAAGCCACATGTTCACATGTATTATGTATACGATGCGAGCACTATTGAGGTTAAATTGCATCATTATCATTCTAGAAGAGTTACGACTGAAGATTAATGCCCAAGTCGGGACACATTCTAACTATTCTGATGCATCAAGTCTTGCTGTATGTTGCAATTCCTCTGTTATAATGATAAATGACTAAAGCACAGTAAGTTTAATTCCTAATTCTTCCGATCAATCTGAACACATGCCGTTCGTTCGAAAGAGAGGCTGGCGGCCAGCAAAACCTCAGGGATCCAGCAACTAAATACACAAGTCCTTTATGAGCACCAATCTTCCAAACCAAAATACTTAAAGAAGGGAAAAAGAAGTCAAATGACCATGGATTGTGCAACTCAAAAGATGGTACAATGAAGGATAGGATAAACATCTGATATAAACCTGCGAATTGATGGATACACCACACCTTTGTAACACTAACAAATCATCCCAAAGAACAAATTCCTCAACAAATGCAGAATTTCATAGTGTGAGATATTAAATGAACTTGAGCAAGAAAATCATGCACAAGAACACAGGAAAAATTGACATAGCACAAAACAAAGTAACTGATTTTTTTCAATAAATTTGCTCCGAAGGTAAGTTACATAAAAATTTATAAACAATGGTGCAGAAATGCATATCAAGTCTGCATCTTCGTGTATTTTGTATAAGTAGCGTATGCAGTCTATTGCATATTTTCTCATCTTAACCATTATACAGCCTCATTATACGTCACAGCATTCGTAATTCATAGAAGCCCACATCTCAAAATTTTAAACCGTTTTCATCACAACACTCCATAACATAGGTCATTCTTCCTTCCTCAAGCTACACGTGTGCCAAGAAACTACGTTAAAGACTAGATCAAGGCAGTAACAAGTGCCACTCACGATCCTAAACCCTGAATAAACATCAAATTGCAGACTGACAATCTTTGAGAAGTTCCAATGACTCAATGAGTAATAGCGGTGAAAAAAAAGGTAATTTATACGTGATAAAAGTAGTTCTGCCATGCAACTAAAGAGGATAAGTCGCTGCTCCTCGTAGAATATTAGCAAATGGCCGGCATAAAAGCTGAAAATATCTATTTAACATGACTCAAACTTGCTAAACAATATAATATAACTCACCTTGAAAGAGAGAATGGCTATGTGGTTATCCTTTCTGCTTTCCACAAAAAGGGTACCAATGACCTGCTTCTTCAGTGACTCCGGAAGGAGTGCCTACACCTCATTAGTAGCTCAAATGCTTTTTTTTACCGGGAAGCCAATATCAGAGCAAATGTTATAGCATAGAGTGGAGCAAAGGATATCAACACTAACATATATCTAAATACATTCAAAATTTCAAGAATGATTTTTTTTTCTCGTAGTCGGATCAGGGACAAGCAAGATATACGTAGACCTTACCCACACATAATATGTGGAGAGATTATTCCCAGAAATTGAACATTGAACATATGACCTCATGGCTGCACCTCTGTAATTCTACTACTGCCCACATGTTCGCCTGTATACAATGATCCTTCCATAAAAGTAAATGCATGCAGGAGTGAAGGAGAGGGGGGCAAAAGAGGGGCCAGAGAACTTGCTTCTCAACAAACATTAACGTTCAGACGTAATAGGATACGTGAGGGTGCAGCTTCCAGCCATGGCCTAAAAATCCATGACTAGGCCAACAAAAATATTCACTACCCACCCAAAGTTTTGAATTGTCCCATGGTATTGCGAATCAATGCCAAGGTGAATCTTCCCCAAAGGGTTCATGTCAAACCTGGAGGCAGGAGAATACAATTAACCAATTCAACTGTAGGTGTAAGGACGGGCTCGTGGTGCTATGTAAACAGAGTTACCAGAATCAATAGGACTTTGCAAAAATGGATTCTGTCTATCAAATATTATACGCCCTCCTCGGCCAATTCGCCCATGAAATCTATAAGGTGGGGTAGAAGCACCATTCTTTGTTGAACAATCTAATGGCGGTACAATGCCTGCTGCTGCCATTTTTTCTGGAACCAGGGGTTTCGTGAACAACAAAACTGGTTCAAGAGGATCCTGCAACAACCAAAAGTAATATTTAGAAATACAAGTGGTATTCCACTGTAAGGAAAATGCAGCCATAAAAGTATAATGGTTTGATGCCTAGAGAATGTAGGGCCCATAATGGGTGCATGAATGAAATAAAAAATTACAAGAATACGAAAATCGGAAAAGATTGGGGTGATGTTTTCTTCCACTTGTAAAGGGAAAGGACAATGGAGTATTTAGTCTTGGCATGATGAATGATGTGAAACACTTTCTTCCGAAACACTGTTCTAAGATCTTTATTTGTTGGCTACGAGAAGTTTGCCTAGGCACTTTCTCGTTAAATCCTTACATATGGAGGTATGATGTGGAATGTTAACTTCACTAAAATTACCCCACGCATGTAATTAGAGAGGCACGCCCGGTTCTTTTAACTGTTGTTAGAGTGCATTTCAGATATTAAAGGCAAGATGGAAACCTGATAAATGTGATGGAATGAAGGAGCAAGTTTGCATGGGACTGAAAAACTAATGCATCTTCATAGTAGTTAGTGAGTACAAAAGGGCTTCATATGATTAGTTTTCTGCAGTTCTTGTTGGGTGAGCACCATATGATTAGTAATTCTTCACATTGGATGGCACACCTATGGTGCTCTTTAGTTTTCTTTTTATTTTTTTCAGAGGAAAAGGCAGAGTAGTTAGCTTTCTGAGACATTTCATCTGTGACCAAGTTGATAGGGAACCAATAAGGCTTCTACAAGTTATAGAAATCACTCGAAAAAATAGCTAATAGTAATCATATGTTTTGGATGGTTAATGGTTATAGGTTGGGGGAGAGAGCGAGGGAAGGAGTTTTCAATTTGGCACAATGAAACACTTTTACCAATTTATGGAGCCATCCATGAGGTGTATGCCGCCGCCTAAATTCTTGTTTCATGCCTCCTGCAGGAACCATGAGCAAGTTGGAATCCGTTAAAGGGGGATTGGAAGGTACAGCATGTCGCATGCGTGGACGACTGTTGGCCAGGTCATCTGAGTCCACATATTCATCCTCACTTGAGCCAAACTTGCAAGAAGCTGGAGGATATCCAGGAAAAGCCAAGCTATCCTCGAGGAGCTCAGTTTCATGCTAAACACATAAACAAAAGTCACACATCAATTAATAATAGATTTTCAATCAAAATAAACTTTAAACACATTCTTCACACCCAGACTGCCCACCCACACCATTGGTTGGGGGAGAAAAAGAAGTAACAATTAAAAGGGAGACAAAGAAAAGAAAAAGGATCAACCTGAAAAATATTGCTTGCCTTTCGATTTACCAAGTACATATTTTGCTACTTGTTTGATACAAGCCACCATCTCTCCTCAAATAGAGTTTGTTTCCCAACTAAACATCAATTTTCGTTCTTAAGTAATGTCTCCCTAAAAGCTATATACTTACCCCTTCTTGATTCCACCACCTAATTTATACTCCCATGCTACTCTACTTCTTCTAGGTCATTTCTTAAAGCATATTTCCACCACTACCATTCTATATTGTGCAGTTAGACTCTCCTCCAGAATCAATTTACAGTCCTTTCAAAGTCTTTTATAAATCTTTCACATAAGAATAAAATCTATCTAACTAGAGTCATGTCCACTCCTAAAAGTAATTAAACATGATTCTTCTTAAAACAAGTATAAGCTATACACAGGTCATAATACCACAAACTCTAAAATAGTTTCTCCAACCCCATTTATATCCCCAAACCCATACCTTCCATGTACAGTTGTACACTATCAAAGTTTACATTCTCTCCCTACAAGTGTATCTAGGTCTCCTCCTAAAAATATTTTCTTCCGACTTGGAATGCCTGAACAATCTCATCGGGGTCACTCCAAAATTGTATCTTGGTATTTTCATCTAATCCTATTTGCAAGGTGTAAGCACTTACAACATTAATAATCTCCTTCCCTGGCACGAATTTGGCCATTAAGATCCTATCGCCTTTTCTTTTTATCTCTACAACATCAACTTTTATTTCGCTATCTATTACTATACCTACAACATTTTTATTTCTATCCATTCCAGTGAACATCATACAGAACATAAAAAGTTACCTTGTACTTGATTTGGATCCTCTGGAGGCTAACTTCACTATCCATCACTTCTCTCTTTTTCTCTTCTCTCTGCATATAAGGCATAATTGGGCAGTGACAACACAAATAATCTATATTACGAAATACAGTTCTTATATGCCTATATAAATTTGACCCAATATGAAAGAAAAAAGAAAACCTTAATTAGAGCTTCAAGAATAGTCTTGGCTTGGTCAAGGTTGCGCCTGACCTGAAAATAGTCAACCACAAATGGAAGTGTCAACATTTTTAGTAACTATACAAAAAGTGATATGATGACTGCATATCTCTAAGACAACTGTAGAAAGTAAAAATAGACATGTTCGATGGAGATGTCACATGCATCCTGAGAAGAACACATCTAATATAGTTGAACAGGAACTGAAAGTGTTTGATTTGATATATCGAATATTGATGCAAGACCATAGTTATGCTAAGGAACAAGAAAAGTATGGAAACGAGACAAATAGTACCTAGGATTGAATAACAACTGAAATACCATATCAGATGAAAAAAGCTGCATCCAAAGAGTCTTAAAAGACATAAGGGCTACCATGCCTCTTCCAATCTCAAACCATTAATCCTAAGAAAAATCTATGTACTCATTAAAAGTCACAAACTACTCACATGACTTCTTTAAAAACACAATTACTAACCATGGACTGAAATAAAGGAATAAAGCTAATAGAAAATTTTAAAATAACTAAAAAAGGACATTCTGCTGCTACTTATGCTCCTGCATCAATTATCCATTTTGTGAACTGGTAATTATCCGTTTTATTATTATATTTATTAATGATTTGTTGATATAGCGTCAATGTATAATTTCAAGGAAATGAAATGAACATCATGGAAGTTTTGATCCCACTTTACTACGTAACATAACTAATAACCATGACCAATATAACCCTTGTCGCACACTGTAGGAAAACAAGAAGAAACGAGAGAGACTCAATTTTATACCCTTCAGCTTGAGGCATTAGTGGTCAAGTCAAAGAAATTGTTTTACAATGGTAAGTGGTAACAAACACTATTCGTTGTAAACTTAACATAATACCGCTACCTCCAGCTCTGATATTGTATTTACATCCATATAGTTGGTCAGAAATTTCCATTCTACAATAGGCAAATCTATCATTCACCACTCCAGTTGTCCATTGACAACTTTTCGTGCCTTATGACTCACGAGCCTTCTTTGAATTATCAGTCATTAAATATTCAAACACTTCACTGATGAATATTTACAGTCAAAAACATATGGGATGTTAAAAAGATCATGCATATTTTCTCCCACGGACTACTTTCATATTGAGACAGAGATGAGGTGCCCATGACCCCCAGAAACCACAATCCTTCGTATGTACAAATAAAGCATGATTTAACAATTGGGCTATACACACTGGAAATCACCACCTATCAATATGTGAAAAAACAGGACATTTTTTTGGGTTATCTTATTTCCGATCCCCCTGATATTTTTTATGTCTTATCATTTTTTTACATATGACATCAGCAGGATGAAAACAGCCAGACCAGTTGACCGAAAAGAAGTCGGCTCTTCCATTTGCTGGCCAATAGATCTCTAAAAGATGCTGCATGCCAAAACTTCAAATAAGAAAGACCTAGATGTATTTTCCTTAGGGAAATGAATAGTCAATATGGATAAAAAAAAATGGAAATTAAAACAATTATGACTTATAGGCACAGACAGTACAATACAAAAATGAATGGTACCAAAGTACCAAACGATAAACTATTACAGAGAAACAAGAAATGTTGTCTCATGGGCTCTTATGAATATGCAATAAAAACCAATATTAGCCAAAGTTCAGCTTGAGGATCCTCCATGGACATTAAATGCGCAAACAATCAGGTTTAGACTTTAGAGTAAGCACGTAATGGGTGTACAGAGGTCCTCACCTGGCGAAGCTTTTCAAATGACTGTACATTGTTTTCCCTCCTTTGCATCTGTACATAAGAACAAGAAGAGCTTAACATACCAATCAACAAGATATGTTAGGCTGAAAATTCTTGCAAATTTACCATCTTGGCAGCATCATTAGCCAGAACATGTAGTGGACTGTAAATGGAAAAGTCCACCACTTACCCGTCTTGTGTGTAGTCTATGGGCTTTCTCTCTTGGCCTAAACACGTTGTATGGGTTGGTATCATTAACCGGCGGAGGAGGCTGCACAAGGGGGGAAAAAGAAGGAATTTGAAGTCAGGCTTCCTAAAACCAGGTCCATAATATGCAGTTGAAGCAACTGTCTCATGCATGCGTGAATGCAAGAAAATATGGCATAGTTAAGGTCATGCAATAGGGTATTTCCACCAAGAATATTGTTTGTATACATTAAGAAAGACATTTTTGTGATGGCATTGACAACAGGTTCATTATGAAGCATCCCAAACTATGAAAACTTGTAAGGGACAATTCTAACATGAGGATTTTTGGCAACATTATTCGTTTTCCCTTATTAGACTGTTTTTTGAATTCCCTTTTAAGTAATATTGATTAGTCCACTTATTATATTTTTTGCCTCATTGATTTGTGTGTGATCAAAAGTCAAAACTGTCCCCCGCTCACCAGAATTTATTACTCTGCAACTGGTGACATACTGACATTCATCTATCATGATGAGGTCAAGAAAGCTCAGTGCTAATCATCAACGGTAATAGGTTCCATGCTACAACATGCAACTAGTGCTAAATCTTACTCTAAGAACAACATACAAAATCTCACTTTAATTGTATAAAAAAAGTAGACATGGAAGTTAAATAATGATATGACATGCATGCTTCAGTGACCCAAGTTTTAATGAAAAAGTGAGCCCTCCATCAAAACAATCCAAGTAGATGGAGCCGGAGACCACCTCCCTTTTGGCCTATGCCCTGAAAGCCACATTTGTGCAGTTACAAGACCTCAGCATGTAAGGCACGTGATTTAAATGGACAGCATAAGCTGTCACATCTACACTAAGGGTGTGTATTATATGCGTGTAAAGGGGGCGACAAATAGCAATAGCTGCTTTAAGGTTGTTTGTCACACGGGTGTAACTATTAAACCAAAGTAACAATTACCCCCAGATTGGTTTAAGGAAGATAAAGGTAAAATGGTGAAAGATTGTCACCTAGGATCAAGTAACCCTTAAAATGGGGGTAAATGAAGGGCTTAAACTTATTCTATGCATTACCACCTTTTTTACTCCACCAATTATCCTAGCAAAAGGTCAATTTTATGCATATCAACCGTAGCTTAGTCGTATAGATTAACATTTAATTTCATACTGAACACTGCTTATTCATTATAGATTGACAGTTACCTTTCATCCAAACAAAGTAAGCACCTGTTAAACCCAAAACCCCAACCTTCCAATAACAAACCGTCACTCCTGTAAGACTTAAATCTGTAAAATTTCATCATTTATAGCGTAACTCTCTCCAAAATGCCCTACGGTTGCCTCCACTTGAAAATAAGTGCTTGGCGGGAACATTAAAAAAAAAAGTGATTGGCGAGCAATGTATATATACATAATTCTATACAGCAGCAACTTCCCAGTATGACCAAATACTAACCTGCAAACGCCGCAAAATAGGCTTTTGCCACCTTTCACGCTGATCAAAAGAAAAAATGTATATATATGTGATATATCAAATAACATGCATAAAAAGTCATCCTATGACATGAAAAATTATACAAACTATTGGAACACAAAATCCTTGAGCAAACTAACAAGAGAAACTGTTACAACACTTATCAAAAACTATTTTCATTGTGAGGTGGAATAGTTTTTCATGTAAATCATTAACTCCTGTAAATAATACCTTTCGGGCATTAAGAAACATACTGTTCCAGCATTAAAAAAATACACATTCAATTGCAACATTATGCAATAAAGCCACACAAAAGAGTTGACTTACAGGACTTCCAATGAACACAAGTTTGAAAATATATTATCCAGACATGCATATAGACATATAAGAGCCTTGAATCTAAGTACACAAGGAACCAAAAGTCTGGAATGGTAATCATGTGTCTTCTGAGGAACTTCAACAACTACCTAACCTAAGTTTCTTTCCCATGTTCCCTAAAGATATCTAATTATTTAAGAAAGATTCAATTCTCGAACCCTTTCAAATAGACACATACTTTGCTACCAAAAATAAGCTCTTACTAAGATTTTTAGTAAGCGATACAGTCAGACTCAATTGTACAATCAATTAAAAGAAGTATCCAACTAGAAAAGGAGCTCAATACTAAACTCCTACTGCTGGACTTATTTTCTAAGTAAAACCAAGGTGTTTTATTTGTTCTTTTTTTTTTAATTGGAGCAAAGTAAATCTAACCTTTTAACTAAACATTTAGAGCAACATAACACAATCAACATGATTAAATTTATACTAACTTAACAGAGGTCACACCAAATTTATTCAGAAAATGATCTCACCAGCAACACAAATATGCCTACGCTTTAAATTTAAAAAGTGCATGTGTAACTAAGTGGGTGGCAAGATTAGTCCACAAGGCTATTAATTTTTTATTCTCAAGGTTTATTTTCTTTTTCCATCACATGCCCTGAAAAATAACTGGAGTGTTGTTTTACATCCTCGGTTGTATATAAGTATGTATCAACTCCATACCAAAAAAAAAAAGCATGCATCGACTCAAGCATGGCTATACTCCATATTTTGCATTCTACATTGCCAGTGTTTAAAAAATCTTATGCAATATCATAGGTGTATGGTACACATAACTCCACTAAACCAAGCTACACACTATACATTCAAGAGATTCATACTGTAATGGAATTAGGGAAGCATGTCTAATTTTTCTTGTTCGCTGAACATAATTCTTTTAAGCATCAGGAGAAAACAAGAAATAAATTACAAATATCTTCACATTACTTTTAAAAATATCAAAGTATGTACTATATAGTTTCAAACACAAATTCACATCATTCTTACAACCAAGGAAGTCAATGTTCTCATACTTTCATAAAACTTTCTTCAATATGCCATGTAATATAATCCATACCTTTTCTTTCCAATAGTTAAAAACAGACTGGAAAACTGCATATCGAATGGACTGAGCCTGGAGGGCCTAGCATTAAAAGGAAAAGAAGAAAATTAAGATTAATGCCGGACAGTGCATCTATACATCAAATGCTTAAGAGATAACATCTTCCAGGGAAAGCAACAAAATACACAGATAATGAAAAATAGAGTGTATTTCTACGATCTAAATGGAAAAGAATCAAAAAGATAATGTATTTGCATTTTTTAAATTCAAGAATCAAAACATATAACTTCAGAAAAGGCATCTAATAAAACAAAAACTAAAAAAACAGACGGCAAAAAATCCCTTCCAGGTATCATGAGCAGTGTCTATATGTTTCAACAACAAAGCAAGAGCACATTTCATCCTGCTTTCCAATTCGGCATTAAAGTTTACACTTTCTTAAATGCACTTTGTTCTAGCCAGGGGACACCGCCTCAAGCACAAAACACATCTATAAAGGCACAACAGTGACACCAAATATTTACCACTATTGCCACATCAAATTGTGGTAAAACATAAATGGGAGAACCAAGTGTAGGAGTAAAGGGTAAGAGTAAGAACTGGTACCAAAAAAATACACAAAGGTCAAACGGTCAAACCTAATACTCACCTCGACTGCCGCATCAAATTGCAGTAGAACGGGAATAGGTGAACCAATTGTAGGTGTTATAATTCCTGCTCTCTCGCGAGCCTTATGATCCAAGACCTCCAACTTGAAAATAAGATTCTCAAGCCTACATTACAAATATGGCAAAAAAATAAATATTAAGATACAGGGTCATTAACACATTATGACCGGAAAAGGAGAACACCTTAGTACTCAGTAGAGTCAAAATGAAAGGAAGAAAGCAATTACTTCTCAGGGTTAAGAATCTTCTTATCTTGGTTGAATTCATAAAGCCAATCGTCATCCTCATTGTCAAGGTCATACTCAACAAACTCTCCAATCTCAGCACGAGCTGCATGCAAGCAAGTATCTCAATTAAAAACAAGAGATAACAACAATGTGCAAGGAAAAAAAGTAGGAAAGGTTGGTACCTCCCCGTGCACGTAGATAAGAAGTAGGCTGAGAGAATGTGCGTGAATAGTCTCTCTCATAGGTATCCACCACCACATACTGAGGTGTTGGTATCTCGTTAGCCATTTTCTTGCTCGGAACATGATGTACCTATTACACCAAACAAACAGTTCCATTATTTCTAACCTAAAACAAGTTACAGAACAAAAAAAATATCACATAGCATTCAATTCAATGTTCAAATACCTCATTATCGGTCTCAGCAGCGGCAATACGGAGGAGGAAGTGTGAATTTCGGGTAGAAGTAGGAGTCTCATCGTCTTCAATGTCCTTCAATGACTTCACAATTGGCAGCTTCTTGTGTATGTCCAGAGGCCGTGGCCTGAACGACAGCCTACTCATTCTCTCTATCTCTCAAGTGACTGCTTCTAGTCTCATTCAATTTCGATGTATCTACCACTCCCCTGTTCGAATTCTAGGGTTTCGGTTGGTTGGAGAATTTGAATTAGGTTTCGTTCTCTCGAGTTCCCTCTTCTACCTCCCATACAAAAGGAGGTTATACGAAGCTGGGAAGCGAGATGAGAGAAATTCTGGGTTTGTTTTTCAGCTCAGTCGCTTGTTATGTCAGCGTGAGAGAGGTGGAAAAATCGAAGAGGGAAAGAGATGCTGATGTTCGATAACATGCTTCGAATGGCTCTCTGCTACTGCGCCTGCAAGAGCTGTTACTTGGGCCGGGCTCCTTGCATTACTCTTTGGGCCCAAATTCCTTATTGGCCCAAATCCACAAACCCCAAAATACACCAATAAACTTTGAAAATTTCAAATAGAACTCACAAATTATTGTATATTAACCAAGCACCCCCTCAGTTATCCCATTCCCATCAGCTGGTATGCCAATTATCCTAGTTACGGAGTTATACGGACGGGATCCAAATAATTTTGTGGGCTTCACATAATACATATAAAATTATGTACGTACAAGTCAATAGCCGATATTATCCCAGAATGTGATTTGCATGCATGGATACTGATAAAATAATGCCCCAAAATTGGTTTACAATGCATATACACAAATTTCTGAATGTTGTCATTCATTCACAATTTCAGTGAACAATTTACAGTGTCTAGTAATTCATAGTTAGTTAAGTTTGATCATATTGTATATAAGTCCCAACCATAAAACAGAACAGAACTTACTTCAGGGATCCATCTCTTGTGGTTCTTGATATTCAACTTCAATGTGTTTCTTTGAGAGAGCTTTCTTCCTAATCTGTTTGCTCTCTTTCTGCCTCTGATGACTTGCCATCTCCTCCGCGGTCATGCTCACCAGAGCCTCTGGTGAGACCTTTCCACGAAGAACCTTGCTCCTGAAATCAGGGTTCTTGGGATCCTTCAAATTGAACAATATGGATCTGTACTTGAGTTTGTTTGGGCCATTGAAGGAACCCATAGCCTTGAACATCACGGACTCGATCGTTGTTGCCAAGACACTTGGGTCGATTACAGTCGCTCCACTAGCCTCGGCAACAGCTTTATTATCGAGAGAATCCAGAACAAGTTTTCTCACTTTGTCCCGCGAGATATCGGTGTTGCGGGGACTGGTGAGCGATACCTTCTTATGAGCCGGAAACATCGTTGCAGCATCGCTCTTCTCCGCAATTGGCTTTCGAGGAAGCTTGAGACGGATGACAAGGCTTCCTCTGACGACGGTCTTGGTCTCTTTGGTGTCTTGATGATGATCAGAGAGACTTTTCTTCGATTCCTTATTGGCAGAGATTCTGTTATTCCACATCTGAACCACGGCCGAGGCTGCAGTGCGAATCTTGATGTTGGGATGCTTGGTAAGAGGGAAGAGCTTCCTGGTAAGCTGAATGGACTCAACAACAGTGGGTGTAGCCGGGAAGTCTTTGAGCTGTTTCAGAGCATCGATACATCGGAAAACCTCAGGACCACACGAGGAGACGTTGTTGATTGCAGAAGCAGCGGCAGCGGCGCTCCTCGCGACGTCAAACAAACGCAGCAACTCCCTTTCTGATGCAGGCGGACCCCACACCCTCAGAGGCTGGCGCACCAGCATGGGCCTGTGGGCTGTCAGTCTCAGAGACTAGCGCACTAGCATGGACCTAGCCCAACCTACACCAGGCCTGCAGACCATACACCCCAACCCATCTGGAATGCATTCCTGCAAACCTAAGTTGTTCATGTCAGGATTCGAACCCCTGACATGCTTTAGCGGCGAGAAGCCACCAACCATTAAGCATGCTAGTGCGCTAGCCTCTGAGACTGACAGCCCACAAGCCCATGCTGGTGGGCCAGCCTCTGAGGGTGTGGGGTCCGCCTGCATCACTTTCCATGGCGATAATCAGAGAATCGGATAATGCCAAACACAAAGAAAGAGGAAGAGAGCGTAATTGAAAGAAACAGAATAATGTGAGAAGTGAGTATGAGCATCATGTGTGTCAGTGTGTGTGTATATATATATATATATTGATCAGGAAATTAGGAATGCATATACATATCATATCAGCGTTGGAAATTAGGAATCCTCACTCAGTTTGGATTGCTAAGGCGGTGGGTATTGATCGTCGATTATTACCGTTACGAATTCAATTTGATTGGGAGATGAACCTTTTTTCTCTACTTGCTGCTTCCGGTCTCTGTTCCGATATCTGCCAAGCTTTCATTGGTTTGTTTTAAGTCCGACCCGGATAGGAAAGGATAACCCGGCCCGGTATGATTTACTTTAGGCAATTTTTCGGGTCAATTTTCCCAACTCAACCCAGATATCAATGATGTGTTAATCTTCAAAGGTACTATTCCCAATGGGGGGTTCTTGTTTCTCTTAAAATTCCAACCAGAAAATTAATATAACCCAATGATGGCCAAAGAAGAACTCCAACCCTTTGAATCAAAACTATCAGAAGATATTGCTTTTATAGTTTTTGTGGTTTTGATTGTGTTTTACTTTGAGTATTAGAAGATTCATGGGGAGAGATTAGATTTGCAGCAACAGTGTATTTGCTCATTGGCTCAGAAAATGCTAGAATACCTTTATTTAGAAGCCAATATATACAGAACTATATGATATATATCCACCACAAAGACATTACATTTATGTTATTTATGGTACAAGATTTAGAATATCTCCAAAAACCCTGTTCCATGCTTTATTAATGGATCAAACTGCAGAGCTCTCAAGGTTTACCACTTCAGTTTGTCTGGGAAGTACTGTGACAATACAATTTATGCAAAGTCAGGGATAAATATGCAAGAGATAGGTAAGGGAAGGAACAATATACTAAACCAGTGAAAAAAAATGAGTGATTAGAACTCACCTTGTCAATGAGGGAGAGATAGTATGGCTTAACCTTTTCAACATCAATTCTAACTTTACTTTTGCTATACAGATCATACTTACTGCAGAGCGAGAGAACGAGGAGAAATTAATCGAGCATGGATGAGAAGAAAAACGATGCTTTGAGTACGTAATTAGAGAAAGATTTAAGCATACTTGAAGATCTGGAGCCAGTTGAGGTTATGAAAATCATCATCGCTCATCAGATGCTTATATACCCCTGCCCTGTGTAATGCTGCAGTCCAGAGATGTTTCAATCAAAACCGATTAGTCACCGATAAATGCAGATATCTTCGCTTACTTACAAGTGTTAACATAAACAGAATTTATTGATGTTTTGACTGACCATAGAATGAATGGTATCTAATGATGAACATAGCCGCTGAAGGTAGTGTTGTGTGATTCTCCTTTGCTACCAGATACATGTAGTCGTCGTGCCCCCACGACAGCATGACATTGTTGAGTCCACATCCCGCTGAGTAAACTCCATATTTGGTGTTGTAAGAAGGATTGTTGAAGTCTGGATTCTCCTTAAAATACTGCAACATATTTCAGACAGTAATCAAGATCTCATGATGTTCATACACTCTGCTAACTAAGCATTGGATTGTATGGGATTAATTAAGTGTTATATATATATATACATATACATACATACATACCTTGTGATGAACAATAGATTCATCAAAAGCACACCCAACTGGATATGTGTCACCCACGACAGCCCATTGAGGTAGCCCTCCAAAGCTTGGAAGAAGCAGCACTTTTCCCAGGTCTTAACAAAAAAATAGCCATGTCAATAGTGAAAATGTTATTCAGTGTCATAATGACAGCAGAATGCACAGTTTGTTATAAATCGGATACTCGCGAGAGTATACAACTAGAAGAAGTATTGTCCGTTCTGAGCTTAAAGCCCGCACGATTTTCTCCTTAAAAGGTATGTATCTATGTATGTATATAAGTTGTGTATGTAGTATGTACCATGGATTAGGGCAGTCAAGTGAAGCCAATCTTCATTTGGGTAGTCTTTTCTAATGGCTTCAGCTGTCTGCAACAAGTGCTCAATCTGAGGTTCATCCAAGTCCGGATCACTTTCATCAACAACATTATTTAGTAGTTCACAACATTCCCATATACTCATTTCGATTCGGTCTAGCTTTCCATACTGTTCCCTCATCTTCTTCACCTGCAAATTATATATATACATATTAGTTCATCACATATTGTTTTTAATGAAGTGTAATTCAATTAGGTAAAATAAAAGGTTTAAGACATTATTGTTATGGAAACAGAGAAAACTCACAAACTGAAAAGTTTGGTTGATGTGATTGGTTCTGTAAAAGTTCTCCACTCCTGCTTGTCTTTGGCTCTCTGCATCATAATCCCTGTTTTGAATTTGCAGGTTAGATATCCCTTTTTTGGGAAATAAATAATTATTCATCAAAAATCAAAATTTATGTAAAATAATCTTCAAAGCTTCAACTTTTTGTTGTTCAAATAAATACAACCCTGATAAATAATTTGAGTTTGAACGGGGTAACATGGGCCCAAGATTCGGCTTAAAGTCAGCATGGGCCTCTACTAACGAATCAAAAGCCCAATCCAAATATGATGGGCCAAATTAACAAACTAATTTTTTTTTTTTTTATTGAAGTAATCACGTGTTCTTGGTTCCAAGTAAACCCTTAGGTGTTTGGAATCACCTCTCAACCTAACATATATGAGAGTAGGCTGTGGTTTCGATTCCTACCAAGCCCATATATGGCATTGTCATCCACTTTTCCGGTACATGTGGTTTGCAAACTATTTTTTTTTCACGTTAAGCCATGCCCGAGGGACATAAAGGCCACCACAGCGGATGAAAAACTATCCAAATCCCAAACCCCCTAGTGAGAATAGAACCCTGAAAAAAAAAACTTTAGGTATTTGGAGCACTCCAATCTTCCCATATACTAGAATATTAATGAGGAAATTAAAGTGGATTCATTCACCTGGGTAAATCAATTAACAAAGTAATAGGTCTATATTGCAAATTATTTTTTTTTTGAAAAACCATGGAGAATTACGTTTACGGTTGAAATCGAATCTTTGACACACATATGTGTAACCCATCCGATTGTCAACCAAGTCAACTCTTGTTGGTTGGTCTATATTGCATTTGATGAAACACAAATGTCATATATAATTTTATGGAAAACTCTACCTGAAAGTGTGGCCGAATGAATTGGCATGTGGCACCACAAAACCTAATTCAATTTCCTTCTCACTCCACTCCACATCATGGACCTTCTTTTCTTCTGCTTCCACTCCTGAAATTCAGGAGATAAAGTCAGTGGTAACTACCATATACAATGGGATTCGGGGACCACCACGGCTCCTCTCTTCTCGAGAATTCATACATCTTTTATCATCGGTGTATGAGCAATTATCCCTCGAGCATAAGTTTAAGGTCGGCCTCCATGGAAAAAATAAAATGGAGCACCTAACAATACGTCTTCACATACTAATAACTATGAGATCCCCTTTCAATATAGGGTTATGAAGGCCGAAGGGATCGTACCATACCATGTAAATATATAATCAAAATAATTAGTAGAAAAAAGTTGAATCCAAGAGATATATATAGAGAGAGAAAGAGTAAGGGGCGGAGTCAATAATTCATATAAGGGGGCCTAAAGGTTGATGGGGTTCGTTACCCCAAATTTATTTTTTAAAAACTATTTAATGAAAAATTACTCAATTTCTAATTGAGTATAGCAAAATCAAAGTCAAAAACAAAAGTATCACTGAATACGATCCACACTCTACACATATATTTGGTGATCCATATATGAATTCGACCTTCTAATCAAATTTTTGTCCATATATGTTAAAATTGAAAATTTGCAACAATATACTCAAATTATATATCAAATTATGAAGTGTGGACTTAACATATGGTATACTTTGTATTGATAAAATATATATTTAATAGTCTATTTTTTATAAATATATTAAATAGTCTTAAGTATAATATATAAGAAATGAAATTAAAATGTTCTCTCAAAAAATAAATGATAAACGAAAAACAAAACAACAAATTTTGAATACCTTATTATTTATGAATAAGAATAAGAGAGCCTTTTTTTTTAAAAAAAAAGACAAAATAATTATAAAATTAAAAAAAAATCAATTTTGAATACCTTATTCTTTATTGATAAGAGATATTTTTTTTTAAAAGACAGAATAATTATATAAAAAAAAAAAACATGATCAGCTTTCCAGGCGAAGCCATAAAAACACCTACCATCCTCAGACCATCAGGAAATTTTCTAAAATTAGTGTAGACTAGTTTATATATATAGTAAAAAATTGGCAAAATCCAGGGGGCACAGGTCCCCCCTATGGTCCCTCTGTAGCTCCGCCCTTCACAAATCAAAAACTACGAGAGATCGCCTCCTTTATTATGGGTCGCGGAGGGATCATACCATACCAATTACCATATAATCAAAATAAGTAGTAGTATTATGCAGTATATAGTACAAAAAAAGGTGAATCAAAGTAATTTATATAGTAATGAAAAAAAATGATAGAATTAATAAAAGAGTAAAAAATAATAATAAATTATACCACAATGATCGACGAGGATACTCATGCTGGCTAGTCCAAGATCTCAAGAAGATATATATATAGAGTAGTGAATATTGTAGTTTGCCATTGCCGATAGCATTTATATATATAGTCGGCCGGAGAGTCCTTCCCTGAGAATTCATAACTCCCAAGTCCTTCCTTGAAATTATTTATTTCTTTCTTTCAATCAATGGCGGAGACAAGGGGCCAAACTACGCTGTAGCTTCCTAATTTTTTTTTTTTAAAATTTTTTTTATATATACTTAAGCTTTTATATGTTTATACTTAGCTTTTTTTTATGGTACAATAAATATACTTAACCTAATATTAAGAAACAATACACTTTGTTAATATACTAACCTTAGTTATATATTTATATATTATTTTATTTTGTACGTGGTCTTTAATTAGTTTTCACTAATTTTAATATATATTTATTGTAAAAAAATTTTTGGGAATTAATTTTTTCCCAAACAAATCAATACACAATAGCACACTCCAAGATCAATTCATGGCTCCGCAATTGCTTTCAATCAGCCGGAGAGTCCTTCCCTGAGAATTCTCAACTCCCGAGTCCTTCCTTGAAATATAATCTTAGTCTTCGTGATTACATAGTAATAATTTTATTAAAGACAATTTTTGAACGACAAGAAAGAAAGAAAGAAGGGGAATCTCATCAAATCCCATGGAATTCTTTTAGGCATGCAACGTCTCTAATATCTTTTTGTCTCTTATATTTGTGGGTCCCATAATGATATAATATGTCTTCTTTTTTGTCATTGCTGAGTCAGCTAATCGCTGGACACTACCAATTGACAAAAAGTTTCCTTCTTCACGTGACCAAATGTGGGTCCAACTGACGTGGCTGCCAATCAATTCTCGTAGACTTTCTCCAACGAATAGTAATAATAATATTTGTTTCTATCAGGCAGGCAGTCTGTCGCTAATCCTACCGCCACACATCATCAAAAGAACCGACGGTCAGGATCATCACTAGTTGTTGCGTGTTTACGTGACGACCTCGTCTCTGACACGTGTTGGGTCTTTTGCACACGTGTTTCAATCTGTACACGGTCGACCGGCAGCTTTTGAATCTGGTACTTGTAATCCAATAGTTCACGTACAAGCTACAAGAGCATGCACAGTTGTATAAAATTGACCAAGCAAGATAAGCATTCCCCTGAAACTGATCGTTCGCTTCGCTGAGATCAAACTGTTCACGATCGGTTTTTTGACATAAATTTAATCGATTATTCCATCAGTTATTGGCTGTTTGATATCAGTTTTTCGATTAAAACAAATGGTTGGTTTGGTGATTGGTTTAATTTGACAATTTTTTTGATAGCCATAGGTGAGATGGTGAACTTATTTGCGCTAAGCGAAGTGTTTCTATTATTATAATTTACGAGATAAATCATTGCTCAACATATCTTGTACGAATGACATCCAACGTCATCTCTTCTCGCACCCATGCCATAAGTGTTTCTGTTATTACAATTTATGAGATAAACTCTTGCTCAGCTCAACCTATACGAATAACATTCTACGTTATCTTTCTGTATCATGCCTCGACTTAGGTCTCAAATGATTAATGGGGTTGTGAGATCTTACATTTGCCCGTTGGTGGATTTCACGTAACAAAAAAAAAAACAGTGACCTTAGTTAGTTTTGATCAAATGGGATTAAAAAAAATTCCAATTCATATACGATGTTTTTTCTAATAATTGTTTTAAGTTACGTTGATGCACAAAATTGGTGCAAATATGGGCCACCCATGCTGAAAGCACCGTGGGCCTATAATGACTGGGTATAAGGCCAGATTTAGACCCCGAGACCGCTTAATTGGTCAATTTATCGGCCCAGCTCGAAAGGTATGCAGACTTTTTATAGGTCGCATAAAATACCCATTTTTAGAGAGAACAGAACCGATTTTGAAGGGTTCTGATTAAGTATTTACTCTTTTGACGCGACATCATTAGATGACATTGTAGATCCTGGCTTCCTTAACATGAGTTTTGCCACAGACAATCATAAAAGTATAAACGACGCCGTTTATTAGCTTCTCTGTAGGCTACCTTCGCGCTGTCTTCTGTTTGACAAAATCAAACCTAGAAATATAAGAACAAGCAGCGAAGAACTCGAAAGGATCTCTAGGGTTTCACAGTGAATAGTACAGCCAATAACTATGTACAGGACTGCTGCTTCCCGCCTCAGGTCTCTCAAGGTCAGTGTACCCACTAATCAAAAACCCTAACTTTACATTTGCCTCTCGAAAAAAAAAAACCTGGTTAAAGGAATTGCAGTTTGAATGATTGGTAAAGGGAGCGTGATTTGTTACTGATTTACCTTTTATTCTAATCTAAGAACTCGAGCAATAGGCATGAAAAGTTCACTGTTTTCTCCCATGTCTGAAGTTTTCTTTGGGAAGTAAATGAGATTTTGATGAATGTTGTGAATGTAATTAGAGTACATATTGATGTTGTATACTAGTTTCTTTTTTTTTTCCCTGAAGATTTTTTATTTAGAGCAGAACTCAACATTGAAGCCAATCCGAAGCTACATAAATGGAGTATTTTTTTTTATTTTCTGAAATGAGTTTTTGATTCTCGGATCATGAACATGGTGAAATAAATTTAGGTTCTACAAATTGAGTCCTGTGTTGTTATATTTTGCAACTGGAATATTAGATCAAGGGATTCTATTTATTTTTCCTTTTAAATGTGGAAAGGTTCCTTGTTCTACTGGATGAATATGTGCTCTTTCTTTTGATTTGATTGATTGTTTGTGTAATTGTGTTTCCTCATCAGGCCGTTGGTTAATTTATCACAGCTCGAGTGATTATTTTGATGTTTGTAGATTCCTTATTTTCTTCGCATCCAAATATCCAATACATACCATCTACGTATATATGCAGGATGGTCGGGTTTTCTTTCCCCAACACCAAAAAAATCTTTGTATGTTATTAGTCTGAGAAAAGTGATTGCTTGTGTGATGAATTTCATGAGTAATCTGAATAAATGGATTTTACTTGATAAATTTTATGACTAGGGCCGTGTGAGTAATTTGGGGGCAGCTCGGTATGCAACATCAACTGCAGTTGCTTCAAGGCCAACTTCGTCAGGGTTCTTTAGTTGGCTGACTGGCGAACGTTCTAGTCCTCTTCCTCCTTTAGACAGGCCACTTGAAGGTGTTTCTTACCCGCCTCCACTACCTGACTATGTAGAACCAAGCAAGGTTCAGGTTGCAATGCTCCCAAATGGTGTTAGGATAGCCTCAGAGTCATCACCAGTACGTGTAGAATGCCATGAGCTCTTTTGCTTTCTTATATTAATTCCCATTGTGAAGTGATTTACTCTTATCACTCTGCTTATGAAGTTCTATTGTGTTTGGTTTATCAGAATCCCGTGGCTTCTATAGGGTTATATATTGATTGTGGTTCCATTTATGAGACACCAGTATCATGTGGTGCCACACACTTGCTGGAGAGAATGGCATTCAAGAGCACAAGAAATCGCAGCCACTTCCGGATAGTGAGGGAAGTAGAGGCAATTGGAGGTCATGTTGCAGCCTCAGCCTCGCGGGAGCAGATGGGTTACACTTTTGATGCACTTAAAACGTATGTTCCTGAAATGATAGAGTTGCTTGTTGACAGTGTGAGAAATCCTTTATTCTTGGACTGGGAGGTTAACGAGGAGGTAAATATTCCATCTTCCCTTTTATTTTTAGCATTCAATTATTAAATCCTAATTTGAGTTACTTATATGTTTGCACAGTTGCAAAAGGTGAAAGCTGAGATTGGAGAGCTTTTTAAAAATCCTCAAGGCTTGCTATTGGAGGCAGTTCACTCTGCTGCTTATACCGGTGCTTTGGCGAATCCTCTTTTGGCTCCCGAATCAGCCCTGAACAGATTGAATGCTTCAATTTTGGAGGAATTTGTTGCGGTATGACCAGGATTTTTTTGTCAATGCAGTTTCAATCTTATGCTGTTATATATACGTATATATACTGCTTGGTTTTCGATGTACTAAGCAGTATATTTCTAGTTTTTATCTGTGCACAGCATATCTTGTTTTTGTTAGATGATGTTTAATACTTTAATGTGAAAAATCAGGAGAATTATACTGCTCCTCGGATAGTCCTTGCTGCATCTGGTGTTGAATTTGAGGAGCTTAAATCTATGGCCGAGCCTCTTCTTTTGGACCTTCAACATGTTCCACGCCCTGAAGAACCAAAATCTGTCTATGTTGGAGGTGATTATCGTCAGCAGGCTGACTCAGAGGTGAACGGTTATAATTATTAATTACATCTGGTTGTTCCCTCCCTTTTTTTTGGTTGTATTCTCCTCTCAAGCTAATTTAACTTGTGTTTTTTTTTTTGAGCCCAGAACACACATGTTGCTCTTGCTTTCGAAGTTCCTGGGGGCTGGCATAACGAGAGAGAAGCTACCATCTTGACCGTTCTTCAGGTGCTGTGTGTGAATTTTGCTTATTGGTGTTTTATGTGTCGAATCATCTCTTTCTGATACATTCTTCTCGAAAGCTATGGGATTGCTTATTGATATTAATATTATTATTTTTTTTTTCTGATTTCTCATGTAAGCTCCATTTGTTGTGGCACCCTTTCTATTTTCTATGAGTATCATACGCGAGTGAATAGTGACTATGAATCCTAACAATTATGCAGATGCTTATGGGTGGAGGCGGCTCATTCTCTGCAGGTGGCCCTGGGAAAGGGATGCACTCACGACTCTGTAAGTTAAAGCACTTTTCTACTCTTTTGGTCACTCGATCTTTATTTCTGGTAGCGGTTGCTATTCTTTTTCATCATAAAATTGACACTCTTGTGTTTATTTTTCATTTATTGTTTATATGCTTCAGTTTTTTCATTTCTGTTATTCCAAATTCTTCTTTAACTGTGAAATTGTAACATCATGCATGTTAACGCAGATCTTCGTGTCTTAAACGAGTATCCCCATTTTCATTCGTTTTCTGCATTCAACAGCATCTTCAACAATACCGGATTGTTTGGCATCTATGCTAGCACTGTAAGGCCACATCAATTTCCTATGTAATTTTGTAATTTGTATCGGCCTGTTTGGAAGTCAATTAGAATATCTGAAAATGATGCTTGCAATTTGCAAATGTATGTACACTCGAGCAGTCGAGCTTAGATTACATTTAAGTGAATTGGTTTCATTACTCATCTAATTAGTATCTTAAGTTGACCATCATAGTGGTGGGGTGATGGTTTTAATCTGATATTTGCCAGTGTTTCTTGTATATGGTCTTTTCACTCTGTGCTGATAGTTATACGCCACTTTAATGAAGGACTAGATAGGATTAATCCCATTGATTGAAGATTGGTCAACAGAAATAGTTACAATAATGGTCTTTACTGTCATGATACCCAACATATGGTTGATGCAAGATATTGAATATTAGGTTTTCCATTTTAAAATGTTGTTAATACCTTTTGCGTTTATTGAAATATAGCAGAATCTTCTGATATTTAGACTATAGCAACAACATGGACAGAACCAATTCTTTATAGATGCTCACCAAAAAAAGAAAAGAAAAGAGGAAAATGAAAGGAATAAAGCTCATCCTCTGACTTGAAGTATGATATACAAAATCAATTCTTATAACCACTAAATTAATTGCTAGCTATGGATACCACCAACCATTAAATTAATTACTAGCTATAGATATGGTTATGTTTTTTTTATCTCTACTGTAAGCTGGGGAAAATAAATATTACCATTGTTTCTGTCCTATAATGCTGGAATGTCAGAAGTTGTTTTAGTAAGGGCCGGGAAGTGTTACTCTTATTGTCATCAGTGACATTACTCTAATCTTGTGGTTGTTCAATTTATTGATTCAGAGTTCCGGCTTTGTTCGGGAGGCAGTTGATATAGCAGCAAGAGAATTACTCTCAATTGCAACACCCGGAGAAGGTTTTCTCTAAATCTTTCTGATATATATTTTAATTTTCATTGCCTGAATTGCTTTCTGTAATAACTCCCGTTCTAAAGCCATCTCTTTTTTTGCGGCAGTTAAACTAGTACAACTTAATCGTGCCAAAGAGGCAACAAAAGCTGCCGTGTTGATGAATCTGGAATCTAGGGTAATCCCTTTCCTCTCTTAAACTGTTACACTTTCTCCCCTCCCTATCTGTTGTCTTTTTTTGTAAAACCGAAATGCAGTTTGAGTTTTGCATGTCTTCGCCTGTGGTTCTCTCCTTTTTTTCTCCCTCGTTCTAGTTGATGATGTTATCATGCATGCGGGTTCATTTTGTTTATCCTTTTGTTTCCTATTCCTTATAATTAGTGCGTGAGTGTTTTTGCAGATGATACTGGCAGAAGATATAGGGAGACAGATTTTAACATACGGAGACAGGTATATGCAAAATTTTGGACCTTTCTTCTGTGTCGAATTCTCATATTTTAAGTGTTTTTTACCTTCTAGTTTCTGTTGATTGAACATTCATCCTGGTATGGTATGGATGGCATATTAGCGTGCTTAGAAAAGAAGTGTCTATCAGTCTATGGTGAGATTGGAGTCTGCATATGGATCAAATATTCTACTGCATGGAGCTTTCTGTGTATTATGGAGTGATAAAGAGACAATCACAGAATCTTGTTTGCTTAATAACTTTACACATCAAGTTCTATGGTTGCTCATTATCGAAACCCAGATATTTTTGCAGCAATGTATTCAATCAAAACTGTTTGGAATATTTTTGAAGATTGTTGTATCCTGATTTCCTTTTTATGTCATGACATGTTCAAATTATTGACTGGTAAATGAAGGAACAAGAATAGGATACTGAAATTCCTGTGCTTGACAACCATATTTGAAAATTTTATTGGTCCTTTTCTTAATGATTGAAGTGGGTCTTCTTTACTCTTTCACCCTGGTATTCTATTGCATTTAAAACCGATGTCATAGTTCTTGTAACGATCTGAACTTACTCGTATTAGGACTAAGGAGTAGCTTATGTCTTTAAAAAGTCTCTGTCAATGACTCAATTCCCTTTAAAATCTCATGTTTTCATAATTTCTAGTTTTTTTGTTGACAAGTTGAGTGATTAATGGAGGACAAACAAAGGAAGGCCCCCTTTTCCCTGTATGATAAAAGTTTATTTCTTGTCTGCTTACGACTTTTAAATAGGTTGCTGTTACTTCAAATGTGATTTGTCCATTTGAAAATAAACGTAAATTTGTTCTCACTTCGTCTGTTCCCCCTCACTTTCAGGAAGCCGGTGGATCATTTCCTAAAGATCGTAGATGAGATCACTCTGAATGACATTTCAGCCATTGCACAACAGATAATTTCTACACCTCTATCAATGGCATCTTATGGGGATGGTAATATTTTCCTTGCAAGTCTTTCATCTTTGATTTAACCAACTCGGATCATGACTAGTATTTTTGGTTCTTCTTTGCAGTCACCAATGTTCCCAGCTATGAATCTGTAAGCAGGAAGTTTCACTGATAACGAAAGACACAATTCGATTCAATCCTGCGACTAGCCTCTAGTTTTAGACAAGTTCCTTCTTACAAGTCCGCTCTCTCTTTCTGACGGCTGTTCAATAAAAGTGGTTGTGGCGAGATTGACAGTATGGGAAAGTCCCGTTTAGGATTCGGTTTTGACTTCGGATTTGCCTGGTCACAGTTTATTCAAATATGGATGTAATACCCATCTCATGATGAACAAATCATGGGAAAGTTTTGCTAGTATCTTGTTCCTTCAGTCCTTTATTATTGATGGAATTTTGAAGGGTGAAGGAACTTTTCTCTGTTACTATCTGTTGTAATGACCATTTGTTCTTGACTTTTACATTGAAAAATAAAAGCCATTTGAATGTAGAGAAGAACCAACTGAGCAGGTAAAAGCTTCTCCTTTGAGTAAATACACTGTAATTTTTGTTAAATACAACTATTAATTTTTTATAATTTTTGGACAATAATGTCTTTTTATAAAATGATTAAAAAGAGAGTGTATTGAATTCTTTAGAGTTGTACATTTTCAATACACTCTCTTTTATGCTGAAATTTTGTATGACACGTCTGCTAAAATTTTCTAACACGGAATTCGGTCTCCTCTCGTCGAAAGGGAGCTGGTATGAGTAAATTTTTTTTTCTCATACCAATTATTTTGCAAATGCTAATTTCAGTTCTGTCAGGTCTGAATCCTCTAAATATTTTATAAAATATTTATTCTCCTTCTGGCTTGTTTTCTAATTTGGTTCGAAGAAATTTAAAATGCTTTGTTTTTTCGTCTTTACCTAAAACTCCCTGATTTGGTTAGTATTTGGAAAATTGACATATTTGTGATGTTTAGCAGTAGCAAATTATTAGACTGGTGAAAATATCAAAAAAAAAAGAGGAAATATTGTGGTGTATTTATAAAAATATTTACATTTTAAATTAATATTGTGGTGTATTCAATTTTAGAATTGTATTTAAAAAATATTACAGTATTTAACCGCCCCAAAAATATATGTTCATTTACTTCTGTAGTTCAATTCAGTTCAGTAAACACTGCCGCTATCATGAAGCACCACCACCGGCGAGTCGTATCCGCCACTTCCAGCGCGGTTTATTTGCTGAGTCGCCATTACGCCACCAAATACACGGCCAAGGTGACCTCAACATCTCCTACCGGTCGCACCCTTTCTGTCGAGGTCACCCCTCCCTCTCCCCTTCCTTTCGATAATCGCGGATACCCTCTCCCCCGTCGCCACCTCATCTGCAAAGCCTCTAACATCATCCTCCACAACCAATCCCTTCCCTCCGCCGCGTTGTCGCTTGATGACCGATTCCAGGACCTCTCCGATTACCTCTCTACCCTCTCCCTCTCCCTCACTCCAGATGAAGCGTCCGAAATACTCAAATCCCTGAAATGTCCTCGCCTGGCGCTCAAATTCTTCAAATTTTGTCCCTCCCTTTCCCCGAATTTCCGCCATACCCCTTTCACGTACAACCGTCTTCTACTAATCTTCTCCAAGTCCACGCTACCTTCTCGGTTCGATCTTGTCCGTTCGCTCACGGACGAGATGCTCAAGTCCGATGTGCGCGGCAATATATCCACCGTGCATCTCTTGATTGGGATTTTTGGAGACAGCGAGGATTTGGAGAGGTGTCTCGAGTTGGTCAAGAGGTGGGACCTGAGAATGAACTGCTACACTTACAAGTGCTTAATTCAAGCTTTTCTGCGTTCGCGGGATTCACAGAAGGCTTTGAATGCGTACATGGAGATGAGGAAGAAAGGTTACAAGTTGGACATTTTCGCATATAATATGCTTTTGGATGCTTTGGCCAAGGACGAGAAGGTTTGTTTTCTATGCTCTGCATTTAACTAGTTGGCTCTTTAATGAATGTGTTTTGCTGGTTCTTGTTTGTTTGTACGTGGGGATTATTCTGTATGCTTGTTTTTGCAATGTGGATGATAATTGAATGAGTTTAGAGCTGGCCGAGCTCTCCTGTGGGGATGTTGGGCTTGGGAATTCTCGGTTACCAAAAAAAAAGTGTTTGTGCAATGTGGTGAGCGTGAACTTTGGTATTGCCATTGTATGTGCCTATTCCTTGTATATTTGTCATTTGACTCCTGTCCTTTGTGTGTACAGCTATACTTGACTTTACAGTCTCACTGAGTCACTGTGTAAGAGTTTACTAAATGATGCATAGAATTATTTTTGCTTATTTACTAGGATCATGGGAATGTTGAAGTGGAGAACATTAGGTGATGTTAGTTTTCAATATATTGGCTCTTGGTGATGTTGGCCCCAGCAGCATAAATTTAATGTTCAGGAAATGTGCAACATATTCTCAAATGCTTGTTTTGAGGTCACATAAGGAAAATTTCAAATGAGCTTCAGCACAAAGTTCATGGATCAATAGTGGAAACTTTTTGTTGAGACGAACATGCCATGAACCTTAAAGTGTTCTTGAAATAATATTCCAAAAATTTAAATGAGATGCAAGATCTCTTAGGTTGCATTGAACAATCCCAAAGATTAGCAATCCCATTACTATTCTGTTTAGGATTATACTCAACATTTGGTGGGACTCGGGACGGAACTTCCTTTCCCATTGCAATACTTCTGAACTAAGAGTAACCTTGAAGAATTTTTTTATTTGCATTGCATATTGTTAAAAGTTTATGGAGGTAATTGAACTCTTGCATGGAAATTCATTAACAATCAAGTTATCTCTGCTATTTCTATATCCTTGTTTCTCCGTCTAGTCCATGTTTTGATTTTCAGTTAAGTTGTTTGAATTAAGTGTTCAGAGTCAAAATGTGACTATGAATAGAAGATCTAGGGAAAATTCATAGTTTAGGAAATTGCAGGAAGTTATGAGACGGAAAATGGTGAAGGCTGTTGTCTGATCTGATCTCCTGGATTTGATAGCTTAATGTCACTCTCTACTGAGATAGAAAATGATTGCAATTATCACAAATGGATAATGTAATTACTAAAAGAAAGTCTCACTAGAAAGACAAAGTTTTTGAAATTTTAATTCCCTCTAATTCAGATCTATATTCCTTCGTTTCTATGAATTGGCGTTCGAAATTCCCCTTATATTATAGCAACAACCAAATGGCATACAAAAGGTCATGTAATGGTTTCATGGCTGTTTAAGAATCTGCATCCTGGTGCTGAGGAGAATATTCAATACTATTGAAGTACAATAAAATTTATTCAAGCACCCTCATCAGATAATTTTCTTAGCACGCATTCAGTTCCATGGATCTGATAATCTGATCTGCAGAATTTTGACAGGTTGAACAGGCTTATAAGGTTTTTGAAGACATGAAACGAAAGCATTGTGAGCCTGATGAGTATACATACACAATTATGATCAGAATGACTGGGAAGACTGGTAAACCTGGTGAATCACTTGCACTGTTTGAGGAAATGATATCTAAGGGCTATTCTCCTAATGCAATTGCTTATAATACCATGATCCAAGTGCTCGCTAATGCCCGCATGGTTGATAAAGCAATGTTTCTCTTCTCCAAAATGGTGGAGAAAGATTGTCGACCCAATGAATTTACATATAGTGTCATCCTCAATGTTTTAGTTGCACAAGGGAAACTTCATAAGCTCGACGAGGTTGTGGAAATATCAAAGAAATACATGAATAAGTCGATATATGGGTATCTTGTGAGGACATTAAGTAAATTGGGTCATGCGAGTGAAGCACACCGGTTGTTTTGCAACATGTGGAAACTCCATGATAATGGGGATAGAGATGCATATATGTCTATGTTAGAGAGTCTATGCGATGCGGGTAAAACAGTAGAGGCTATGGACCTGCTTAGTAAGATTCAAGAAAAAGAAATAACTGCTGATATTATGATGTATAATGTGGTATTCTCTGCCCTAGGTAAGTTGAAGCAAGTATCTCATATTCATGATCTTTATCAGAAAATGAAACAAGATGGCCCTTCCCCTGACATATTCACTTACAATATTCTGATCTCAAGCTTCGGTAGGGCTGGAAACGTTGATGAGGCTATTAAAATTTTTGAAGAACTTGAGAATAGTGGATGTAATCCTGATATTATCTCTTACAATTCTTTGATCAATTGCCTAGGAAAGAATGGTAATCTTGATGAAGCTCACATGAGGTTTAGGGAGATGCAGGAAAAAGGATTGACTCCTGATGTTATCACCTATAGCACACTTATTGAGTGCTTTGGGAAGACAGAAAAACTTGAGATGGCTTGCAGGTTGTTTGATGAGATGCTTTCTGAAGGTTGCTTTCCTAACCTTGTAACATACAACATTCTCCTTGACTGTCTTGAGAGGAGTGGGAGAACAGCTGAAGCTGTAGATTTGTATTCTAAACTTAAACAACAGGGATTAACACCTGATTCAATCACATATACTGTCCTTGAGCGATTGCAAAGTGGTTCACATAAAAAGGTTAGAATACGAAGGCAGAATCCAATAACAGGTTGGGTTGTCAGTCCGTTAAGGTGATAAGTTTTATTACATTGCTTAAAAGGATATGCTGATTGATATAAATTTCTTCATATTGGTTAATTGTTCGAAACTGTCTTTTTCTATGACCACTTAAAGAGATCTTGTTCTGTTGTCTGTTGACAATGGAAAGACACTTCTTCTGTTTAGACTATTGGCACTATCATCTCATAATTTTTCACAAAGTTGTTGCATATCAAATGGATTTTGGGACCATAGGAAAGATTTATACTGCTTTCCAACCTGCTCTTTTTCTTGAAGACATTGTCAGCTGGGGCCTTTTTGTAGTCAAGATGTCAAGCTTCTGAAACGAAACGATACTTGGATCCTAAATTTAATACCACGCTTTGATGTGGGGCATTGATTATTATGGCACCGATACACTCTGTGTGCCACTGTTAAGAACCAGGCCTTATCAGCCACATTGGCAACAGAATGGGCATGTTAGCTTGTATTCTTCTCTTCTACAGAATGCATGCTCAAATTGGCTCTAAAATAGCTGGTGCACTAACAAGTTGACATGGAGTTGGTCCATGGCATTTTGAGCAAGGTTGGATAAATTTGAGATCATAAGGAAAAGGTTCGGAAGCTCTCCTTGCAAGTTCAGGTTAATTATTATGGAAGGAAAAAATTATAAGAATTTTCTTGTCACTTCAAAAATGCTTTCTTGGCACTCCCCCTACAAGGAAGGACTAGCTCTGATTCCATAGGCGACATGTCGGAGAATTTGGATGGAGAGAACCAAAAGATACCTTGGTGACATTAAGACATTTGGTGAAAATTATTGATAGTTGCTTTAATATTGTTATTGTTTGGATTTTGGGCAAATAAGTTTTTATATATACAAGAGCCTGTGCATCTCTATTATCTGTTGCTGGAACTACAAGAGCCTCTTTCGTATCTGCAACTACAACAGTGGATATGCTCCTCCAACGACTGATTCGCTTTCCCAGTGGTACTTTTACTGTTTTCCTTGATTCTTTTTGTGAGCCATATTTGAAATGGATCTCCAGAAACTTCGGTTTTACTGTTTTAGGGGCTTGATTTGGATGTATGAGCTATGTTTGTTTGGGGAAATTGAAGTTCTATTGAAGTACATCTGCCCCATTAAAGACATCTTGTTGCATGTTGTTATGTGTTTGTCTGTGAGTATTTGATGTTCTTTCATGCGTTCATGCCATTCTCCATGACAAAACGGAATCTGAACTCTGTATTCCATGCAAAACCTTTGTTAGTACTTTTCTTATCGTGTGTTTGTTTTGTTACTTAATATTTTGTTTATGGCAGTGATATTATGGTCTCAATCATTACATTACATTCACATGCTCTTTGATTGGTCAAATGAGACATTTAGGCTACTATACTTTCGAGCCAATACATGTGTGCTTAAACTGTATACGTGACACCATTCGGAATGTATGATTGTGTCACGAAGATGACCGTTAAAACCATACACATTACACATGAACTAGAAGCATAAGAAAATGTTTGGCAGTGGAAAATATTTACATATATTTTGGCATTCAAAAACACTTCCATATATTTTGGCCACACTCAAAACTTCACTTCTTTGGAAAAAGTTTTTAGTTCAAATAGAATTGAACCTAAATTTCTTTTGTGTGGATTAGGGGAAACATGAAACTATCTGCCTGTCTACAAGTCTTATATGAGATTATTAGATGCACTTACTAAGGGCAGCTCAATATTTTGGACATGAAGGCTGCGGTTGTAGGCGTGCATGTATCTATTTCATGCCCAGTGTGTACTGAGTGGTTCATGGATTTATAAGGGTGAGTTGGCAATTCATCTATAAGGCTGGTCTTTTATGTTGTGTAACCCAAGCTGCTGACAGCCCAACAGCTGGACAGCTGATGATGGTGCGCTAGAAAAAAAGCTTAATTATCAATTTAAACCATGGCGACTATGTAATTAATCATTAGAATTATTTACTTAAATGTAAAAAGTGCTTCTTATGTGACTCCATGTGTGTATTACTTTTTTTTTTGCCTACTTTTCTATTTCTTCTGCGTTTATTTACAAACCTAATAAGAGAGAGGTTGCTCACTTCTCATTCGTTGTTTCTGGTTGACTCAAAAGAGTTTGGCATTGCACTTCTTTATCCATTTCTGATTATTTTTTTTTTCATTTATGGTTGTTTTGCAAAAAGTTTGACATTGCATGTGTTTACCTGTTTCTGCTTTTTTTTCCCCATCTGTTTATGCTTTTTTTTATATTGTTTTATTGAAGAAACCAAAAACAGGTAAAACAAGTGTGTTAAACATGCAACCAAGTTGCTCTATACCTAGTGTTCCTCCTCCTAGGGCTAGGTCTTCCTTTACTCTAGATCATGGAGAGAATGTCCATAATTTTATTTTGTCGAGGGAGTATCTGAAGCTGGGTTAAGTACTAATAAGTGATGCTAAACTCAATTTGGGACTTCTGTAAATTACCTCATGGAGATTGGGTTCTTAACCATGGGGACAGGGGAACTATGGTGTTTCACTATTTTGAAGTGTTGTGCTTCTGAGTGTGCACATCTGCATTGTAAATTGGAAACTCATCATGTGTATGTCTTTAGAACAATAAAAGATATATCGAATGGCGTAGATGTGCACCATTAGAGTGTTAGGCACACAACTCTTAGGGAGTTGGCAAGGTGGTAAGCTGAAACTCTTGCCAAAGGCAAGAGGTCTTAGGTTCAGCTCTCACGTTCAACAAATTTCTTTAAAGCCGCCCCCATGGGCCGAAGGCCCTATAATTGTCTGGTGCTCGTGAGACGGGGGATTCACGTGCCCGAGGGCCTAGATTTATCAATTATCATGTAGAGGGGTCCAATGTGGCCATGTTTTGGATGGATTCCTCTTTACAAGAAGAAAATAATAAAAAGGGTGCGGCACACAGTGTACCATACCCACTCTTAACCCTAGTTACCATCATATTGAAGGAAATGGATGAGTGAATTCTGGAATGTTTCTCCGATTATGAAGTTGAAGATTTGGCAGCAATTGATTGTGTTTTATCGTTCCATTTTTCATTTGAAAATGATGCCTGACGCGCTAGCAGTTTGTGATCAGTTGCAATCTTATTTGAGAAAACTCTTTTTTTTTTTTTCTTCCTTTGTGGTGTTGTTCATCGTCATCAATTGTACATTCATTCATACACCATGGAACTGTGAAAATTGATATGCTGCTACTTGTCATTAGAGTCTTTAGCTTTGTTAAAGGTGGGAAGTAAGCAATGAAGCAACGTTTTGAGAGACTAACCTGTTCTAACTTATATTTTTTTACAGTGCCTGGTTATCATTCACTGTGATGTTAGCAATATCATGTTTAAAAGACCTGTACAAATGTGAAAACTAATGTCGACGCAGAGGCACATGATGGTGACTTTCTTTGCCACTTCATTTTTTCTGTTTTATCCCCTGGAACATATTATTAGTTTCTTTGCAGGTACTTCACGGGAAATGATAAACATGTATATGCATCTGTTTGTTATGGTGTCGCATACTCGCATTCAACATTTCATTTGTCATTGTAATTTTATTTTCTGTCCTTTTTCTCTAATTCCTTAGCTTTCATCCTTGATAATTTGCAGATTTGAGTTGTCCTTGTATTCAGTTATTCCTGGAAAATTGCTGGTTTGATCCCTGAATGATTTATATATATATATATATATATATATATATATATATATTCATGCATTTGCTTGTGCCCCTGGAACATATTAATTGTTCATTTGCAGGTACTTCACGGGAAAATGATAACATGTATGTGCATTTGTTTGTTTTGGTCTCGCATTCAACATGTCATGGGTCATTGTCATTTTTATTTTCTGTATTTTTCCCTAATTCCATAGCTGACTCATCCCTGATAATTTGCAGATTTGAGTTGTCCCTGTATTCAATGATTCATTGAAAATATCTGGTGTGTTCCCTGAATGCAATTGTATACATAATTTACACATACATTTGCTTGCACTCTCTGAACTCTGCAGGATTAATTTGTATTTTGAACCTTCAAAGCTGACACATGAATAGTATAGACTATAGAACATGCATGAAAAAAATTCTCTCCTTAAAAGCAGATGCCATATCTTTTTCACTACTTTGGCTTTGTACAGCAAGATTTTGTTGTCTAATTTTCAACACTGTGATGTCAACTTCCACCCTTGGTGCTGATGAACTTTTATTGTACCAATTAAGCGGCTATAAGTCTATGAAGGTTTTTTTTTTTTTTTTTTTTTTGCACAAAATCCTGGTTGAACACAAAGAGATAGAGACATTCACCACTGAAAGCTCACATATATATGGGCAAACAGTGAAAAAGATTTCATCTTTTTTGATTCTCTCTTTTGAAGACCCAAGATTTCAAACATCTTATGCTTATAGCCTTGTATTCAATTCCCAAGTCCGGTATTTTCTTACACTTTTAATGGCTTTACGGGAAAGACTGCGCATGTTTCCATTCATAATAGTCACTAAAGCGACATGATATAATAATTTTGTGGGTATCTAATCTTTTGCTTTCATCTTTTTCTTCTCATGTTTTTATTCATCCTTACCACACATTTGCCTTGCAATAAGTCAACTATTTGAGTGAGACCTTATATATATATGTTCAATGTATTTGTCCATCCCCACTTTCCCATTCCCACCATTTTTAAGGTTTGTAGATTTATGTGCTGCTATAGTTATTTTGGTTAAAATTCAACTATATGTCTTTGGTTTGTATGCCATGAGTTATTTGTGGTATATGTATAATAGTGTTTTAGTGTTGGACATTTATAGTGGTACATTTGCAGTAAACAACTGCTGGAAAACTTTTAAACTTAAAAGGGTTGGCGGAGTTGGTTCTTGGCATTCTATGAAACTCATGAGTACTAAGTTCGAAACCTCTCGCTAACACTTTGGGGCTACACCCCTGATAAAATGCTAGCGAGATATTCCGATATTGCGTAGGAAAATTTTTGAGCGTTAGGGTGCACTAGTAAAATGCTGGAAAACTTTTACAGTATAACATATAAAGTTGTAGACTGTGGAAAGTGAAAACATGTGACTACAGGAACTGTTAGAACTTGCGAGGCTCCCTTCATATTAAAACTTGGCAAACAATTTAAAAATCTGAAACTATGAACAATTATGGATTTGACACATTTGTAAAACAATTTCTTGTGAATGCTTTAAACGAGGAGATATAGTATTCCGATCCCCTCAAATTGGTTATCCCACCCTTAAATGATTAAATTGTATTTTTTAATATTATTTGATATTTGATTCTTTTGATTTGTGTGTGATTTGAAATTTGATTCTCATTTTAAAAATTAATTTTTTTCACACCATAATTGGTTTTTCCACTTCCATCAATTAATTAAAGTAAACTTATTATATCACATCAATGCGGATTAGCAAGTAGGAGTTGGCATCGGACCCGATTAACGAGTATGGATATGTATAGATATAATGTAATAAGTTTGTTTTAATTAATTGAAAGAGGTGTAAAAATTAATTTTTAAAATGAGAATCAAATGTCAAATCACATGTAATTCGAAAGAATTAAATATCAAATCATATATAAAATAAGATTAAAAAGAAAAAATCTAATTGGTATTGGTTGTTGAATTCTATGAACTTTTATGTAAAAAAAAAAATATCAATAAACTTTCTTATGGTTAGTTCTATCTTTTTTAACTGAAAATGTAAGTGATATTATCGTATTTTAGTTAAAAAAATTTTAAATATATTTAAATACCCAAAGTTAATGCATGGAGGGAGTTCTTTGGAGTAAGTCCATAGTTCAAGGGTTTGAAATTCAAATATGATAATTCAAGGTTCAATTTGTTTATTGTCAATAGTTCATGGGTAATCCTCTCTTGCATATAGTGGGCAAAAAAGTAATTTGGCACAGAAAAAAAAACTGAGTCTATCATTATCTATATATACATGGCAAGTTAGCCAGATTATACACAGGCATTCTAAATGGCAGCATTAGTACTACACTTGTTGCTCTCCTTGTTTCTTGCTACAATAGCAAATGTTGAACCTCATTCCCATGGCATCCACAACCAAATCCATCTCCTCCGCCCACAATCCGGGGCTGGCGGCAGCCCCGTCCCCGGCCTTTCCTGCCAGAGCTGGCGTTTAGGGGTTGAAACTCACAACATTATTGGGTGGGCGACGGTTCCACAAGAGTGTGAAGGTTATGTTGGACACTACATGTTAGGCCAACAGTACAGGAAAGACTCAAAAGCGGTGGCCGATGAGGCTATTCATTTTGCAGAAAGTCTGAAGCTGGCCAAGGACGGCAAGGACATTTGGGTTTTTGATGTTGATGAGACCACCCTCTCTAATCTGCCTTATTATGCTCAACATGGATTTGGGTACGTACCAACTTTCACCAAGCTTCTTTAAACATATATAATTTCACCCGCGAGTAAAAATCGCTCGTGCAACTAGGGTTTTCATTACAAACTTCGCGACGCTTTCATAACCAACAAATATCTAACGACGGGAAAACTCTCACCTGCGATTTTTTTGATATATATTTTCGTGGTTAAAATCGTAGGTAGATGTGTTATTTCTTGTAGTGATAGGTGACATTATGTGTGTATGATATCTTAAAAATATGTGTTTTTGTTCTTTAATTTTGTGGGTTTTAAAATTTAAATAATAAGCAAAAGCTATTTTGGAGAGAGATGGTGAAAAGTGGGAGATGGATTTTCAGGGTGGAGCCATACAATGCCAAGGTGTTTGACGAATGGGTAATTCAAGCCAAAGCAGTAGTATTGCCAGAAAGTCTGAGGTTGTACAGAAAACTTCTGTCTCTTGGAATCAAGCCTGTTTTTCTAACTGGAAGAACTGAAGACAAAAGGAATGTTACAACCACCAATCTGAAGAATGCTGGCTACCACACTTTGGAGATGCTTATACTCAAGTAAGCACCCCACCTAGCTATATTACATGATTCATCTTCATTTCTTTTTAACAAGGGGTTTCGAGGTTTTTCTGTTAATTATTTGGGATCTCGGTTGTATGCTTTTTTCTGTTTTTCATTTTTTTCAGGAAAACACAAAAACACGTTTCGTTGTCCATTTTAAAAAATATGAAATCAATAGAAAACAAGAAACTAACCAAACGGACTTTGGTATTTCCTGACGATCAAGTATTCCCAAAACGTGAAGGTTTCAAACTCTCGACCTAGTTCGGGGTAACCCTTTGGGGGTTTGATTTTTCATTTCAATATATGATTTTATTTACCATCCTCAAATCCATACTTTTTACTAATATTTTGACTGTTTTTGGAAGCAGGGGGTCGAATTATTCAGGGAAAACAGCAACGGAATACAAATCAAATGAGAGGAGAAATTTGGAGATGAAGGGATTTAGAATCGTTGGAAACAGTGGTGATCAATGGAGTGACTTATTGGGGACCAATGTAGGCAATCGAACATTCAAGTTACCCGATCCAATGTACTATATTAGCTAAGTTTAAAGTTTTAATTGTAATAAATGTAATAAACTCTTAAAAATCAATAGTCTCTAACAAGAAGACAAGGTGGCAAGGGCATTTTTAATAAAATTGTGTTTGAACTTTTAATGTCATCTCTCGACATGTTGACTGCTCGAGAGGGTTAAAAGTCTGCTCGAGTAACTGTATTGGAACGATTTTTAGACTTCCAATTAATAAGTTAAAATGTTTGAGCATTGGATGATCAAATTGGAATCGTCAAATATTTCAGTTAACAAAAGTTCTATTATTAATAACACCTTAAAAAATCAAAAAATAAGTGTGATGAATCATTTTGATTGTGAAATCACTTTACACTTAATAGTTCAATATCAATTGAATTAATAAAATAGTAGAATTTATCATAAGTTACAACATCACTTAATTACGAATAAGTAAAACATGTTTAATAAATTAAAACCAATAAGTTAAACTTGTCACTTTAGACTTATATTGGATGCACAAAGGACAAGTTTGTATGGTGTCTCTCGATGCGATATTCTGCACGATCTACACAATAGCCGGACCCAAAGAGTAATATGGACGACGAACCTTTGAACTTGAAAAAAAATAGGAAAAAGAGAAAATAAATTTAGTTAAAATTAGCGGGCCCGAAGATTTATTGCCCACAAATCTGCACGACCTACACGTCAGCAGCAAAACCCAAAGAGTAACGCGGACGACAAACCTCTGAACCTGAAAAAAAAAAAAAACAATAGGAAGAAAAATAGTTAAAATTAGTGGGCCCGAAGATTTATTATTGCCCACAAAGGCCCGGCAGATGCAGTCATGTGGGCGTTTGATTTGCTAGGCTTGGGCTTTCAGCTTGTCTTTTTAACAGTTTGCACTTCTGATGGACTAAGCCCATCTAAACAAGGCCGAACGCAGCCACTCTCGTGCCCTCCTGCCTCCGTCTCAACCGCCTTCCGCTTCCTTCAAATCTTCCTTCTTAAAAGACGGTCTGCATCTCTTCTCCGTCAAGTCAGCTTTCTACTTCTTTTCGACACACAGGAATTCTAACCCTAAATTGACACCAGGAAGAACAGTCGCTGTCCAGTCACAGATACATAACAGGTGTGTTCATACTCGTCTTCAATTTTGGGCGATTTGTTTACCATTCGGTTAATTCTCCGATTCATACGATTTTATGTGCACTATAAACCTACACGAAATCAAGAAATTCCGATTTGCGTCGGCGGATTTTAACGGCCATGTGTTTGAGTAAATCAAATAATCATCTGGAGTTGCATTGTGGATTAGCATTCTTGCTCTTATTGTTGATTCAGTTGCGAGTTCTTGCAAATAACGCGATGACTTTTAATTTGCTCAATCAGAAAGAAAAAAGAAAAACTTGTCAATTAAGGAAGAGTAAGTTCCATAAATGGCAGGGAGAGGATTCGGACGTGGAGGGAGGGGATTCGGACGTGGTATGGGCCATCCACGGGCACCCCAAAAACCTGTTGAGCTCTTCCCTGTGAGTCTACTTGTTTCTCGTACAAATCCATGGAATTGAATATTGGTTTACTATCTGATCGTGTTTAAATCATCATATCCTAGTTAACAATTGTGCTATCTGTAGTTAAATTGAAGCTGTCATTGTTTTGCATATCCGCATTTTGTTTCTGTAATTGCAGGAAGTTGAATTACCTGATATAAATTTCGTATTATAAACAACTTAGCCATTTATAATGGAACTTTTTCCATTGCAGAAGCTGGAAGTTGGGTTACCTGATAAAGAAGTCTTTGATATAGAGAGTAAGTCAGCAATTCAGTTGGTACTTGGCAGTGTAAGGCTACGAAATTATTGGAGCTCTTCTCCTTATTATCTCGAGGAGACTTCCTCAAAGGGTTAGTAACAAAGTAGTACCTCAAACTTCTTTTTTTTTTCTCTGTCATATTGTTTTTTATAGTGAAAGTATTCTAAGTGAATTTGGGGGACGGCACTCTGGCTCAACAGATATGTGACCTTTTTCCCTTTCAAAAATCCTTTTCCTCACAAGATTTGGGGCAGGCATGGTTGTATGCCAGTTAGAAGCCATGGACCCCTGCCAAAGAGGATGAGGTTCCATCGAACCACATGGTTTGGTCATAAGAGTATGTCTCTGTAAAGGACATAATTCATCTCTTGCTGATATTTTCTTGTAAATGGAGTAGAAAAGTTTTATTTATATTTAGTTAAAGTAGATTAAGTTTTTGTTAAAAAACATTTCATATGAGGATTATCTTTGAAAACGATGAAGTTATTTTTCTTTGGCAAAATTTTGATTTGTTTCAAGTGTACTGAGCCTATGTGCCTATGTTGCACATAGTGCTGGATGTGCGGCAATACAATGGTTTGGATATGCATAGCAGAGAGATGTTGGTGCTCCGGTTCAAAAGTCTAGACAATCCAGGAAGAGAATGCTAAAAAGAGGAGTATGCAGAAAATAGCATGGATGGAATCGATAAAAAAAAAATTGATACGGATGCTATAAGTATAAGATTAGAGGACATTTATTATTGAATACCTACCTGAGTTACTATATTATTAGTTTTGGATGACTATATTATTTAATTTTATTTTCTACATGAATGTGATGCCAGAGCAAAGCACGGACATAGAAAGATTTTGTGACCGGGGGAAACCAAAGACTACAGGAAAGCGTGATTCGATAACTCAATTCCTACAGCTTAATTCTCAGAATTTTCCCAGAGAACTTATTGGAGGTTTGCATGTTGATCAGCTTAGAGTTCTTGGTGTACTAAAGAGAATATATTTCATATTTAGTTTTCTTTTTAGCACTTACTAATGGTTTCAAAGTCTTATTTTCTGTGATAAAATAATTCTCAGGTTCAAACAGGGAACGACCTTCTAAAAGAGTACGGTGGAATCCAGACACAGGTTTTGAAACATTTTAATTTTGTTTCTTTTGCGTTCTTATATATTAAGGTGTTCTGATTGCTGGCATTTTTTTTCCGCAATTTGCGCTGTAACCTGTGCCATCTGCCAGCGCTTGTTTATTGGTCATACTAAATTAGAGACATGAAAATATCCTCTATACTAGGCCCAAACAATGTACTCTAGATTCAGCCAATGATCATGATTGAATGTGTGAATGGTATCTTTTGGCATTTCTCTAAAGTTTGCAATGTTCATTGTTGGTAAGTGGGAGAGGGTGATAATTTGACATTTTAATTTGCTCATATCACATACAGTTTAAAAGGATGATAGTTTCGTTTTTGTCTGGGCTGCATATCCTTTGGATATCCGTTATGTAACGTTGATGCATTCTTTTGGAAATACATAAAGAAGTACAAGCACCAGTCGTTGTGATTGAGTGAAATTCTTTGTGATCATGATGTAATTCTTTTAGTGCTGTTTCTGATCATTGTTGACTAATATAATAGCCCAGCCTTGGCCCAATGTGATGCAAGTATTAAGATGCAGAAATAAAACGCAGATACGAATGGATTCTGGAGTTATGCTTTACTTGCAAACTTACAGCCTTTTATAGCTGGTTTTAGGTCTCATATTATGTTCCTTTCAAGTTAAGAGAATTGTTGGGTCAGTTTATTGAGTTTTATTTGACATTTTAATTCTTAGAATTAGGGTATTCGCCAGAGTTTCCAGGTTTGCTGGAATTTCAAAATTAATGATTACAGGTACTCTTATTGGTCCTTAAGGAAATTTTTACAACGTCTAGTCCTAGTCAACTGGTCCAATTAGTTTCCGTAGGAGTCAAAGTATCTTACATTCAAACTTACAATGGAATTAGGACTACAAAGGAATTTGTAAAATAGATTTTTAAGGCCCTTTGTAAGCAGTTGTTTTTATTGATACTGAATTTTATTGATATTTTAACCCAAGAGACAATTAGTCTTGTTCCGTCCTTAACTCTACGTGGTCTACTTTTATTTGCTGTTTCTGTTATTGTGAACCTATCTTACCTTGCATCACAGTGGTAGATTTGTTTCATTGCAACTTAGGGTTTACATGTTCAAACCATGGAAGTAGTCTCTTTGCAATACGGAGATAAGGCTGCATAAAATTTTCCTTCTTGAAAGTTACTTCCACTGAAAGAACCTTGAGCATTGAGTGTTCTTTCCTTCTGCTGCTGTTGCTGCTTTTCTTTTTCTCCCAATATTTTGGTTACTGGCCTCAGCTTCTAGATTTTTTATCTTGACTTTTTATTGGAACATGTGACTGGCATTCTCCAAGTTCAAGTATCCCTAATTTGTTAAGTTGACTTTCTACCCCCACTACAACAATGAAATGACATCTTTGCTTTAGTGTTAGATGTGACTGTGTCATAGGCAACTGTGAATATCAAACTGATTTTGACGTCTGTGTGACAGACCTGCAGAAGTTGGATCTACTTGAACAAATGGAACAGAAGAATGAGGTGAAATTCTCAAACATTAGTAAACCTACCACCAACATTATTGTAGAGCAACATCTTATAGAAGTTTTATGGTCATCTTCCGTTGGCTATGAAATGAAAAAAAAAATTATTCAATTTATTGTTTTTTGGGATTTTTTCAAAATTTCTTTTCATAGGCGTTTAGGCTCTTCTCTTTTCCAACAGTTTCATGCCGAACTTTTTTTTCCCGGTACTTATCTACAGGGCCAAGAGAAAGGTGAAAAGGAGAAGAAAGAAGGTGAAGATGAAGGTGATGATGATGAAGATGCACAAGAAGCAGAGGAGGAATTCAGTGATGATGGAGATTATAATCAGGTTCCCACTGAAAACCTTGGATGTGTATTTCAGATGATGTTGCTCGAGTATCAAGCTATAACTTGGCAGTCAAAAACAGCATGGACTTTTTACATTATGGGAGCACGTCTTTATATATTATATGTGCTTCTTTTTGTGCATTATTTTTTTTTTAATTTAGTAGATGAGTATTAGCAAAATTTATGCATTAGGGAGTTCTCTAGAATGATCACAATTGTAAACATTGCTTCATGTCTGATGAACATGCAACTCAAAAGGGAACTTTTTCCACAAATAGCAACTTAAGAGGAGCACCACTATTTCAGATGGTCAAACTTTTCACCACCCTACCCTAAATGCAGAAGTTCCAACCCTGTAGGTTATTAAGCGGGGCTCCTGTATTTTACGTGAGGACTTATTTTCTTGTGTTCTTGTTCTCTCAACTCAAAAGATAGATTAGCATATTGTTATTTGGATGCCTCAGAGCTCTATGAAAGACTTGCCATTTTCAGGTCAATAAGCAACCTGTACTGAATATGTCTTTAGGTCTGTGACTTTAGCCTCTGAACATTGAAAGAGCTGCTTAGTTTTTGTTAAAGGGTTTATTTAATGATATCCTAAGCCTGATATTTTTGTTCCCATAAAGTTTATCCATTAAATAATAGAAGAAAACATTAAAAATAGAAAGCATGTTTTGTGTTTCTTGAAACAAACTGCCCTTAATGCTCTACTATCTTGCAGAATTTTGATTTCGATGATGACGAAGATGATTTCAACATGGATGATCGAGGTGATGGTATGAACTCTTGTTTTGCATATCAATTGTGCTTGCTGAACACGCAGTCCACAACTTCCTTTGCTAGCACATTGTGTTCTAAGATGTGCTTCTCACTTGGTGAATTAGAAATTCCTGATGGTGTCTTAATTTTGCAGATGAACCTTTTTATTGACATGTCAAGACTGTTCTCCAGTATTCCGAATGACTCGGTGCAAGTTTGCACATACGGAAATATTTTCGATGGTGGGTTTCTGCCATACAAGGAAATATGTTCTCTTCTTCCTCTTACCAGTTTTGAACTGAAGGATATTTCCCCATGACCCCCCCCCCCCCCTCATTGTAAATACAACCCAAGAATTCTAAGGGCAAAAAGTTTCAGACTTTGTCAAGAAGGTTCCATCAATCTATCATATCCTTTTTATTTTACCATGTGGATTGGTTTCAGTCCAGCAAATATAGGTTGGTCCAACCCTTTTGCTCCTTTTGGCTACACAGTTTTGATATTGATTTAATATTTGGCATGAGCCAGCCAGGTCTTATCATTTTTCATAAATTCTCTTGCCGTTTCCTGGGAAGTGTCTTTCTGACCATGTAGTATGCCACCAAATTGTTTGGTTCTCAAGGTTTTGACCAACCTCCCGACGAGAGATCCCTCATACCTTCCAACTCCATGGTGTCCTTTTAGTTGATAGAAAAGATCTCATTCGGATTCTCAGCAGCATTAGTTGATAGAGAAGATCGCAGGTGGGCCCGCCGGGACTGAGTCCACTACAACAGTAACGGGCCGGGCCGGGATTTCAACACCCACGCCTCACCCAGTCGTAGACTCGTAGGAAAGACGTTTACTTACGACAGACGTAATCCCAAATACGAATGGGATTTTTCACCGAAAAGCATGTGAAAAGAAACACAAACAAGCAGCCGGTACTGTACACCGAGTCACCGATCAGTCAAAAATTAAAAATATCCTCCCAAAAAATCCCTCTTTTCTCTCTTTAACGCGTCGACCGGACTTCGGGCTTTGGTCGTCTTTCTCCCAAAATATCCTCGCCTCGATTTCTTTCCTTCTCTTGTTTTGTTTTCTTAATTTGATTTACCAGATCTTTAGATTTTAGGTTTCAGGTTTGATAGGGTTACTGAATTCTTGATCTTGAATTGGGGGATTTTTTTTTTCGAGGTTCTTGGTCTTTCGTCCTGTGATCTTGTCAATTCAATAATTGTCTGCGTCTTCTTCCGATTTTAATTGAATTAGTTTTAGGAGGTTTGCTTTTGGTGGGTTGCTGAGATGGTTTGTCCAGAGGGATTGACTTGGGCGGCATCCTCGACGCCCGAGCCAAAGCAGCACGGCGTTACGAAGCCAATTTCCGTGGCGGGGCCTACAGATGTTGATATTCGTAGAAGCCGTGAGTTGGAGAAGGTGGGGTTGTGTGTTTTCTTTCGTTCTTTATTGAATTATTGAGAAATTTTCTGTTTTGGGTAAAATAGTTTTGGTAACGATATCTTGTCTTATATGTATTGTTTATGATAGTTCTTAGTGAATTCTGGTTTGTACGAGAGCAAGGAGGAGGCCGCAAAGAGGGAGGAGGTTCTCGGTAGACTTAGACAGGTAATTGGATGTTCTTGTTAATAGACGACGGTGTGATTTTCATATTCAAACTTTGAGTTTACTTGTGCTGGTGATCTGAAAGGATCCCTATTGTTCTGGGTCTGGCTTGTCACTGATTTCCAACTGGAGCTTCTGTGCATGTTCCCTTTCTAGATCACTCAAAAATACTCCATTCAATAGGTGAAATATAACTCATAAGGATGTTTGGGTTTGTTTCTATTGATAAGTATATTATTTCTAGATGTTATTTTGAACCTGTGAAAGTTCTAGTTTTCTACATCTTGCTGGAATTCAGTTCTCCCTGTTGTAGCAGGTTGGTTTGACTTTTTTATAATGAAGTTTATTTCTATTGATTGTTTATTGAAGTCATTGCCTCAAACCTCAAGCCCATCTTTTGATTGGCCTATTATTATGCCTCCTTTTGATGTTTTTGGGGAGTGTATCTTAAGATTCATGGATATTGATGAATGCAACACTTTTTATTGAATCTGAGCTGTTATGTCACTTCCGTTGAACATGATAGGACAATGTGGTCAGTTGTATGGTGATTCAAACTTTGATAACCTTAGGTGTTGTGATATAGCATGACTAGCACTGGGATCTTCAAGAAGTTTTTAATTTTTTTGAGTGAGTTGTGGATCTCTGTTTTTCTTTTTCTTTTTTGATGTAGTTCAGATGAAACCTAGTTATGTAGCTTTGATGGTTTTACCATCTGGTAAATTAGGTATATTTTAGTATTCTTGAAATAAGGGATAGTCACCTCGAATGCATTTTCCACGGAGACTTTCTAGCTCGTGCAGGACAAAGATTAAACCTTCATTTTGGGCAGTAAAAAAAAGACTGCTATTGATAGATGTGGCAATGAAAGGAGTCTGTAGTTTATTCACGTATGCATAATTTATCAGGTTGAGAAAATACGAGTTAATGTCAGCTCTATATAAAGGTAATTGCTGGAGTGTGTGAATGGGGCTGGGCTCCATATTGAGCTCATACTCACTCAAGCTTCAAAGATCTTTGGCTCGGACATGGCTCATGGGAAACAGTCTAGCAGTTGTTTAGGTTAGTTAATTAGAGCTCAAGCTCCAGGTTCAAAGATTGAGACTTGCATATGTAGTCAAGCCGAGCGTGGACCTTCTAACATATTTTAGATTTTGATTTTATTTGTACGGGGTGGGCTAGGTATTTCCAGCATGAATTAAAGACGCCCTGACTTTTTTTCTTACCTAAAGTCCTTAATTTCCAAAAAAGGTGAATCAGTGTATTTTTTATGTATAGATTTGTTATATTAATTAATAGTTTGGAAGGTCATCACTGCTATTTGGTAAGCTACTTAGCTTTGACTTTTCTTGTTTTTCTTCAATGACATCTGAGTTGTTGCTTTAATTACGACGTCAAATGATGGCACTCTTTTGTCTCTTTAAACTGTGTTTGTTGCAGTAAACTGTACTATTTAATTTTTTAGGTAAAATATACTTTGTCATGGAAAGACAGTGTTAGTTTCAATTCGGCACCTATTAAATTTTTTACTCTACTTGGTCACTAACTAATTTCGTTATTGTAGCCAGTTTACAAAATTGGCTGATTTCATTGTTTTGCAAAATGTCAAGTGTCTAAAACGGGCAATAAAATCAGTCGGTGATCCAATTGTAAATGACCCTTTCTTTCTGTGACTGAAACTATTCAACCGCTATTATTATCCTTCAGCAATATCGGATAAGGTTTGTAAAGTTGGCAGTCCATGAATTGAATCAGATAGAATTTTCTGTATTGAATGTTTTGCAGATATGAGGATTGAATTGTGTGGTCGTGGATGAAAAAACTTAGGTTTTTATCGGTAGGAGTGGATATGATTTTCAAAGTCAACCCTCCCTTTGTTACTTTTTACTATATACGTGACTCATGCTGGGAAATTTGAATTTGGAAATTAACCCTACATAGAACTTTGCATTAAGTGGTAGATACTAGATGGTAGCGGGAGGAGGGATGAGGTGTTTTAAACCAATTCGTCAAATGATTACAAACTGTCTTTTAGGACTTCTTTTTTAAATATTCCTTCTTTGTCTTTGCTTTCTTCGTCGAGTGTTGTGATGTAATTCAACATTTTTCTGTCGTCGTGCTATTAGCTATTTCATCGATTTTTTTTCCTTTCATCAATTTTCTAAATGAAGTTCAGTTTTGTATATCTGTTTTTATATTTCCATTGTGTTGATTGGCTGCTTCTTTTTTTTACTTACTTTTGGATTTTTATCATAACATTTCTCCTCTTTCTTTTAGATTGTAAAATGTTGGGTGCAGCAACTTACACGCTTGAGAGGATACACAGATCAAATGGTTGAAGATGCAAATGCTGTCATTTTTACCTTTGGCTCTTATCGACTTGGGGTGTGTATGAATATGTTTAGGGATTATGATTCTACTGTATTGTGAAGAGTCAGTTAGATCTTTTGCCTGCCAGCTGGAGTTATGTGCTATTACCAGTTGCCATTTATTTTACTCGCACATTAGTTTTAAATTTTCTTATTCTGTATTTCCTGTCAATATGAAAATATGCTCACGGCTATCATTTTCTTGATAGGTACATGGTCCTGGGGCTGACTTAGACACATTATGCATTGGGCCATCCTATGTGAATCGGGAGGTGAATACTAATTGGGTCAATTCGTTCGGTTGAAATTATGAATACATTGGTATCATTTGCGTCTAATTGTGGTTTCTCTGCCAGGAAGACTTCTTCTTTGTATTGCATGACATCCTGGCCGAAATGGAAGAAGTAACAGAACTACAACCAGTACCTGATGCTCACGTCCCTGTGATGAAATTTAAGTTTAATGGAATATCAATAGATCTCCTTTATGCAAGTATATCGCAGTTATTGGTTCCAGATGTAAGTACAAATTGCCTTGCTTCGATCTTTTGGGCAGAATTTTGGGGACAATTTAGATCGTAACATGTTTTACTTTATCACTGTTGTTTTGATTTCATTTGTGAGCATTTTCTTCAAGCTGTAGAAAGAACTTTCTGTAGTATATGATAGTTTTTTTTTCAGACCTTTGTTTGTTTGTTTGTTTGTTTTTTCATTCTCTGTACTCGAGCATGGTGATGATATTATTTTTGCTTACAAACTTTCAATAGGACTTGGATATCTCTGATTTGTCTGTCCTGTATGATGTCAATGAGCCCACTGTTCGAAGCCTTAATGGTTGCAGGGTTGCGGATCAAATTCTTAAGCTCATTCCTAATGTTGAGGTAACTTTTTATCAATGATTTGTCTTTAATTGATTTAATGTTGAGGTAACTTTCTAATTTGTCCCTACAACCAATCTTTTTTTCGATGTCTTGTAGAATTTTCGCACGACACTCCGATGTTTGAAGTTCTGGGCTAAGAGGCGCGGTGTTTATTCCAATGTAAGTGCGCATTTCTTCTTTCTTTTTTTTTTCCTGATAGTCGGGGTTCCTGATCTTATTAATGGTTTTCAGGTAACTGGATTTCTTGGTGGTGTGAACTGGGCTCTTCTTGTAGCTCGTGTGTGCCAGCTGTACCCTAATGCAGTTCCTAGTATGCTTGTTTCAAGATTTTTTAGGGTCTATACGCAATGGCGTTGGCCGAACCCTGTTATGCTATGTGAGATTGAGGAGGATGAACTTGGATTTTCAGTTTGGGATCCTCGTAAAAATCCTCGGGATCGAACTCATCACATGCCAATAATAACCCCTGCCTACCCTTGCATGAATTCTAGTTATAACGTTTCAACAAGTACCCTTCGGGTTATGATGGAGCAGTTTGAATATGGTAACAAGATTTGTGAGGTGAGAAACTAGACAAGATTTGATATTTAGAAATTGGGAGCAAACCATTAGAGTAATTATGGTTTATAACTGATGTTTGCCTTTTTATTTTGAAATATTCCAGGAGATAGAGCTGAATAAAGCCAAGTGGAGTGCTCTTTTTGAGCCGTACTTGTTCTTTGAAAGCTATAAAAATTATCTTCAGGTTGACATAGTTGCTGCTAACGTTGATGACTTGCGTGCTTGGAGAGGATGGGTAGAATCTCGGTTGAGGCAGCTGACTCTGATGGTAATATTTATGCCTTTAGGCATGCCTGTGATATAATGTTTTCAAGTAGTTGATTTCTGTAAGTTTACCGATTGTATTTAAAGAGGTAAAAATGACCGGAAAAAATTTGCTTATGTTGTTCTCATGTCTTGCTTTGTAATGCAATATTTGCAGATTGAGCGGGACACATATGGAAAGTTGCAGTGCCATCCTTACCCTCATGAGTATGTAGATTCATCCAAGCCATGTGCACATAGTGCCTTCTTTATGGGTTTGCAGAGGAAACAGGGGGAAATTGTTCAGGAAGGTCAGCAGTTTGATATTCGTGGCACAGTTGACGAATTTAGACATTCTGTAAATATGTACATGTTCTGGAAGCCTGGGATGGAAATCTATGTTTCCCATATACGTAGAAGGCAACTTCCTTCTTATGTCATCCCCGATGGTTTTAAACGATCCCGCCATCCTAGAGTCTCAGTGCAGCATCCATCTGTTAAACAATCTTCTGGGGATGGTTACTCAAGTCAGTCTGGGTCCTCTGAGAGAAGCCGTAAAAGGAAAAATGGTTCTGTTTTTTTAGATTTACAGCAAGATGTCTCAGATAAACGACAATCGACTAGCCCTCAGAGACTGGGCTCTGTTTCTCCTGAAATCAATATTCATAAGTCTGACAATGCGTCCTCGGACTGTTTGGCATCAAGCCTCATGGGAAGGGAAAAAATTGCTGAAGGTGATTATACATGTTGGGCTGATGGCATGAGTAGTGTGGTTGGATCAATTGGGGTGGAGGTGAGGCATAAGGCGGTTGATGGAGCATCTAACACAGATTTAACTAGCCGAGAGGGGAATGGTGAGAGTAGATGCTCCCCAAATTCCAGTACAGTCACATCCCTTGAAAGTGAGGATGGATTGTACTCAGTTTTTGGACGGATAGCTTCTGGTGGCAGTGAAGGTAGCAATGGAGGGATGGAGAGAAGCAGTGAAGGGAGTAATGGTGCAGGAGTGTCTCAAAGTGATTCCTGTGGTGCAGATTTCATCTCTCATTTACATCAAGAGTTTCTAGATGGAAATGGAGTATTGCATTGTGGATTGCAGGACAACATAAAGGTTTTTAATATACGTTACTTTCACTTTTATAATTCATTTTATGCCCCTTTTTTTATATAGGTAAGCAGGGTTGGGGTTTTGAACCCATGAACTCTTTTCAGGCATGGGCCTTAACATGGGAGGATTGGCCACTAGGCCAAACTTCATTCCCAATTTTATGCTTATTAGCCTTTTGCTTTTACTCTGTTGGTTTTCCTGCCAATGTTTTTATCTCTAGCATGTAATGTTAGATGATGCATTACCTAGTGTGCCATGAGGAAATGACCTGTGACAGTTGTTCCCTCCCTCCACCCACTCCAAAATGTGTCCTCCACGTCCATTGAATGGAACAGTTGATCTTCCCTCCTCCAACCCCAAAATTATTCCCACCACTTCTCCTTCGACCACTAGAGAAAAGAATATTCATGATAATTTTATGTCTTTACCGGGGACGTTTATACTCATACAAATTGGAGCTTGGATGGTGAAGGATTTTAATTATCTGTGTTGAAAGTGTCCGCATCCTAGCATTATTGTTTAAGTTGATGTTACACTTCTTTTTCCGATTACTGATTATTTTGACTGACCAATCTGCCTGACATTCCTTTTTGGTTTTTGTTTTATAAATATTGTAAAGACTAATGATGCACTTGCGATGGTGCTGAAACCCATGGCTGGAGTTGATCCAGAAGCTAATGCTCAGAAACCAGTGATGAGGCATGTTTTGAAAATGTTAGATTTTGGTGTTTGTGTTTTCTCGCACAATATTTTTCTTTATACTGCTTTTTCGTTTGCGTTTTATTGTATGGTAGGTTGCGTCTTGCATCAACAGCGTGAGAGGAAAAGTCGTCACAAGGAGATCTTATGTGGGACGACGCCTGCCTGTAAGGTTTGCTAAAAGCCAGCTTTTCGTTAAAGTGTATTTAATCGTTGGCTTTCGTTTCTTTCTTATGTTTCAGGCATTCTTCCCAATCTACCTTGTAGATTGGAAATCCAACTCCTCGTTCTGAATAGCTCTGAGGGTATAGCCTTGCCATGAAACATGTATCGGTTCTTCCCATATGGCGGATTTCGATATCGTGCATAAGTTATGCATTTATTCAACGCCTGGATGTGTTGGCTGGATGCTTTCTTAGCAGATAGTGATATCCTGGAAGGTGTTTTACTTTTTTCGTTTCCCTTTCGGGTGTTGAAGACATACTTAGTGTTCTTCAAATGAAGAGAAGGGGGGGGGGGGGGGGGGGGGTGTTCAATCTGCTATTTTTCTTAGGAAGTAGAAACTAGTCAAGCTTTGGATTTGTAGCTGTACATTTTCCTTCGTAGTTTTTTTTTTTTTTTCTTTGATAAAGCATTTTCCTTTGTAGTTATCAAACATTCAACCGCTATGAATTTTTTCTTTTGGGGACATAAATGTGCTAAAGAAATTGACTTCATGTACCAAAGAATAAACATAAAAAAAAAATACAATAAAAAAAAGAAAATATTGAATAGAAATTCAATCACTTTAAATATAATAATAACGGAATATTATCTTAAATATGATAAAGAATATATTAAATGATACTTTAAAAAAGCCAATAATGATAACTTTTGGCAACATTGTCATTAGGTTTTTTTTATTTTCAAAGTACTAAACGTCACTGTAAAAAAATGATGAAATGCTATTTTCGAAAAAAAAACAAAAATTGACCAAGTGCTAAGCACACATGATCCACCCCCGGAGACAAATCCAAACCATTGAAATAACCAATAAAGCTAAGTTTGGGGAACCAATTAAAGATGGGCTTATCACACTAAATACAAGTCAAAAGCATAAGACATTGCTTTAAGCATTGTTGCCAATTACATTTGAGCTGAAAGAGCATGTCAAAATAGACAAACTGGCAAAAAAAAGAGTACACAGGTTTGCCACAATATATATGTACTTCCCAAGTGCAAGAAGATCCATAATAATAACAATAGTAACAGAAACCCAAATTCAAAATTGAACAAAACTCTTTTCCTTCAACCTTCATTTCAACCCAAAATGTTCTCATTTTCATTTCAAGGCTGCTGAATCCATTTTAGTTCTCCTGTCTAGCTTTCCACTTGCAACTGGATTTTGAAAGGAAAAAAACCAGAAGCGCCAATTTAGAATTAGAGATTGTAAATATATGAGCTTTCAACTAATCAAGGTGATTGAGGCTCTTCATAATTGTGTAGGATACTCACGGCTTAAGGAAGAGACGTCAGAACTCTTCAAAACACGCAGCCTCTTCACCATAGACACAAACATGCTGCAAAACCACACAATGAAGAATTAGAGGATCACAATACTCGAGCAATATATTAGTAAATCACACAAGAATTGAATAACCAGGAATAGCAATATGCCTTGGTCAGGTTCTCAAAATGTATGACAGTTCTCGTAGTATAAAAGGGACCTTATGCATGATATAATACAAAGAAATAGAGGTGACAAGGGAACACTGTGCTTAATTAATCGATTAGGAATCTAATACCGTTTTTCCGGGCAAACTAAACGACAGAAAAGCGTATATGGGAGTTGTTTTCATAGGCTCAATTACCAAGTGCTGGAATATATAATTTGAGGTTAGGGGGGTTATTAAAAAAAGCATGAGATCCAGAGTGATAAGATGCTTACTGCCATGGGACATCCCCAACAAGCATCCTGTCTCCTTCATTATCCTCATAAACAAGAGTATATTCGCCGCTTCCTTCCAATATGCCAGTAATTGGTTTCTCTTCCTCCTCAGTGTTCATTATTCCAGTAGCAGAGGAGTCTTTTTGAGCTAAACAAAGAAGCATGAGACAAAATATAAGATAACCATATCTTTTTACAGGCCACATTAATATATTTATGTGGTAGATTAACTGTTACTAGATGACTAACTCTTCCTCCTCCTTTCAACTCCTGTTGTATTAGTAAGCCAGTCACCTTATTAAAACGAAGTATTATATCAATAATGAATGCGATTTATTGAGCGTGGAAATAGCGATTAGTAAAATTAGGATTAGTTAGACCACCACCTGCAAGAAGGCCTCCAAAGAGTTCATCAACAGCTTTTGAAAGTTTCTCATAGCTGTCATAGGCTTTGAGATCCACTTTCCTTCCAATTGGGATTCCATCCATGTTAATCTTCACAAACAGACCTTTGTTGCAACTTTCAACTTGTTTTTCACTGGCAATCTTCTTGCTTGGGACTCCATTTTGAGGATCAGGAGATGCTTTTGAAGAGCTGCTGCTTGCAAGATTTCTCCTAAATGAACGGATTGGAGGCCATCCCACAACTGGACCAGGGGCACTTCTGCTCATGAAAGACCATCAAAAGATTTATTCAGGTCATTAACAACAACCCCATCATATCCAAGTCCAAGCCATATTTATCATACAAGGGTAGAGTGGGATAGTGATTAACAGAAAGAGACAGACTTGCACCAAAAGGGAAAATGATGGGTTAATGTCAACTTTAAGCTTAAAGACAACATGAATGAGCATTTGCATTGCAGGAATAGAAAATACTGACTACACAGTAAAATCCTAAACCAAGAGGGGTAAAAAGATATTACACTTACAGATCAAGATGGGAATATGCTATTAAAAGTGCAAATGGGTCGACCATATCCATTAAATTACATAGTAGGAAACATAAATAAATGAAACAAACAATTATGCATGGACATGGACCACACAAACAACAACTAAGAATGTGATCCTGTGAATGAATATCCTGTGTCAGAAGGGAAAAGGAAAAAAACACACAAGTATGAGAGAGAAATTGAGAGGCCAAAAGCTGGAGTACCTTTTCTGGGAGCTGTTGGGCACAGCTGTATTTGCAGGTACTGGTGAAAAAGCCTTATTTTCTGCAGACTGCAATTCTACCACTTTGGTACAACAGGGCTGTGACTGTGAGGATTCCTTCACCATGACAGGCAAGCTTTGTTGGGTTGTAGATGGAAACTGAAGAAAAGAACCCTTTGTAGACCATGGAGATGACAAATTTTCAGAGGAAGAGAACTTATGTGTTAGGTTCCCATTGTTGTTGTTATTTGTCATGGAAGAGAAGTAGCCAAGAGAGAGATTAATTGACTTCTCATTCTCTCTTTCTTTGTTGCTGTTTCTTGAGGAATTCTTCCTGGACCAGTCTTGAACACCTGGGGGACCAAGCTTTAGTTCAAGGTTTTTCTCCTCAGAGGACCCATGGACTCGCTTTTCATCTCTCTTCACAAGCCACACCCTCTCTTTGGGAATCAAATCTATCAGATTAGGACAAGCTTTACCATTGTTTGAACAACAATCCATTTCTACTTCACTCAACAATAATGACTTTCTGCTTCTGCTTTCTATACCTGAAAAAGGCCACAATAATGGAGAATCTCAGTCTCGCGTACAACAATAGGAAATCACGTATAAAAAGAACCGAACACAGGAAGCTAAAAAGACTTAAGACTCGTCACTCACTTGCCAGTCCTCAACCAAAGAACAAAATCTTGAACACCCACATCTCTGAATCAGCAATAGAAGTCAAGATACAGATTCCAAATCAAAACCCAGAATGGAATAGGCGAGAAACTTGAGATCTTCACTCGAAATCCCAGAAACAGAAATCCGGACTACAATATATGAATAAACACCTTTGAAGGAAAAGAAACTCCCAAAAATACAAGAGCTCTAGCAACTCAAACTCACAAAGGCAAAAGGCATACAACAGATATATCTTGCTTTCATATTTGTTTCTAAGCACAGTCAATGGGTTCCTCTCTAATGAAGGACTTAGACTTCGTTCGTTATAAGATGTGAGGGAAACTAAAAAAGACAGTGGGGGCAGAAGTGAAGAAAGATGGGTGTAATAAAAGGGAACAAAAACCCTGAAAGGTTCGAGACCCCAAAAGCAGGAACCAGAGAGAACTGAGAATTCAGACTTCAGAGCATAATAACACACACGCAACCCCAACCTAAAATAATGTTTTAGGTTGTTCGGTTGAAGAAGCAAAGCGTGCTGTGCTGACCTCCATTAAAGAAAAAAGTGACCATCTTTCTCTCCAAGTCTACTCTACCCCTACAAAGAGTCACAGCTATAGCCATATTTTCACTATTATCACACTACCCAAAACATCCTCCTCCCTTTATTTAGACCAGTCTCTGTCCTAGAGAGAGAGAAAAACTTGATTAAACAGTTTAAACTAGTTAGAGAAATTTGACAGTGGACATTGAAAGTCATTTGATTTGTTAAATTAATTGAAAGTAGTGAGGGTTAGTAGAGATTCTGACCAATTGTTGGCTTTTGGGAGTCAAGAAAGAGATGGGATTTGATTATTTTTTGTTGAAATGTAGAGAGAGAAGAAGAAGAAAGTAGTGAGAGAGAGAGAGAGGGTTTGCTGTTTGCATTTGCATGATCCATATTTGCAGGGATTTTTTGCAATAAAAGCAAAGCATATGCGTTTCCCATGATTCTCTGTCTCTCTTTACCGTTCACACTTCACACAACCCAATGCGCGATGTGTGAGAGAATGAATTACCACCGTTGATCCTCAGGATTTGAGATTTTGATTCAACAAAATCTGACGACTGTTACCAGTTCCGTTTGTTTCTGTATGTATGTGATTACGGCTCCGTCCATCCGGATTTACAAAGAGAATGTTAACACGTGCGAGTGGCTCACCAAGTCACCAACCCAAACCAAACCAAACTTTACTTTTGCACCGCATATGACCAAAATGTCCTTCCCTCCCTGATGTCATTTTCAGTTTTCTGTTTTTATCTCGTTAGTTTTGTGCAACTTTCCTCTCTTAACTAACTTTTTGACTAAACTCTAAAATTATAGTATTTTTCTCATTTTATAGATATTGTTGTCTCTTGGTCACAGTCCTGCATGAATTTGTTTATTTATGGTTTTTATACTCATGAAAACACCTCTAGAACGGTCAGAGTGGCACAACAGATATACTATGCCCAAAAAAGATATTGTTTTTTTTAGACTTTAATTCACTGTGGATACATCAGATTTAGTCTTAAAATCTTATTGATACGCATATTTAATGTGAAAGAAGTTGAGTTTTATTTATAACAATTTAGTTAGGTTAATGACGTGAAATTTTTAATCTTGATGGGCTCCGTGGGAAACAAATGGAATCTGTCATTTTTGGTAGTAGTGAATAGAGTAATGATAGTGATCAATTATTCATTCTCCAAACACATGAACTAAATTGGACTCAAAACTAGTTTCTTTTTTTCCCACATGAGAATCTAGGGGCCAATCCATGGCTACATTTTTTCTCACATGTAACAACTATCATAGGCCTAGGAATACAATTTGAAAATGATGTTCATTTCTTTATACATATACATGCATATATATATATATATATTATATCGTCATAACAAAGCCATTCAAATATTACATTGTTTTCTCAGGTGGGGGGACGTCAACAATAGAATTATTTGTTTTGAGTGGGTGATTCTTTGACTCTTCATATTTGCCACCGTTTGCGGGGTATCATGGTCATTTCATATATCAAAGTTGACATCTTAACCACAAATAGAAGCAGTAGAGTTAAGTAACCTGATTATATGGTTAGCCTTGGATAGATAAGATAAGTAGCCTGCATGCGTTGAGCCCTGGCTTGGTCGGCTGGTCTGTACTGTCCACTGGGTTTTGGATACTGCGAAACGCAACCAATTTACCTTTTAGAATTTAGACACTCCTCACACGTGTCGGCCCATTTAACCACTTTGTGGGGCCCATGTGATCTCTTCTATTCCTTAACAACTGGGCCGCGTGTAAGACAGGCGCTCGCTGCTGTCGAGTGAGTGAATTGGGTAAAATACGATGCTATTTTTGCCTCCAACCATCCAACATGCTCGACCCTGAAGCCACGTTTTTTTTTTTTTTTTTGGGATTTAAGTTCAACATTTCCCCCACTTGCAATCTGGGCGCGTTCAAAACAAAATTGTAGCAATCCCATTATTATTTTTTGGAGTGGACACTATAATTGGCAATTATCAAAGGATAGATCTAAATCCAACGGTGCTGATTGAGTGAGAGGAACAGAAAATAAATGTGTAAGAATTGGGAAACAAGTCGTGAAGGCTTTCATTTCATGCGGTCCTCACTCCCTGTAGCTACTTCAACTGGTAAATGATTGCTTTGTCCTCTTATAATACATACATATATATATGTATGTATGTATGTATGTGTGTGTGTGTGGAGCTTAGTAGTTGCAACTCAGATGAGGCGCACCAAAGGTTCCAAGTCTTGTCACTTTGATTGGTTGATCCGCACCGTCTGATTGATGGTAATCGAACAATTGGAGTAAACATGAAGAATTTTGTTTTGGACCTTGCAGGCTTTTAAAAATAAAACACAAGGTGTAGTTGTTGTGAAAGATAAGGGCGTAACGAGCTTTGCATATGAGGTAACGAAACTTTAATACGAGAATTCGAGGATATCTGATGTGGATGCTCTTATAAGATACTATTCTAAGTTTAACTTTGGGGTTTGTGAGAAGACGACCCCAGAGGGCCCGCACACAGCTTTGGATACTCAATGAGCACACTTGGAGATACATATATTACTCTCTTGATTTTCTTCATTTCATTGAATGCATTTGCATCCATGAACTATCTCCTCTTCTTCTTTTATAGTAATATTTAGTTTTTACTTATCCCATGCGTCGGTATTGAATATGGGACCTAGGGATATGGTATTTATCTTAAAATTCTCTCTCTCTCTCTCTCTATATATATATATATATATATCTTATGGTTTAGGATGGTGAAGGCACCTCCTCCTTATCTCTATCCATTTCATGTGGTTTTTAGGACAACTTTGTGCCGCCCATGTTAGTTGTTGTTCAAAATATATGATCAATACGTACTAATATTGAGACCATTTAGCATCATGGACATTTAACATGTTTTGTATAGTTTTAAAAATCCAAGTACATATAAGAGCCAACGTATTTTAATCACCTCGGTTCGGCTGAGAGGTTGTTGGCCAATATACTTAATAATACTTTAACTTGAAAAAGGTCAAAAGAAAAAACTTCATTTCATATTTAAATTGGCATGGAAAAATACTTCTTTAAAAATAAATCTTGTGATAATATAAAAATAAATAAATAAAGCCTGCAACTGCATGCTTGGAGTATCTAAGTGTGAATTTATTATTGGCCGGTTGGCCCCCCAATATAAAATAGCAGCTCATGAATGACATAATTATAGTGTGCCAATTGATTACACATCATCAATGATAAATACATGTTGAAAACAAGAAAAGAAAAAGAGGATTGTGTGAGGCAAAGATGCCAAAAATATCTACCAATAACAAAAGGATGCCTAGTAAAGTTCCCTAAAAAGGAAGATTCCTCATCTTCCCTACAAAAATATAAAAAAAATAAATTATTTTCCTTGTTTAGTTTTTACATAAAAGTTAGGTTCTTTTAAGCTTTTTATGAAATATTAATGCTCCTTAATTATCTTCTAAAAAAGTGCTTGTTATCACTAACTAATCTTTCTTTTAATCAAAAGTGGCCCCTAATTAGGATTTTCTTTTCTTTTCTTCTCTCTCTTTTTCTAGAAGAGTACAGCAGACCAGGCCCAGGCCATCTCATACCTACATGCCAGAGAGAAAGGTCTGTACAAATATGGTAATTGATATTGAAAGTTTATGCAAATCAAATGGTGATTGATCTTCTCTATCTTTCTTGCAGAAACAAATATAGCAGGGAATTTCACTGCCAGAAACATGTGATGTAGATGGGTGTGTAAAGAATATGAACTATTGCAACAACTAGCTTTTAAGGTCTGGAATCATCCATAGAAGAAAATTCTCTGAAGAATATCTGAAAAAGTGTTCATTGAATTGCAGAATTGTGTCTTGACATGTCCTTCCCTTGCCTTCATTATATAGGCACACAAACTTTTTACCAGACTTAAGAAAACAACTAAAATAGTACAGCTTTCACAGTCGGACTAACAAGTTTACAATAGGATACTCCTAAATACAGAGAAAATGATTATAACAAAAACTTTCCGATGAACTCGAGAAATCCCAAGTAATCGGAAAAACACAGAGAGAGCCCTAATTTGAAAGAACAGTACAATCAAGATAATTGAACAAACCTAGTTCTCAAGTTTTGAGACAAGCTGAAGCCATCTTGGAGGCTCTTCATCAAAAATGTAGGTTAAAGGAGAAACTAGAACACCACTGCCTCCAATCTGCATAAAAAAAACACACACGCAAAGTAGAACATATTAAGCCCAATTAAAAGAGAACTAAACCAGCAGGAGTATTTTCTGAGGGAGGGTAGAATCCTTATTGAAAATGGAACTGATAAATGAAACTTCAAGGAAACAGTCTAGGAGAACATGACACCATTTTTCTAAGATATTCCATCTAATGTTACAATACTGGCACAAAAAGGTTTGATTTGAAAGATTTTGGCTTTTGGTTAGGGTTGGGGAAACACCACTGCTTGAGATACACGAATAAGAATGTTTATCTCAATTCTTTTAATTCTAACTGACAAAATATTGACAAAGGACAAATTTTACCATCATATACTACCATTGTAACCACACATCTTAGCCCAAAAATAGAAATTCAAAATTTTATTAGCATACATAGATGCACGACAAATGTAAACCCATCAGAAAATGAGATGGTAGACCTAAAAGTAAATTAATCAATGGTAAAAAAGCATAAGACTATGGCACCACAAGACTTGGCAGTTGAGGTCACAGGTTTTCCCTTCAAATCAATCAACAGTCTAAAGCCAAAAACAGTCGTGAGACATGAAAAAAAGTTCTCAATAGCACATTGAAAAACTTGTGTTTATGCATTACTAGGCAGAGAAGACTAGAAGAGCTTTTTAAGGGGTTGAAAGATCAGGCACTGAGATCAAATCACGAATTATCTTATGATAAGAACCAGGCCAGGTACGCGCCCATACACACAACCAACAGGCCCACACATTCCTTAACCAACCACACAAGCCCAACCACTACCCACATATGGGCTGGTTGTAACCAACAAGCCCAATAGGCCACTACCTAGAATACTTGTTGGCTGATTAAAGAAGGCATCTCCCCTCCTTATAAATAGATCACAACTCCCCTATCTAAGCAATGTGGGATATTCGTATCATCTTATTTTCAGGTTTTTCTTTCTATCAGCAGCGATATTCACATCAACCTCAGGAAGTTTATACACAGTTTACTGGCTGATTTTTGAGCTAGAAAGGGAGTCCTATAAGCTTGAAATATGATTCTGAATATGTGTATAAAAGTAAGAATGGTAAAATTGGAATAGTACACCTAGTATATATATGGTTTTGGAAACTTGAGCTATTAAGTGGCAGGAAAAAGTGCCTGCAAACATCATGATAATGCATGAACTTCTCCACTGCAAAACAAGTTTTTACAACCTCAGTACCACTATGAATATCACTAATCATGACTCACCTCTCTTAGTTGCTGAACAGAATCGTACAATGCCTTTTTGGGTACACATATGACTATTGCATAATAATCAACTGCAACCTTTCCATTGCGTTTGCAGAAGACTGGGCTTACTGTAGGGCCCTGAAAATTATTGTCAAAGATTTAGTGCAAACGAAGAGCAACAAAATGATGACCATGAATAATCTACAAGAATCGGTAACTTAAGTTGACAATATGCAGTTGTAAATAGTTAAAAGTAAGCCATAGAGCACAAACTAATAGACACCATTTGATTCAATAGCGGTTTAAACAATAGAAAGAAAAAGGTATATTCCACCATCCAGCTCACCACCAGGGAAATCCATTCTAGTCGACCTTAGCTATATGACGGCATAATTGGAAAGAAAGGAATCAAAAGGTTTTTGAAAGCATTGAGACTCTCATTCACATACAAAGATTTTAGCATTGTTTCGGAACTATAAGCTTCTGGATCTCAGTTTATTACAATCTAGAAACTAGTAACGTGCGAGAATCCCATATTGTAATCACAGAATAAGAAATTAAACAAGACAAGGAATGTAAGAACACCTGTGTGCTATGCCATTCCCCGATGGCTTGAACATGCAGTAAGAAATGAAGAGTTTAGGGATTTTAAAAATGAGTTAAAAATAAATTAACTTGACCTTAATCAGGATGCCTGGATCATTACAAAGCTGCTAAGGGATTTTGATTTTTGACCTGGTCCGGGCTGCATGGTTCATTACAAAACCACACAGGCCAGATGGTAAGAAATGGTCTGATCATTAACTCACATCGAGATTTAAAAGCATATTTTGTTGCATTTTATTTTAACATTATTAATGGTGGAAAATGATAGGGTAACAAGTAACAAGCCAGGTGCAAAAGTATAGTTCGGACTTTGAACATTTTTAATTTGAATCTCACCTGCAACCCAGATAATGATGGTTGACTTAGTACTTTCTCTGCCACTTCCTCTGCGCTACTACCTCTCATGTTTGCTGTTACCTGCTATGCGAACAATTCAAAATGAAAACGAAAGGAAGGATAGGTGGAGGATTTGAGGATTAGTGAAATTATATGCGCACCGTGAACTGACCACCTGCCCTCAAATGTGCCTCCAGTCTTTCGAGAATCTCACGGGTTGTAACCCTCACAGCTGTCCTGTTCAATGATCTCTTGCTTGCGACAAGAACAGCCTGAAGAAAATTCAGCTTGTAAGTTGTAAAGTAAGATCAAAAAAAAAAAACAGATAAAGGTTGAATGTAAAACCAGTATCCTAACACTTCGTCTCGTAGCATTCCCACATTCTCAAAATCAGAAATTCACAAGATTACATGGATCATCTATCAATTAGATAGCTTACCTGGCTTTCCAACACAACTCCGCCTTTAATTTCCTTCAAGTTGTTTTCTTTTAGTGTTGTACCACTACTCACAAGGTCCAAAATAGCATCAGCTGACCCCATCTAAATTAAGAGAAACAAAAATGATCATATGAGTACAAGAAGAGAAAGCATAAACATCATAATCCAATATATGGTCTCAAACCAAGAAGAGTACAATTATGGCATAGAAGTGGTAAAGCAACGGGAGGATTTTCTATTTTCTATTTTTCAATTTTCATTATTCTTGTGTTTTGCTCCTTGGTAAGAAGAATAAACCCAGCTGGACCCTTACCAATATGAGCTGAGAGCATGAGCACCATTATCCAAGATGCAAAGGCCTCAAACCAAGAAAAGAACGAGAATGGACAGAAAATAGTAATTCAATACCATGGTGTATTACATTTAATGCTTATTTTAGATGTGTCATAAGAATTGAACCCTATATGCACCCTCGCAAGATGCCATTATCCATAGCATTTCGGTATTCAGAAAATCTTTACATGTCCTCTTTCTTTACTTTTGAACAAAGCACAGAAGAAAACTTATAGAAGATCAACAGCTCCCGTACACATGGCTCGAGGAGGAGAAAAGAAAATGTTAGAAGCAAGCAAAAAAAGCCCCTGAAAACACAGTACTTAAGCATGGTTCAAATAAAGGCAGATACATCTAGCTAATTTTTTTATTATTTATTTTCAGTGGATTGGAATTCGAATGATGAATGAATCCTGACTGAACCCTGTCCGACCAGTGTTTGGACTGGCGGCCTTTCCAATTCACGTACAGGGCCAGATTTTAAAATATGTTTAAAGAGAGAAATCAAATATGCAAATGAAGAGAAATGAGGCGAACCTAAGAATATTTAAAAAAGAAAAAAATTGGAACTCTATTAGCTGAATTCGAGTACTATGTTCTCATTCTTCACAAGAATTCCAGGCTTCACATTATTCATATTGCATGACACGTACTTGTGCATATCTTTGAATTTCAGCAAGGGACAAGTAGCAAAGCAATTTCTGAAAATAAATATGCGCAAAATTTGATAGCAAAGAAGTCGTATGTCTCACCGCAGGCTGGGCCTCCAGTGCCCCATCAAAAGTGGAAAATGTCACATGCTTCAATCCATTTTCTTTCATAAATTTAGGACCTAGCTGTGAAACAAAAATTAATTCAAAGGATATCCATAAGACTTACAACTTACAAACCAAAACATCCACAAAGTGCCCAGGTATACGGTAAAGGGGAGAGAAACCCATCATACATAAGTGAATCCAGTAGCAACTCGAAGAGGTTTTTCTTCAGTCCACTGAGGCATTTGTGCTAGCTCACTAATCGAGTTTATATTTTCAAAAATTCCATATTGGGGAATCTGAAAAAACAATAGACATCTTTAGCCTACTAACATTAAAAGCTATGAAACAACATGAGTATATAATATGTGAAAAATAACAACTTACTGCAAGGGATAAATGGCAGTTACCATATTCAAGAGCATCATGAACAATGATAAGATCTTCATCCCCCTAGCAAAAATTAACTTCAGAAATTAATTCGCATGAGTAATAAGTGTTTTCTAAGCTGATTAAACCAATAAGTAACAAGAAGATTGTAAAGGAAATATGTTACAGTATAACTATAACACAACAAGACTGATCATCATGGCTGTAATCCAACCTTGTGATACAAAACACAACCAAAACTAATATTTTGTCAACAATTATATCTTAAGGTTCATAATCCAATATCTATTAATGAGTGAATATTCAAGTTAATTGAAAACATTGATGAATGCTCGGTAAACTCGATGGTCAAAGCTTTCACATATCCAGCGCTTGTTCATAGTTTTGGAGAGAGTAAAGGTACAAATTGTTTGACATCCAAAGCTAAATATCAAAATTAAAATTTTTTTTTATGAGCTGAAAAATCAACACCCTGAGCAACTAGGTACACATTAATTAATTACTCACAGAGGTGAAGCAGCTTAATGTTACTCATTGACGTCTAGAAAAACTACCTTTGCTTGTTCTATATCAACAACATCAAAAAATAAAGGAAACCAATGGAACAACCACAAATCTAAAAGAAAAATCAAATCCAATGAGACAACTCAAAAAAAGAAATTTCCCAATTTAATGGCTTACCTGTCCATATTCCCTGACTGTGTCAAAACCCACAATACCAAGATCTAAATCTCCAGATAACAATTGTCGTACAATGTCTTTTGGCCGCTGGAACCAGACTTCTAGAGAGGATAGCTGCAGAAGAATATGGGCATAAGAATATTATTTAGCAGTATCAGTACAGGTAGCATATATAAACAGCAGAATCTATGACTGCAAAAAAAACACACAGAATAAGGCAAGCATATAATCACATTGCAGCTTAGATCTACACCTGAACAGATAATACACGTTAGCTTTGTAATTAAGATTAGTGAAAAATCATGCTCCCTGGGTTTTTATTTTCTGATCAAGGGTGCAGAATAAGTAAGGACCAAAATTCCAAATTGATATACCAAAAATAGCTCAAAAATCTGCAACTAACAGCCAACAGAGAAATGATTGAGGATGAGCATTGCAACTAAACAAGCAGTGACATTATACTATTATAGTAAGGTCCACTATGACTTTGCAGAAAACCATACCACCAGTGCCTAGGTTGGCTAGAAAGAAATTGGAGAACTTTTCATGACAATGAAACCCCTGTTGATATTGTCTTAGACAATTGGCTCACCAATGTAAAGCTTTGGCTTTCTGGTTTCTGTACAAACTTCTTTGATTCTATCAGCCTAGCTAATATATAAATCTCATCTGGGTTGCACCTGCCTGGTACCCCTTTAATAAAATTTTCATCATTCCAAAAAAAAACAAAGAAAAAAAGTGAACAATAGAATAATATCAGTACTACAAGTATTATGAACAATAGAAGTAACCGATGATCGAGCTTGGCACGCACAGCAATTAGGTGATTCATTATGACTAGGCCATCAACAGTTCAAATAAGGCTGCTTAGTCTGACCCACCACTTCTGGATCACATTTTAGAAGTACTTCTACGGGAATATACAACCTCCTCAACTATTTCATTTCTTTGTATGCGAAGGATTTTATCAAGGAATAGTACTAAGTATCCATTACATCCAATAAGAAGTTTTCAGACATCAAAATTCAAGGAATGTCCCCAAAAAAAAAGAGTGGGGGAAAAAGTGTGTAGCCAACTATCCCATACACAACAGCTACCACACAAGATACACCCTCCCCTGAACTTAACATAACTTAGTAATTTGTTCAATAATTAAACACACTAAAAATCAGTTTTGAGATCAAAATGACACAGCCATTGTCTCCAAAATGAAGCCAACATTAACCATAGATAGTACAAACCACCAGCTAGTTGTAGCAATTTACCGTGTTTTGGAACTTGTTGATCTGTTGATTAACATTTGCAACAGAAACACATACAGGATTCAAAAAAATGAATAAAATAAAGAACACTTGCGCACAAGACTCCTGTAGTGGGTGGAGTTGGGGACATGTTAGATGTACGCAGAACATAACTCGCATAATATATGGAGAGGCTATTTCCATTAATTGAACCCGTAAACTCTAAGTTGCACCCTTGCAACTCTACCATTGGGCTACATGTTCGCCAATAGGATCCAAGAAACATGGAAAAATATCTCCTACATATTCTCTGAGAGAAGGAGAGAGATTAAAAGAAACCTGAGGGATTTGTGCAACATACTGCCGTGGATTGACCTTCCTGACAAACAATTGACAGTCCTGTGCATGGTAGAAAACAAATGTCAGTCTTGTTTTTGGAACAACAAGAAACAAAGGTCAGAATTTAAAAGACTGAAATGGAAAAAAACTACAGAAAATGACCAAGATTTATCTAACACTCAGCTCAATCAAACAAATTCTTCATTTGAATACGTTGTAAATTTGTTTAATTTGTGAAGCACAAGGCGTTCAATGGAAGAATTTCTTTAATTTGTTTCATTGAGCAAAAAATAATGTCACAAGTTGTGATAAGTGGAACGCAAAAAAAAAACTTCAATGGCGTCCAAATGAACTTGAACAGAACAAAATATGTAAACTTGAAAACGCATAACCTGAACATAATGTAATTCAATTCCCCTATTGTCCAATCTAATGAAAATCTCAACACATAATATAAAAAGTTACATTTCTTTCTATCATTTCTCTTTCACAAACCTTGAGAAGATCGAGAGTATCATCTGCCATTCGACCCTTGCTGGGCAACCCGAGACGAATCTCGGTCCTCTCCACAACTTTTCCATCCATTCTGCCATTGACGACGCTCACCTGAGACTGTTGCCCCGAGCAACAAGTGATAGTAGAGACAACAGGTTTAACAGAAACACAACCCGTAGAAAGAGTAGAAAACTTGGGAGAAGAGGAGTGAAAAGAAGAAGAAGAGGACGAGAGGAAGGAGAGAGCGGGAGAGGGAAAGGAAGAGCATCGAACGAGAAGAGAGGTCGACATGGTTGGCTCTCTGCCCGAAATAGCCGACGGAAGAAAGTGAAGTGAAGCAGCGAATCCAAAGGGAAAGATCTGAATATACTGCCGGGCTTTTATTTTAGTCCCAGTTAGAACCGGCCTGGGCCTTAAGAGACGGCCCACTTAAGGATTTCGCCGAACAAGGTTAAGCCCAAAGAATCCCGAAGCTCGACAACGACGGACAAAGATCAAGGGTAGGTGGGACCCCCATCTGAGGCGCATATATATTAGCTACTATGTTCCATCTGTATGAGATCAGATAATGGTCGACATAACTAAGCATGCATGTTGCGGGTACGACAATTCCAGTCTGGACATGATTGATTACTTACTACTTTACTAAAAAAAGGCAAATAAGATAAAGCCAAACTAATCTTAAGTAATGTCAAAGATCCCACATTTTTCCCTCATAGAGGAGAGTAATTTACAAGTAAAATTCAACTACCTCATATACGTATTCATTTTATGAACCTAAATAACAAATGACAATGATTCATGTAGAATAAATTTGTGCATATTCGTAGTCCAATCCGTGCTTGGTAACACAAATTGGACAATGTATTTAGACTGATAGCATTTAAAGTTCTCGACGCATAATCCATATGATTATTTTTGATTAATTCTTCATATATAAAATTAAATTTCCTTATACAATGATGCAACGTTCAAGCAAAAGTTCACACCATCTTATGTACGAATGTCACAATTCTTACAGCTAAAACTCACATGCACATGATGTGGTTGTGGACATGGGCCTACCAAGTCTTATATTATAAAGTTAAACTTGCTTAGATAGATATACGTCCACGGCAGGTTAATGTTACTCTTTGTTTTTTTAATCAAAATAAACTATTATTACTTATGCCCTCCAAATTATAGGTTAATTATTCTGGTAATATTGATTTATCTCTTGGCATGAATGTGACTTTTCATGGATTAGGAGCCGCTCTCAAATGAGTTACACTATTTCCCTCAAACCAATGTGTGGTCAGAAGTAGCATTACATTAGAATAAACGTGCCACATTAATGTTGATTGACCGAAAGTAGAAAAATATGCTTGATCAGTTATTGTTATTATGATAAGAGCAGTACAAAAAAAAGTGTCAAACAAAATCGATCGTTTGATTAGTTATTGTTAAATGTATATTAGTGAGGATCGACCGAAAAATTGACCAAAAAATAAAGTTAAATTTATGTCCAAAAAATCAATAAAGTTAAATTTATGTCCAAAAAATCGATAAAAACCGACCATAGACATCCCTAACTACCGTGAAGAATCCGATTGTAGTAAGACTGAAATGGTCACATATGTATCCAATAATTGCTCTATCAGCAGTAAGTGTCGGTAAATTTTGGTCAAAGTCAATAGTCAACGTAGTTTTTGACTTCGTCCGTGAGTACTTTTAATTAGGTATGATTTTGGTGGGACCAGTGGCAAACTGTCACTCTCGCATTCCAGCTTTTCGCAACTTGTGCCCCATCTTTTCCCAAACACCAACCGTTCATTACCAAAACCATGTAATTTGCATTTCCTAAAATACCCCTTTCTTTTTTTTTATTTTCTTGGAAAAATCCCATCACATAATCCATTGCCTTTTATGTTTGCACATTAAAAATCAGTGAACCCACTTAAACTAATTTATTGGGTCCAATAAAAAGATTAAAATAAAATAAATTTGCCCCATCACCATGGCTAATTAAAATTTGTTAAAATTTTAGCATTTTATCTAACCAAATGTTGTTTTCAAGTTGGAAAAAAATATGAGTGATTTGTGTACTCAGAATGTCCAAATAATACTCCAGATAAAGGAAGGATTAATTAAATATAATAAATCAAACAGGGGCAGTTTAGTCATATCAAGAATGACTCAAAAAATCTCCAGGTGGTTGGCCATTTAATCTCCTCTGGTGTTCCTTCCTCCTTATCCATCTCCCAGTCGCTTTCGCTCTTTACAGTGAACAGCGTAGCAATTACCAGAGATAGAAAGACAGACACAAAAACAAAATGCTCCATTTCTTCTTTTTTATTCTCTCCTTCAAACCCCCTTAGTCAGTGAAGTACTCTTCACTCCTCCATTTTCTTTCCTCATAAGCTTCTTCTTCTACACTTCTCTCTCAATCCTCCACTTAACTTATTAGCTACTTACTTGGATCTGTTTGAACCCAGAAAATTGAATTACTGGTCGGAACCCTCCACTAAATTCTGTTGGAATCTTCAATTTTTCTGCATTTGAATGTTTTACTTGTTGATTACATATACATCTCAGTCTTAGAATTAGCAAATGGGTTTTGTACGGACACAAATTTTGATTTTTGTGGGGATCTTCCTCTTTCACCTTGTGTGTTCATACCCAACACCACCCATGAACTGTACGGACACTACACGCCTGTGCACATCGTATTTGGCCTTCAGGCCTCAAGAGAACCAGACCCTTGCGGTGATCCAGAGCATGTTCGACGTATTGCCTGGTGATATCACTGTTGAAGGGAACAACCATGGCTATGTGTTTATCAAGAAAAATTGCTCGTGTTTGTCAACTACCAAGAACTATGCGACTAATACCACATTTACAGTTAAATCGAATGAGGGGAATGTGCATGATATGGTGTTGGGGGCCTATTATGGTCTTGCTATTGTGCCTAATACTGCAAGGAAGGCAAAGGTCGGTGCTGTGGTGTCATTGAGGCTGTTCTGTGGTTGTTCAAGCGGCCTGTGGAATTACTTGATGAGTTATGTGATGATGGAGGGGGACACTTTGGGGTCATTAGCAAGTCGATTTGGGGTCAGCATGGATATCATTGAGAAAGTCAATGGGATTTACAATCCTGATAATGTCACTGTGGGTGACCTGTACTATATACCCTTGAATTCAGGTGTGTTCTTGTCTTGGAAATTTGATCTTCTTTCTTAAAATTTTTAATTCTTTGTTGTGAAATAGATTTTGGAGTAGTTATTAGATACTTGAAACGGGCAGTAAAAAACCAATTCTTAAATTTTTTAAATAGCCCCAAATTCTTTTGGGATTAAGGCTTTATTGGATGTGTGTTTGGTTCATATAAAATCATAATGATTTCTTAGTAATTTGGTTCTGAAAATGTAGCCATAGCCGTAGTTTTGAGTGCAATTGCTGGAGATATGTCATTGGATCCCTTTCTTGACTTGTTATTTTCATTCTCTAGAATGAAGATGTAGAAGGTTTGGGTTTTGTGCTAAGACGTAGGGATGTAGTTCACTGACTATCATTGTAGAAGAACGAAATCTGGGATTCTAATATTGTTTTTAATCAAAATCGTGAGTATGAGATAGGCTTGCACATTAGTCATCATCATCCGAGTCTTTATTCCAAAAATTTGGGGTCAGCTACATAAGTGTATGACAAAATCAAAAGGAATCCACCACGTGTATTCGTTTCCGCCATTCATCTCTATCTAGGATCTTACTTTCATCAACTCCTTTTGAATCCACACCCTTTCGTACTACTTCATGCCATGTCTTTTTAGGTCTTACTCTTCGCCTCCTACTCGCTCCTATACAAATTCTCTCGATTTTTATGTCTCAATGCCCCACCATATATGTTATGATTTACAAAAATTTGTGGAACATGGCATCATCACAACAATTCATTCAGTCCATACTAAGAAAAGAACAAATAGTTCAGGATATTTCCTTTTTCAAGGGAGGAAGGAATATAGTTCATGAATCATGGATAATTAAATGACTTTAGAAATTTTAAGTGAAGCGTGGTCCTTCTTAAAGAATCTAACGTGATTATAAAAAGTTTAGTTCAAGAACTGGAGAATGAGATAGTGGTTGCTAACGTCTCATCCATGTTTCCCCTCCCTTTCTGTTTTGTGTCTTATGTCTTTAATATTGTTCCCCTTAATGTGACCTGTGGGTTGTAAGGGTTTCTTTCAGCTGTCATAACATTATGTTTCTTTTTATTATGTTACTTGTAGTTCCTGGTGAGCCTTATCCCGTGGAAATTGGCAGTCCCCCTGCACCTGGTCCTGCTCCTCCACCTTCTGTTGACAGTTTTTCAGGTATGGATTCATACACCTTACGTAGATGAAACATTAAACAGGGACAGGGTGTTTGAATTCTTTTGTTTTCCGCTTATCTATACTTCTATGTGTCTGAATCCTATAAAGCATTATATAGATGGTTCTTCTTTTGAAAAATGTGATGACCTAGGTGATATCTTTCTGCAGCAGATTATGTAAATCATAAAGCTCATGTGCCCTACGGATGGATCTTAGGAAGTTCAGGCTTTGCTCTTGCTTTTATCGTGTTAAGCGTGGCTCTTTGCATCTTCTTGAGGAGGTCATGCTGCTTCACTGAAGTCGAAAGAAAGCATGCGAAAGATCTTGATGGCAAGAGTTCACATAAGTTTCATATTCTTCCGAAGCCTAGTTTCTGTTGTGCTTCAGGGAGGTACATGTGCTGCAAGGCTGGGGATGTAAAGCAAACCAATGGGGACTCTAGCAACCATCAGATTACTATTCCCAAAGCTCTAGGTGCTGATGTGTTTGATATGGAGAAGCCTGTGGTTTTTACCTATGATGAAATTACTTTTGCAACTGATGAGTTCTCTGATTCGAGGCTCCTTGGTCATGGAACATATGGTTCTGTGTATTTTGGCCTCCTTCGTGACCAGGTCTGGACCCATCTAGTCAACTCAAGTAGTCAAGTCACATTTTGCAGACAATTCTCTGGAAATTTTCTTTATTGGATTTTACTAATATATATCATAATACTTCAGGAAGTTGCTATTAAAAGAATGACAGCCACAAAAACTAAAGAATTTATGTCAGAGATGAAAGTCATGTGTAAGGTTCATCATACAAATCTGGTAATGGTCCTTATACATTTGTGATTTGTCTCACTGATTATTATTTCAGTTTTTGACGTTTTCCCTCTAAAAAATCTGTGGCTTTGACTTCTTTTTGGTTTTATTTTGTCAAGGTAGAATTGATCGGCTATGCAGCTAGTGATGATGAACTTTTCCTCATCTGTGAATATGCACAGAAGGGCTCTCTTAAAAGTCACTTACACGATCCTCAGAACAAGGGTAAGATGACATATCAACATTCCACTGGCAGAATTTTATTTGGTACTATTTGAAATGATTGACTTGTCTGAGTTTCTATTTGAATTCTATCTTATGTTTCTACAGTGCGAAAATTATTTGCTTTAAGAAAATTCGGGAGTGTTTTTTGCTTTTTTCTGCTATTTGCTGTAATAATTTCATAGTAGAACACTATCAACGATTACAATGAATTCAGTACAATAAATTATAGAAAGCATGAAGGTTCTATTACTTTTGAGTTTCAAACAGTTCGTATATTATTTTCTCACACATTTGAGCATACATGTGCACACAGTGAATGGTTGAAGCTTTGGGACCTGATCATACTGTGTGGTGTTACCTTTGGTCCTTTGCGCCATGAGTATAAGTCACGATAATACATCTAAATTGTTTGGCTTTCTTGCAGGTCATACATCACTTTCGTGGATCATGAGGATTCAGATTGCACTTGATGCAGCTAGGGGTCTTGAATACATCCATGAACACACTAGAACTCATTATGTTCATCGAGATATCAAGACAAGCAATATCTTACTTGATGGTGCCTTCAGGGCTAAGGTTCTAATAATGTTTCTCATTGTTTTTGGTTAAGTAGTTTTGATATATTATTGCAGTCCACTAACTTCTTTATCTGCATTTAGATTTCAGATTTTGGTTTGGCAAAACTAGTTGGAAAAACTTGTGATGGAGAAGCATCAACAACTAAAGTTGTTGGCACATATGGTTATCTGGCTCCTGAGTAAGTAATTATTCTTCTATCTGGCTAATATTATTCTGAACAACTCTGGCTTAGTGGCTTCAATTGTTTCAAAGTTTGGTATTTTTGCAGATACTTGAGCAATGGCCTTGCTACAACTAAGAGTGATGTGTATGCATTTGGTGTAGTTCTCTTTGAAATTATATCTGGACGAGAGGCTATCATACGGACAGAGGGCATGACAATGAAAAATCCTGAAAGACGCTCACTGGCATCCATTGTAAGTTTAGCTGTTGTAAATACTTGGAGAAATAATATGTTGAGTACACAGATATACATGATCAATTTCGGTCAACGTAATTAAATCTTAGGTTCCGTGCTAAACAGACACATAAGTACTGGCCAACAATGTTGGCATTTGTGGAGAGCCCAGTGATTCTAGTGGGATTACTTATAGGGTGTGGATATGTCGTGAAATGACTATGTAAAAGAAAGTTATTTCCTTCTCCTATCTTGGGTTTTTACTTGCTTTAATTATGTTTGGACTTCGAAACCATGTTTGAAACGAAAAAATTATTTTAAATTTGGATGAGGGTGGCATGTCTACATAGAAACATGTTCGATGTGATACAGCTGCTGTAAAGCTGCATTGTCCTCCCCGGGTTATCTTAAGCATAAAATTGCACCCGATTGTTCAATCATTTGGTCTTGAGACACAGGAACAAACTTTGCTAGAAGAATCTTAACCTCTAAAATCGAAATTTGCTGCAACTGTTATGTTTCAGAAAGATCAATCAATTTTTAAAGTCGTGTCATTGTTGACTTGCCTCACTTATTGGTTGTTGCAACTTTTTTCCATGGCAAAGGGTTTGACCTGATGTTTATTCACAATGTTGAATCGTAGATGTTGGCAGCACTGAGGAGCACACCTGACTCCATGAGCATTTCGAGCATGAAAGATTACATTGACCCAAATATGATGGATTTATATCCCCATGATTGTTTATACAAGGTATTTTTACTTCTTTTGATCTTTGTGCAATTTTGAAAGGTTGCATTGTTTTTGGGCAAAAAGGATTTGTGATGATAAATAATCTGAAGGAAGAGGGCGGAACCAAGTACTTAAAACAATAATTGAGATTTTAGTTACATTGAACCTTCAACAGTTCAACCTGGACAGAAAAATGCCCTCCTATTCTTTTTGTGGGCTGCTGATAATAATAGAGCAGAATAAAATCGACTTTTTACGAAGATCTGATGAGCCATTCTATTTTGAAATCTTGCATATCAAGCTCTGTATATCCCTGCATGCATTTCATTTTCACCTATGATGCACTATGAGCTTGACAAATAATGCTTTATAGATCCTAGTTAGTGGCCGAAAAGAACATGTTTTACATAATTGATGCACGAAGAACTTCAGTGGATTTTGCGATTTTGTTTGAGTCAGGTTTGGTGAAGTAACTTACCTAATCATTTCTAATTGTTGATATTCACATCATTGAATAGATGAGTATGCTGGCAAAACAATGCGTGGACGATGACCCCATCCTTCGTCCAGACATGAAGCAAGTCGTGATTTCGTTGTCACAGATCCTTCTGTCGTCTGTCGAATGGGAAGCAACCCTTGCTGGGAACAGTATGGTCTTCAGTGGCCTTGTCCAAGGGAGATAGCGATGGTTGCAAACTCCTCAATCTCATTCCTTTCACATCCTTTTTTTTTTTTCTCATCATGTAATTGTATGCCTTCTTTTTTTTTTGGTGTTAGCCTTTCTGAATCTATTCTATTCTGAATCTATTCTTTAAGGAATCCTTTTCTTGCCTGGAAATATTTTAATGTACACGGCGAGGATATGGTCGTGGATAGGCGAGGTTGCAGTTTGTAATACTAGTAAAACCTTTTTTGAGAGTATACAGTTTGTACATCTTCTGTGGTTGCGAACTAATATGAAGTTCAATATTTGATTTTGATCACAACCACGAGTAGTTCGCACTTATGTGTATGGTATTTCGTAGAAGGTCTCGAGTTCGAGCCTTCCCGTGTGTGTGTGGGGTTTAGGGTTTATGCAGTCAGATTCAGGCTTCGTTGGGCCAGGCCCAGCGTATAAATGAAATGGAATCGGGCTGGGCCAGAGTCCAGCTAGGCCCATCATCTCGACATTCGAACAAAAATTTACCGAGAACACACTCAAACAGGAAACGATAGCCCGCTGCCCGCCTAGGGAAAAATTTTCAAATCGAAGAAGAGAGGAAGAGAAGGGGAAAAGCAAATTCAGAGAACAAGAGTGAAGAGAAGAGTAGTGGGATAAATAGAGATGCCAAGAACAGAATTTAAAGCGAAATCAGGGAGGAAGGCACTGAGGGATCTGTCGAACAATGGAGGAGGAAGTGGAAGATTGTCGAAATCCGTGAATGCGCAGAAGAAAGCCTCGGCGAAGGATATGGAAGATCGACGCGTCTCTCAAGAAACGCAGGACGACGACGGTCCTCTCGATCGGCTCATGCTCGTCCACTCCGATCTGTCATCTCTTCTACGTCAGGTACACCAGAAACACTGCCCAACGTAAACCTAGATACTGATACTAGAGATGTAGAATCTATGCAGTTCTCTCTCAATCTCTATGTATTCTTGTCGGTGGATCGGATTGTTATTTGAAATCTTTAAGTTTATTTTCTCTCTGATTTCATGTTACCTGGAGGTTGATTTACTATCCTTCTGATTTATACACTGCTTAATGAATTGTCTTTGGGGTGTGTGGTTGTTGAGAAGTGTTTGGAAAGAAGGAACGAGGTTAAAAACAAGTTTTTTTTTCCCCATGTTTGAGATGAACAGATTGAGTAACTGAATTCATTTTCTGCTATTCTATATGCAGTTAGCTGATTGAGAGTGAAAAAGAAGGATATGGAGATTAGTGGAGAATGTAGTTTTAGACGGAACAGAATGGTGAAAGGGAATTCGAGTAGTGTACTACTTGTAGTTTTCCTAATTGGGATTAAGACTTAGTTGTTGTTGTAATGAAGTGGACTTTTTGTTTTTCAAAATATGCTAGATGATGTAGAGTAAAATGCTCATAAATGCCAAGATGAGTCAATATGTGTGTGTTCATGTGATTACCAAAATTTTAGTAACAATGATTCAGCAATGCCAATCCTTGTGGTCTCCTAGGTGTATAATTGTGTCGGCATACCTACCCTGATTTATGTGAAGAACTCATGTTGTAGACTTGCAGCATCTCTCTCCATGAAAGAGTTAAAATAGTGTTTCTTCATTAGACATTTGAAATTAAGATTAAAGCAAGTGCAAATGACAATTATCCCTATATATCATGGGTGTGTGCTGTATTGTTTCTTAGGCTAGACCAGTGTGCTAGCTGTCTCTTGATGCTCTTCTTGATCTTGATATTAAATATCTGCAGAGTCAACTCTCTGACTGATTTGTCTTTTTCAGTTAATGGTTTACTGTGATTTGTGGCTTTTTGAAGATCAGAATACTCATCTGCATGCTTCCACTGGCTTTTTGTTGGTTTTCGATTTTTTAAAGCAGTAGCAAGTAAATGCATATGCTTGATTCTTTTTGTCCTCATACATTCATTGGCTGTAGATTAACACTGAATGATTGTATTTTCAATGGATTACTTTAAGGATAGCTGTTTTAGTCTAGGTTTCCTTTTATCTGTTTCCTATCCCCCCTCCGTTTCAATAGGAACTATGAAGCATACAGGGTAAGGGTTTGAAAGTCATCGAGTTTATTGCCAGAATTTCTTCTTACTTTTTTGGCAGATGATCTTTAATAACCCACTCTTTTTGAATGGCAGATTGATGAACTTGTCGTTCAAGCATTTAAACTCAAGGGTACAAGCAAAGAGAGAAGAAAAGAAATAGAATCTTTCTCAAATGTCATGTCTGATATGCTTTCCTCTTTAAAGGTTAGTCCTATCATTAACTTCTTAATGCCTTGTATTAAATTTTTTAGGATCGACCTCAATGAAGTGAGGAACAGAATCAGAATACATGATCTTAGGTTCAATGGATGACAATGTAAGAGGTGGATATGATAAAATAAATATTATAAGATTGAACTTAATCTTGCAGTTCACATATCTGCGCCTCATCCTGGGGATTAAAACAAACATTGACTGGACAGGAGTGCACAAAAAAATATGAAATCTCTTATACAGTATCGCTTACAAAGCAAGCCCAAGTGTATGCCACGTGAACATTATCTGTTATTTACTGATTCAAGATAATATGCCCTATAATTGCAGCCATGGGTACCCAGATTTCGGAAGCTATTCTCTAGTCCTTCTATGGAGAATGCAACTCAGTTGGGACAGTCTTTGGTCAAACTAATGTCTCCTGTGAAAGAAGTTGAAAGCAAGAAAGTTCACAGTCCAGAACCGTCCACCTTGGACTCATTAATATCCCCTTCTCCCCTTGTGTCCTGGCGCAATGACTGTCATATTGAAAGAGGGAGACAAATTTTTCAGCTCACACCTCTTCCTATATCAAAAGCTTTATCATCCAAGCATCTAGACTCTTCTAAATTGAAGTATGGAAAGAATAATTGTTATCCTGTTGTTGAACTGCCATCTTTTCTAAATATTCCTGAAGATGCAAATGATGATCTGCTTGAAGGAATGGCAGTGAAGACAAGTCCTGAAAAGCATCATCCTGTTGCAACTGAAAAGAAAAGTTCTTTACTATCTGTTTCTGTTTCAACGCCAATGTTCTCAAAGAAGAACCATCCTCTACTTGTTATGACTCCTTGTTTGAAAATGTCCCCTCCAAGATCTTGTCTATTGCTGGAACCCAAGATTGATTCTTCTTATCATGGCAATCAGAGGACTAGTAAATGCACACCCTTCAATTTTGTAAATCATTCAGAGATCCCAGAGTCCTCCAGCAGTGAAGGTTCAAAGGACCTGGCATTGAAGTATCCAGAGCTCCTGGGGATAAAAGAGACCTACAGATCAAGAATGGTGAAGAAAGAGGTAGAAGCATCGCCAAATTGGTTGTTCTCCCCTCCCAAGAGTTGTGTTTTATTAGAGCCACTTGACGAGAAATCACTGGACAATGTTGCCATAAGTAGCCGCTTGCCAATTGATTCTTGTGTCTCCAATCATCTAAGAACCTTGTCTATATCAACCGAAAATGTCCAAGGTGGTGCTCCTCAAACTAACAAATCATTTAATCAAGGTATTCTCCTTTTTTTATTATTATTTTATGCTAGTTTCCTTTTTCTATTATCAAGCTAATTCAGCTTAGGTATAGGGACAGAATTTGTTCATGGTTTCTTTTGTACAGCAGGAACTATTGGTGGAGCCACAGCACTAATAGAAAGTACTCCCACATGCAAAGAACCTGAAAGCACGTTCAGGACCGGAAAACGTCCAGGTGAGAATACATTAAAGAAAGAGCTTTGGACGAAGTTCGAAGCTGCATCCACTTATGGGCTTCGGTTCAATGCCACCACATGCCCTGAGACCGCTACGAAAGGATTTCTTGACAGGTTGGATGAGGTTTCTTGTGATGAGGAAAGTACAATGCCAGATGGTTTGAGATAACAGACATCCTCGTCTGAAACTGAAAGTTGTTGATATGGAAATGGTGTACTTTGTAATTTCTGGATGTTTAGGGCTGCTCAAGTGACCTTCTGTATCTGTAATGTTTCTGCACCTACAAAGATATACCCGTCCTCTGTTTGAGCTGCTTTTATCATCACAAACTTGCATTATAGATGTAATTTTGGTCATGTATGACGCTGCAATGTCTTAATGGCAAAAGTTTATATTATTCTTCTTCACCTTGCAACCACAATCAAATTATCAGGCATGGAAGAAAGGAGGAAACCATATATCCGGCATCGTCTTCCTCTCACCTTGTAAAAGGGATGGAGACTGAGATTCGGATAATAAAAAAAAACCACGGGAAAAGAACGTGCCTTTATATTACAAGCAGGTCTGTTCTTTGCAAAAGGATGAAGAATCCATAAGGCATCTCCTCTTGCAGTTGTTGGACAAGCAACTTAGGGACAATTGTAATGCCCTGTCCCAACAGGGGAATATTAAACTAAGTAACCTACCTCCACCATATTATAATCATGCAAAATCACAATAATCTCTACGACTATTCATTTATTTCAGAAAATTATACTATCTCCCCACTCAAATTCATAACTTCTTTAGTTAGGGAATAATATGGGTTCAAATGGGGAGGCAAGATAATTTTCTGAAATAAATACGTGAGGTGATGACATGGGTTCGACTTCAAAGAGCACCTCTAGTCCTGTTGTTACAAAAAGAGAAGAAAATCACAAAACTATAGAATTTTAAGACAATTGCCCACTAAAGTGGGGCGGAAAACAAATAAATGAATTAATAGGGGTTATTGCAAATTAGCGGGGTCGAATCACAAATAGCAAACTTTCACCGACCTTGTTCCGTCACTTCTTTAAAGTTTCTAAACCGCCCATACTTGTACACTATACCCTCTCTCAATTTTCAAGCTCCTTAAGCCCTAAGCGCACAGTCTTCCAATCCAGAAGCAATGGTAGAACAGAGTCAGTTCACCCGACACATTGAATTGTTCATCGACTCGTCCTGCTCCGTGATGCAACAGGTTCAAGCTCTCTAATTCTATGTCCTTACTCACTGTTTTCTTTCCACTTCTGCGTTTATTGGCTCTTATTCCTGTTTCCGGTTGCTTCTTAGAGACGTTGAAATATAAAACTTATGTATGAACCTGAATTGTGTTTTTTCCGTTTGGAAAGGGAAACACAAATTATGTAATTGAACCTAAAACTTAATGCATGTCAGCTTGATTCTTATGCTTATGAATCCATCGATGGTGAGTGTGCTTTCTTGCAGAAGTATTTGAAGCTGAATTTAGTAGTTATTCTATAGCTATGTAGCAAACACCGCTGTATGCGTGTGCAATGGTATTAGTTTAACAAAAATAGTTGCTTTTCGTCAAAATTTGAATTATGTTCTAATAAATATCTGTTATTCCCTCTTATGGGTGTGACTGCAGACTGCAAGTGTGGATGCAATTGCCTTACTCTTGAAGAATAATGTGTTAACGTTGGAAGCACTGGTATATCTCATTCAATTGTAAAATTGTATATTTGTTTTTTTCAGCTTGCTTAATGTTTTGGGCATATATAGATTTTCAGGCCATGTCTCTCACTTTCCTTCTGTCTGTAAAATTTAGGTTAAAGAGTTGGGAATGCATTTGACCACGACAGACAACATAATTCGTGCTAGAGGTATGTAGTTTTCCTAAGAGGGATTCTTTTGGATTTTTTTCATTATAGTACTTGGTTAGGCTGCAGTGCCAAATAAAGAAGAAAAGGGCTATGGTGTAGAATAACTCTGTTGATTTGATTATACGATTCTATTATAATACTGTCATATACTTGTGCTCATTACTGCTGTATTTTGTAAATAAGAAAGAGGCATCTTGCTTGATATTGTTGCTCTTGCTCTTGCTCCTGCTGCTGCTTCTTATTTTAGTAGCGTTTCCTGCTTCTGTTGTTATTTTAAAGAAACAAAAATGAAAATGATGCTGAGATATTCTTGGAAATGATATCCTCCCTTAGGTATCCTTCTTCTTGGGGAAGTGCTTATCCATCTTTCATCGAAGCTACTGGACAATGCCACTATACATAACTTGATAACATTTTTCACTGATAGATTGGTAAGTTTGGAAATTTATTTCAATGACATTGTTTGTTTATTAGAAGTGTTGATTTGTAGTCTTTTATTCTCACATGAGCTATGAGATCTTATAGATGTTGTTTTAACTTTAAATTATTGTCTTCTTTCATTTTCTCGCTCCCTATTACTACTCTTCACCCTTAATGTGCTTCCTTCTTTCCTTCTTTCCCAGGCTCCAGTATTATTTGGATGTGCATGTGTATGTTCGAGAAGTTATCAATATATATATATATATATATATATATATATTATATGCATAACAATAACAACAAGAGTGGTTTACAAAAGGAAAATTCAAATGTCAAAGCTGTCACACCTCGGAAGTTGTTTGGACCAGTATTACACGATCCTTGCCTTTACCCTTTAACTGCACTTCAATTGTGCATTTAGGGATACAGTTTATTTGAGCACTTGTTTCCTAAACTTTATCCTACTCATCTTATTTTTGTTATATCCAGTGATTTAACCTTCAAATCTCAAGAATTTTAGAAACAGTAAAGGAAACACTTAATTGTGCATGTAGTAAATCACAATTTGTTTCCTACACTTTGTCCTACTCATCTTATTTTTACTATAACCAACTTATCCAGTGATTTAATCTTCAAATATCAAGATTTTAGGATTAAAGAAAACACTTAAAGGAAATAAAGAAACAGAGAATAAGGTTGAAACCTTAGACCTAATAATCTGCATAGTGTTGCCTCAAGCTCACCAATCCTTGCCTGATCATGATATTAGTTCTGACTTTTGAAGTTTTCTACATACTGATTGTTCGTTGTTATAATTTTACTGAATAGAAAAGTGGTAGAAATATTGGTTCCCATAGTACATAAGATAAGATTGAATTGGAAACCAAAGGTACAATGAAAGTAATACCAAATAAAAGGTAAAGGTAAACAACTCCTATGCAAAAGGATCTCGCAAGGGGCTGGGTAGGGGCGGAAATAGACAGTAGGTACGCAAACCTTATTCCCACATGATAAGATAATATATGGGGGGGCTATTTCTAGGAATAAGTTTTACTGTCAAAGCAACTCATAAGAATTTTTTTTTTGTAGAAGAAAATAAATTTACTGGAGAAAAAGGCATACCAACTAAGCTGAATGCCCTTGTACTAGAAACCTTGCAAAGTTACATGATCTGCCCCTTGCCTATCACACTCTCTTGAGTAACTTTATTTGTGCAGTATGCATGTGCCAGCAATATTGATCACAAATTCTGGTAATTTTAACCAAACTGTTGAAGTCTGAGTGTTCTAAAAAGTGGCTTAAGATTGCTTCAGGTTCTTTCGTACTTGCGGTATTTACCTTGGAGCTTTTCTGTGTGCTAGAATGCTATTAGAGTCTGGTGACATATGTTACAGGGAAGGAGTTTGAAGCTCGAAACTTGGATGGAAATTTTGTTAATATGGCCGACATGTTGATAATGTAGCCTTGCACCCTTGCCACATTTATTGCATTATAACCCCTTTTTCCAATTTACATAGTAATGAATTTTATCATGCAATTAAATACATCAAGAATAAGTAGATGATATTGTACTTAAATCAGGCAGATTGGAAAGCTTTGCGTGGCGCACTCGTTGGCTGTTTGGCTTTGATGCAAAGGGAGAGTATTGCAGGTATGGTCTCTGAGAGTGATGCAAAGGCTCTTGGACAATCTTATTTACAGAACCTTCAGGTGCAGTCTTTGGGACAACACGACAGGAAGGTATAATTGGTTACACATCCGAGGGTGACACTGTCAAGCTTGACAATTTACTGCAAATACCTCAAAAGTGAAAACAACTATGCCATTATTTTTATGCCAATTTCTTGATTAGATTTCAGCTTTTTACTTGTTATTTTTGCAGCTTTGCTATGAACTGTTACAATGCCTATTAGAATCCTATCCTGATGCTGCTGCCTCTCTGGTATTATCTTTACTCTTTCCTTCAACTTAACATTTCAATTTCTAATTTCTTTCAATCATTTGTTCTAGTAAATTTGTGAATAGTATAGGAATTATGTGGGGAGTCTTATGGAAGTCTAAAATAATATTATGCTAAATGCTTTTGCGTCAATGTGAGATATTGGCCAAAGGATTATAGTGTCAGTGAGTTCTACACGATTACTAGACTAGTAAAAGTTTTTTTCGTCCATTTAGATGATTGAAAGCTTATAGTTATGCCATCAAAAGTACTGAAGTAGTTTCCATAGTCATTTTGTGGTTGCACTTTCATATTTTAATATGATTTTCCCTGGAAGCTGAAGGACTTGGATTAAAATGATTTTTTTTGGATAAGCAATAATTAGTAAGGTAAAAAGAGGATTATTATTACACTGAACATACATTGGTGAGTAAAAAAAATTTTGAAAAGGAAAAGGAAGGGAAACAGTAGACAAATAAACTTTGCTGTGGCGTCCAAAGGTTAGCACTTTCCAAAATAATAAGCTAGTATCTGAAGTCTAATAGATTGTTATGCTTTTGCTAAACGAATGCCTAAATTATAAGCTGCTTTTCAGTCAAATTGATGATATCCATTAAGAAGTTGCAGTGTTGGGGACATTAGGCAATCAATAACTTCAGTCCACTGTGATTTTACTTGAGTCTGCAAAAGCTCTCTCTCTCAGACACACACACAATGAGACGCGCACCCCAATGAAATATCTTTTAAGATATTTCATGGTGTCCTTTTCCTTTTCAACTGATGCTCCCATCGTATTTAATATTTCTGTTGTGAATATTAGCTGTCTTCATTTTTCTGTTCAGGGTGATGACCTCCTTTATGGAATCTGTGAAGCTATTGATGGAGAAAAGGATCCTCAATGCTTAATGCTAGGTTTTCACCTTGTTGAAGTTCTTCCACAATTATTTCCTGATTCATCTGGATTGCTTGAAAATTTTTCTAGCAGCCTTTTTGAGGTCTTGGGGAGTTACTTTCCCATTCATTTTACCCATGTAAGCTTAATGTGCATGCGTCATGCTTGGTTCACCTTTGACTTTCATATTGCAAAAAATGTTATCCTTTTTTTTAGCAGACAAAATAAATAAAATTAAGTTTTGAAACTAAACTGCACTATATAGCAAAAAAATGTTAGCCGTATTCTGTGTATAGATGCTTTATGAAGCCTTCCCTTGGCAATGGAAAGTAATGCACAGTATTGAGGGTTTTAGTTTGCTTGGATATTTGAGAAGCTGCTAAGATTTGTTCACTTTTCTTTCCCTCTCTATCAATTGATCCTTAGAAAAGGGCCTTCATGACAATGTTAAGTCCTGTTCTCTGCCTCGTTTACTCGTATACTTGATTGGTAGCTGATTTGAACGCTATTTAGAAGCTGGTTGGATATTTAGAACTTAATTAGCTGGTGGGAGTTTGGGGAACTATACATTTGAATGTCGATTTTACTCCTATGTTTTTGAGGATTCTCTTTCAATGCTTTTGAATCCTTGTGTAAGTTAATGGTAATACTGAATAAAGTAATGCATTGAAGTTCTCTTACTTTTGCATCTATTAACGGTATGAAGAACTGAAACTTATTAGCTGAGTCCAGATGTATTGCCCTTGTCCTTTATTTCTCTCTCTCTTTTTTCAACCAAGGGTGTATAATATTCTAATCATTTTATCCATTCTTTTCCTACACTTGGTCATGCATGTTACTGATCTACGATGTGTTATTTATTTCGTTAATTTACAAGCCAAAATCCGAGGATGCTTGTCTGAAGAGGGATGATCTCTCAAATGCACTAATGGTAAGTAATTATACATATATCATTTTTTTCCCCTGAAACCTCTACTACTTTATTTTTGGATATCACCTTTTTTTCCTTCAAATGAACTAATAATATAATTCCCCGCCCCCACTACCCAGGACCCAAAAAAAGACTATCAAGTCTTTTAATTTACATTTAGTACACTGGTCTAATGAGAATTTTCAATATGTGCCGTTTTCTTCCGCAGCATTTAACTTGGGTCATGACCTTTCTTTTCTTCTTTTCTTTGGCAGTTGGCATTTTCTTCAACCCCCCTTTTTGAGCCATTTTCTGTTCCCTTGCTTCTTGAGAAACTTTCTTCCTCTCTCCCGTCAGCAAAGGTTTGTGAAAACTAAAAATGATTAATGCGGTGATTTACCTTTTTATTTACATAGATGTGTCTTTTTCTGAGTTATCCAACCAGTTGAATGCTTACTTTTTAACCTTGCAGGTTGATTCTCTGAAGTATCTCAGTAATTGCACACTGAAGTATGGAGGAGACAGAATGGCAAAACATGCTGGATCTATTTGGTCTTCACTAAAAGATGCAATATCTTCTTCGCTGCAAGTTTCTGGTCTTTCCTTTGTTGCAGAAGCACTCAATGATCAAGGCTCTCAGGAAAATGAGATTACAAGGGAAGCCCTAAAACTTCTTGAGAAGGTTGTCATGCAAAATACTGATGTCTACTTCAGTTTGCTTGCCAGTGATGAAGATGTGAAAATGATTTTCAACGTGATTTCACATTGTAAGAAATACAGTGAAATCCCCCTGCAAAGCAAACAGAGACTACATGCTGTTGCTCTTATTCTTTCTGCTTTTACTAAGGCTTCTGTTGCCTCCTGCAATAGAATATTTGAAAGTTACTTCCCTTGCCTGATGGATAATCTGGGGCTTTCAGTGGAAAACTCATATGTGGCCTACAAGTCAAATGAGAACTGTGTGGTTCCTGAAAATCTTAATTTTGGAGCTCTTTATCTCATCATTGAACTTCTTGGGGCATGCAGAGATCTGATTACAAGTTCTGGAGAGCTCGTATTGGAAACTACTTATGTACATGAAAAATGGGGCTACTTGCTTCAAAGCTTTTCTATTTCTTTAAGCAAGATGGTCAGTTCTATTTTGGCAACTACTGATGGCCATACTCAGGAGGCATATATTTATCTTGGAGGTATACTTTTGTTTTGTATGCAAATACGTGGTTCAGTGGTAAAGTTGCGGGGTGCAACCTAGAGGTCACAGATTCCAATTCCTAGAAACAGCATATCCACATATTATGTGGGGGTAAGGTCTGCGTACATCTTGAAAGTCTCCGAACCCTCCCAATGTAGGAGCCTTGTGCACAAGAGTTTATTTATTTTATCATTTTGCTTGTCAGTTTATAATTGGCTGCTGTAGTACAGATTTAATTATCTGCCTGGGGATGTTTTTATAGAGGGTGGGGACTGGAAAATCAAAATATAGGATTGTAGATTAGCACTGTTCCGTATCAGCAAATCCAATTCAAGGTACCGTCGTAGTGAAATTTAAGATAGAAAAAGAGGGGAGGGAAGAATAGTCTAGGTGGATGAGCCTCTAAACTTACGAACTGGAAACTTTGATCGTTGAATTCATTCATTTTTTTAAGAAAAGAAAAGCTTAATTATTGAACCAAAATATTACATAAAATGACTATTGGGTTGTGGCTGGGATTTCATGAATTAGGGAACATCTTTCTGCACTCAAAGAGGAACTTCTGATGAGGCCTAGTATCTCAGTACTTCACTGATTTTGGAAGATTTAACCCACATTTGCGTCCTGGAAGAATTAAATGGAGGAACTTCAAAACATTCTTTCATTAAAAATGAATGGTTCTACATCTTCCTTTCTTGGTAAAGTAGCACTTATTATGTAGACAAAGATGTTGTAATTGATGTTAGATATTATCTCTTGTAGATTACTGGCTGTGTTTTCAGGAAGCACTTCCAATGTGCCATTCTAAATAAATTCCTTTGCCATTCCAAAAACATAAGATAAAAAATCTAATTATATTCAATGTCAAGATAGAATGATACAAATCTTTCAATCTGTTCCTCTATACCTTCCCCAAAGTGCCAATCTACTACTCAGAGAAGATAGAACGATGCAAATCTTTCAGTTTGTTCCTCTGTACCTTCCCCAAAGTGCCGATCTACTTACTCAGAACATTGTAATGCTGTGTTACCCTTTCTTAGCCCTGCTTTGTTTCAGTGTAATTCTTTACTGCCATGTGACACTGGAGAGATCCAGTCAAAGTCATTGATTAACCTGAGCGCCATTCTTTGGAACTTAATTGAACTAAAGTAACTCCCTATCAAATGTATTTTCCTTTATTTTTGTTGATGAAACGATGAATTGAATTATCTTGTCCAGAAATGATTCATATCAAAATTTTGTTCACCAATGTTGTTTTTTCTGATCTCCTTTCCTTACCTTGCAAATTAGAGTTAATCATCAGAGAATTCCAATCACCTTGTTTTCATTTGTGTGCCGATTTGCAGTGAGAGGTTTGCAGATTCTGGCTATGTATCCTGGAGAATGTTCATTAGTGTCGAAATCCACATTTGAGAGTATTTTGATGACATTCATATCAATTGTCTCCATGGATTTGAGCAAAACATTGTTGTGGAAACTGGCTCTGAAGTCGCTAGTACATATTGCCTCTTTCCTCAATAGATGGCATGAGTCTGAGAAGGCACAGATCTATACAAGTGTTGTTGTTGATAAGATCGTCTCCTTGGTTTATCTTGATGACTTTAGTATGCCGGTTCCTCTCAAATTGGAAGCCATCTCTGACGTTGGCACATCTGGGCTGAACTATATGCTGAAAATTGTTGAAGGATTGGGTGAAGCTATATGTGCCAAGCTACAGAGGGTCTATGTACGTTGTAGTAATATTTTTATTTAACTTAATAAATACCAATTCATTGAGAAAATGGTGTGTCACCATAAGTAGGCGGGATATATTCAAGAGATGCCTGAGGTTAACATTATATATGATTTAGGGTACCTTTATATCCTGTAGACGGTATAACTTTCATGTTCTAATCCGTCATGAGATGTCCTATCCTGTAGATGATTTTACACCTATAATCCCTCTAGAGATGAGTATTTATATACGATGTTTGTGCGTCAAATTCTGTAAGAAACATCTCTGGATTATTCAACAGTTAGTCTAAAATGTGATAAACATGGGTTTTCGGGACATTTCATGACATACAGTGTTCAGGACATTTCATGGGTTTTCTCTTCTATTTTATTTTATTTTGAAAATATTCATTTTCTGTTGGCCTTGTTCTTTATCTAAATTGTTTCAAAATCATCCTGACATAATTGTATTTCTACCTCATTTTTTTTGTTTCCCTAGGGGGACGGAGATACCAAGTCAGCTGTAATCATTGTTCAGCTCCTTGAGTGCTTCTCTGACAAGTTGCTTCCATGGTATACATTTCTACCTTTAAATTTAATCGTATTACATTAATTAAATTTAATGTAATAGTTCATATTGTCTTGTTTGATGACAGAATTCCTTTCAATACCATCTTAACCTCATAAAGTGGTCAATAGACAAACTGTTTACAATCAGCAAACCAATCTCTCAATGATATTCACACTCAGTTTATGCTGCATATTTGCAAGCTGCCTTTTGAAGATTCTATTTTTTCTCCCACAGTTCTACAATTGAAAATTCACTTAGATGCCATAGAAGCAGATTTTCTAATGGAGTTTCTTATTCACATCGAATGATCCCTTGATTTGGGGAGATCAGATGAGACGTTCCATCATTTTTCGTACTTTGAAAACCTATATTATCTCAATCAGCAATAGAGCTTTATTTGATAGTTCATGTGAGGGCAGTTCCCGCACTCCCCTCACCTCTTTTTTTTCTCCCCCTTATTTTCTCTTTACGGTGGATTGCCATTTGGCATAATTTGTTGCAACCTCTGTTAACACAAAACCTATTGAATGGTCTCAGGATGCAAGAAAATGGAGGTTGCGAAGAATCCATATTGAGATTTGTTGTATGTATTTGGAAGCAAATAGAAAACTGTGTGGCTTTGAGTGTTGGGATCCATGAAAAAGTAAGTAAAGTGGAATTTTCACTGATCTTATTACCGTTGCTGGTCTTCTTATTACCTTTCACCCAACATTTATTTAAGTCTTTGACATTGTTTTGAGATTCCTGGCTTGGCATCAGTAACCAATGAAAAAAATTTACTTCAAGAGTAGCGGTGTTTTTATTTGTTTAAGCGCAGGGCCTTCTTGTCTCAATCACAAAGGCAATGAAGCTTGCTGTTGGGTGTTGTTCTGCAGAGAGCCAAACCATAATAGTTGAGAAAGCTTACAATGTAATATCAGCCAGAAGTTGTTTTCCATATAATGAATCTACATTCTGCATTCCAATGGAACTGGAAGGGTTACAACTTACTCAAGAGATGGGAAACTTTGCCGGCAGAGATGGATGGATTTTATCATTATTCGCATCAGTAATTATAGCACTTCATCCTCAAGTGCACATACCAAATTTAAAAGCTTTGTTTCGTATGTTCATGATTGCGCTCCTCAAGGGTCACATTCCAGCTGCTCAGGCTTTGGGGTCAATTGTTAATAAATTTGGCCAGAAATCCAATGGAATGGAGATTTCTGGCGATTGTACATTGGAAGAAGCAATGGAGATAATTTTCTGCACTAGTTTTCATCGTTCCCATGAAAATGGTCCTGTAAACCGATGTGATCAAGTGAGCAATGGTAATGATGTGGGCCTTACTGGTCTATGCCTTGGTGCTGCAAACAATACTATGCTCCAGATTCATTCCATTGTTGGGTTGGCATGGATTGGAAAAGGTTTGCTTATGCGGGGTCATGAAAAAGTGATTGACATAACCAAGGTCTTAGTAGAGTCCTTACAATCACATGGCAGAACAGATATCTTGCCATTAAAACAAGTATCCTCAGATAACGGTTTGGACCATGATTCCTGTGTGATGAAATGTGCAGCGGATGCTTTTCAAATTTTTATGAGTGACTCTGAGCATTGTTTGAACAGGAAATTTCATGCAATAATACGACCACTTTATAAGCAACGGTTTTCCTCCACAATAATGCCCATTCTTCAGTCTTTAATCCTGAAATCGGACGTGTCATCGTCAAGGTACATTCTCCTCTTTACCAATTATGAGTAGTCTTAGGTTCCATAAGACTTACTGCCTCCCACCTTTCTATTTGAGATGTCTAAGGTATTGTCTACATCTTCTGTGCTTGAAACTGCTGTCTGGCGCAATCAACAAAAGGGGTAATTCTGATGGACTGATGGGTACTAAATCTATTATGTTCTAGTAAAATGTTACATTGTTACCAACTCCAATAATAGATGGAAAAAATTGGTTCAAGGCTCGGCATAATTTTTATGCTGCAAAGGCAGTATTACCGCTGCTGCTACTATTATTACCACCACCACAACCCAATTGAACTTTGTTGTCGTGGTATTTTGTGAAATCTTTTTAGTTCAGTTCACAAGGAAAAAGTGTCAGCCTGGTGGCCATCTCTAACAGCAGTCTTATATATAAAACTAAGTTATGTGCTGTAATGAGCAAAAATACCAAGTCACATGACCTTATGTAATCATGATTTGAAGCGGAGATTGACACTGCATATCCAGTCCTCTAAAACAGTTGAGTTAAACCGGTGTGCCTAACAGAAAATTTTTGGATTAGACAAAATGATTTAATGTGCAATTTTTTTAGAGGGAAATTGGTTAGTGTAGTTTTATAATTGATGAGATACTAAAGCTGCTACGTGTTTCCAGATTGTTGCTGTATCGTGCTTTTGCGCATGTCATATCCAATACTCCACTAATTGTGATCTTAAGTGATGCAAAGAAGGTGAGTTTATGGATATTTCCAAGCTTCATTAACTGATGCGATATTGTTTACTTACATGTAAAATTGAAGTGATTGAATTCAAGCTTTTCATTACATTTGGGATTATCTAAAATATTCCTTATTTATTGCGAGCAACTAACATTTTACGTTTGCAGCTAATTCCGATGTTACTGGATGGCTTAACCGTGTTAAGCAAGGATAGCGTGGATAAAGATATCGTCTATAGTCTCCTGCTTGTCTTGTCTGGAGTATTGACAGATAGTAATGGTAGGCTTCCTAGAAGTACATGTATTTGTTCTCCTCTTTTCTGTAAAAAATTTTCTGGCACATATGCATTGTGGGACTTACCATTTTGGCTTCAAGGTGTTGTTCGTGTCAACCTATTTATGCTGCCATGTGATTTTTAAATATTTCCAAGTATTTTTAAAAAGTCAGTTTTACCCTTGTTTGGATTTCTAAAGCCAACAATTGACCATTCTCACGGGAATGGGAATGACCATTCATGGGTGGGAATGGCCATTGCCACCAACAAGGGAATGACAATTCCTATTACAATACTTCTGAAACCAACCAAACATAGGATTGGTAATAAAATGGTAATGCTCATTGCCATTCCTTGTTCAAAGGGTGTACCAAACGTTATATAAAGTTTCTTCTGTTTCCCCCCTTTTCTTTTTGCTGAGTTTTGGTGTGTGATTATGTTATTTTTCCCATCCATTGTTAGACTTTGGTCTATTTTCCAGCGGTTCCTCGCTGAACCTTTAATTGTGCATATTTACTTATCTGTTTTATGCATGCAGGACAAGAAGCTGCTATTGAGAATGCTCGTATTATCATTAATGGCCTCACCAGGCTTATCGATTATCCTCATATGATGGTACTGTTACTACTGTATTTCTGTTGCTTATCTGTTCAGCTCATTCTTGCATGTAAATTGACATTTTACTTTTATTTTTGTCAATGAAATGTTGGTGGAATTAGGCCAGTGTAATTCTTTTTGCCTCTTCATCATAAATATACTTCTCCCATAGCTTCAGTCTATAATTGTTGCTAATAATAATCATTAGTAGCCATTTAAATACTGCCAAAAAGATGAGCCAGGAAATGTAGAAACTTAAATTAAAGAGGAGAATAACACAACTGTACAGTGGCCATCATATTGGCAACCTGTAGCTTGTGTCTTCGAAATTGTTTTCAAAATTTTGGGATTTAAATTCGCATAATAGTTGTTTTTGTCATGGACTCATGGGTAATTTGAATTGAAAGTCAGGAGGAACATTTTGTTTTGTAATTTGACTGCCATATCTTTGTAATTCTACCTTTTTCTCATTGTACATGTAATCACAGTTCTGGGTTTTGGTGGTTATACTTTTGTTATCCATAATCATATATCTTTTTCTTTGCATGTTCAGTTTGTTCGAGAGACGGCTATTCAGTGTCTTGTTGCCTTGTCTGGGCTGCCTCATGCTAGGATTTATCCTATGCGAATGCAGGTTTGTTGATGTGTTAAACCAGATCATCCTAGGAATTCTGTGTGATCACATACACTGATTATTTGCTTAGATGGAAAGTCATTGTATGTTTCTACAGACATGTCTATCAGATAGATGTAGCTGTTGAAGATCTTCTATCGGTTGTTTAAGCTGTTCTGAATTGGTGCAAAATCTGTCTCTCTAATTGTTTATGGCTTGTGGCTTTCAGGTGCTACAGGCTTTATCGAAATCTCTTGATGATCCAAAGAGGTTCGTCCGTCAAGAAGCTGTTAGATGCCGGCGTGCATGGTCAATGCTTTAGATTTGTGCTCCTATAGCTTCGTCAAAGCAGAGTACACTTGGTGATGTTTCATTTTGTTTTCTTGCCCTGAACCTTCGAAACTGCAACCAGAATTCTGAATTTCTTAAGGAGGTTTCTTCCAATATTAGCTCTGAAAAAAGCCCAGAATTTATGGGTTTTTTCTCTGCAAAATCATGACCCCAGATGTATATTTGGAAATGCTGAGTGAATTCTAACGTTTTGTAGATATTTATGAAGTGATTTATGTTGTACATACGCGAGTTCAGAACAACAAAATTTCACTGGAGTGAGGAAATCGAGATAAAATAATTATCTTTCAAATTAATTGAGAGTGAAATAAAAGATGCATTTTGGGTGGATGAAGTATTATTATATAACAGACGATTGACCGACACATTTTACTAAGGTCCCCAAAACTGTCTGCATGGCATGAATCCCAAACCCTAGCAGGAAAAATGAAATAATTCTAAACGGTAGTACTACACATCCCTAAAATATACATCCCTAAACTTACATAACTCGGTGGCATGCCACCTACACATGATGACAAAGTAATTTTAAAAAAATTTGAATAGTTTACCTGCAAAAGAAAAACTAGAATAAAAACAAAATAAAAATTTTAAAAACTATTTCTCTCTCCATCTCTCTCTTACCTCTCTTCCCATCCCCTCATTCTCTCTCTACTCTCTCCATCTCTCCCCCTCTTCCTCAATATCCATGGCATCAGCGACCTTCTACTCAAGATTCATGGCATCAACATTGTGACTCGGGTTTCCATCAATGGCCTCCTTCTCAAGCTCTTCCTTTCAATTCGGGTTTCCACCTATTTTTCTCCATCCCTTGTGTTAATGGCGTCCACCAGCAAATCTGAGCCTCCAACGATGCTGTCTAGGGAGATCTGGAGACCTACCAAGAAGAAGAAAAGGCGATGATGTTTCTTGTTCAACATCTTCATCTTCAACATCCAAGATCTACAAGATCGCTTACTAATTCTTGTTGTTTCATCCATTCATGTTGTTGATTTGACCTTATTTTAATGATTGAAGGATACAGAGCCTTATTACATTATTCTGAAAGGGAATGGTGTCTTATTACACTGTCCAATCTGGACAGTGTAAAAAAGGTTTTGAGTTCATTTGTTTGCGTTTTAGTTTCATAGAAAATGAATTGAAATTATTTTAGATGGAATTTTTATGGGATTTTATGCTCTAACTCATTGTTACACATTGAATTGAATTAATTACGCTGTCAATATAATTAGTTACATTGTCCAATGGACAACGTAATAAAAAACTGTATCAATTTAAGCCAAAGCATCCCAATAGGATATTGTCTTATTACATTGTCTAGTTGCAAACAACATGACTAATAATCATTTTCCAAAAGACATATCGCACTAAGACACTTTCTTTATTTTGGACAACGCAAACAAACCTTACAGTGGCTTATTACATTGTCAAAATAATTAGTTACACTGTCAGTGTAATTAATTACAATGTCAATGTAATAAGCCACTGGTGCTTCCTTCGTCCTTTTCCAGATTTCAAACATAAAATCTGCGTTTTTCATGGTTACTTAGTTCTTAAAAGTTCACCTATTTTCTGAACATTCTAAAAATCATTTGTTGTGGACGCTCCAACCGGCATATTGCTACTTCTTGATCATCAACTTCCAGGGTGTTCTCCACATGTTCACTCCCCCTGAAAACAATGTCTTTCACACTAATCACCAACATGAAACCTTAAACGAACCTCACAAAATTTAAAGAAATCGATGCTCTATTTTTTTCTTGGAGAAGAAAGAAAAAAGAAAGAGGGAGAAGATGGAGAAGAGAGAGAAAAGAAAGAGGGAGAAGTTGGTGAAAAGAGAAGAAAGAGATATTAAAAAAATCCCTAGATGAATAGAAAGAGAATGGACGAATACACTAGGAGTAAACGACAAAAAAATTCATAGATGAGAGAGAAATGGGAATTCTAGAATTAATTATATCTTTTATTTAATTGGTTATTTAATTGGATATCTATGTGGCATGCTGAGTTGTACAGCCACATAGATTAGGGAAGTTTAGGGATGGGAAAATTAGGGACACGTATCATTTTCGAATTCTAAAACAAGCTTAATATCTAATGAACAAGAAAAAAATACAGTTCCTAGATATCTTTGCATCCTCATTTTATTTTTTTACAGCATCATCCAAATCAGTAATTCCCAATCACCCACCGCCACCAGCTACAGCATTGAGAAGCCCCTCCTCCCTCTTTATCTTTTGATACTACGAGTCTGATTCTGCTGCATAAAGCATAATCCATACTTCACGTTTAAGCTGCAATCTAAATCTAATGCCCAGGAGACGCAATAGGGCTGACATTCTCCTAAATTAGGACATTTTCTGCTCCAGTGTACTGATCAACATCTTCACTTTCCATAAGCTTTTTGAGTTCAAATGTGCTTCAATGAGAATCACTCCGAAAGGTCATCTTCTGCTCCACTGTACTGATCAACATCTTCACTTTCCATAACCTTTTGAATTCTTCCATGGCCACCCTCCATTACCTTTCTTAACTTTGAACGAGATGTACTTCCCTTTGAATTTGAGTATACCTGGAAGCACCACCAAATTAAAACTACATAAGATGACAAAATCCAGCATTGTATTATTGCAAACTTTGCGATTTTTTCACGACCATACCCCAGAATCCTTGTCTTCGATTACAGCAGCAATTGCTCTCCGCCTCACAGTTACTTGTGAAGGAACAAGAAAATGTTCAACCTCATCTTTGGATCTTCCCTCACTGGCTTTCTTCTTTCTCAGATTGAACTTTGTGGGGAGAGGCTGCATGATTACAAGAAGTGTGTTGTAGGAGCACAAAGATATGTCTGGGCACTATCCCAGCAACAAGCCAAAAAAAAAGGGGGGCAAATAAAAGAATGTTCAAGCACAGTATGGAGAAAGACTAGGTTACCACATAGCGAGCTTCACCATCATCCATTGAAACTAAATATGATGTCGGTTCCTCTGTTTCATGTTGTATCTGTTCAGGTAAAACACCAGCAACACTTTCACTAAAAAATTGAATCAACAGTTTGCTGATCTTTTAAAATAAATAGAGTCACTTACATTGCAATGATACTCCCGAATCCAATTATATTGGATGTCTTCACTTTCATCATACATATCCTTCCCTAGCTGTCACCATAATACAATAAATGAAAAATTAAATCACCGTATAAATTAATAAACGAGTATGACAGGGACACCAACTTATAAACTGCAATGCCTACAAATGATTATGAACTCAACCCAAGGTATATCTACCTCATTCGGAGAAGGAACCATGTAAGCCAGAAATTTCCCTGGGTTGGCTGGATCAGAGCCTGTTACAGCATAAGTTTTCATAATTGCCTGCAACCAACAACATGATAGATTTAATATACATTGCACTATTTCATCATTAGACCCTTAAAAAAAATTCGCTTGATGTGAGATAAAGAGGCACAACTCATATACTGCCCCAACTGATTTTCAGATTTGCACTCAATATAATTCATACTCCAAATAACATATACCACTAGACTTGACAAAAGTCACTTGGTTCTATGACCATATTATACCTATGTCCATGTAAATATATTTTCCTAGACGATCGCTTCTGTGACAATCACACATTCACAGATTCAATATATCACTCACCCTTGATTCATGGGCATCACGAACAGATTGGTCCAACTTTCTGTACATTTCCGAATCAGCAGTAGGAGCGCTATCAAACCCAGCAACTATAAAATGATCATCATACCTGATGATAGTCGGACTAGCCATTAGTTAATACATCAGAATGCAATAAAATCATGAAAGACAAAAATTTGTAAATTGTAATTCAATGTTTTAAATCACAATTAACCTGCTAGGAATTCATACTCATCTAGTCATCTGTCATTAGTATATATATCCTGAATTAATAATATTACACAGGAAAAAAATGGATACGTCCAAAAGAAGTGCGTACACACATATGTAAGTAAAATTTTCCCTCTGGAGACATACAAATCATGATTTTATCAAAGAAGTCTGTATATTTGGCAGCTATATCAAACATCAGCAATATAAGCTCGCAGAATGAACTAACGTAGTGACATACATGAACATCCAATAGAGAGTCTTACGTGAAAATTAATGCCCAGGCAATGAAGCGGTAAATATAAAAGCAATAAATAGCATCCTACCGCTCAAAATCAGGCAACAGAGGCAGAACCTCAACAGGTTTTAAATTTTTATTATCTGCATGAACAGGGAGTAACTTTGCTGCCTCAAATGATGCCTCAATTTCCTTGATTTGTTTTTCCCTGAAAACATCATTACGCCTTTAGCAAATGAAATGAAAAAGAAATTTTTTTCACATGGACGAGTCAGAAAAATGTAACCTTTTGTTACGGTTCTCCAAAACGCTCCGACCTCCCTTCATTTCTCGCAATTCCCTTGCTTGTTTTTCAGTTAAAGACTGCAAATGTAAATGACATAGTTATGACACAGTTCAATAATTGAATCAAAAGAAAAGCAACTGAGGAACACCATATTAATCCACTACCTGTTTTGTTGATTCTGCGCTGAAAGATGATATATACTGTGTTTTAACAAGCCACGAAACACCTTCATCAGTAGGTCGTTCCTTTTTTCTTATGCCTTCTTTTTTCACAGGCGTAACTGATTCATCGTCGCACAACAATTCCTCATCCTCTGCGGCAAGAGGAGGTCTAACGCTAGGACGACTAGTCAACAAAGACGGAAAAATAAAGAATAAGGAAAAGAAGATGATGATCTTTTTCAAAAAGAAAAAGATTTAAGCCTTGAGAGATGATACTTGTATACTCTAAGATCAAGCAAATCAAGAGGTATCCCAAGGTCTTGCTCAACAAAAAGTTTGGGCTTATAATTTTTCTCCAAAGATGTGATTGTGTATTTTGTAAACCTGCAAAAAAAATGGCAGATGTGAGAAGAAAAAACAAACTTATGCTATATGATTAGAATTAGATAATGATATCTGAGCAAAGAAAAAAGACAAAATGCAGATTAGAAAGATACTAAGTATTTTATGAGCAAACCTTCAACTTCAAGCCTTTAGAAAACAATTTAAAAGTATGAAGACATAGTTTCAGTGAAAGATTTCTTTCACACTAAAGCTGACTAACATATGCAACATGCATGTAGCAACACATCCTAATAAAAAAAGGATGCAGCAACACATCCTAATAAAAAACACATGCAGCAACACATAAATTAGATTAGAAAATCGAAAAAGTTAAAATGACATACCGATCTTTATCCTTCTTCAGAGACATAAGCTTTGGCTGCGCCATTGGATCAGGAAGTTCATTTCGAAATCTTCAAAAGGAAAATATGCCAACAACAGGTACCCATATTAGGATACAAAACTTAGCAAAAAGAAGGGCATTTCTGACTAAAGAACACCTCGCTGCCAATGCATCATGTTTACAAATACTTCAACCACATATCTTGGTTTAAAATAAAAAGAACATAGAAAATGAAACACAAAGGACATCCTCTTTGATCTCTTAAAAGAAAGCTCTACTTCTGCTGCCGGGAGTAAGCACATCTAAATGCATTACCAATGGACTAATGATGCTACCGGCAGTGCTGCTAAAGGACCAGCAAGCTCACATGGGCATCCTCCTGCGGTGATAGACTACGTTATGGAGAAAATATCTGGTTCAACCTCAAAAGAGCCTTAAGCACATAAAACTTTCGAAACTGTCTCCATCAATTCCATATTGAACAACTCTTCCCTAGTCCAATGGAAATAAAACAAAATTCCATTCCTTTAACACTTGGAACTCTACTAGAACAAATTCAAGTAAACAAATGAAACATAGAAACCAGAATTGATGTCAACATACTCACTTCAACTTGCACAAAAATGTCGTTGGCTTTTTCAATCTATTCTCGATCCTCTCGCCACTTAAGAAAGAAGTTACCCTCCTGTCCCCCATTCTTGACCCCACAGCTGATCCAGGTCCCTTGCCAAGGGACATCGTCTGGGTCTTCTGTAGAATAGTGTTCTGAGACTCTTTAAACTGCTGCCTACTCCTTTCCTCTTGCCTTTGCTTCTCGTACTCCCTCTTCTTCCTCAATCTCCTTTCCTCCTCTGTCTCCATCCGTCCTGCAAGTCCATTTGACTTCTTTGCGGTTGGAGGAACAGGAACTCCCGGCTTCTGCTGTTGTTTTGAGCCCATCCCATGCTCACGTCCTTTATCGCGGAAATTTGATCCCCTATCTAGGACACTCTCTTTAGGAGGAGGAGGAGGTGGAGAACTAGGTGGAGGTGGTGGTGGGATTGAAGAGCTTGGGGGCGGGGATGAAGGGGGCGGGGGAGGTTGCAAAGCCTGTGCTGGCTGATTGCCATACTGTGAGTAGTACATAGGAGGCTGTTGCTGTGGTTGCTTTGAATTCTGCGGTGGTTGTGCTGGAGGTGGTGGAGGAGGAGGTGGGTATGAGGAATCCGGTGGAGGCGGTGGAGGTGGAGCAGTATAGGCATATTGAGGAGGAGGGGGAGGCTGTTGGTGTTGGGGTCTCGAGGGAGGGTAATGGTAATTGGAAGGCACTTGAGAGTAACTTTGAGGAAAAGAAGGAGCTTGTGCTGGTTGTGGAGGGGCTATTCGGGGGTAGTTTTGATTGTACTGAGTTGGCCTCTGTTGTTGCTGCTGCTGCGGGGGAGGAAGAGGGTTTTTGGTAGGTGGCGGAGCAAACGAGGATTGTGGAGGGAACGGCCTATACGAGGCCATGACTGAAAATTATTAGAACGAAACAGATCAAACTCGAAACCCTAAAATCGATCAACTACAAAAAAGAAAACACTCTCTGCTTCTTGACTTCTCCACAATTACACAGCCGAAACCCTGACAGTATATGTATATATCTACGTATATACGCAAAAAAACAGCGACCGAAAACTTAAAATCGCAAAATTCAATCGACAATCTACCTCTTGTGTAGTTCTCAATCAACTCAACTTGAAGAAAAAATCGAAATGCCAAAAACGAGAGGGATTCAATTCAGAGGCCAGTTGGCCATCGAATCCCGGTGAGAAACTTTAGAAACCCCAACTCCGATTACAAATATCGGAGAGAGGAGTGTCTTGCATGCGAGAGGGAGAGGGAGAGGGAGAGGGAGAGGGAGAGGGATTTGGTTTTTGTCTATGGTCTTCCACATATATAAACAACTCCGGTGAAGCTTCCACGATTTGTTTTTTGGTCAGACCCAAACATTCACCCGCTGCTTTTGGCTTTAATTTTGATTCACATCACATCTTCTAATCTTAGACATTAGCCGCCTGCCTTTCAATTGTTGTGCTGCACTGCTGCCAATTGTGTAACTTTTGTTTTTTAGGTATAAACGGTCGATTTTTTGACAAAAATTTAATTGATCGTTATGGACGTTATTTCAGTTATTTGGTCGATTCCCACTAAATTCTTCCTGATCGGTCGGTTAATCGTTCATTTTAATTTTAGGTAATTTTTTAACATTTCTAAATTTCTCGTGTGAACTCAACGCATGTTTGGATAATGTCGATGTTTTAAAGAGTTAAATGACAAGGGTTAAGAGGGATTTCACTTGCTTGGATTTTAAGAAGGAAAATTCTCAAATATAGCATTTTATAACCCCAATTTAGAGGTTTCGGAATTATTAAATCATCCATAAAAATGTTTTCACTAATTTTAACTTGGGTATCTTTGTGAATGACAATCTCTTAACCATCCTTCATTCTTATTAACTCTACCTCATATCTAATTAAGGGTGAAAAATCTTGGATTTCCTTGTTAGAAAAACACACAACTTACATACGCAAGACAACCTATCTTACATACATATGCAAATTAGGCAAAGGATCAAAATGTAGAAAGATCTTTTACAACAAGAATAAACGAGTAGGCAGATAAGAATGTTCATATCAAATTTCATAACAACCGAAGTAATATCACTGTTTTCATAATAACAAGATTTCTCTTATGCTTTTCTACAACTTTTTTGTCAAGATCTCATACTTTCGCCTATAAATATCATTTCTTCCCTTTCAACAATAGATCACATAGTACATACAAATCTTCTCAATATATCTAAATTCTTCCAAAAGTGCATATCTAGAAAGAAAAAAAAAAAAAAACTTAACCATTTAACAAAAAAAAAAAAAAAAAAAAACCAACCATATTACTTGTTTTGAAGACATTTAAATATCATAATTGATAAATTAAATTTCACACATTATAAATCTGTTTGATTTTCAATTATAACAATGAAATTTTTTTAAGTTTCAATCATGATAAATCAAATTCGACATGTAAAAATGTTTATATGAAATATCATAACCAATAGAATACAAATGATCCCTTTATAATTGAAAAAAGAAGGGAGCATTAGAATGAATTTGATAGTACTGTCAATACACTAATTAGTTCACTTGAGTTTGGGCTGGGCTTCATTGTTTGTGGATAATGTTACCATTACCAAGCCCAGCCAATGACATACTCAAACTAAGCCAGTAAGCTGTGAGAAATATGGGCTGAACAACCACACACACAGAGACAGACAGGCCCAGGTAGTAACTAAGAAAGACCATTCTCAACAACAATTTTAAATTTCATTTCATGTGAAGTTTCAAGCCAACCACAACAACCACCACCACCACCACCACCATCACCACCAATTTCCTTCCAATATTTTGACTTCAATATAGTTCAACAACCGCTAACGTCCACCAAGATTTCTTCTCACCCACACAAATAGCTTGCAGGAATGGATAGAAGAAAGCAGGGGAAAAAATAAATAATAATAATAAGTCGGTTTCAATTTTTAAATTAAGCAACAGTACTACTTATAACCCATTCATCTATAGTTTCTATAGGAAGGGCTGTACATGCAGCTTTCTGCATGCTTCACCAGATCTTTCGGTTGAGGTAGGCGCGTAGCCAAGCCTGTTAAAAAGACACAATTACACGGGAATATGTAAAAATGTAACCAAAAAAAAAACATTGGATACGATGATAGAGACGTGAACAAGAATCGTTGTAATATTACTCACCAAGCTCGTAAGCTTTAGCAGCTACTTTTGCAGCAATCTGAGCTGAGATCTTCCTGATGTTCTTAAATGGCGGGTAAATGAGACCCTTTTCAAAGTTCTCCTCTGTCACCTGAGCTGCCAAAGCTTCCGCTGTGATGATGAAACAGAAAAGATTATCAGAGGATGATCGAGACACAGGAAAGAAAGGCGACTATATGGATGCATATATTGGATCATGGATAATATTGGGTGCACTTACATGCCGCCAGAAGCATGTCGTCGTGAACACGAATAGTACCAGACATAATCAGACCCAGACCAATCCCAGGGAAAATGTAAGCATTATTTGCCTGGATCAGAAGTAAACATTAGGGGTGAAATCAGTCCTCAAATGTGTAATTGCTATATCTTTGATATGGTACGTCAAATATTCAGAGTTCAGACCTGGCCAGGGACAAAAAGTTTCCCATCATATTCAACAGGCGGAAAGGGGCTCCCACTAGCAAAAATGGCACGACCCTGCAAGCAACAAAGACAAAGAATAACAAAATCAGCCATAGTTGATGGCAGGCAGTCCAATGAATCAACCGATGAGGGGAAAAATTAGAGGGTGTTGATGTGATATTTTTATGATCATAAACAGGAGATGCATGTCCCAGTTTCCTATGACCTGACTCCACGTATATGCTTCTTCAGCGGTACATTCAGATTGTGAAGTTGGGTTGGAAAGTGAAAGAATAATAGGTTTCTGCAAACAAGTTCAGCCAGACATGACAACAGTTAGCTTATTGTTATTTAGTTAGCAACATATATATCCATTAAGCAGAAAAACACGCACTAAATACCTCATTGAAGGAAGCCATAGCCTCAACAACTTCTTTAGTAAATGTTTGTCCAACTCCGGATGTTCCAATTAACACTGTCGGCTTGATATCCTGTCAAAGAAGATACGTTGCTCAATATTAGTCTTCCTCTTCTATTCCTATTCTTTATTTCTATTTGTCGATTTTTCTTTTTTCAGCATAGAAAAAGGGGGAGGGGGAATGGAGAGAGTGAGGGAGCAAGGAATCACACATTAACAGCATCCAGAAGAGTCTTCACAGGTTCATGATCATGTGCCCATGGTTTCTTGAAATGTTGGAGTGATTCCATGCGTGATTTGACTATCAATCCCTGCAAAGCAAAAAATACATTCAAACTTGAACACTTACAAAATAGAAAGAGAGGAGGGTGGCGAGGGAAAAGTAAGGAGCAGGACCAAGCTATTTTTACCTTTGAGTCTACAAGCCAAATATTCTTCTGAGTTTCTTCCAAAGGCATATTGGTCTGTATAAAGAATCAGAATGTTTTATAACATCAGAATAAATGTAAGCGGTGATACGTATATACAATCTATAAAAAGTAAATAACTCCCACGGTAAAAAATAAAAATATAACCTGTTTAGAAATCTCAAGGGCTATAAGTTTCGCAATTCCAGTGCCAGCCTGTAAATCAGTGAATGGCAGACATGAGGAAAAAATCATATAAACAATGGAGCAATTTGATCAATTCAAGGAATAGGAGGAGTGGCAAAAGGCAATGCATTTAAGATCCAGGAAAAGTACGCTTTTTAGAGGTGTGCTATTTTTCTTGTACATGGATGACTCTGAGAGAAAAGGTTAACGCACACAAATTCGTGGAATTGCATTTACTACAAAACTCATAATAAGAATAAATGCTAAACATTGTTCTACATTTACTGAATTTTACTGTTGCAAGTGAATCTCCTCCCCCCTTGTTTGTGGAAAAATAAACTAGCAGAATCAGGGCTTAAAATGCAGGGTATTAACAAACTCACTTCTCCAGCACCAAGGAATAAGAATCTGTGATCAGCTAAGGTCCCTCCAACTTGTTTTAGTGCTGCAACAAGCCCTGCAAGGACCACGGATGCAGTGCCCTAGAATAAAGAAATTGGCTCAAGTGTTAGAAATATTTACATTCATTCAAATCACGCCATATATTAAATAACCGAAGTCACATCACCTGAATATCATCATTGAATACAAGATGAGTTGTACTGTATTTTGCCAGTAGATCAAAAGCATTGTGGTTTGCAAAGTCTTCAAACTACAATTTAAACAAGTAAATTTTGAGAACAATACATAAGTTAAATAAAAGTTGATATATATCAAGTCTTTCAACCCAGACCAATCACCAACTTTAATCTTCTCCTGTGAGCACACCTACCTGGATAAGGACTTTCTCCCCGTAATTTTGCTTCACTGCAGTCATGAACTCATCTAGAAGTTCAGCATATTCCTTCAATTAGGAAGAGCAAACCCACATCATTATTTTTTAGAGAGAGAGAGAGAGAGAGAGAGACCACGCCACAAGGAAAACTCATAATCATAACCACCTGTCCAGTGGCCCTCCTTTGCCTGAGCCCTATGTAGAATTCGTCTTCCAACAGCTTTTCATTGTTTGTTCCCACATCAATGGTTATGGGCAAGCACTGAAATAATGAGCAAGTTTTCAATTATTTTCATCAAAATGACCACAAGTAGTATGGGCAAATATGAAAATTAGCACAGCTTTTCATGGTCCAGATTAATCAAAATTGTGTCTCTTACCAATGGGATAAGTCATTAATTTACCTATAAAGCCCATAAAGCGCTAAAATCATTAGTTCACTCCATTAAAAATGAAGACAGCAGACCCTGATTTGAAGGGATGTAGTCCGATACTTTATGAAGATAAATTACAGTTAAAAAGGCCTTATAGAGGAGCCAAACCAAACTTCCAACCTAGACTTAGCTGAATGATAAAAGATATTGCTCATTAATAGCAAGATATAGTGTTCAAATACATGCTATTTTCGACTCTGCCATGTTATCAAAAAATACTTACTGCTGAAGGACGAACTCCCCCTAGTGCGGTATATAGAGAAAGTTTCCCAACAGGTATCCCCATCCCCTGAGAACATAAAGTTTCAGAAAGGGAGTGAGAGAGACTACAATTGGAAAAGAGTAAAAAATTAGCGCCATCACACAATTTGGAGGCAGGATAATTACAAATTTACAACTACTTTCAACAAGGATTCTGAATAGGGTATGCAGATAGGGATTACCTGACAGCCAAGATCCCCTAGACCCAATATCCGCTCTCCATCAGTGACAACAATAACTTCAATATTCTTCTCTGGCCAGTTCCTCAGTACCTCAAGAATCCTCCCCCTGCAAAAGATAGCTCATCATTCTTCCAACCAATAGGAAGAGCGTATTCGACATCGAGTGTGCCATTGGCAGTAGATTGCATTTGATGAAAAGCGGCCATTAACACAAGGAACTAGGAATGGGTGTAATTGAAGTATTGAACGCACTTTTCATTCAAACTGATAAAAAGGCCCTGGGGGCGTCTAAAGATGCTCCCATATTTCTGGCAAGCTTCACCAACCGTCGGAGTGTAAACAACAGGGAGTAACTCTTCAACATTGTCAATGAGAAGTTTGTAGAACAGCTTTTCATTCATTTCCTGAAGAACATGACATTGCAATGTGAAACCATTAATACTAATCTTTTCTTAAGATTAAAAATTATGGTGTCTATAATTATTCTTCAACTCCAGTTATATCGCACAAATTTCTATAGAAGAACCTTCAACAACTTGATAGTGGTAGGAATTCAAACAGCAACTATGCACTTGATTCATGCAAGCTATGATTTCAAATCAAGTTTACAACAATGTGGCACGATTCAAATTAGTAAAGACATAAATTACAAACAAAAACCAAGTAGCTACCTGAAGATCCATCATAGCCATGTACTTTTGCAGTGGAACTTCATACTGGCGCATATTGTGCATCATCTTTTTCACCTGGTATGTGGAATGGCAACACTGTGTTAGATTCCGATGCAACTAGCAGACTGCACACCTAAATCGTAAAACAATATTTAAGAGAGTCAAATTATTGAGTACAGGATAAAGACCTGCAGGTCCTGAGAAACGACTACTGGTGGAAGAAGACCACGCAGGAAGTGAGAATCTCTCTCTTTAATGGCGAAGGCTAGTCCTTTGTTGTGGTGTGGATCTCGCAACAAAGAGTAACCACTGCAGCACAAGAAACATATAATCGCATATCCATCCTATAACAACTTCTTTTTAACTGTTGATCTGAACAATCATCCATATGATATACTACTGATCTAATTATCTTTATTTATTTTATATTTCCTGATTTTAATTTACAATTCACCTAAAATAGTAAAATCTCTCTATCAGATTAAAGAGGATCGTTTTTTTTTTTATTGTTCAATACTATATCTTAACAAAATCAAGTTATATCAGCAAAACCCAGAAACCCAAATATAAAATTCTGGAAAAAAAAGAATAAAATTATCAAAAGAAAACACTGAATCATACCTAGCAACAGAGATCGACCAAGGGGTGACTAACTGGTCCTCGGTGGCAGTGTCTTCACCATATACGTCCTGGACCCCACCAGACACAGTGGATTTGGGGTCCATGTCAAGAACGGTAGAACCCTCCCTCGTCTCCTGCAGTGTGCTCTCCATCACAACGCTGCCGTTTCTTTCCCTATTGGGGTTCAAAGCCACAACTTTCACCGGAGTTGAATGGGCTATCCCCTGCCTCCCAGAGAAGGCATTACACGAACCATAAATGCCCGAGCTGGTCTGTTTACCAAAATACAGAGACTTGTTAATACTGAAATCAAAATAAATTGAAGAAACTAGAGGATTTTAAATCAAATATTGACAGAAAAAGAATACCCGAAATTAAAGCTGATTGGGATCTAAGGATAACAAGTTATTGAAAAAAAAAATCCAAAGCTTGTTTGATCTTGAATGTGATCTTCGAACAACAAGATTTTTACCAAAACTTAAAAATTGAAAATCGTATTTCGACCTGAATAAGCTCGGGAATGCAAACCAGTCAAAAATTACAAGAAAAAAGAAGAAGAAAGCTTGGTGATTTCAATACGATGAATGTACAAAAATGGCCACATCCAAAACAGAAAAGAAAAGAAATTCAATCGGATCTCCATATCCAGAACCACCCAGATCAAACTAGCCACAAGAGCAAATCAGCACAACAGTCGAAAAATAAGGGAATAAATCGGTGAATACAATCAGAAATAAATTAGTGTGAAGTGGGCGTCCTTGGAATTGTGAGTAGAGTAATGGGTTTGGCTTAAATTACCAGAAAACTGCTTCTACTCAACGAGATCATGGCGAAAGAAATGCAAGGAGACAGAATCTTTCGCTGTTAAAACAAAAACCGAAGAAGAGATGGAGAGGAAAATCGAGAGAGAGTCTTCAGGGTTATATAGAAGCTCTTTCCTTTTCTTCACTCTCTCTTCTCCTCTCTCTCTTCTTCTGACACGAAGTTGGGCGGAAAGAGAGAGAAGAGGGAGGAGAGAGAAGGTCCGTAAGATTGGAATGCCAGAGTTTTAAAACGTGTCTTCGATTCTTTGTTTTCTCTCTCTAGTTTCTCTCTCTATCTCTGAAATGACATCTGTGACACTGATCTTTCTGTCCAATCCCCACGGTGTCCCCTACAACAAAACTTGGTGTTCGGTGTTCCCCATATTGGGTGGGTTCTCCGTATATCGCAGGTTGGGCTATGAGATCAACGGTTACCATGGATTCGTCTTCGGACTCCGCAATTCATTTAGAATGTAATAATCCACAATTTTAATTTAATGGTTTGTGTGGTATGACGACACATTACATTATATTTTTGTTTTTTAATTTTTAAAATTTATCTTATTTTTTCTCCATCATTAAATGTGAATTATAGACTTTAGATAATTGTAAAACCTGAAATCCGATTACTATCCGCATAGGGTGACTAAAAAAAATTACCAAATGGGAGAGTTAATAGTACTAATTTAGTAATTTATCAAAGAGCCAACTCCCTTGTGGTTGTATTATGTATGTACACATTTTATGTTTTGGCTATAGAAAAAATCATTTATTTTAAAAAGCTATATTCTAAACCTTAATTTTATTTTAAGTCATTCTCTCATTAACTCTACATTCTATCTAGATAAAGGTGAGTAAATGTACTCCCCTCATTTAACTCTCTCCCTTAAGATCTAATTAACTCTTCAATTTTTAATCCAAACAAAGCCTAATAGATGGGTGAGGAAGTTTTAACAATATTTAACCTAAGGGAAGGACATGTTGGATTCTAATATATGAGGTGGGTGTTACCTGAAATTTATCGAGAAACTTATAGAGAATCGGAAGATCAAAAAACCCTAAATTTACAAACGATGATTGTACAACCAAAGAAAAATAAACCAAATTCTACCACAATGTTCCAAAATCTAATTATTTGGATTAATTAGATCCTACTTTTCTAGACAAACTTATTTAACACACCTATGATTCTTATTTCCAATTTAAATTGAGAAAAATCAAAAATTAGAAGGCCTTGCTAATATTTGTGATTCTCCTCATTTTGGTTAGCTGTAATATGATGCTCATAAAGGATGTGCCTCAACATCCAACAAGGGACCTATGCCAATTAATAAATACAATAGTAGTAGAAAAGGATTGATTGTGGAGGAACACAAGCTTATATAAGAAGTGCACAAACCCATTACAAGACCATGCACATTATCCTTATATGGCCTTAGATTGTCATTCTTTGTGATTTGCATCAAGGGTTTGTCATTGTTGAAGAAACCCACATCAAATTCTCCTTCAAGAGATTCAATTTTTTTTGGTGCTTATGTAAATATCAAATATGGTGGGTTTTCCCCCCTTAGTGTTTGAGAAAGACAAGAAATATATGTTCCCAATAGTTGGGATTGATTCAAAGATGGTGGGTTGCTCAAAAGACAATAAAATGAACAACCACCAAACAAAAATGAGCCAACTTTGAAAACATCAAACATATTACACCAGCACTATTTGTTTGTTTTTCTTGTCCTTATCATGGAAGTTTTTAGTGATAAGTAATAATGGTTAGTCCACATATTTTTTTTCCTCTAGTGTTGTTACTTCCAATAACTTTTGTCATTGTTATCATCATCAATGGTGTTTTTATTATCAGAGATAGATGTGCCTAATAATTCGAGTTAGAGAGGGGTAGGTGGCAGGCCAATTTGTGATGGTTATAACAAGGGTAGTTGAAATTAAATTGAAAGTTTGGTTTTTGTTGTTGTTAGTAGCTTCAATTCATTAATTTGGGGTAGGCGATGCATTAAAGGCATCATGACTTCGAGAAAACTCCCTAATTCTATGTCCTTTATTTTGAGTGTCACAGAATGAGTCGGTTTTGAGAGTGTGTTGTGTTTTCACCTTCTCCGATGAGGTAAGATGAGTGAAATTATGATGAATTGTGGTTATTAAAAAATGTTTGGCGCATCATTAAAAATGTTGGTGTGAGGTGATGGTAAAATTCGATATTTTGTATTGATATCAATTAATTTTTGATGAATTTATTTATATAAAAATATAAGTGGAATAATGAAATTGATTGAGGGCAAAATTGAAATGAAAAATCTCGTATTTTGGTGTTGAAAATATGATCAATTGCGTTACATCGGAGTGGAAAGCAGTTCCATCTCCAAATTTACTAATTCAAACATTTTTTTTGTCAGTAGTACGCGATGCGTTCTATCTAAAAGCGATGTATTTGACAGATGCAAAATACATTGTCAAATTCAATATGTGTTTGCTTCTCTCGAGTTTACCATGAAAGGAGAGTATAGTGGAAGAAGTACTATACAACTTGTCTTACTTTTTTGATGACCATAATTTGGGAAAAAAAAAAAAAAGGTTTTGTTCTTCAATTATTTAAAGAGCCATAAAATTGCAAATTTCATACGTCATCAAAATCAAAGATTCATTCCTAAATTTGTAGGATTAGGCTTGCTTTTTCAAGAAAAGACAAGATTTTGGAAAATCTATAATATTTTTTTTTTAAAAGAAAGAAAGTTAGTTTTTAAACATGTATTTTATGAAAATATATAAAGGAATATATCATCAAAACCTTGGACCCACTTCAGGAAAACGTGGAAACAATACTTCAAATAACCACACAAAAAAAGAAGAAACAATATGATGGAGTTCTTTCCTTCAAAGCATAAAATTGGATATCATTTGTTTAGTGTTGTGCAAAATCTCATAACCCACAACTATATATATGCACCAAGTAGATGATTTGCAAGTGGAGAAATTCACCAAATACAATGATTCAAATTCTCAAAAGCTGTACAATATGTGTTCTCTCAAAACGACGCCTCTCTCAATTGAGTTCTAAAAACCGACACAAAATCTATTTATACCAATTGGGCCGAAGTGCAGATCTGCGACATCTGTCTGGATAGAAAATAATTTGTCAGAAATTCAACACATACCTCTATTTGTCTGGACATAATATATCAGATGTCAATACCAGATACCAGCAACTGCAAAAACAAGCCAAAACTCCACTCATACAATAAACTATTCTTATACAATTGAAAAGGAGCAATTATCCCCATTAATGGATTGAGATATATATATATATATATATGAATTTTTCAATGCACACTTAAAATACGCATCATTTTTTAATTGTGTGGATTAGTGAAATGATAAGTGTGACCCATTGTTTTGAATTTCATATATTTCAAATCAATGGTGAAAACATAGGTACGTATTTTAAATACGCAATTTAAATGTGTATAGAAGAATTCATATATCTAAAGACACATACAGTAGTCACAGTAACAGAAGAAGGAACACATGGAGCTGGTTATGATGGCTCAAACGTGTTGTTGATAGCTGCATGACTCACGTTGGTAACACTCAAAGTCCACATGCTTTGCCTTTTTATTTCTTTCACGACTGAAAAAGACCTCTCACTTCTAGGGGTGTCCACGATCAGGAACCGATCCGTAACCGTGATTATTCGATTTTCAGTTACGGTTATTATTATAACCGAAAAAATATTAATATATATTATATACTATATTATATTATATATATATATAAATACATGTATATGTATATGTATATATATATATGTTACATATTGAAATTGTTAAGACGTCATGGGAGGCCAAGTAGTATTTGTAAAACTCTGATTATGTCTCTATAAAAACTTATAAATTAAGATATTAATCATTACACAAATTATAAATTAAGATTGATTAATTGAAACTCATGGTTACTATCATTTTAACCGTGATAAGATAATATATTTATTATCATTATCATGAGTTTTTATCAAACTTTATTAAATGGAGTAGGAGTCGATCATGGGCTATTTTCTCTCTCTATTTAAGATTTATTTATACTTCTTCAATTTCTTCAAAACCAAACCGATCCGAAAAATATGGTTATTTCGGTTTGGTTATCCGAACATTTATGGTCCGGTTATGGATTCTAAAATATCATAACCTAATCAATTCGGACATTTTGGTTTCGATTAAAACCCGAATCGAAAACCGAATAGACATCCCTACTCACTTCTATAACTCCAACACAATCATGAAAGGCTAAAGGGGGAATTGCCTAAGCACTAGGGTTAATGGGTTATGAGGAACCGGGATTGTAACCAGACCCAAGGCCTGGCACGGCCCATTTGGCTAGCTTGTCGGCCCAAGCATTAGAATGCTCGTTGACTTACCAGTTGAATCTATCTATGATCAATCACATCACCATAAGTTTTCTCACATAGGGAAGTATTTCCAAAACTCCTACATTTCACCTCATCCAATTATTAAAAATGTTCGACAAATTCAAATAGCCCAAAATCATTATTAAATGTAACCATATAGGTGATAATTTTGGGGTGAATCTCCAATCGTATGGACTTAGAAAATCTTGAGATCGATTCTCATTAGAAGCAATACCCTTATGGCCACGTGCTGAGTTTTGACCCAACTTATCCTGAAGTTAGGTGAGGAACTTTTGTGTCCGTAGGCCTGATGTTCTGAGTTTGGACTCATATCGGATACTCAAAGATCAAACTTGTATGACATCATTCTCAATCACCAAAAAAAATCATTTTTGAAATCAATGTAATTAAGAATGGTCAGGTAAAACATATCGAGTCTTGTTGAAAAGAGTTTTACGTGCTGATTTTAAATATCTAATTTTTTTTCGAAATTTAACAATTATTTTGAGAGAAAATGTTTTGAAATTTCATTTTAAGAAAAAAATAAAAAAAAAAACCTGCGATGTCATATGCATGTTGTCAACTCTACGCTAGAGAATAATTGAACTAATTGTTTTGAACAAAATAAAGGTATTTTTGTAAAAAAAAACTACACATGATTCTCTTTACATGTCATCAAACCTAGTCAGCATGTCACGTGTTTTATGTAAAGCTATGAACATATTATCTATGGACGTGTAACACTACCGCTATTTAATTTTCTCCTGGGGGGAGAGTTAGGGGAACCAAGGGTCGAAGGTCCATTGTTTCTCATCACAAAAAAATATATAACTTCATAAAAATATACTAAAAGGCATGGAAACATGCCACTCAAACATGAAATTATGAATTAGGCACGAATAATACGGTGTTTCAGGATCACTGAATATTTTCTTTGATTTATTTTGTGTTCCTAAGACCGCTGCATTCTTTCTCAGATATGACGAATGCATCAAATTTATTTTCTTACCCCATATTACATTCTTTATATAATTTCTCTCAGATTTCAAATTCATAAACTAATTCATGAATTTGATTGGGCACCACTCCAAATTAGGTTGTCTACAGCACCAATACCCACATATGGATGGTTTTTTTTACCATCCTCAAACCTGTATTGAATTGGGTATTTTCTGGCAATGGATTTTGTGATTTGTCATACTTATTTGACTACCCATTTAGGATTTCCTATTAGGGTTTATTACTTAATAGTGGAAAAGGATGAATATGGACACTATACATTCCTATCTTTCTCATAGGATCTATATATAGGATTTCATAGGAATCATTCAATCTCTGAAACACTCCTGAATTCCTTATTCACTCCATTTGTTTACCAATATGACAAGGAAGAAGGTGAATCTTGCTTATATTACCAACGATTCGGCCCGAAAGGCGACGTTCAAGAAGAGAAAGAAGGGATTGATCAAAAAGGTTAGTGAGTTAAGCACTTTATGTGGAATTGATGCTGCTGCTATTGTTTACAGTCCTTATGACTCGCAACCCGAGGTGTGGCCCTCACCCGGCGGTGTCCAGCATGTTATATCGCAATTCAGGAGGATGCCGGAGATGGAGCAGAGCAAAAAGATGGTTAATCAAGAGAGCTTCATCCGCCAGAGGATCGCCAAGGCGACCGAGCAGCTCAAGAAGCAGAGGAAAGATAATCGAGAGAAGGAAATCACTCACGTCATGTTCCAAGGCCTAACTGGACAATCCCTAAACGGCTTGAACATTTTAGACCTTAATGATCTAAACTGGCTCATTGAACAGAATCTCAAGGACATCAACAAGGCTTTTGAGTCTGATCACTCTCCTCCAGTCACTGCTGCACCAGCACCAGAACCTATTGCTGCTCCTGCACCGGCAGTTATGGCCAGCGCGACTACAGATTTTGGGGAAAATTTTGTAGATCAAAAGCCAATGACAACATTAGGGCATGATCAAATGAACATGCAGAAGCTACCATGGTCTATGGACATGGTGAATCCTCAAGATCAAACGGGGACAGGGATGGGTACGGGGACGTGGTTTTCTGATGAGATGATGGCACCATTGCCTGCAGATAACGTCCCTCGCAATGCTTTCTGGGCATATAATGGTTTCTTTCCTTGAGAAAGAAAAAGAAAAGAGAATTATGTCAATGCCATTGCTGCTACATGCAGTAGTCCTAGCCCTAGTCCTAGTTGTTCCTATCTTCATCTTCTAGTAGTCCTTTTTTCTCCCATCAATCAAACACAAGTCATGTTTGTTTAAGTTATTATTTCAATAATCTCTGAATAATATAATTATGTCTCTGTATCTTTAGATATTGTTGCATGGTGCAATATATGTTTTGGAATAAAATAAAATAAAATAAAAATTGTTCCATATATAGCTATATACATACAAATGAAAATGTATATGAAAATTACCAATGAGAGGTCGCTCGATTGGCAATTGACGTATACGAAAATTACCAACGAGAGGTTGCTCAGTTGACAATTGACATATGTGAAAATTACCATGGAGAGATTGCTCGGTTGGCAATTGACTGGGTTAAACGTGTGTGCCAAAGATTCAATCCAATGAGAAGCATATTTCTCTACGACATTTTCAAAAAGGAAATTAATTAAAAAATTTCTCAAATAGAAAAATACCCCGACCTAAACCCAATAAAAAATTCTACCCGACCCAGAATCTAAATCCGGATTCATCGGATATATATCAAAATCTGGATCCGTTAATGCATATCCAGATTATCTTCGATATGGTTATATAATTAAATTCTTACTGTAACATACAAAATACATAGACAAATTAAGAATAAATATATGTGGCAATATTATAAGATTTTCTATATTACAAAGGTAAACAATCTAGGTTTAGGATCATTATTTGTACGGAATTAAATAAATATGTAATTTTAATTTATAATTAATCAAATACAATAATATAATTGCATAAATAATAATAATAATAATAATAATAATATATAATATAATATAAGCACAGGTCAACAGCAGTACTAAACCTACATTGGTGTTTTTTTTGAAATATTACTGAAAAATATGCTTCTTATTGGAATCGAACCTTACGCACGCCTAACTTAGTCAATTGTCAACCGAGCCACCTCTCGTTGTTGCTTGTGCAATACCCGGAAAGAAAAACCCAACACCACCACCATAAACACAAAGAAAGCTTCCAATAACATGAAACAAAACTCAAGCATCCACCTCAGAGATCAACCAAACACTTGATCCATCTAAGTAAATGTGCCAGACAAAAGAACAACCATGCTAATAACCCACAAAAAAGTCTCAAACATCAATCAGAAGGAAATCCATGAAGAAAATATACAGACATAAAAGACTACATGAAGGTTGATTTCAGACAGAACCCTATCATAACATGATAACACTACTACATATAGAAATAGTAGGGGCCAAAATAGTAATCGTAATTCCAGACATTAAAAAACAGCAAATTACACCAATTCCAACAAATTGTCCATGAAAGAGGAATCCTTCACCTCCAAAAAGCACACAGCAATGATAAAATATACGTATATAATCAGACTGAAGAGTAGCATTATACTAGAGAGGCTTTCCTGATCCGTATACAACCCAACAAGAAAGGAATACATATGATAACAGATCTTCAGATCAACAATAGTCGCAACCATTTCACACATGCATCCCAGGTTTAAGATAATAGAATGAAATCAGTAAACTAAAAATGGAAAACTAGGGATGGGTAAAGCAGATAGGATCGATTTTCCACAGATTAAGTTCAAATTTTTCTGCCGACCAAAGCTTTCTAATTTATCGTTTCTATTGTATTTAACTGAACAATTGAAAAAAACAAAAACTGTTTTTCAGATAGCCATTCTCCATGAGACGAATTAAAGCTAAATATACTACAATCTTTAACTTCAATTACATTGACAAAATGATGTTGAAAAGGCAACCATTATAACTGATGGACAAATCTTAATATTTGACAAGGCTCAATCCCTCATAATTTCTACACTCCGACCTTAAACAAACTATATATCCAATCAATCCCTCCCCACACCTCATCAACTCATCGCAGCAAATCAAAGCACCGCAACCAAAAAGATAATACAAAACATAGAGGGACAAGGTTCATCTTATGCATAAATAAAAGTAACCCAGACAAAGCACTTTTTCATGTCATATTTAGGCACGTCATATTTAGGAACGTGACCAAGATAAACAAACTATGACTCCAAGTGAAATAGTAATACACATGAATATTCTGCTTTCACATATTCAAAGAAAAGTAACCCACCGAATTGAAATACCGAACTCTATTCAAACTATACATCTGCCACAAGCCCCATGAAAACAAAGTGCCCTAAACAGCCCAAAACCAAATGCTTGGAGAATGAGATGTAACAGAATGAAATATGGCAATATGAATGCTATTCCTATAATAGCCCAAAACCAAATGCTGACAACACTAAGCATATAAAGATGATCATAATTACTCAATGAGAAAAAATTCACTGTTGTTTGCTGGTAGAAGAAACTAAAGTGCGCCGCACTCCATTGATAGAAGAGCTAATAACTTTCGTAGGATATATGAAAAAAAAAGAAGCATGGGAATGATGAGATTGTCAATACTTTCGATCAACCATGTGAAAAAACCCATAACAACATAAAATTTCATTGCCAAATATAGAAGCAACCCAATAAAACCACTATAGAAACACATAACAGGGAGGGAGCTGACATGCAAAGTTTCTTCTTTCTCTCTACAAGATGATAGATAGAGAGAATCTCTCTATCTTACCCATGATAAGCTAAGCATGTAATTGATTCAAACTTCAAATCTTCCTAAAAATGATACCCAACCAGAACAACAATTATCCAGAAATGGTAAATAAAATGCTACCCAAAAGTCTTTCCCATAATCAATCTTCAAAAGTCAAAACCATCACTTGTACAAAACCAAAAAGAAAAAAAATTCTGTCATAAAAACAAAAAACAGTTCTTTTCCCTCACAGGCGAATATTATCATCAATCACAGATTGATTTTATTTGAACCTTGGAATAGCCAACCAGAACAACAATTAACCACAAATGGAATAAAAGTTCTATCCAATGGACGGTTTATAGTTTATATCCCGTAACCAATCTTTGAAACAGAAGTAAAAAATGATGCATTAAGCTTGTCATCAAAAACAGTAGTTCTCTTTTTTCCTATTCTGGTTAACATTATCATTAAAGAGATTTGATCCGAACCTTGAAACATTAAGCACATCTTCCTCATTTTCCCCTAAAAATAAAATACAACCCATCATATCAAAAATCAAAAACAATACTACCTAGGAAGAGAGTGGGCGAGGAGGAGGCAATAATTGGTGTAAACTCTGGCTTTGTCCTCCTCCAATCCTCACCACGAACGGATGCTGCAATAACTGATTTGCGGTCCATCTCCTTCCTGGCTCTATCTGCAAGCAACAAGCTATGAACTCCCTGAACTCCCTGGAAGCAGTAGCCGGTGCCTCCGGTGGTCTTGACATGCATATGGCACACATCAAACTGGCCCAATCCCCACCTCTCGGCACCGCGAACGGGAACCTACCCAAGAAGAACTCCAATATGCTGACCCCCAAACTCCATATGTCCCCAGCACAACCATCGTATTGTCCATGGTTCAAGTCGGTGTTGATTCTTTCCGGGCTCATGTAGGCTATGGTGCCCACCGATGAATTGCAAGGGTCCATGGTTTGCGCGAGAATCGTGCTAACCCCGAAATCGGCAATCTTAACATTCTTGCGAGAGTTGATGAGAAGGTTAGAGGGCTTGATGTCACGGTGAACAATCTTTCGCCCATGAAGATAAGCGATTCCACTAAGAACCTGGCGGGCGATGTTGGCAAGGCGAGGCTCGTGTGAGATGTGCGTAGCCTCAAGAGATCCACCATCCATGAACTCGAGAAGAACCTGGATCTCCCCGTTGTGGTCGAACATGTCATGGCACTTGACAACATTAGGATGATCTACGTCACGGAGGATCTCGATCTCGCGACGCATCTGGCGGCGAACGGAGTCTTCGTGATTCCCGTAAATCACCTTGAGAGCATAAAGACGACCACTCGGGCGGTGGACCACCTTGTAGACGGTTCCCCCACTTCCGCTACCGATTCGGTTGACCCGGTCCAAATCCGTGAAGCTGAGTTGTTGAGGAGGCAGAGGAAGTGGCACAGCCAGAGTTGGATTGCGTTGTGGTAAAGGTAGAGTTAACCCCGGACGCCTACGTGGCCCGTTCCTACTAGCCGTGGCAGCCGCCATGGAGGACGAAGGACCCGGTGGTGGTAGGGGTTGGTTCGATCCCATGAACTCGTCGCGTACACTTCCACTTGGGGTTTTCGTTTACTTTTTTGGTTTGAAAGAATCAAAGAAGTAGTACTACTAATCCACAAGGGGTAGTCGTTGAATCGGAATGTCCGGCAGGGTGTGTGAAGAATCCATGGAAAGTGAGAAGCAACATTTTCAGATTCCGAGAAAGTTATTGGAAACCAAACAAAATCAAATAGTCGGGGATCGGAGTCGGACCCCCCTTCTTCTTCATTTATCAAATATTTCTTCGTTTATTTTTTTCTCTTGAATATTAAGATATGAAATTCACGCGCGACGCTTAAAAGTGCATACACTGACCAACTACAGCTAGGCGTCTGGCAGGTATGATAATAAGAAGATTTGACGAACGTGGTCCTGCGAGTGGGGTTTGTATATTGGGGACTCATCCCTGTAATTCTTAGTAAATAAATTAAAATAATATTTTCCAGTAAGATGATTTTGCTACCTTAAACATTCCAAACTTCAATTTTATTTCTTGCTCAATTTTCAATGTAAAAGACTTCAATGTATGTTAGAATCCCACATCATAAGATGTGAGGATGTAATACCCATTAATAAGGGCAAGCTGATCCCTTACTTGTTAATTAGGTTTTTTCCCTAACTTAGTGAGTTGAGTTTAATCTATTTGCACGACCCAAAACGAATAATATAATTGATTATACGGGGATTAGAATTTACAACTATGTATGCAAAGTATGATCAAAATTGAACCAATGACATTTTTATTTAGTAGAGTGAGTATCCAAGTTATCATCTAATACTAATTGATGATTATAGACCTAGTTTGGTAAAGGTTTTTGAAAGTAGCAGATATGCTAAAAGAAATTGTGGTAGTAGAAATGTTGGATAATTTTAGTAGCAGATATGCTGTCTAAATGGTTTGTAGTGTTTAGTTTAACTTTTGTTGATCACATTTATGGTGTGTAACATTCTGTAACAAATTACGTGCAATGGTATTATACATTTTGGTAGTAATATATGTAAAGCAATGAAAAGATAAATAATAATTAATTTCTAAAATAAAGATAATTAATTAAAATTAAAGATATATAATTATCATAAAATATTTTAATGTCTAAACATAATGATTATTTGAAGAATAATTAAATTGTTTTCTAATAATTTTCTAATGAACAATAATTAAAAAAAAATTTAAAAATTCTTCCCACAAGCACATCTTTGTGGGTTTCGTTAACGCCATGGAACAAAGAGATGTTTGGCGGCTAGTTTGCACTGGAAGTTCCCCAAGAAGTGGTTGAGATTCAGGTATCTCTCTCACAATCTTTCAATTTCATATTTTGCTTTTTCATTATGTACAATATTGAAATCCACAATATGAAGTATGGGTATAAAGAGAGAAGGACAAAGAGATGGTCAATCCCCATTGTCGAGACAGTCGATCCCCACCATTGTCAATACCGTTAGACGAAGAAGAAGTGTCGGGGAGGAAGTGCAGGAAGTCCGGTAGAGATGCAGTCTCTCTCCGATGGATAATGGTATCTGGAGGGTAGTTGAAGATGAGGGTATTTACGGGAGCACAATAAAAAGCTAAGGGTATATTTGGAAAAAATCATAAAATGCTCTCAAAGTGGTCCCTCTCAATAGCATTTTCAAATGACTATAAATTACTTTGAATATTGTCTCGGAATTCCAACCCGAAAATGCTCGTTTGGTAGCCACTTAACATTTATACTAAATATTAGCATAAATACTCGTGAAAAATGTTTACCAAACGGACCCTATATGAATGAAGTTAGCTAGTGACATACAAGGATGTAGATTTGTAGTGCTCAACAAAGTCCAGTTCAAGCCGGAGTTCAGTGGCTACTAAGCTTACTTCCAACATCCGTGTTGCTGGATTATACTTCTCTGAAATTCATGGGAATAGCCTACAATGAATGATCAAAATGATTATGTAGTTAATGCACTATTGACTATTGTTACCAACACTAATAGATTATAATTCACCTGACCACTTCTCTTCATCGTGGACGGGAGAGGCTCCTATTCTTGAAGAAATTGGAGAACATAACAATGCGATGCCGGGGAAGAGTAAAAAAAAAAAAATCACTGTAGAAAACCCACAAAAAATTATTCCTTTTTTTTTTTTTTTGTCTTTCCTAATAAATCAGTGGTATACTGGCATTGGACGAGTAAAAGAATTGCTGTAGGTCTCTTCCCAACACAAAAGCCTCGTGGAAGTCGCTCCCTAGTCCCTCCTATGTCGTCGTGTTTCATTTGATCAGTCTCTTCACTTCGCAGACATGGATGGGTCGGACTCCAAAGATTCCAGCGCCTCCGAGTTTAGCAGTGCTGAGGTATTTATAAATTCTGCTGTGTTTTTTTATGGCACAAATACAAGAAGAACCAAACACACGACATGCCTTTATACTTTTTTTTTTTGTTTTTGTTGCTGAATTGTTTGACGAAATGCCTTTATACTTTCTCCTCCACTTATGGACTACATTTGATCTCTCTCTTTTATTTCTGTATGTCGTTAAATGGGTTTTTGGGTTCTCTGTGATGGAATGCCTTTTGTGATGAATTGATGGTTGGGTTTACATTTGCGACCTTAATTGTTTTCTACTTTGTTATCTTTGATGCCCTACAAAATTAGATTTTTTGCTCAAGCATTTGGTGTTAGAAAATGGTATAAATGATGTGAAATGCCCCAACGGAACATGTTAGTGACAAAGTAACAAATTATAACATGATATCGAGCATAAGGTCTTGGGCTTCCACAATTTATAAAATCTTATTTCTTTCAATTTTACACATATTAGGTATCTATTGAAAAGTTGAGCCATATGTTTGAGTCTTGTCCCTTAACAGGCTTTGAATTTTCACGTGTTGGGCTGTTGGATTATCCAGCCCACACGTGTATTGAGTGTTAGAATATATTATCAATGATATGAAATGTCCCAACCCAACAAATTAAATTATTGGGTTGAACGACAAAAGTAACAAATTATAAGATTTGTATTTTTTTTTGAGATAGTTGCCAATAGTTGCGCCTCCCTCTTGTTAGCTGATAGGGATTTTGTTCCTTCATATACAGATTACTTTAGCCCTTTCTGGTACCCTTTATATCACATTCTCTTTTGTATTGACAACATCAAAACTGACAAAATGTTTTTTTTTCTTCTTTTAATTGTTCAATAGATAGTTGAGATGGAAAACATATACAAGGAACTACGAGAAAAGACTCCAAATCCAGAGATTTGACTATGGGCCTCACAGAGTAAAGACTGGGAGCTTGACCATGGCAACTGAAGGAGAATGACAGAAAGAGGAGGAAACGGTAGGATCAACGGGGATGTGTATAGATTAGGGTTTTTGATGTTTTTTTGGGGTATACTTAAGAGATGATGTGCAACTAAGGTTCATCTTATGTTAATGCCATTGCTGCTACATACAGTAGTCCTAGCCCTAGCCCTAGTTGTTCCTATCTTCATCTTGTAGTAGTCCTTTTTTCTCCCATCAATCAAACACAAGTCATGTTTGTTTTAAGTTCTTATTTGAATAATCTCTGAATAATATATTTATGTCTCTGTATCTTTAGATATTGTTGCATGGTGCAATATATGTTTTGGAATAAAATAAAAATTGTTCCATACATAGCTATATACATAAAAATGAAAATGTATATGAAAATTACCAACAAGAGATTGCTCGGTTGACAATCAACAGGTTGAGTAAGATATATATGTGCCAAAAGATTCAATTATAATAAGAAACATATTTTTCTGCGACATTTAAAAAAAAAAAATTTGTATATGGAAATTAATTAACAAATTTCTCAGATGGGAGAATATCCGGACCTAAACCCAATAAAAAAATTATACCCGACCCAAAATCTAAATCCGGATTCATCGGATATATATCAAAATCTGGATCCCTTGATGCATATCCAGATTAGCCTCGATGTGGTTATATCAATTAAATTCTTACTATAACATACAAAATAGATATAGACAAATTAAGAATAATATATGTGCCAATATTATAAGATTTTCTAAATTACAAAAGTAAACAATCTAGGTTTAGGACCAATAGTAGCACGGAATTAAATAAATATTAATCAAATATAATAATATAATTGCATAAAAAGTAATTATAATTATAATATTGTGTTTTTAGACAGACATACTTACCAAAAAAAAAAAGTATTTAGACACACATCTACAGCAGTACCAAACCTTAACTCATTGGAATCGAACCTTGGATACACATATGCCTAACCCAGTCAATTATCAACCGAGCCAACCCACAATACCTAGAAAGAAAAACCCAACACCACCATCACAAAGAAAGCTTCCAAAAACATGAAACAAAAACTCAAGCATCCACCTCAGAGATCAACCAAACACTTGATCCATCTAAGCAAATGTGCCAGAAAAAAAAACACCCATGCTAACCCACAAAAAAGTCTCAAACATCAAGCAGAAGGAAATCCATGAAGAAAATATACAGACATAAAAGACTACATGAAGGCTGATTTCAGACAGAACCTATAATAACATGATATCACTACTACATATAGAAATCATAGGGGCCAAAATATTAATCGTAATTCCAGACATTTTAAAACAGCAAATTACACCAAGTCCAACAAATTGTCCATGAAAGAGGAATCCATCATCACCTCCAAGAAGCACACAGCAATGATAAAATATACGTATATAATCAGACTGAAGAGTAGCATCATACTAGAGGGGCTTTCCTGATCCGTATATGTCAACCCAACAACAAAGGAAAGATATATGATAACAGATCTTCATATCAACAATAGTCGCAACCATTATGCATCACAGGTTTAAAATAATAGAATGAAATCAGGAAACTAAAAATGAAAAACTAGGGATGGGTAAAGCAGATAGGATCGAGAAATACGATGACTGAAGGAGAATGGACGAGTCTTCTCTTTAGGTGGGTAAGAGTCCAATGGAGAGTGGGGAAAATGACTGCTGGTCCTTCAGAAAGCATTTTCCACGGATTAAGTTCAAAATTTTCTGCCCACAAATGCTTTCTAATTTATCGTTTCTATTTTATTTAACTGAACAATGGAAAACAAAAAAAAACTGTTTTCCAGGCAGCCATTCTCCATGATATGATCAAAGCTAAATATACATTAACAAAATGATGTTGAAAAGGCAAACATGATAACTGATGGACAGGTCTTAATATTTGACATTGCTCAATCCATCATAATTTCTACACTTCTACCCTAAACAACTATATATCCATTATCCAATCAGTCCCTTCCCCACACCTCATCGGAGCAAATCAAAGCACCAGCAACCAAAAAGATGACGCAAAACATAGATGGACAAGGTTCATTTTATTCGTAAATAAAAGTAAACCAGACAAAGCACTTTTTCATGTCATATTTAGGAACATGATCCAAAATAAACAACCTATGACTCCAAGTGAAACAGTAATACACATGAATATTCTGCTTTCACATATTCAAAGAAATGTAACTCACCGAATTGAAATCCACAACTGTATTCAAACTATACATCTGCCACAAGCCCCATGAAAACAAAGTGCCCTAAACAGCCCAAAACCAAATGCTTGGAGGATGAGATGTAACATAATGAAAAATGGCAATATGAATGCTATTCCTATAATAGCCCAAACCCAAATGCTGACAACACTACGCATATAAAGATGATCATAATTACAACATAAAATTTCATTGCAAAATATAGAAGCAGCCCACTAAAACCACTATGCTGCTATAGAAACACATAAGGGGAGGGAGATGACATGCAAAGTTTCTTCTTTAGATAGAGAGAATCTTACCCATGATAAGCTAAGCATGTAACTGATTAAAACTTCAAATCTTCCTAAAAATGATACCCAACCAGAACAACAATTATCCAGAAGGGGTAAATAAAATGCTATCCAACATATCAAAAATCAAAGACGATACTACCTAGGAAGAGAGTGGGCGAGGAGGAGGCAATAATTGGTGTAAACTCTGGCTTTGTCCTCCTCCAATCCTCACCACGAACGGATGCTGCAATAACTGATTTGCGGTCCATCTCCTTCCTGGCTCTATCTGCAAGCAACAAGCTATGAACTCCCTGAACTCCCTGGAAGCAGTAGCCGGTGCCTCCGGTGGTCTTGACATGCATATGGCACACATCAAACTGGCCCAATCCCCACCTCTCGGCACCGCGAACGGGAACCTACCCAAGAAGAACTCCAATATGCTGACCCCCAAACTCCATATGTCCCCAGCACAACCATCGTATTGTCCTTGGTTCAAGTCGGTGTTGATTCTTTCCGGGCTCATGTAGGCTATGGTGCCCACCGATGAATTGCAAGGGTCCATGGTTTGCGCGAGAATCGTGCTAACCCCGAAATCGGCAATCTTAACATTCTTGCGAGAGTTGATGAGAAGGTTAGACGGCTTGATGTCACGGTGAACAATCTTTCGCCCATGAAGATAAGCGATTCCACTAAGAACCTGGCGGGCGATGTTGGCAAGGTGAGGCTCGTGTGAGATGTGCGTAGCCTCAAGAGATCCACCATCCATGAACTCGAGAAGAACCTGGATCTCCCCGTTGTGGTCGAACATGTCATGGCACTTGACAACATTAGGATGATCTACGTCACGGAGGATCTCGATCTCGCGACGCATCTGGCGGCGAACGGAGTCTTCGTGATTCCCGTAAATCACCTTGAGAGCATAAAGACGACCACTCGGGCGGTGGACCACCTTGTAGACGGTTCCCCCACTTCCGCTACCGATTCGGTTGACCCGGTCCAAATCCGTGAAGCTGAGTTGTTGAGGAGGCAGAGGAAGTGGCACAGCCAGAGTTGGATTGCGTTGTGGTAAAGGTAGAGTTAACCCCGGACGCCTACGTGGCCCGTTCCTACTAGCCGTGGCAGCCGCCATGGAGGACGAAGGACCCGGTGGTGGTAGGGGTTGGTTCGATCCCATGAACTCGTCACGAACACTTCCCCTTGGGGTTTTCGTTTACTTTTTTGGTTTGAAAGAATCAAAGAAGTAGTACTACTAATCCACAAGGGGTAGTCGTTGAATCGGAGTGTCCGGCAGGGTGTGTGAAGAATCCATGGAAAGTGAGAAGCAACATTCTCAGATTCCCAGAAAGTTCTTGGAAACCAAACAAAATCAAATAGTCGGGGATCGGAGTCGGAACCCCCCTTCTTCATTTATCAAATATTTCTTCGTTTATTTTTTTTCTCTTCAATATTAAGATATGGAATTCACGCGCGGTGCTTAAGAGTGCATTACACTGACAAATTAGAGCTAGGCGTCTGGCAGGAACGATTATAGGAAGAATTTGACAAACGTGGTACCTGCGAGTGGGGTTTGTATATTGCGACTCAGCAGTGTAATTCTTAGTAAATAAATTTTTTTTCCCTACCTTAAACATTCCAAACTTCAAATTTATTTCTCGCTCAAATTTCAATTTGAAAGACTTCAATGTAAGCAAAGTACGGTCAAAATGGATAGACAACGGCCATATCAATGATAAGTCATTCGAGAACCGATTGGACTATTTCCACGGACATTCCTACCTTCTACTAATGGTTTTTATTTTATTCTTTTTTGATCCGAACTTATAATATCTTTATTTGAGAGCGTGAGTATTCAAGTTATCATTTAAAACTAATCAGTCATATGAATAAGATTTGCTCTTGACATACTTGAATTCCCAAAATTTATGTATGATTGTTTGACTTATTGATACAAGGATGTAGATTTGTAGTCAAGTTCAAGCCGGAGTTCAACCGCTACTGAGCTCACTCCCAATATTCATGTTGCTGGATTATACTTGTCCGGAATTCTTAGGACTCTAGGAATAGCCTACAATGAATGATCAAAATGGTCATACAATTAATGCACTATTGTTACCAACACCAATAGATTATAATTCACTTCACCACCTCTCTTTATCGAGGGTGGGAGAGGCTCCCATTCTTTAAGAAATTGGAGAACATAACAATGCAAAGCTGAGGAAGAGTAAAAAATCAGTGTAGAAAACCCACTAAATTTTTTATTTTTTTTGTCTTTCCTAATATCAGTGGCATACTGGCATTGGACGAGTAAAAGAATTACTGTAGAAAACCCACTAAGACGTCTCTTCCCAACACAAAAGCCTCGTGGAAGTCGCTCCCTAGTCCCTCCTATCTCGTCGTGTTTCATTTGATCAGTCTCTTCACTTCGCAGACATGGATGGGTCGGAGTCCAAAGATTCCAGCGCCTCCGAGTTTAGCCTTGCTGAGGTATTTATAAGTATTGTTGTTTTTTTATGGCACAAATACAAGAAGAACCAAACACACGACATGCCTTCATACTTTTTTTCTTTTCTTTTTTTTGTTTCTGAATGGTATGAAGACATGCCTTCATACTTTCTCGTCCACTTATGGACTACATTTGGACTTTCTCTTTAATTCCTTGTGTGGTTAAAAGGGTTTTTGGGTTTTCTGTGATGGAATGCTTTTTGTCATGAATTGATGGTTGGGTTTACATTTGCTACCTTAATTGTTTTCTAGTTTGTTATCTTTGATGCCCCACAAAATTAGATTATCGTTCAAGCATTTGGTGTCATTTGTTGTTAGAATATGATATAAATGATGCAAAATGCCCCCATGGAACAAGTTAATGACGAAGTAACAAATTATTAGATGGTATCGGAGTATGAGGTCTTGGTTTCCACAATTTATAAAATCGTATTTCTTTGAATTCTTTCACATATTTGGTATCCATTGAGAAGTTGAGTCATATGTTTGGGCATTGTCCCTTAAAGGGCTTTGAATTTCCACATGTTGGGCCGTTGGATTGTCCAACCCACACTTGTGTGGAGTGTTAGAATTTGTTATAAAGAGATGAAATGCCCCAACCCAACAAGTTAAGTTATTGGGTTGAATGGCAAAGTAACAAATTATAAGATTTGTATTTTTTTTTGAGATAGTCGCCAATAGTTGCGCATCCGTCTTGTTAGCTGACAGGGAGTTTGTTCCTTCATATACAGTCATACAGATTACTTTAGCTCTTTCGGGTACCTTTATATCACATTCTCATTTGTATGTACAATATCAAAACTGAAAAATGTTTTTTTTCTTCTTTCCATTGTTCAATAGATAGTTGAGATGGAAAACATATACAAGGATATAGGAGAAAATACTCCAAATCCAGAGATTTGCCAGGGGATTGCCAACAGTTTTAAGTAAATCCCTTTCGACCATATCTTGCAATAACTTTAGTTCAATAAAATTATTTACTACACTCTAATACACATTATGTGCCTTGTTGGACAACTTTTGTGTTTTGCAGTTTCTCAGCAGATCGTACATGGAAACCGGCTATTAGGTGGCAAGAGGTTATCTTTTTTTTTATTTTTAACTCTGCCATATTTGATGGATTTGTTTATTTTTATCCTATTATAGTTATTCCATGGCACTCTGTGTTCTAGGTGCAAAGTTGGTTCCAAGATAAGCAAAATGAGACAGGTGCCAAACAAAAGGACTCGACGATGGCCCTCAGAGTATTTGTTGATCGATCTCATGCAAAGATATCTGGATATATACCTGAAAGTTCACTAAAGCGAAGAGGTATTTCTATAAATACTCACGAGCAGAGTTGTTGGTTGAACTGTATTTGTTTAGTGTGGATATATTGTGAGTTGCTTGTTTACTCGGTGAACATTGAGAAAATTTACCAATGGAGAACACATAGTATGGCTTGTTTTTGCTACATTTGACGTTTAATACGATGCTTTTTTACTGTACTATGCTCGAGATAACTGGTGAAATTTCACTTATGATGCTAGACGTATGGTTCTTCCCTCAATGTTCTGTATGCTGTTATAACTTTAGCCATCATCATCATCTAAGACGTAATCCAACTATTTGGGGTTGGCTATGTGAATCCTTAACGAAAATTATTTGGAGTCAGCTATGTGTGGATTCTCTTGTGCAATTCAATGTGTCATAAACATAAGTTCTCGGCTAATCCTATCTTGTCATGTCCCTTTTTATTACCTTCGATCCATGGCTTCTTGGCCTCCCTCTTCTCTTCTTCACACGACGTCTTTATTCTCTCCACTTGTCATATTTGAGCGCTCACATCTCTTGGCCATACATGCCCATACTATCTTAACTGATTTTCTCTCATCTTATTTAGTGGTCAGAAGACCCGTTGCTAAGTGTCAAATGGCCTCGTTTGTTGTTTTGTCTTTCTTTGTATTACCTAACATTCAGCAAAACATTCCCATCTGTGCTAATATCACTTTTACCATGTTTGGATATCAATTTTTACACAGGCGTAAAGGCCTCGGAACTTTCAGAGTTGGCTTTTGAAGCTAAATCAGCAAGAGATAATGCATGGTGAGATTGGATTTATTAATCAAGGAATGCATGAGTTCATACTAAACTGCTACATCTTTATACTATGAATTCGACAACTATCCCTGATAGTTGTCTTAATTCTGGATATTTCCTTTGTTATTAGAAATTAAAGTTATCATGGAAATGATCCTTACTTACAGTAATTAAGTAATGTAATATGGATGTGCACTAGATGTTTCAAAATCTTAGAAAGTTTTTTTAATGTCAGAGTTGTGACAAACCAAATTTAATATCAGCACATGTGGCATTCTCTTTCTCAGCATGCTAAGAAGATTAACACCACTAATAGCTTGTATATCTTCGGCTTTCAGGTATGACGTTGCTGCTTTTCTAACGTATAGGGTTATGTGTTCCGGAGAACTTGTAAGCTTCTAGTACATTGATTATAAACTTGATCTTGGGTCTTATGCATGCGCTGCTGAAGTTGTACACAAGATATCACGGTTGTCATTTTCTTTGCTCTTCCTTACGGGTTTCGATTAAAACATGTGATATTCTTGTAGAAAGATCGATTATCGTCTAGAATACCGACCTATTTTTAGCTGTTGAATTTTGTTATGTTTTACAGGAAGTGCGTGTGAGATTTTCTGGGTTCAGTAACGCGGATGATGAGTGGGTGAATGTGAAAAGAGCAGTGCGTGAGAGATCTATTCCCTTGGAGCCTTCAGAATGCCGCAGGGTCAAGGTTGGAGATCTGGTTCTGTGCTTCCAGGTACTTCTTTTAATTTCTTTTGTAAATAAGTGTCGTCAACCTTTTAACATGAACCATCCTTGGTCTAGGTTTCAAAGAGAGAGCATGCTTTACTTTGCATCCCCATAGTCTGTAGGTGGTTCTATCATTCTTCCAGTACTTTGCCATTATGGTCCATGTAAACACTCATATGGGAAGGTGTTGCATCCCTTGAAAGCTTGTTGTTGAGGCGAAATACGGTTGAGGCTGTGATCTTCGCCCAACTAAGGTATTGGAGGCGGGATCATTTCCTGAAATAAAACACGTGCAGGCCCAGCTCCAAAGAGTACAATACCTTAGTTGGGTGTACATCAAGGCCTCGACCATATTTCGCCCCAACATAGGCATCATATGGGAAGGTGTTGCATTACTTGAAAGTTTGCCTCAAAGCTCAATTAGAAATTGGTATTCCTCGGGTTTTGACTTGTATTAGCTGATTTTTCAGGAAAGGCCAGAGCAAGCAGTCTACTGTGATGCGTATGTTATGGAAATCCGAAGGCATTCACACGACATAAGCGGCTGCAAATGCATCTTTGTGGTTCGCTATGACCATGATAACACCAAGGTAAACTTTGTAGTCCACTCTGTGTGTGTTTACCAAGCAACTAACTGTATGATCATTGTCTTTCCCTATTATATCAGGAAAAAGTTCATTTGGAGAGGATATGTTGCAGGCCGACCTCATAAACTTAAAATCCCAATCAACGCCGCTATGGAGAGCTGTTTCCATAAGCTGTATGTATAGTAGTAGCAGAATCAGTAGAAGTTTGTTAAAACTCAGTGCTGCTTTTAAAGATGATCTAGACTGACATGCGTTGAAATATCCATTAATTTAGTCACATATTACTAATCCCCTGTGATTGCACCATTCCAGGGCAGAACGGAAAGGTAAATGTCATGGTCCTTGTGGTTTGCCAAAACAACCTGGAACTGGAATCACGAATTTCTCTCTTCCCTTGAACCGAGACTTCCCATCTTGGGTGTGGGAATCAAAATTCTGGCAGGGCAGACTCATATTTTTGAAGGAAAGATGATTATGTGTTTCTGGGAAGCAATAGCTCAGTAGCTCAGTGGGTTATCTCGCTGTTAGGCATTCTGTATGTGTTGGGGGTGTATTTTCCCAATGGTACCCGCATAATGGGCTTGCCTTCCCGGTGAGGCTTATGTGTATGGGTTCGACCCAGTCTTTAACTATCACCACAAGAATGGAATGGTGCACCTTTTGACTAGCCCACTCAATTGCCAGAAGGGTCCACTCGGACATTCTGAGCCAGGTCATTAAAAAGTGTTTCTAGGAAAAGCTCTGTTGGGTCGTTCTGCATGCGTTGCTGCTTCTAACCACAATGAGTGGATATGAGTGACGAGCCACCGTTCTTGATGGTCACAATCAGAATGTAAGATTTCTGGCCGTGCTGAATCCTTGCTTTGCACGATCAACATTTAGGGACTAGAGTCTTGCTGCATTTGGAAAATATTGCAAGCCCTCCAATCCAAATATCCAATGAATTACAAGAGTTGTGATTCTGATCATTCCAGAGGATGCCACAGTTTGGTCTTTCTTTCCAATTAAACGTTCTCACACTTTCATATTCATTCTTGCACATCAGACGCTTTCCAACTAATATATTCCAATCCCAACTCCTTGTACCAGACATCAAAGTTTCATTCCCTATACCTGTTCAAGTAATTGATTGAAAGACGTAAAAAAAAGTGCTCAAGTGACCATAAAAACACATAACTGAATGCATCACCTGCAACTGCAAACAAGAATTTAGAATTCAAAATATTTAAATAAAACAACATTCAAATTTACCAAAAGAAAGAAGGGGGGTAAGGAAGGGGGGAATAAGTACTCTCTTCGATACTATACATTGTTAGCAAGAAGCCCATTTATTCATTGGGCTTTAATTGATAATGCACATACCTAATTGATAGGCGCAGCAAAGTCTTTTATACCTTGACTATATTAAAAGCCTGTACTAATCAAAATTTCTCTTAAACTAGATAAACAGCAGCCATTTAACAAATCCCATGGTTTTCAGCATCTCAAACAGCAAAGTTTGAGAGGGTGACTGACCAGTAATGGTCGATGGTGTCGGGACTCGGTACATGGCAGGCTCATGACACTGTTCGTCCATAACATACTGATGCAATGTATAGATTCTTTGCCCACTTATCCTGCAAAAGCAAATGACATTTAGATTCCGAAAACTAAAGAAATGATTAAGAAGTCCAAAGATGTGCCTTGTCTACCTTCACATGGGTGCTAGGAAAAGCAGTTGTTCGAAGCGTTTCCTGTGTTTCATCTGAAAGTTTCCTTCTGGGTACGCTAAGAACTAAAGCTGCCTGGTCCCATGTTGCTGCAGTTGCTGTGATACGATATCCAGAATCCCACCGCCGATGAACACCTTCACTAGGGTAAAGGAAATCGAGTTCCACTACCTGCAATCAATACCAAAGGGTCAGATCTCAATTATGCATGTCGTGTAGTGTATCTAAGAATTTTATTGGCTTTAGTTATTATCAAATCCAAGCTGACCTGGTCTGAAAATCCAGCACCACGAGACATAACAATTCCCCATCGACTGCCTGAGGTGGCCATTGAAGTAACATAGAAGCCCTCCCTCCACTTTTTGCTAATCCACTTGTAAGGAAATGAATCACTGACTTTATATGACTGCTGCAAGTACTGTGTACCTGGACTCAACAACAAAGTCGGTAAAAAAAATGTTCTTTTTCGAATAAAAAAAGTTTTATGATAGTATATACTAACCCTTAGACATCACAACTAATGAGCTCCCATTAGTAGCTCCTGCTACTGCACTGATATAATAATTCTTTTCCCACTGCTCCATTATCCATTCCTTCACAATGCCATACAAGAAGAAATTAGTAAATTCCTTGATGCAAATAATGAAAGTTCTGAGAATTTAAATAAATATACAAAGGTATTATAAGGAATGCGAGCCACATACCTTGTGTAGAAAATAGGGAGAGAGTTCATACACTTGTGAAGTGAAACCAGTTCCAGCATCCATAATAAGGGCCCACAGATTTTGACAACAAGCTACACTGCTGATAAGTAACCCATCCTCATTTCCTTTCTCTATGTGCTGTGCAAGCCTTGCATCAGCAACGTTATAGTGGTACCTGTATAGTATGATGAAACCAATTGCTCATCCTCAAGTAATATTTAAGGTTAAAGCAAAGCAATCATATCAAAGCGAGATCGGAAAATATATAGATAAAACAGAGAACAAAAGAAGAATAAAGCAACTTAACATACAAGGAATCAACAAGAAATCTAGCACACAGAAAACTTCAAACGAATGCTTAAAGTACCTTTGCTTCATAGGTCGACGTGCATTGTAGACACTAATCCATTGGGTTGCTGGCATGCCCATACGAACTTTCTTTTTTGGTTGTTCGTCTTCTTCCTCCTCTGTTGTTATCCGGCCTCTTTTATGACCAACCGGATAAATAAGCTTCACCAATATAGAGTAAAATCAGACTCTTTTTTTTCCCTTTTATTGAAGGATGTGGAACCTCCCCAAGGTTGGGCCTCATCGGACCCACCTTACAGAGAAACCACCGATACTAGCAACCATCCACGAGCCACTTGTATCAGTATGATCCAAGTTGTGCTGGGCAGATTCAAACCCAAGACCTCTGAGTTTTCTGCTGGTCCCAATGTACCCTCCCCTTACCACTGGACTACCCTTTTTCAGGAGACACATCTACAATTTGATTCGTGATAAATATATCTTTCCATGTTTCAACTAAATTCTATATCTGTTTCCTAAAATGGAGTTCATATAGGTATTATTGAAGCCACCGCAGAAAAAGCTTTTCTACAGTACTTCAACGTTCCAGAACAAGATGAATTTGAGCTCAAAACCAAAGGACTGATAATGAAAGGAGAAAAAAAGTAAACTCAAGAAAGGAAAAAAAACCCCATACCTTTTGAGCACCTTCTGTATTAATCGGCCTGATCTCTGGATTTGGACCAATTATCCCATCAAAAAGAGAGATGTATTTTGCATAATTAGGTAATTCATCAAACTTCAAGTTGACAACATATTCAACAAATTGTCTAAAAGGCAGTGGACAATAGGAACACAGACTCTCAGGGGATGTAGCCATCTTCTTCTTGCAGACGAGGAACCCCTTGTTCTCCCCCTACCAGTACCAGAACGTTTAAAGTTTATAACAAGTCCAATTTGATAAAGGACACCATTAAATTGATAAAAGTACACCAACCTGATAACCTTGCCAAGGTAAACGACCTCTGAGAAGAAAAATAAGTGTATATGCCAGAGATTCTAGATCATCTCTCCTGCTACCAGTTCTACCAAGGTGGGCATGCACACTAGCATAACGCACAGTTCCCCTGTTAAAAAAAGAAAAAGAACACTCATGAGGCAAGAAGAAACCAGCTCAATTGACAAATCAGGGCAAAATATCACAATAAAATTTCACAAACAAATAATAGCGCAGGATGTACCTGAAAACATCAGGCCTCTGGTCATAATCAACATGCAGACCACTTGAAGTATCTCGCCATTTAGTCGCTGTGTCACCCAAAATACGTTAAAAAAATTAAGCCACAAATGGGGGGAAGGGAAAATTAATACGGTGTCTTACCTAATCCAAGATCAACAAGGAACAGCCTTTTTTCATCAGGAGTTCCTGGAGTACCAAGCAAAAAATTTTCAGGCTTCACATCTCCATGTACATACCTGCCAAAAAAGGGGAAAATAAGATATGTCATTTAAAGGTTTAATTACTGAACATGCATCGGGCAAAGGACATTCATCTTAAGCAATCGGATGATGATGAAGATAATAATAAACTTAAAGTGTAAGATTAACACAACATGACCCCGTAAAATGGCAGTTTCCTTGCATTATAGAAATTAGGGGAGCAGATAAATAGGCCGCCAGTTAAAAACCGGGGATAAAGTTCATATTTCCTAATCAAATCCTTATTAGTGTAAAAATTAAATATTCCAGGATGTAATCCATAAATAGGCGGATAAATAATCAATCCATGAGATCTTTTAAAAAAAATGGGAAAATAGTAATTGTTTTGGACCTAAACAACTCCATCTTATAAAAACAGTTACAGTGCTTTATGTTAGAAGAATTCTCACCCTTTGGAGTGCATCTTCTCCAATATAGAAATTGCTTCAATGGCAATGCAAGCAACCATTTCCGTTGACATTCTGCCATTTACACGACGAGTTAGCATAGGCAACTGAAAACCATGGAACGATAAATGAAAAGAACGAATATAATGAATTAATAGAAACCAATTTTCATTTAGCTCACGTGTTAGAGTTGTTATTCCAAACATCCCACAAGCTTGGACCCAGCATATCCATAACCTGTAGACATCAGAATATTCAGCCGTCATTATCCAACAATAAGCCAAAGGTAAAAAGGGACTAGAAAACAAGGTAAAAAATCATTGCTACAACTTTACCAAATTCAACCAGCAAAAAAAAAATACTGCATACCATTACATAATAGTCACCTTGCCGACCCTTGTAGTGTACTCTTGGTACACCATGACTGCCGCCAAGAGTGCTGTACAAGTGACAAAGATAAGTTATAAATTCAAAAATATAATTGAAAAGCTATGGAAAAATTAAAATGAAAGGACAAATTAATCATTCTCACTTGTAAACTTGCCACTCGTAAGGTGGTCCATAGTTACATCCTTTGCTAGTTCTATGCTCAAATTTTAAGGCCACCTAAAATATGAAATTCGATCAATGTCAATGAAACGAAAAACTATATACACCCACACACACGAGCGCACTTAGATAACTGCTTACCTCCAGTGCTCCGGAGCCAGTCGATCCATCATTTGCATTTGCTGGAGTCATACGCCGACCAACATAAACTTGTCCAAAGCCGCCCTTGCCCAACTTTCGTTCTATTTTGTACATTGGGGAATTCCCAACTCGAACCTGCAGCAATGCAACTGAAGAATTTTATACATTTTCATGGGAATCAAACACCCAAAACCAAAAAAATCAAATATAAAGAATATAAAAACAAAAAGGACACAGATCACATTTGCTTAGCTGAAAGTATGAAGACCTGACTCAGAAGATATTATCCTACCATGTCCTTAAACAAGCTAGATTTTGTGCACTTCAAAGGTAGGAGGTATCATGATTACTTCTTTATAAACTGTCCATTAAGTATTTAAGTTACAGAATAGAAAAGCAGCCAGGCAACTAATACAATACACTAAGCAGCTTAATTGTGACACTGGTTAATAGTAATCAATCATAAGGAGCGTTGATAAGAAACATATAAAAGAAAGTAAATCAGAAATAAAAAGCCAATTCCAAAAAAATTATCTAACTGTCTACAGAATTCAATGAGGAGCATGACATCTGAATTTCTACCCACGAGCAGCAGTTTCCAAAACTGCAGCTAGAGAATAGCGAGCCACTATGAAAGAAGCAACTAATAAGAAAATCACTCAATGTGAAAGACAGCAAACACCGATGATCAACGCCCACTGGCCCACATATTAAACTTTTAGGTGTAGAAGGGACAAAATTGGTGGAACAGTTAATTTTAGGGAGCCCATATATATAATTATGGAAATCAAAACATGTCTGTCTCCTATTTCTCTCTCTCTCTCTCTAGAGAGGATATCAGAATCATGAAATCATTACACAAAAATGAGCACTCCGTCGAATAGATTGATAAGGTCAATACTCCATAAGGTCAACACATATTTGAATCTACCATCGATCTTGAAGGAAAACAAAGCGAAACCTTTTTAGATTCCAAATCAAGCTAACACTTTATAGCTAATGGCTTTATACGAGCAGCCAGATCAAACAAATAAATTATCCAAACACTTCAGACAGTCCCAAACCTTATATATCATCCCTCTAGAAGAAACAGAATCAACGCGTTATAAAGTTTCTAAAACAGTTCAAACTTGAATTACTAGCGAGAGATCAGACAATCTGGAATCAACCTACTTCAATATGTTGATGCGAAAAAAAGGTAAGAATCAACTCCAAGCAACAACCAAACTGAAAACACAACACAACACAAACAGTTTTCTGGAAGTAAATGATTGCATCATCAGTAACACAAAAACCATCAGTTACCATAACATATTTATATTTCCCCTCTTAATTTGTAGGAATAAATACTTACGAGACCCAATATTCCTCCAACAATCCCAACCCAGCAGACAAAAATTGAGATACAATAACAGTACAAAGATGTATATCACCAGCAAAGACAGCAATAATAAAACCGCATCCATGAAACCACAATTATCACCCAATAAAACAAAAAATGTTTGGAAGGGCGTAAGCAGGGACAAAAGGCTAGGAAGTTTTATCCAATTAATTCCAATTTCTGTGATGTGGATGCTATGGCTGGAAAGGAATAACAGAGTGTTCAAAAGCAAAGAATCCTCCATAGACACTTTCTTAGTCACCTGGTTTGATTGCCTTAGGTTCTGGGGCACTTCCTTTTCTGGGAACATTTTTGATCATATGTTTATCCCCCCCTTCTAATTTGTTTGGGTTGCACCCCCTTGGTGCTTGAATAAAACTTTTTTTCATTCAAAAAAAAAATAAAACAAAAAATAACAAACTTTGTTGGTGAAACGATTGAGGGAAAAAAGCACAAACCGTCTCAGGGATCGGTGCAGTGCTTCCCTCATCCTCACCAGCATTCCCCTTCTCAACGCTCTTCCCTCCACCATTCATCTTCTTTTCACCAAATTCTTCCTTTTCCACCACCCTCACCCCTTCCTCCAATCCCTTATTCCCCTCCCCCTTTGCCTCAGGTGCTGCGACAACTACAATCTGATCAGCCGCCTGGGGCTGCTTATTGTTATTTTCGTTGCTTGTATTGTTTTTCCCTGCTGCAGCCGCGCGCCGCCTCCTTGTCCTTGTCGCAATCGCCTCACCTTCCTCTACTGGATTCGGCTTTGCTGCTGCCGCCCGTCCACCGCGCACTCTACTACGCAGTACCGGCATCGTTCATCCTCCAAGTATCATCAAGATAGCACCTTTTTAAACACCTCTCAACCAAGAACAATCAAAAAGCCCAATCCGAGAACGAACTATCAATCAAGACTCCCCTACAAAGATGCGAAACCTAGCAATCAAGGAAGAGAAAAGAAAAAACTCAAATTAACCCCAAAAGTGTAAGAAAAATCCGGTGATATTAAACAAGGCGATAAAAATAAATGTACCAACTAGTATTGAAATCGCAACGCCAGAGAAAGATCAAATCGGTAAAATTAGGGTTCCGATTAGGGATCTATTGCGAGGCAGACAATCTAAAGAGAGAAGCAATAGACAGATAGAATGAATGTTAAGTACTTACACAGAGACGAGCAAGAGGAGAAAGAGATAAATAATTTTTAATATTATATTAACTCTTGGATGAATCTTGACCGTCCAAAGGAAGAGAATGAAGGGTTAGATGTTAGATTAAGGGGCGTATTAGGAGAAAATTACAGAAAGATGATCAATATAAAATATTATATTTAGACGGCGACAGATTTTTAAGGTTTTCATGGGCTCCTTCATGGGCTTTGGACCCATAAAGTCCAATACTCTCGGATTCATACAAACTGTCCAGTGTCCAGTCCAATAGTCCATAATAAAAGTCCAGAGGCCAATAGTCCAATAGATTTGCAGGCCCAAACTAAGACCCAGCCCATATACTGCCCAAAAAGTTGGAAGATCTTTTTCTAGTATTCACATGCTTGTACATTGAGAGTCACGGGAGAGTTAAAACTTAAAAGTTGGGAATATACATATATATATATATATCAGAGCATGAACCATGAAGGTACCCAGTTGAGAGTAATCCATGACTGTTAAGTCAGTTTCTTTTGCATGAACAGTTAGGGAAGTTATGGTTTTCTAGAGTTCACTAAAACCAATGATGGCTGATAAAGCCTACACGTGAAGCCAATTGGGGGAGGGAGGGTATGTATGGTCGTCTGCAAATGATGTATACGTCCTAATCCTTATCGTTCATGCGTTTGTTTGTTTACTACACAAAGTTATCTTGAGCTCTTGTAGTATATATGGTTAGAGTGACCATACACGTGAATACGCAAAACTTTGTTACCCTTTTGAGCCACAAATTATTGTAAAAATAATCATTAGGAAAAAAATTGACCACCCCATTCTGTCAAAGACTTGTAATGTAATATTGAATTGGTATAACCGAACTGAGAACTAGACAAGTAAAGATTCAACCCCTCACACAAATGACATGTTTCTTGAGCCTAAATACTTCGGAGACAACCCAGGAGAGTAAGTCCATACAAGCCTCGTGCAAAACAGTTAATATCATTTTGATGTGTTTGTGTTGAATTTCTAGCACCATTGTGAATACACAAACTTTGTCACTTTTTTAAGCCACAAATCATTGCATAAAGAAGGATTAAGAACATAGTGGTATTCGCACACGCTGAACCGAAACTCATCTCGTAAATCGTAATAATGGAAACACTCATGTGGATTGCCATAACCCAATTGAGTTGTATATAAAGAAAAGTTCAACTCCTCTCATACAAATGATATGTTTTCTAAGTCTAAATGCTTCAGAGACGGCCCATGAAAATAAATCTAGTTGCAAAGACCCTATCCAAGTATCCAACATGAAGAGCCAACTACACCACAAACCACTGGTATTCATTTTTATGACGTCGTCTGAGAAGGATATTGCATGGTCCCCTATTAAGCCCAATACTTAATTGCTTTGCCTTTCCATATCACCATTAATTCACAACTAAATTGACAAGTGACATCTGAATCTCCACCATCCACAACATAAAAACTTCATTGCTCTTGAGATTCTAAGTACTCTGCAAAACAACCATTATAAATAGGCCCCAATGTACAGTGCAAACAATTCATTCATCAACTGCATATAACTTGTAACAACAATATCAAGGCTCTCTCTCACTCTATCTTGACAGCAATCAACTATGGCACCACATGGAGATGCCATGGGCGGGACATTCAACTTCTCTAGGCCTCCGAGACTCTCCAACGACAGCCTCCAACGATCAATATCCGACATCTCATTCGAATTGAGCAAAGAAGCAATAGACTTGAAGCAACTCCCACCAATATCCGAGGTTGAAGACGCAAAGTGCGAGTGTTGTGGCATGGTAGAGGAGTGTACGCCTGAGTACATAGACCGCGTCCGCGACAAGTATTCGGGGAAGTGGGTGTGCGGGCTGTGTGCCGAGGCAGTGAAGGAGGAGATGAAGAAGAATGGAGGGAAATCAAAGGAGGAAGCATTGAGTGTTCATATGAGTGCTTGTTCTAAGTTTAACAAGTTTGGGAGGGCTTATCCTGTGTTGGTACAAGCTGAGGCAATGAGAGAGATGTTGAAGAAGAACAAGAGAAGGGCTAATTCAACTAGTCCTAGGGAGGTTCAAGGAGGACAAAAGAAGGGTGCCATTGCTAGGAGTTCAAGTTGCATTCCTGCCATTACTAGGGACATGATTGATCTCACTTTGGCTAATTGACTAAGTCCCATGTCTACTAATTAACCTTGCATGGTTTTTCATGGCCTCTCAACCTTCTTGCTCACCTTTCAAAGGTTTTTTGGGTTGGTACAAATAAGGGGCATTTTTTTTTCCTTTCCTAAGTTAATTTCTTTTTGGGTGGGTTCCCTTCTTCCTCTTTTGCTCTCCATGGGGGTTTTATGGGAGGTTACTTGGGTGCATCTCCTTTTAATTACTACGTATGCCTAATTAGTGATGGTAGAAGCTAATCTCTTACTTATTCTTCATCACTAATGTTTGTAACAAGGTTTAATGGTTGGATAGAGAGTTCTTTTAACAATAAGTTGGTTTTCACTTTGTATCCAGCATCATGTAGTAAATATATGTATCTTAAAGAGTTATTGTTTTAATAAAATAATAGTATGTTCTTCCCCTTCAGGCCTTCAATGTCAATCTTTTGATCCCAACAACTAACTATACCAATTATCCCAACTTCTGAGTTGTACGGACAAAATTTCATGTGTATTATATGAAACTCAAGAATTCACTTGGATTCTATGCATCCAATTGAGATACCAACTGCTAAGATTTTTATTACTTCCGATCTTTTCCTTCCCAGCAAACAAACATAGTTCATAATCTGTGCGAAACCACCTATATTACATCATAGCCAAAATATTAGCAGCTTTAGCAAACACAACTTTCAGATGAATGATACTAATATGCACACTAGGATCACCCCAGTGATCATTGGAATCAGTGTGATCCAAAATCAAATCAAGCCTAATCCATGTTCCATTACTAATCTTCATCAAGCATAAGATTCAGAAGTCAAGCTCCATCACTATCAGACTCAAGCCAACACTCAGAAAGTTTAGTCCAATAGAGAGTACAATACGTCCAAGAATTTTTCAAATACGGCAACGACAGGCCTACAGGCTATATAAGTATTCAGTTATAGTAAAGTACATAAGTTTCCCATATCCAAAACATTAACAAAACCATAAAATATAACGAGTATGACTACTCTTTGGTCTTCATAATGCCATAATACCTAGGTGCAAATGGAAAATCAGACGAACGACCAGTTCACGAAAGTGAAGCAGATGCAATGAGCGCTTTCTTCATCATTTAAAACCTTCCAAGCGACCACTTTCTCAAATGAGATCTGTCTGCCCATGCTTGACAAACAGATACCACCTTGAAGGCAAGCAAAACCCTACCAGAGAGAGAATAAAATATCGCTAAAAAATGACGCAAATAAACCTGTTACCTCTATATTATCTCAGATTTCTGCTGTTACCCTTAGATTGAAAGTAGACTACACCAGTTCACCAAACGCAGATCAGATAACTCTAATGATAGTAACCTACAGCACTAATATTTGTGACCATTATCTCCTTAGAGTCTATGATGCATCATCTTTTTTTGGTCAAAATAAAATAAAAAGATTTATATATCAACAAATATAGCATCATAGTATTTGACAAATTATGTACTATGTTTCCATCACTTGTATGATAGAAGAGTCGTATACAGTTTCATGCCTGCTGTGGCTCTCTCTTACCATAATGCTTCAGTTTAGAATTCCATTTGAATATGGAATGAAAAGACACTATTTTAAGCGAAAATTCGTCTTATTCCGTCAACAAGCAGAAAGTTGCATACCTGTTGCATTATCTGAGGGAATTCAGAGCAGAGGGTCTTACATCCATGATCATCGAATATCTTTTCCAAAGTAATATCTTGCAGGGAAACCAATGTCGTCTCGAGCATGTCAAGACCCGCCTGATTTGCAAAAGTGAAAACTGGCAATGCCTGACCAAACCACAGCAATTTAATACCGTTGCAGAAATATAGAGGTCAAACTAGACACACATGCTTCCATTTTATGTATAAATGAATAGGCAAAGCCTCATAATTGTGAACACTCACAAAACTTCCAATTTTTAGAACAAAGACTCAGCATTTGTTAAATATGAGGACATGAGGAAAGTCCAAGTAAAGCCTGCCTTGGAGATGCAGCAAAACACTGTTTTTTTGAAAGGAAAAAAAAACAGAAAGTATAACAAGATAATCTCTGTAATTATGATATTTTAAAAAAATAAATAAATAATGAGAACCTTAATTTATTTTCAAAAGAAGACGCAATAGGAAAATCCTATCAATTGAATTTTCAATTATTCAAAACTTTTTTCCCAATATTACAGGGCTTTAAAATGGCAAGATGAAAAGGGATGAATGACTAGCTCATGCACACCTTCAGAGAGCAGCACATGATGGCATCTGAGTGATGCCACAGAGATTTAAGGATAACATCGCCTCCTTCACTGCTGGATTTCAGTAGCTCCACACCCAAGAAGCACCTGCAAAAAAAAAAAATTTACCCCTCCGATCATATGATCCAATAGAACAACAGTTTTCCTACATATACATCAGTTACAGGAACAGGTTACAGCATGCATATTCAAAGGCAAAAATGAATAAGGTATTATACCTGGCCTTCTTGCATTTGAAGACTAAACTGAAGTGTTGATAAGACACAACAAGCCATGGCCCATAAATGATTGGCAATTACTCAACACTGGTACACTGATCTATCCACAATTTTCAGGGTTGTAAAACAAGTGCCTACATGTTGATGTCCAGTTTATCAAACCATAAATATGGGCTCGGAGACTTATCGCCACCCACATTCCAAACAAAGAACCCCAGAAGCATGCTATGAATGGCAGTTGTTCATTCAACCTACGATATATAACGTGCTTTCAATCCATATTATGGATTCTGAAGGAGAATATACATTTAAATGAGGCAAGGAAATCATAACACACCCCAGTTTACATATTGGAAGCTACCTACAGCTCATCTATACGATATACCTGGTACAGATTTGGGGTGTTGTGTAGGGGAGAAGGATTGTTTGGATAAAAAATATAGAATATTCATACAACATATCGACCTGCGTAAAAGTACACTTGAAGTCTCAGACACACAAGATTTTCCGGAAGAATAAAAAAATAAGTTTGCAATAGAAGTGTACTACAAATATTGCAGACGTAGAATTTAAGTCTGATTCGACGTTTCTGACAACAACATGTGGCATATTGATCCAAATCACCTACCATTACAACATATAGCTCAATTCATACAAAATTAGATCACATCTGAAAGTTACCAGAGACACACCTATAACTTTGGCAGATCCAACGAGCAAGTGTCTGTGCTTCAGGAGTACCCAATGGTGCACGAAGACCAGCATATGAACCCAAATGAGAAGGAGAGAGAGCCAATGCCACTCTCTGAACTGAGGATATAATGCTGCGGACATATTGCCTAGCCATGGACGATACGTGCTCTTGCATATGGCTCTCAAATGCAAATTCAAATGCAATTGTCATAACAGATCTCATAGAGGCAGAATTTGCAGAGTATTCATTCGCTGCTTTGCTTCCAGCAACCCCAATCTCAAGAGCAGAAGCAAGGTCTAGGGTGCGATTTGGACTGGATGCTTCCTGCACAATTTTCAGGTGCATAAATTAAGAAACTAAAGCAAAAAGGCAGGGAAAACGAGCAGAATACATTAGCGAGCATAAAATTAAGATGCTAACCTTGCCAGAGTCGAGTGGAATGATGCGAAAACCAGAAGGCAGCAGCGGTGCATCATCAGCAAAAGAAGTATCGATTGGAGCAAATATTAGTTCAGCACAAGCACCAACAGCATTCTCATCCATTCCACTGCAGAGCTATCAGAACAGCATAACAGGGAACTAAGCAATAGCCCAAAGACAATTACAGAAGAAATACTTGGTAACATACAAGATTTGTCCGTGGCATTTCAATAATACAGATAGATGCCCAACTTTACTTGCCAAATTAATCAGGGCTACTGCTAACATTTAAGTTATAATGTCAAGTCTTTCATACATCTACCGATGTCATAAAGTTAAAACAATAATTAAGGCACCTATCTCAACCACAAACACAGCAACAAAATTCTCACAGAATAAGTGCCTCCAACTGTCAACAAAAGTCCATTCCATGATTGAGCAAGTGGCAAGACCACAGCCCCCATACAACACACTTGTCATATCTGCGAAGGGAAAAATGACTAATGCTTCTAAAGCTGAACATAGAACATAGTAGCACCCATAATCAGAAATGGAGAAAGAAGATAGATTTATGCAATATTATTCTGATAATCAAATTTGAGTACTACAAAGTTGCACAGTTCCAAATAAAAGAAAAAAACCAGAGAGCCAATTCATAATTCTCTATAAACTCATAATTTGTTATCACTTATCACTTTCATGTCCCTTTTGTTCTTGCTGACAGAATTTCGTGTTCCATTCTCATCAACCCAGCACATGAGGTCTATCCTAATTATCAAAATTTTGAGATTGACCCTCCAGGATTGTCATAGACGCTCATTCTTAAAGCATATCTTGCAATTCCAATAGAAATTCTCCTTACGATAGAAAAGAAATATGAATAAACACAGAATCCTCAATGTTGCATCACTGAGTAGACTTTTATGGATTTCTTTACCTTTAAATGTTTAGACCAATCAAATTTATTAGTCTTTCATTGGAGACCGCAGCAGCAATCTCATTAGACAGTTACAAAGTCGAGCATCAACCAATAGGAAATATAAAAGATAAAAAGAACAATACTCACTTGCAATAGAAACATATCTCTGGGCATAATTATATCTTCAGGAGTATGGCCAATGCCCTCCAACTTGATCACCTCCAAAAACTGCTAAGCAAAGAGATAAAAACATCAATGACACAAGGATTAAGTCAACTGAAACTAGTTGACCTTGCTCCATATCGTATTAAACTTTTCAAACGATACAGGAAATAGATAATGTTTCACTTGCCTCTTCATGTTCAATAGTGTGAGCCAGAGGAAGTATTACTTGACCCCCAAAACTTCCAACTCGAGATCCAGATAAGCTACAGGGTCCAACTTTGACAGCTGCGGCTGCGTAAGCATCAAGATTGTTGTCCGCCCATTCTGACCTATGTTCACGCAAGAACCTAAGAAGAATTGTAGGAGGCACATTCTGAAGAAAAAAATAGTTCGGAGAAACACACAAAAAAAGCCAAATGTTATTATAATTCTCAGATTTTAAGGAGAAAGTACAAAACATTGAATTTTGATTGAAATAATTCCAACCATCTGCAGACAGAAAAAAGCTAATAAGTAGCCGCAGCGGCACAGCTAAAAAAATGAAAATGACATGAACAAGAACAGCGCTTCCAAGTTTTCCAGTGTTACAAATGTCACCATCTAGAACAAAGTCTATATACACCTCTGAAAATTATGGGACTCTCTTTGGCAATGAACAAGTATTTGGAGAAGGAACAAACGGATACATTATTATTTTTCATAACACAAAGAGGATACTCTGGAGAGTCATAGATTTTGAGCCCCTTCGCTACTTACTAGAGAAATAAGTATACGCAGAATTGGATGTTCACCGCAGAAATTTCTTGATAATGGTTTAACACTCGCCTTTTGTTTTAAAGTTGTAGTAGCCTAATTTGGTCCAACCACATTCCAAGTTCCACTAAATAATTACAAGTGTCCAAAGTTAATAAAACCTTGTGCATATTCCAATTACATATTTGTACTTGAGAATTTAAAATTTTCTACAATCTGTAGACTTGAATAACACAATTTAGTGTTCTTGGGCGAGGGACCACCCGTGTGCCAGTTCATAAAATTTCGGGCAATGGAAAAACTGACAACAGATTGCAAGAAGAAAAAAAGGTATAATTTACAGATTTGTTCATCCTTTCGATTCACTACAGAAAAGCAAAAAAATGAAAAGAAAAACAGCAAATGCTCTACCCAACAATTGAGCAGCACTTGTGATCATGAGAAAGATCAATCACCACCGAACAGAGGGAATGTAGTAACAGTTAAGTGATAGAGTTTCGTCAGTTGCCGTATCAAAGAAGATATTCGATATCCTAACCTGTAAGAGCATTGAAGCTTTAGCACACAAGACTGTGTTGCTGATGGCAGGAAATCCATTACCAAAGGAAAGGTTTAAACCAATTAACTTGTCAGGAGACGAATTAACAAGGATAGTTACGTCATCCATTCCATCATTTCCAATGGTTGACCATCCCTCATCAGTAAAGCCGTTGAGAGCCTCATTAAAGCCCCTGCAAGTAATAATACATCGAACCCTAAGTAAGTGGTCCGCATTAAAAACAGAATGCCACTATGTCCAACGAATCAGGCACAAACCTGCTCAGCCGCTGGCTCAGTGCTCGAAGAGCTGCTGGTCTTCTGCTCCATCCAGTAATATTTGTTTGAGAAACCTCCTGACTTATCTGCCTCAGCTGGCGCAAAGCCTGAGTGAAGACGAGAAAGGCATTTAAAAATTGGTCTGCTCTAGTTTAATTATTTTGCAATAGGACCATGATATGTAAGTAGGTAAATTAATCTCTCAAAACACTTTACAAATGCCCAAAGCAGAACTACAATTAAATAAGACAAAAGTACAGAACTCACAGCCATTGTTGTCTTCTGAGCAAGCACAGTAGATGATTCATACAGGGGGCGCAACACTTCAGGGACACTCCATGGCTGATAAATATAAGGGACGTGGAAAGTCAATATATGTTTGGATGAATTAGGCATTTTAGCTTTATAAACAAGAAACGCAAACAATGATCATAAAGGGACAAACTTGCCTCCAAGTCCATATGATCAACTATACGTATGATTGAACCACCCCCTTCACAAGGTCGAATCAGGTATCCACTTGGCAGCATTTCAGCTCGAACAAAATGCTGCACGGGTGGCATGCTCAAACCATTTTGGGTGTTTTTAAGTGATCTTTCACAGACCTGAGAATTTCATTTAGTCATGAGAACAGCAAAAACAAAGGAAAAAAGAAGCTAGGAATGAGAAAGAAATAACATATGCATACGTGGTTAACACTTAACATAGCAATACAGCCAGAAAAGAAAGTTCGCGACACAATGAATAACGTCACAATTCTTAAATACATACCACTAGGCTGCCATCTTCTAGAACTGAAGTATAGCGCAACAACCAGAAGTCACGAGCAGGTGCCAATGTTGTTGGTGCATATAGCTATATCACCAAGGTAATTAAATACTCATTTCATAATCTTACATGATGGAGTAGGTAAATAGGTATAACAAGCACATAATTAACAAAACTCACCTGCATGTACAGCAGCTCAACGGTTCCACCGTTTGCTGTGGGAAGAACATTGAGGACATCCACAGCTCGGCAGTCACGCAACCATGAAGGCCTATCCTTGAGGATTTCGACAACCTGGAAAATATATAATCAATTACTAAATCTAATAAATTCAACTACAATGGAAACACAGACAGGCAGAAATCACATGCACGTACCCTTGTAGGATCTAAACCCACCAGGCCACAGGCTCGTGCTGCCACTCCAGTGCAACCATGAGAAATAGCAACGATTCCAATGGAATCCGGACCAGGCTGTGCATTGATGGAAAGCAGTCACAAAGAAGAAACAGAAGGAAAGGTTGTTCAATCCATTACACCAGTGATTTAACTAAAACATGTAGAGCAATAGAAGGTGCAGTGCATTTCCCCACCCGCTTGTCTCTTGTGTCACATGAATACAGGACTAACAATCAGGAATCTAGAATGTATCAAAGTTCATTAGGGCTGTCATGGGTTGCAGGCTTGCAGTCCATTGGTGTCTTTTTCAATCAAACTTATTTTGCAACAAAACTTATTTTTCAGTAGTGTAGGACATGTTAAATGGGTTATTTTCACACCCCTGAGAAGCTTTTTCATTGTTCTTCAGTTATAAAGCAATACTAATTGCTTTTATTGTTTTCCATCTACTCTTTCCTCCATGGTTTTATGCGTGAAGAGCAGAATTACCTAAAAAGTCATGTGTAAGCCTGTGTGCGTGTGTGCCAGAGAAGAAAGAGAGAGATGCGAAGAGACACCTTCATTCCAGGCATTTGGACCCACTCCACAGCAGTTCCAGTGGCCTTTGAAAGAAACTCTGTTAAAGTCTCTTCAGCAATCGACAAAAGCCTGGAAAATAAATGAAGCATGAATTCAAGATTCCACAATACCACAAGCACACACAGCACAAAGTCCAATGACAGAGAGACCCAACAAAAACATGCCCACTAACCCTGCAGGACTAGCATCCCTTGGCGGATGCTGATGTGTTGCATGGTGTTGACCACTCGTCACCATAGATTCACAACTTGCATCTTTGGTTGCAAGTGTTGCCTGGAAAGAAAGCCCCCAACAAAATTCAGTGCCAGATTAAGGGGAAAAAGATAAGCACGATGCATTCTTGGAATTTCCGATTTCGTTACACAAAAAGATGAATTGGTGACACTAATTTCAAGTATACTGTGTTGCTTATCTTTCTTACAGTTTCCAATCAAACAAACAGGCTACTATAAGACTTACACTCTGGGTATGTTGGCGAAAATATCCATTCTCACATACCAACTGCGACACCTGCTTTTGCAACCTATCATTCTCCTCCATCAAAAGCTTGTTCATAGCCGTCACCTTCCTATTCACAGCTTGGAGGCGTGAAGATTCCTTCCTCTGCTTCTCTCGGCATCTGAAACCAAAATAAAAATACAGTGCATTCTTGTAAGACTCTTTCTTCTAAAAGTTTCATAGAACTAAAACCATCACAGGAGCTAAGTTCACAATTTTAATAACAATGGAAAAATTCCATTTTTTCAGTTTTCTCGGCAACAAATACAGGTTAAGTTTATCTTACGAAGAAAACAAAGAAATTTAGCTAAATTGGCATGACTTGAAAAATATAGCGCAGACGGGAAGATTATATGGCACAATTATGTGTCTTTACTGCTATTTCTTTATGAAGGGGGAAAAAACCTCAGAAACAGTTAACAATTTTGTTAAAGAAAAAGTCAAGCAAAAATGAAATTTCGTCCGTCCCTATCTTCTTTTTCTATTGATCATGACTAGAGAGCCAATACATCTTATCTGGTAAAACGAAAAAACTAAGCCCAAATCAAAGTCTTTAATATTTGATCAAACTTCTTAAAATGGCATACCGTCTGTTCTGGAACCAGACTTTGATTTGTTTGGGCTCGATGTTTGAGAGAATTAGGGTCTCCCTGATGAGCTGTTTACGGCGAATGGAGCTGGGCTTTGGGCACTCATGGTAAAGCCTCTCAAGGGCTTCGACCTGCTCAGGCGTGTATCGGACATACTTGCCGTTGTCCATGTTTCCTAGCTTACCACCATCCTTGCAGGACATTGCCATCATGCGAACTCTCTCTTCTTCACGCAACCACAAATTTCAAGCGCATAGCCCTAATATACTATTTCAGCTAGAAAACAAGTACTTTGAGGAGCTTCAAGAACAAACAGTAGATAGAGATGGTATTTCCCTTAAAATCAGAAGCTCCTAATGGTCTTTAGGCATTCCGGAGAGAGAACACTGAACGCAACAAGAAACCTAAACGCTGTAGCCGAATCTTAAATCACTTCGTAGTTTCTGCTCTTCCTTCACCACACTATGAGGAACTTCGCAGAGCCTAAAAAAAAAGAGCAAGCAGAGAATTTTGCGATGGATCTTTTGTTTTTTTATATTAGACTAAAAGTTGAACGCAAGGACAAAGATTACCTGACAACTGACAGAGATGCTCTGATTAGGGAAACCCTAATCCCTCCTCTTTGTCCGCTACGAGGAAACCCTAAACACAATGACGAATAAAATCTTTCAAAATCAAAGCTCCACCCAACCGAGCGCAAATCTCCCCACCACCACCCCCCACGCCCTCCCGTCCACTAAAAATCTCTCAGTTACCGCCGTATAACCAGCTGAAACGGCGGCGAGTCACCGGTCCAAGCTTCCTCGCCAATAGCTCCCAATCTCTGAAACATTGGATTATTGTTTGTTGAGGATTGCGGGAGACTCTCCCGCAAGACTGATTCGAGGATTTCAAATCTAGGAGAGGAACTTTCTCGACGGAAGGAAAGGTGGAGGAGAAATCATCAAATCATTACGATTTTGTTTGTTTGTTTGTTCGGATTGTTTCATCTTTTGAGTGTTTTCCATCATTGTGTGTAGGATTATTTTCATTGGTTCGTCACTTTCGGCTCCCATAATGTTTCCTAGCTCGTCTACTGTGCAAGGGGAAATGGTTTTTTTTATTATTTTCTTTTTAGTGGAATTATTTAATGACTAAACTACCCTCAGTCCGGCGCTCCACTTTATGCCTTACGAAGGATGGTAAGATTGTAAATGAGAGATGATAGGAGGGACAATGATGAGAAATAATGCGCGAAGCAGAAGCTCATAGTAAAATACATGAAGGCATGGGAGAGAGGGTGGGTTTGCGTGGGGCAAAGAGTACCCCATGATGAGGTTTTTGCATGCTTCTGAACCCTCAAAATTTAAAAATAAAAAATAATAATAAAATGTCTTTTTTTTATTGAAATAAATAAATTCGTATGTATACTCCCTCCCTTCCGGCCTCACACACTATTATAAGAATCCACTCTCGAATCGCGACAATAATTTTTGAAGGTTGAATTGGTTAGGGGTTGATTAGCATATTTTTTGATAATTTAATTTATTTAAAAATTTCCATTTAATTATATATGATGGTGTGGTTTTTATACCAACTATCAAATATATCAACAAAAATAATTAATTAATTTAAAACAGAAAAATATATAATAGAATAATACTCTATAACATCTAACAACAATAATGGTGAAATTAGTTATAAGAATGCTCATGAGTAAAAATGAGAACTCTTCCTCTTTGTCTTCGCCTTCTCTTGAAAACCATTCGACGCCTCCTCTTTCTAAGTTTGGAGAGGAGGAGCCAGTGCTCTCCTCCACCAACTCGTCCTCTCCCCCAATATTTTTTTTTTAAATGTTTTTCTTTGGTTGTTTGTTTGAATAATAAATGTAGATGGCAAGATTCTCCTATGAATTTTCGTTTGGGAGATATTTTGGTTTCAATAATGGTGTATGATCGGAGATCCTTTAACACTTTATGAATTTCAAAGCTTCAAATTTAAGTATTGATAAACATGATTTCGATGGATCTGAATCTGAATATAAATCTAGATCTACTTCCAGATCTGTTTAGAGGATTGCACAAATTTTCAGATCTGCTTTCTTCAAGTTGTTTTTCATGCTTTTTTTTTTATTTAATCCAGCGCTGTCCGGTGTGCTCAAATTCTTTTTTGTTTGATTATTTAGTCTTCTCGATATATCTCGGTGTAGTTTGTAATCCGATCTTTTTTGATGTAGTCAGGTTTCTATTTAAAGTTCTCATATGTAATTCATTTTTATGGTGACTCAAGTGCTTATAGGCCTCAAATTCTCTTGATTATAAGTCAAAAACTATGCAAACCATTGAAAATGGTCCTCGAGACTAGGGATGTTAAACCGAATCAATCGTCAAACCGAGCGATTATTTAATTATTATCAAAAAAAAAAAGATAAACACTATTTACACCTCATTTCTTACTAAATATATCTCACTCTAATGTATTTTTAAAGAATTACTGCCTGTTTGGTGCAGCGGATCCGGAAGCGGATCCGCTGCACCCCGCTGTCTCCATTTCCGCTGCACCAAACGGTGCAGCGGCTGCAGCGGAACCGCTGCACATTTTGCAGCGGTTCCGCTGCAATATAAGAAGCTCCATTTAGAAGCTTCTATAGGCGGATCCGCCAACACTTTTTTTTTTAAAATTTTTTTAATTGTGGGGTCCACGTAATGATTATGTCTTTAAGTTTTATAATAATTAATGTGGGCCCCACAATTTTACTAATATATACAGTTTTCTAATATACTTAATTTTTTTTATAATAAATTATATTTATTAATTTTAATATAAATTATATTTATTAGATTACGTATTAAAATAATTTTAATACTTAAAATATTTTAACAGTTATAATACTATAAAAATATTTTAACAGTTATAATAATTAAAATAAAGAAATATTAATATTTTATTAATTACTAATTAAAAATATTTATTAATTAATACTTAAAATTAATTTTAATCAGAATTATATTTATTAGATTAATTTTAATATAAAAAACTAATATTATAATACTTTATTTTAACAGTTTTTCCGCTAGCGTCAGTTTTTAGTTCACCAAACAACTCACAGCATATTTCACAGCTTTAAGCTCAGCATATTTTTCACAGCATTTCCGCTAGCATTGAAAATCAAGATTTCCGCTCTGCCAAACAGAGACTTAATCAGGTGTATTTAGTAAAAAATGGGATACAAATAATTTTCATAAAAAAAAAAATACTTACAATACTTTCTTGATTTTATTGCAGGATTAATAGTAAAAGTGACAAGGGCGCCGTTTCCACCGCACTGTTCAGTCACGGGTCACTACGTCCCCCGTTAGCCATTCCACGCGTCACTCCCTAATAAGCTACTGACGTCAGCCCTACCAAATTAAATTTTTTATTTTCATTTTTACAAATAATTAATACGTGTCTTGGGTAGTTGGTACGAGAATCAATATTCATTTAATCATTTCCCCGATTCCCTTTCATTGACGTTGTTTATTAAATAACAATTAATACTATATATTTTTACTACAATTTTAATTTTTAAACATTGTACCTCACGCTATCTTAGGAAAGGCAAAAGAGAGACGCCTGATCAGAGAAAAAAAAAATAGACCATGGCTATGAATGGATCGGAGACGGGACCACCGCCTGATATGAAGCTGTCGGAGGCGGAGAACGGTGGTGGAACTAAGAGTAGGCCTCTCGTGGAGACGACGACAATAAACACGCCTTTCGGACGGAAAGGCGACTGCATACAAGTGACAATGAGGCTGTTGTGCATCGTAAGCTCGGTCATAGCTCTGTCGTTCATGGTTACAGCCCGTCAGGCTAGCGCACTCACCATTTTCGGGTTTAAGCTCCCTGTTTCCTCCAAGTGGTCCTATTCGAACTCGTTCGAGTGAGTTTCTAATTTTCTATGATCTATCCGACCTTCGATTTACGATAGTCTCTGGTTTCTAGCTTGTTGACGGTTGTTGTGTGCTTGTTTGGCTGCTAAGAAAGTAAAAGAAATGAATGGGAGTTTTTTCGCTTTAAGCAGCTTGACTGGTTAATTATATTAAGTAGGGTCAAGTGAATACTAGTGTTCTTATTCTTGGTTATACATATATATGTCAATATTTTTCATTTCTTCCCAGATTTTCTCGGAAACCATGAAATTCTATATGGGTTGTGAATTTGGGGGGTGCCTGCAGGTATCTGGTTGGCGTGACAGCAGCTGTTGCTGCACACTCCTTACTGCAACTACTAATTGGTGCTTCAAGACTGCTCAGAAAGTCTCCAGTGATTCCATCAAGAACCCATGCTTGGCTTATTTTTGTAGGGGATCAGGTAATCTTTATAGCCATTTAGCCCTTCTCTAATTGTTAATTTTCTTTCTTCTATTGTGGGTTAATTTCATATATGTTGAAATGTTGCAGGTGTTTGCTTATTTAATGGTTGGTGCTGGGTCTGCTGCATCTGGAACCACAAACCTCAATCGCACAGGCATACGACACTCAGCTCTACCAAATTTCTGCAAAGCCTTACATAGCTTCTGCGACCATGTCGCAGTCTCGATAGCTTTTACTTTCATTAGCTGCATCTTGCTGGCTGCATCTGCCGTTCAAGAAGTTATGTGGCTGTCCATGTCCAAGTACTGAAATCAGATTAGAAGGAAACCTAACATGCTCCATTTGTGCTGTCTGTAATGAATATGGTGAATTGTTGATTTAGGTTCATTGAGGTCCTTTTGATGGTAATTTTCCTACTAATCGTGATCGATTAATGTTGATCGGAAGTGATTAGTACTTTGATCGCTATTGATGCCTATGAATTAGGTAACTTAATTTTTCATATGAAATCAGTGCACAATATACCGGAAGGCAATTGTTCTTTGAATTTCATTACGCAAAGCTTACAAAATGTGACTAAATAACACAAGTATTAAAGAATTCACTAGGCTCATTAAGATTTAGCTTATTCAGGCCGAGGTGGCCCATTAAGCTAATAAATGGGCTAGCCCATTAGCGACCCTTTTTCGTCTGCCTTACTTTACAATCGATATAGGATTTGAAGGAAAAATGAAAGAGGAGGAATTTCGTTTTATTTTCTCTCATCATCATCCGATTCTTTATCTCATAAGTTTGAGATTGGATACATGAGTTTATGTGAAAATAGATGAGAACCCATTATATGTGGTCGTTTTCTCCATTTATTTCTATTTAAGATCATACTTTTATCAACTCCTATTACATCTATATATATTTTATTATTACTTCAAGTCATATTTTTTAGACATTTTTTCTTCATTTCCTACCCTCTCCTATATAAATTGTCACACTACTACCTCTATGTTTTATATGTTCATACAATCTTAAAATAGTAAAAATATCAAAAATTTGTACAAATATCAAAAACATAGTATAATTGTAGCATTAACATAAGTTATTTAAACACCTAAGCCCCTCGTTGAGTGATAAGGATGGTATATATCACCTTGATGATTAGTGTTCGAATCCCCCTAGCTCCCCGTTTCAAAAAAAAAAAGTTACTTAAAGTTTTCAATTGAAATTCATACATTGGGGTGGAGTATCTTCATTACAATAACTATTATCTAGAGTAGGCCCAATCCCCATAAACTCACATGTTTCATGACATACAACTTGAGAGATGGTAGGGCACCAATAGACAATATATCTATTAATCACCATATAAGTACCTCTCGAGGACTTGATAGCACAACGGAAAAATCTGTGACCATACCACAAGTTACACCAGCCACAAATGATGTGAAATGTGCATGCAAAATCATATGATCAATTGGGTTGTTTCTTTATTACAACTACAGCTGTAGATAGTTCCATAATTTGATTGAATCTTGATTGCATTGGTGTCATTATGATTAATTAGTTGATTGGTCATAGATGTTATTCTTTTTTTTTTATTGGTAATCGAGAATTCACCAGCTCAACATGCCCAATAGACAACGGAGTCAACTCATAACTCAACCATCACTCCGTTGACGGCATGAAAGACCAGGCCGAAACTACTTATAAGCGTGGGAGTTGAACTTGCGAGCTCCCACATTTACAAAGAGTATTTTTATCACAGTTAACTTTACTATCAAGATATTGTTTGCTTTGACCCGTCCGAACCCAATCCAAGATTCACCCACTAAAGAAGTAGAGGCTTTGTGCTAGTCGTCTCCACATAGACTCGATTGGCTTTCCAAACTTCACGACTTTAAAAGACATCTTACTTGGTCTTGGTCAAGGTTACTCTTTTTATATTCCATCACTTTGGGTTACACTAACAATGTGATTTTTCGTCCTAACTACCTTTTAAAAGGAAGAACATCCTATCAATCAACAAAAGCAATAAATTATATGAAGGTATGTAGGATGCCCGGATCCATATTATTGCATTGCCTAATTAGTGTTTGATTGAAACAAGTTAACAACCGAATTATCTTCATTCCTTTAGATTTTAGCACTACCATGGAAATTAATCAGATAACTAGGGCTATCCCCAGTGATGCGACAGAGAACCAATTATCGAAAGTGTTCAATTAATGAAATTTAAAAACTTCAATTATTCGATTATGACATATATATATATATATATATATGAAGGTTATATTTGAAATGAAAGTACTAAGCTTAAATATAATATTTAATTTTATAAAAAAGCAAAATAAAATCATAGCTCTTTTTTTCTCTCTCTCAATTGTCACATCACATATATTTCTCACCATATATTAAAGGTTTTATTTCGAGTCAATATAATTGTCATGAAAAGAAATACCACCAATCTTAATTATAACTAGATTGATTCGTGGTGAGCCTAACTAAAAAAAATATTGCTGCCCACCATTCAATACATATATATGGCCAGCCATATATATACATACGGTACACCCTTAATAGGGTCAACCATGCATGATGTCATGGTGATGATTTTATGAGTTAGTTTTCTAAAAAAAATCCGGATTTTGTGAATGGAGTTCCATGTATTTGAGGAGAATGAATAGGAGAATTGGGGAAGGTGGGTGTGAGAGGCTTTAATCTTTGTTATCGAATAGTAACCAAGTAATGGAGTAGAATATAAGCCTCATATTTGTAAGAAAAGATCAATACCCACCCACCCCACTCATTTGTCTATTCCATTTTAATATTTTATGAACACATCATCTGCTCACTCCAACTGTGCCCATTAAAGCTAGCGTCCTTTATCAGCATAGTCCTTTCTTCTTTTATGTTTGAACTTGAAGACTTTAATGGTTAATTTGTCCACAATATAACAGATACTTCAAGACGTCGTGCTCTTTTGGAGGGGTCTATCTTTCCTTGTTGAGATTTATTGTTACTATTTGTTTTGTTGGTTAATTTGTAGAGTTGGGATTTCAACTAGAGTTTTTGATTTTGTTTCGCCTATACAAATACATTCCAACACTTATCTAGTCATCTCCCTATGTGAAGTGGTGTTCTTCAATCCAACCTAAGTTCGTTTGTAGTGGTTATCAATTAGTTCGATTTTATCCAAATAGCAGTTACAAACCAGAAAGTGTGGCCTCTTAAGGAAGGGTAAAGGATCATACTCATTTTGAGATGCGTTCTCAATTTGTTTTTGTTTTTAGGTTAGATTTAAAACTCCGATTTGTATTTGAGAATTTTTGTTTTGATTGTTCTATATTGTAATTTTAGTTTTAGCAATAAAATTTATTGCCTTCGTATAAAACGTCATACTTCGTAATAGTTAATTTCATACACCTCCCTAAAAAGAGATGTCATTTTCGTAAAATTGACCCACAAGATATCTCGTTGTCTCCCGAAAAGCCAAAAAAAACCCAAAGTTGTTGCCTTGCAGGGGCTGTGGTTTTGTTGACTATGACAGCTGATGATCTGTCAATATATATATATATATATATATATATATATATATAAACACACACGAGCTACCCTACACAAGGGCTCAGAAATTGTTGACTATTATGTCTTTCTTTCGATTGGTATTATAGGGTGGTGAAAGCCATTTTTTTTTTAATCGAGAAAATATTATATAAATTTGTTAGTTGAATATTCGATATGAATTTAAATTCTGATAATGACGTCTTTACGTATAAAATTTTTTTACTTGATTTTGCAGAAAATCTGAGTATGTTTGTTAGTAGAGGGTGGTCGATATTTGTCAATCTTCATTATAAAAAACGTAGCGATTGCATTTTAGCTAATTCAAATGATTTGACAAGTCATATCCGTTTATGACCTTTAGCTTCAATACTTGAAAACAGAGTCATATCATGTACATATAAATAATGTCCTTCCTTCCCGTTAGGAATAAATTCTTGCAATCAAATAATACATCTGTTTGTTTTTCTCATCTTCCTCCTCCTCCTCCTCCTCCTCTTCCTCCTCTTCCTCTTCTTCTTCTTATTTATCCAGTTTGTCTGATTCTGCAAATTAGATTTAAAAAAAAAAACTCAAAATTCTTGGTAAAAAAAGATAGAGGATAATAAGCAAGTTTTAGAAAGAAAGTAGTAAAAGAAATCAAATCATTCCCCTACACAAGACAGAGTTAGAATTGTCCATATTATAATAATAATAATAATAATTAAACAATGACAAGGCTTATCAAAAAAAAAAAAATTGACAACTAAGGAACTTGGTCCCATATCTTTTAAGGACTTGGTCCCTAGAAGGACAGAGTATAAGAGTGATTGAAAAAGTTGTGTTAAATGTAAGGCTCTTTCCCTTCAAATGATGTATTATATATATATCTATAATTTTAATAGATTTTTTTGTTATATATATAAGTTACTATAAAACAAAAGGAATTAAAGTCATTTGATCATGATTATATAATAATTAATTAATCTCAAAATATAAGCTGATAGTGGTACATTGTCAACTCCAACGGAACATTCTCCATAAAACTCCAAAGCCGCCCCAACGGTACATTTTATCGCAAACCATATTACTATATTACCCCTTCACATTTCAGTGGAAGAGATCACGAGAATGAGTGTCTAAGACTTATCACTGCCATCTGAGGAATCTTATTTTACTAATCTGATCACTCGAAAACGTACTACAATTAAAAAAAAAATAAAATCACGGGGGTGATAGTCTCGTTGATAAATTTCTCTAGGTCAAATCATATGAACTCGGGAGGTGTTGGTTCTATTTTAACTGGACTTTGACCCAACTTATCTTGGTGTCAGATGAAAATTTTCTATACGCACGTGTCTGACTGCACGAGTTGAAGTCACTGTTAAAACAAACTTGTATGATATCATTATCGATTAAAACAAAAGCTAAAATATTATATATATCCTTGGACTTTCACATTTTTCTCGATTATGTCCTTAAACTATTTTTTTTCTTGATTCTATCCTCAAACTATTGTTTTTCATATCGTTTATATCCCGAGTCAACTTTCCGGGGTTGACTCCGACGAAAACGCTGACGTGGCACCCACTTTTTTTTTTTATAAAGAAATTCAATTAACACGTGTATAATTGAGGTGGAAATTCTCAAAAAAATTATAAAAAATCCAATCCCGAGTCAGCTTTCTTGATGCCACGTCAGCGTTTTCGCAGGAGTCAACCCCGGAGAGCTGACTCAGGATATAAATGATGTGAAAAACAATAGTTTGAGGATAGAATGAAGAAAAAAAATAGTTTAAAGACATAATCGAGAAAAATGTGAAAGTCCAAGGATATATATAATATTTTAGCCTTAAAACAAATGTACTACAATCAAAAGAAACGAAAAGAAAAGGCTTCACTAAAAGTTATGTCACTGTTCACGTCTAAATCAACACACACAGGTAACTTATAGATTGGGGGGGTCACTGTTACTCAATGCTTCAATTCATATGCAGAATTAAGTGAATTTTTTTTTTATAAAAGCAAACTTATTATACAAATGTATGAATGTTTGATTATGTTACAGTGACACAACTTTGGTATACTACAAATCCCATTACTACATGGAATGAAAAATTACCCAGAAAACAAGCTCTCTGTTTCTAATTCATGATCACAGAATTCTCCACAGAACTCCAGCGATGGATATTCATATTCATATACCCAACCATCAAGCGAGTCAACGAGTAAAAAATCACCACTCCAAGACTCAATAATACTCTCTTCAATATTGGGTAACTCCACAATTTCACTCAGTTCTTCTGATTCTGCCGATACACTATCACCAATCAACGGTGACGATGATGCCTCTGATGCTGATGAGTCCGATGAGGAGGAAGAAGCAGAGGATGATGATGACCCTGAATCGAAATTGACCATGGCAGCTGCTTTAGCGGCAGCAGACTGAATGTCGCGAGGCATTGACGAGACCGGTCGGGGCAGTAACTGGACAAGGTCAGGGAAATTCAGTATTGCCGAATCGCCTTTAATGGTTAGAGCTGCCACGTCATGGGCGCGGGCAGCCATCTCTGCCGTAGGGAATGTGCCTAACCAAATCCGTGATTTCTTGCGGGGCTCGCGAATTTCAGAGACCCATCTGCCCCAACTTCGTTTCCTGACTCCCCTGTATTCCGGATGCTTGCTCGAGTCCCTAGCTCTTTTGGTTCCTCTGGTTAACTCTTGAGTAGTCTTGGAGTTTGTTGAGGAGGAGTTGCTAGTGTTGTCCGGTTCTGCCATTGTAAGAAAAACAGGGAGGGTATTGGAGTTTAAGAGGTAGAGGAGGAGTTGTGTTAAGGGTGATGGAGGATAGGCTCCCCTTTATAGTGACTCTTAACCTACTACCATCCCTTAATTGTTTCTTGCATTCAACTCTCTGTGAATGCAACTTTCAACAACAGGGCCACAGAGTTGGGATAAGAATGATTTATTTTATTAACAAAGCTGATAATTTTAAAATCTCCGGGAAACGAAAATGTTAACTATCCGAATTTTTTTGTCCGAGTTATCTCAAATGCCGAGATAAACGAACATGATTCATGTGAAATCATGATTCTTATATATGTTAATACATATGAAATGAAATCGTATGTATTTGAGATAATTGAGATAAAAAAAAAAGAGTAGAAGTGTTGATTTGGAAAATGGACAAGAAAGGCGGAGTAGGACCCAGTGAAGAATGGGTCACCAAGGTGGGGGGTCCCACTGGGAAAAATGTACGTCGCAACGTTCGTCTTGATGTCCACGTATGTCTTTCACTTTCCTTGGGTCCGTTAAGTGGTGTTGCTTATTTGTCTGTATCGACTGTTCACTTTGTTCAAAAATCAAAAGAAGGCTACAGCAAATCAAAGAAAAGAGCCATCCCAATCATTGACACTTTGAACCATTCATGTTTTAGGGTTTAGGACAAGCTATTTATGGCCTTTTTACTGCTTTTTAATCTTATTTTGACAGATAAAACTATGGGCTAAAAATCTATAAATTGAGTGGCGAACGAGTGCTTAACACTTGATGATTTATTTCACAACTTATAAATTCTGCTAAACAAAATCGCGTAATAAAATCTTTCGAGCTCCACCTCGTCCCTTTTCCGATCTTACACTTACTGGTAGTCATTTGCTTATATAGTGTTTTGTCAGTTGTTATTTCACAGCTTATAAATTGAAGGAGGGAGTAATCAATTAGGGAAAAAATGATTGTTGGGTGCCCTAATATTTTATTTTTCTGAGAAATGAACAATTAAATTGACTCTTGGTAAATGAGTAAATGATGAATCTGCCTCGTATCCATAACATTCTTTTCATTTAGATACCATTAATATTTTTCCCACTTACTTGTACATGTGGCATAAAGTGATTAGTTAAGTGAAAGGGCCTTTTTTTATAATATCCATTGACGTGATAAGTATCCTATGTTTCCACAATTTCCACAATTTAATTCCTAGCCCACTTTATGAGAACCACATACCTATCAAGGCTAGTGTATCATTGTTTATCACATTAGAACTCAAAAATTATATATATATATATATAGTTATTTATATATACACATCATAGTTCACCTACGTGCCATTAGTGGATATTCAAATCTACTGACGTCTCACTTTTAGATTTTTTTTTATAACCAATATTAACACGCTTGTTTTTAGGACATCCGATTTGGATTGGGTTAAAATTTAGTGCGTGGTTATAAATGTATTGCTATTAGTGAGAATCAAATTAAGAATATCCTCATTTCATATAGTTTGATATCAGAGAGATTCACCATTAAGATAGAGAGACTCACTTTAGAGAGAGATAGAGAGATAAATTCCAATCTAAAGTCGTCGAGTTTCATACACATATTACACACTTTAGAGAGAGATAAATTCCAATATATACAACGCTATTTTTTTGGCTACTTGATGCTTTTATTTATTGGAGACAACGAATATACAGTATAGTTAATCACATATTAACTAAAATTTAAATCACCCAATAGTAACAAGTCCACAACCCCAATACCAAACGAAAGGAAAGGTGCATTTTAACAAAATTAAAAGAAAAAAAAAAGAATCTAGAAGAAAATTTGCAAAACAATTGGTGCATGTTTCATATATATATAACATGTTGACTTTTCTGTTGATGAGAATTTCATGTTTTATTATCTAAAAAACCTAGCTAGCTCATAAGTAGTTGAGTTCAATGTATCATAGATAAATTAATGAATTAGCTAGAAAGACAATCTTTATATAATATATATATGTTGTGAGTTGTGGTGGCTGATGAGGCTGCTGAGAAAAATACATATATGTAACAGGGAAAGAGTAACCAAATTCCTTGTTTTGTTGTTTGAGTCATACATAGGTGATAGGACCACTTATTAATTTACCTAAGTATATATGACGTGATTAATTATTATAAGTAGTCTACATAAAAGAAGACAAATTATAACTCTTTGTCATTTATCAATGTGCGTTAAGAAATCCTAGGTTCAACCCTCATGTTCAACAAATTCCATGGAGTCACTTCCATGGGACAAAAATCATGTAATTTCATGGTATGTGTGGGATGTAAGGATTTACGTGTCCGGAGTTTGCCCTGTAAGTTGGAGTCCAACATAATCGTGTCTTGAATGAGTTTCTCGTTAAAAAAAAGGAGGAGAGAGTCATATGTGAGATACTTATTTTTTTAATGACAAAGAATCATGTTGGATTAAGATTAAGATTAATTAATTAATTTAATTTGTCTCCAACTACTCCAAGTACCTTAGCAAGTTGCATAGTATTAAGATTAAGATTAATTTAATTTGATGGGTTGGTAAATGAAAAATGTGCCTCGTACTTGCAATATTCTTTTCATATAAAATTATAAACGCACTGCCTTTAAATTTAATAATTTATATGGAGACAACCTTCAGGCCCATAAAATAATTGGAATTTATAATTGGACGGTCAAGTTATGGGCTAGGCCCGTTTAAATTATATAGACATTCCAGCTCAGCCCAAGTTGTGCATCGATGCATGTTACCTTGAAACGGCATCGCTTAATCGTTTTCTACTTATTTTATTTTATTTTTTCCCTTTTCCCCCTATCTTCCCATACTGACAAAGCTAGTGTTTGAATGTTAATTATATAAATAAATAAAAAAGGTCAGAGCATGGTTGTGAAAAGTAAGTCTACCTCAAATAAAAATGTTAAGAATTGTGTTGGGCAGAATAATGATCGTCTTTCTTTCAACTATCTTCAAATTCTCATTTAATTTCTTAAATTTTAAAATTTATCGATTATATCCTCAAACTATCAGAAACAAACATACTCAATTCTATCCTAACCCATTTTTCCGATGAATTTATTGGATGAGTTCGCCCACGTGGGGCTCACCTTCAGTGAGTGAAAGCCACATATTATCCTACGTGCCATTAAAAATTAAAACTATTACATGTCATTATTAAAACCACAAAGCTTATGAATAGTCGGAAAGTTATATGGTGTTTGTTCACCTAATTTTCATTCCAATTGATGACCAAATCACAAACTATTTTGTTAAAAGTTAAGGTCAATTCTTGTTAGCCCAAAATTGGGATTGAAGTAGTAGTTGGTAAAGTCACAACCATACTACGTCGCTTTTTGTGAACTGATTTGGTTGGTCATCGCTCATATAAACTATGATATGATGCATTTATGCTCTTGTTTTTGCATGGAAGATTGCTATGCGCACACGTAAATTGGTTGATAGCAATAAAGCTGCTCTCTTCTCCACGTCTTTTGAGGGTGGATTTGTTGTTCTGCAACTATACCCACCAACTTCCATCTCCCCAAAAACACCCCCACCACCCCATCGTCTTTTCATATAATTTCATCAGCCATTTTGTGTACAAAACCAAGGGCTTCACAGTAATTTCATGAGTAACGAGCGGGTGCGCCCGTATCAGCGATAGCCTATATAAACGCAAGAAAAACCTGCGTGGAGGGTGGAGACTCGAGTTGGACTTGGCAGGAAGTCTGGAACTGAAAGCTTGAGGACTTAGTAATCATAAATATCATTAATTTCAAGTCCGACCCCCGTAAAGGAAAGGAAACAACGAGGTGCTTTTGATCTGGAAATCAGGAAATGGAAGCCGGAGGTCTTGACGAAGCGTATAGGCCACTCCCTCTGCTGTATTTGGCTTTCTTGTCGATTTGGTTCGGGGCCGCGTGTTCTTGGACTTTAAGCATCAGTAGAAGCACCCATTTTCAGGTCTGTAATCTTCACCAATTTCTCTTCTTTTTGTTTAATAGCTATTTTGGGGACACTAGAATGTCTGATTTGAGTTGGGTAATTTGTGGAATTGAATGTGTTGTTGATTGGGGTACTGGGGAATCTAAATTTTCAACAATGCAATAGCTGTGTAGAATCTTCTATAGACCCAGGTTGAGTTTCGCCTTTATTATTAATGATATGATGGCAGTTTCTTTGTTTTCTCATCTGGTCTTATTGAATGCTTGTTGATAGGAATTTGATGCTACTGCCTATAGTTTACATGTTGTGATAGTTCTTTTTGTACTTTTATATTAGAGCAGACGAATGATTTGCAGTGGACACTGGCATCCCTTCCAGTAATTAAAGTTTTGCAACTCGCCTTATCCTTTTTGTTTTGGTGAGTTTTCTTCCATATCAACTTTTGTTTCCTTTCTCACAAAGATAATCTTCATGGCCGAAAGCATTTTTCGTGCAGGTATTCCTGCTTTTATCTTCAGACATGCTCTCTGTGGATGTCATTTGGAGCTTATGTAACTGGAATTTTCTTTCAGACAGCTTCTTTTATTTGCTTCTCACTAATCTCTCGAGGTTACTGCATCATGTTTGAGCGCCTTTCAATCTCTGAGCGTCGTACTACTGCTGTGCTTGGATGTGTATTTTATTTGACTCTTGTTGGGTACAAAGCTTCTGTACCTCACTTCACTGTGAGTCCCTGTTTAGTAAGGCATTGAGTTGCTAATTCGACTGCATCTGAATCGTTTTTATTGGTTAAAATGTACTAATCCTTTTAACATGCGTGTTATGCAGGTCCTTCTGCTTCTTAACTATCTAATTTCATTCTTTCTGATTTTCCGCCATATATCCCAAAATCTATCAGTGCTACGGGAACAATTGGCCTTCATAGTGGATGAGAATGTTCAAGTGATGCATGATGCAGTTTACACAAAGTACATTATGTTCAAGTAGGTGTTTGGTGTTCCAATATGTTACTTGCGCTGCGATGTTGAATAGAGTGTGTGCTATAAAAGTAAAATAACTTGGATGTCTCTTATTGTACAGGAAATTTCAGGGTGCAATGCAGATAGTGGTCATGGCGGAAACTATGGTATAGATGTCAAGCACACTATACATACAAACGTTCATAGACACGTACATATCTAAACACACACACACACTTATCTGTGTATTTATATAGAGGACTTGCTTCTCTAACATTTAAGCACATTTGTATTCAGATATACATCAATGTGGGTGGCTCTTCAGACGATTATTGGCTTCGTCTATTAGTTCGAGAATGGGGACAGTTCTGCATCTTTCTCTACATTGGGTATGCAACCATGTCACTCAGTCATAAATGTCGTCTTTTGGTAGTTAGCTTTCCTAAACATCTGTATTATCTCATGATAGCACCCAAGGTATTGCAATGTAGATTTTATTCTTCTTGGTTTGTGGTTCTGCTTATTCATCCACCCCAGTAAAAATGCTTTTCATGGCTCTACTCTTACAGGTGGACTTTTAGGTCTCAAGAGTTGGCTCCGCATTTCTCTGTTATGCCACATGTAAAATCTAAAGCGGAGAAGATTGTGCCTCCCATTTACAGTATTGTAAGTCGAGGTTTCCACATTTGGTATCCCCAATAAATAATCCACCCCTCCCCCCAGTTTTTCTTTTGTTGGTTTGAATTTTGTTTTTGTGCTTTGACTATTATTGGAGCCATGTAGCTGGATTCAAGTATAAATTCTGTTGAGACTCATATGCTCTCATTCAAACTGTAGACAATCAACTTAATTTGCTGAAACCAGTTTTCATTAGCATAAAACTAATTTGGGAACTCCTAACAAATGTAAAGCTTTTTGTGATGGATGCGGACAACTCTTTGTGAGCTCAGGACTTTAAAGTTGCAGGTTTAAGTTAAATCTCTGGGCTTTAAGCCTATAGCGGATGCGGTAGCTTAACTTATTAGTCTTGAGTATCTTAACCCACATTTTAATTAGAATAGGCGACATTGTCCACTTGTATAAATAATTAAGTTGTTCTGGCTCCTTTGCTTGGAAGTAACTATAAGTTGTCTACTCACATAAATTCCAGAAGACTCGTAGTTTTTGCCTTTGCCACCATTTTGGCAACCTTGCACATATATCTGAGAATAATCTAGATGCTATCTCCTTTGGCAAATTTCATATCAAGTTCTGCAATTTCGGGAGATGATTGTATGCTGGGCATTTTCATATACTCCACGTTTTTTTAGAATATTTTTACCATGATAACTTTGAGGGATCTATAACTCATTGGGGGTGATAGTAAATGTTTGCATAATTTGATGTATCCAAAATATACATTCTGTTTTCTTATAACACAGATCCATGTTGTTGCAGGAAATGGATGCTGCAACTTTCAAAGATTTTAGTAGTCATGAATGGCACATTGGGGTGGTAAGCAATTCTCTAGTCCTTTGATGATTTCATGCAAGTTTCTTGCATTCATATTTAATTTATTTCCGTACCTAGTTTGAACAGATGTGAGCCTACATACACGCTTGCCTCGAATTTTTGACAACTCCGTGTACTAAAACGCTCTTTTGCACTTGTAGCCAACTTCTCTTGATGACAATAGAAGCTGCAAGGATTCAGTTTTAGTAATAATTCAACATCCACATACGTTGCCATCAGCTACTGCATCATCTTCAGGACCTCATCAAGTGTAAATTAATTGGACTATAGATTTCAGCATGGATAAGGTCAAGCAGAGTTTGGGGGAAAGCCACTCAATAGAATATGCTGCAGCAGTTTTGTTGCCTGTACAGTTGCAACAGGTTTTCAAGTGCTTTTTTTTTTCTTAAATTCTTTTAATACAAAGAGCCATACACAATGTTCTTTTCAAAGAAATTCAAGAGCCAGGGCAACAAAATTCCTAAATGTTTGTTCATTCACTTGGGTTGAAAACTGCAACTCACATGTATATTCTCAACCAACTGAAGACTGTAAATGCAGCTCCATCTAATACTAATTTGTTTTCTCCACATTTTCATTTGTTCCTGTTTCATGTTTTGTTGTCCTTTTTGCTAAGACGCCAAGGAATCCTATAAAATATGATGCAAAATGGATCTTGTTTTATCGTTGATCGGAGATTTCTCTCCATCATCTTACTGGCCGACCTTGACCCCTGTTTTCTTCTAGAGGAGGAATATTGATTCCACTACAACCGGGGATGAAGTGAGTTAATTAAACTGATTGTTGGACCAACAAGGCTCTCTGTTGACACAGGGACATGTATGCTTTCTTCTGTAACTTGTGGGGCATGTGCATGGGATGCTTTACATGAGCAATTATAAGGCTTCAATCCAGTCAAGGATTTGATGCCAAAGATTTTTCTCTTTCCCTTTTTGTTTTGGAAGAAGATAAGAACTTGATTGCTAATTATGTAAAACAACTCTTTCTTGTCAAGCCAAGCTCCATCAGCGATCAAATAGACTGATTTACTGGAAAGAATTTGTTGATTTGTTTGTATGGCAACCAAATAGAAGTTCTACATCATCTTCTAATAGCAGCCTCCAGTGTTGGGTCTTAATAAGAGCAGAAAAAACAATCAGCGCCTGGCCTGCTTACACAGCGGTAGATACCGTATACTGATCATACATATTCCAAAATTACAAAGCTGACAACAAATGATTTTCTAACTCGAATTCAAACAAAAAGGCAGTAATTACCATCTACATTGACTTCTACATGCATGAGTTAAAAGCACTTCTCATGAAGCTGGCAAAAAATTTAAGAAGATATATAAGCAGAAAAGGCAACCAGTGACGGCATATAGATTCCAAAATTACAAAGCTAACTACACATTATTTTCACACTGGAACTCAGGCAAAAATGATTTATGAGCCATTTCTTTGCTTTATTTTGCGGATCTTTGTCCACTGATCTTCAACAATGTTTCTTCTGAGGAAACACGTTAAAAACTGCATACATTATTTCATTGCAAAATGATTCTTTCTTTTGCTACCTCAAAAGGGAAGAGACGGCTTCAATCTGTTCTGCTCCGATTAAATACATCATCATCAAAATCTTAAACCACTCTTCGGGTCGCGAGCTGAAGCAAGATGGTCCTACAAGAAAGATTAGATATTTCATTGTCAAGGCCTCAATGGTGCAATTTAGATAATTCATTGCCAAGTCCAATCTTTCTATGTGGAAACTCGTACTATGTGAGAAAAAGAGAATCTTAAGAGTTGATCTTGGATGTCTGCTTAACAGACTGAAATGAGCAGGTTGATTCAATAAAAAGACAAACTCGCTACTTTAGACAGAGAGAGAGCAAAGATAACATGGAGACACTAACATAGTTACATCGATAGAAGACCAAAAAAGCCCCCCAACCAGTTTACGAAGCAATGTTATTGTACCCATGTCATTCTAGTTATAGATATTAAAACAGCGAGTAAGTATGGTCCATGCATGAACTTCATGTGTAAGACATTTTCGCATATGTACCATGATGAAGTCCAGCATGTACAGATTACAACCCAAGGATATGTATCAAAATCAAAATCAATCTTAGCATGTATTCTGCCAAGTATGCATTTGAATACACATCTAAGCAGAAAACGAAAATCAGAAACAATAATTGTAACTTTGTTCAAACATTGTATTCTGCTTTATCACGAATCACTGTGTTTAGGCATCTTTTTCATAATCTACTATGGCCACAATGTCTGACAAATTTTCAGATATTTTTTTTTATCTCAACACCCCAAAATTACAATATCGATGCCAATAGAAGTAATAAATTGATATATGCATATATTATGCTTTCGAAAAAGATGAGTATGTATGCATTAAGGGCATACCCCCAGAACAAGTTAGTCAGATGCAAACTTACCGAGATGAAATCAAATGCCCTCGTTTCCTCTTTCTTTGAGCTGCTCATTGTCGAACTAAGAGTTTGGTTTGGAAAGTTCGATTGGAAGATATCAGGAAGTGGTGGTGCATATTCTCCTTTAGCAGTATTAAGATTTCCAACACCAGCATTTTGCGCATTCAGATTACCAAGGTGTTGTAGATTTGACATTGCAGCCAGGAATTGCTGCTGAGCAAATAAATTTCCCATTCCACCATAGTTAATTGGCTGAGAATGGAAGGATGGATTCAACATAATGCCAGGAGGTATACTATATTGCATGTTACCCGAAGGAAATACTGGGTTTGCATTCATCCCACCCCCTTGAGAACCAACCATCCTACTTAAAAGATCACTAGAGATCTGTAGACCAGGACTACTACTTGAATCTGTGAGGACAATTTCTGACAGACCACCAGAAAAGTTTCCTTGCCGCTTTATCGGGGCATTCTCACTGATTGACAAACCACCCATTATATCATTAACATCAGTTTTATGATTTACTTGTTCCTGTCCCAATTCAGGTTTGGACTCAAATATATCAAATAACTCAGATCCACCTTTATTTGCCACCATATGTGCCTGACTAGTACTAGTCATGCCCGAAAAGAGATCATTGTCGTGTTCTTTACCCTCACTAGCGTGAAATGAGACATCTGCAAAGGGGTCGTCATCATTCTTCTGTTCATCAGTGCTTACGCTAGAGCTCATAGTATTTCCAAATAAATCGTCAATTAAAGGAGGTGACGCTGTTGTTGGATTTCCTATGCTATGATCAATCGGATTCTTTGACGAATCATCAATCACTAAAAACTCATCTGGATCTCCAGTGTCTATTAAATCAGGTATCTGAAGAGCAGCAGCAGTGTCAGGCTTTGCAGACTTCTCCAAATTATTCACCGAGCCACCTTCCTGTCCTCCCAAAAGACTTAAGACCTGTCCATCAAAGAGCAAGGTATGCATGTTACCCATGTCAGAAATAGTATGTAGGGCTTCTCATTATCATATATTGAGGAGAAAATCATATATAGCGGTACTTGAAGGCCAGCGGTTGATTATAGACAAGTAAAATAAAATTTCAGACTTATCTATATAAAATACTTAAAAGCTGAAACGTTTAGAGTGTATAAGTCATGCCACATGGCGGTAGCCAATAAAAAATTAACTAAAAAATAAATAATAAAAAACTTTGTGATTTATATGGTAATTATATTTCCATTCTATAAACACATATAAGGTAATATTAATTTGATTATAATTCTATTACTCTACATATTTATATATAATGAAAAGTTAATTTATATATTATTTGCTAAAACTTAATACTTATATTATTATTGGTACTATCCGTGTGGGCTCCTGACTAGTTTCCTGAATTTCTCAATACCTCAATCTTCTATTTTACTTGCCAAACTTAAATATAAATGTTTACTCACACATAACACATTATTGAAACTTCTCTATGTGAATAAATTTGCTTCAACAGAATGTTAATAATGGCAGAGGTAAACTTGCAATAAAATCAATGCCGTACTTTGTGCCTAAGCTATACATGCCAGCAAGCCTAGCAGCCAAAAGGCACATGTTATCATAACCCACAGAGAGAGAACAAGAAAACATACAAAAAGCAAGAAGAGATCTCTTTGTTTCATTACATCAACTTTTCCCAATAACATGAGACATGGAAAAGTAAGAAGAGCTTAAAAATAATTTATTCAATAGACTCACTAACCTTGTTAGCCTTTTCCCTCAAAGAACTTTGGGGAGACTCGGAACATTGAACAATCACCTCTTTGTTTTCACAAAAATAAGCAGCTACGATTAAAAAAGGTTCATCATCCTTCCTCCTCAAAATTGCCTCAAGAACACAAACAGCTTTCATCCGAACCTGTCAAACAATAGCCCAGAATTTACATAAAGAAAGTATAAGTACATTGTCAAGGAGCAGAGAATCAACATTAGGAGCATGCCTGCCATAATGGAGACTGGAGTTTTGCTTCAAGAGCATGAGTTAAAGCCGGTGCATCCAACTTTGAAGCCTCCACAAGAAAAGCTTGGATGGCATCTCGTGTGGGTTGTAGACGGACACCGCCAGATGTGACAATGGTCTCCAACAACCTCTCCTCACGTGTTTTACTCTCTGCAGAACTTGAACTGGAGTCTCCATTCACTATTTCTGTCTTCATTACTCTTGAATCATGATTCCAAGCTCCACCAGCCACATTTCTTGAAATCCCAACCCTGCCCTGAGTTTCAGTTTGTAACTCAACTGGTTCGAATCTATCTGAGTCGTCAGTTTCTAAGGTCAAGGAACGTCGAAGATTTGGACTTTTGTAGCTCCCATTGTCGCTCTTTCTAAGAGAATGGCCTTGAGTAAAAGTACTGAGCCCCTGCTTGATAGATGCGCTTCCAAGACCAACTACCTCACTAAGAAATGATTTCTTATCATCTGAGGTCATTTCATAATTTGTATTGCCAAATCCTTGTATTCGTTTATTAAGATCTTCAGCAGGAGCTGGCTTACTGTCCTCAGCAGAAAAGATGGCTGCTATTGCCTCATTAGCTGTGTCCCGTACTGCCTTGTTCAGGGAATCACCCTTCAAAGGATCCAACTGCCCTTTGTAATGAGATAACTGACGCACAGCGACTGAATGTCTCTGCATTTCCCTCCTGAACTCCGATCCAGACTTTCCAACGGCATATTTTATCAACCTTAGAGCCTGCATAAATATGTGGACAGTCAGTATTAAGTATTAACACATCTCATTTCATTATTCAGTTATCATTAACCGACATAAGTGTCATAGATGAAGTGACTATGACACGACCTCTAAGTTAGGAAATCGAGAACTAACTTGGAATTTAAAGGCTCCAAACTAAGATGGATGAAAAAACAGAAACAAAAAACAATAAATATGAAGGATAATCTTAGCAAATATATTAAAAGAGATAAAGTATTCAGTAAAAATTCAAGGGAAGGAGTTACTAACAAGCAATATTAAATATCTCAGGTAAATAATTCAGAATGGAGGAGACACTAAGGAGGGTGTTTCCACAATATCAAAGCCATCAGGATGAAATGGAAGAATGCACTTGGTGTTTTGAGCCACCAAATGACGTCTTTAAGGATAAAGAGTAAAATGTACAGGTCTCCGGTCTCCCATATGCACAGACAACATAATCAAAAGATCAATGCAGCAGAGATGAGAATGTTTCATTAACAGAGAGACAACACAAGGAAATCACGATAAGGAAGAAGATAATTGGATATAAGGTACAGGTAATTTCGAACGCAGTGTAAAAAACTAAAGATGGTGCTATGCTGCTAAAAGTGGAAGGGAAAGAAAAACCAAGGGGAAGATGCTATGAGAGAATTGATGGCACAATTACTGGATAGCATAACTCTAGATAGGCTCAAATGATGAAGCAGAATCCATTACAGAATCAGGTAGATACTTGAGGGTGTTTGATATTACAGCTTTAAAGATGAGAAGATTATATCTTTTACAAATTTTCTCAGCAACAAAAAAGATAATTACTTTAAATTACACTCTTGCCTCAGCTCCCCCCAAAAAATAATCTTGCCGACCAAGCAGAATATGAACTATCAGAAACCCATTTCAACTATATTGAGACTTACCATCCTCGCATTTTACAAAGCCCTACCAAAACAGAACAGACGACTATCGCAAACCCTATCACCGATACCAAATAAACTGAAGATTTCACCAATTCAAAACCAACTAGCAATTGAAACAACTTAAAATTTTCCAATTTCAGTGTATAATTCGCACATATTCAACAATAATAAGCACAATAAAATACCTTCTGTTTAACAATAGGGCTCTTATGCTCGAGTCGCCTCAATATGAACTCGGAGACCTCCTTGACGATGCTAACATGCGAGGATCGAAGGAGCTCGCATATCTCCTCCAGTTTGTAAACAGGAGTCACCTTTTCCTCATCGGAGGTCGCTGTATCGATCATGCGAGATCTCCAAAACGATTCTACAGCTCTACGGCTCGAATCCATGACTCACAATCCACCGAAAACAAAATTAGCTTCCCGAAAACTAATAAGCCCAAATTAAACCCCTCTCGATTCAAAAATCGAACTGTTCTCCTCAAATTGTACAAAGCCCCAAAACGGTCGTTTGTTAACTGAAAAAAAAAATCGCGATTGAGAAGAATTGAGATGGATCTGAAAGGTGTGATTCGGGTGAATAGGGGCCGTCGAAATAAGTGGATTGCGATCAGAGATTCAACAATTTGATTTATGTTGATTCGAATGTGTCCGATTTCACTGAATTAGGTCTGATCGCCGACGTAAAGAACTTTCAAGTTTCAGCTGCTCGAACAAGGGAGAGAGGAACGTGTTGGGCGTGGCCGGTAAAAACAGACAGCTTTTGGTACCAAAAGACAGGTCAGCAGCGGACTTGAATGAGTCACATACGTGTGCGATTCTCGGGCACAAGCGCACGCTAGCCCATGTACTAAATTGTCTTTTAGTACGTATATATTAATAATATCGGCCGTTGCTTTGTGGGCCCGGCCCTGAAACTCGTACTGGGACATTCATGGGCCTCGAATTGTTACACTTTATTGGCTCAAAGGCCACACATGTTCCAAGGTAATACCATAATCCCCTTAAAGCACGTGATAAATGCATCCTTCGTATGTATGTATGTATTGCTCCAAAAAAATGTTAGTATCTCGAAAAAAAAATTCAATAATAAAATAAATCATGTCGCCATTAAGGAAAAATCCAATTACAATAAATTAGAAATACATACAGCAAGTAGCACAAAAGTGGCAGCACTAGCACCCACAGCATGGGATATCATAGGACTACCCATTATTGTTCATTTTCCTCTAAATTAACTGGGACTTCCTGCAGATAAACAATCCTTATTTGATTCAAAATTTCCCTCAAAAGCACCCTATACGAAGCTTCCTTTGTGTTTCTACAAGCAAGGAACTGCATGTCTAGATCTTCAAGTCCTTCATATGCATCCAGATTTATTGGCATGCAGCATAGCTTCGAAGCTAAATAAAAGACCACGCAACAAAATGTGAAATATTACTTCTTGGACTTCTATCACTAAGCCATATATGTGATATATATTAAATTGTGTCCATTTCGTTATCCAAGTGAAAATCAAACCAGATAATGAAATTTTATTTTTGCACAGACTTAATATAATTAATGTATTATCATGGACCAAAAGTAATCAAAGTAGCTGGAGTAGCTCAGTTGGTTAGAGCGTGTGGCTGTTAACCACAAGGTCGAAGGTTCAACCCCTTCCTCTAGCGAATCTTTGATTCATTTTTCCAATCCTCGCATGGGCCAATGTACGGTTTTTCGGGCCTTTAGGCCTCGACCTCTTTTTGAACAGGCTAACTAACCATGGGCCGATTTATCTCTTTTTGAGCTGTTCACAGTTCCTGACCATAAAGACCAGGTCAATGAGCCTCAAGAACCTCCACGTAGATTTTGCATTTGTTCATGTAAATTAAATTTCGTAGCATATATAAAATAATTTTTACTGTTATTTAATCAATTCATTTTTGCTCTAGTTTTCCTTTCACAAAAAACACCGCTATTTAATCCGTGTCAATTCCTTAACGTGAATTAGTTTTTGCTTCAACGACGGTTCATTATTCAGTGTCGATATATTAATGTTAAAATTTATCCAACGCCGATATATCAATGTTTTAACGATGTTTGTAAAAAGCGTCGCTACAGAAATAGTGGCTATAGAAATAGAGAAAGAAAAGCTCAAGGTACATTATTTATGTAAGTGGGAGGTTGTAGTTCTAGTTAAATACTTAAATGGGGATTGAAGTTTTGGGTGTTTTTGCAGAAAAGGAGGAATTTAGATCTAAGTTGATGTTGGCTTTTGGGGTGGGGTTTGGGGCTGATATTTTAGATTTCGTTGGGATTTAATAATACCCCTATAAGTGAACAATCACTCCTTTATACTATTTTGAGGCATATTTTAATCAAATGTCGTTTGTAATGTTTCCGTGCGTATAGCTTGATAGATTGTAAGGAAGTAGTGGCAAATAGAATAGACATTTGAACCTTCACTACGGCAACGTTTTGGATTTTGTGATCAGTTGAATTTTTTTACTTAATGTTGTTATGTACTTAAGCTGATTTGTAAGTTTTAGATCAGTTACGATAAAAGGATTTGGGACATGTCATCTGCTGCCATGTTATCCTAAATTTTTGGAAAATTTTCATTTTAAGGTTTGCCATGTGAGTTGATAGAAATATAGAGGATCTAAACTAAATTAAATGGTTTAAGATCCTCCCATATATAGATATTATTTATAATGCACATCCGATCATAATTTTGTTTGCAATCTTTCATTATAATAGAAAAAATTTGTTTGGAATATTTCCTTAACAAAAGTGCTCTTAGTTCCAAATATCCTTAATATGTCAATATATCGTATTCAATCTATATATAATAAATAATTTAAAAAAATACAGCTCGACCTTTGACACTTAAGACCCATTGGTTGAACCTTCCAAATTCATCCTCGCTAGTCGATACACAGATTGGTTTGGATGACATTTATATTAGAGATAGAGGGAGACAATCACATGCAACCCATTTTTAATCAAATGTCACTTGTAAAGATGAACATTATTTACATATCATTTTTTAATAAGTACATCCCATTAACCATTTAAAAAAAGATAAAATAGGGTGTATTTAATAAAAATAGAATGAAAATAATATTTATCTAAGGCAACACAATCATGCCACGGGTCCCACATGGATTCCCATTTTCCAAACTTCAAACATATTCAACTAATCAATTATTTATAATGCACAACTGATCAGATCATACTTTTGTTTGCAATCTTTAATCATAATAGAAAAAATTGTTTTGAATATTCCCCTGACAAAATTTCTCTTAGTTCCAAATATCCTTAATATGTTCCAATATATATATATATACATATATATATATATATATATATATATTCCTCAATATATCGTGTCCAATCTATATATATAAGAAATAATTTTAAAAAATACTGTTAGACCTTTGACTCTTCAGACTCACTGGTTGAAGCTTTGAAATTCATTCGCGTGAATCGATACACCGATCGGTTTTGATAACAGTACACTCACAAGTTGTTTGGGTCAAGGATGGTTGTGGTAAATGATAATTCCCTTCTCAATCCCATACAAATTCAGAAAACCACAAAAAACCAACCCCATAATAAGGACAATGATAGAGACTTTCAAAATTTAATCACTAAAAATTTCTCAAATCTATGTGACATTAAAATAATCGTTGGTTAAAAATATATATGTAGGACTTACTTCACATCCAACATTTCACATTAAATGAGAGTTTTTTGAAGATATTTTTTAAGAGTCTCAAACATTATCGTAAAAGTTTTTCTTTTCCGGATGAAGAATCACAGCCCGACAATCAACCTCGATACAGATTTTGCTTTTGTTTCGGTTGAACTTTATGTAACAAATATAAAACAGAAATCGAACTACAATCAACAGCAACAGTGAAGTTTAAAAAGACAGGACAATCTCCGGTCCAGGAATTAAAGTTTGAACAAGACAAAGCCTTCTGGTCCCAATCCCCATGTGCACCTTCTTCTCTAAAAGGACAGCTCTCTAGTCCTAACTATACACACATACAATCACATATATATACATACATAAAACACACACATCTAAAATCCCAAAACAAACTGACAAAGTGAATCAAATAATGGAGACGACTTTATTTCAAGACAAGTGAGTTGTGAGTTTACAAAAATAACACATAGTCCTAAAAAGAATTCTGAGGGCACTATCCCTGAATCTTCATTAATTTTTTTGCTCCCCTTCGTCTAAAATCCCGGCCCCCCTTGTAACACCAAACACTCTCTCTCTCTCTGCTTGGTGATTTCTTTGGAATGACGAATAGAGGAAGCACAAACACTCCAATTTTTCTCTATTTCTTTATACTTGATTCCATGAGCAATTGAAACCTTGTTTCTTACTTGATATCCATTGTTGATAGATTTAACCTAGGCGTTCTTAATTACACTATTTTATTGTATTATTGTAGAAATTGTGTATAAAATTTGACAACACTTAAACAATGTAATTATGTACAAAAAAGTTTAATAAGAGACTATGTTAGTCAGAAACAATGTAATAAGAAACTGTGTTACTCATAAATAATATAATAAGAGACTGTGTCAAAACTTAAAACATTGTAATGTCGTGTGATTATGGACGGTTATGGACGAATTTATTAGGGATACAAAATATTTTCTTAGTTGAAAATATCATTCAATCGTCTCGCACAACAAAAAACAATTTTTTTTTTATCTTGAATGTTTTATATTTTAATTTAGATATTTACTTAATTTAATGACTATATAGATATTTGTTTATTATCGATCACTTTTCAATAAATAAATTTTCAAAATTTGAGACGATGTCCCCCAAACCCCGTAAACCTTCCTCTCCCTCCAATACATTTCTCGCATAGCCACTCCAAGCCTCAATCCATTTTCTAGATTCGCTACTCCAATCCTCAATTAAAGGTATTTTGAATGGGCACAATATATATGTGGATTGATTTGGTTTGTAATTTCAACATATGCGTAAGTCTACGTTTCTCAAATTTGAATATAATCATTGAAATACACATACAAATGGTTTTCTGTTAAAACCTTACCCAATCACCTTCTTTTAATGGGTAAACTCTATTATTATTCATATAATTTTGTATTTTAAAAAACATAAAAAACAATTACGCTTAATTACCACGCCAAGTACACTTTATGATACATACCACGCCAATTTGCTATGGCCGGCAACCCACAAAGTCGGCCACACACACACTTTATCATAGTAAATCCAATTTGGTTGTTCACATGAGCAGGCAGCCTTTGACAAACCATTTACGCCAATTTATCTTTTCTGTCTTTTAGGGCTCTCAGCACATTTTGGTTCGCTGTATAAAAAAATAACAAATAGTGGATTAATGTAATTTTTTTCGTTGAAAAATATGATTCAGTTTAACTAGGTCACCAAATTTACAAACTTAAATTTTTACTCATGAAATATATATATATATATATATATATATATATATACCACATAAAATTATATATACGAAATTTGTAACACCTGAACCATTAGTTAGAGTGATAAAGAATAGTGTGTACCACATTGATAATTAGGGTTCGAATCCCCTTTCGCCGTTTCTCAAAAAAAAAAAATTGTACTTTGTAGCATTGAAGGTTCAGTATCTAATTAAATTATGCATTTTACAAAATCAGCGAAAGCTTTATAGTAAAAAAAACTAGGATTAGTAATAGACATTTGATCGGGCTATGCACAATTTAAAGTGATTTTGAATGGCCACAATATATATGTTGATTGATTTGTTTTGTAATTTTAACATAAGCATATAGGTCAGATTGCATGTATATATTTATTAACCTTCTGTGATGTTTGTGGTGTGAATGTGTGAAAGAATTGTCGTTATTGGAAAAGTCTCAGAAATTGAATAGTTCTATTATGAATAGAGTTTTGGCTTTTGAGTAAGACTTAAGGTGACCTAATTTTTTAATATACAAAAAATTGAGGTTCCACGATTAATTAATGTTCCATAATTAGGTTAATCTCTAAAGTTTTTGGCTGCTCATGTGGAGACATCGGGTTAATTAGTGTTCCATAATTAAAATCGATTAGTGTCTGCTGGATGTGAGATTCGCCCTTTTTCCAAACTCTTGCAAGTTGGCACGTTGCAACAGAATCATCCCTCGGATACCAAATGGATTCCCATTTTTGAAACTTCCTACAAGTTTGACTAATCAACTATTTATAATGCGCATCTGATCCTACTTTTGTTTGCAATTTTAATCATTTAACAAAAGTGCTCTTAGTTCCATACAAAAAAAAAGTGCTCTTAGTTCATATATATAATTATATATATATATATATATATATATATATAAGAAATCATTTAAAATATATATATATATTTAATTAGTCTGAAAAATATATATATATTTAATTAGTCTTAAGATAAGATTATATATGTAAGAAAACCTTAAAAGAAGTGATAACATTTTGTACTTTATAACACTCGAACCACTAGTTGGAGTGATAAAAATAATGTGTATCACCTTGATGACTAGGATTAGAATTCCCTTCCCCCGTTTGTCAAAAACAAAAAAAAGGAGTACTTTATAGCATTGAAGGTTGAGTATCTAATTAATTATACATTTTTCAAAAGTCAGCAAAAGCTTTATATTAAAAAACTAGGATTAGTAATAGACATTTAATCGGGCTATGCTCAATTAAACTTATTAAGGTGATTTTGAATGGCCACAATATATGTACATGTGTTGATTGATTTGTTTTGTAATTTTAACATAAGCATATAGGTCTGATTGCATGTATATTTTTTTGGTAACCTTTTGTGATGCTTGTCAGTTTGTGGGGTGGATGCGTGAAAGATTTGTTCCAAGAAAAAAAGAAAAAGAATTATCGTTATTGGAAAAGTCAGAAATTGAATTAACTTTGTCTATGATGAATGGAGTTTTGAGTCAGACTTAGGGTGACCAAATCTCTAAACTTTGTGGCTGCTCATGGGGAGACAGCACGTTCATTAGTGTTCCATAATTAAAATTGATTAGTGTTGGATGTGAGATTCACCTTTTTGTGATGTTCGTCAGTTTGTGGGGTGGATGCGTGAAAGAATTGTTCTTACTCATGTGGTTAGACAGGACATGGAATTTATGCTTATAACACGGCATGGGCGGAGCTACGTGTAAAGTAAGGGGGCAATGGCCGCCCTTTGTTTTTTTGAAAACTACCCTTATATTATCAATCTTTTCTATTTTACCCCCCTTTATTTTTTGAAAAATATCCTTATATTATCAATCATTTTTATTTTGCCCCCTTAATTTTTTAAAAATATAATATATGTTATCCATTTTTCAATCTTTTCCCTTTAAAAATATTTTTTTTCCAAATCAGTCCCATTAAATTTCTTTTATTATAAATCCATTGAACTTACTCTTGAACCTACTTTGACCTCTTTGCAAAATTCACAAAAATCAAAAGCGCAAACCCACTTAACTTTGCTCAATTGCTCTCTATCTTTCTCTGTCTCTCGACTCTCAATACTCAAGTTTCAATTACAACAAACTAACAAAGTGAGTCAAATGACAGAGACGATTTTATTCCATGACGATGAGTTGTGAGTTTACTAAAATAACACTTAGTCCTAAAAAGAATTTCGGGGACACTATCCCCGAACACTCACCATTTTTTTTTGTCTCCCTTGTCTAAAATCCCGGCTCCCCCTGTGACATGGAACACACTCTCTCTCTGCTTGGTGATTTCTTTGGAATGACGAATAGAGGAAGCACAGAGGCTTCAGTTTTTCTCTGTTTCTTTATACTTGATTCCATGAGCAATTGAAACCTTGTTTCTTACTAATGTATGTAAGCTTTCATTTCAATCAATGTGTATATATATATATGTTTTTTTTTAATATAAATCAGTGTTAATTTTATTAATGAAAAAGAGATATTGTACACTGGGTAATTAAAGGACCCTGGGCAACTCACCGCCCAACTAAATCCCAGCCAGAACATGGCAGGCAAAACAAGAAAACCAAATTAACATGAATATATATACAAACACATATATGTTTTTTTTTTTTTTGATAAACACATATATGTTCTTCTTCTTCTTATTATTATTATTTTACATATTCTTACAAATTCACATGAATACATGATACATCCACACCTTGCATAAAATATTCCAAGTTACAAACCAAAACACACACAACACACCCATTTTTTTTTTACAAAAAGAAATAACAACATCTTATCATAGTCCTTACAAATTCAAGCACACCTATACATATATGTATATGGGGAGAATATCCTCTCTCTCTCTCTCTAGAAATAATAACTTTAATACATCATCACACAACACATAGCAAACCCACAAAACGAAATCTTATCATAGACCTTACAAATTCAGGCACACCTACACACAACACACACACACAGAGATATATATAGATGCGGAAGAGACAGCTCACACTCCTATTGACAGCGTGAGCGTAGTAGGAACCTCAACATTAGTATCAGTACTGGATTGATTAATGCTTCCTTTTTCCACGTCAATCCTAAAGCGTTGTTGATGATGGTGATGACCTTCTTCTTCTTTAAAGAATATGATTTTATCTCCGACCTCCAGCTTGTTCTCCTTCACAAAAGCACTCCATCCCCTTGTTAAGACTGGTTTTGGATGCCCTTTGCCGCGAGTTCTGCACAGAAACCTTCGAACCCTTTTGCTCTTCATATCCCAAACCTCCATTTCTTCAGCAATATTGTTAGCTCCACCTTGTATGGCAGCCAAGAAAACTAGACACTTCGTTGGGAAACAAAGCCTTTTATTGATGTCTGTCACCCCCAATCTCTTCTTGAAGGCTGCCGCATCACTATTCCATCGAGCCGCCATAACAATCAATTCCTTGATATCAAAGAGTGAATAGCTTTAGTTCTGTATTGCCAGAAAGAGTAGTTAATGAACCCTAACTCATGCTGCTATGAAAGAAGATATATATATATATAGCCCATATAGTGGGAGAGACAAAAACATAGCGCGTGACGGGGAGAGAGAGAAAGAGAATCGCGCGTTTAGTGAAAAATAAACATGATGTATGAGTTTCGCAGTGTGTTGCAACTGTGTTTAGTTGCAACAGACCTCACAGCACCACAGTTTTTTGTGACATGCCAAACAGCTTTTGCGTTCCAACTCACCTCACAGCACCTCATCACACCTCACCACACTTCCAAACGCTTACAATATATGTTGACTTGTCCTACCTAATCAAATTAGGTTAATTATTTTATTTTAGATTAATGTACAAGGTAAACCTTAAGTGATTTTATATTAATATTATTAGTCATCTAATATAACTGTAATTTAGATACGTCAAACGCACCTCACAGCACCGCACCGCAGTTTTAAAAGTTATGGGCCAAACAGCTTTTTGTGTTTCAACTCACCTCACAGCACCGCACCACAGTTTTAAAAGTTATGCGCCAAACAGCTTTTTGCGTTTCAACTCACCTCACAACACCACAGTTTTATAACTCACAGCACCACACCACACCACACCTCACAGCATTCCCAAACAAGCCCGATATCTTCTCAAAATCGTTGGTGGGTGACGCGACTAATTGCCCGAAAAAAAAAAACTAATTGAAAAAAGGTGGCCGCGTTTGCATATAGGACGATTGCAGTGACGATCGCAGTGGAGTTAACAACATGAGTAGTGCTAGGTAGTACATATTGTGGTAGTTCATAGAAGCTCAAGTTTCTTAAACGAAATTTTAAAATGTTTTCACTTTCAAAATATATGTTAGATTTTAAAAAAAAATTACATATTCAGTCAGCACATAAAACTCTTTCTAACAAGATCCCTTGTCAATGGGTTTTATCTGGTAAATCTTAATTCCATTGTTTTTTTCAATGGAATTTCAAAAATAAATAAATTCAGAACTAAAACAATGAATTCTAGATTGTGCTTTAAAAAACAATATAATCTATATTAAAATAATAAATTTTAGACAATGAATTTTGTGATAAAAGAGTGAAAATAAAACTATTCCAAATCAATGGAATAAACCTATTGGACTCTCATGGGCTACCAAACTGATGGGCTACATTTCATTTTCGTAACAACATATTCATGTATGTGTATTATGTATATACAAAGCACCTCTACTCCACTAGATTTCAGATTATATTGAAGAAAAGATACAAGAAAGAAAGTGAGAAAAAGAGAATGACAAAAAGAAGAAAAAGTTCGAGTAGAACCGTCGTTTGATAATAGTTAAAACGGTAACGCTACGTATCCTCAATGAAATTATTAATAACAATCCATAATCTATGTGGCATGTTACTATGTAAAATCACATCACTACTTTTTTTACATTTTCTTTTCTTAAATGAAATTTCAAAATGTTTTGTCCCTCAAAATACATATTAGATTTTTAAAAAAAAATTATATATTCAGATTCAACATGTAAAACTCTTTCTATAAATACTCATGGTTGATAGGTTTAACCTGGGCGTTCTTAATTACACTATTTTAGAAATCTTGTATAAAATTCTACAACACTTAAACAATGTAATTACGTACAAAAAAGTTTAATAAGAGACTGTGTTAGTCAGAAACAATGTAATAAGAAAATGTGTTACTCATAAATAATGTAATAAAAGACTGTGTTAAAACTTAAGACAATGTAATGTGGCGTGATTTTGGATGGTTATGGACAAATTTATTAGAGATACAAAGTATTTTCTTAGTTAAAAATATCATTCAATCGTCTCGCACAACAAAAAACAAAATTTTTTTTATCTTGAACGTTTTATATTTTAACTTAGATATTTACTTAATTTAATGACTATATAAATATTTGTTTATTCCCGATCACTTTTCAATAAATAACTATTAAAAATTTGAGACGATATCCCCCAAACCCCGTAAACCTTCCTCTCCCTCCAATACATTTCTCGCATAGCCATTCCAAGCCTCAATCCATTTTCTAGATTCGCTACTCCAATCCTCAATTAAAGGTATTTTGAATGGGCACAATATATATGTGGATTGATTTGGTTTGTAATTTCAACATATGCATAAGTCTACGTTTCTCAAATTTGAATATAATCATTAAAATACACATACAAAAGGTTTTCTGTTAAAACCTTACCCAATCACCTTCTTTTAATGGGTAGACTCTATTATTATTCATATAATTCTGTATTTTAAAAAACATAAAAAAAAAATTACGCTTAATAACCACGTCAAGTACACTTTATGATACATACCACGCCAATTTGCTATGGCCCGCAACCCACAAAGTCGGCCACACACTTTGTCATAGTAAAGCCTTTGACAAACCATTGACGCCAATTTATCTTTTCTGTCTTTTAGGGGCTCTCAGCACATTTTGGTTCGCTGTATAAAAATTAACAAACAGTGGGTTAATGTAATTTTTGTAGCTGAAAAATATGATTCAGTTTAACTAGGTCACCAAATTTACAAACGTAAATTTTTACTCATGAAATATATATATATATATATATATATATATATATATATACCACATAAAATTATATATACGAAATTTGTAACATTCGAGCCACTAGTTAGAGTGATAAAGAATAGTGTGTATCACATTGATAATTAGGATTCAAATCCCCTTTTCTCGTTTCTCAAAAAAAAAAAAATTGTACTTTGTGGCATTGAAGGTTCAGTATCTAATTAAATTATGCATTTTCCAAAATCAGCAAAAGCTTTATAGTAAAAAAACTAGGATTAGTAATAGCCATTTGATCGGGCTATGCTCAATTTAAAGTGATTTTGAATGGCCACAATATATATGTTGATTGATTTGTTTTGTAATTTTAATATAAGCATATAGTTCTAATTGCATGTATATATTTAGTAACCTTTTGTGATGTTTGTGGTGTGAATGTGTGAAAGAATTGTTCCAAAAAAAAAAGAAAAAGAATTGTCGTTATTGGAAAAGTCTCAGAAGTTGAATAACTTTGTCTATGATGAATAGAGTTTTGAGTAAGACTTAGGGTGACCTAATTTTTTAATATATAAAAATTTGAGGTTCCACGATTAATTAGTGTTCCATAATTAAGTTAATCTCTAAACTTTTTCATGTGGAGACATCACGTTAATTAGTGTTCCATAATTAAAATCGATTAGTGGTCTGTTGGATGTGAGATTCACCCTTTTCCAAACTCTTGCAAGTTGCAACAGAATCATCCCGCGGGTCCCACTGGGTCTTGGATTCCCATATTTGAAACTTCCTACAAGTTTGACTAATCAACTATTTATAATGCACGTCTGATCCTACTTTTGTTTGACAAAAGTGCTCTTACTTCCATACAAAAAAACAAAAAAAAGTGATCTTGGTTCATATATATATATGAAATCATTTAAAAAATATACGATTTGACCTTTGACCCTTAAGACCCGTCGGCCGAACCTTTGAAATTCATCCTACAGGTCGATACACGGATCGATTTTGATAGCATGCAATAATCACAAGTTGTTCGGGTAAAGGATGGTTGCTGTAAATGGTAATTCCCTTCTCAATCCCATACAAATTCACAAAACCACATAAAACCAACACCATAAAAAAGTTTGTCTTTTCCGGAGGAAGAATCACAGCTTGACAGTGAAGACAAGGCCAAGGACCCTCAAGAACCTCTAGGCAGATTTTGCTTTTTGTTCATGTGATCAATTGAATTTTATGTAACAAATATAAAATTATTTTTTTATAGGTTTTCCATCAATTAACTTTTGACCAAGTTTATTGGCATTTAATTAGATGAAACATTGGATATTCGGATGTTCACTATATACCGCCAAACATGTGGGGGACAGAAGCTTAGGAATATAATGTTGGTTTCTAGTGTTGAATATACGTAGATAGAATTAGAAATCATTGAACCACCATTATCCGCTCATACCCAGTCCATTCTTTAATTGAAAATTTTAAGGCACGAGAAAAAGAGTGGGCCCACTATCCCCACTCCCCATGTGCACGTACGCGTCGTATCCAAAACCCTAATTCCATGAGCAATTGAAACCTAGTTTCTGACTAATGTACGTAAGCTTTCATTTCAATGTATGTATATATATGTTTTTTTTTTGATAAATCAGAGTTAATTTTATTAATGAGAAAGAGATGTTGTACACTGTGTAAATTAAAGAAAACCAAATTAACATGAATGTTCTTAAATTTTTTATTTTTTTTTTACATATTGTTCTTATAAATTTACATGAGTACATGATACATCCACACCTTGCATAACACACCCTTTTTTTTTTACAAATAGAAATAACAACATCTTATTATAGTCCTTACAAATTCAAGCACACCTATACATATATGTATATGGGGAGAAGATCCTCTCTCTCTCTCTCTCTAGAAATAACAACTTTAATACATCATCACACAACACATAGCAAACCTACATAACGAAATCTTATCATAGACCTTAAAAAATAAAGGCACACCTATACACACACACACATATATAGATGCAGAAGAGACCTAGCTCACACTCCTATTGACAGCCTGAGCGTGGTATCAACCTCAACATTAGTGCCAGTCCTGGATTGATTAAGGCTTCCTTTCTCCACGTCAATCCTAAAGCGTGGTTGATGATGATGATGACCTTCTTCTTCTTTAAAGAATATGATTTCATCTCCGACCTCCAGCTTGTTCTCCTTCACAAAATCACTCCATCCCCTTGTTAAGACTGGTTTTGGATGCCCTTTGCTGGGAGTTCTGCACAGAAACCTTCGAACCCTTTTGCTCTTCATATCCCATACCTCCATTTCTTCAGCAATATTATTGTTAACTTCACCTTGTATGGCAGCCAAGAAAACTAGACACTTCGTTGGAAAACAAAGCCTTTTATTGATGTCTGTCACCCCCAGTCTCTTCTTGAAGGCTGCCGCATCACTATTCCATCGAGCCGCCATAACAATCAATTCCTTGATATCAAAGAGTGAATAGCTTTAGTTCTGTATTGCCAAAAAGAGTAGTTGCCAAAAAGGAGTAGTTAATGAACCCTAACTCATGCTGCTATGAAAGACGATATATATATATATATATATATATATATATATATATATATATAGCCCATATAGGGGGAGAGACAAAACCATAGCGCGTGACGGGGAGAGAGAGGAAGAGAATCGCGCGTTAATTGAAAAATAAACATGATATCTTCTCAAAATCGTTGGTGGGTGACGCGACTAATTGACCGAAAAAAAAAAAAAACTAATTGAAAAAAGGTGATCGCGTTTGCATATAGGACGATCGCGGTGGCGTTAACAACATCAGTAGTGTTAGGTAGTACATATTATGGTAGTTCATAGAAGCTCAAGTTTCTTAAACAAAATTTTAAAACATTTTAATTTTCAAAATACATGGTAGATTTTAAAAGAAATTACATTTCAGTCAGCACATAAAACTCTTTCTAACAAGATCTCTTGTCAATGGGTTTTATTGGGTAAATCTTAATTTCATTGTTTTTTTCAATGGAATTTCAAAAATAAATAAATTCAGAACTAAAACAATGAATTTTAGACTGTGTTTTAAAAAACAATATAATCTATATTAAAACGATAAATTTTAGACAATGAATTCTGGGATAAAAGAGTGAAAATAAAACTATTCCATTGATTTAATCAATGGAATAAACCTATTAGACTCCCATGGGCTACCAAACTGATGAGCTACATTTCATTTTCGTAACAACATATTCATGTATGTGTATTATGTATATACAAAGCACCTCTACTCCACTAGATTTCAGTTTATATTGAAGAAAAGATACAAGAAAGAAAGTGAGAAAAAGAGAATGACAAAAGGAAGAAAAAGTTCGAGTAGAACCATTATTTGATAATAGTTAAAACGGTAACGCTACGCATCCTTAATGAAATTATCAATAACAGTCCATAATCTATGTGGCATGTTACTAAGTAAAATCACATCACAACTTTTTTTTACCTTTTCTTTTCTTAAATGAAATTTCAAAATGTTTTGTCTCTCAAAATACATATTAGATTTTAAAAAAATATATATATTCGGATTCAACATGCAAAACTCTTTCTATAAATACCCATTGTTTATATGTTTAACCTGGGCGTTCTTAATTATACTATTTTATTACATTATTTTAGAAATCGTGTATAAAATTCTACAACACTTAAACAATGTAATTACATACAAAAAAATTTAATAAGAGACTGTGTTAGTCATAAACAATGTAATAAGAAACTGTGTTACTCATAAATAATGTAATAAAAGACTGTGTTAAAACTTAAAACAATGTAATGTCGCGTGATTATGGACGGTTATGGACAAATTTATTAGGGATACAATGTATTTTCATAGTGTTGGCATCAAAAAATATCTTGGGCCTAATAAGCCTAGTCCATGTTCAAGGCCCAAGGTGCAACCCATACGGTCTATCATGTTTTATCACAGCCCATAAGCCCATATTATTGAAGAAGAGAAGCCCATTTGATGAGTAACTGCCAGGTAGAGTTGTGCTGAGAATGGTCCATGAAAAGAGAAAGAAGTGGTGGCAGTTATAACAAGATGGTCCAGGTGGCAGCTTGTGAGAAATTTAAGGGAAAACTAACATGAAGAAGTGGTAATGTGGTAATGGTTTCAAACTGACAGAAGATGGCATGAATCAAGGATAACTGTAGAGAAATCATGGTTTATGGAAGAGATTTTCGTGCAAAGACAGAAGATATATAAGGTGGTAGACAGATGGAACACACACACACAACCAATCAAACAAACAAACTACTCAAGCCCAAAGACAATTTCAACTTTCAAGCTTCCTAGCATCTTAGCATTTCAATTACATTTCCAAATCCTTGTCAATTTCAAGCAAACATTATGTTCATTCCAAATTCTCTTGTACTTATTTCCTATCAAGTTTCAATACCAACCATCGTTGTGTAAATTGTTCTTGGTGTCTGTTTATGTTTCGTCATTTCAATCTCAACGAAGCCCACTTCAGTGGAGTTGGGGAACCTAGAATTATTGAGGTCCCAAGATAGTTCGTTCAATCGTCTAGATAGAAGTCATATTTACATTCGGTGCAATTCATTCACATTAGTGTAGGAAACTATAATCCAAGGCACACCCGCAAATCATCATCACCTTGGGCCACATTTAGGTGACAACACATAGTTAAAAATATCATTCAATCGTCTCACACAACAAAATTTTTTTTTTTTATCTTGAACGTTTTATATTTTAATTTTAGATATTTACTTAATTTAATGACTATATAGATATTTGTTTATTCTCAAACACTTTTCAATAAATGACTATTAAAAATTTGAGACGTGGTCCCCCAAACCCCATAAACCTTCCTCTCCCTCCAATACATTTCTCACTTAGCCACTCCAAGCCTCAATCCATTTTCTAGATTCGCTACTCCAATCCTCAATTAAAGTTATTTTGAATGGGCACAATATATATGTGGATTGATTTGGTTTGTAATTTCAACATATGCATAAGTCTACGTTTCTCAAATTTGAATATAATCATTAAAATACACATACGAATGGTTTTCTGTTAAAACCTTACCCAATCACCTTCTTTTAATGGGTAAACTCTATTATTATTCATATAATTTTGTATTTTAAAAAACATAAAAATAAAATAAAATTACGCTTAATAACCACGCCAAGTACACTTTCTGATATTAACATACCACGCCAATTTGTTGTTGGTTGTTCACATGAGCAGGCCCTACAGCCTTTGACAAACCATTTACGCCAATTTATCTTTTCGGTCTTTTAGGGGCTCTCAGCACATTTTGGTTCGATGTGTAAAATAATAACAAATAGTGGGTTAATGTAATTTTTGTCACTCAAAAATATGACTCAGTTTAACTAGGTCACCAAATTTACAAACATAAATTTTTACTCATGAAATATATATATATACCACATAAAATTATATATATATACGAAATTTGTAACATTCGAGCCATTAGTTAGAATGAATAAAGAATAGTGTGTATCATATTGATAATTAGGGTTCGAATCCCCTTCTTCCGTTTCTAAAAAAAAAAAAATTGTACTTTGTAGCATTGAAGGTTCAGTATCTAATTAAATTATGCATTTTCCAAAATCAGCAAAAGCTTTATAGTAAAAAAACTAGGATTAGTAATAGACATTTGATCGGGCTATGCTCAATTTAAAGTGATTTTGAATGGCCACAGTATATATGTTGATTGATTTGTTTTGTAATTTTAACATAAGCATATAGGTCCGATTGCATGTATATATTTAGTAACCTTTTGTGATGTTTGTGGTGTGAATGTGTGTGAAAGAATTGTTCTAAAAAAAAAAAGAAAAAAGAAAAAGAATTGTCGTTATTGGAAAAGTCTCAGAAATTGAATAACTTTGTCTATGATGAATAAAGTTTTGAGTCAGACTTAGGGTGACCTAATTTTTTAATATATAAAAATTTGAGGTTCCACGATTAATTAGTGTTCCATAATTAAGTTAATCTCTAAAGTTTTTGGCTGCTTATGTGGAGACATTGGGTTAATTAGTGTTCCCTAATTAAAGTCGATTAGTGGTCTGTTGGATGTGAGATTCACCCTTTTTCCAAACTCTTGCAAGTTGCAACAGAATCATCCCGCGGGTCCCACATGGATTCCCATTTTTGAAACTTCCTACAAGTTTGACTAATCAACTATTTATAATGCACATCTGATCCGACTTTTGTTTGCAATTTTAATCATTAAACAAAAGTGCTCTTAGTTCCCATACAAAAAAAAAGTGCTCCTAGTTCTTATATATATATAAGAAATCATTTAAAAAATATACGATTCGAACTTTCACCCTTAAGACTCACCGGTTGAACCTTCGAAATTCATTCTACAGGTCGATACATGAATCGTTTTGATAACATGCAATAGTCACAAGTTGTTCGGGTCAATGATGGTTGTGGTAAATGGTAATTCCCTTCTCAATCCCATACAAATTCACAAAACCACATAAAACCAACACCATAAAAAAGTTTTGTCTTTTCCGGAGGAAGAATCACAGTTTGACAGTGAAGACAAGGCCAAGGACCCTCAAGAACCTCTAGGCAGATTTTGCTTTTTGTTCATGTGATCAATTGAATTTTATGTAACAAATATAAAATTATTTTTTTTATAGGTTTTCCATCAATTAACTTTTAAATAAGTTTAATTTTTATTGGTATTTAATTAGATGAAACATTGGATATTTGGATGTTCACTGTATACCGCGAAGCATGTGGTGGACAGAAGCTTAGGAATATAATGTTGGGGGTAATAGCACTTTTCGGTACTGAATAATTTGACCCAGTTCAACTCGGAAACCCATTTTTCAAACGTTTCAAGTTGGGTATCCAAATTTTAAATTTGTGTCAAACTACTCACACGGGTAGTTTTCTATCATTTCGGGCAGACAACTTTCCTACGTGGCATTAACAAATTAAAAAAAATATATGTGGCAATAAAAATAATTTTAAAAAAAAGAGTATCAAAACCCTCTCTCTCTTGCTCTCTCATCCTCAATCTGTAATCCTCTCCTTCATCTACCTCTCAACCTTGTTACTTATCTCTTTTCATCTCTTCTCACCTTCCCATGGAGACACAAATCTTCAACTTGAGCGGGTCATTGTGATTGCTTGCAAGTTCTGTTCTTGAAACCCTATACTTCTTCTTTGATCTCTCTGTGCCTCAAGGAATTGAAAGCCCCACAAAACCATCCTGCTTCTCTTCTTTGCCTTGTGGTGCTGAACTTTCACAAAGCCCCATGGAACCATCCTGTCAGAGAGGGAAAATGAGGATATCCAAAAAAATTATTTATTCAAAGAACATACAAAAAAAGCAAAGAAGAGAACGAGAAAGGTACGAGAATCCACTTCAAGCTAGAACAGAAGAGAAATGAGATCTTGTTTCAAATCATAGGTCTCTCATATGACTCCTCTCTCATCAGTTATTGAACTCAGTGGAGTCTCTTAATTTTGACATGGTTTCATGTTGAACTTGGCTTTATGCTTTTGACATGATTTCTGTGATTCTTGGATCTGCCTTTGAATCTCCATGGAAGGCAATACATGCTCCCCAATCACGTGCTGATCCTCAGATCCATAGTCAGATCCAGTAGAAACATCCTTGCCTACGGCATGTTGCACAACAGGAAACGATGGCGGTGCATCAAATTTCATCGGCGGAACTGCTTGGAGAGAAGAGATGAGCCTTCGAGAGGGTACAAAACCAGTAGGACTTTTTCTTTTGGTTTTTTTCTTTTTTGTTATTTTCTTGTGTTATTATATTTTTAAAAAATATATAAATCATATCCAAGTCACCAAGCCACATAAGCAAAACCTGTTGAATTTGACTTTTTAATGCCATGTGGGACAGTTGACTGCCCGAAATGGCAGCAAACTGTCCGTGTGAGTGGTTTGACACAAATTTAAAATTTGGATACCCAATTTGAAAAGTTTGGAAAATGGATTCCCGAGTTGAACTGGGACAAATTATTCAGTACCCAAAAGTGCTACCCCTATAATGTTGGTTTCTAGTATTGAATATACGTAGCTAGAATTAGAATCATAGAACCATCACTACCCACTCATACTCAGTCCATTCTTTCATTGAAATTTACGGCACGAGAAAAAAAGTGGGCCCACTATCCCCACTCTCCATGTGCACGTACGCGTCGTATCCAAAACCCTAATTCCATGAGCAATTGAAACCTAGTTTCTTACTAATGTACGTAAGTTTTCATTTCAATGTATGTATATATATGTTTTTTTTTTGATAAATCAGAGTTAATTTTATTAATGAGAAAGAGATGTTGTACACTGTGTAAATTAAAGGACCCCGGGCAACTCACCACCAAACTAAATCCCAGTCAGAACAGGGCATGCAAACCAAGAAAACCAAATTAACATGAATGTCCTTAAATTTTATTTTATTTTTACATATTGTTCTTATAAATTTACATGAGTACATGATACATCCACACCTTGCATAACATACCTTTTTTTTTTTTTACAAATAGAAATAACAACATCTTATCATAGTCCTTACAAATTCAAGCACACCTATACATATATGTATATGTGCAGAAGATCCTCTCTCTCTCTCTCTAGAAATAATAACTTTAATACATCATCACACAACACATAGCAAACCCACAAAACGAAATCTTATCATAGAGCTCACGAATTCAGGCACACCTACACACACACACACACATAGATGCAGAAGAGACCTAGCTCACACTCCTGTTGACAGCCTGAGCGTAGTATTAACCTTAACATTAGTATCAGTCCTGGATTGATTAATGCTTCCTTTCTCCACGTCAATCCCAAAGCGTGGTTGATGATGATGATGACCTTCTTCTTCTTTAAAGAATATGACTTCATCTCCGACCTCCAGCTTGTTCTCCTTCACAAAATCACTCCATCCCCTTGTTAAGACTGGTTTTGGATGCCCTTTACTGCGAGTTCTGCACAGAAACCTTCGAACCCTTTTGCTCTTCATATCCCAAACCTCCATTTCTTCAGCAATATTGTTAACTCCACCTTGTATGGCAGCCAATAAAACTAGACACTTCGTTGGGAAACAAAACCTTTTATTGATGTCTGTCACCCCCAATCTCTTCTTGAAGGCTGCCGCATCACTATTCCATCGTGCCGCCATAACAATCAATTCCTTGATATCAAAGAGAGAATAGCTTTAGTTCTGTATTGCCAAAAAGAGTAGTTAATGAACCCTAACTCATGCTGCTATAGAGTATAGAAGATATATATAGCCCATATGGGGCAAGAGACAAATCATAGCGCGTGACGGGGAGAGAGAGAAAGAGAATCGTGCGTTAATTGAAAAATAAACATGATATCTTCTCAAAATCGTTGGTGGGTGACGCGACTAATTGACCGAAAAAAAAAAAAACTAATTGAAAAAAAGGTGGTCGCGTTTGCATATAGGACGATTGCAGTGGCGTTAACAACATGAGTAGTGATAGGTAGCATATATTGTGGTAGTTCATAGAAGCCCAAGTTTCTTAAAGGAAATTTTAAAATGTTTTAATTTTCAAAATATATGTTAGATTTTTAAAAAAATTACATATTCATATTCAGTAAGTACATAAAACTCTTTCTAACAAGATCCCTTGTCAATGAGTTTTATCGGGTAAATCTTAATTCCATTGTTTTTTTCAATGAAATTTCAAAAATAAATAAATTCAGAACTAAAACAATGAATTCTAGATTGTGCTTTAAAAAACAATATAATCTATATTAAAACAATAAATTTTAGACAATGAATTCTGAGATAAAAGAGTGAAAATAAAACTATTCCATTGATTTAATCAATGGAATAAACCTATTGGGCTCCCACGGGGTACCAAACTGATGGGCTACATTTCATTTTCGTAACAACATATTCATGTATGTGTATTATGTATATACAAAGCACCTCTACTCCCCTAGATTTCAGATTATATTGAAGAAAAGATACAAGAAAGAAAGTGAGAAAAAGAGAATGACAAAAGGAAGAAAAAGTTCGAGTAGAATCATTATTTGATAATAGTTAAAACGGTAACGCTACGTATCTTTAATGAAATTATCAATAATAATCAATAATCTATGTGGCATGTTACTAAGTAAAATCACATTACAGTTTTTTTTACATTTTCTTTTCTTAAATGAAATTTCAAAATGTTTTGTTTCTCAAAATACATATTAGATTTTAAAAAAAATTATATATTCGGATTCAACATGTAAAACTCTTTCTATAAATACCCATTGTTGATAAGTTTAACCCGGGAGTTCTTAATTATACTATTTTATTACATTAATTTAGAAATCGTGTATAAAATTCTACAACACTTAAACAATATAAATACGTACAAAAAAGTTTAATAAGAAACTGTGTTAATGTAATAAAAAATTGTGTTACTCATAAATAATGTAATAAAAGACTGTGTTAAAACAATGTAATGCCGCGTGATTATGGATGGTTATGGACGAATTTATTAGGGATACAAAGTATTTTCATAGTTAAAAATATCATTCAATCGTCTCGCACAACAAAATTTTTTGTTTTTTTTTATCTTGAACGTTTTATATTTAAATTTTAGATATTTACTAATTTAATGACTATATAGATATTTATTTATTGTCGATCACTTTTCAATAAATAACTATTAAAAAATTGAGACGCTGTCCCCCAAACCCAGTAAACCTTCCTCTCCCTCCAATACATTTCTCGCTTAGCCACTCCAAGCCTCAATCCATTTTCTAGATTCGCTACTCCAATCCTCAATTAAAGTGATTTTGAATGGGCACAATATATATGTGGATTGATTTGGTTTGTAATTTCAACATATGCATAAGTCTACGTTTCTCAAATTTGAATATAATCATTAAAATACACATACAAATGGTTTTCTGTTAAAACCTTACCCAATCACCTTCTTTTAATGGGTAAACTCTATTATTATTCATATAATTTTGTATTTTAAAAAACATAAAAAACAATTACGCTTAATTACCACGCCAAGTACACTTTATGATATTAACATACCACGCCAATTTGCTATGGCCCGCAACCCACAAAGTCGGCCACACACTTTATCATAATAACTCCAAATCCAATTTGGTTGTTCACATGGGCAGGCCCTAAAGCCTGACAAACCATTAACGCCAATTTATCTTTTTGGTCTTTTAGGGGCTCTCAGCACATGCATTTTGGTTCGCTGTATAAAATAATAACAAATAGTGGGTTAATGTAATTTTTGTCACTGAAAATATGATTCAGTTTAACTAGGTCACCAAATTTACAAACGTAAATTTTTACTCATGAAATATATATATATATATTCCTATATACAGAAATTCTCCTATGTGGACCAAAAGTGTGTACCAAGTTTGTGGACTTGTTTTTCAACCATAGATGTGATGGGTCCCATAATAAATGTGTGGCCCCCACTTATGTTGTGATTGATTATAACCAGTGGATTTTGGTCCACACTTTTTGGTCCACATAGGAGAATTCCTATATATATATATACGAGTGTATATATATATATATATATATATATAGGTCTGATTGCATGTATATATTAATTATTAACATTTTGTGATGTTTGACAGTTTGTGGGGTGGATGCGTGAAAGAATTGTTCTAAGAAAAAGAAAAAGGAAAAGAATTATCGTTATTGGAAGAGTCAGAAATTGAATTGTCTATGATGAATGGAGTTTTGAGTCAGACTTAGGGTGAAACTTCTTTGCTGTTGCTTGAGAATCCGCAGAAGTGCTTAATAATTAACATATTTATGTATGTGTATTATGTTATGTATATACACACACCATCTCTCCTCACTATCGATTGAAGAAGTTGAATAAGATCATCGCTATGGCCCGCAACCCACCATCGATTCAATCCAACACTAACATGCAGAGGTTCGTTCACTCCCTTCAATTTTTGTTATATTTTTTATGTGATGTTATATTTTTGGGGAATAATTGTCGTTCCAAAAAAAAAAAAGGTACTGATTGTGTCGGTGTGGCCAAAACCAGAAGTTTGCAGCTTTGACTATATTGTGCCTGTTTGACAGTGTCTTTGCACTGCTTTTTTTGACTGTGATGAGGTGCATTATAGTTTTTTTTTGTGACACGTCAAACTCATTTTGTTAGTAGAATTCATCTCAGAGCACCTTATTTCACAACACTAAAATATAAACACTCCCAAACACTTTATACCGTAACGTAAAATACTTTAGGTCAAGTACTTTATTTTAGATTTATATACAATGCAAACATTAAGTGATTTTATATTAATATTATTGGTCATTTAATATAACCATAATTAAGATACGCTAAACGCACCTCGCAGCACCTCACCACAGTTTTAAAAATGATGCGCCAAACAGTTTCTGCGTTTGAACTCACCTCACAATACCACAGTTTTATACCTCATAGCACAACACAACAGTTCACAGCACTCCTAAATGACTATAATGAATCCCAGTTTGGGTGTTCAAGTACGCAATCCTTGTCACAAACCATTTATTGAACACATATTAACCCTTGTAGGGGCTCTCATCACATTTTGGTTTACTGTATAAAATAATAACAAATAGTGGGTTAAAAGCAACTTTTGGTAAATGAAAAATATAATAGGCTGCGTTTGGTAAGGGTTTTTAACCAGCACTTCTGCTACCACCATTTATGTTAGCATATCTGTTACTTTGCAAATGCTTTACCAAATTAGGCCATAACCTAGTTCAACTAATTTACCGAAATTGCAAACATATATTTTGGTTGATCGAATTGAATTGGATCATATTTTTCAGTGACCAAAAATTACTTTTAACTCAACAAATAGCTTATACAGAGGAGATATGATTTATTTTAGAGGCCTTAATTATCTGAGTTGCAAGCTCATCTCCCATTGCATATAATTATTTTTTTTGATATAGTTCTACAATATCATTAATGCACACCAAACATTAGCAGAACTTGGTGTTTGGCGTCCGTTGACTACATACATTGTTATAAGCTCTAATAATTCCACCCATCCTCAAACCGGCCAGCTTAAACAACGAATTCTACATATACATAGTTTTAGGCTCCATTTGTTTATGAGAAAACTAAATTTTATGAAAATTTATATAATTTTTTGGCGTTTGTTACAAAGAGTTTTTATCAACATGTTTTATATGTCTGCTGGGTTTTAAAACTAAGTCAAAATTAAAAAAATGTTTTTATAGGTTAAAATCTAACACATCTCAATAATAAATGATCATTTTAAGGACAAAATCGTGTGGACTTTGTGGCCCAAAACGTACAATATTTTATAAATTGTCTGGGTTAGATTTTATGTAACAAAGCAAGAATCAACTATAATGTCGGGTTCACTTATGTCACCCATTTGAATCACTTGTTTAGTCTTTTCAAATGTCCTTATGGACTTACCAATAATGTTGGGGGTACCATAACGACCCAACCCCGTATAGTTATCGCATAATTAAGCCCACAAATGTGAGAGAATGTTAAGATAAAAATGTCTTACATAAGAAAGTTGAAATTTGTTATTCACTTTTCCCCTTATTTTCTAATTTAATTAGACAAAGATTTTTAAAAGAAAGAAAACTAAAGAATAAAGCATCTTTTTCAACAGGTTTTTAGCTTGTGAAAGCTTAAAACGACTATAAATTATAGGGACAAAGGCTGCTTAACTTGATTAAATCATAATTTACGTTGTGGTGAATTGATGATGAAAATTTCTTAACACTAAACTTTTATCAAATATTTTTTCAACTTGTTGTTTCTTCCAAACAATTTTGACTTTGTTAAGGGTAATAATCATTTTTTTAAAACATGAGAGAGGATATGAACCCTGATCACCAAAGTGATATACACAATCCTTATCACTCCAATTGTGGCTTGGGTGTAATGACCACTTACTTAAGCTTAATGATGATTGAATGCTATTGTAATTTATAGGGAAAATTTAATGCATGTTAAACAAAAATATTTCTTAATTTGGATGTAGAATAATTAAGCAGTTGTATTATAATCTTAAATTAATCATTGAAAAGGGAAAAGAAAATTACAGAGTGAAATATGATCCCAGTCCTCAGTAGGGTCATGCCCACTCTGAAACATCCGCACAATCCCAAATCTCCAGAAATGCTTGAGCGTGCCCTCTCCACGCGACTCCGCAGTCCGTCTCCTCACTCCGATGACACCGATATTGAAGTCTCCGAAGAGAATGCTGCCGTCGATGAATCCAAGACCAAGAGGCAACATATCTCGCTCTTGGCCTCCAATTACCTGTCCCGAGTCGGCCACCTTTGGCCTGGTCCCTGTCTCGTCCTATGCCTTCTAGTCCTTCTTCTCTTAATCACTTCGTTGCATTTTCAGTCTCGCTGTCTCGTCTGTTCGTCCTCATACGACAGGTCTCGCGTTGGGTTTTTTGGGCTCCATTCGGACTTCGGAGTGCCTGGAGTGCCATGGTGTAAGCCTTTCTGCTTTATGTATCAATATATGTTCGCATTTGTTTCTATACGAGCAGGTGTTCTTATATATGTGATGTGATCTGGAAACTTGCTTAATTCATGTTAGGATTTGATTATGGAAAGTTTGCTCAGATCTGGTTTTACAAATTTAGCTATTGTTTTCCTAGACTTTACGACGCTTTCACAAAAAGCGCCGCTATTTAATTCGTGTCAATTCCTTAATGTCAATTAGTTTTTGCTTCAACGACGCTTCTTTATTCAGCGTCGATATATCAATGTTAAATTTATTCAACGTCGATATATCAATGTTTTAGCGATATTTATAAAAAGCGTCGCTATAGAAATAGAGGAAGAAAAGCTCAAGGTATATTTTTTATTTTTTTAAAATACGGCAGAAAAATGTGTTTGTAACGGGAATCAAACCTTTGACACACATATGATTAACCCAATCGATTGTCAATCAAGTCATCTCTCATTGGTAGGTATGTTATTTATTAAGATCTTAATAATCCTAATTATTAGCTACTTACCTCTATACCGCTAATTTAATTTAATTTTTTTTTTTAGTACAAATACAAATGCAATATACGACACACCATCAGATCAAACCTATGAAAGTATAGGTGTCAACAGACCTTATGCAAGAGGCACAAATCAAGCCCACACAGGGGCAGACTAAGCCTACACACCTTCTTATAAATATTTGGAGGAGGTGAGACTAGAACCCATGACCTGTGGGCAGACTAAGCCCACACACCTCCTTATAAATATTTGGAGGAGGTGAGACTAAGAACTCATGACCTGAAATCAGGGACATGCAAAGTCATTGTCATTCAACCAATGACTCATTTGCTTTAATTTGTTATTTTCGCATCTTATATTAATTAATATAACACCCATATATATCCATGTCTATATATATCCACACCTTGCATGAAATATACTAAGTCTCAAACAAAAACACGAACAACACACTTACAAACAGAAATATCAACATTAATACATCATCACAATTCACACAACATATCAAACCCACAAAGCAAAAGCTTAATACAGACCTGACAAACTCCGCACACCTATACATATACATATACATATACATACATACATATATATATATATAGACACACACACACATATAGATAGATAGATAGACGCAGAAGAGACCTCACACTCCTATTGACAGCCTGAGCGTAGTATCAACCTTATCGACAATGGTAGTAGTAGTAGTACTTTTCTCCTGAGCTCCATTAGTCACCTCCACAACACAGCGGCGTCCACCATTGATTGAAGACAAAGATGACATGTTTGTTCTCTTCAGAGACACAACATTATTATAAGTACTAGTTCTTGCTTTCTCCACATCAATCCTAAAGCGTGCTCGACGATGATCATGATCTTCATCTCCTTCTCTGAAGAAGATGACTTTGTCACCAACCTCCAGCTTGTTCTCCTTCACAAAATCAATCCATCCACCTGTTAAGACTGGTCTTGGATACCCTTTCCTGCGAATTCTGCACACGAACCTCCGAACCCTTTCGCTCTTCATATCCCAAACCTCCATTTCTGCAGCAATATTGTTAAAGCTACCTTGTAAAGCAGGCAAGAAAACTAGACACTTCGTTGGGAAACAAAGCCTATTATTAATGTCTGTCTTCCCCAATCTCTTCTTGAAGAGTAGGACTACCACATCACCAGTCCGTCGAGCCGCCATAACAATTAGTACTCCTTGGCTCGCTCTAGAAGAGAAAGTAGTCTGAAAGATAAAGAAGTCGTGAAACCTAACTGTGTGTGTTGGTAATATATATAGACATATAGAGATACAATCGTGCCTTAAATATTATAACATGTTTTTATTAAATTATTCTTAAGATAATGTAATGTAAGACGAGCCTGCAGGGTAATAGCTATATATTAATCACGGTTCACACAGTAGCTTTCGTCATGAAATAACAATTTTTATAACATTTTTCTTATATCTTCTCATATACAATGACACCATATAATACAAACTTATTCTTTTGCACATTCGATATGAGTTTAAACTCGGGCCGTCAAACCCTTGTGAACAAAAAATTACCATATCGACCAGGTAAGTTTGATCAAAACTCAGAGCATGACCCATAAAGATATTGTCTGACCAGCATAATTAATGTATGCATTATGTTAATTTTAGTTTAATTAACTTTGTAAATTGCAGAATATTGAAAATACCAGCTGGATGTCTACGTTAAACTAAAACCCACTCCAATTTGTAAGTCGGACAATATCATAATCAAACAATTAATAAATCATATACCAATTTTTTAATCTATCATTGCGTAAACTTGGCCCTGACCTTATGAGTTGTGCTATTGCTGCTTGGGGCCCTACAGTGGACTCTTACATTCTTTCTTGATTAATAAACTTTATTATCATCATTCATCACTAATCACTATCATTCCAATTAATTAGTAAAAAGACTAGGATTAGTAATAGACATGAAATTAGTACAAGTAAATTAGCCTTAGTTTTTTTTAATATCAAAAGAAAAGTAACATAATTTATACATCAAATCACTATCATTCCAATTAATTAGTAAAAAGACTAGGATAGTCGAAGAATATCAGAATCAAACAATTAATAAATTATATACCAATTTTTTAATCTATCATTGCATAAACTTGGCCCTGACCTTAGGCTATTGCTGCTTGGGGCCCTACAGTGGACTCTTACATACAAATTGATTATATATATTGTACAATTAATGCTACATGAACTGATCAATTAATTGTTCTCAGATTCTGCACATCAACATATAAAAATTAAAATTAAGAAAATAGTAAACAAAAAATATATTATGCCTATTTTTTTTTTTATTTTATAAATTACCTTATATTTCAAATTATGGACTATGCTCAAATAAAATGATTATCGTTTTAAGGTAAGTGGGAATTGGAAGACTTAACCCGCAATCTCTTAGTCATTTGGTTACCGACGGATTAATTCATTTTCAATTGCAGAATATTCAGTCAATTTAATTAACTGGATGTGTTCCTATAGTGGATTCTTACAAAGAGAATTGGGTCCCACAGACTGAGCAACGATTAGGAGTTGACACTTTGAAATCTACTAAATTTTTCCTACGTCACATTTATATATAACACCAATTCAACTTAAATATCCTTACTAACATTCTTTGGAGGGATTATTGGGCATATATACGTAAAGTCCTAGTTTCTAAACAAATAATGATTTGCGTTTTTTTAAATTGTTATAATTTGGAGAATTTTAGAGGGATGAGAATAAGAAGGTAAGAAGTAGAAGATTGAAGTAAAAGAGGTTTGGCCTAATCCAATCTATTTGAGGAATTTTTCATATGGTTTTGTCTTTTAAAAAAGCCCCTCACACTTAAAGTGTGGACAGCACTTCAAGTGGATTGCGTCAAACTTATCTCGCCTTCTTCTTCTTCTTTTGCTTCCCTACTCGCTTCTTCTAATTAATACCTCTCAATTTCTTCAAATTATAACATGATATTGAAACATATACTCGATCCTAATAACCTCCCGTATAACCTATTTGTTGGGTTTCACATAACTCATCCCACATATGCGAGAGACTGTTGAAACTTATAAAAAATCTAGTATTTGTTTGTTATAAGCGAACGATATGGTTTATAAGTGTGAGTCCAACTTTAAACACTTGAGACTTTTTTGAAGAAAAAGCCATGCAGCCCTTGGGCCTAGAGGATGGACAATACCTCAAGTACATTTATTGGGTGAAATATTTCTCACTTCCTTCTTCTATACTTCCCTACTTGCTTCTTCTAATCTCTCTCAATTTCTTCAAATGATAACAAAAATTGTTTTATTAATAATGAAGAGAAACAAGCTCAGTCCAATTTAGTTAACAAAGCCCACTAGTACAGGCCCATATTTCAATTCATTCTGTATGTCTCAATGGATATATGTTCAGTACTCTTTTGCAACAGATTGTCATCATATCTTGTTTCTTATCCGCTGTGTTCTAGCAGTTACAGGTTCTCAAGTGTAGACGCTGGTAACTTTTATTGCATACAGAAATTCTCGTTAAAGTCAACAGCAGTAGAGCCTAATACCACATAAAGTGGCGCCTATAACTTGGTAAGTGGCACCGGTAACATTTCTTGATTAAGGAATTTGAAAAATTAATTTCACCCCATATAAACATCATCAACCTTCACTGTTGGCAAGCAAGCGTAGTACAATTAATCAGTACTGACGACATGTAAAGAAAACTATAGTTCTTCATTTGCCCATCTTATACTGATATAAAACATTAATGTTCTCCTGAGCGTAGTATCAACCACATTAACAGTATTATTAGTAGTAGTAATGTTCTCCTGAGCTCCATTAGTCATCTCCCCAACACAACGTAGTCCACCATTGATTGAAGACAAAGACGACATGTTTGTCCTCTGCAGAGACACAACATTATAAGTATTAGTCCTTGCTTTCTCCACGTCAATCCTAAAGTGTGCTCGACGATGATCATCATTTTCTTCTCTGAAGAAGATGACTTTGTCTCCAACCTCCAGCTTGTTCTCCTTCACAAAGCCACTCCATCCTCCAGTTAAGACTGGTCTTGGATACCCTTTCCTGCGAATTCTGCACACAAACCTCCGAACCCTTTGGCTCTTCACATCCCAAACCTCCATTTCTGCAGCAATATTATTAAGGCCACCTTGTAAAGCAGGCAAGAAAACCAGACACTTTGTTGGGAAACACAGTCTTTTGTTGATATCTGTCTTCCCCAATCTCTTCTTAAAGAGTAAGACTACCGCATCACTGTTCTGTCTAGCCGCCATACTCTCGAAGAGTACTATATTAGTACTGTATAGAGTAGTTAATAAACCCTAAACCTATATGAAAGAAGATATGTATGTGTTGATAAACTCTAAACCTATATATATATATATACACAAACACACACACATATATAGAGAGAGGGAGAGGACATAGAATTTCTGGGACATTCATGTATTATATATTTAATTCGTCTTGAGATAAGATTATATATGTAATAAAACCCTAAACAGTAAAAGATAGGTTTGGTAACGAAAAAGACAGTACCTAATTAAATTATTTTCCAAATGTTAGCAAATGCCAAAAGCCAAAAGCCAAAAGCTTTATAGTAAAAAGACTAGGACGATATGATAGGTCATCTCTAATAAAGTTTCCCATAAAAAAACACGAAGTTCATCTCTAAGTTTTTTCGCTGCTCATGTGAAGACATAACGCAAGCCTTGTCGATCTAGCCTATGAACCATCCTTAATGAGGGATGACATGTCCACTAATATTTTCTTTTTCCTTTTTTATGAATAAATAATCCATTATCTTATTAACCATGCTCTCAGCACATTTGGTTCAGTACTGTATAAAATAATAACAAATAGCTTATGGTTGTACCTAGAATTTACACATATTATGTACCCCTTTACATGCATTTTCTTACCATTTTGAGTGACATGCATTTTCTTACCATTTTGAGTGAGTTGAGGATTGATATTGCATAAGTATTTCATTTGTGCACATTTCAGGTGTTTGAGGTATGTATTGAAGAAATAGAGCAAAATCGAGTCAGAATCAGTCACTTTTAGAGATAAAGCCAAATACCAATCGATCGGGTCATGTAAAGCTCAATTTTCAGACTGTATTTCCGAGAAATATGCCCGATCGATTGGAGTTACTATTCACAACATAGCAAATTTTATGAAAAAACTCCGAATTCAAGTAGGTTCGAACCAAATATATATCATATGTGGCAACATATATCGTCGCCACATATAATTAACAATTATGTGACAACAATATATGTCGCCGCCACTTAAAATTCTTTTATGGCAACAAAATATGTCGTCGCAAATATCACCACATAAGGTCATTCCTGTTGTAGTGGATATAAGTTATTTTATGGGACTTAGTTTGTGATCTGGGTGGTTCGTTGTTGATGATGAAGCTCATCTCCCATTGCAAAGACATATATATCTTTTTTCCATATAGTTCTATTCAATCATTAATTATGTCCAATGTAGCTCCATCCCTATATCAGTTCCTATATCTCCCCATTTAGGTCAACTTTTGGGTATGTCGGATGTCTATATGAAATCACCCACAAAGTTAAGTGTATCATGAGGACCCTATAGTTTTCTTGTTGGGTCCGACATAAGAGCCCATAAGTACAATAAAATGTTAAGATAATAATGTCTCACGTTGAAAAGTTGACTAGTTGAGATCCAACGCTTCTCAATAATATAGAGTCATTTTCAGGATAAAACAATGTGGACATTGATTGATAATAGCTCTATAAGTTGTTTGGATTGATTTTTTTTATAATTATTAATAAAAATTAAAAAATAATCAAAAAATTATCTAATTATATTAGCAATTGTTCAAGGAAAGAAATTTTGCTTAAAAAAAAGGAAAAAATTTAAAATTGTTATTCTTTTCAACTTATCATATTTTACATTGTGGTGAATGATGATGAAAATTTATCATGACTAGAAAATTTATCAAATATTTTTTGAACTTATTTTTACTTCTAACCAAATTTGACTTTATTATAGGGTAATAACAACCTACTAATTTTATTGATAATTGAATGCTATAGTATTTTTTAGGGAAAATTTAATGCGTATTAAATAAAAATATTTCTTAATTTGTATAAAGATTAATTAAGCAACTGTATTATAATCTTAAATTACACATTGAAAAGGGAAAAGAAAATAACTGAGTGAAACTTAAATCTGATCCCAGTTGTAATACCCGGATTTTGTCCTGGTTATTCTTGCTTTTATTTCTTATTTCATTCAAACATTTTCTTTTTAAATATGTTTTTAAACCAAATTTAGAGCCCAATTGATTTTTTTTTGTCAAAAAACCCAATTAAATTGACCCCTAGTCAAATTTGTGTCCCAACTCAAATACCCTCATAACCCACTAATCCATAAACTACAAGCCGAGTCCCAATTAAATCCAACCCAATCCATGTTAAAAGCCCAAATCTTAACATCTCACAAAAAGCCAATCAACTGATTCATAAACCATAGGCCAACAAATAAAACCCACTAGTCCAATCCAAAATTAACAAGCCCATGAGCCCATAAATCCAAACAAAGAAAATCCTAAAAAAATTTAGACCTAAGAGAATAAAAGGGGGTGGAGGGATGCGTTGAAAAAGAAGAAAAAAGGCAGCTAGTACAAAAGGTGTGGCGTGAGAGACAAAGGGGAAGGGGAGAGTTTTCTTGGGAAGGGTTTTTCGGAAAAAAAAAAAAAACACAGGAGAGTTTTCTTATTTGTTGACTGATGTTGTTTGAGAAAGAAGGAAAGGTGCTGGGAAGAAAAGGGAGGACAGAGAGAGAAAAGGAGAAAGTAGAGGAAAGTAAAGAGAGAAGAGGAAAGAAAGAGGGGAAAGAGTACTGCCGTTTTCTTATTTGTTGACTGATGTTGTTCTTGTGAATCTCATTCTTTCAAAACATACATATTTTCTTCTCATCTCTCTCGAAGTCACAACTCTTCCATTGATTTTTTTTTATTTGGTGTTTTCTTCTCTGGTTCTTGATTTTCCAGCAGGAAAAAGGGATTTTCTTCTTCGAGGGATTCTGTCCCGGTGTAGGAGAAAATCCCGTCCCCCTCTTTGTCGATCGGTGATCGAATGGGTTACAACCCTCTTAAGCTTTCTCCAGTAAAAAATGGAGATAATTGCTTCGGTGTCCTAGTATACTACTCGGGTTGGACATTTTTCTTCTTGAGGCTCTCTACTTCATTTGGGCATTCAATGTAAATTTTAGTTTAAAATTTTGTTCATTGCTGCTGTGTATTATGTTGGACCGGAGATCACCTCTATTTTTCTTGATCTGGTTTTAGTAAAAAAAAGAGAGGAAAAAATGCTCTATTTCATCTGTGTACCACAGTCAGGGAGAGCTGCAGAAGAAGCTGGTTTGGACTAGGCTTAGAGGAAATTGGTGTGTTTGTCATCATGAGGAAAATGGGCTTTTGTTTCTTTAGGCTTTTGTTTTTGGACAGGCTAACCATGGGCCGATTTATCTCTTTTTGAGCTGTTGCCACAGTTCCTGACCGTAAAGACCAGGTCCATGAGCCTCAAGAACCTCCAGGTAGATTTTGCATTTGTTCATGTAAATTAAATTTAGTAGCATCTATAAAATAATTTTTTACTGTTATTTAATCAACTAATCTTTGCTCTAGTTTTCCTTTCACAAAAAGCGCCGCTATTTAATTCGTGCCAATTCCTTAATGTGAATTAGTTTTTGCTTCAACGATGCTTCATTTTAAATTTATTCAATGTCGATATATAAGAAGTGGTGATATATCAATGTTAAATTTATCCAACGCCGATATATCAATATTTTAACGATGTTTGTAAAAAGCGTCGCTAGAGAAATGGAGGCTATAGAAATAGAGAAATAAAAGCTCAAAGTACATTATTTATGCAAGTGGGAGGTTGTAGTTCTAGTTAAATGGGGATCGAAGTTTTGGGTGTTTTTGGAGAAAAGGAGGAATTTAGAGGATCTAAGTTGTTGATGTCGACTTTTGGAGTGGGGTTTGGGGCTAAAATTTTAGATTTCGTTGGGATTTAATAATACTCCTATAAGTGAACAATCACTCTTTTATACTATTTCGAGGCATATTTTAATCAAATGTCACTTGTAATGTTGCCGTGCTTATTGCTTGATAGATTGTAAGGAAGGAGCGGCAAATAGAATAGACATTTGAACCTTCACTACGGCAACGTTTTGGATTTTGTGATCAGTTGAATTTTTTTACTTAATTTTGTTATGTACTTAAACTGATTTGTAAGTTTTCGATCAGTTACGCTAAAAGGATTTGGGACATGTCATCTGCTGCCATGTCATCCTAAATTTTTGGAAATTTTCATTTTAAGGTTTGCCATGTGAGTTGATAGAAACTATCCATGCTAAATTTGCACCAAGGTATAAAATAGAAAGATTCAAGAAAATAACAACACATAGTTTACGTGATTCGGCAACTTGACTATGTCCACGGAGTCTGATCTTTCATTAGAGTTGAGTGTCAATGATCCTTTACAAATGTGGAATGATATGTATTTATAGGCTTGGGGTTTGTCAGTTGATGCGGTTATGAGACAATTTAACCTCCACTGGTAACCTCTCATTGTAACTGCTTATGCGATAACCGTCGAATAACTGAACTGTCGGATAAACTACTTCTAGATAAGTTCTTTTGTTTGGGAGCTGTCAATCTTCTAGAACCGTATATATTGAGCATATTTATTTACTCCACAGAAACATATATAGGATCTAAACTAAATTAAATGGTTTAAGATCATCCCATATATAGATATTATTTATAATGCACATCCGGTCATACTTTTGTTTGCAATCTTTCATTATCATGGAAAAAATTTGTTTGGAATATTCCCTTAACATAAGTGCTCTTAGTTCCAAATATTCTTAATATGTCAATATATCGTATTCAATCTATATATAAGAAATAATTTAAAAATATACGGTTCGACCTTTGGCCCTTCAGATTTACTGGTTGAACCTTCGAAATTCTCTTCACATTTGTTTGTAACACCCAAGCCATTAGTTAGAGTGATAAAGAATAGTGTGTATCACATTGATAATTAGGATTTGAATACCCTTCTCCCGTTTCTCAAAAAAAAAAAAATTGTACTCTGTAGCATTGAAGGTTCAGTATCTAATTAAATTATGCATTTTCCAAAATCAGCCAAAGCTTTATGGTAAAAAAAAAACTAGGATTAGTAATAGACATTTTATAGGGCTATGCACAATTTAAAGTGATTTTGAATGGCCACAATATATATGTTGATTGATTTGTTTTGTAATTTTAATATAAGCATATAGGTCCGATTGCATGTATATATTTATTAACCTTTTGTGAGATTGTGGTGTGAATGTGTGAAAGAATTGTTCTAAGAAAAAAAAAGAATTGTCATTATTGGAAAAGTCTCAGAAATTGAATAACTTTGTCTATGATGAATAGAGTTTTGAGTCAGACTTATTGGAAAAGTCTCAAGAACCTCTAGGCAGATTTTGCTTTTTGTTCATGTGATCAATTGAATTTTATGTAACAAATATAAAATTATTTTTTTACAGGTTTTCCATCAATTAACTTTTGACTAAGTTTAATTTTTATTGGTATTTAATTAGATGAAACATTGGATATTTGCATGTTCACTGTATACCGCAAAGCATGTAGTGGACAGAAGCTTAGGAATATAATATTTGTTTCTAGTATTGAATATACGTAGATAGAATTAGAATCATAGAACCATCACTATCCACTCATACTCAGTCCATTCTTTAATTGAAAATTTTAAGGCACGAGAAAAAGAGTGGGCCCACTATCCCCACTCCCCATGTGCACGTACGCGTCGTATCCAAAACCCTAATTCCATGAGCAATTGAAACCTAGTTTCTTACTAGTGTACGTAAGCTTTCATTTCAATGTATGTATATATATGTTTTTTTTTTTGATAAATCAGAGTTAATTTTATTAATGAGAAAGAGATGTTGTACACTGTGTAAATTAAAGAAAACCAAATTAACATGAGTGTTCTTAAATTTTATTTTATTTTTTTTTACATATTGTTCTTATAAATTTACATGATCGAGTACATGATACATCCACACCTTGCATAACACACCTTTTTTTTTTACAAATAGAAATAACAACATCTTATTATAGTCCTTACAAATTCAAGCACACCTATACATATATGTATATGGGGAGAAGATCCTCTCTCTCTCTCTCTAGAAATAATAACTTTAATACATCATCACACAACACATAGCAAACCTACATAACGAAATCTTATCATAGACCTTACAAATTCAGGCACAACTATACACACACACATATATATATATAGATGCAGAAGAGACCTAGCTCACACTCCTATTGACAGCCTGAGCGTGGTATCAACCTCAACATTAGTGCCAGTCCTGGATTGATTAAGGCTTCCTTTCTCCACGTCAATCCTAAAGCGTGGTTGATGATGATGATGACCTTCTTCTTCTTTAAAGAATATGATTTCATCTCCGACCTCCAGCTTGTTCTCCTTCACAAAATCACTCCATCCCCTTGTTAAGACTGGTTTTGGATGCCCTTTGCTGCGAGTTCTGCACAGCAACCTTCGAACCCTTTTGCTCTTCATATCCCATACCTCCATTTCTTCAGCAATATTATTGTTAACTCCACCTTGTATGGCAGCCAAGAAAACTAGACACTTCGTTGGAAAACAAAGCCTTTTATTGATGTCTGTCACCCCCAGTCTCTTCTTGAAGGCTGCCGCATCACTATTCCATCGAGCCGCCATAACAATCAATTCCTTGATATCAAAGAGTGAATAGCTTTAGTTCTGTATTGCCAAAAAGAGTAGTTAATGAATCCTAACTCATGCTGCTATGAAAGAAGATATATATATATATAGCCCATGTATGGGAGAGAGAAAACCATAGCGCGTGACGGCGAGAGAGAGATAGAGGATCGCGCGTTAATTAAAAAATAAACACGATATCTTCTCGAAATCGTTGGTGGGTGACTAATTGCCCGATACAAAAAAAAAAAAAACAAAACAAAACAAAAAAAAAAACTAATTGAAAAAGGTGGTCGCGTTTGTATATAGGGCGATCGCAGTGGCGTTAACAACATGAGTAATGTTAGGTAGTTAATATAATGGTAGCTCATAGAAGCCCAAGTCTCTTAAACGAAATTTTGAAACTTTTTAACTCTCAAAATACATGTTAGATTTTTAAAAAATTACATATTCAATTGACAGATAAAACTCTTTCTAACAAGATCCCTTGTCAATGGATTTTGTCAGATAAATCTTAATTCCATTGTTTTTTTAAATAGAATTTCTTAATTCCATTATTTTTTTCAATGAAATTTCAAAAATAAATAAATTCAGAACTAAAACAATGAATTTTAACTTTACTTTAAAAAACAATTGAAACTGATTGAAAAATGCCATCACGTATGCATATAGGGCGATCGCAGTGGCCTTAACACGACAAAAGGAAGAAAAAGTTCGAGTAGAAAAAGCAAAATCTTATCAAATTAAAGGACACCTATATATATGTGTGTGCGCGCGGGCATATATATCAAAAAGGAGGGGGACAAAATTAAAGGAAGAAAAAGTTCATATATATGCGTGTGTGTGTCTATATATATATAAAAAAAGAGGAGGACAAAAGGACGAAATATATATATATATATATATACCACGCCAACCTTTATCTATGGAGCTATCAAAACATCCAAAAACCCTAAACATACTAGGTTCCGAAAATGATTGTATGGCCCGCAGCCCACTATCGATTGAAGTAGTTTAATAAGAGGATCGCTATGGCCCGCAACCCACTATCGATTCAATCCAACACTAACATGCAGAGGTTCACTCACTTCAATTTTTGGAATATTTTCTATGTGATGTTATATTTCTGGGAAATAATTGTCATTCCAAAAAAAAAAACAAAAAACGTACAGATGTTGTCGGTGCGGCGAAAACCGAAGTTGGCAGCTTTGACTATAATGAATCCCAGTTTGGGTGTTCACATACGCAAATGAACACATATTAACCCTTGTAGGGGCTATCATCACATTTTGGTTTACTGTATAAAATAATAACAAATAGTGGGTTAAAAGCAACTTTTGGTAAATGAAAAATATAACCCATATCCACTAGTTTACCGAAATTGCAAACGTATATTTTGGATGATCGAATTGAACTGGATCATATTTTTTGGTGATTAAAAATTACCTTAACTCAACAAATAGCTTATATAGAGGATATATATGAGTTATTTTAGAGGCCTTAATTAGTTGGTGATCTGAGTTGTAAGCTCATCTCCCATTGCATATATAAATTTTTTCATATAGTTATTCAATATCATTAATGCACACCAAACATTAGCAAAACTTGGCGTTTGGCGTCCATTTTTAAACAACCAATTCTACAAATGCATAGTTTTAGGCTCCATTTGTTTATGAGAGAACTAAATTTTATGAAAATTTATATAATTTTTTGGGGTTTGTTACAAAGAGTTTTCATCAACATGTTTTATGTGTATGTTGGGTTTTAAAACTAAGTCAAAATTAAAAATGTCTCACACCGAAAAGTTGAGGAAAATCAAAAATGTTTTTATAGGTTAAAATCTAACACATCTCAATAATAAATGATCATTTTAAGGACAAAATTGTGTGGAATTTGTGGCCCAAAACACACAATATTTTATAAATTGTCTGGGTTAAATTTTAGGTAACAAAGCAAGAGCCAACTATAATGTCGGGTTCACTTACGTCACCCATTTGAGTAACTTGTTGAGTCTTTTCAAATGTCTTTATGGATTTACCCACAATGTTGGGGGTACCATAAGGACCCAACCTCGCTTAGTAATTGTATAATTAAGCTCACAAGTGAGAGAGAATGTTAAGATAAAAATTTCTTACATAAGAAAATTAAGATCCAACATCCCTCAATAATATATAGTCATTTTATAGATAAATTCGTGCTGGTCTTAAGTCCTAAAGCGGATAACAACTCTAGAAGTTTTTTTTTTGCCAATTTTATTACAACTATCGAGAAAATTTAAAAAAAAATCAAAATACGTTTTTAATTATTTTAATAATTGTTTGAGAAATGATATTTTGCTTTAAAAAGAGAGAGAGACAAATTGAAATTTGTTATTCACTTTTCCCCCTATTTTCTAATTTAATTAGACAAGGGTTTTTTTTTAAAAAAAGAAAACTAAAGAATAAAGCCTCTTTTTCAACAGGTTTTTAACTTGTGAAAGCTTAAAACGACTATAAATTATAGGGACACAAAGGCTTGTTAACTTTATTTTAAATCATAATTTACGTTGGGGTGAATTGATGATGAAAATTTCTTAACACTAAGAGTCTGTTTGGTATCACTTTTGTTTATTGTTTAAATTTCAAAAAATAGAAAGTAAAAACAAAAAATATTGTTTGTTTGTTTGTTCTGTTTTGGTTTTTATGAAAACCAAAAACAGGTTTTCAAAACAATTTTTGAAAGTGATACCAAACACAACCTAAACTTTTATCAATTTTTTTTTTGAACTTGTTGTTCATTCTTAAACAATTTTGACTTTGTTATAGGGTAATAATCATTTTTTTAAAACATTGGAGGGGATACGAACCCTGATCATTAAAGTAATATATATAATCTTATCATTTTAATTAATGGTTCGGGTGTAATGATCACTTACTTATAGGGAAAATTTAATGCGTGTTAAACAAAAATATTTCTTAATTTGGATACAGAATAATTAAGCAGCCGTATTATAATCTTAAATTAATCACTGAAAAGGGAAAATAAATCACAAGAGTGAAATCGGGAAAAGTATGGATAGACCACTCAAAGATAGGGTCGTTTGCAATTGGGTCACGGAATGAAATTTTTTTCCAATTAGGTCACTCAATGTTTTAAATTTTTCCAATTAGGTCACTCCGATCAATTTCCGATCAATTTATTGTCGGAAATTGCTGATCTGGCTTATTGTGGCTGCACATCAACAAATTTTGATTACGTGGGGCATATATATCATTATTAATAATAATCCAAAAAACTAAATATTGACATGTAATACATTTATAATTAGAAAATTAAAAAATAACAAAAAAAGAATTTAAAAATGAAAAAGAAGATTTGAAGAAAAGCATCCAAGCGTCAAATCGGATCTGGCGTTTTCATGAGAGGGAAGCGATGGTGCCGCCAAGGGTGTTTGTTAGGGGAAAGTACATCGGAGGAGCGCAGGAGGTGGTGAGAGATTTTTGCCTTATTTTTCGTGCAACGAAAGCTGTAAGCAGGTGATGGTGGTGAAGGAAGGGCAGATGCAGGGGAGGAGTGTGATGGTTAGGTGTTCTGGAGTGGATTTCTCCGGTGCACCCATATCTCTCTTTGTTTCTCTCTCTTCAACCAAAGAAAATCTCAAAAATTATTCACTCTCTCTCCCTCCTCTGCCCTCAATTTCGAGTCGCCAATGACGTCTGCCTTTACTCCTACTACCCACCATCCACTAGATCTGGCACACCGTCCATGGAAACTTCGCCGTACCCTGGTTCCCTTCAATAGGAGTGTTGGGCGTGGACCTCTCCTTCTCAAGCGAGTGGAGCTCATCAATGATCTGAGCCTTCACCGTTTTAGTGTTATCATCGTGACAGATCTCGTCTTTGTTGATGCTATTGTTGTGCGTTTGGATCTTCGAAAGGCCAAATTGGAAACAAAAAATATCATTTGAGCCTCACCGTTTCAATAATTTCAAAATAAATTATAATTTGAAACAAAAAACAACTTTTTAATAATAAATAATTATAAAATATAAATTCCACGTAATAAAAATCCATGTCAGCAAAAAACGAGTGATATGTTCTTGCGATTAGCCATGTCAGCAATTTCCGGTTGAAATTGATTGGAAATTGACCAGAGTGACCTAATCGGAAAATTTTAAAACATTGAGTGACCTAATTGGAAAAAAGTTTCTTACGATGACCCAATTACAAACGACCCCATCTTTGAGTGGTCAATCCGTACTTTTCCCAAGTGAAATCTGATCTCAGTCCTCAGAAGGGTCATGCCCACTCTGAAACATACGCGCAGTCCCAAATCTCCAGAAATGCTCGAGCGCGCCCTCTCTACGCGACTCCGCGGTCCGTCTCCTCACTCCGATGACACCGATATTGAAGCCGCCGAAGAGAACGCTGCCGTCGATGAATTCAAGACCAAGAGGCAACATATCTCCCTCTTGGCCTCCAATTACCTGTCCCGCGTCGGCCACCTTTGGCCTGGTCCCTGTCTCGTCCTCTGCCTTCTAGTCCTTCTTCTCTTAATCACTTCGTTGCACTTTCAGTCTCGCGGTCTCGTCTGTTCGTCCTCGTACGACAGGTCTCACATTGGGTTTTTTGGGCTCGATGGGCTGGATTCGGACTTCGGTGTAAGACTTTCTGCTTTATGTATCAATATATGTTCGCATTTGTTTCCGTACGAGCGGGTGTGCTTGTTTATGTGATGTGATCTGGAAACTTGCTTAATCCGTGTTTGGATTTGATTCTGGAAAGTTTGCTCAGATCTGAGTTTTGCAACTTTTGATTAGATGTTCTGTTCTTTTGCTTGATTAGAGAGACTGAACAGTGTTTTGAGTGTATTTTTAACCTCCATTTTCTTATTTTTAGGGTTGTTTTAGGCTTATATGAGTCGAAATAGATCTTAGTGCCAGGTCTGATGTTTACATTAAGTAATGTGTGCTTGTTTGCGGAAAGAGAAGTGAACGAGTGGCAATGTGATGTGTGAAGCTTCTTTTTCTTTTGGGTAAATGGATATTCTATGTAAGTGGGAGGTTGTAGTTCTAGTTAAATGGGGATCGAAGTTTTAGATGTTTTTGGAGAAAAGGAGGAATTTAGAAGATCTAAGTTGATGTCGACTTTTGGGTTGGGGTTTGGGGCTGATATTTTAGATTTGGTTGGGATTATAAGTGAACATCACTCTTTTGTACTATTTTGAGGCATATTTTATCAAATGTCACTTGTAATGTTTCGGTGCTCATTGCTTGATAGATTGTAAGGAAGGAGCAGCAAATAGAATAGACATTTGAACCTTCACTAGGACAACGTTTTGGATTTTTTGATCTGTTGAAATTTTTACTTAATTTTGTTATGTACTTAAATTGATTTATAAGTTTTCAGTTACGATAAAAGGATTTGGGACTTGTCACACGCCATGTCATCCTAAATTTTTGGAAAATTTCATTTTAGAGTGTGTTTGGATTGAGGGATTTGGAGGGAAGGGAAAGGAAGGGAAATAGAGTTTCCTTCTAATTCCCTTGTTTGGATAGTTTATTAAAAATGAAGGGGAGGGATTTGAGGGGATTTGGGAGGAAGATTTCATTAAATTTTTGTTAAAATTCTCTCTCTCCAAAATGGAGTCATTTGGAGGGAAGGGATTACTAATTAAGTCATTTGTAAGTTAAATATCTATTTTACCCTTGTACATAATATTTTAACATAAAAATAAGGATAAATTAGTAAATTAAACAAATTTTTTTTCCTTCTTTTTTTTATCTATCCAAACATGGGAGAGGGAAAAATAGTCTCCCTTCCCCTCTCTTCCCTTCCCTCCCCCTCCCCTCCCTTCTCTTCCCTTCCCCCCAAATCCCTCAATCCAAACACACTCTTAAGGTTTGCTATGTGAGTTGATAGAAACATAGGATCTGAACTAAATTAAATGGTTTACAATTTTGAATGACTATGCTCTCTGTTTTTGCTGTTCATTGTAATGGGTGCTGTGGGATAATTGAATCACTTTATTTTTTTTAAAAGTTAAAAGTAAGTCCTCGTTCACATTGTGCCATGTAACGACTTTCCCTTTCTTTGCTTTTACTCATGCACAGAAAGCTAGAAGGAATGGAATATAATGTTCTCGTGTTGAGCCTGGACCTTTTCCCTGGTTGTCATTGGTTCTGAGTAATAACATAGCCTTTTATAGATTGCTGATGACTGGTTACTTGGTTGATTGTTACCCTGAAAGAGATTATTCAATTTGGTTTTCCGATTTGGAGGTGCTTGACTAAAAATTAAGCGGCTGACTACTCTTATTTCGACCAATATATCAATTGATTATTTTTAAAATGGAACTATTAATTGTCTTGTGGACTATGACCATTTAATACTTATTTTTTGGCAAAAGGCAGATCGAAACATAGAAAAACAGTTGAATGGACATCAAAAGATTTGCTGAAGGGTTTGGAGGAGTTTGTCCCAATTTATGAAACACGGCCAATAAAAAGTAACCTGTATGGGATGGGTTTTGATCACAGCTTTGCGATTTGGTTTATTGCTTGATGGCTGAAGCCTGATCTGATGATTGAGAGTGGTGCATTCAAAGGGCATTCGACTTGGGTCTTGCGGCAGGCCATGCCAGACACACCAATTATATCCCTTTCACCTCGGCATCCTGAGAAATATCTGAAGAAGGGACCTGCTTATATCGATGGAAATTGTACATATTTTGCTGGAAAGGAATTTATTGATTTTGGGAGTGTTGATTGGAAGAGTGTGATGAAGAAACATGGCATTACTGATCTTACTCGAGTTCTTATTTTCTTTGATGACCATCAGAACGAATTGAAAAGGTAATTGGAGCATCAAGGTTTTACAATTCTATTGCATTTTAATATATTAATATGCTACACAATACACATGAAATTTACCCACTGATGCCCTTTAATTCGTGCATTCATGGCCAGAATTAAGCAAGCATTGAAGGCTGGTTTTCGGCATCTTGTTTTTGAGGATAACTATCTAGGAAGCACGGACACTCCTAAAATGGTGGCGTGTCCGTGTCGGACACTTCTCGGACACCGACACGCCTCGGACACGTGTCCAAGCTGTGTCCTGTTTTTTCTTAATTTTTTTGAAGATGGACACGACTTGGACACTTCCCGGACACGGCAATAGACAATATACAAGTTACAGAGAGTCTGTAAGGTTTGAATCACAAGTCTGGAATCTTCCTTATCAACACCACCCTCAAATGGAAGTATACAGAAATTATACTATACTAACATACTTAGATTTAATTTTAAGACACTAATTTCAATATCATACAGAGTTAGTAGTTGTAATGCATTACATGCTTTTGTTATCTTAAAGAGAATCCATAAATGATTTTTATTCAAATATCAAGTGAAAGTGAGAATCCATATATATATATATATATATATATATATATATATATATGTAGGTATGTATGTATGTATGTATGCGTGTCCTTGCAGTGTCCGTGTCCGTGTCCTACAAATTTTGAAATTGCCGTGTCGGAGTGTCGTGTCGTGTCGTGTCGTGTCGTGTCGTGTCCGTGTCCGTGTCCGTGTCCGTGTCCGTGCTTCCTAGATAACCATGATACTGGAACTGGGGATCACTATTCCTTGAGGCAGATATGTGATCAATTATATATAAGAGGTTCATGCTCCCCCTTTCTAATCATATCATTTGCATGATCATAGCTGTGCTGACTTTGTTTTCTTAATTTGAATTTGCATGATCAGAAGGTTTGACCTAATTAATTGTGTAAAATAATTGCTTCTTGCTGCAAAAGAAATGAAGTTTGACAAATGCAAAACATTCAATTTCAAAATTTGTACCTGAAGTAAGTGGTTAGGGACAAACAATTTGAATCTTACCTACCACAGGAGATGACCACTTTTCTATCCAACATATGTATTATTTAGTCAGTTAAACAAAATATATTGATGCATCTCAATTTTTGAAGGATTTAACATCACTTTTTTTTCACTGTTCAAATGGGATTGGGATTTGAATCCTGCCCCAAGGGTGGGGTGGTGAGGAGCTTAACCACTTGACTTAGTGGTTCTTCATCTCCACCTTTTTGGTTTGACCAATCATGATCTTTGCTACGGTTTATGCATCGTATAACTCGTCTTGTATAGCTTCTATTCATGTTCTGATTGTCTTCCTACAATCCTATTATTATGGTAACTTATTGTCATTGAGGCCTACCCTGGAAGCTTTTCCTTATATGTATTGGTGCACTCCACTTCATGTTTGTTCAATCTGACCTGTCTCCCAGTAGCTTCCTCTGCCCCCATTAGCCATTCATATTCATATACATCAAACAAAGTAGTAAAATGTTAGATTTTGGTACTAGTCAACTCTGAAGAATTTTGTTTTTAGAGAATTAAATTTGACTTCTGAGTGTGGGTGTAGGCCGTGTATGGACATCTTCCCCAGTTTTGTGCATCGGTTCTTCTTTTTAATTGAATTTAATGTTGCATTGGAAATCCTAAATAGCTAATTAGTGATCATTCGTGGTTTCTATCCACACATTGGAATCCTGAATCCAGGCAAATGCTTTAAGTTGGGTTGCTATTTGTTCTTAATTATGCTTGGGATATGAAGTTACTAATTAAGTTTAAATACTTTGTTTTCTTCTTGTGGCTCGGTTTGAATAATGGAAATGCTTGTTCTTTTTTTGTCGGAACTTATGTGATAACTTTGTTCCCTTTTAATTTTAACTGTTGTTGCTTGTAGTACTGTCTGGTGATTTGATCCTGGGCTATCTAAATTAATCAGTTTACTGTAAAGATTGTGATCATCTTTTTATCCAGGAGGTGGACATAGCTGCTTTAAAGACAGTGATGAAGCCAGAATTAGATCAAAAAGGAAGAAATGTTGGGGTAAGGCAGTGGATATAGATGAACTATGTGGACCAGGTGAAGCGTGGTGGGGTGTTAGAGGGTTTGTGAGGGACAAGTTTAACCATAGCAATCAGCCAATTTCCTATGCGGAACATTTCCAAAACAGTCGGTTCCTTGGATCAATACTTGATGTTTATTGGGAGCTTCCTCCAGTTGCTGGTCTTTCTCTCACTCACCAGACACGTTACGATCCTGCTCGTGCTTTTACTCCGATTGTTGAAGATGCCTGGTATGGCCTATTCCAGAAGCTTGGTCTAGGTAGGCTTGATCGTTCAGTTTTTAATGGATATAGGGAAAATTTAATGCGTGTTAAACAAAAATATTTCTTAATTTGGATGTAGATAATTACGCAGTTGTATTATAATCTTAAATTAATCATTGAAAAGGGAAAAGAAAATCAGAGTGAAATCTGATCCCAGTCCTCAGTAGGGTCATGCCCACTCTGAAACATCCGCGCAGTCCCAAATCTCCAGAAATGCTTGAGCTCACCCTCTCCACGCGACTCCGCGGTCCATCTCTTCACTCTGATGACACAGATATTGAAGTCGCCGAATAGAACGTTGCCGTCGATGAATCCAAGACCAAGAGGCAACATATCTCGCTCTTGGCCTCCAATTACCTGTTCCGAGTTGGCCACCTTTGGCCTGGTCCCCGTCTCGTCCTATGCCTTCTAGTCCTCTTAATCACTTTGTTGCATTTTCAGTCTCGCGGTCTCGTCTGCTGGTCCTCGTACGACAGGTCTCGCGTTGGGTTTTTTGGGCTTGATTCGGACTTTGGAGTGCTTCGAGTGCCATGGTGTAAGCATTTCTGCTTTATGTATCAATATATGTTCGCATTTGTTTCTGTACGAGCGGTTGTTCTTATATATGTGATGTGATCTGGAAACTTGCTTAATTCGTGTTAGGATTTGATTTTGGAAAGTTTGCTCAGATCTGGTTTTGCAATTTTTGCTATGGTTTTCCTAGACTTTACGACGCTTTTAGAAAAAGCGCTGCTATTTAATTCGTGCCAATTCTTAACGTGAATTAGTTTTTACTTCAACGACGCTTCTTTATTCAGCGTTGATACATCAATTTTAAATTTATTCAACGCCGATATATAAGAAGCAGGGATATATCCATGTTAAATTTATTCAACGTCGATATATCAATGTTTTAGCAATGTTTGTAAAAGCACCGCTATAGAAATAGAGGAAGAAAAGCTCAAGGTATATTATTTATTTATTTTATTTTTTTAAAATATTGCAGAGAAATATGTTTGTAGTTAGAATCGAACATTTGACACACATATGACCTAGTCGATTATCAATCAAGTCATCTCTCTTTGGTAGGTATGTTATTTATTAAGATCTTAATGATCCTAATTATTAGCTACTTACCTCTATACCGTTAATTTAATTTGTTATTTTCGCATCTTATACTAATATAACACCCATATATATATCTATGTCTATATATATCCACACCTTGCATGAAATATACCAAGTCTCAAAACAAAAACACAAACAACACACGTACAAACAGAAATAGCAACATCAATACATCATCACAATTCACACATGTCAAACCACAAAACAAAAGCTTAATATAGACCTGACAAACTCCGCACACCTATACATATACATATATATATAGACACACACACACATATAGATAGATAGATAGATAGATACATAGACGCAGAAGAGACCTCACACTCCTATTGATAGCCTGAGCGTGGTATCAACCTCATTGACAATAGTAGCAGTAGTAGTACTTTTCTCCTGAGCTCCATTAGTCACCTCCACAACACAACGGCGTCCACCATTGATTGAAGACAAAGACGACATGTTTGTCCTCTTCAGAGACACAACATTATTATAAGTGCTAGTTCTTGCTTTCTCCACGTCAATCCTAAAGCGTGCTCGACGATGATCATCTTCTTCTTCTTCACTGAAGAAGATGACTTCGTCACCAACCTCCAGCTTGTTCTCCTTCACAAAATCAATCCATCCACTTGTTAAGACTGGTCTTGGATACCCTTTCCTGCGAATTCTGCACACGAACCTCCGAACCCTTTCGATCTTCATATCCCAAACCTCCATTTCTGCAGCAATATTGTTAAGGCTACCTTGTAAGGCAGGCAAGAAAACTAGACACTTCGTTGGGAAACAAAGCCTATTATTAATGTCTGTCTTCCCCAATCTCTTCTTGAAGAGTAGGACTACCGCATCACCAGTCTGTCGAGCCGCCATAACAATTAGTACTCCTTGGCTCGCTCTAGAAGAGAAAGTAGTCTGAAAGATGAAGAAGTCGTGAAACCTAACTGTGTGTGTTGGTAATAGATATAGAGATACAATCGTGCCTTAAATATAGGGATTCCACGACATGTTTTTATTAAATTATTCTTAAAGATAATGTAATGTAAGACGAGCCTGCAGGGTAATAGCTATATATTAATCACGGCTCACACAGTAGCTTTCGTCATGAAATTATCAATTTCTGTAACATTTTTCTGATATCTTCTCATATACAACGACACCATACAATACAAATTTATTTTTTGCACATTCGATATGAGTTTAAACTCGGGTCGTCAAACCCTTGTGAACAGAAATTTACCATATCGACCAGGTAAGTTTGATCAAAACTCAGAGCATGACCCACAAAGATATTGTCTGACCAGCATAATTAATGTATGCATTATGTTAATTTTAGTTTAATTAACTTTGTAAATTGCAGAATATTGAACGTACCAGCTGGACGTCTACATTAAACTAAAACCCACTCCAATTTGTAAGTCGGACAATATCATAATCAAACAATTAATAAATTATATACCAATTTTTTAATCTATCACTGCATAAACTTGGCCCTGACCTTATGAGTTGTGCTATTGCTGCTTGCTGCCCTACAGTGGACTCTTACATACTTTCTTGATTCTCATATATATATATATATAACAATAAACTTTATTATCATCATTCATCACTAATCACTATCATTCCAATTAATTAGTAAAAAAACTAGGATTAGTAGTAGACATGAAATTAGTACAAGTAAATTAGCCTTAGTTTTTTTTAATATCAAAAGAAAAGTAACATAATTTATACATCAAATCGCTATCATTCCAATTAATTAGTAAAAAGACTAGGACAGTCGGACAATATCAGAATCAAACAATTAATAAATTATATACCAATTTTTTAATCTATCATTGCATAAACTTGGCCCTGACCTTATGAGGCTATTGCTGCTTGGGGCCCTACAGTGGACTCTTACATACTTTCTTGATTCTCAAATATATATATATATATATATATATGTATGTATAGCAATAAACTTTATTATCATCTTTCATCACTAATCACTATCATTCCAATTAATTACAGTGTGCATTACCCAAAAAAAAGAAGTCTCAATTCATATTTTCTAGAAAGACCATTAGACCAATATTCAATGTCTCGGATTGGTCGGTTTGAAAAGAATGAATCGATCCAAATATGCAAATACTCAAAAGTTTAGGTGGAAAAAGGAAATCCCAAAATTGATAATATATATTGTACAATTAATGCTACATGAACTGATCAATTAATTGTTCTCAGATTCTGCACAGCGACATATAAAAATTAAAATTAAGAAAATAGTAAACAAAAAATATATTATACCTATTTTTTTTATTGTATAAGTTACCTTCTATTTCAAATTATGGACTATGCTCAAATAAAATGATTATCGTTTTAAGGTAAGTGGGAATTGGGGGACTTAACCCAAAATCTCTTAGTCATTTGCTTACTGACGGATTAATTCATTTTCAATTGCAGAATATTCAGTCAATTTAATTAACTGGATGTGTTCCTATAGTGGATTCTTACAAAGGGAATTGGGTTCCACGGACTGAGCAACGATTAGGAGTTGACACTTTGAAATCTACTAAATTTTTCCTACGTCACATTTATATATAACACCAATTCAACTTAAATATCCTTACTAACATTCTTTGGAGGGATTATTGGGCATATATACGTAAAGTCCTAGTTTCTAAACAAATAATGATTTGCGTTTTTTAAATTGTTATAATTCGGAGAATTTTAGAGGGATGAGAATAAGAAGGTAAGAAGTAGAAGAATAACGTAAAAGGGGTTTGGCCTAATCCAATCTATTTGAGGAATTTTTCATACAGTTTTGTCCTTTAAAATATCCCCTCACACTTAGAGTGTGGACAATACCTCAAGTGGATTGCGCCAAACTTATCTCACATTCTTCTTCTTCTGCTTCCCTACTCACCTCTTCTAATCCCTCTCAATTCTTCAAATTATAATATGGTATCGAAACATATACTTGATCCTAATAACCTCCCGTATAACCTACTTGTTATTGGGTATCGCATAACCGAGCCCACATATGTGAGAGATTGTTAAAACTTATAAAAAATCTCATATTTGTTTGGTGTAAGTTAACGATATGGTTTATAAATGTGAGCCAAACTTTAAACACTTGAGGCGTTTTTTGAAGAAAAAGCCATCCGGGCCTTGGGCCTAGAGCATGGACAATACTTCAAGTATATTATTGGCTGAAATATTTCTCACTTACTTCTAGACTTCCCTACTTGCTTATTCTAATCTCTCAATTTCTTCAAATTATAACAAAATTTGTTTTATTATTAATGAAGAGAAACAAGCTCAGTCCAATTTAGTTAACAAAGCCCACTAGTACAGGCCCATATTTCAATTCATTCTGTATGTCTCAATGGACATATGTTCAGTACTCTTTTGCAACAGATTGTCATCATATCTTGTTTCTTATCGGCTGTGTTCTAGCAGTTACAGGTTCCTCTGTATATCTCAATTCTCAAGTGTCGACGCCGGTAACTTTTATTACATACAGAAATTATCGGTAAAAGTCAACAGCAGTAGAGCCTATTGCCAGATAAAGTGGCGCCCATAACTTGGTAAGTGGCACCGGTAACATTTCTTGATTAAGGAATTTGAAAAATTAATCAAACCCCATATAAACATCATTAACCTCCACCCCATATAAGCATCATCAACCTTCACGTGGTACAATTAATCAGTACTGACGACATGTAAAGAAAACTATAGTTCTGTCGATGCTAAATTTGCATCGAAGTATAGAATGTGAATAAAACAGAAAGATTCAAGAGAATAACAACACAAAATTTACGTGGTTCGACAATTTGCCTAGGTCCACGGAGTCTGATCTTTTATTAGAGTCGATGATTGATGAATCGCTTACAAATGTCAAATGAAATGTATTTATAGGCTTGGGATATGTCAGTTGATGCGGTTAACTGTCTCTGGTAACCTCTCTTGTAACTGCTCATGTTAACCGTCGGTAATTGGATAAAACTGATTCTAGATAAAGTCCTTTCGTCTAGGAGAACCATACATACGGAGTGCACTTATTTACTCCGCAAGTTCTTCATTTGCCCATCTTATATTGATATAAAACATGCATTAGGAAAGAACACCCATATATATACATACGCGCACACACACGACCTTGCATGAAATATACCAAGTGTCAAACCACAAGACACATAACACACTTACAACAAGAAATAAGTAAATAACAACATTAATACATGATCACACAACATATCAAAACCACAAACCAATAGCGTAATATAGACCTTACAAATTCCGCACACATATATATAGATGCATATGATCAGACCTCACACTCCTATTGACAGCCTGAGCGTAGTATCAACCTCATTAACAGTATTATTAGTAGTAGTACTTTTCTCCTGAGCTCCATTAGTCACCTCCACAACACAACGTAGTCCACCATTGATTGAAGACAAAGACATGTTTGTCCTGTTCAGAGACACAACATTATAAGTATTAGTCCTTGCTTTCTCCACGTCAATCCTAAAGTGTGCTCGACGATGATCATCATTTTCTTCTCTGAAGAAGACGACTTTGTCGCCAACCTCCAGCTTGTTCTCCTTCACAAAGCCACTCCATCCTCCAGTTAAGACTGGTCTTGGATACCCTTTCCCGCGAATTCTACACACAAACCTCCGAACCCTTTGGCTCTTCACATCCCAAACCTCCATTTCTGCGGCAATATTATTAAGGCCACCTTGTAAAGCAGGCACGAAAACCAGACACTTTGTTGGGAAACACATTCTTTTGTTGATATCTGTCTTCCCCAATCTCTTCTTAAAGAGTAAGCACGGACGCTCTAGTTTTTCTCTGTTTCTTTATACTTGATTCCATGAGCAATTGAAACCTTGTTTCTTACTAATGTATGTAAGCTTTCATTTCAATCTATGTATATATATGTTTTTTTTTTGTTGATAAATGAGAGTTAATTTTATTAATGAGAAGAGATGTACACTGTGTAATTAAAGGACCCTGGGCAACTCACCACCCAACTAAATCCCAGCTAGAACAGGGCATGCAGGCAAACCAAGAAAACCAAATTAACATGAATATATATACATACACATATGTTTCTTAATTTTTTTTACATGTTGACCTTATAAATGAGCATGAATACATGATATATCCACACCTTGCATAAAATGGACCAAGTTACAAACCAAAACACACACAACACACTTACAAATTATTCAAGCACACCTATACATATATGTATATGTGCAGAAGTTCCTCTCTCTCTCTAAAAATAATAACTTTAAAACATCATCACACAACACATAGCAAACCCACAAAACGGAATCTTATCATAGACTTTACAAATTCAGGCACACCTATACACATACACACACAGAGATATATATAGATGCAGAAGAGACCTAGCTCACACTCCTATTGACAGCCTGAGCGTAGTATCAACCTCAACGTTAGTACCAATCCTGGATTGATTAATGCTTCCTTTCTCCACGTCAATCCTAAAGCGTTGTTGAAGATGATGATGACCTTCTTCTTCTTTAAAGAATATGACTTTGTCTCCGACCTCCAGCTTGTTCTTCTTCACAAAATCACTCCATCCCCTTGTTAAGACTGGTTTTGGATGCCCTTTGCTGCGAGTTCTGCACAGAAACCTTCGAACCCTTTTGCTCTTCATATCCCAAACCTCCATTTCTTCAGCAATATTATTGTTAACTCCACCTTGTATGGCAGCCAAGAAAACTAGACACTTCGTTGGGAAACAAAACCTTTTATTGATGTCTGTCACCCCCAATCTCTTCTCGAAGAGCAAGACTGCCGCATCGCTATTCGGACGAGCCGCCATAACAATCAAGTCCTTGATCTCGAAGAGTGAATAGTTTTGGTTCTGTATAGAGTAGTTAATAAACCCTAAACTTGTATAAAAGAGGATATATATAGCCATATAAGGTTGAGAGAGAAAATCATAGCGCGTGAGGGAGAGAGAGAGATAATAGCGCTTTAATTAAACAAGAAACATGCATGAGATATTTCCTTGAAATGTTTGGTGACGTAACTAATTGAAAAATGTCATCACGTATGCATATAGGGCGATCGCAGTGGCCTTAATTAACAACATATTTATGTATGTGTATTTTCAATGCCATCATGTATGCATATAGGGCGATCGCAGTGGCCTTAACAACACATTTATGTATGTGTATTATGTATATGTATTATGTATATACACACACCATTTCTCCTCACTACATTTCATTTTTCAGATCATAATAATCAAGTTTGAGTCGGACATATGGTGATCTAATCTTTTAATATATTAACATTATAGAATCAAATTGATTTAATATAATAAAACTGCAGAAAGTTGAGGATCCATGACTAGTGATCCGTAATTAAGTTAGTTCTAAAGTATCCCATAAAAGAAACACTAAGTTCATCTCTTAAGTTTTTCCATGTGGAGACATTCTTATTAGCCAGCATTATTAATTAATGAGAGATGACTTGTCCACTAATCTTTCTTTTCTTTTCTTTTTTGTCTTTTGTCTTTTTTATGAATACATAATCCATTATCTTATTAACCCTTTTCAGGGGCTCTGATCAGGACATTTAATTTGGTTCATTGTATAAAAAAAATAACAAATAGGTTATCCAGAGGATATAAGTTATTTTAGGGGCCTTAATTGATCTGGGTTGTTTCCTTCTTCGTGATAGAGCTAATGATTCCGATCATCTCCCTCGGCTACCTTGAGACAATATCTTGTATTCAGAGTTTGCCTCTGCATAGTTCAAGGATAAATTATATCATCCGGTGTTTCGCAGCATGTTAAAAGTGTACAAACTACAAAGTAGTGTGTTGATGGACAAAATTGTCTTTTGACTGCTAACCATGTTTCAAGACTATAATCTCACATTAGTCTCTGACAACAATCCAGACGAATGGTTTATAATTAAAACGCAATCCTTCTCACTTTAATGATATGTTTTTGAATTTAAGTACCGTTAAGTGAGATATTAACCCAGATAGACAAAACCTTACGCCTATAGAGGACAATATTATTGGTGTGTTTGGGGTGGGAATGTCAACACCATGTAGTTGAAACTTGAAAAGTGATAAAGGTAAGGATAATTACGGTATTTTGCAAAAACACTAATTCAATAATTCTATCATGTATTGCATAGACTTTGTAACAATTTGATAAATACTGATAACTCTATGATAGGGTATTAGAACGGAAAATATATATTACATAATAAATTATTGATTTTAAGTCATCTCTGGCGGTAAATCTAACAATTCAAAGTGTTTTTCTTACATATTTTTGATAAATGAGCGATCATATATAGATGTGGGAATCCCCTATGAAAGTTTAGGGAAAGCACAATGTTGTATAAGTTAAGAAAGGTTGCTTAATTGATTAATCATAATTATGTTGTGGTGAATTAATGATGAATCTTTCTGGAATCAAATTGTATGGACTTAGAAAATCTTGACTTTCGATCATCAGAGTTTGATCATTTAATTAATGCAATAAGAGAATTTGCGTCTTTGTTGATGTTTGTTGCTTTTGGTTATGTTCCTCGGACTGGTAATGTAGTGGCACATTATCTTTTAAATTATCTAAGAATTTTGATGGCTCTTGAGTCCTGTGATTATGCTTTGTTGTTCATGAGACTTCCTTGAGTTAAATTCTCATAAAAAATTTAACTTTCTTATAGGGTAATAACCACCAACTTAATTTTAATGATAATTGAATGCTATATTTTAGGGATAATTGAGTGTGTGTTAACAAAAATAATTCTTACTGTCTGTTTGGCATAGCAGAAACGGAGCCGCTTTCAGCTTCTGTCACACCAAACAAGGTGTTCATGTCAGCGGATCCGTTCACATCGCAGATCCGCTGACATCCCAGAAGCTCCTATTCGGTGCTCCTGGGATAGTGTTTCCCATTTTTTTTTTTTTTCAAAAAATTCATATGAGTTCCACTTAAAGTTGATAAAGTGTACAATAACATAACATGAACCCACGGTTTGTCGTTTTGTCCCACAAGTTTGTTTTAACATTTTTTATTATTATATTATTCTACTTAACAATCATTTATTCAATATTTTTATTTATTTAATGTATATTATTATTCTACTTAACCTTTTTTAATGAAAAATAATTTATATGATTACTAATATTTAAAATAATCATTTTAATTTTGATATAAAAATATTTAATAATTTATACCTAAAATTAATTTTGATATAAAAATATTTAATAATTTATACCTAAAATTAATTTTAATAAAAAATATATTTATTAGATTAAATTTTATACTTAACAATAATTTTATTAGTAAATTTTATTAAATAAATTAAATGGAAGATTAATAAAAATAAAAATTATTATAAAATCATTATATTTAATATTTAATAAAATAATTATTTTATTAGTTTTATTAACAAAATTATATTTATTATCTTCAATTTAATAACAAAATTTGATATAAAAATTATAAAATCTAATATTATAATACTTTAATTTAACAATATTTTCCCTAGCATCAATTTTTAATTCATCAAACATCTCATATCATATTCCACAACTTTAAACTCAATATATTTCCCACAATATTTTCATTTACATTAAAATCAATATATTCACTCTAGGCTCCCTTAATTTGTAGATAGAATAATTAAACAACTGTATTATAATCTTAAATTACACATTGAAAAGGGAAAGGAAAATGACGGAGTGAAACTGAAATCTGATCCCAGTCCTCAGTAGCGGTGTCGTCATCTTCAGTAGGGTCATGCCCACCCTGAAACATCCGCGCAGTCCCAAATCTCCAGAAATGCTCGAGCGCGCCCTCTCTACGCGACTCCGCGGTCCGTCTCCTCACTCCGATGACACCGATATTGAAGCTGCCGAAGAGAACGCTGCCGTCGATGAATCCAAGACCAAGAGGCAACATATCTCGCTCTTGGCCTCCAATTACCTGTCCCGCGTCGGCCACCTTTGGCCTGGTCCCTGTCTCGTCCTCTGCCTTCTAGTCCTTCTTCTCTTAATCACTTCGTTGCACTTTCAGTCTCGCGGTCTCGTCTGTTCGTCCTCGTACGACAGGTCTCGCGTTGGGTTTTTTGGGCTCGATGGGCTCGATTCGGACTTCGGAGTGCTTGGAGTGCCCTGGTGTAAGCCTTTCTGCTTTATGTATCAATATATGTTCGCATTTGTTTCTGTACGAGCGGGTGCTTGTTTATGTGATGTGATCTGGAAACTTGCTTAATTCGTGTTAGGATTGGATTCTGGAAAGTTTGCTCAGATCTGAGTTTTGCGACTTTTAATTAGATGTTCTATTCTTTTGCTTGATCAGAGAAGTCTGAACAGTGTTTTGAGTGTATTTTTAACCTCAATTTTCTTATTTTTAGGGTTGTTTTAGGCTTATATGAGTCGAAATAGATCTTAGTGCCAGGTCTGATGTTTACATTAAGTAATGTGTGCTTGTTTACGGAAAGAGAAGTGAACGAGTGGCAATGTGACGTGTGAAGCTTCCTTTTCTTTTGGGTTAAATGGATATTCTATGTAAGTGGGAGGTTGTAGTTCTAGTTAAATGGGGATCGAAGTTTTAGGTGTTTTTGGAGAAAAGGAGGAATTTAGAAGATCGAAGTTTCCATGCTTATTGCTTGATAGATTGGAAGGAAGGAGCAGCAAATAGAATAGACATTTGAACCTTCACTAGGGCAATGTTTTGGATTGTGATCTGTTGAAATTTTTACTTAATTTTGTTATGTACTTAAACTGATATAAGTTTTCAGTTACGATTAAAGGATTTGGGACTTGTCATCTGCCATGTCATCCTAAATTTTTGAAAATTTTCATTTTAAGGTTTGCTATGTGAGTTGATAGAAACATAGGATCTGAACTAATTAAATGGTTTACAATTTTGAATGACTATGCTCTCTGTTTTTTGCTGTTCATTGTATGGGTGCTGTGGGATAATTGAATCACTTTATTTTTTTTAAAAGTTAAAAGTAAGTCCTCGTTCACATTGTGCCATGGAACGAATTTCCCTTTCTTTGCTTTTACTCATGCACAGAAAGCTAGAAGGAATGGAATATAATGTTCTCGTGTTGAGCCTGGACCTTTTCCCTGGTTGTCATTGGTTCTGAGTTTTAACATAGCCTTTTATAGATTGCTGATCACTGGTTACTTGGTTGATTGTTACCCTGAAAGAGATTATTCAATTTGGTTTTCCGATTTGGAGGTGCTTGACTAAAAATTAATTGGCTGAGTGCTCTTATTTCGACCAATATATCAATTGATTATTTTTAAAATGGAACTATTAATGTCTTGTGGACTATTGACCATTTAATACTTATTTTTTGGCAAAAGGCAGATCGAAACATGGAAAAACAGTTGAATGGACATCAAAAGATTTGCAGAAGGGTTTGGAGGAGTTTGTCCCAATTTATGAAACACGGCCAATAAAAAATAACCTGTATGGGATGGGTTTTGATCACAGCTTTGGGCTTTGGTTTATTGCTCGATGGCTGAAGCCTGATCTGATGATTGAGAGTGGTGCATTCAAAGGGCATTCGACTTGGGTCTTGCGGCAGGCTATGCCAGACAAACCAATTATATCCCTTTCACCTCGGCATCCTGAGAAATATTTGAAGAAGGGACCTGCTTATGTTGATGGAAATTGTACATACTTTGCTGGAAAGAATTTTCTTGATTTTCGGAGTGTTGATTGGAAGAGTGTGATGAAGAAACATGGCATTACTGATCTTAGTCGAGTTCTTATTTTCTTTGATGACCATCAGAACGAATTGAAAAGGTAATTGGAGAATCAAGGTTTTACAATTTTATTTCATTTGAATATATTAATATGCTACACAATACACATGAAATTTACCCACCTAGTTTTCTAAACACTGACATCCTTTAATTCGTGCACTTGTGGCCAGAATTAAACAAGCATTGAAGGCTGGGTTTCGGCATCTTGTTTTTGAGGATAACTATGATACTGGAACTGGGGATCACTATTCCTTGAGGCAGATATGTGATCAATTATATATAAGAGGTTCATGCTTCCCCTTTCTAATCGTATCATTTGCATGATCATAGCTGCGCTGACTTTGTTTTCTTAATTTGAATCTTGCTCTTCCCTCATCTCTAACTTGAATGGATTAGCTTTTCTCAGAAGGTTTGACCTAATTAATTGTGTAAAAATATTGCTTATTGCTGCAAAAGAAATGAAGTTTGACAAATGCAAAACATTCAATTTCAAAATTAGTACCATAAGTAAGCGGTTAGGGGCAAACAATTTGAATCTTACCTACCACAGGAGATGACCACTTTTCTATCCAACATATGTATTATTTAGTCAGTTAAACAAAATATATTGATGCATCTTAATTTTTGAAGGATTTAACACCACCTTTTTTTTTTACTGTTCAAATGGGATGGGGATTTGAATCCTGCCCCAAGGGTGGGGTGGTGAGGAGCTTAACAACTTGACTTAGTGGTTCTTCATCTCCACCTTTTGTGGTCTGACCAAATCATGATCTTTGCTATGGTTTGTGCATCATATAACTCGTCTTGTATAGCTTTTATTCATGTTCTGATTGTCTTCCTACAATCCTACTGCTATGGTAACTTATTGTCACTGAGGCCTACTCCTAGAAGCTTTTCCTTATAGGTATTGGTGCACTTCACTTCATGTTTGTTTAATCTGACCTGTCTCCCAGTAGCTTCCTCTGCCCCCATCAGCCATATACATCAAACAAAGTAATAAAATGTTAGATTTTGGTGAACAGAACTACTAGTCAACTCTGAAGAATATTTTTTTTAGAGAATTAAATTTGACCTCTGAGTGTGGGTGTAGGTTATGTATGGACATCTTCCCCAGTTTTGTGCATCTGTTCTTTTTAATTGAATTTAATGTTGCATTGGAAATCCTAAATAGCTAATTAGTGATCGTTCGTGGTTTCTATCCAGACATTGGAATCCTGAATCCAGGCAAATGCTTTTAAGTTGGGTTGCTATTTGTTCTCAATTATGCTCGGGATATGATGTTACTAATTAAGTTTAAATGCTCTGTTTTCTTCTTGTGGCTCAGTTTGAATAACGGAAATGCTTGTTCTTTCGCCGGAACTTATGTGATAACTTTGTTTCCTTTTAATTTAACCGTTATTGCTTCTAGTAGGCTGGTGATTCTATCCTGGGCTATCTAAATTAATCAGTTTACTTACTATAAAGATTGTGATCGTCTTTTTATCCAGGAGGTGGACATAGCTGCTTTAAAGATAGTGATGAAGCCAGAATCAGATCGAAAAGGAAGAAATTTTGGGAGAAGGCGGTGGATATAGATGAACTGTGTGGACCAGGTGAAGCGTGGTGGGGTGTTAGAGGGTATATGAGGGACGACTTTAACCATAGCAATCAGCCAATTTCCTATGCGGAACATTTCCAGAACAGTCGGTTCCTTGAATCAATACTTGATGTTTATTGGGAGCTTCCTCCAGTTGCTGGTCCTTCTCTCACTCATCAGACACGTTACGATCCTGCTCGTGCTTTTACTCCGATTGTTGAAGATGGCTGGTATGGCCTATTCCAGAAGCTTGGTCTAGGCAGGCTTGATCGTTCAGTTTTTAATGGATATACACAGATGGTATATCTTCAAATTTCTGAAGAACAATAGCTTTAAAAGGACCCTGAATAGATGAGAGTAGACTGACTTGCTTTCCAATCAACTGAAACTTGAAATTTTGTTAATATTACTGCCTTTGCCATAGCTGTTCTGGTTGATAGTCTGTGGATGATTAATTTTGTTAATTTTATTAATTTGCTTGATTGAACATGTAAATGTCCAGACAGCTGGAAATCCCTTTGGTTGGTTAACAGTAGGGTTTCCTCTGGAGCATGAATTTCTCGAATTTTGGAAATTTTGACTTTGGACTGTTCACGTCCTATCTGATGTTTAGAACAGCTGAAGATTTAAGATCGTTCCGGAGAATGCCGTGGACCAGGTTCATCCGGCAACAAATCCTACTTTCAAATTTATAGCCATTTGAACACAATAGTCCAATTGCACACCTCATTCTATAAATGAAAACTTCTTAAAAATAAAGAAAGGAGCTCCATTCAACCTACTGCAAACATAAGCAACTCGATTCCACTTGACAAGATAGCAAAAGAAGAACTTGTACAACATATTCTCTCAGGTAAAAAAAAGAAAAGAAAGTGGAAGCAATCAATAAAATTAAAATTCTCTCTGAGTTCTTCGCCCCTCCTTGAGCAAAGACATAAGCTAATATATTGTAACATTAATGGGTGGCACTTGCAATGGTAGAGTTTTGTTGGGCCAACAAAGATGTTGTCTTTTGTTGATATGGTTGTATTGTAAAACGTGTTTTGTTGATGTGGCTGTATTGGGAGAAGTGTTTTGCTGATGTGGATGTATTAATATTTTGTGTTTTAGTGTGTTTTGTTGTGGATAATAGGAAGGAATGAAATGTTGGTAGCCTCCATGTTGGGTGGGAAGGGAAAGTGTATAGAAATTTGTGTTTTACTGATATGGTTGTATTGGAAGATGTGTTTTGCTGATGTGGCTGTATTAAAATATGTGTTTGACTTGACTTTTTGTGTAATAGAAGTGGGACCGGGCCAACATTTTTGTTGCCCCAGTAAATCTTAAACCATTGCAGTTGCCCTTACACAGTACTACTAAAATAATTTATTAAATAACATATGACTAGATATATTACATCTATGAAACAAATACATTTAACAGTTATATAAAAACATTATAATTGCACTATAAAATAAGTTTCCTACATCATAATAGAAGAAACAATATAATGATGGGTACATGAAATTTGCAAATATTAAAGCATAAATGAACAAAGCCCATCAGAACATCCAAGGAATAAAAATCTGCCTTATATGCATAATATTATTATGTGCACATTGCCCATTCTAGAAGAAAATGGGTTTAACTTTGGCCTGTCAAGTTTACAGACGAGCTGAAACTTTCAGAATATCATCAAACAATAACCATCAACTAGTCCAACAACATTGATTGATAATGTGCATTCGAAATTCATTTCGACAAGATCTCTCTTGCGCTCTCTCTGCCGATTTGAAACAAAAGAAGCGGCAAAGAAAACAATTAGCATATGACAAATTAATCAAGTCTTCTTAGTTACTATGTAGAGCGCCAAGTCAATCTATAACTAAAATTCTTGCTGCCTTTCTTGCTTTCAAGAGTTATGTCTTCTAAATAATGTCGCCAACACTTGATGTCGCTGGAACTGCAGCAAGATGATTGAATCTCTTTGGCCATCAACTCCTCAAGAAGTAACTGAAGTTCAGCAAATCTGTCATATAAGCAACGTATACATACGATTCTCAAGTATGAAATTATTGAGAACAATAGCCATACCTCTATATGTTTGCCAATTGACTCAAATTGTGATTGAACTGATATTTTCTTCGGATGACAACACCAAAGAAACCCATCTAGGAGTGCTGAATAATCCAGTGATGATTTCTCTAAACGCATCAGTGTCAAATCCTCGAGTTCCAATGGCGAGGGAAGTGGGATTTCTCCAATTTCTTTGAGATCAAAACAGATCTTCATAGCAAAATAAAAGGAAAAAAAAAACCAAAAAGTATTGAAAGCAAAAATGTTAGTATCAAAAATATCGAAAAGGTGGTCAGACTAACATGGGTTGCAGGTTGTTAAGAGGCTTAGTTGAAGCAAACATACTCTTCCTAAACAAAGCTGAGAAATTAAAGTATATTAAGCTTACACAAAGAGGACATACCTTGTCCTGATGAGGATTAAGGGTGACATACAAAGACTTCTTACAATTGAAGCTGCTGAGTTTATGCCTCAATCGAAGGAACCATCCAGCACTTTGATGAATGACTGTGCTGCACAAATCAAACCGCCCATGAAATTTGTTATTCTCTGAATTCAAGATAGGAATCATATCTATCGGTCCAGAGTATCTAAATGAAAAAGAATCTGAGCCATTAAGTTTTGATATTGATGAAAGATTTGCACAGTTAGCCAAAGCCAACTTCTGCAGTTTACGGCACGAGATCATGATATTCCTCAGCCCATAGCACCTTGATAGAACAAGAGGACCATCACTCAATAACCAAGCCCCAACCCATCCACAGGCCATTGGGCCTGGCCCATACCATGCAGTCCAAGGCCCAAGGGGGTTGTGGCCAAGCCCTTCTATGGGAAAAGCTTGGTTACTAAGGAGAGGGAATACCTCGCACCTATATACAACACTTCCTCCCCTCTCCTAACCGATGTCCGCCCATGAAATTTGTTATTCTCTGAATTCAAGATAGGAATCATATCTATCGGTCCCGAGTATCTAAATGAAAAAGAATCTGAGTCATTAAGTTTTGATATTGATGAAAGATTTGCACAGTTAGCCAAAGCCAACTTCTGCAGTTTACGGCACGAGATCATGATATTCCTCCCCTCTCCTAACCGATGTCCGCCCATGAAATTTGTTATTCTCTGAATTCAAGATAGGAATCATATCTATCGGTCCCGAGTATCTAAAAGAAAAAGAATCTGAGTCATTAAGTTTTGATATTGATGAAAGATTTGCACAGTTAGCCAAAGCCAACTTCTGCAGTTTACGGCACGAGATCATGATATTCCTCAGCCCATAGCACCTTGATAGAACAAGAGGACCATCACTCAATAACCAAGCCCCAACCCATCCACAGGCCATTGGGCCTGGCCCATACCATGCAGTCCAAGGCCCAAGGGGGTTGTGGCCAAGCCCTTCTATGGGAAAAGCTTGGTTACTAAGGAGAGGGAATACCTCGCACCTATATACAACACTTCCTCCCCTCTCCTAACCGATGTGGGACTCTATCAATACCCACCCCTTCAAGACCAACGTCCACGTTGGTCGAGCACCTTGGCCTGCCATGGCAGGGTACTCAGACTCAGGACCCTTCCCTATCCCTATCCTTTCGGCCTCATATAACAGAACACCAAGGCCAGCCACTCCGCAGACGCGGCCCCAAGGGCCAAGGGCACAAGGCCCATGAATACCAGAGCTCCCCACAGGGCAGGAACGAGGGCTTCGATACCAATGGGGCCAGGGGCACAAGGCCCATGAATACCAGAGCTCCCCACAGGGCAGGAACGAGGGCGTTGGTCGAGCACCTTGGCCTGCCATGGCAGGGTACTCAGACTCAGGACTCGGGACCCTTCCCTATCCCTATCCTTTCGGCCCCATATAACAGAACACCAAGGCCCTTCCCTATCCCTATCCTTCAGAACACCAAGGCCGGCCACTCCGCAGACGCGGCCCCAAGGGCCAGGGGCACAAGGCCCATGAATACCAGAGCTCCCCACAGGGCAGGAATGAGGGCTTCGATACCAATGAGGGCCAGGGGCACAAGGCCCATGAATACCAGAGCTCCCCACAGGGCAGGAACGAGGGCTTCGATACCAATGATAGAACAAGAGGACCATCACTCAATAACCAAGCCCCAACCCATCCACAGGCCATTGGGCCTGGCCCATACCATGCAGTCCAAGGCCCAAGGGGGTTGTGGCCAAGCCCTTCTATGGGAAAAGCTTGGTTACTAAGGAGAGGGAATACCTCTCACCTATATACAGCACTTCCTCCCCTCTCCTAACCGATGTGAGACTCTATCACACCTATGCAGCCACAAGCTCTTAAGATTTGGGAATCTACTAAGGAAGCCATGCAAGGACATATCTGTCATCGTTGGATGAGAGATGGTTAACCTTGTCAAATATCAACATCGAAAGTACAATGACGACGTTTGGTTCGAAACTCAAATGTTCGGAGCCGTGGAGCTTTTATGTAAACCTTCTCAAGATCTACATCGTGGCTGTATAATATTACCTTAACATTCTGTAGGTTATGAAGTCCAGATATATGCAAGTACTTCAGTCCCCAGGCATTTGAAAGAGAGAAGGTGGTGATTAGAGGACAACTACGTCTGATATTCTCCATGGTATCTTCGTCTAGATACACATCACTCAGATGCAATTTTTGCAGAGGACAAAGAGTTGAATGATTAAAACGCGGCAGCTCCAACTTGCAACCGATCAACTCCAATACATTCAATGATTTCGAGGCAAAGAGATTCTCAGCTGACAGAACATGAAACTTCCTATCATAATATGACAATGATATTTTCAGAAGTAGCTGTTTGACGTTGTTTTGTAAGGCTAATGACACCCAGTCATTAATATGGAAACCAAGCTCAGTATCCAACCTCGTAATACCTAAACGGAATCTATACATATCTATCCTCTTCAGGTCATTGAACCTTCGCACAGAGCGATCCACAAAGTTAATGAAGTTGCCATTCCTCTCTTCTGGCGTATAGTTATGGAGCGAATCTAGCCATCTGGATTGAGCAAAACCAAGTATGGGGCATGACACACATAAAGGGTTCCAGTATTTGGACAATAGGCTGATATTGAATAAATGCACAGAGCCGAAACACGCTACATAAGACAATATGTGGTGGATAATATCTTCTGCAAATCTGAAACCCGATCCAAAACTTCAATCTTTTCCTCTCCAGTTTTGGTAGAATCTGTTGTAGCTACCACAAATTCAGCTTCCACTTGTCTTTTCCTTTTCCTACAGTGCTCCTCTGGTTCATTCATGGTTTGCACAAATGTATTCTTCCACTATTTCCACTGCAATTGCTCCGAATCGTAATTCATTTTGGTAGAATAAAAGCAAGAAGGTGAACAAGAACTAGCAAAGCTTTACACTTTGCAAAATCTAGGATGGTATCTCAAACAAACAAACACAAGACAAAGCTTTACACTTTGCTCCGACTCTCAGGCTACGCACAATAAATAAAACAAGAACAGTGTAATTCTCCATATTCAAAGCCCTAAACTCACTAGTTTCAAACGAGGAAATTTGAGCAAAGCCAGTCAACAGTAACCACTAGGGAATTGTAAAACGAAATAGATTAAAATTGTGTGCAAACAAGTTTCCAAAATTTATCAAACTTGTTTCGACTATTGTCATGGGCCTAACTATGCACTAGAAAACCGGCTTACTAGTGATAGGTTTGCCCAATCTTATATAGTGCACAGCCTTCCCCCACTTAACCGATGTGGGACTCTGACAAACCCCACCCCTTCAAGACCAACGCCCACGTTGGTCGAGCACCATGGCGGCCTGCACTCTGTGGGGGGGCTTTCACTGGGCTAGGGCCTCACCCGTACCAGATCCACAGGTAGCCCTTTCCATGGCCTTTCCAGGGTCCCTGGGCCTGGCCCAAAGGGCCGGCAAGCGGGGTTTGGCTTCGATACCATTTGTCATGGGCCTAACTATGCACTAGAAAACCGGCTTACTAGTGATAGGTTTGCCCAATCTTATATAGTGCACAGCCTTCCCCCACTTAACCGATGTGGGACTCTGACAACTATCATCTACTATCATCTCTTAACTCAATAGATTACGAACTGAAATCAAAATCTCCACCACGATACACAAATTCTCATATACCCGAACTTAATTTTCAGAGAAAAGCATCAAAATTACCAATAATTAACTTCACTAACACTTCCAAAACGAAACCCAATTGAGGATTCGAGCAAAACAAAACGAACCCAGTAAAAAAATTAAAAATTCAGACCCTCAACCTTAAAACAAGGAGGATAACGAAACAAACCTGGATATATGGAAACAATGAGATATTGAGATTGGCCAACGGAAATCGCTGATTCACAGCGATTTTGGAATCGCTTCTTGCATCAGCTTCGCTTGTCCGAGACAGAGAGGAGGAGAGAGAGCGTGGCCCGTGGGACATATATGACCGGACCTAGCCCGGCTTATTGTCTTTGGTCAACGGGCCGGGCCTTGTCGAGCTCATGGGCTCCCGGCTGGTTTGCCACATCTAATTTCCGTGCAACTGCTTCGTGAATAGAATGATTTGAAAAACACTATCGTCTGCAACTCTTCAACTGGTGAAGAATAAGATTACGATTGGGAAAGACGAAGCAGAAGAAACCCTAGCAACCCATCATCAACCAAGGCCAGCCGTTTTGAATGGGTGGTGGTGGAACCAATCTTCCATCACCACCGCCAGAATATGCATGGGTTCACTCTTACCAAAAACTGCTTCCTCATTGGAAGTCCCTTACTCACTCTCGCCAGGTACCGTTTCTGGATTTATTCAATTACCCTTGCAAAACAATTTCTGTTTAGCGGCCTGCGTTGTTTGTCATAGATGGAAGAATTTCTGGAATGAATTTTTCATTCCACAGTTGGTTTAGTTGAGTTCTGTGTGATTATGATTTCGTTGAGTTCTTGTAAAATTCATGCGCTAACAATTTTATCTTTCTGTCACATTTTTTTTTTGTGTGGATTTGAATGGGTAAATGAAATGTTTCTCTAGCAAAGACTTCTACTGGGTTTTGGCGTCCATTGTATGCAAAGAATTCAATGATAACCCCCAATCTTTTTGGTTTTGTCCTAAATTTTGGTTTTTTGATCACGACATAGGCAGCAATACCAATCTCGATATCTAGGGTTAATCAATTTGACGCTGCAAGATTGGATATTGAAATGTCAGCCATGTTGAAGGAACAATTGGTTAAAGTCTTCTCCTTGATGAAGGTATTGTGTAGTTGGTCACTTGATTCGTTGATGCCATGTATATAGATTTTAGAAGTGTTTGACTCTAGTCTTTGGTTTTTCGGGATTTGCCAATACAAACCAGAACTTGATGCTTACCTTACTTGAGTGTCTGATTTGGCGGTTCTCAATCTGGGTAGATAAGCCCACTCCTGGAAATACCCTCATGAACCTGAGCTATAGAGATGAACGTGCTCTGGAAAAGAGTGGAAAAGGTAAGAAGGTCTGGACATCTCTTGGGGATGGTTGCATTAGTGTTATGGTCATTGTATTGGCTTAATCAAACTTCTCCATAATGCTTTTGTAATTGAAGATTCAAGTGAACTTTTCACATTTTAGTTTGAATACAATTAGGTTATATTAGCAGTCATCGGCAATATCTCCCAAAACTTTGACTAGTTCCATCTTGTCAAATTTTTAGGGGACCATCTACATAGTTCTAAATAACCGTTCTTATAACTTTTCATATCTTTTACTTTGACTTTCCACATAGAAGTTTCTTCTTGATGGGCAAAAAGTTTTGGTGTCATTTGGAGGATCCAAGATGACAGATAGCCAAAATGTGTATTAATTTCAAAGTTTGGCTGAACAGAGTGCATATACTGCTTGACCAATTTTTATCTCTCTTAACATGGCTTTTGCCAATCTTGTCCTATCATCAGCAGCATTTTTCCCTTTATTGTGGTGTCTGATCCTGTCTTCCCTACAGTCGGAACAGGCTTGGAAGGACCTGGGCTAACCGTTGCTTAGAAAATTTGGTATTGTGTTGCTTCTGTTGGTTGTCAATACATATGGGCTCGTTTACAGTCCTTTTCTGCTTTCCGTAGATGGGGTAATTCTGAGCAGGTATAACTTTTGCTGTCCTTCAATTCCTGTCCTTTGGGATGTGTGTTGAGGTGGAGAGTGTTGAAGGTGGCACTAATTATTGCTTTTCATGCACCTTAGACGCCCTTGGCACAGCGAGCTTGGGTGTTGATTCAATGTATAGAAGGACTTTATAAAGCTGCCTCATTTTGCAACCTACTCATGTTTCTTTATACAGGAAGGTAACTGATTGAGCACGACTGTTGAATGCTTACCAGATGAATTTAATATGAATAATGAGTTTCCATCTGGTCACCCATAGGAGTCAATCTTTCTTGATTTATCATGGCAAATTCTTGAGAGTGAACTTGGCAGATGTGAACTCAAATGACCTCTGGACCAAGCGTCATTATTTACTAATTTATGATTTCTTCTGCTGCAGTTATAAAAACCTTATTGAAAGAGTTCTAAAAGCAAGGCTTGTTTATGGGAGCCCTCATTTGAATCGAGCTGTTAGCTTTGAGTACATGAATCGGCAGTTACTGTGGAACGAATTTTCGGTGAGTCTTATGATTTCTTTGACTTCCCTTATTTGATTGCCTGGCATTAACTAGTCGATTTTGATTCACTATACTTCTGCATATATATATATTTTTTTCCATTAGTCGATTTTGATTCACTATACTTTCAAGAATTTGGAATACCGTCCAGCTTTAATTCCTAAACATTATGGTGCAATGGAACTTGATTTGCAGTCATAAGCCTAGACAAAGGAAGGTCGCAGTTGGACGGCAGCCAGTGTAAAACTTGGCCATTTATAAACATGAATCCAAATGAGAAATTCTCTTATTAATCTTTCATATGATTTCATGTAGCCGACCTGAAAATTGTTTGGAATAAAGGCTTTGATAATCATGTTTATCCTATTCGTGTGCTTACATACAGAGTCTTCTTTGTGGTCAGACACATGTGACTCAATGATCTTCCTCTAGAGTAACAAATAACTCAGAGGTAATAATCGATGATTGCGTTGCATGTGAAGAACAAACGTTATTTAGGTGGTTTGATTTATTGTTAGTAGTTTCCCTTTAGTTGGAAGCTACTTTAATTACACCTATCTTATTGGGTTGCGAAGTGTGAGCCATCTTTTTAAATCTTCAGACAAGCTCTTTGTTGAATATTTTGATGAAGATAAGCTTGTTGCTGTATGTATATGAGGATCATGTAAGAAGTTTATGAATTGCTAGTGTGGTTGACTGAATTCAACCCCATCCAGTAGTTGGTGCAGTTTTCAATTATGGTTTGACTCACTAACTTTGTCTTTGTGGCTCACGTTATGTCCTGAGTTTCTTTTTCTTCCTAGTCAAGCTAGCTACAGATGTTAAGTTATACCCTTGCTAACATATAATTTTAAAAAGACTATTTTGCCATCAATCTTCCTAACATATATTCCCGAGTTCTTATCTTTTCGTCTAACATGCAGGAAATGTTGTTGCTTCTTAAGAATCTTCCGCACCCATTTTCAAAGGACAAATCTTCAAAATCCACTGAGGATGATAGCACTTGCCCAATTTGCCGCGTAGCTCCAACACTTCCATTTCTCGCTCTTCCTTGTCAGCACAGGTATGCCCAAACTTAAAACTGGAGAAAAGGTACATTAAAAATCTAAAGTCCTGTATCCCAATGACCTGCTAGCTTTGAGCATGTGTTGGTTTATAGCATATCTACACTAAAAGGGGTATTTCTGATAATGAAATTTTGTATCAAACTTGTGATTTAAAGTTTAAACAGACAATTTATTTTTCTTCGCGGGTGGTTTCCTGGATAAATTTATATGCTTCACATCATTCGTTGTTTGCTGGTGTTAGGTATTGTTATTACTGCCTTAGAACATGTTGCGCTGCAACTCCCTCATTCCAGTGTTCCAGATGCAGTGAGGTTGTGGTAGCCATGCAGCGGCATGGTGGCTTAGGCAGTCATACCGATCAGTAACTTGAATAGGTAAGTAGGTGGATTAAAAGGTCAAGTGACCTTAAAAGCATTGTATAAATATATGCCTGAATATGGCAATACTGTATAATCGAGTAATTATCATTTGTGCGCCATATAACCATTCTTTCCCCTATTGGAGCAGGGGTTGCCCAGTCATTGCTCTCTGTAGTTCATTGTACTTTTTTAGAGCTTATATCTCATCTCTTTTTGATTAAATGTAATGGCATTGTTCTTTCGCTAAAGCACTTGTAGACTGCAAATTTTTTGAAATGCCACATAAAAATATGCTTGTAGTTGGACTTGAAGCTTGGGCACAAGTATGCCTAATTTAGTCGATTGTCAATTGAGTTACCGGCAGACTGCAAACTTTGGTTGCATTAATTACACTCTGTTTTTTGAGTGTATAATTTTTTTTAGAATAATTATAATTGACAGTCATTAAATGAATAAAAAAATTGAAAAAAATAACAAGTTCAATTTATAGAAATAATTAGAATCCTTATGTAATTGAAATACAAATTTTAATGCTCACGATTCCTTTCATTTTTTTTTTGGTCTTATTTTTTTCTCTTTTAAATTATTAAAATTTCTTTTTTTTTTTTGTAAAGAACTAAAATATTTAATACCATCCCATGTACATTGCACGGGTTAACGATTCGCTAGTTAGTAAAATCTAATGTTCGTTTAGTTTTAAGGAGTAATAAATAGATTAGATACATAAAACACTTATATATATATATATATATATATATATATATATATGTATATATTTACATGCAGGTATGTATATTAGTTTTGCTTGGACGACCTTTCAAAAAAAATTGTTTGGATGAATTATTGCACAATAAAGCATGGTAACATATATAAACATCAAATGCTATAAAATACCCTAACCCTAGCTTCCAAACAATCCCAAGTGGCTAACCCAAATTAAGGAAAGATATAAAACTATTGCTCCTAAGAAAACATTAGTTTTATGGGCTGAAAACACCACCCACCAGCTTTTCTTGCCCCCCACTTTACAATAAAGCAGAGAGAATAAAAAAGAATACTAAATAAATGAAAAGAAAGAAAAGAAAGTGAAAGAGATAGGAAACATATGCAAAAGCTCCTCCAACACCACACCCTCTATACAAATTCTTAGAGGACAACAGACTGAAGTTTCTGCTGAATCAAGCTCTCTTCTCTGAGGGAAAAAAAAAAGCAATCAAGAAGTTCAAAAAAAAGAGCAAGGCCTTGTTGAGAAAGCATGACAAATTGAAGAGAGAGTGAAAAATAATAGAGGAAAAAAAATTGTTCTCTCTTAATTTTGTTTGTGGTGTTCCTCATGAATTGCAAAAGCAAATGATGGCTGGAAACCCTAGTTGGTGGAGCATGTATCCTCCTCAATATGTTGTTGGATCAGCAACTTCACTCCCTTTGAATTTTTTGGCTGATAACCAAGACCCTCCTCATCAGTCATGGAGCCAACTACTACTGTAAAACATCTCTCTACCACTCTCTATATAATATGTTTCTGATGTATAGTCTTCTTCTGCTCTCTCTATGTTTACTTAATTGCTTTGAAAATTTAAACTTCTCACTACATCTCCATATCCTTGACAAATTACATGAAGCTTGATTAATTTGTTTTTCTTCACATACTTATCTTTAACAGTTCTATCCTTTCTAGATTCCTCTATATATACATCACTGGAGAAGTTCTGTAAATTAGGGTTTTTTTCCGTCTCTACTTTTCCTTTCAATTCTTGTCCTTTTCTTGACATGGGTCTTCTAGTTTTTGTAGTTTGAAATTGTGATTGCTTTATAGGGGAGGATTGTTGGGCCGTGGCGGCGAAGAAAGATTTGGTCTGAGTCATTTTGAGCCAAAAAGGTTGGAGAATTGTGAAGAACAAATCTTGAATTATCATCCATCTTCAAGGGTGGTTCCTGTTGATCATGGTCATGTAAAACAGGAGATTTCCCAAAATAGTAACTTTTACAGTCATGGAGATGAAGAATTTCAAGCAACTAGACCTGCAGCTTGGTCACAACAACTCATGCCAGTAGTCTCTTCTCCTATATCATGTGTTACAAGTTTGGGTAGTACTACTAATAATAATATCTTGGATTTCTCTTATAACAAGGCAAACAGGCAACCTGCAGCAGATCAGTCATATGAGGTAATTATAAATAGAGAAGCGTATGATTTTTTTAATTTTCATTAACCTAAAATAAAACTTTAGAGGATATCAACGGAACCGACAAACTCAAAGCTGGTAATATTGTTGTTGTGAGTGGGCTAACAGACTTGTGATTTAGCAGTGTAATCGCTCAACAACTGGTGGGGTGTGCAAGAAAGCTAGGGTTCATGCCTCTTCAAGCCAACCTCCTCTAAAGGTAATATATAAATCTCTCTCTCTCTCTCTCTCTGTCTGTAGCAGTAGTAATCTCCCTTATTGTCAATGAATTTGTTCAACATTGTACGTGTATCTCTCACTAATGTGTTTGATTCAATAACTTAATATAAATATCCATTAATAATCAGATTAATTTTGAATAAAGCCATTATTTATGGTCTACATTATATTTACTAATTAATAAAATGAATAACAGGTGAGGAAGGAGAAATTAGGAGATAGAATAACAGCTCTTCACCAGCTTGTTTCCCCATTTGGAAAGGTAAAAGAAAATTAGCATTAATCCAATTTTCTATATTAAAACCCATAAAGAAATTTGTTCTCTCTTTTACACTTTATCATATATATTCAACTGGGTTTGATCTTCCTTTTTTTGAACCATAAAGAAGAACAACAAAGATGCAGACTTTGGTGTGTAGTGACTAGTGATGTTTGTGTTTCTCTCTTTTGCAGACTGACACTGCTTCTGTCCTGTTAGAAGCTATTGGTTATGTTAGATTCCTTGAGGGTCAAATTGAGGTGATGTTTCTTCCCTCATTTTTATACAAACTGATCAGAGTCAGAGTCAGTACATGAGAGCTAGCATGCAGTTAAAGCTTCCAATAATTCATTCATGCTTTTCATCACAATATTCTTCTGTTTCTGCAAGTTGTAATTTATGGTCTTTTACTCTTATATATATATATATATATATATATATATCATAATGTGTGTGTTTGCAGGCCCTTAGCTCCCCTTACTTGGGCACTGCATCATCTTCCAACATCAGGAACCAACATTTTGTAAGTACCCATATACATACACCCACTTTTCATTTCCCAATGTAAGACCAAGATCATCTCTCTCTCTCTCTCAAACACACACAAATTTGTATATAAAAATGGGGGATAAATTATTGGTTGTTTCAAGGAGAAAGCAATTGTGGGTGTGCTTTTATTGGATCCATCACTTGCACAAAGAAAGAGAGGCGTTGTATGTTAATTAAGTATTTTATCCATAAAGAGTTAGCTTTGAAGAACAAGGTTCTCGGCTTTATACAACTTTATGTGAATAAAAGACAATTGCAAGCATAACAGTCAGTACAGGGCTTGTCAATATTAGTTTAGAATTAAGAAAGACTGGGTATTTTTATCAAGTACTATTAATTTAACAGTTCTTGCTTATTTAATTATTAATTTAGCTTATGAATCACAAAAGTAATGGAGGTGGCTAAACCCGCTGTAGCCACATTTTGGGCAGTAAAAAATTATTTTCTATTTAAATATCATATTTACATTTTGAACGGTTTTACTGTTCCAACAATGTATTTTTTTGAAACAAAAATCAAATTTAATATCAGAAAAATGCATGACAATTGTAGACAATGGAATATAAATGCAAAATATTTTTTTTATGAATTTAATTTTTGTTGAAATAAGAAAATATCGTTAGATTTATAAACATAAATATAATTAAAAAAAATTTTCCCAAAATGGGGCTATCCGTAATGGAGCCCCTCCAAATAAAGTATTCGTTTGACTTGCTGTTGTATATTTTACTTTGTCACCATTATGAATATGTTTATCATCATTAATCTTTGAATATTGAACACAAATAAATGCAATCATACATAGTACGCCAATTATTTATTTATTTGTTTGTTTATTTTTATAAATAACAGGATGGTAGTGAAGATGAACCAAGAGACCTAAGGAGTAGAGGGTTATGCCTGGTTCCTGTGTCTTTCACTCAGCATGTTGGGACTGAAAATGGTGCCGATTGTTGGGCTCCGGCCACCGGCGGAGGGTTTTGATTGGACGGACATGACTCACCGGAACTTACATGGAATGATGATGCTATATAAGCAGTCACTCTGCTGTAACTTATAAGGTTGATTGCTCACGATGCAATGTATTCTCTGTATTAGAAGTGGAAGTGGAAGCAGTTTTCGTTCTTGTACTTTTTAATGTATTACAAGTCAACATGACTAGCTAGGACTCAGAAATTTTGTCAGACTTTTGTAATCACACATTGTTTGAAAAGCATCAAGCCATATAGTTTATAAGAAAAGCCCAAACACCTCTAAAAAAATAAAGTCTTTTTTGGGCTCAAGTGTCATTGGTGACAGTGGATGAGAAAAATAAAGTTTATGTATTATGTACCCACAATGAACCAGTAAACCCGAAACACATAATATTATTGTTTTGAGTGAGTTAATATTTTTGTAGAAATTCTTGTATATAAAGTTCAATTTTTTTTTTGTTTTAAAATTTTTTTTGAAAAATTGTTTTAAATATTTGTATCCACACAAACATACATATACATATATATAATATATTAGGTTAATTATTGGGGAAATTAATTCATTCGAAATTAAATAATCAAGTAATTTAACTAACATTAGTGGAAACTTGAAAGTATTAACATTATTTGAGTTGTTCAAAATCATATGGACTTGGGAGGTTTTGCGTTCGACTGCCAATCAATATCGGGTGGTTGAGTAACAAGGTGTGTAACTATACCAAAGGTAGAGTCACAAGTTCTACTCCCACTAGATGCTCCTTTAGTGGTATATTCTCACATGATTACCACGAATGTCTAAGAAAAAATGACTCGAAAACTTATAAGGTGTTCATTGTCGGTATTAAAAAAAAAGCCAAACTAAAATTAAGTGTGCCATGTTGAGAATTTTGTAATGATATCAAATGATTGTGGGGAAAAGCTAGCAAAGTTGCAGAACTTGAATATATATGTTACATGCCAGAGCACTCTCATATGGCAGACGATACTTTATTAGAACCTCACTAGTTGCATCATTGTCCCAAGCGCAAAGATGCTTACAAACTGTCGTCGTTTGTTCATTTTTTTATAATATTTATCAATACCACCTACTCTTTCAAACCAATGTGGGATAGTGGGATCACACATCAATTCCAAAATTACAGCAACAAGCAACAAGTAATAGGTGAAGTTAGCAACCAAAACAAAACAAAAACCTACCATCAAACATAATGTTGCTATAATAATACCCTAGTCAAGAATAATTCAAAGGGGTGGGATCCCATCCCATCTTTCATGGAGCGGGATTTGAGAAATTCGATCCCACCCCTTCTTTCATGGAGCGGGATTTGAGAAATTCGTATGAGTTTCACACGGAGTAATAAAGCCAAATACTAGGTAGTGGCATGGTTTACCTGCCTGTGAGAATACTTGGGAGCTAGCCACTGACATTCAACAACAATTTCCTACATTTAACCTTGAGGACAAGGTTAAGGATTTAGGGGGTATTGATAGGTTTTTTAGTAAAGTTTATAAGAGAAAGGGTAAGGAAAAGGAGTGACACTTGTTTGTTTATCACTTGTCCATTTGTAGCTTTTCTATTTGCTTATTGTGTGTTAGGGTTTTCTTTTGTAAGGAGTTTGGGTGTGAGGGAGGGGTAGAGAAAAAAGTAGACAAGAAAAGTGGGAGGTCCCTGGTTCCTCGAAAACTAGGTTTTCTTTGTTCTTATCATTTCCCTATTTCGGTAGATTTCATCTAGTATTAATATAAACCAGCAGTCAGTTTGATCTTCTTGTTTGGATTTGAACTGAGGTAACTCAGAAACCAGACAAGTTTTGACATATTATCTCATGCAGAGGATATCCTCTATAGTCTGAAAGAAACATGAATTCCCAATTTTACTTTTCATGCATGAATGCAACATCAATGCACTCTCAAGTGCCAGACGATAGCAGGTGACCCCTATTCTAGGGTTTTTTTAGACCACTTTAGTACATCGCACTCGAGAGATGACCCTCAAATACACATTTACTTCTTCAATAGTTGGCTCTCGAAATCCTGACCTCATGCATTGCATCATATATATGTATGTATATAAAAATTTAACATAGCTATGGTAGTAAATTTTGGATTCGCATTTTTAAAAAAATGATATGTAAATAACTAAAAAACTCAGATTCCTTGATGGGCTTCAAAAATACCAAATCGAACTGCAATAGCTTTTGAATAAGAGTTGTAGGACTTTGCCCACATGGGGTGTCCCTTCCAGAAATTATCGAGGGTCAGGGACAAGCCCAAACCCAAGAGGGGTTTGGAAATAGTTTTCAACCAACAATTGACGCGCCTCGGTTAGAACCTCACTAGCTGCGTCATTGCCTCGGTTAGGATCTCATTAGCTGCGTCATTGCCCCAAGCACAAAGATGCTTAACCGTTTGTTCACTTTTTATAATAGTACTTCTCAATACCACCTACTCTTTACTCTTTCAAACCAATGTGGAATAGTGGGATTAGACATCAACTCCAAAATTACAGTGGCAAATAAAAGGCGAAGTTAGCAACCAAAACAGAACAAAAACCTATAGAATGTTGCTATAATAACACCCTAGTCAAGAACAATTCAAAGGGGCGGTATCCCATCCCATCTTTCATGGAGCGGGAATTGAGAAATTAATTCCTATGAGTTTTTCACAAACAAATAAAAGCCAAATACTAGGTGCTTTGATCATGTTTATGCTTGTAACAAAACCCAGAAACCAGACAAGTTTTGGCATATTATCTGATGTAGAGAATATTTATGCAGTCTAAAAAAACATGAATTCCCAATTTTGCTTTCTATGCATGATTGCAACATCAATGCACTATAATGTGTCAAATGATAATGGGTGACCCCATTATGGGGTACACCACTTTATTACATCTCACTCAAGAGATGACCCTCAAACACACGTTCCTTGATGGGCTTTAAAAAACGGTATGTAAATAACTAAAAAAACTAAGATTCCTTGATGGAATTCAAAAAGACCAAATCGAACTGTAATAACTTTTGAACTAGAATTGTAGGGCTTTACCCATATGGGGTGGCCCAAGAGGAGTTTGGAAATAGTTTTCAACAAACAATTGATGCGACTCGATTAGAACCTCACTAGTTGTGTCATTGCCCCAAGTGCAAAAATGCTTACAAACTGCTGTTTGTTAACTTTTTATGATATTCTCAAACCACCTACTCTTTCAAACCAATATAACTCCAAAATTACAGCTATAAGTAATAGGTAAAGTTTTAGCAAACAAAACAAAACCAAAACCAAAACCTACCATCCAAAACTAAGATGGAAAATAATAGCAATTGATACAAAATTTCCTTCACTCATTGTTTCTAATCCGAATTCGTTCAATTGTTGATCATGTCTATGCTTGTAACAAAACCCAGAAACAAGACAAGATTTGACATATTATCTGATGCAAAAAATCCTCTGCAGTCCGAAACAAACATGAACTCCCAATTTTGCTTTATATGATTACAAAATCAACACACTCCGCTGGGAAAAAACAGGTTTGGGATTGACTATAAGCACAATTCATTAGAAACTTTTACAGCTCAACTTCTTCAATTGCAAGATTAGATAGAATGAATGAATCTATGAATGACATTATTTGAAATAAAATTTGCAGTAATGGAGGTCTTATCCATCTTGGACTCATAGTTTGCTCACTTGATTTACATTTACAGTAAAATTTGAGACCATCCATTGTTTACCCAAAGCAACTAGCTCTCCTTTGTTTTGTCTTCTAACCTCCACCACCACTGAAGTCATCTTCCCTTGGACCCCTGCAATCTTTGCCTCTATCTCTACTTGTTCCTGTCATTTATTTGGGGAAAAAAAAATAAAAAATAAAATCACATCTTCTGGTTCTATAATCAATCCATAAGCTCTTATGTACAAAATTGATATCACGAGAAGGCAATAACCGACATCAATCTTGACTGTTGAATAAAACGAAACGCTGAAGTCAACGGATACGTTGATGTGGCCTGCTAAGGAGAACACGGCAGCGGCACCAACAACGTCGATTAACGTAGCTATAGCTCCGGCGTGCCAGTTTCCATTCTCATCCTGTTAGAGTAGATTCAGATCGTTCAAATCGAATCATCAGAAACTGGATATTGAAGGTGATTGAGGTCTTACAGATGCGCGATCGGGTACGACGAAAGTACAGAGGAAATAGCCCTTGCGAGCCTGCACGACCTGAAGACCTTGAAGAGTCCGGGCCTCGATCTCCTGACCTGTTGCTCCCGCTGCTAGATGTTTGAGCCATTTGAGGGAAATGTGCACAGGGTCTTTGTCTTCCATTTCTCTTTCTTTTGGGCTTACAGAGTGACTATAATTGATCATCTTGTTGCCTTCTCTTCCATTGCCTTTTTAACAAAAATTCCCTCTCCTTTGTCTGTCCGCATCGAACTTAATTTTTTTTATTATGGGGTGATGACTGACGAGACACGTAATTATACGATGGTCAACTTGTCAAATTAATTATAAACGTTTTAATTAAGAAGAATGGCCCTTACCATAAAAAAAGACAAAGAAAACATGATACTTCCCCCCTAGGACAATGTTGACGGATCGTGGAGGTTTTGTGATCCGAGGGTGGGGATTGGGATTATCATACGAAACTATTTGGACAGTTTCAGATTTCAAAATTTTGGAATGTTCTAATTACTATTTAGGAGGGTATTGCCTTTCGTTTTGGGATTCAACTGTTCCTCTAATACAATTTCTCTCCTATCTTGTTGGAGAGTGATGCCCTTGAGATTGTGACTTCTGTGAACTAGATAGATTGGTCTCTCAGACTTTATGATTTTATTTTTGAGCACATCCAATCTCAGCTATGTTCTACCAACCATCACATTCTACATACCCCTATTGTGTAATTGAGTGGCTGATGCCCTAACCTCTTTGGGACGATCGGCCGAATTAGTTTCAGTCATGTTGGAGTCGATTACTCCTCCATTCAAGCTTTACCCACCTCTGATTGTAATTCCGATTGTATAATGGAATTTATTCTTTAGAAAGGGAAAAAAAGAAAAAGAAAAAAAAGAAGCAGCAAATTTCACTGTAAAGTCTCTTGCTAAATACTGGGAAAAAGATGCTTGGACAGTTCTCTAACTTTTTATTCTCCGATCTTCAATGTCTTCCAGAACAAGCATTACAGCATTCAAGAATAGATAGAATGAATTATTTGCAGTAATGGAAGTCTTATCCATCTTGGTCTCATAGTTTACTTGCTTGACCTACATTTACAGCAATGTTGGAGGTCATCCATTGTTTACCAAAGCAACAAGCTCTCTGCTATCTTGTCTTCTAACCTCCACCACCACTGCAGTCAGCTTCCCTTTGTTCCCTGCAATCTTTGCCTCTATCTCTACTTGTTCCTGCCATTGATTTGTAAAAATAATTATCATATTTTCTGGTTCTATCAATCCATTCCATAAGCTTTCTGATAAAGATAAGGCAATAACCGACATGAATCTTGACCGTCGAATAATACGAAACACTGAAATCAACGGTTAAGTTGAAGTGGCCTGCTAAGGAGTTCACGGCAGCGGCACCAACAACCTCGATTAAGGTAGCTATAGCTCCGCCGTGCCAGTTTCCATTCTCATCCTGTTAAAGTGGATTCAGATCGTTCAAATCGAATAATCATCAGAAACCAAAAATATGGAAGGTAATTGAGGTCTTACAGATGTGAGATCGGGTACGATGAAAGTACAGAGAAAATAGCCCTTGCGAGCCTGTGCGACCTGAAGACCTTGAAGAGTTCGGGCGTCGAGCTCCTGACCTGTTGCTCCCGCTGATAGTTCTTTGAGCAATTTGAGGGGACTATGAACATGGTCTGTCTCTTCCATTTCTCTCTATTGACTTACAGACTACAGAGTGACCATATGTTATAATCAATTGATGGATCATGTTGTTCTCCTCCATTGCTTTTTTGACAAAAAAAGACCTCTTTCTTTCTCCTCCACACATACTGATGGCTTCAATTTGTTTAGATTTACTCTGTCTAGTCAGTCTCATGGAATTTTTATGGTGGAGGTGGGTTGGAGAAGATCTAGATCTGATGTTCTACTTGCTCCGGTGGCTGCATCTATAGGTATCGATGATGATGATGGAAGGGATATAAAGTTTCGCAATTCAATTAAAATTGTAGAATCTATAATTTGAATCAAATGATTTAAGTCATATCATCTTTTTTGTGTTTTCAGTTTTAAAATCGGTGTGATTTCTTTTCCATTAGATGTGAATCTTAGATTTTAGGAAATTACGGAACCCTTAAATCCCTATGAAAGAGTTATAATATGAATCAAATCCACGTTATTTGGTCACGGCTTTTTTATTTTTTTAAAAAATTCATATCACTTTGCCGCGTCAGCTTAAATCGGTCAAAATTAAGAGTCAAATGCCATGTAAGTATTACTGAAACAAATCTGAAAAAAGAGGGATGAAATTGAACTTTTTTGAGACTGAATGACTAAATTCAAGTGAGCATCATTTTTCGATGACTAAAAATGACTTTTTCCATTTTTCCCAATTGTTTATTATGGCTTGATAAGATAGATAATTATATGATGGTCAACTCGTCAAATTAATTATAAACATTGTAATTAAAAAAGAATGGCCCATGAAGAATAAAGACGAATGACCTTTACCAATTAAAAAAAAAAGACACTTCCCAAAATTGTTAAGGTCAATGTTGACGCATTGTGAAGTAAAACCTGTCCCAAGTGATTTTGTATACCACTCGATTGAAATCATGGGGTCTACACCACTCGATTGTGTAATAGAGTGGCTGATGTCTTGACCTCTTTGGGACGCTCGACCAAATCAGCTTCACCCTTGTTGGAATCAATTCGTTCCTTGATTCATGTTTTACTCACCTCTAATTATAATCTCATTTGATTAATGAAATTTCTTCTTCATAAAAAAAAAAGAATCAAATTTCATTGTATATTCTCTTGCTAAATGCTGGGAAAAAAAATATTTGGACAATTTTTTAATTTTTTATTCCCCCATCTCAATGCCTTCAAGAATAAGCATTACAACATTCAAATCAGATAAACAAAAACTTTCTTTTGAGTTTTACTTTTTGAGGTTCCCCCTCCTTTGTTGGGTTCGCAGTTCTTTTCCGGAGTGCAGATTGTTTACAATTTTGGACTCTCAATTGCTATTGCCAGAAAAATGTCCTCCTGTAAGACCCTTCATTACATCCAAAGAGATACATTCTTAATATGTTTTCTTGAACAGAGTTCTTCCAGTATAAGAAGCTTATTATCATTTATTCAAATGCCACATACACCAAATTACTGTACCAAGCTAAACTTGCCTGCATCTATCTAACCAACATCATGGCACAAAGTAAGGGGCAGAGAGAAGCATTAGTTGTTTTTCTCACCTTATGGAAAAGGATTAAGAAATCTAAACCTCTGTAAACGAACGACTTATTGTTGACCTGCAAGCGATTTCTTCAGCTCCTTTTTGTTCACCTGGAAGGAATTGGCATGAGAAAATCATGAGGTAACCCTATGTACATTCCACATTTCAAGAAGCTTGAGAGTGTAACTAAGTGCTGGAAGGAATTGGCATGAGAAAATCATGAGGTAACCCTATGTACATGCCACATTTCAAGAAGCTTGAGAGTGTAACTAAGTGCTATACCTTTCCCATGGCATTGCGAGGCAGTGAGTCCCACACTAACAATTTTGTTGGGAGCTGAAACAATGAACAATGTGTACTTCAGTTATTTCAACCAAGAATTAAATATTTTCAAAGAAAAGATGACCAACGTTTCCGGTCGAAAATTTATTTCAGGTGAGGTAGTAACTACTATTAAAGAAAGAAACAAAATTATCAAAAAAACCTGTTATAAAGAGAACCCAAAAAAATAATGTGAAAAACAGAAGTGGTAGAGATCATTAAATTTTGGATAACTTTACCAAAAGAAAGAAAAAGAAGGCCAGAAGAATTTGTGATGGCTTTCTCTGGCAGAAAAATGCAACCTATAACTTCTGCCTTCTGGAATCTAAATGGACTTTTTCTGGAGTTCTGGAAAAATGGGGTAAATAATGAGGGAGAGAGAATAAAAGGTAAGTCAAGGGCATTCACCACCGGCAGACGGCAGATACAGGCAGGTGGAAGATAAGACATTTTTTTGTATTTTTCCGTTGCGCAGATTAAACACAAAAAGGCATCAGAAGTAACTTATGTGGAGCGCCAACCTACACTAGTGCCTTTCAACAACAGTAGAGCATTTCGAGTGTCTGGTTTCAAGTTTGACTTAAGACACTATATTACTACACTCCACCTGAAGTTACATAAAAATTCCGTAAGCATGATTTTGGTATTTTAATCAGTCAAAACATCAAACAATCATAAAAAAAAATATACAGCTTCCATAATGGACTAAAGACGTCCCTCTCAACAAGTTGGAACTTATCCTTGGCATATTGCAGATATGGATGAAGTAAAAACAGCATTGTTGCATATTACAATACCTTATAAGGTGCAAGTTTCTCCTTAGCCCAGGAAGATAGTTCTTCCAGGGTGATAACAGGCTTTGATTCTTTCTGCCGTCTAGTCTTTGCTTCTGCCTCTGGAACAATTATCGCGCACACAGCTTCTCCATAGTCCTTGTCTGCTAAACTCAAAACACAACATTCTGCAACCGCTGAATGCTGTATAAACAAATGAAAAGAGAGGCAATGAAAGGGGCAATAAATTTTGGTGGCAATTATTCATTTTCTCCTTCTTCTTCTTCTTCTACTTCTTTTTTTTTTTTTTTCACAAATGAACGTAGTAGCATTAAGCCCGCATTGCAGATAGGTTGCCTCCATGATTTGAATTCATACACTCAAAAAACGAAACATATTCCCCTATTCTGTTTTTTTGCCTTAACTGAGCAAGTCAAGAATAACGTGCTCTGCAAGAGCAGCTACTTATGACCAATGAATGAGAAAAGGAAGTATGAGAAGTAATTACCTCAAGAAGAACTGATTCGATTTCTAAAGCAGATAATTTGTATCCCCCAACCTTCATAATATCGGCACTGGTACCTAATAAAATAACATCAAGAAAATATGACTTCAGAAAGAAATACCAGTTCAAGAAATTTCAAGTTCTTCAGTCATGCGAAGCACGCACAGAGTATATACGAAGTATGTGACATGTTTAAGAGACATAGTTGCTGGAGATATGATAACACCAGTCTTTTATTAAATGGAAAGTATATATTTACATTGGGCCATGAAAATTGCATAAATAACCCAAGTAAACCCTGCATAATGGTCCTTAGAAACATATAGTATTTACTCTAGTAACATTCCTCTTGACAAAACTGGATAGGCTGCATCCGAATTTCTAAGCTTCAAACTCACCATCAGCAGCCTCATCATCATCAAAGCCCTAGTCCCAACCATCAGGGGTTGGTCAATTAAAGAATAATTTAGCAACAGGTCTACAATGCGGAAACTATAAAATTTGGTTTTTCAAAAGTTTTCTCATCGAAGATCCTGAATCTTGGGCTTAGAAACTATATGATGCTAACTCAAGTTCACTTCCTACAAATTGTTTAACCAGGTTTTGGGGGAAACAATAAAGGAAATAGCTGTGCAGTGCATCCTAATGACGCAAGCACCAGTAGTAGCAACCAGTTATGGCCATAGTACAAATCATGATATAAGAGGTTTGAGATGATTTGTAATTACATAAGGGTGTGAAGGTAAGTAGTGAGTGAGTGACTTATTGGTAATAATTCTCCACTTAATATAAATCCTGATGAAAGTATATCGGTGAATCAATTTATGGAATCCCTTGTCTTCCTTTTTTTCCTCACATTCCACCTTTATTTGTATTTCTCAATGATTTGACTCTTCAAGGAAAAGATTATCCAGGATAGGTGTCGTACTTCTCCCATAAAGAGAAACTCATGTCTCCAAAGACGTGTCATGGTCAAAAGAAACACCCCATTAATCAAATCTTGATGTATACGAAAAGGAGATCTACTTACGTCCCAAAATTATGTAGTATCCATCTTCATCCATTCTACCAGCATCCCCGGTCCTGAAGAACCCATCATGAGTAAACGATTCCTTAGTTACCTGCATATAAAGAGGAATGAATTATATATAATTATTTGCACCTTAAGAATCGACGTATTGATAGTAGTTCAGAAAATTATTTATCCATAAAGCATTAGAAACAATTCCTGAATTCCTGCCCGTTCAAAATTAAATCAGCAAGTAACCACTGGTTTTTCCTGCCCAGAGGAAAAAATAGCAATAAACACAACAATAATATAGAGAACAAAAAGAAACAAGAAGAATAGTTGTCCCAGATACAGAACAGAAGCATAGGAAATTGTTTCAAGTTATATATGAGGCTAACAACCAACAACATGGCAGGTTTTTCACTTTTTTGAGAATAAAACCGCTAGTCAAAGACAATCAAAACCACTGACATCTCGCAAGAGCTAATCTGTTTGTTACCATAAAAAACATATAGCATCCATCTATCAATTAAAGTGACAAAATAACTATTTAGTGAAGAATAACATTATCTCTGAACTAATCCTTCAATCATGTGTTAAAGGACTCAAAACTCTACAATTCAAGAGGAAATAGAGCTTCTTAACAATCGGAATAGTTAGAACTAAAGGAAAACTTCACATATCACTAAAATTTTTATCATAGATTTAGCTATCAGGATGCTGGAGCTTGCCCACATAGAGAAGAATAACTTTCTATCATCCTATACTCCAAGGAAAAAGAAGAGAAAGAATCACTAAGGTCTACAGAAAAAGGGAATAAAGATAAACAATTCATAACAGGGTATACCTCAGGAAGCTTCCAGTATTCCTTGAACAATGAAGGGCTTTTGATGCAAAGCTCACCGCCCGCTGTCGCATCAGTTGCACTCTCATCATCTGCAATCTTGACCTAAAAAGGAGGAAAAGCATGCGAAGAAGGCCAGTTTATAAGAAAGTAAAAAAATTTCAATGGAAATTTCTTTCATTTCAGTAAGTTTGCCACGAAGTAGAGCTATTTAAGCAAAGAAATGTTTAGCACTCCTAATACACTGGCTTCTCACTTTGACAGTTGCTTAATGTTGTTGAGACAAAAAAAATCTACCAGAACGATAACATTCTCCCTATTAACTAGAAAATGTCCAGCCAACTTGTTGTTTTGATTGAATAATTGTGTAACAAATGATGTGCTTTAGTTTGGAGGTATCATTTTCCCAAGCTGCAAGTAAGCATATATTCTTATACCTACTTAAAACTCAACTGTATTAAAGTTACATTTTGACATTCTAAGAAATTTACCTGAACACCTGGAAGCAGTTTGCCGACAGTGCCAGCCTTCCGTTCCCCTCTTAAAGGATTTGCTATTGCCATAACGAACTGAAAATATCAAGCAATTAGGCCAACTATGAGAATTTTTCTAAACAACTTATCCAAGCACTTATTTTAGTAAATACAAAGCAAAATTAACTTACCTCAGTCATGCCATATCGCTCCAAAAGGCGATGTCCAGTGATGGTTTCCCATTGTTCCATGACAGGAAGAGGGAGTGCAGATGAGCCACACATCTGAAGCAAATGAAAGAAAATGTTTTAGGGCTCAAGTTCCACAGGCTTTACCAGCGGAATTGCATAAACATAAATACATTTCATTTAAGATCAGATTGATAGACGGATCATTCCTAGCTATATTGTTATCAAAACAAACAATATAGGGGGAACAAAAAAAAAACCTATGGCACTAACCATAAGACGCAACTGTCTAGCAGCAGAGGCAGAAGAAGCTTTCAACTCTGCATCCATGGCTCCATAACCTTGGATCAATCGAGTATACATAGTCGGCACCTGTACATTTAATATAAAACGAGTTTAACAGAACCCTAACCTGAGAGTTTCAACTGTACAATCATCATGCTCCTAGAACCATGCAGTGCTAAATAAGTTGTGATCGGTGTACTACAGCTTGATTACGAAGGGTTCTTATTTCAGTATCTATGATTATTAACCTAAGGTAAGAAACAATAATATAACAATCCTGCCCCAGAATAGATACAGCAATACAATTGCCAAAAAAAAATTACTTTTCACGACATGAACAACTGTAAATGGCACTAAAAATAACTAGAAAAATAAATAATTTCAAATCAGAGGTGTCAAAAAAAGCATCCAGCTGTGTAGAACTTGTCGTGTAATTCTATTAATCAAGATGAAAAATTTGACCATATATTTGACATGTATAACTAAAAGACAACTTACTCCTGTGAAAACAGTTATAGCATCATCAGCCTTGCTCCCATTTGTTGGATATGATTCACGCCATCTCTGCCAGATTCCACCGACACTAAATTTTTTCATAAACTCCACCTTCATAAGATGACTAGATAGATTAATCATAAAACCTAGAGTAATTAAACTTAACTATAATTGTTCAATAAAACACTAAGGCATTAAATCCATTTTGAGATATATCCAAGAAAAGTACTGTGGCTCCTGCATAGAGAGGGGCAAGTAACGAATTGAAAAGTCCATGAACATGTATACTATCGTTAAGGACAAACTGGGCAAAATGTAAACTGAGTATCATCAACACTATCTATTTTGCCAACCAAAATATTGGATTATTAAAAAGTATGCCACCCAATGGACATATCAAATAATGTTGGGGCAGCAACCAATATAAACCCGATGAGAAGGATATGATGCAGCGGAAGACAATGCAGAAATTTATCTGTAGATGTATACCCCCAGGCTTCAGCCAATATTTGAACCTGAAATTAAACAGTTTACAGCAAGGTTATGACCAAAAACAAAAGTTAGGAAGACGTGTAAATGTGTAACTAATATATGAAAGCCTCATTCAGTGGCATAAACTACCTCACACGCTCCTTCCAAATTAATGTATTTCAAGAGACTAAAAATCATATGAGTGTAGTGACAATTACATTCAGACATCTAGAAGATATCGTTATTGTTTTCCATAATGGAACACAGATTGACAAGATTATCAACGATAGTGGTACATTTCCATCCACAACCATCAAAGATTAGCACACTTCTAATTATTTACAATAAGCACAGTGTATATCATGCACTATTGTAGGAAATGCTCAGAGTTACGTGGTATTCAGCCATGGACCTGCGCACTAATGCCTCTGTGGGTATGAACAACTCCTTTAGGTTTCCCTGTTGTGCCACTAGTGTATACAATCAAAGCAGGAATCTCACCTGCATCATTGGAAATTAAAAAGATGTATGTGAACTGCAGATACAATCATCAAAAGGTAAGCAATCCACTTATCTTTAAGTTTTCCAACAAATCTCCATCAGACCCTTACCTGCATCTATTCCTCGAACTTCGCTATCATCACAGGCATTTATCTGTGAAGAAACATTAGCTACTGATGGAATGAGAGAACATTGAGCAGCACATTTACTAGCAATATTTTGCATTAGCTCATGTTGATCTTCAGTACTCAGAATCAAGGATATTTCCTACATCATACAAGATTCAGGTCACAGGAAATCAAAAAGTATTAGTGCGGAATGAAAATAATGCAGGATGGCATGGAGGAGAAAGTGTGATATAGGTTTCTTTTCGTCCTCAAAATTGCTATCATGTTATATCAAATCATAAACCTGCCATTTACCTTAAATAATCAGCTGACAATCAGTTACACAAAAATGAATCTGAATACTGGTAAACTATGTAATGAAGGAAACTACATAAATAGCACACGTCATGGAATACCGAATCATTCATCACGTGTAAGAGCTCAGACTCCGGGTAGCTGAGAGCGAGCGGAACTGCAACACCACCGCTAAACCAGGTCCCCAGTACTCCAGCAACAAACTCAGCTGAAGGTTTAGCCACGATTCCTACTCGTGCTCCATCAAGATTTCGCACTGAAGGACTTTCATGCTTGCTTTCTGTCTTCTGAATAATCAAATAGTCAGTCAAAGAGGTTTCTGACATCCATATATGAAGTACAGAGAAAACGATGCAGAAGTTTTTAATGATTTCATAGCAACATGCACAAAATAAATTTTCAGTTAACGAGTGAAGTAAATTATTGATAGCATATTCGCATTCCCAACACTGCTTCAAATTGTACTGATAGATAATCATCTTATGAACAGAATATACTGTTTAAAATGTTGCAAAAGCACTAAACAAGTAAATTCCAACTCACGTTTTTAAAATTGGCATCATTCAAGAGATTTGATATCTTCCGCGCAGATGAAATCAGCTGCCCATAGCTGTAACTCTTATTGTCAGCTCTAATAGCAATGCTATCTTGAGCAGCAGCACCCTGCCGGTGCACTGCTTTAAGCACCTCCATAGATGCAACAGAAGGCGATGCTATGAAATGGATAAAAAGCACATTCTCAGGATTAGTTTAGCAACGTTGCATCAAATCTATAAGGTGTTAATCACCTTTAAAAATACGGATTCACATAGAGTCGATCAGTCATTTCAACAAACACCAAATCTACATGAATCAAACCACCCAAAATCTCCCCTCTCTAAAAAAACATTGACGAAACTCAACACTTACACGAGACGCGGCGAGACTGAGAAAAGCAGAACCTAGCGGAAGTTGGTGGTGGTGTACGAAGGGACAGTGAAGTGCATGAAGAGTAGGCAGAGGTGATGGTGTTGGTGTTGTAATGGAACATGTAGAAAGGCCTGTTAAGGTTGGTGAGAGACTTAAACGAGGAACACATGCGTGTAGGCTACCAATATGTGGACCTTGCTGTTAAAATCAGTTTTTTTTACACAAAGCTTCTTCTTTTGCAGATTTTACTCTGTGAAACGAAAAGAACGGAGCACAAGCATCAAGCATGCGTTGGACTTGGATTTGGAGAGAGGCGCGGGTGGAGTTGTTTGACCCAAAAACCCTTAAATTTATATCACATCAAAATAACTATTGATTAGAAATATCTCCTCAATCTATGTATATCTATATGTATGTGACATTAAAATAAATATTTATTAAAAATACACGTATTATTTTAGTAAAAATACATTAAAGTAAGGGTGGTTTTTTCAGTTACGTGTGTCTCTTCCACTTTCTATTGACTAAAAACTAAAATCAAAACACTTGTCATTGTAGAAAACTTCAATTTCGATGCCACTTACTTTTTCTCGAGGCATCGAAATTGAACTACAATGACAAGTGTCTTGTGCGTCATGTAGGTCCTGAAACAGTTATGTTGTGCATGCCCTTTTTCTCTGTCCCAATGCTGTTGAGGCCTTTGCTGCCAACTCTAAAAGTCTTCATAAACTCTCTGTGTTGGGCTGATCTTTTCCAGAGGTTTGGGGTCTCCGTTTAAATAAGCTTGATTCATCTAGCCTAGGAGTATTGGCTGTGTTACTTCGTTTGATTTGGTTTAGACGTGATGCCATTATCCACGAAGGAAACTCTCTCCCTGAGGAGTTTCCTGTGCAGCCTAGGTGGTGTGTCCCGAGGTCAGGTTTTATGAAGCTTAATTTTGATGCTGCTGTTTGTGTGGAGCGTAACGTTTCTGGGTTTGGGAGCAATTTAGAAATGATCAAGGCTATTCTTTGGCAGCTCTTGTTGACTGGAGCCCAGTGGTTCTTTCTCCAACTTTGGCAGAAGCTTACTCGGCTCTAGCAGCTCTGCAGTTGGCGAAATATCTGAGGTTTAAAGCAATCCACCTTGAAGGTGATGCTTTACTAGTTAACAATGCCGGGGGGGGGGGGGGGGGGGGGGGGGGTGTTATTGGGGCACTGTTGTGTTTCGTCTTCCCTGTGGGAAGAGAAGGTGTTCTTCCATTTTCAGGTCTTCGACCTTAAAAAAAAAAGTCCATCCCATTGTGATGAAAACCTTCAACTGACAACAGTATGATTCTCAATCTTTCCATAACAATTCCAACACAAATAGGATAAATAACAGCTACTATTGTTGGGGGGAATGGGGAGGGGGAGGGGGAGGGGGAGCGGGAGGGGGAGGGTGGGCGGGGGGAGAGATCATTGACCTCTCCACCTCGTCCACCAGGAGGAAGGTGTTCTAGTGCTTTGGGGAGGGGTGAGGATGTCGAGCATCATTTCCTTCTCTTTGGGTGTCAACGGAACCCCTCTAATAAGATTCAAAGCCATGATATGCACATTAGTCCTTTGCCTGTGCTTGTTGTAAGCCCATACTCCTGCAGCAGCACCTGCAACTAGAAGCTGTCCAAAGACGCAATGTTTCAGCATCACTTCAACTATATGAATTAGGGACTATTCTACGATACTCAAGTAGGCTCTTAAACTCACTGGTGATAGCCACACAGCAGCAGTCTGCATATCGAACTTCGGGGCATAAAGAACAGTCTCCCCATAATCATCTTCAAGTTTCTTATAAATTTCTTTGTCGGTCTTTCCGCCTCGAATCTCATCACGAATTAACTGCATCAAATCACACGGATTGATCAACAATGATAGATCATCAGGAAAACATGACGAGAATATAGATAGCGAGTGCAGACAAGGTGGCAGAAGATTAAATGGCTTTAACCTAATAGGGAGGTACAAGATTTACCCCAAATAGGCCAAAGGAAACAGCATTTGGGAGCATAAGAAATTAAATGGCAATTTGTGGAGGTAATTAAATACGGGAAATAAAAACACAGATACACACAAAACTATATAGGTGCAGTAAAGTAAAACAAATAAATTAATCCATTCATCACCATTACAAAGCATTCGAAAGTACCATCATTCTGCGAGTACTGAAATAATTTTTCCACAGGAAACTGAGCAATTACAGAACCTCAAAAAGATTTTTCTTCGCGATTTGTTTACATACAATCATAATTGATCAAATATCACTGTGATGATAATCACAACCCATCAATATTGTAATATTTTAATGGATGACGATTGATGTACCTTCCTAAGGAGAATGGCAATATCTGCTTGAGAATCTTCAATGGACTGACTTCCACACTCAGTGCAGCGAACATTATGGCTGATGTTTCTTGCCCTAGCATCCACCAGCTGCCTCTGCTTCACCTCATCGTCTGTGCTCTGCATTCTCAATAATGTCTATCCCCTCAGTCCCAGAGCAACTGCCATAAACATCAAAAAAAGAATGTCACCAAAATATTACACACAAACAAACAGACAAAAATAAAAAAATAAAATAAAAAAATCCAACGCCCAGCTCTCCCTTCGGCTTTTGGGTTCCCTTTTCTTTTTCCTATTACTTTTCACGAGAATCTGAATGGCGCCCGTTGCCGCATCAAAATCAATGCATACCAGAACCAATTCATCAAAACCAATTCACCTTTTGAAAGTAAACAAAGGCGAATCCCTAATATTTGCATGCATAAATAGAAACAGAAAAATAATTAACTACTTGCCCAATTCCCCAAAAAACTTACAATTTCTTTTTTCTTCTGTTCTACTTTGATGAAAAGGTTCAAATTTCATGAAATCAAACCTGATGAACAAAGCTTAACGAGAAATTCGCTCGTCGATTCTTCGTCAAACTCGCGTTCCACAAATTCGCTCAACCGAAACCCTAGGAGCACAGACTGCTTAAGAAGGTAACGGAGGCTAGCATCGCTAGCAGAGGAAAAGGCGTCACAACAGTTGGATCGGCAGAGAAACGGTGTGAAGTTTTTGGCGATGAAGAGACGTATTTTGCTGGAACAAGAAGACGGGCCGCGGGAGCGATCAATAGAGGAGAAGGAAGAAGAAGATGCGCAAGAAAAAGCAAGACGGGCTTTTTTGATGGGTACTTCGTAGGCTGGGTTTATTTTACTGGGCTTGGGCTCAAATATGGCCCATTCTTTACAAGACGTCAAAAATACTCTCTTCAAGTCCAGCCGAATCCGACCGAATTGGAGCCGAATCCCAGCGGAATCGGAACACGATGGGTCCGTGAAACTATGAGCTCTTATTGAACTTGGAAATTTCCATGTATAAGTGTTTTCCTAGAATGGGGGTGCTTTGGAAGTTTGAAGAATAGGAGCCGGAAATTATTTTCTGGATAAGTTGGAGAAACTGGAAAATTTAAGCAGAAACTTAGTAAAACTTCATAAAGAACCGGTATTATTGGGTAGGCAGAAAGATTTTTTTTAATTGATTCAATCCTAGGTTTATGTTATTCTTTCAAGTTTTGTTAGTGATGGGGGGCATGTGGTAGGTTAGCATAAACTTTATCAACCATAGCTCATCCAATTAATTTCAATCATACTTTTTATGGAGCCTTGTGCTTTAATTTTCCTATAGGTCAGATCATGTTTCCTGTTCCAACAAACTTTCATGTGTATGCCCACATATATGTTAAAAAAACCATAAAAACCAAATAAAACCAAATCGATTGTAAAACTGATGGATTGATCGGTTATTTTTTAAAAAATTATTTAAAACCAATTGAAATAACCGAAATAACAATTGATTAAATTCATATCATAAAACCGAAAAAATATCGACCGTTTACACCATTACTAGTTACTGAGAAGAGACAATGGAGGTGGAAATTGTATTTCCTGCTGAAGCATGCATGAATTCATTGCAAAGAATGTGCATTCATGAATGAAATGTATAATAGCGTCCACAAACACATCAAGTCTCATTATGAGGAACTTACTCTCTATAACTTTCTCACAACGTCAATTCAATAATTGCATGGCTGGTTTGGTGGTAGCTTTTCACCTGACTGCCAAAAACACCTTCTCCTCATCTACTAGTCAATCCGGCTCTTGACGTTGGTTGGGAACTTAAAACCTTCTCTTCAAACATGATCCTAGCTAGAATCTTCAAACCTAATCATGCTGAAACAGATATATTGTCGTGGCATCCTTATCTGACATGATTTACATTCCACATTATTGCATTAGTCTCATGCAGATTTTTTATTCTAATTAAATATCATTTAAGTAGTCAAAGCCGATGCACATTACTTTATTGGAGGGTCTCCATTTATGTTTTTGTTTTATGAGAGAGAGACACAATAAACTTTTTGAACATCCGATATGAGTTTAAACTCGGGTTAGTGTGTGACCACAAGAGTATTGCTCCCATTGAGAATCGAAATCAAAACCTCCCGAGTTTATACGATTTGGCTTAAGAGAGATTCACCAACTAGACTGTCGCTTAAGTGGTTAAGAAAATCATGATATATGATTTATATTATGGTTGTGTAACTTTGATACTTTAAGTTTTCTCTTTGCATGTTACAACCTTTCTTTTTTCTCTTTTTTGTCATCTCATCTAAGCTTTCCCAATGCTTTATAGCATCCCTTTTCCACACATTTCATGATTCCTACATTTTCCTTTACTTTCCCAGCTTGAATTATATCATATTTACCACACCTTTTCACCAACTTTTTCTCTGCTTAGAATCTTTAATTTCTTCTCATTTTTGGTTTCAGGCGCCAGACTTGCTTCATAAGAATCCTTGAAAGACTTGAAAATTAAGTAAATGCTTTCCTTGTTAACTCTTTATGTGCTTTCCAGTACTGATGACAAAAAGAAACTGTGAAGAAATTAATACTGATTTCAATTATAGGTTGGTTCCAGTCATGTGGTGGTTACATATATATTATATATCTACCAGTCCTAACTAACAAGGCGAAGAAGTCTTTAACTCAAATGAGATGGGATGAGAAAAACAAAAGAAAGTACTATATCACATATAGATGATTTGAATGGCAGTTGGGCTTGATCATCATAACATATATGGCACCAAAACTTTTAATTATAGACTGTGATGTCTCATAATGGCACCCTTTGACGATCGAACATTGTCTTCTGTGTTGTCTAGAGTGTTGAGTGTAATCAACAATTCCATATGAAACATTTACATAGTAATGATAGTATATCCACAGTAATTAGCATTTGAAAACGGGTCGAGTGACCTAAGTTTAGACACATATCAAATGTTCAAAATATAAGTTTGTATGATGTAGTTCTCGTCTCTCGGTTATAAAAAGCATAGCGCTTGAAAAGATTACAAAACATAAACCCGAAACATAACTTAATAGGTGAGTTGGGTCATACGTAATCTGAAACCCCGAATTCGAGCACCATCCCCTTCCCTGGCCCATGTGGCCCTTATTGAGGGAATAATAAAAGAAAACTTGTAGAAATTGATACTGTTGTGGTAAGACTTAAAGAGTACTGGTGCAATACTAAGTGCTGCTTCTCTTACACTTCGTTTGAAGTTAGTGGAGATAAGAAGTCGGTTCATTGGGTCCCACATGTTGTGTACTAAATCGAATTTAATTTGTGCTTTTTTGTAGTGAATTCTTTGAACTTGTCAGATTCTCCTTTGGTATCTAGCTTTTTAAATCAATAGAAAGCTCACTGAAAGAATTGGCATAAAAACATTTTTCTGCTTCATTTTTCGTTTAACATTAAACTACTCGAAAAATGTTAGAATATATTATTATAATTTAATTTCCTGGTTTTTATGTTGTTTCCTTATTTGTTTTTTTCCTTTATTCCCCAATATAAAGGCTCTCTTTGTAGCATGTAATATATCAAATCAATATCAAATAAAAAAAATCAATATTTTATTTTAATAAGTTATAAAGGCTCTATTACAAGTAGAAAATTGTGGCAATTAACACAAGAAATATATATATACATATATATATATATATTTAAATTCTCCAATAAATAGGTTGTTATTTATAAAACTTATGGATATTTGTTTTTAAGTTGTTGGATATGACCAAATGGATGAGGTTAGAGTTGATTTAGGGTTTATGGCTTAAAATTTATGATTTCGGTTTAGGATTTAAGATTGTTTTATCAACTTTAATATTAGACATTGATCATGTCTAACGGTTTAAAAACAAAGGTTCGTAAATCTTATAAAACAAGGAGGTCCTTACTAGAGAAGGTACATATATTATGACTTAATAACTGAATTTTCTAAAATACGAGAAAATGTGAAATCATAATGCTAATATATATAGTATTTAGAGGTTTTTTTAAGATCTTCATTTGAGCCAATTAATAACATAGCATGATTTGAATGGAATTGCATAATTATAAAGTAATTGGACTTGTAGGTTTGTAACTACCGTGGTAAAGAAGAGTAGTTTTGATAGCAAGTTGTTATGTAAACAATTAATATGAGCAAGCGTAACCGTGATTTGGGCATTTGCTGATTAAAAATGTGATTAATAACAATGAAATTTGTCATTAGATTAAGTAGTAGATTATTATCAGCCGGTTTTCTTGAAACTTCAATTTCATTGGAACAATACACATATGTGTGTTATTTTATTTTAATAACATTAAACTACTCGAAAAATGTTAGAATATATTATTATAATTTAGTTTCCTGGTTTTTATGTTGTTTCCTTATTTGTTTTTTTTCCTTTATTCCCCAATATAAAGGCTCTCTTTGTAGCATGTAATATATCAAATCAATATTTTATTTTAATAAGTTATAAAGGCTCTATTACAAGTAGAAAATTGTTGCAATTAACACAAGCAATATATATGTTTAATGTTATTAAAATAAATACGTTGTTATTTATAAAACTTATGGATATTTGTTTTTAAGTTGTTGGATATGACCAAATGGATGAGGTTAGAGTTGATATAGGGTTTACGGGTTAAAATTTATGATTTCGGTTTAGGATTTAAGATTGTTTTATGGACTTTAGTATTAGACATTGATCATGTCCAACGGTTTAAAAATAAAGGTTATGAATCTTATAAAACAAGGACGTCATTACTAGAGACGGTACATATATTATGACTTAATAACTAAATTTGAGAAAATGTGAAATCATAATACTAATATATATATATATATATATATATAGTATTTAGAGGTTTTTAAGATCTACATTTGAATCACTTAATAACATAGCATGATTTGAATGGATTTGCATAATTATAAAGTAATTGGACTAGTAGGTTTGTAACTACCGTGGTAAAGAAGAGTAGTTTTGATAGCAAGTTGTTATGTAAACAATTAATATGAGCAAGCGTAACCGTGATTTGGGCATTTGCTGATTAAAAATGTGATTAATAACAATGAAATTTGTCATTAAATTAAGTAGTAGATGATTATCAGCCGGTTTTCTTGAAACTTCAATTTCATAGGAACAATTAATACACATATATGTGTTCAATAGCATTAGCTAAATATATGTATATATTATATATATTCAATGCACTAGCTAGGTTTGCATGCATGGATGTCTTTCTCCCTTTCAAGATGAATAATTAAGTTGAATTCAGTAGGAGTAGTACATGGATCCAAATGGTGGACACATTTCATGAGAAGTCTTAATTCTATAGTATTTCAAACTGTTGTATATCACTTACAACTACATTAACAGTGTTCTTATCACCGAGAATGAAATCATGCTAAGTTTCCCTTTAGACATCTTATATATAAGCCAAAACTCGGGAGGTCATGCTTGCATGTATAGAAGTTTTCTACATGATAATAGGATAAGTTGAGTCAAAACCCAACACGTCGTCACAATGATATTGCTCCTAGTGGAAATCGAATTCAAGACCTTCCAAGTTCATACGATTTGGTCCCAAAAAGATTCACCAGTACATTATCGTCCAAGTGATTTCCTTCTTAATTAACACTCACTAATATTACACCCAAAATTATGTTCCAAAAACTTCCCCCCCACCTCGAAGAATATCTAACAGTCAACTACTCAACTCCTACCAGCCCCCCTTTTCTTCTCTCTCTCTCACTAATCCTCTTTTTATTTTGTTTTATATCCTTAAACCAACCCTACCCCACACATGTACACCTCCTCTCTCTCTCTCTCTCTCTATACCCCCCACCATTTGCGTACCATAAAACAACCAATTCATCATACATCTCCAACCCCTGCCATGGACATGGTGGAGATGTCTAACGATAATAATCACAACAACAATCCTCCCACTTCTCGCACCAAAGACTTCTTCGCCTCTCCCGCTCTCTCCCTCAGCCTCGTAAGCAACCCTAATATTATCTATACATATATATGTATATATATACACTATCTTTCATTCAAATTGTATGGTTATTAATCATGTGAATAATTAATAGTTGTTGTTGTTGTTGTGTTGTGTGAATACTTAGGCTGGGATATTTCGCGATGCGAGAGCAAACGCTGTTGGGCCGGCGAGTTCGGAAGGAGAGGAGGGAAGCTGTGGTGGAGGTGGAAGAAGAGATATTGATCCGACGGTGGAGATTAGTAGTGAGAACTCGGGGCCGGTGAGATCAAGATCAGTGGATGAGGATTTTGATAACGAACTGGGAGATCATGATCTTGATGATTTTGACGAAGACGATGACGATGGAGACAAGAAGAAAAAGAAGAAGAGAAAGAAATACCACCGACATACTTCTGAACAAATCAGAGAAATGGATGCGTGAGTATAGATTGTAACATAATATACCTTATCATGCATTGCAAATATATATATATATATATACAGGAAGATGTTGTTTCCAACCATTAAACCTGTGACCTTAAAGTTGTATCCCTATCAGTACCAGTGACTCCGATGTTTGCATGTATAATTACAGAAGAAAACAAGATTATAAAGTTAAGGATGACTCACAATGTTCTTTTTTCCTTTGTATTTTTCTGCATAAATAGAGTGTTGGTACATGATTGTGTTCGCCATTGTTTGATCAAGTGATGTACTATCAAGTTAACCTATACATGTGAATATATATATATATATTTGTATGTATGTACTAAAGGGTTATTGTTATTTGCTTATTTTGCATGTATTTCAGGCTATTTAAAGAGTCACCGCACCCAGATGAGAAACAAAGGCAGCAATTGAGCAAGCAATTGGGCCTGGCTCCTCGCCAGATCAAGTTTTGGTTTCAAAATCGTCGAACCCAAATCAAGGTGCGTGACATATATATATATATATAGCTCATAGTTATGAAAATGAAAAACGCCCAGTCGTTTGGTGGGCATTGGGCTGGAAAATTTTCGGTTACCAAAAAGAATTTTAAACTTTCATCTAATATTAAAAGTAAGATGCATGAGTACTCATTTATTTAATTTTTAATTTAATATAATTGAGACGACTACATATTTTCAGGCTATACAAGAACGCCATGAGAATTCCTTGTTGAAAAATGAAATAGAGAAACTAAGAGAGGGCAATAAAGCCATGAGAGAAACCATAAACAAAGCTTGTTGCCCCAACTGTGGCATGGCTACTACTAGCAGAGACGCAAGCATAACAACTGAAGACCAACAATTACGCATAGAAAATGCCAAGCTCAAAGCCGAGGTTTGATATCAATGCTACAAACTTCTACAACATTTTCAAAGCTAAATTTATCATCTATATATACATGTATATATATCTATACATTCTTGAAGAATTTTTTGGTATTTTGTCAATTTATATAGGTCGAGAGGCTTCGAAAAGCGATAGGAAAATACTCTGCAGGAGCTACGGCTTCTTGCTCAGAAAATGAGCAAGAAAACAGAAGCTCATTAGATTTCTACACTGGAATTTTTGGGCTTGAGAAGTCGAGAATTATGGAGATTGCGAATCAAGCATTGGAAGAGCTCAAAAAGATGGCTACAGCAGGAGAACCACTGTGGATTCGAAGCTTGGAGACGGGGCGCGAAATACTTAATTATGATGAATATGTGAAAGAGTTTAAGGTTGAATATTCAAGCAATGAGAGGCCCAAGAGATCGATCGAGGCGTCGAGAGAGACTGGTTTTGTTTTTGTCGATCTGCCAAAACTAGTACAAAGCTTCATGGATGTGGTGAGAGAAAAGGATTCTCCATCTTTGGTTGTTTTCACTTTTAAGCCCATCATGTCTTTTGGATGGTTGAATGGGTGTAAACTGTGAACTACCAGAGCAGCCCTCACCATGCTAGCGATAGGTAAGACTAGGCCGAAACTCATGCGTGTAGAGGCCTAAAAGTGGGACAAGCCACGAAACCATAATTCCAAAAAGAAATATCCTTGGTGGTTGGTTCGAACTCTCGACCTCGGGTGTCATACGCTCTAAATCCAGAGAGAATAGATAACCAACTAAGCTATCGCCAAGTGAATTTTTTTTTTCACGTTGACAGTTAACGATGGTATACATGAACTAATCAATCTTCTTCTTCTCCTTGTTTTATTTTGGTATAGAATCAATGGAAGGAAATGTTTCCATGCATAATCTCAAAAGCCGCCACGGTCGACCTTATCAGCAATGGTGAAGGTGGTACTAAAAATGGTGCGGTACAATTGGTGAGTAAGTTCAAAACAAATCTAAATTTTGTGTTGTTTCTGGACCTCAAGAAGATAAGATTCCATTATTTAAAACCTGGGTTCTCTTATGTAATGACATTTGATTATTGGGTGCAGATGTTTGCAGAGCTACAGATGCTCACGCCAACGGTGCCCACAAGAGAAGTGTATTTTGTCAGATATTGCAAGCAACTGAGTTCTGAACAATGGGCAATTGTCGATGTTTCAGTAGATAAGGTTGAAGAAAATATCGATGCTTCACTGTCAAAATGCAGAAAACGCCCTTCCGGTTGCATTATTGAGGATAAATCAAATGGTCACTGCAAGGTGTACATATATATACATATATATGTTTACAGATCATATGCTTTGTGTATTATTATTATTATGTCAATTATGCCGATGAATTCTACACTTTTAAACACTTGTTAGGTGATTTGGGTGGAGCACTTGGAATGCCAGAAGAGCCCAGTTCACAGCTTGTATCGGACTGTCGTTAATGGCGGTCTGGCCTTTGGGGCAACGCATTGGATCGCCACATTACAGCTCCAGTGTGAAAGGCTTGTTTTCTTCATGGCAACCAATGTTCCTACCAAGGATTCAAGTGGTAAGCCCAACAGCATTCACATATATTTTCAATCATATTCAAGAAGGAAGCATTTTAACTGTGTTCAACAATAGGTGTTGCCACACTGGCTGGGAGGAAGAGCATTTTGAAGTTGGCACAGAGAATGACATGGAGCTTTTATCACGCAATCGGGGCGTCAAGCTACCATACATGGAACAAGGTCACAAGCAAAACAGGGGAGGACATAAGGATTTCTTCCAGGAAGAACTTAAACGATCCTGGCGAACCTATCGGGGTGATCCTGTGTGCAGTTTCATCTTTGTGGTTGCCTGTCTCTCCTCATGTCCTGTTCGATTTCTTAAGAGATGAAGCTCATCGACATGAGGTATGATTCCCTCACCTAAATGATAATAGAAGAATCACAAAGGGAAGTTTTGGTTAACAAATATTGCTATGAACTTTCAGTGGGATATCATGTCAAGTGGAGGTCCAGCACAAACCATAGCAAACTTAGCCAACGGCCAAGATCGCGGCAATACAGTAACGATTCAAGTAAGCTCTTGACGGCCAAAGTGTAGGAAACAAAGATTAATAAAAAATAATAATAAATTCTTTCAATGTGTTATCTGCAGTTTTAATAGCATAATGCATACTGCATAGAGTAAGAATCCAGTTTCCTAAACTTATCTTGGTTTACAAATTCAGGCAATGAATGTAAATGAGAATAGCATGTGGATACTCCAAGATGGCTGCACAAATGCATATGAATCCATGGTGGTTTATGCTCCTGTGAACATTACAGGCATGCAGTCTGTGATTACTGGATGTGACTCAAGCAATGTAGCAGTGCTACCTTCAGGGTACTCAATTCTTCCAGATGGGATTGAGTCAAGACCTCAAGTGATCACATCTAGGCAAGAGGAGAAGAGCACAGAAGGAGGATCTTTGCTTACTATAGCATTTCAAGTTCTAACTAATGCATCTCCAATGGCCAAACTTACCATGGAATCTGTCGAGTCTGTTAACACATTAATATCATGCACATTGCGAAATATTAAAACAAGCTTAAAATGCGAAGATAGTTGATTGTCGTAGCCTTTATTAATTAGGAAACACTTATGATTGTTAAATTATTAGGGTTTTCTCTATTCCTCCCCAAGATTTTTTTTGAAACAGAGGAGGTTATCTTCTTTCTCTTTTTTTTGTAGATTTGTTTTACATCTTCTTCAATTAGAATGGACAACATGGAGTAGCAGATTTATTTGTAGCTGGAATTTTGAGAGTAATCTACAAATCTAAAAAATGAGATACTCATATACAGAATTCTTATTGATCGAATTCATTTTGTCGGCAACATATATATCATAAGAATCAACTCAGATGTAACAAAGATAGACCATGACTACCAACAAGGGAAGATTTCATTTATCTATTTATCTGTTAGTGTAATCACTTATACTCCAACAAGAGAAATCAAACCAAATATTCAAATGGAGTTTCATCTATTCACTCTGATCAATCGCTGCATCATATATTTACACAAAAAGGAGCTCACAAATCACTTAACAAACATGGTATATCAAATCAACCAGAATCAAAGTTTTGCCTTTTAAGGGTTGCTGAAAAAAAAAGATCTCCAAATATTATCCCCATTGTTTGTAAACTTCCCCATGCCAATGGATCCCTTTTTTATTTTTACATTCTCCTCCCAAAGCACTATTGGAGTCCATCTAGTCCTCTGGCCTGCTTTCAGTACCATGGGGTTGCCTTATATATATATTTAAGATATTCAATTTCCATATCCATTTGGTAAAAGTTAATGCAAATAATTCATTTCCTCCCTACAGTGCTAATGTTCACTTGTAGAGAGAGTCTATCTTAAAAGTTTAAAACTGTTTGCCGGGGAGTCAGTCAATGTTAAAATAATAAAATCACTCCAGCTATGCAACAGTGCGCATTGCAAGCCCATAGACAACATCTCCTATGCATACAATTGAACATGTAGGCTCCAACTCCCCCTGCATACTAGACTGTCAAAACACATCTTAGGCCAGTCGTCACAGGAAAGGTTCATGTTATGGTTTCCATTCACATACGATAATAAAAAATCTGCTCTAATAACATTTATCAAAGCTAATACCAGTATTCCAAAACACTACAGCCTACCCAATGTTATAAGTGTTCTCGAATTCTACATCATTGGTAAACCACAAAGTTAAATCCATTTTCTCAGCTATCATTCCAAGTTCCAGATAATTTATGTTTCTCGTTATAATCAGCTGCGAATGAACTTCTCACTTCATGGCACAATATTCACTCTAACATAACTACAAAAGACTACCTAATCATGTCCTTTCAAACTTGTTCCTCGTGCTTTCATCCGATCCTCTAAAATTTTCCTCACTGTTCCTAACCACCCTTCATAATTTGACCCCACCTCAAGCTTTCCCCAAAATCAGAACAACTAAGCCACACCAACTCAAGCGAAATGGTCGAAATCTAAGTACAAAAACAGTTAAAATCAAAGTAAAATCCAAGCTGCTCTTTGAGAGTAGAGGATCAGCAAGATAACAGTAACTGTGATGCCAGGGCAATCCATACCAGGAAATAACAAATTCTGAAAAAGATGATAATTTCATTGTCTTCAAACAAGAAACTATCCCAAACAGAACCAAATTAACAATACAAAATAATCTCAAACAACAGACCTCACACTAAGCCTGTAGCTCCTCCCCTTGCTGAGACTCCAAAGGAATTCCAAGCTCCTGTGCCACCCCATCTTGGCTTCCCTCACTCTCCTCCTTCTTCTCCTTATTCTTCTTCCGAACCTGTACAGGCATGGCAACAAAAGCCTTGGTCTTGCTAATGGGTCTGCTTTTGAGAAGCTGAACGATGTCCCCAACTTTGAACTGGTTATCCTCATCGTGAGCCTGGTACTTCTTCTTCTTCCTCACTCTCCTCTTGTACTTGGGGTGTGGCGCCAGGCGGGTCACCTCCACCGCTACGGTCTTGTTGCTTGTGGAGCAAACTACTTTGCCCTGCATTGATTTCAATGCCCTGATTGGAGGCATAAAGGAGGGTCGCGAAAGGGATGGAGGAGGGATTGGTGAGGGTTTTGAGAGAGTGATGCCATGGAGGAATGGATTGGAAATCTTCAAAGAATTGAGTGAGGACGCCAGTAACATTTTTGTCTGGGGTATGGGAAGATCCCAAATGAGGATAGCCCGATAAGGGAGGAAAGGAGATGAGGGAGAATGATGGGCTTTATTTGTATTTATTAATGGGTTAATATCATTTTTACACATTGAAACACTGAAAGATAGTCGCTGTTTTAATTTATAGATCGTTGTTTAAAATGTTTCAATTTGATCATTCAATAATAAAATTATTTCAAGAGCAGATTTTTTCACTTTGATACAGTCAAACTGTATATGTGATAATTAATATTTGGAGAGTCAATGAGTCACATGTTCAGTTTGATTGCCCCAATGTGAAAAAATATGTCCAAAAGACCAAGTTGAAACAATTTTAGAGGCAGTTGCTTCTTAATCGTAAAATACTTGCGCAAATGGCTATATTAAATAAAAAAAGTCTTTATATGATTTCCAATGAAATAAAAAAATAAGGCAATTGGAACGAATCGCTCGAGATGCTTTAAATGGAGTTCCCTGAATAATGAACTCCGGGAAGGTAGAGTAGAAATTTGTATTATAGAATAGGATAGGATACAGTCGTTAAAATGAGCAAACACGTTCAATAAAAAAAGATTGATTCCTTGTTCTTACCCAATTCAATTCGTTTTTTTCTTACAACCTGTATTTTAAACAAAAAAGAAATCCTTATTTGAATTCGGATTGGGAGTTTGATTCTATTGAAGAGTAAGCCTATTGATTTGATTTCGGGTTCTAAAACCAGCAGTTCTAGCAGTCGACTCGCCTTTTTCAAATTGTTTTTCATTATTAAGAAACGGTAACAAAGATAAAATACGAGCTTGTTTGATAGCAATAATTAGATGATCAATTGAAACATTTTAAATAATGGTGCGTAGATTGAAACATTGATTATCTTTCGATGTGTAAAAATGATATTAACCCATTTATTAATTGATAGTATAGTATTTTGGTATGTTTGCACAGTGTTTGGCTTGAAGACAACCTATTCAGGCAAAGGTTTGTTCGATAAAGAGTTCGTTATGGTATCATTGCATTATGATGAGTTCGAAGTTGAAATTACAATGAGATGTTTCCACTCGTTACTCGCGTTGCAACGCGATTGACAACATTTTCAGATCAAAACACGAGATTTTTTTCAATTGTCCTCAATGAATTTCATATCTTTTTTTGCAAAAATAAATTCATCAAAAGTCATTTGATATTAATAAACAATATTCATTCTTTTAATGAATTCACACATACTTTGAGTGACACCTCAAACAATTTTTGTTATCGCAACTCATCTCCCTCACCGCACAAGCGAAACAGAGCACAATCCCAAATACACAGTCAACTCTAGTGGCATACAATTATGCGAGGATCATAATCGGATAGGCTTACCCACCTTGCACCAATGTGGCAGTAGCTCAATGGGTTCCATATCTCTCCCAGGAAAATCAACGGCCCACGAGTTCAGCTTGGATTCGTGAAGAATATCAAAAGCGCAGTCAATCTTCATACTTCACAACTTTCTTCAACCGAAACCCACAAGTTAGTGTGGAATTAGAAGCAAAGGCCATGGCGTCTCTAGCAACAGTAGCTGCCGCGCAACCAGCCACTATCAAGGGTTTTAGTGGAAGCTCTCTGATGGGAACAAAGCTCGCCGTCATGCCAACTCGACAGAGCTCGAGACCCAGAAGAAAAGTCAGGTACACATGCCTTTACAAATTACAATATCTGATAAACTACCCAGAAGAAGAGTTTGATTGTGATTATTATTTTCTGTCTGTAATGTTGGGTATTTGGACAGTGCTGGTGCTGTGGTGGCTAAGTATGGAGACAAGAGTGTGTATTTTGATTTGGAGGATTTGGGGAATACTACTGGACAGTGGGACTTGTATGGGTCAGATGCACCTTCACCATACAACCCTCTCCAGGTTTGTCTCAATTCCTAGTTTGAACCTGATTGCATATAAATCATCAGACAAAAAAAAAGGCAAGTAGAAAAAGATTGAATGTGCTTGCTTTCATTGAGAGTTAAGAGTTGAACCTCAAGACCTGCTTAGGAAACATGTGCTCTAATCAATCTGAGCTATGAAAGTTGTATGTTACTTGTAGGACTTTAGTTATTGTTCAGTTTATACTGGCAAAGACTTTCATGTCATGGTCTCAATAGATTGAGAACTCCTTCTGGAAGTAGTCTATGAATGGGATGCGATCCTATCATCTTTGATACATGAATATCAAGCAGTCATGTTGAATCGAAGAGTGGTTCAGTTATGTTGGGACAGTTTTGCGACATTGTTTCTATAAACGCTGCTCTAGGTTCATTTTTAATGTGATAATCGAAGAAGAATTAGTTCAGGCATGCCTCATGGCCCTCATCTGATTGGTTACAGTAGTGTTTTCGTCTAGTCATATGTAGCTAACAACTATGACATGTTATGATGTGCTATCATTTGTGATGCCTCTTGAATCATGATTGTAGCAAAGCAGTTAGCATTAGTTTCTCATCGTATTTATGAATTTGAATTGCAGAGCAAATTTTTTGAGACATTTGCAGCTCCATTCACCAAGAGAGGATTGTTGCTCAAGTTCTTGATATTGGGAGGTGGTTCAGTTCTAACTTACGTCAGTGCCACCGCTCCTGATGATGTTCTTCCAATCAAGAAGGGTCCGCAAGAGAAACCAAAGCTAGGCCCCCGTGGCAAGATCTAATTTGGGTTGGATCCTTATCAATCGCCCTTTTCATTGTATGTATTACGTTTTTCCGATTTTAAGACTTGTAAGTGTGTCTAATTCTACTTAAAGAAATCTTCTTCATTCTTATCTCTCTTCACTCTTGTGGTTATATTAGATTGATTTGATGCACATTGCTTCGAACTATAATCATGTTCTTCCCATTTTTGAAGTAGGTTTATGCCCCAAAAGAACGTAGAAAAATCTGTCACTTTAAAGCTTGAAAACATATATAGAACTCTGCTTCCATCCTAGAAAAATGAGTAAATGCATAGTTTGACTGATAGGGATAACATGCTTGTACAAATAGATGTAGGAGAAATGAGAATGTTACATTAGATGGATGGTGCGCAAAGATTGACCGAGATATGGTTAGATGCTAGATAGGTCTTCTTTAAGTCATCCTAGAAATCTCTCTGTCCCTCAATTTTTGGCTTGGAAGAGAGACTCGACTCTTGAGTCTGGCCAACCAAGCAAGAGACTTTAAAGTCTTCTACACTGATAATCAATCCGGTATGAAAATTCATTGCCTAGGAAGATCTGGTTCTCGTGCTACCAAACTACGAATCCATTTTTAAGACAGAAGAAAGAACATCTGTAATACTTCAAACCCAGTAGGTTTTACAAAAGATCATTCTTTCCTATTTACAAAAAGAACTGAATAAAAAAGGTGATGACAATGCCAAGGATCTGAGAATTTACATTTCAGCTCATACATTTCTTGTTCATCTCTTTCTCTAGCTCTCCATTTTCATTTCATTTCTCCCTCAATAGTCGCTATTAATGGCGTGCTGTTGGGCTTCTTAGACCACCTAAGTTCTCCAGGTAAGAAACCTTCTTGTTGGTCACTATCTCGCCAAGTTTCTCACCATCTTTGCATAAGTCATCTGCAAAGGGCTCCTTCTTCATCTCTGCCTCGCCTTGATCCAAATTCCAACCCATGAAATCCGACAATGTCTTGGAATTGGAAGTGGGTGTTTCTGAGTTGTCATTCTCTATATCTTCTCTCGGGGGGGACTTGTCTGGTAATGGGGGAGAAGAAGGAGGCAAGTCTCTGAAGCGGTTCCTCTTGCATGAAACTTTTGATGGATTTTGAGTGACATAGTCAGCATAGAGTACATCTTCAATCCTGGAAGTGACTGTGTATGCTAAGCTTTCTAAAATTCTGGAATAACTTTCCAGAATTGCCTGCCCTACATCCTGTTCGATTTATATAAGGTCATGTGTTAGCTATGAGTATGTAATTATTAGGCATCAGCTTCTGCCTTCAAAAATATGTCAAAATTTATATATCTTTCATATTCATGATCAAAGCTACTAATTGATTTCATAATTTACCTACCACCGTGAAACGTTTATGTGATGTTGTAAATAAGAAACAAATAGAAAAATCTCTTTCTTACCCTGTTGTATTGGATTTTGCTAATATCTAATGAGGATTGAGGAATTCCCGGGAACCGCTGCTTGATGAGGAGTAAGATGGTCTCCGCTCTCTCTTCAAATAGTTCTCTCTTCTCCAAACTCACAGCTGAACCCCAGGCAGATTTTCCATCTTTTTGGTTCATCTTCCTCTTCCAAATTACTATAGAAGCCTCAATCCTGTTCTTGAGGTCCAGGGTCTTGTGCTCCGATGATAGGTCCATTGTAGACAGAAACTGGTCAGGATCAAAGAATTCGACCGTAATACTCCTATAGATTGAGTCACCAAGGCTTGCCCTTCCATTCTGTCGAAGTATAACAAAGAATTAGACCTAGTCAGGATTCAGGAACTCATTAAGGTAAAAAAAATTGGTGCGGAACATCTCAATAAGACTTTTTCGATCTTTCTTTACCTTTGGCAGGGATTCGATATAGTTTTCTGGAATCTCCATTTCTGATAAAACTTGAGCATTGATTGCCATTGCTGCTTTAAGCACTTGGTTCACACAATCTTTCTGGTATTGTAGAAACTTCCTTGTCATCTCTGATAGACCATTTGGGGGAACTTTAACTGTAGGTAGCCACCATTTATCATTTCTCTTGGTGCTTCCTTTTTCAGAGTCCGGGGCGTCTTTCGACACATAATTGAACTCGCTTTGATCCTTGAAGTTATCTAGACAATCCTGCCAATTATTCTCAACACATTAGATTTTACTAGGACAATTCAAGATTAAATAAACCAGGAGCTTGTAAAGATTAAGGTTGTTACAATGAGCATTGCATCAAGCTTCCGCAAGGCTGGAATATTCATAAGTAGATCGTTTCTCTGCCTTGTAACCATTATCTGCACAACAAGAAACAAATATCCTGAGATAACATACCCTTAGATATTGCTTGAGAATGACAGCAAGATAGGAGAGTACCTCCATATTTGTTCCATCCTTGGATTTCTGTTGAGAAGGAACAAATTCAACAATGTAATCGGTGACAGATAAAAGCCAATCGATTTCTTTTCTCCACCTTGCTTTCCTTTCCGCTGACATGGGTTCCAGGCGCGATTGTTCACCGAAGACAGAAGCTGCATTCCATTAGCAAAACTAATATCAGAAATCATCTTATATAAGATTCTTATAGTCATCGAAGAAAAATTTATGTCTTCTTGTCCTATGTTCTTCTGTCAAGTGCTTTTTCTCCTCAATCTGTTGGCACAAACATTTCACCTTTCATCAAACGATTGTCAGAATATGGAAAAGAGGGTAGGCGTAGAGATACCAGCAAGGTTGGTGATGGCATTTGATAAAGCCAAAGCTGAAGAAACTCCCTTTCCTCCACCAGACATATCCTCACCCAGAAGCAACTTAGCAAATCTTTCCTTCATAAATTCCATATCTGAATCGAAAATATAAAAACCGAAATTATAATCATATAATACCATCCTTGATTACATATGCATTGAAGCTAAACTCACCTGAGTTCTTATCTTTAGTTTGAGGAGCTTCATCCTTGCTCAACCTTGACTTGGGACCTTTATCGTTGCGACTAAGAGCATACCCGGCTTGTTGCCTTAGAGGAGGTTGATCATTAGGAGTTCTTGATCCTTGACTTCTAAACGAGACCCTGTCATCGGAGGAAGACTCCTCAAAAGCAACATCCATGCTCAAACTCTTTACATGACGCCCTCCTCCTCCGCCACCTGCATTCTCCTGCATCCCCTTGAAATGATACAATCTAGACCTGTAATTCTCTTGTTCTTGCTCCAAATCACGAACCATTATGTTGTTGTTGTTTTTTTTTTGTGTATAATGGAATAGAAACTAAGAACAGAACATGAGAATTGTTAAAGCTGAAAGGGAATGGACAGAGAGAGAGGGAGAAATGAATGATTGAATGATGATCTCTCCTATTGGTTATTTTTGTCTAAGAGAGACAGATATGGAAGAAACAAAGAGGAAAAAGAGGAAAAACCCAACTTCCAAATCATGTTTTCAGTATTTTGTGAGCTTGAGAAAATTGTGGAGATGATTATTTTGCTGTTTTTTGGTGTTGGAGGAATCGTGGGGTGCATGTTGTCGAAAAAATGATAAATTAAAATGAATTGGAATATTATTTTTGGTGTATTATTTATGATGATGTGGATGGTTGATTTTAGATTAACAGGTCAAACACCTGGGAAGACAGACATGCATGGCTAACCACTACCATAACCATCTCTTCCAGCACTACCAACCCACCAAATGGTCGGTTAAGATGGCATGGTAGAAGAAACCGAAAACCATTGCTGATAGCCTAGAAAAGAATCTCTCTTCGGTTAAACTGTATGAATTTGAAAGGCTCTAAATTCAATTCTCACTAGTAACAATGCTCTGTATTCACGTGTTGGGCTTTTGTCTAATTTATTTTCTCATCAGGTGAAAAACTTTTACGTGTACGAACTACCCGAGTTTAGGCTTAAATGAATGAAATTTTTTTTTTTTTTGAGTTTATTACTTCCAATTTACCTTACTAGAAAATTTTATATCTCGAATTTAGATTTATATTGAATATTGAATGTCTAAATATTTTTAATTTGATTTTTTAAATAAAAAATATATGACAAAAACAATTAAAATACAAATTTAATTTTAAAAACTTTCAAAAAAATTTAAACCCTCAACTTGATTTTACAGCCGGCACTGGTGTAAAATTTCTACAGCAGAGCCCCGGCGGCACCCCCAACTTTCTCCTCGCGAGACCCTACGAACCAATCACAGCCTAACAGGAAAGATGGAGACAAACGGAGTGCTACTGACTTGCCCAATGTTCCCATACCTGGAACACGAACTGGAGACTCGCTTCACCCTGTTCAGGCTCTGGAACCATCCTTCTTCGACGCTCGATGAGTATTTGAGAGGCATTCGGAGTTGCGTCAAAGCAGTGGTCGGAAATACCAAAATTGGCGCCAGTACCGAGCTTATAGATGCTTTGCCGTCCTTGGAAATTGTTTCTACTTACAGTGTTGGGTTGGATAGGATTGATTTAAAGAGATGCGAGGAGAGAGGGATTAGGGTTACGAATACCCCTGATGTTTTGACTAATGATGTCGCTGACCTCGCGATTGGGTTGGTGTTGGGGGTTTTGAGAAGGCTTTGCCCGGCTGATCGCCATGTGAGGAGTGGCAAGTGGAAGGATATGGATTTTGCATTGGCTACCAAGTTCAGTGGTAAATCAGTTGGAATCGTTGGGTTAGGCAGGATTGGCTCTGCAATTGCACAGAGAGCTGAAGCTTTTGGATGTAAGATCAGTTACTATTCAAGATCCAAGAAATCATATCCAAACTTCAAATACCACTCGAGCATCACTGATTTAGCAACCAGTTGTGAAATCCTGATTGTGGCGTGTGCTCTGACAGAAGAAACCCATCACATCATAAACCGAGAAGTCATTGATGCATTGGGAGCAAAGGGCATTCTCATCAACATTGGAAGAGGCCCTCTCATGGATGAAGCCGAGCTCGTTTCCGCCCTTCTTGAAGGTCGTCTTGGAGGGGCTGGCCTTGATGTATTTGAGAATGAGCCTGAGGCGCCTGAACAATTGTTTGGCCTGGACAATGTTGTTCTCTCCCCTCATTTGGGGAGTGACACCATAGAGACCTGCACAGCAATGGCAGACCTTGTGATTGCAAACTTGGAGGCACATTTTAGGAACGAATCTTTAATTACCCCAGTTATATGATTCTATGTAGGAAGGTATGTTGTGTACTATGCAGTGCTTAACTGGAATTCTACAGTAAAAAAATCACTCTTTAATATTATTGATGTTGGTTTTTTGTTCTGAAAATTATTTCCTCCTTATCAATTCCTGGTTGACAGTCGGCTATTTGGTTTAATCCTAGTTTGCTAAATTTCCATGACGTCCCCAACCCAACTCCCATTCACATGAAATTGAGAAGAAAATCACCAGAACAAGACCTAAAACATCATTCCAGGCAAGTCATAAGAGTTTCATTAGAATCGAGAATAAGGAATGAAAACAGAGACATTTAAGGGTCCGATTGAAGGAGATTGAAGCAGAGGATAAGACTCCCATACTATACGGAGCACCAACGGAGCCTTAGGGTTTAGAACCAACAACAGCAAAACCTCATCATCATATACATAATAGTAGCTCACTTAACATACCATAGCTTATTCCAATTGGCAAGCAGAAAAAGACGAAACTTTACCGACTAACTACTTGGGGATTCACACCAAAACCCTCCGTTAGAATTGGCCTCTCAGTTCCTTTCTCCTCCTCCTCCTCTTCATCACCCACCGTTTTATCACCATTATTCAATTCAGCCTCCAGTCCTTGCAATCCATCCACACAGTCCCTTCCTTTCCCTAACTCTTCCTGCTTATCCACATCTGACCCATCACCTACCACGACCTTATCCCCCTCTTCCTCAATGCCCTTCTCCGCAACACAAGACCCGGGCGCATCCTTCTCAGGAACCACTCCAACCAAAGCGTCTGGCACGCCCGTACTCGGCGACAAGCCAACGACTTTGTCCGACACGTCCTTCCCGGAAGGCCATGGATCGCGGACGCAATCCCCCGACTCTTCGGAGAAGATGGACCTAGCACGGGACTTAACGACGTCGGCGGCCGCCTTCACAAAGGCCTCGTGGATGGATTCAGGCGGTAGGGCGCATTCCTCGAGGCCAGCATCTTCCAGACGCGGAGGAAGGATCTGGTCGAGAAGCCCTTTTTGCTCCTTTGAAGCCTCCATAAAGAGTCAGTGGAACAGAAAAACTTCAGCTGAAGATTTTCCAAATGCAGTAATCTGGTTTAATTAGGGTTTATACTATTACTTTTTCTGCCCCTTATGTTTTATCTCCGACTGGAAAACTCGATGACACTTGTCAAGTTAAGACACGTGTCATTTGATAGGGCCATAAATCCTAAATCATAAAGACACGTATCTAATTTATTACAAGCTTTGCGAGATAGTGTGCAGGAAAAAAAAACAGAAGAAGGAATAAATCCATTTATTTCGAATTTTTTTTCTTGGATGGGGTCTACTGAATTTATTGTAATCATCTTCCAAATAAAATAATGCACATATTTAATTATATCTGTCAATTAAATTATGAAACGGTCATCATATTCTGATTTTGCAAAATTATATGGCCAATAAAAAAGTTTTGGATCATAAAAAAATAAAAATAAAAAGTTTGGAAAGCAAAGGAATCATGTGTGGTTGGCTGGTTGGAATATTTCTTATCTAACCCCAAAGAATAATCTTCTGAAGAATATTATTTTAATTGGGACCATCAAATCGTGTCAGAGGTATTCTCTCCCCCTTTCACATTAACAGTAAGGAAATTAAATTGCAAAGAAAAAAATAAAATAAATAAAAATTATATGCAAAAGGGTTAATTATTATTAAGCACGTAAACACACAAAATTACTAAATGAAAAATAAATAAAGACCAAGAATTAAACCTAACGGTCATCGGCGTTGAATAATTAAACTCTTCGAATAGTTCTACTGTTCTCGGATTCCTTTGCATCATTTTTTTTTTAAAATTTTATTTTTCTCTAGTATTTCTCTCCCGATTCGATCTAACTTTCAACTTCGCATTATCTGATATTTTCTTAGAGATGGTTTCTTCTCTGTTGGTTGGTTGAATTCTGGTTTTTCGATATGCTCGGCGGTCGTGATTGATTGCCGAAATGGGAGAGGAAAGGTTTGATTTAGAGATTTGCTTCACGTTTTCTGGGGTAATGAACTGATTTTTTGGAAATTCTGTGCACAATGAGCACGCAAAAGCAAGTGATGATGCGGGACCTTGTCGAGGAAGCGAAGAAGCGGATCGTGTTCTTGGTCATATGCGTCGTTGGATTGTCCTATCTCATGTCCCGTAAGTTATTTCCACGATTGAACTGATAGCTTATTTTTCTTTCTTTTTACTTATTCCTTTTCTGGGAAATGCATTGATTCTTATGGTCTAGTAAACTGCTGGGATTGGAGAATTGTAATTAGGTTATTTTTGTTGCTATAAGCCATTGTTTGTGGTTTATCAGCTAATTACTTTTACTCTGTTCAATCAAATTGAGTTTGTTTACAGTTATTGCTCTTTTGATGTATTAGAAGGTATATTTGATTGTAATCAGTTGTCTAGGGAATTTAGCATTGCAAGGGGAATAGCATCCTGGATTGTTTGGACAGTTCATATGTTTATATATAACCTCAATGGCTATTATGGATCAGTACAATTCAGCTGTAGAATCATATCTGTGCATTGGGTGGGGCTATTTTGTTGCACTATCTTTTGTTGATGTGTTGAGGTGCCTAGCCATGGTTGATGGTTGTTACTTTCTGATAGGCGAACAATTGTATAATGCCTCTGAAAGAATAGACATTCTTATCTGTAACCATATTTCTCGCTTATAGTTTATTTAGCTCCATTTATGATATGTGCCTTCAATTCAGTTATTTGTTTCAATGGTGGCCGCTATTTGCTTTTGTTATGTTGTACCATTCTTAGTAGTTTTACTTGCCCTATATTTCATTAATTTTTCTTTTATGTGTCAGTGACAAGCTCCTCAGTTTGGGTCAATTTGCCTGTTGCTGCCGCCTTAATTGTCCTCCTTCGTTATCTCTCCCTTGATTATGACATGCGAAGAAAAGCTGTTACATACAATAGCAAACCTGCCACAGAAAATACGTCTTCAAAAAGGAAACCTGTTGATTGTACTAAAACTATTGAAAAGTCTGATTGGAGAAGGAGAGTGAACTCTCCTGTTGTCGAGGATGCTATAGATCATTTTACCAGACATATAGTGTCTGAATGGGTGACGGGTCTATGGTATTCTCGCTTAACACCTGATAAAGAAGGGCCAGAAGAACTGGTGCACATCATGAATGGTGTTCTTGGAGAAATTTCAGCTCGAATGAGGAATATAAATCTTATTGATCTTCTGACAAGGTTGTCCTTCTATACCTCACCTTTTTGTTCAAATTTGGACTGGTTGTACTCGGATGTTTTTTAGTTGTGAATTAATCTTCCTAGATAACACAGGGATATTATTAGTGTCGTATGCACCCACTTGGAGCTTTTTCGTGCTGCTCGTGCTAAGGTTGAGAAGAAACAATCAGAATCGCTGACTGTTGAAGACCGAGACAAGGAAATAAGGCTTGTCCTGGCTGCTGAGAACAAATTGCACCCTGCTTTGTTTTCTGCTGAAGCAGAGCACAAGGCATTTCTCTTGAACTTTTGATTTCCAAAATGTGCTAATTTGTTGGACCGATAGGTCTTATTCTTGGGAAAACTTATTCCTTGATTTTATTTGCTTCCTCAATTTAGGTGATTATACCATCTAAATTTTTTCCTCAGGTCTTGCAGCACCTGATGTATGGTCTCATATCTTTCACATTCAAGCCTGATGATCTGCAGTGCTCCTTCTTTCGTTTTACTACCAGAGAGCTCCTTGCTCGTGCAGTGATGCGACCAGTCTTGAACTTAGCCAGCCCAAGGTTTATTTTTATTATTTCTTTAGCTTCATACATATTTTACCTCTATCTAGTTCCCATGTTTGTCAATTTTTCATGACAGGTTCATCAATGAAAGGATTGAATCCGTAGTTATCTCTAGGACAAAGGCTAGTAAAAGAGTAACTGCTGCACAAGAAGCATCTCAGTCCAAGCCAAATGCATCTGCAAATATCTCATCTGATCGTTTTTCTAGGATTTTAGATCCTACTGTGACAGGGGTTGAACTTGTGCAGCTAAATAATAATCAGTCTACAACCAAATCCAATGCAGCTACAGCCTCAATGGATAATGGTAATGGGATTAGTCTTTCAAAAGATCCGTTGCTTTCAGTGGATACCCGATCTTCTCGCTCATGGAACTCATTGCCCTTTGATTCCCAAACTAGTAAAGAAAGTGGCATTCAACAGCACCGTTCGGGAGAATGGGGTGACATGTTAGATATGATTTCTCGGAGAAAGACCGAAGCTCTTGCACCAGAACATTTCGAGAACATGTGGACTAAAGGAAGAAATTACAGAAAGAAAGAAGGGGAAAATAGGTTGATTGAGCAAATCCAAGAGAACCCTCCAGTGAATAAGCCAGTTACAGTGGTTCGCTCAAATGCAAATTCTAAGCCCAAGGAAAGGAATGGTGTTACCAAACTCAATTCCTCTCAGAGTCACGATGTTTACTCATTATCTGCTGATGGATCTTCATTTTCTTTTTATCAAAATGATGATGAGCACAGCCTCATACATATGGAGGACGTTGAATCAGGCACTAGTTCTTATACATCGGAAGAGGAAGACACAGACAATGTAACAGGTCTTGATTCTCCTGGAACCAAAGTTTGGGATGGTAAAAGTAAAAGAAATTTGTCTGTTTCTCATATTCATCATCCGCTTGAAAATCTCGAAGGCCATATGAGAAAGAAAATTGGTAGAAGTCACCATCATTATCAAGGAGTAACTGGGTCCCATTCTAGCAGGAAAAGGTCAAGATCAAGCAATCAGAAGCTGCATGTATGGAAAGAGGTTGAGAGAACAAGCTTCTTGTCTGGAGATGGACAGGATATTCTAAATTCTTTAAAAGAACGAACAAAAGTTGAGGATTCTAGTGATGATTCTGAGAGTTTGGGTAGACTTTACAGTGGAGCAATGGCTTCATGTTCTGCAGCATCTTTGTCAAGAGCCGAAAGTCATAGCTTGACTGTTAATTCCCTGGAAAGCTCTTTTGTGGATTCATTTTTTAAGTTGAGATGTGAGGTGCATACTGTATACCTCAGTACTTTCTCTTGGTAGTTATAATGTTTCGGATGATGATGGTGAATGTTTCGGAATATGAAAAGGTTTTGACACTCATCTGCTGTTGCAGGTATTAGGTGCCAATATTGTGAAGAGTGGCTCTAGAACATTTGCTGTATACTCCATATCTGTCACAGATGTAAATAATAATAGTTGGTCAATCAAAAGAAGGTACTGGGATTAGAGTGCTATACAACTGATTTCTGTATAACTGCATTTGTCTGCATTTATCTGAAACTTATTCTGCTGTAGTTCATTCCGTTTTTCCCTACAGGTTTCGACATTTTGAGGAACTGCATAGGCGTCTCAAAGAGTTTGCAGAGTATCATCTTCATTTGCCACCAAAGCATTTTCTCTCGACAGGCTTAGATGTACCTGTCATTCAAGAACGGTGTAAATTGCTTGACAAGTATTTGAAGGTAAATCTCTTCTCCCCTTTTTCTTGCTTTTACTTGGCTTAACTTGTTAGACTCTTGGAAAAAGGATATAAATTATCTGCAATACATTATACATGGAGGATGAGTTTTAGCACTTTGGTAAGTGCAATAAAAGGCTTTCTGTGATGAGGAAAAACTGCATGTGCATTCTATCCTCTCTCTGGTAACCTTGCACACATGGTTTGACCATTAGAGTTCTTCCGATGGATGTTAGAGCCTATTAGGCAATCAGCAGCATGGTGGATGTTTAAAGTGTTGTGGTAAGAGATGCTAAAAAACATTGTTTGATACTGTATGCTTCCTTAATTTTTTTAAGAATTGTTGGGATAATAAATGCATTGCACGTGCAAAGGCAATATGACAAAATATTTTATAGGATTAAATTAGTAAAAAAAAAATAGTCTAGGTTTATAACTGTGTTTATGTAGCAACCTATTTTAGAGCTGGAACCAAACACATAATGAAGCTCTTATTTGGAATGATGAAGAAGTACTTCTACTCATCAAAGAATAATTCAAAAAGGTTCCTAACCTAATAGCAAGGTGTGACATTTATTGCTCATTGCCTACAAGAAATAATTAGAAATCTGTGCTTTGTTTTACCAAACTAATTCTCTCTCTAAGGTTATAACCTTGAATGAAGTTTTATTTCTTTCATTAAAGATCCACTTGACGCTGTTGTTCATCAGGAACTCCTGCAGCTTCCTACAATTTCTGGAACATTTGAATTTTGGGACTTTCTTTGTGTTGATTCTCAGGTTTGATGATTTCTTCTTCTGTTGATGGATTTTTTTTTTCCTTTTATTGGGGAAGAGGATTAGCGGTTATCATCTTTATCTTAGAGAAAATTTCTTATCCATTATATTGTGCACTGCAGACTTATGTGTTCTCAAGTTCGTTTTCTATCATCGAAACTTTGTCAGGTGAATTTTGTTTGATGCAGTCTGTTAAATTGTCAATGCTTCTTTTCCTTATTTTGACTATTCCTATATTTTTGTGCATGCTTGGGAACTTTTCAGTTGACCTGGATGATAAACCATCTGAAAAGGATGAAAAAGTTTCAAATATTGTTCAGCCTTTAAGTGGTTCATTATCATCTACTGGGGAGCAATTGGGTACTGAGTGCAAGGAAGCTACATTGCAGACAAGGAATGATTTTGTAACTGATGGAATAAGGTTGACCGCAAAAGAGGTATCTTTTTCTCCAGGAAAAAAGCCTGGTAAAGAAAGTGTAAAGTCATTTGTGGATTCCGGTAGTGATTTGGATATTAGAACACAAAAGGACAGATCATTCATCAGAAACTCAGGGAAGATTTTGGAAGGAAGAAAGAATGGAGGCAAAGATGAGGCATCAATGTTGCCTATTGACGACACTGCTAGTGACCCTACCATTCCTACAGAGGTAACTAATGACTTAGTGCTATACTATCCATTTATGCATCCATAGTGATCCATATATTAAAGGTTTCATGAATGAGCGTAGAACTGTCAATGTCATTCAATTTTATTATATACTGTGCTTTGTCACTATTCATTATATTATGAGACCTATTCTAGATGATGCCATATTAGGTTTTCTTAATACAATTTCTATCATGCAGTGGGTGCCACCCAATTTAAGTGTCCCAATTCTAGATTTGGTTGATGTCATTTTTCAACTCCATGATGGTGGATGGATCAGGTACTTTAAAGCAAACATTTTGAAAACTTGTTCTTGTAGCTTAAAATAATATTTTATTGATTTATATATTTACACTAGTTTACACAACATTTGTGCATGGTTATTAAGCTGAATGCTAATGTCTATTGCATTACAGGCGGAAGGCTTTCTGGGTTGCCAAACAAATACTACAACTAGGAATGGGAGATGCCCTTGATGATTGGTTAATAGAGAAAATCCAACTGCTACGTAGGGGATCAGTGGTTGCATCAGGGATCAAGCGCATTGAGCAGGTATTTAGTGGTGACATTTAATTCCTTTCACTTTTCATATGTTTGACATAGTTCCACAAGAAGACATGGCTGGACACATGACGTGTTATATTTTATACTTAATTTTGTGAAGATAGCAGTATTGGAGGTGTAAGCTGAAATTTGTCTCCACATCAATTCCCTCTCGATTAGGTAATATACAGTAAACTTTATGGCTTCAATGGCATGACCTTGGTATATCTCACCATGCCCATCAGGTTCTAACGACACACTATGATTTTCAAGTAAAAAAGAACCTGTGTGATTAACCTAAAAAGTAATTAAGTTGCCTACAAATATCTAAATGGTAGAGGAGAATGTTACTTTTGTTTAGGCCTTTAAGCAAGAATACTTACATGCCCAAGTGTCATTCCTGATCTGACATTTATGTGATGAAAATAGATACTGTGGCCTGATGGGATTTTCATAACCAAGCATCCAAAGCGACGGCATCCACAAAACTCACCACAGAATTCACCTCATGGTGGGCAACCAACAGAAATGTCATCACCTAGATTGAGCGAAGAACAGCAGCGGGAAGCAGATCGCCGTGCAAAGTTTGTGTATGAGCTGATGATTGGTAAATACCATTCCTCTCAACTGATCCTATGTTCATTATTTGCATTACACGGCATCCTAAGTTTTTAAAAAAGATTGTGGCTGGTTTTGGAATGCTAATGAGTGCTATTACTGCATGGCAGACAATGCGCCAGCTGCCGTTGTTGGTTTAGTCGGTCGTAAGGAGTATGAACAATGTGCGAAGGATCTATATTTCTTTCTGCAGGTAAATTTTTGGTTTATGCCTGAATTGATATCTTCATTATTTGGTATGACTTCCAAGGCCGAAAGGCACTAGATGATGGGTGACCTTATTCTGGTATTTCCTCCGTACTTGGCCTGCCTGCATATCCATTTTAATAGTCATCACATGCTGCACCATTTTTTTAATATAGTAGGACATGCTGTATTAATTCTCTGCGAGTTTGCATGCATTCTTTTTTTTTCTTTTATTGGTTGGATGAATTTCTACCCTTTCCCTTTTTCCCCTTTTCGTGTGTGCCAAATGGTTCCGGCTTCAGGAACCTTAAGAGTAGTGTCATGTGTGCGCCCTTCATATGGCATTCTAGGTTGAACAATTAATGTGTGTTTGAAGTTCTTGAGCTGGCCTTTATATGTCACTATGCTATCATCTTTTTGAGTGCTTCACTGCTTCTCATGCATTGACATTCTAAGTAATAAGGTCCTTCCTATATTTCTTTTGTATTTTGCTACAATGATTTTTTGCATTTTTTGTTCTGGAAATTATTAAATATAAAAAAAATTTAACTATTTAAGTAAATAAAACGATGATCAAGTACCTCATAGCCATGCCTGCTAGTATGGAAGTGGGAGTAATCTTTCACGATAAAATCTCTAAGTCGGTTGATTAGGATAAAATTCATCTTTTAGGAACCGTACATGCATCCTTTGATGCATACGGTTCAACAAAAATCGAGAATCAATGTGTAGATCCTAGCTCTCTTTCTTTTTTCCTAAGAAGCTCTTTCTAATTTTCTATTCTAACAAAGATGGGAAGGCTAGGTGCTGAGAGAATCCAGTTTCATATGGGATAAGATAGTTTTTGGACACAACAGTTGGTGTTACTGTTGTATGAGATTTTCCTATTGTTTATTTCGGAAATCTGAGTTGTTTTTATCACTTTTACACACTGTTTTTGACATATTTTAACAGAGGTAGTGGCTATCTTCTTGTGCAGTCCTCCGTTTGTCTGAAGCAACTTGCTTTGGACCTTCTTGAGCTGCTGCTTTTATCAGCTTTTCCAGAAATGGATCATGTCTTTAAGCAGCTGCATGAGGAAAAGCATAGATTTGGTGAATTTAGACCAAGCTGATGGGTCTCCTCTCCAAATGCCATTTTTGGGATCAAAGACAATCCAACATTTTTTTAAACCCTGAGGTACATAACTTCTTGTTGTTGCTTTGATTTAGAAGCCTGATGGCTCTCATTTGTTTTGAATTGCAATTTCAACTTGGATGGTTTATACACAATACTTTTTGAGTTTGTATTTAGCTCATGCATCGGCAGTTCAGGAAAATGTATGTAATTACGGGTTAGTGCAAAAATATGATATGAAAGCTTCTCGCTTGCAATCAAATACGAATGTAGTCTTTATTGTTCAGCATGCTCCATATCTATAAAAGACCTGCTTCACTTTTCTAAAACTACGTACTTCAAATACATCACTTCTGTTTTTGAGATTCTAAGATCAAAGGTGCACTGCTCTTACTAGCTATGAAAAATGCTTGAAACCTTCAATTTATAAACCCATTTTTTCTGGTGTTTGATGTTGAGAGGATTCTACATGCACATGGAATTGGGGGTAAAATGATTTTTCTGGTGTTTGATGTTGAGTGGATTCTACATGCACATGGGATTGGGGGTAAAATGAAGATCATAAATTAAGGTTATGTAGCATTGCCCTCCTAGCTATACTCTGGCTTTCTGTTTTTGGTAAGTACTAGCTATACTCTTGACTACTTGTTTTTGGTAAGTACTAGCTATACTCGACGTGTGTACTTTTGATTGGTTTCATTACTATAACGCTTTTTAAAGGCTTTACTTGAAGGTGTAATTTTCTAGTTACTGTACTGTGTTCTTCAGTTGTGGCATTCCCATTGCCCAACATAAGTGTGTGCTATATAGGTGCCCTACAAGTGCATCAACATGCAGTAAATAAATGTATAATTGTAAACCTTTGTGGTATATTATAACATGACATTGAAAACCCTTCCCAACTCCCCTATTGTAGCGTCCAACCTCAACATCTAGATAGCATGTCTGGTAAATTACATTAACTGGTTTTTATACACCAAAAATGGTAACAGGATTTTCTGCTCCGACTAAAAAACAGACACCAACCATGACATAAACAACAGGAACGATGGAATGGTAACAAGGCTTTGAGTTTGATTGCCATGATACTAACGTTACAGTCAAATGCATAAAATTTGGCTCGTGCATAATACAACGGCAGGCACAGTGCTAACAAGCTAAGCCATTACCGCACCAGAGGCAATGGATATTACTTTCTACAAAACAGGATTACTAAGAGTTTACTACCCTCAACTGCCAAGTTTTTGTTGACGCTGGAGGTAGAATACAAACTTCATACCAATTGTTCTACACAACCAATAAGGCTTGGAAAAAACCCAACTCCAACGCATAACCATAAAACAGCGACACCAATCCATTAATTGGATTTTACAATGAATGGTAATCCTATAAAGCATAGAGCCACTACAAACGACGTTTACTTTTAGTTATGTAAGTTCATGCAGCACAAAAATTCAGAGTAAACAATCCTCAAAAGAATGGTGGTGAAGAACTGCAAAACTTCAAATTCAGCTTGTGAACATAACACACCTACTACATCAGTACCCACTAGAACCAAAAACTCTACCGGATAACAGTGAAATTTGGTGAGCTCTTAGGGTCAAAATAACAAGTTTTTTAATCAAGGGCCCTATACCAGAATTACGTATTAATAAAAACACAAGAATTGATATGATTTAAAAGAAGCAATCAACTAGTTCTCTGTTAACAATTCCCCTAACTTTTACACGAAACATTACCATTAAAACAGCAAAAACAGGAAGCAAAAATACCATGAGAACAAAGTTTTTGACTCATGCTAGGCAGTACAAATCACTGTTCGAATAAAATACAATTATAACAGAAAACAGGAAGTGAATACAATGAGAACAAGTTCTTTGACTTATACTAGGCAGAACAAATCACCCTTAGAACAAAATAAACAAGTAGATAACCAAGGAATTTGCGTGTCCCTATGGCTCAAAAATACAATGTTTTAACCAAATGGAAAACAGAGGTTACTCTTGATATTCAAATCGGTATAATCCTTTCCCATATAACTAAGCATATTGATGGTTCACGTATTTAGCAATGAGAATAATAGTTAATTCACCGTCAGCACATGTTCATACTAGAATTCAATGACGTTGGGACTCACTTCATGAACCAAGGAACTAAAGAACCAAAATTTGAAATTATGGGAATTTTAATGTCTCTCACATTGTAATGGTAAGAGCAGAGTATGAGCACAGCTTAAAATCAAATTAGCAACCTAAACAAGATTATAACAATGATAAATAACATTGTAGCGGCTGAAGTTTCATGACACAAGCTCAGTGAAGATAAACCATCTGACGTACGATAACCAAGTAACATACGGACAACGATGCAAACAAATAACATACATATTATAGGTGAAAATTTGCAAAGAAATGGTATTTGAAAAATATAAATTAACATCTTTGTCAGTTTGTTGGTAAATTAATTAACCAACATTAATCAGCATGTATAACTAAGCATAACAGATACCACAATTTATCACCAAATCGTTAAGGTTAGTAATACCATACATCTTTCCTGCTGAGATAATTGAATTCCATCAGACATCAAACAAAAAAATAGTTTCATCCAAAAATTGAAAGCGCCTCATATTCAAGAAAAGTACAATAAGACTAAAAGCATTAAAAGTTGAACAACTTCCGAAACAATGTCTCCACAAATATTTTTTCAAGAAATAGATGCCAATTAAAAATATAATTTTTAACGGAAATGCCTGATCAAAGGCTTAAGCTTAAGCAGTTGCAGCTGCTCCCTTGTTCCTTGGAGCTGCTTGAGTACCTGATCAAGAAAATGAAATACAATTAGAACGTTTTCGACCCATAAATTGAAACACAATAAGATAAACACAACGAGCAGTAAATAGACGAGAAATGCTCATCACCTTCTCTGAAACCACTCTTGAAGCGGCGAGGGAGATGACGGAGATACCTCATCCTACCAGTTCCAGTTGTCTTCCTGCGGATCGCCTTCACACTCCAGTTGTCTACAGATCAACATTTAATTATCAAGCTAAAGTTTATTAGCAATAACTGTTACTTTTACACATGACAATAAGCTAATATAGCTACGAGAACTGAACCCACACGAACAAGAATAAGAATACCATTATCAAAAGTAGCAAAACATATTCACATCTACGTAAATCGCTGAAAGCAAATGTACACAAAACTTAAACAAAATCATATTTGCACATACATGTCCTCTTGCGGGCGGCGGGGAAAGCACAGGCGGAGCAGCGGCTCTTCTGAAGATGAAAGCTACGGCGGCCACACCTAACGCAGAGGGTGTGGGTCTTGTTCCTCCTCTTACCGAAACTCCCCGTTCCCTTACCCTGTCGTCATATTCCAATTACTTAGATCAGCATATACTTTCTTTACATGTAGTGTGTACAGAGAGAAACAGAAACAAAGTCTAGTTCGTGTTACCATTGGCGCGACTTTTGCAGAGAAACCCTAGCTGCGGTGGAGTAGACGATTTGAGGCTCACAAAGAAGACTGACAAGCAGTAGCGAGAGGATATATATAGCTAGGGTTTTGAGTGGGCGAGGTGATAATCTAGTGTCGTCGACTCCATACTATGACTTTAATGGGCCCTCTGACCCGAATTGCATTATTGTGATTTGGAAACACTAGGCCCAATAAGTGGTAAGTTGGGCCTATAGGAGACACACTTAGAAAGGTTCAATGGGCCTTCTGGCCCATCATCCAGCCCAGTTGAGAGGAAAGCTAACTATAGATACATAGCAAGGTTACTGTTTGGTAGATCAGGTTCTTGGGGCTCATTCCTGCTCTTTTGCTATATGTTCCCTCCCCATTGTTGCAATTTTCACTGGTTCCACGAGGTTCTAATGTAATTCCACTGTAATATATGTGGTGTTTTCATGCACTACTTTGATAATAAAAGCTCTGTAAATGAAATGCTGAGGGGACATTTTTGTACATCTTCTTTTATATGGAAATATATATTTGGCCCTCGAGTGTAAAGACAGAAGGGAGCTTGACTACAAGTCCCCCCGTCGAGCAGGGACGAAAGTCGGCTTTAGTGATCCGACAAACCCATGGTGCCGAGTGGAAGGCCCTGAGTCCTCACTAGACTATAGATTCTTCTTTCTATATGTTACTTGTATATGGCATTTGGATGTAGATTGAGAGATCGACCTTCCCTACATAGCAGTAGTGGACGTACAGATGAAAAACAAAGATTGAAGTTGGTTTAATGACGCCAGACTGTGATTTGCATGCATGCATGGACACTGCATATATAAAAATTTCTGAATATTTCATTCATTCATTCAAAATTTCACATAAACAATTTACAGTCTAGTAATTATTCATAAACTAGTCAATTAGTCAAGTTTGATCATATTGCATACATCTTCAAACCCTAACACAGAACAGAACTTACTTCAGGGATCCATCTCTTGTGGTTCTTGATATTCAACTTCAATGTGTTTCTTTGAGAGAGCTTTCTTCCTAATCTGTTGGTTCTCTTTGCGCCTTTGATGACTTGCCATCTCCTCCGTGGTCATGCTCACGAAGGCCTCTGGTGTGACCTTTCCACGAAGAACCTTCCTCCTGAAATCAGGATTCTTGGGATCCTTCAAATTGAACAAGATGGATCTGTACTTGAGTTTGTTTGGGCCATTGAAGGAACCCATTGACTTGAACATCACCGACTCGATCATTGTTGCCAAATTTCTTGGGTCGATTTCAGTCGCTCCACCAGCCTCAGCAACAGCTTTGTCGAGAGAATCCTTTACAAGTTCTCTCACTTTGTCCCGTGAGATATCGGTATTGCCAGGACTGGTGAGCGATACCTTCTTATGAGCCGGAAACATCGTTGCAGCCTCGCTCTTCGCCGTAGTTGGCTTTCGAGGAAGCTTGAGACGTGAGATATCGTTATTGCAGGGACTGATGAGGGATACCTTCTCATGAGCCGGAAACATCGTTGCAGCATCGCTCGTCGCCGCAGTTGGCTTTCGAGGAAGCTTGAGACGGATGACGAGGCTTCCTCTGACGATAGTCTTGGTCTCTCTGGTGTCTTGATGATGATCAGAGAGACTTTTCTCCAATTCCTTAATGGCAGAGATTCTGTCATTCCATACCTGAACAACGTCAGAGGCTGCTGTGCGAATCTTGATGTTGGGATGCTTGGTAAGAGGGAAGAGTTTCCTGGTAAGCTGAATGGAGTCAACAACAGTGGGTGTCGCCGGGAAGTCTTTGAGCTCTTTCAGGGCATCGATACATCGGAAAACCTCAGGATCACACCGGGAGACGTTGTTGAATGCAGAAGCAACGGCGGCGGCCCTCCTCGTGACGTCAAACAAACGCAGCAACTCCCTTTTCATGGCGATAATCAGAGTATCAGATAATGCCAAACACAGAGAGAGAAGAAGAGAGCGTAATTGAAAGAAACAACAGAGTAATGTGGGGAGTGAGTTTGAGCATCATGTGTGTATATATATATTGATCAGGAAATTAGGAATACATATACATATCATATCGGGGTTAGAAATTACGAATCCTTACTCAGTTTGGATTGCTAAGGCGGTGGGTGTTGATCGTCGATCATTACCGTTACGAATTCAATTTGAATTGGGAGCTTCCGGTCTCTGTTCCGATATCTGCAAAGCTTGGATGGTGTGTTTTAAGTCCGACCCGTTTAGGAAGGGCACAACCCGGCCCGATATGATTTACTTCCGCGATCCACTGCTTGTAGAGTCCAACCCAATGTGGCCAAAGAAGAACTCCAACCCTTGAATCAACACCACCATCCATGGCTGCTTCTTCACCTTCTCATCCTCTTCGTGTTGGAGGAATCTTGATGGAAGCAATCAAAACAAGAGCAAGAAATACAAAACATGTAATGCTCCTAATACTTTCTCCCTTGTGTCTCATTGTCCTTCTTCATTCTGTCTTTGCTAGGCCTCTCATAGTTAGGATTGAAGAAGATAAATGCAGTGGAAGTGTCTTGCAGGTTGTAAAAGGGTTGTAAAAGAGTCCATTGAAGAACAAACAAGAAGAGAAGGATAAAAGAAGTTCCAAATCAAATAAAAGAGAAGATCACTATAAGATCAATTATGTTCATACCCTGCATTGCACATTTGATCAGCTAAAAATATTCCACTACAAAATTCTTTCTGACAATTGAATTTACAAATATATGATCAGAAAATAACTACGCGGTAAGTACAGAAAACAACTCAACTTCCTAACAGGTATGAGCTCTCAGATGTGAGAAGGTAATTCACAAAATTTGGTTCTCGGTATGTCAGCTGAACAAGTAACATTATGTACCCTTCCCTTCCCCTGTCCGTGTTAATCATCATGCCACTTTTGAACAACTTCGCCGAACCTGACCCATGGGCGCTGTCAAAACTTGAAGATTTGAGAGCTTCATCATTGCCAGGGCAAAATCTCGGCGGAACAACAAGGTATCTGAAGCATAGGCTCTGACCCAGATCCCAGTCTCTTCCCCAGCTGTCAGCTGCTGATCCGCAAAAAGAATCCCTTTACCTTGCAAGAGACTGTGATAGTAGGGTGTGCCAAAATCTGATCCTGGTCCTTCATATGCCATGTCCATTCCTGGCACCTCAGATAAGGAGGATGATGAGTCTTCAAAAGTAGGTAATACCGCTTTTGTTGCTGATGATGTTGGTGATGGTGAGCCATCAAAAGTAGGTGCCAGCGCTGATGAAGAGGGTGAACCATCAAAGCAACACAATGGTGCTGATGATGTCGGTGTATGACTTCTCTTGCACCTCGATCTCATTTCATCAAGCAGTTTAGGATTTAGGGATGGGTCAGGCTCATTGGTTCCACCAAAGTTGTAGAGACGATTTTCAAAAAACTGGCAGTGGACCACTCCAACGCTGTGAGCACCTTGAACCAAAGGAAATACACACATTCAGTTAAAAACTTAAAATTCACTGCAGATAGGAATTTTATTTAGCAAAGAAAAATGAAAATAAGCAGCAAAATAAGGTCATCTTTGGCAATACAATCAAAATAGAACAATGGTCAAGAACAATACGCATCACTCGGTGCATAAAACTAATAATTCTCAGACATGCCCATCAGGATTTACATGCCCAGATACTATGGAAACACCACTGATAAAATCCACTGGATGAGATCAAATTTGTGCTTTCACTTTCAACAGAGAAGAAAAATACCAGAGCATGGTAATTTAAGCAGATATACCAGAAGACAACATAGAAGCAAAAATTCCAAAATCATTGAATCTGCTTGGTTTCGAGGGTAAAAGTTAGAAATTTCAATCAGCTAACCCCAATAAGCTGAATAGGACAGGTTGAGTAGACATGTTTGATTCCATTAAGCACAAACTTGAAACACTTCAAATGACAGCCATATTCAATCAAACATGGAAAGTCAATTTATTGAGCAGCTGCATACTACTTGTTCAAAATCGGGGCCTGAAATATGATTTCACCAAATGAACAATGAAGGTATAGATCAATACCTAGCAGAGTGACTGTTTCTCTTTCATTGAATCCCCTTGATGCGAAAGATGCAAGAGTTTCTGATAGATCAGCATGGGGTGAAGGTAGCTCATAGGTTGCAATATCCCTGTACGAAGTATTACTGTCTCTCCTCCCAGTGTACAATGGATAGAATGGTCCACCAGCCTGAATCCACAAATCCAGTACGTTATTGCTTGTGGTTGTTCTCATGTAATTGTGGTGAGAGAGAGAGGGAGATTACCAGAATAACAGCTTCTCTTGCAGCCAAAACAAGAACATCAGAACAGGAGACAACTCCAGGGCATACTTCTTCAACCTCTGATTTGATCAAGTCAATTATATCGAAACCCTTTAAAGTTTCATTGGGAGGAGACTCTTTCTCTGCGTCAACTCCTTCAGCAGGATCCAAAAGAACAGACCCATCACATCCCTAAACCCAAGATGGACAAGTTTAAACCGTGAGAGAGAAAGGTAACAAAACTTTCAACAAAAGCATATCAAACCACATCTTGTAAATCGGCAAGAAAAGAAAATCCTCTCCCAAAATTCACTCACAGACGCAATCAAATGGGAGAATCAAGAAAAACCAAGTGAAAATAGTAACCAGAGAGAGAAGATTCGACAAGATACACTTTAAAACCCAAACAACAGCCGAATCCCTCTTCAATTATCAAGAAATGGTGAAAATAAATGAGTAAAATATCGATCTTATACTTCACCCATTAAAACCCTCACTATACCAGAATCCATCTTCAACTATCAAGAAATGGCGCAAATAAATGAGTACAAAATTGACCTTCTACTTCACCCATCAAAACCCTAACTACAGCAGAATCCATCTTCAACTATCAAGAAATGGCGCAAATAAATGAGTTCTAGATTCAATATCGAAAGACGAACCCCAATCAACATCAAGAAATCAGAACGTTGTAACCTAGGCAACTAATAAAGATACGAAAAATTCAAGAAACCAAAAGAATTCTACGCAAACACCGATCAAGATTGACAAAGTAGACTCACCTCAATGAAGCAGTCATGGAACACAAGTCGCAGGAGAGCTGGAGCCAGTTCCGGCCCAGTCTTATACAGTTGACGGACTGTGTCGCGGATGATCTTCTCTCCCTGCGGACACGAATCTCTATAGAAATCGTACTCCAGAGACCCGCGAGATTGCTCATTCTGGTTCTCGTCGTCTTCGATTGACAAGAACATTAACATATCATCGTTTGAAACCGAAATCGAAATATTTGAGGAACCTTTTGCGTACACATTCACCGTGCTTGAGGATTTTTGCTTCTTAGGGGCACCGATCTTATTGCCTGAAATTGAGACGGTGGCATCGTCGTAAGGCCATGTTGACAGATGGAGCTTCTTCGTCACTTCATTTCTGATCATCCAAGAAATAAAGAGAAAGAGCATCAACATGAAGAGAAAATTATTGAGAAAGAGAGACATTTTCAAACAATTGCAGTTAAGATGACACTTGCAGAAGAGGAACGAGTGTTCAGAGGGGTTGTAGAGACTAGAGAGTATGAAGATGGCGGGACGAGAGATCAAAATGGAGTGATTGGGCCTTAACTGTTCAAATGAGTAGGCCCATGGACCACTAACTGATCGTCAACCCAATGTTAGACTGGCCGAAATGAGTGGGCCCATCAAGGCCTATGGACCACTGAATGAGAATCTGCCGCCCTCAACGCACCGCTTTGGGTAGTTTACTTTGCTGTTTGTCCATGTGGTGCATGGGGGCGGCACCACACTTGGTTGCAGTTTTTGCTGAAGCAGCTCGGAGTTGATGCAATCATGCAATGCAAACTTTGGTTAGGGCATAATCAGCTTTTCAAATAGGGAAACATGCATACATACCCCCTCAACTTTGGGTCAGTTACACTCCCACCTTATGTGTTATTCTTGATCAAAAAGAAGTTGAATGCACAAAGAGAATGGACGAAAATTACTCTCTTATGTGAAATCATAAAGGTTTACACTTTACATGATACAAACCTCCATCCAAAACCTCTGCCAACGAAATCTAACATGAATGGAATGATACACAAACAAACTGTAATGAACAATCGAATGATGATACCCTCAATGGCAAGTGAATTCTATGCCTGCAGATAACTTGTTTAAAAGGGAAAAGGCGGCATATTGTGTGTAGGGAGTATGGTATCAGGTGGATGAGAGGTAGGAACCAAAAGGAAATTTTCAACCCCTCTAAATGAAAAAAGGTTGCCGGACACAGCAGTATGCTGCATGACACCAATTCCAACTGATGTTCCCAAAAAAATCGCAAAATTGCATGAAATCAAATCCACAACCAGGTCAATAATCCTGCAGTTGTGGTAGATAGGAAGTAACAACTAACTTCTTCTTGCCGAAGCCTCCGCATGACATCAGTAGCCTGAAGATGATACCAGAACATTGTGTTCCTTTAAGCGTTTTTGAAAATTAGCCAAACGAGTTTGTAATTGCAGGATGCCAGTAGCCTTTTGTGAAAGAATGGCATTCAACTTAGTAACATAATCATCCAGCTGATTCCCTGGTTGGTCTGCTTCAACCAAGAGAGTCATTTCCTACAAAAACAATATACAACCAGACTATTAACTTCTGTGATTACATATCTGGAGTGAAGCACTTTAGCAGCAGCGTGTGAATCGTAAGGAGTTGGCTCGCTCAATATATCTGGGTCCTTGAACAATATGAATATAGTAGTAACTAGTAAACTTATTTAAAATGCTAAGCAACTGCAATATCAAGCATTAACAAATGAACATTAAATATGATTTCCAACACATCTTATAAGGGCTCACACCAAAAGGAGCATTGTATATCATTCACGAGATTACCTCTCGGACAATATTCATAGTCTCCTCTACTTGTTTGCGGTGAGCATTAACAAGATCTTCCTCTTCCTGGGAACATGCAGCACACAATACATAAGTCAACACACCTAGGGCGTTTTATTGAACCATAACAGAGTAGACTTCAACATGTACTTTTAAAGGAATCAATCTACTTTAAATAACCTGTAGCAGGGCATTTAACTCGTCATCCGAACTTGAGCTCTTAAGATCAGCTTTAAGAAGCTCATTCCATTTTGTCTGATGATTGGGTTTCCTTGTCTTGTCCTCTGAAATGGAGATACTGTATTGTTCTAATTTGCAGCTCTTCTTCCACATTGGCCTTTCATGCTCATAGGAATCTTCTGATACATCATAATTATCTCCCTCATTTTGTTGAGGCCATGCATCAGTCATGTCATTCTCAAAGTTGGATACACTAGGTAGAGCAGAAGATAGGGGAACAGTTGTTGATTCCTTTAGATTCATGGTAGATGACAACACGTCCTTCCTAGGATTGTTCCCTTTGGAAAGACTCTTCACCCTAGAAAACAATATTCAGCAAATTCGGGATTAGGGATAGAGAAAGGATACAAATTGATTAAAATGAACAGAAGAAGTTTGTGAATGAATACCTGTCAGCATATCTTAAAGTATTGAGAGTATGTTCACATGATCCAGAGCTAGGTGAAATGCAAGACACCATAACAGTGCGCGAATTTCCAACAAAGGAGTCTCTAAGTACTTCGGTTAATTTGCTGCCTCTAAAGGGAATATGTCCCTGGTCGTTGTCAAGAGCTCTGATGCACTCTTTCAATGCAAGTAAGCTCTTATTGATTTCAGCACCTTCCATTCTGCATCATATATTAACTAAAAAAATTAATCGAGCAAAGACATCCAGCTTTGTCAAACTCTTTTAGCATGGGAGGGTATCTAAATCATATTATTCCTACAAAAACAGTTCTACCAAAAATTAAAGAAAATAAGTGCAGAAAGTTGGACATGGGAGAAAACATTCTCTTGGAGCTCAAGTTTTAACCGGAAACTCATACTTCAGAACATGTGCTGAAGATAAGCAATTAGAGCCAGCATATTAAATGGGCTGGATAAGGATGTTTGGAAAAGTTTAGATCAGCAAATAAAAATAGGATATCATTTGAAAATCCTCAAGATGATTGAACAAAGTGGAAGAATCACTATTGGAATAGGTTTCCATTGTAAAGTTATCAAGAGCCAAGTCTAACATGGTATATGGACATCTGCGATAATCAAGCATTTGATATAAATGCTTCCTCTAGTTCACATCCGTCACATTGAATAATTCCACAAAGCACTGTGTCCTAGAAATCAGACTCCAGATGATCACAGAGACAAAAAAACAGGAATAATCTACCTTGTCTGTTTGTCATTATCTGTGGTATCTGCACCTCTCTCACTTCCAGCGAGGTCTATAAAAGAGAGTTTGCCAACTAGACGAGGAGGCTTTGATTCTTTTGCATCAACAGATTTCTTGATAGCCAGCTGTAGTATAGCATGGGAACGGGAGGATTCTTCATTCGCCCCAGTTGTGCCAGTACTTCTACTGGAATTTCCTTTCTCAATTAGCTCCTTAATAGTCTCCACATCTGATACTCGATACTCTTGCAAACCCACTATACAGACTTGCTGCTTACCATCCTCTCTCATGAAAAGTTTTCTGAATGATTTGAATTTCAAACTTTCAGCAAATAAAGAAACAGAACACAAGAACTCAATAACCAGAAAAAGAAATGACAATGCCAACTTACTTTCGCTCATTGAGGAGATCAAAAAGTTTTCCTCCATAAATCTCGAAGAAACTGAAAAATAGTTGATATCCTTGGTTTCTGTATGTATGGAGCATCAACCTCAAGATATCTCGTGATGCTTTGAGTGGTAATGGTTTCATAGTATATGTTTTTCCACTTCCTGAACAGGAGAAATAGATGATAATAAGGATCTCAAGTTGGGTTTTTTAATGGAAATTTATAAGAGACCCAGGAGGTGCCAAGAAAAATACAAGGTTACATAAGATTCAAAATTGTCTCTCCCATATTCTCATATCTCTCAACCTCCCCACTTACCCAAAAGGCAAATTCTGAAACCATAAATACTCAATCTTTGCAAATAGAAGACTCCAACCCACCAAAAACCCTATTGTTTCTCTCCAGCCATGTGGAACAATCAGATTATGCGAGATCATTTGTGGATGTAATCAAAGAGAAGTAAAAAAATTACCATTTCAAATGGAGGATGTGCCAAGAGAATGAGAACCAAAAAAAGTTAAGTGAGGGGAAAATTGCTAATCCCTTACATTTCATGGTTGAAGAATAAAAAATCAAATATTTTAAACTTAACACCACCAATAAACCAAATAGGTAAATGCAGGGGAAAATTTAAGATCACAAACCCAACAGTCCTGAAAGGCAAAACTGTAACAACTTTGGCATGATTTAGAGAAAAGCATTCACCAGTTTGTCCATATGCGAAACAAGTTGCTTTGGTGCGTTGGAAAATTATAGGAACTATGGGCTCCACAGTCTCCCGATACACCTAATGCATAAAGAGGTCAAAATTGAATAAGAAACAACTAGCATATAGGCACCAGCATCTTGTATTGTATTCTTCCTTCTATTTATTAACTATTTTGGTCACACCAACCTCATCATTTGAAACCTCCTCATTCAGCACAGCATCAAAAACAAATTCATGCTTCTCAACATATTCTGTTAGGTCAACCTGCAATTGAGATTGGAGTATCAACACATACATTTCTGCAAAACTTGTAATGGGTAAAGCAACTAGCTGAGACTCTACAAATGTAAGTACAATAACTAAAAAATTAAATCACCAAATAGGATATTGCAATTCACTGTGTTAAGACCACTAAACGAAGGGTCACATAAAAAATTTACAGTTATATTTTAGCGACTAAATACGGCCTTTAAAATATATATTAAACCCCTCCAGGATTCAAATATGCAATTTGGTTTACCTTTGACCCTTTTTACCCTTGTGACTTTGGATGCTGCAGTCTTCAATTGAAAGCAGGAACAAGAACATAAAGAGATAAGTACCTTAAGCTTAGTCTCATGAACTGTTAGAGAATTGGAATGTGTATCTATAATATCCTCCTCGTTCTTTGCTAACTCCTTTTTGTTAAGTGGTCTCTTCCGAACCTGCATCACAACATCACCAGAAAATATTAGAGCAAAACCCATGGAAAGAAGACTGCAGAAATATTGCTTTAATTTGAGCCATTTTATGGCTATGTTCCAATGTAGATTCAAGAATAGATTTCATAGTTAGGAATTTAGAAGCAGGAACACAACACAAGGTTAAAAAAACATACAAAAGAGGCATACCACAACTTTAATCTTTGCAACGGTATTGGCCTTCTCTTTGTCAGCAACAAGACTTTTCAGGAGGTTGTTCTCAGGCAAAGCACAAGAGCGCCCAGTTTGTTGCTTGCTTGCAATGTAGGTTTCAGAGTCATCGAAACTTCGGCCTCGAAGATGATGAAAAATAGAAGAACCATCATGCAGGCCAGGGAGTTGCATCTACTTTAACACAAAAGCATTACATCAACGTGTGGGGAAGTCATATTTTTTGGTTAAACAAGTTTTATATTTCAGAAGAAATTTGCTAAGTACAAATTACAAAATAATAATACTTGCGGTTTTTCTTCTTTTCTCTGAATGGAAAAAACATGTATTAGAGTATGAAGGTGGTGCAGAGAGAGAGAAGAGTTAAAAGGATTCCTCTAGGATTATAAAGCATAACATCCACGTTTATTCGAATGATTAGTGATTTCATTCATATCAAAATTATATCTGGTATATTTGAAATCATCATCATAGGTTTTCTCCCAAACAATTTGGGGTTGCCTACATGAATTCATACGACATATCCCTATCCAAGAAATAGATTCCTCTAGGATTATCCTTGTTACTAATCCTATATGATAACTGACATATGGCATAAAACGAAATTATAATATTTATTTTTAATTGGAAATATTTTGCTCACTGTTTGGCACCCAATGGACACACATTTTTTGGTTAAAAAGTAAGTTATTTTTCCCATAAGAGTTGAAAATGAGGAGTCAAAGTCAAAATGTTGGAGAAAAATTGAAGGAATTTTTAACATCTTTTGTTGGTCACCTTCTGAGGATGTCTACAACTGAACATTATTTAAAACAAGGTTCAAAAGACATTATTCAACTTCAGTTTGTCGAATTAAAAGGTGATCTCTGGACCATAAAAGCAAGGGAATGCAAGGTAGACATGGAGTTATAACCACCACAAACCAGCATGAATGCAAAACAATTACTTCAGTTGAAAAGATACCCACCTCAGGAAGTAACTCAGTATCAAAAGAATGCAGATCCAGAAGCCCAGGACTGAATTCATTTGGTGAATCTTCACCATTCTTTCTCTGATTCAATGAGCGCGAATTCACAGGAGGTGAAGCGGGCTCTGTGTAAAACTCATTTACTCCATTGAAACCCCTTTGAGCATTGCGAAACAATCTTGATCCCTGCCCTCCTACATCTCCGCCATAGAAATTATAATCCTGCTTTCAATTTCACAATATAGCAGCATATGAAATTGTTAATTTGATATCAATATATCATGGTTTCCAATTCATATAAGTCTGTTAACTTATTTTGACCATCCATTCAGGAGCCTTTTAGTTATAATTAAAAATAGCACATTCATATTGATTTCATGACAAAAACAAAGTTCAAGTTCAAAGGTAACAACATTTCACATGAAATTCAGTAGAATCGCAAAAATCTAAAATTTAGCAATTTCGAAAAGTTCCTTCACACCCGTTCGCGGCAACCCAGTGCACAGTAACTAGGTAAGAGCAAATATTAGAGCGTCAGATCTGTAGATCTATGGATCGAGTATCTAATCCAAGACCCAATTCATCATCAATAAAGATCACTAAAAACTACTAAATTAGGAAAAATAAATAACAGACACCTCGCTTCCCTTGATTTTAATTTTACCAAATTATATTTTCTCCCACATTATTGACTGTAAGTCTAAGTCAAACGAGGTAACAAAGAATGCCGAAAATCAGACACCAAAAAAGTGCTACATTTTCTCTCCCGCACTCTGGAATCAAACAGAATGTTATATAGAGGAAGAAGATGGAACCTGAAGAGGAGGGATGGTTGCATTCGATGAGTGGAGTTGCTGAAGACCAGCCGTTTGTAGCCATCTTCCATTGGACGACGATTCCAGAAAATTATCCGAATGCTGGCGCTGGTGATGAGCCGCCGCCGCACCAGATCTCTGCCCCTGCCTTCCCATTCCGTTTATATATCTCTCTATAGGTACTTCTTGTAACTACAATATCAACTGGAGCCTCTCGTTCTCGGTCTGAAATGCCGCCGATCGATCCTTCTTTATATATCAATGCCGAGCAAAACCAATCCAAGTTTCGATCATCAATGCTCGCCTCCTCTCTCTAAAACACGACCAGGGTTTCCAGTCTTGGCACTTTGTGTCTCGAATGTCTGTCACTTGCTCCCTCTGAATTCAAATTAAAGGCATCCACAGAAAGTAGAAACCCCCATGTCTCTCTCTCCTAAAATGTCTTAATCAGCCATGGATTGTTCACCAGGCAAGCAAGATAGGAGTCAGAGGCATGAAAAAGAGGGGGGTAAAATGGTAAAGGCAGCACTCCACAGAAGCTTTTCTTAAGGTAAACTCAAAGTCAAATCTAGAGTGTGACAGGGGACTCACACAGACAACGAGGAGTAAAAAGGAAGACGACGATTTTTGCAGCTCACCATCGCACATGGTGAGAATGAGGACAGGATCGAACAGTTGGGTCGAGGCCGGAACTAATGGTGCTCAATTCAAGTAATGTGTATCTTCATCTTTAAAATGTTCTTGATATGGTGTAAGCTGCATCTTACAGTGAGAAATTTTTAAAAAAAAAAAGAACTAAAATAAACTTGTTTTAAAGTTTCAGACTTTGCATTGTTCTATTCGTCATTTTTTGCAGTTGTGTTAATGAAAGTTTACTAAATGAATTGAATTGTAAGAAGCAGCTCCAAATCATGTACCATAACTGCATTGCTGTTTGTAGAGCAGAACACAGACCTATACAATGGGAACCAAGCTTATATAAGAACCACCGGAAGAAACAAATTTTAATCTTATCTGCTGCTCCCAATTTCTATATCCATGATATGCTGTAAAAACACTTCATCCACCAGATTAACACAATCATATACAACCTGCTCCAGATACAGCAAACCAAAAGCCTCAGCATGCACATTGTCAAAACTCAAGACCATGACGCATTGGGTATTCCATAAGACAACTAGGCAAGATGGGGAAATTAACCAAATGACATTGGGAACCAAGCTTATATAAGAACCACCGGAAGAAACAAATTTTAATCTTATCTGCTGCTCCCAATTTCTATATCCATGATATGCTGTAAAAACACTTCATCCACCAGATTAACACAATCATATACAACCTGCTCCAGATACAGCAAACCAAAAGCCTCAGCATGCACATTGTCAAAACTCAAGACCATGACGCATTGGGTATTCCATAAGACAACTAGGCAAGATGGGGAAATTAACCAAATGACATTGACATAAAGAAAATAAAATACAACTGGTTAAAACATTCAAATCACTTATTCAAACAAAGTTAAGTGGGTATATAACCAAATAGCAGTCAAATGGAGCAATCACACAACTTAAGAATTACCGGGTTTTTACATAACATGAAAGTTTAGAAGTGGGATTTAGAAAGACACTAGACAATCCCAACCTCCAAAGGTAACCCATCAAACTAGACAAACGATGCATAGTAGTTCAATTTGGAATCACAACATAAGAATTTGAAAGTTACATTCTGATTTGGGTTTCAATCTTTCATTTCTTCCCACTTTTCTTGAGGCCGGATCCTCCAAAGGCCCCTTTCTGCTGTGCCTTGGCTTTAAGCTCCTTTAATGCCTGATCACACCACAAAACAGTCAATAACCATACAATAAATAAATACAATATATCATATGCAATCAGAAGAACACTATATCTCACCTTTTCCTCGTCTTTCTTCTTTTGAATGTTAGCCTTATCAATCTACCAGAATAACCAACACAAATTGAACTGTGAGAATTAGACCACAGAGTTCAAAATCCAACAGTAAACAACCATAGCTAACAACTGCAGAACTGAACAAACTCTCATGCAGCTTTAAGCAACCAAGCAGATAAGAAGTGACTTAGAAGATTGAGAACATCATAACCCGTTAAAACACCAAATGCCCTAGGCATGCCCACTCTATTTTATCAGATACACTAACTGAATTGAAGCAAGTTAACGCCATCTTTAAAATACCAAAGGCCCAAGGAAGCCTCATCCCTCTTACATCAGTCAGCTACAAGGTCATGAGTCATGACCATGTCTCTTGACTCTTTCCCATGTTGTAATGAATTTAACATTAGAGTAAAACGGCAACAAAAGGTACACGTCAAAAAAACAAACAAAAGCACACCAATGCCAACCCCACAACAGATAGATGAAGAGCGAGCAGATAAAAAACAACACTTCAAAAGACACAACTCCTGCTTCTTATTACTAGCCAGGCACCCAAAATATTCTTACACAACTCTTTTTTTCAGCCAATTTGATAAAAAGTACTCATAAATAACAGCAATTCTGCTCCACAAGGTGATGAGCTACAGCCTAAGGGCATTGATATGTGACATTTACTTTGGAATTTGCAAATACAAATTGTTTGCTCTGGTTTAGAAGGGTTATGAACACCTCGTTTCTCCAACACACACACAGCATCCACACTTTAACAAACAACAAGCTCCAAACACAAAACAAAATATAGCTTTTTGGCAAATAGCATGAGTTGGGCATCAATCAATTGATTCGATTTCAGGTTTATCAGAGGAAGAGAGCTTTCTTATGATAGAAACATATTGAATCTGGGGTAACCTGCCCTTCAAACCCTAAAAGAAACCGACTCAATCACTATATCAACTGCAACATCTTCGAAAGAAATCATCATACAAGCAAATCAGATAAAGATAGCAAACAGAACATGGATATCAATCTTTCTTTCCAGAAAGAGCATGGAAAATTAATTCAAGAAGATGGATATTGTTCTTCACAGCAACCAAATCAATAATCAAGACAAAACCAGTACCGCAATCACAAAACAAATGAATCAATCTAAATTTTCCACAAGTAAAAATTACCTCGTCGTACTCTTTCTTCTCGGCTTTGGGTTGCTTCAAAGGCTTCGCTTTTCCACCTGCCAACAGTAAATTTCCAGCAATTCAGATTCCCAAATCTTAAATCTAAGATCCCCCGACACAAGCAATATATTGAGAAATTGAGGACAACAAAACGCAAGAATTATTGTAATACAGTGACAGGAAAGATCGGACCTTGCTTGGACGACATGGCTGCCACCGGAATCTAAGGATTTGGAGCGGAGGAGAAGCAATACACCACCAAACCCTAACGCGATCAATTATTGAAGCCCCTGCCCTTGGGGTTATTATTTTATTTATTTGGTCCTCCCAAGCAGTCAATATGGGAAGTCAAACAATTTATTTTTTAAATGATATTAATGTGGAATTTTATTAAAAGCAAAAGTTAAATTGAAAAAATTGAAATTGCTACCTTATTTTATTTGACCTAAAAAAGACCCTAAAATTGAAATTGCCAAAACCCCCAATCAAATTCAAGAAAACGCAGCTCAAATCTAAGCAATATAAAGCTAAAAGGTCAAGCTTTGTTTTCAGCCTCTGAAAAATAATCCGAGTAGATATTCCAACAAAATTTCAATAAACACAAATAAAATAATCAAGCAAGATAAATTATGATATTTAGTTACTTACATTTGATAGTCATGGCCAACCGGGAAGGTGCCCAATAAAAGTGATGCATAAAAAAATAAACTTAAAGTGCCTATTTGGCAAAGAAGAAACGTTTTCGCTAACGGAGTCGCTTGTGCCAAACAAGGTGCTCATGTCAGCAGATCCGTTGGTATCCCTTCTGGGATGGAGTTTTAACCTCTTTGTTTTTTCAAAAAAATCACCTGGATACCACTTAAAGCTGATAAAGTGTACAATGGGCTTGTTTAGGAATGTTGTGAAGTGCTGTGAGGTGTGGTGTGGTACTGTGAGTTATAAAACTGTGGTGCTGTGAGGTGAGTTGGAACGCAAAAAGTTGTTTGGCGCATCACTTTTAAAACTGTGGTGCGGTGCGGTGTGGTGCTGTGAGGTGCGTTTGGCGTATCTAAATTACGGTTATATTAGATGACTAATAATATTAATATAAAATCACTTAATGTTTATATTGTACATTAATCTAAAATAAAATAATTGACCTAATTTGATTACGTAGGATAATTCAACATACATTGTAAGCGTTTGGAAGTGCTGTGAGGTGTGGTGAGGTGTTGTGAGGTAAAAAGCTGTGGTGCTGTGAGGTGAGTTGGAACGCAAAAGCTGTTTGGCGTGTCACAAAAAACTGTGGTGCTGTGAGGTGTGTTGCAACTAAACGCAGTGCAAACGCACTGTCAAACACCCACAATATGATGGGACCCACGTTTTGACTTTATCCCACAAATTTGCTTTAACATTTTTTATTATTTATTTTATTATTTTATTTAACAATCATTTATTTAATATTTTTATTTATTTAATGTATATTATTATTCTACTTAACGTTTTTAATGAAAAAATAATTTATATGATTACTAATATTTAAAATAATCACTTTAATTTTGATATAAAAATATTTTAATTTTTATATAAAAATATTTAATAATTTATACCTAAAATTAATTTTAATAAAAAATATATTTATTAGATTAAATTTAATATAAAATTTAATAACAAATTTTAATATAAAATCATAATTATTAATATTACAATACTTTAATTCAACGACTTTTCCGCTAACGTAAGATTTTAGTTCGCCAAACACCTCACAGCATATTTCATAACTTTAAGCTCAGCTTTTTCGCTAGCATTGAAAATCAATATTTCCACTATACCAAACGGACCCAAAAATTTTACTAGAGATAAACAAAAAAAAAAAAAAAAAAAAAAAACTGAGCTTAAAGCTGTGAGGTGTTTGATAAATTTGTTAACTGTTGTTAGCAGTTAAATTGTGTAAAATATATTTTGTTTATATTTTTTAATTTTTGCTATTTCATTTCAATATAAATATGAATTATTATATTTATTTCATTTCAATAAATTAATTACTTTAAATTATTAACAAATAATTCTATTAATCTATTTAATATGGATCTAAATATGTATAATATAAATATATAAATATATTTTTAAAAAATAAAAACTTCATATTTTGGCGTGGGACCCATGCAAATTTTTTTTAAGGAAACGCTCAAGAAAGGTCTTGGGTTCGAGTCCTTATGAATGCAGAAAATATTTTTGGGAGAGGTCACCGTCTTTGGCGCCCGATCGTACCTCGGATGATTAGTTATGGGCTTGCCTGGAGATACATTGGGAAACCAAAAAAAAATTCAAGTCAAATAAAATTTGCATCTTTTGGTGTGGGATCCATGTAAAAAGGCATGGCACCCACGTCAACTTGCAAAACGCTCAAGAAAAAGCTCCGAAATGAAGCTTTTTCTGGGAAGGCAGTACCGCTCTATTTGGCAGGCGGTATCGCCCTCTAAAATGGGGTGAGGCGGTCCCGTAAAATGGGACCGTTAGTTAAAGGTACCGCTATATGGACCACCTCACCAAACAGAGCCGAATTGTATTCTAGTAATTGTTTGCATTGTCTTATCTTTGTTACTTTAGACTCCATAGCAAGTTTTGCACTCAAATGAAATCAAGTTTCGTCCAAAATGGATGAAAAGATACAAACTTTGATCCATGGAGAGATTTAATTTGAGTAATTTCAATATCTCAAAAACCACTTTTGTACTATCTTTAATGTTTTAGGTGTCTAAAAAGCTAATTTAGACTCCATAATAAGTTCCGCACCAAAATAAAGTCAAAAGACCACGTTTCATCTAAAATGTTTTGGGAAATTTCTGCACCTTAAAGGGACCGTTGTAATCTCTTTATTATTTGTAGGTGTCTATACGTTGCAAATTTGCAAGTTTTGCAAGAAAATGAAACCCAAAAATTACTTTTCAAAAAAGTAAAAACTTCGTTCATCATGTTAGAGTTTAGCAATTTGGACACCACGACCATAATTTACGCAATTACTCTTCTTTCAACCGCTCAGAGAATATGATCACGACACACACATAAATATTAATTTTGTTCCTGACCAACTCACCACCAGCTGCTTTAATTTCCAGTCTCATCATCAAGTCCAACTGCATATGAAACTTTATATACAATCACATACTTTGTTACCATTTGGCACATGGATATATGAAAAAAGGGTTTACTGATTTGTTTTTTCGAAGGAGCCTTTTATCCAAAGAGAGATCTCTCATCCTGTGATTGTGAATCCTTCAACATTCGTCACTTTCCAATCAGACAATCCGGCTGAGGCTGCGTCAAGTGATTATTAATTATACCTATAAAATATAATGCAAGTAACTCATGTTGAGTTGGCAATGTATAGGAGTATTCTTATGATTTAAGGAATCTAGGGATTTTGCTTCCATCAAAGAATGATTTCAAGCAATTTTTAACATTAAATTTTGGATTAACTCATTCTCGGGGATATAGAATAGAGGATGAAATGAGTTCGATATTTCACCATCTCAAAATCCAACCAAACAAGAGAATGAGTGATTCTCACCCTCATTCGTTCCAACATATATATGCCAATCAAATGCCCCGTAAATGATTGAATCGTCTCGGTCATCTTCTCAAGTAGTTTGTCAAATCGCATAATATTAAAGTCGAGAATTGAGATCGATCTTCCATTTATAAGAATTCATCCTCGTCCAACTTGGACATCCTTAAAGTCCAACAAAATTAGTTAAGCTTGAGCTCTAAAGCTACAAGAGATGTGTGTGTCTTTGTAGAGACACCATCAAAAACTTAGGACGACTCGTGTCGTGTCGTGTCTCAACGATTTCAACAGTTTACGAGTCAAATGAAAGACGCATCGTCCACGTTCGAATGTGCGTTGCTCCGGCAGAAAGGATTCCATAATATTGTACTAACCATCTTGGACTAATATAATAATATCTTTAAATGAAAGACACTCCGGGTCTCCAAGCGTCGGACGGCGCCTTGCTTAGGCCGAGGTCAATACATTTCTTTTGTTACAAAGGATAGTACAGTATTATGGAATATGGATTCTTTTGATCTGCCGGTTGTTCCTTTATTTGTTCCTTTTTTAGTGGCATGATTTATTTATTCGTCATCCTTTTTTTTATGGTGCTTTTTGTTAACTGGCATGATCAATCACCTGTACAAGAAACACCTGACCTATACATATACATATACATATATATATATATATATATATATATTGGGGTGCATGGAAGTGACAGCTGCCATTTGTTGCTAACAGCTGTGTTTAGCAAAAACCAGATTGTTTATGGTTTTTTTTCCCAGCCAGAACTTTGTGACTGCTTTAATTAACTGACTCAATTAGCCTTTTTAAAGCGAACAAGCAACAACCAATTGGACGTCCAATGAGGGTTCTCACTTCCAGCAACAACATTTACATTGCGTGGACACAACACAAAGCCACCAAATAATACACAATTTATGACTAAATTGCCCCTACCTAGACCTTTAACTACACTCGGTGCCGGTAGTATAGTTGGCGGGGATGGAATTTTTTACAGAAGTGATAGAGATCTTAGTAAAATCATTTCAGTCATCTGACTCATCTCAGTAGTGGACGTGTCACTCTCTGGTTCAATCATTGGTTTTGTGAGCCCCTACACTTCCATCAATCAAGGGACAAGATCCACTATTGAGATAACTGAGATGCTTTTTACTGTGATCCCTAACATTTTTGGATTTTTTGACCTGGAGACATAAGGTAATAGTTGACATTTCACCCCTTGTTTATAGAGAGTCAAATCAATTTAAGTATATGAAAATTTACTTGGAATCAAATACATATGGCTATTTTGTTAAAAAAAAAATAATTGATGATTTTGAGTACTTGAGTTTGATGGTATCAGTGCACGTGTTAGCTAGGTTTATTAGAGATAAGATAACAATCAAAAACATTTGAAATATTATGTAGTTAGTTTGTTATTCCTTTTCTCTATTTAATAGATAATATTGATTAGCATCGTAAATTAAGTTGGGTTTCAAGAGTGATCGTAGGTCTTTCACGAGACTTTAGTCTGGTAAAATGTATATGATCACTTATAAATTAGCGTAAACTACTTTACCAAACACATCATTTGTGCTAATGTAATAATTTACGTTTAAAAATATAAGCTTCATCCTAAGTTTATTTTGAAAATACGCTAGCTTATGATCAAATTTTCACATATAAGGTAGCGTTAGCTGCTTATGGTATTTATTGAACAGTTTATAAGTTAGTTTATTTTTCTCCATTTATGTTTTATTAGGATTGAAGCTCGATCAAGTTTAGCTATATAGTTGAAATTACCTGGTAAAATTGAAGCAGTATAATTCCAAGCAATGGCCGTTAAGCGAGGGCCAGACATCAACGGGTAGCCGCATTGTGTTGTCTTCATTATCTCTAAAATTTAGCAACTTAATTAACTAAGCCTAATCATATCTGAGATAACAACATTGCATGTTACTCTTTTTTTTTTTCTTTCTATTTATGCGGAAACCAATTTCACTAAAATCTTGTCAACCATGCATGACCCTAAATTCCAGCAAATTTTCATTGTTTTTTGTGACAACCCAAATATGGATTACGACAAATGATTCGTCCATTCAATTTCTTAATCCCCATTTTAATCCCATTTAACTAAAGTGTTGGATATTTAGGTTACTACCCAATATAACCCTATTCACTACGTCCTTACAAAGGAACAATAGGGGTAATATGGGCAACTTAATATTTATTTTACACCCTGAAAGGTCAAAATCCCCGCGCGAATTAATGTAGCGGGAGCCGGGAGAGAGTACAACGTGGTAGAGTAAAACCTTCTTCTTCTTTTTCGTTTTATTTTGGGCTCCAAATTGCGCTAATTTGCCCTTTAAATAGCTTCTTATAGCTTCCATTGATGGCAATTAAAAAAGATTCTTCATTGACCCCTCTCTCTCTGTCTACAAAAAATACACCAAATGACATGCAATTCTTTGTTTTTCTCTCTCTAAAACTGCCTAGTTTCCCTTTCTTTGGAGCTTCTTGATTGCTATTCCCGTCTATTCTTGTTGTTGTTTGGTTTATTCTTGAGCATCTCCTCATTTTTCTTCATCTTGATGAAACTGGCTGCAAGGGTGGAGATTCTGGGCGTAACTTGAGACCCATTTGGAAGATTTGTCTCATTCTTCACCGTAACATTGCATAGACATAAAACCCAAATAAAGAGAGACCCATTTTCAAGACCCAGTTAAAGAAAAACCCATATAGAGAATTCTGTCCAGTCGAAGGAGTCGAGGGGATCAAAATGTTTAAGCCCAAGTTCTATTCGAAATGGTTTGATGGAAGCCTATTATCTGATGTTTCATATTCTGACAACTTTTTTTAAATTGTCATTGTCTGATGTTTCATATTCTGTCTTTCTTTTCTGATAATTTGGGTTTCTGTTGATGCAGCAAGTCATCAACAAAGACCACGAAGATGCGAATTGAGGCGTTGAAGAAAAAGAAGGGTTCGGTGGTGAAGTACCTTAAGAGCGACATTGCAGAACTTCTCAGGACTGGTCTTGATTACAATGCTTATGGCAGGGTATGTAGGTTCAATCAATTATTTGTCCTGGGTCCTGAAAACGCAAATATCATACTTGTCTATTATTTCTCTCTCTTTCTATGTCTTCCTTATTATGTTTCCTTTCAGTTTGTCGTCTACCTTTTAGCATCTATTTAGGACTCAAACCTTGTTGTTGTTAGTTTCTATGGAGACAAAGGGGAGACAAAGGGGCTTTCTGGCTATTTTTTAGTTTGGAGTTATATTTCTGCCGCCTCTCTGTTTTCCATCATGTTTTACACCAGAAACTTTAACCTGTTGAGGACTCCGTTCATCTTTGCCGCTGATTGCGCAGATATTGACATAAACCCCTTCTTGTTTTTGTTGCAAGCTGCATTATATGGGGGAAAAAAAAAATTTTGCTTGTACAATTTTGAGTTTTTTTGGAAAGTAGAAAATAATAATCTCTTATGCTGGCAAATTTTCTTGGTTTTATACCCTTTGTTTTTAGCCTACATATTTATATGTCCAGGAATCTTGATGGTGATCAACACTTTCAAAGGCCAAAAGTTGAGGAGCATAATTATATGCCTCAACTTTAAGTGCTGCCAATGATTACATGCCTCGGTGCATTCTGTAGATTGAATGTGTATTCCTTAACATTCCAGTATAATAAGAGATATAACTAACAACAAATCCTTTTCTCATGACTAGTTAATGCCCATTTTCCTTACATCCAATGGAATTGTTGCTGTAAATATGAGGATATCTGTTTGGACTTTGGGGAAATAGGAAAATGACGGATGCAATACATCTTTCATATTTTAAATTAATTTCCAGTAGCATTTTTGTAGTATTTACTGTTTGAAAGTTAACTTTCATATTATGAGAGTGCATGCTTTCTTTCTTTTTTATGGACGATGGAGCAGGCTGAAGGGCTTATGATAGAGCAAGACAGGTTATCCTGTTACTGTATGATTGATCAGTTTGTTGGGTGTATTTCAAACAATCTTTCAGCCATGCAGAAGCAGAGGTATATTTTTCTTTCCAATTCATCAGTTTGTTGGGATCCTTGCTTCAAGTTTATATAATTAAGTATTGCATCAATGTGATCAGGGTCATGTCTTTGCTCTCTCTTCCTCTTTGACTTGAATAGGCATTTTCATTTGACGTTTTTATTTTTTCGCACATGAAAAGAAAGATGTGCCCATCACTTGAGGAATTTACTTTTCTGTGTGTCATGTGTATCAAAATAATTGGAGAAGTTCCAGGGGAAAGCAGATTCTTACAATCTTACCAAAATAATTGGAGAAGTGCTTAGGAAATCTGGTACAACCAATCCTTTCCAAGAAGTTGCCTTAGCTTCTGTATTTCTGTGCTTAGCAAGGGTATGCTTTTGTATTAGTGGAAATCACAGTTCAGAATGTACATATAAATTGCTGGCTACAGCCAGGTGTATTAGATATATCAATTTAGTGATCTTGGAAGCTGACTGGAAATCAATAGTTATCAGTTCTGCTTATATAAGTATAGGCGATTCTTAAAGCCAAGTGTGGTCTTTCTTTTTTCCTTTTTAGTTCCACTGTTTTTAGTTTTGATACACATATATGATCCTCAATACTTTTATGTAACAGGGAGTGCCCTGAAGAATGCAGAGAAGCTGTAGCATCCCTCATTTACGCTACATCTAGATTTTCTGAATTTCCAGAACTCCGTGACCTTAGAACTCTGTTCATCGAGAAGTATGGGAGTTCCCTTGAATCATTCACAAGCAAAGAGGTAACAGTTCTCTACTAATAAAACATTCACTACTCTTTGGCATATAGAGGTTATTATTACTGATCCAATCAATTTCTTACATACAGTTTGTGGAGAAACTGAATTCGAGGACCGTGACAAAGGAGATGAAGTTTCAGTTACTGCATGATATAGCACAAGAGTTCTCTATTGATTGGGATGCTAAGTCTTTGGAACAGATGCTCTTTAAACCTCCGTCACCTAAACAAGTGAGCTTACGTTGATGTCTGATGCTTCTAAATTATTATACATTCATCAAGGGAGAGAAATTCATAGCAAACTGGAAACAGAAAACTATGAAAACCAGGTTATCTGCTATAAGGGATAGTTCCTTTTAATCTTGTTCTCTATTAAAGTTCATTCAAGATTACATGTCTAGTATTAAGTGACAGTCACGGAAATTCTTCAAATGGTGAGATGATATGATACCAATGAGTGTAGCTATGTTGAGACCAGCTACTAGTTTTAGCTTAATTCTAAATGACTCAACTGGTACATCATTGCCAAATCTTGTGAGCTGCTTCTTTGCTATAGTGCACATTAAAGATTTACCGACTTCTCGTAGTCATAGCAATGCATGTGGTTCCTTTGCAGGAGAGCACTTATGATGATTCGTCCAACCAAAAGACTGACGATGATGAATACAAACAGAAGAAAAGCAGGGATGAAGTAATCCAGGAAGAGAGGAAAAAGCTGAACAATATGGGGGATTATATTGCAGTGAAAAGAAATGAAAAAAACCTTACATCTCAAGCCAGAAATGATGTCATAAATGGTGGAAACAATCAACGAAGCAGTAGTGATGATGAAGAGGTTTCAGTTGGCAGAAGATACTTCACGGACCCAGATAGCCAACTGACCAGTTCAACTTCAGTGGATAGCTGTTCGGAGGAGGAAGTAAACAGTGGAAGGCCCTTTTACTCCAAATTTATGCCTCCTTATTTCAAGCAAAAAGCCGAAAGAGAAGAAAGCAGTCTAGCAGAGGAGTCCTCAAAACTAAAAAATAACATTGTTGCAGTTGCAAACAACCACAAAGATGATTCGGTTCAGGAGGAAAAGCCAAAGCCAAGATCAGTTAGAAGGAGAAACTTGATGCCACCTCCAGGTCGAGAAAACATCGGCAGTATGGGAACAAATCCTGCTTCGAACACTAAGCTAAATGGAAAGAAACAAAAAGAGCCAAGGGATGAGATGGATGAAGAGGAAAAGGAACTTGATGAGCTTCTGATGCACTACACGAAGAAAGATTTCCTCGGAGAACCGAGGGAAGGGAAGCCATATCTAAAACCTCCTCCTTCACATTATAAACATGAAAATGCTGAAGGCAGCACAAGGCAGGGAAATACCAAGTTAGCTGTTCCACCAGGCAGAGCAGCATCTATGCCAGCTGAACCAACAATGCCTACCGAGTCAAGTAAGTCTCATGCTCGACACAATTCGTTGCAGCCTGAGATATTTCCTGGACATGTTCATCCTAAGCTACCAGATTATGACGATCTAGCAGCTCGAATTGCAGTTCTTAAAGGGTGATAAATAAAGATAGCACTAGAATATTAGGAAAGATCAACGTTCTATTGTTTAGCTTGCTTTGGCTTAAGAGCTTGGATTCTTCTATTCATTGGTCACACGTAGGAAGAGTATATGGTGGTTGGTCACTGTTAGTTTGCATATTATTTGATTTTAAGTTTGGTCTCTACTGTATAAATATAGCTTCAATTGTCCTTTCAGTTTGTTTAATGGTCCAATGCATATGAGCTTGAAAGTGCATCTCCCGTGGAATCTACAGTTGCTAATCGTTGCCTGAACGGTTTGTGTTGTGTTACCTTTCCCATTGAGTTTCAATACTGCATAATTTTGTTGCACTTCTACTTATATAGTGCATATTCTCATCTGAAGCTTGGCAAGATTCAGACACTTTGTTTGGGATGGTGAGGTTGACTATGATAAGTCTTGTGAATGTGGAAGGTCGCAGTTCAATTCTCACACCCAGCTCTGCATTGTAGTGACTATATGGAATTAATTCTCCTTTATGTGCTTCCACTTTGTTAACCCGCATGGGTTTTGTCTTGGTCTTACTTGCGTCAAGGAGGAGCGGACTAAGTTGACATTTCGAGTCTAGAGCTACCCTAAAATCATCATTCGATTTTAAACTGTCGTTCTAGACTTATGAGCCATTTGTTGAATTGCAAGGATAGTCAATGTATAAGTGTTGGGTCGATTTTAGCCCGACCCTAAAAAACTGGTTGGGCCCATTCCGGCAGCCCATCATTCTCCAGGGTATTGTATTGGCCTATTGGGTTTAGCCCTCTTCCTATCTGTTGTTGGTCCGGTTTGTTCGTCTATAGTTGTGGGCCTCGTGGAAGTCCTGTTGCCAAAATAAAAAATATTGCGGCTGATAAACGCTCCGTTTCGATGTTTCTTCTCCTCCCTGTGATAAGTCAGAAGTTTTCTTTCTCTTCATCGGAGGATTAGCGTATTAGGTGATAGGGTTTATCAACAGAGAACTGGGGCGAATAATCTATACAATCACAATCAATACCATCACCGTTGAGGGAAGAAACCGTTTGGATGTCTGGGAGAATGGACGGTAGACATTTAGAAGAGAACCAGAAGCAGGACGAGGAAGAAGAAGAAAAAGATCAGGTGATGAGCGAGGTACACCTTGGGTGTCCACCTCACACTTCTGGGCCTCACATTTCCCGCTTCACCATCTCCACTCCTCCTGGTATTACACAACTCTTGCTTTACAGTGTCAACTGCTTTATTAGAACCATAATACTCTCTACAATGCATTTGGTAATTGGCCGGTTGTGTTATTTATGGACAAGTAGCTAAGTTCAGGACGAATTATGTTCCTGTAGGATAATTTTTCTCTTTGCTCGAAATAATACTTGGGTCTTCAATATGTGCTTTGTTGCAATCTTATAAACAACTCCCGTACACAAGCCATAATGTACGCAGCGTTACCCCACATAATAAGTTTAGAGGCTGTTTTCAAGAATTGAACTTTTCATATAAATTGCACCACAAGGTTAAACCTTTATCTTGTAATGCTAAAATATGAGTTAGTAAACTCTGAATTTCGTTTCTTAAGTATACGTAACTCATGCATCTCTTTTTCATTGTTTTCATTTTCTTGTCTTTCAAATTGTTTAGAAATTGAATACAGCAGATTATGTTACCTGTTTAATGACCAACCGGCTGGCTGGCACCAGAAAATTAGCCAGGATGAAGATGGGGATCTTTTGGTGCCTAGACGTCGAAGTAAGTGATCTAATGCCTGTGCTTACCTTTTCCTTCATTAGTTTCATTGCCAACTATGCTTCTTTCCCTTTATTTCTTCCCTTCCTTTTTTTCTACATAGATTGAACATTTTTTGTTCATTTATATGTGATGCTCATACCTTCCACAACAATTCCCGTGTTCTTCTTAATATGATTCTTTACTTCCTCCTCACCCGATACAAAAAGTATTTAATTTGTGTCGCAAGTATTGCTCCCATCACAGTTTCAGTTTAATTTTAAATCAAGTAATAGGTGACTGAACTAGTGATACTCTGATTTAATGATTTTGAAAAATACTAGAGTACAAAAATACTTTTCAGATAACATTTAGCAACTGTTCTTGGGATTCATTGCTTACTTGTAACATTGATGTCTCTGATAGGCACCTTAAGCTGCAAGGAATAGTGTTAGGGTGTGATTGTACAATGTGTATGTACAATTGATAGTCTTCTCCTTCATGAATGGGAGGATGGAATAATGATGATCAACCTGGACCTGCTAAACTTCCTAAAGTGGATGAATTGGAAACTTGGTCTGTCCTCTTTGAAATTTGAACTGTGTAGGCGGGTTGGATTTGATTACTCCCCCTGATTGTGAAACTTGTGTAGTAATGTGTTATGCATGTTTTACAGATGTTTAGATTGCTAAGTTGGGTTTATTTTACCCCTGTGTAACTTGTTAGTCGGTGGCATTATGATAAGAGAAATGATGGGAAAAGCACCGGAGTTAAAATCATATTAGATAAAAAATAATGGGTTTAAATGGGCGAAAGAAAACTAAACATCATGTTTAATTTGCAGAACGATGTCCTTATAGTTTTAATGTCACCATACAGCATAACATCACATCATCAGTTCGAAGTGTTGGTTTGCAGGTATTAGTTGGTGTGTCAATGCTTGTTTCTTTTGCCCCCTGTTTGTACATTACAGATGCTGATGTTTAGTATCCTTGTCACTTTTAGGTGTGGAAGGCAGCACTAGTGTTAGCTGATTTTGTGTTGCACAAAATATTTACTTCATTTGAATTCGACGGAGTTGTTTCGTTAGAGCTTGGTGCTGGGACAGGTAATGACTAATGAGTCACTGGGGCCTTTTATGATGACTGTTGTTCAATATTCCAATTTTTTATTTAGTCAAGCTCTTACGTATGTTGCGAGTGTAAGATTTGGATGATGCTTCTATGGTTAATTTTTTTTTTTTGGGACTGTCTTTGCCAGGGTTAGTTGGTATTCTGCTTGCACAAGTTGCTAAAACAGTATTCTTGACAGGTATGGATGACAATAGTTAGGTGTTGTTAAATATCTGCCTTGTGATGTTTCATTTTTTTGGTTTTCAAATACGATGTTAGTTGGGTGTCTTAACTTCAATTGTTACACATTTTATCCTCTTGTTAAAGCATTCAATGTCAATTGATAGTTTATCAGTTTATAAGAATACCATTGTGTTGCCAAATTACTCCTCTGTGTTGAATGCCGTCTTATGGATTGCAAGTGTCTACCATTCTTTCCTGGCACAGTGATACCTTATTACACGATAACCTATAAAAATTCAGCGCTTTGTTTCTTGAAGATCCTTGTATCTTTTGTTTTGGGGGATGGATATTTACTATTGTTGCATTTGGCTTTAATGAAGTTGGTCTAACACATACCAATTTTTTTTTTCCCACTAAGAAATTAAATCAATATTAAAATTCCTTTGATTTGAGAGGTCAGTAATACTAATATGGCGAAGGAAAGCTACAATAAGGAAGCTGTGCTTCCTGGTTGCCTTTTAAAGACATTATATCTGATCTTTATCTTCACATGTTCTTTATACACACGCTCTTTAGCTCTCTGCTGATCAATTAGTTTCACTAATATGTAACATACCACAACAACTTATTGTTGCAATTTGTTTTCGTGCTTTAACTGTTGGCAGACCACAGTAATGAAATATTAGAAAACTGTGCCAGGAATGTTCAACTCAATTCTGGAGTGTTAAACTATCGAGCTGCAATTCATGTTCGTGAGCTAGATTGGATGAATTCTTGGCCTCCAACTGTACATACAGGAAATTTAGCCTCTAAAGAGTGGTGAGATAGATATACATGTTAATCTGCTCTAATACTTATATTTGTAGTGCTTCTGATGTTCCTTTTCCCCCCCCTAAAAGAGTTTTGTGTAGTGAACTTCAGGTATTCTTGGAGCTCTTCAGAAGTTGAAGAAGTCCAGGAGGCATCTGTGCTAGTAGCTGCTGATGTTATATACAGTGATGATCTGACTGATGCGTTTTTCACCATTTTGGAGAGACTAATGTCCTTGGGCCAAGAAAAGGTATGCATCAGCCTCGTAGATTGGTTTGTGATAGGGAAGACTTAATGCGGCATCTCTCTGGATGAGGCTTAAGAAGAAGTCTCAATCGTGTAGAGATACCCCATTTTACCAAGCTATGATGCTCACAGTTCTTGGTTAAATGGATTGCCCTCTGTTCTTTTCTCAAAAAGCAAAAGCTCTTGCTACTCCTGTTGTGAAGTATGACATGTTGGATGAACATCAATTATGGGCTCATGACATATTACACAACCTTAATCATACGCATTTGTGGTTGCCAAAATTCCTCCATCTCTCTTTAACTCTTATTTAAGAGTCTGTCTTAACCCGCATTTGGAAGTCTGTTTTGAAAGATATTCTTCTCTCATTTTTAGGTTTTGTACTTGGCAATGGAAAAGCGGTACAACTTCAGTCTTGATGATCTCGAGGTTGTCGCAAATGGTTATTCACGATTTCGAAGTTATCTGAAAGATGATGGAGGTAAGACTTTCTGTTACAGCTTACCATTTTACCGCTTATCATTTTATTGTCATCCCTTCAACATACTAATGTGGTTTTGCAATGAGCGACGCAGAATGTGAGGGCGTTCAGCTTGGATCCTTTCCTTTCGTGGGCAAATGCATGGATCTCGCATTAATTCCGCAATATGTTGGAGAGTACAACAGGGGTAACAATGTGGAGCTTTGGCAGATCAAATATGCTGGAAGAAAAACATAGTTCATGCATTTCCTTGATCATGAGTAAGAAGTTATGGAAGCCCTTCAGGTCATTAGAAAATTTCGCGAATGGAGTTTCCTGATGTCCTTATGCAATTGACCTTTATACGTGTTGGTGACACTGGAATTTTTACAGTCCCTTGCCTCATTCATCCACCATGGAGACTCTATGATGCTTTTTTTGGTCCCCAACCACAACCCTGCTGTGTCCGACTATACCCGCACCCTAAAGTAACGTAAGAAAAGTGAGAACGCCTGATCTTGAGCATTATTTAGTTGGCGGATTGTATATAAGAAACTTCTTTAACTTTTATCTTCTTTTGGTATTCTGCTTGGAAATTGTTGAATTCCACCATACTTCTTAATTTGCATTTACTTCATGAAAATGATCGTGGACACCTCATGGAGAGACTTTTTCTACTTTTGATATTGTTTAGGAAGATGGAGTTGTTTGGTTTACCTATCCCCTCCTCTCCTCATACATGCCATTCTTAACAAGATTTTTGGTTCAGCATAATCTCATTAATGCAGTGAATTGATGCCCCTGAAGTGCATCTTTGGAGGTTCTGCCAAGCTCTTACCTTTTTCTTTCTTAATTTTTGATGTGCTTGCACATGATCATTTTCTTTTGTCTGTCGGTTTTTGAAGCTACCCTCTGAGCAGTGATAGTTGCCTAGTTGGTGTCTTTATGGGGTTTCGGACAAACCATTCGTGTGCAGATTCGAGTAAATCATTTGGCTTAATTGGGCTGTTGTATCCCAAAGGGAGCGAGCCAAAAGAATCCTATTCGACCGGTTTTGAATTGAAAGAAAATTTATGCAGAGCTTCAATAAGATACTCGTACTTCAGTCCAATTACAGCCGTTATTTCATTGTAATACTGTTGAGAGGAAAGGTCTAAAATGAAAGTCAAACTACAACGCTCTAGATGGAAATGGAACAGGAGACAAGCATGGCATGATCCATGAATTCTGTACTAATTAAATCCTGCAATCCCATGAGGAAATTACTTCCCTACCCTTGATTATGTAGTGAATTCTTGTCCCAAATAGTCCATTCACCTTCAAGAAAGGTGGTAGATAAAAAACTTGGTAGTTGACTTTGAGATACCATGGGAATTGAATAGAACTATAATATAGTGCATATATATGTATATACTCTCCTAAGTCCTAACAACACTTCTTCTCCGCTACATAACATTGCATCCAACAACTCCACAACCAGCATGAACCTCAACAACTGGTGCAGCAACACCGGATGTGGAAGCTCCGACATCGGCTACGATCGGATCGTTTCGTTTAAGGTAACAGAAGTGAATGAATCAAAGCGTAGTAGGTGGAGAGTCTTGTGGAGGAAAATTGTAAAGGAAAGAAAGAAAATGTTCAATTGCTTATCTAGTCCTGTACTGCATTATTCATATGATCCTTACGCCTACTCTATGAACTTCGATCAAGGCTCCATCTGGGTTGATGATCAGGATGACATCTCTCGCTCCTTCTCGGCCAGATTCGCCGTTCCTTCAAGGATTTTTGACAAAGATGATCGAACTCTAGCTTCATTGGAGGTTTGATATGCAAAAACTGAGTCTTTCTGGTATTTTTCTGGTCATAGAAATTTGCTCAGCTGTTGGCTTTTTAATTAGTTTTTATTCCTCTAATTAAGAAGGGTATAGCCAGATGTTCTGTTAATCACAAATTAATTTGTAATTTTTCTTCTTCCTCTTCTTCTTACATCTTTAGATTATTAATTAATTTGTTCCTAGATTAGTTAGAAGTAACTAAGATGCCGTTTATTGATGGTGATCATGACCTTTTTTTTAATATTGAAGCAAAAGCAAAGTAGCCAAACCATTATGAAAGAGAAGGAATCTTCTTTTGCATTTTATATATGTAGCCATTGGATTTGGATAACATGGATCACAAACACTAATACAATAATGAAGAGCAAATTTTCTAAACCAATAAGTTGTTTTTCTTGTGAAGATTTAAGAGGATGAACTATCAAATCAACCACTTCGATGATCTTCCATTGATGAATTTTTCTTAGGCCAAACTGTATGTACTCAAGAGGTCATGAGTTCGATTATCACTGGACACAATATATATCCTTGTGGTCACATTTTGGATTTTGGCCTAAGTTATAATGTCGTCAAGTGAGAAACTTCTATACAAGTGAGTTTGACAATCCGAGTTTTGATAAATATCGAATGTCAAAAAAAAAAATTTATATGATATCATTACGTGTTAAAAAAAACACACTATCAAATCACTTTAGGTCATTCAAAGTGAATTTTAATGCCTTTTGTTGTGTGTCCAATTTTTGTTCTCATGATCTCCTTCAACCAATTAAAGAAAAATCAACACACTTTGATTTCTGTGTCTAGCCAATTAATTAAACATATATATGAATCTCACTGAACCATGTGCTTGAGCTATATGTGTGTCTATATATATATATTTTCTTGTTGAAATTAAAATCTCTCTTTGTGTTGAATTGTAAGGAATGGAGTAGACTGAATCTTTAATGCCACCCACTTCTTTACTTTGTTGTTGGGGTCACTACAATGAGAATCCAATGCAATTTGACTCACTCATACCCAAGTCACAGCATTGCATTGATATTTGAGTAATAATTTTCTAACTTTTAATTATTACCTGCAAAAATGGGAATGCCTAGCTACACTATCAATCCTTTTCATACAACTGAACTTTTGTCATTTATAATTATAAGTAGTTGTCTCTAGACTACTGTCCTAGTGGGGTTTCACTGAATCAGCATCCTCTTCCTATTTCTCGACGACCCAGCTGTCTCATTGAATTGGAGAATATCCTAATTCAAACTGAATCAATGATATATATATATATATATATATATATATATATATATATAATTGGAGCTGCATATATGTATGTATACACAAGATATAGCTATAGTTACATAGTTAAAAGGTTTGAGTATTCTCTCTCTTATATGCGACTACCAGTCTACCACATCCCAATCCCACATCGGTAGAAAGACATAGAACTAAGCAGAATATAATCTTTGGATAAGCTAACTCTACTCGCCGAGCTTAGCAACGCAAGCTTGTAACCCAAGTGGGGGCTTTAAGGTGTTGGAACACTGGCCAATCCTGTGTGGTCGGGCCTGTTGATGTAATTTACTGGTCCGCCCATTCCAAGTTGGGAGTTGGGCCACGTTGCTTGGGCGAAAGCCTAATGGTTACGTGGTCTCTCTAAAGAGGAGGGAACCGCGTCAGGCTGGTCTCACAGAGCAGCGACTACCTCCCGCTCTTAGCAGTGGAAGGATAATGGGCTGGTGCTTCACGAGCCCATCATAAAACCATACAGCATAGGTTGAGCTGAACCAAATTTATCTGACCTGAATTAATGCAATAAACACACATAGACAGCAAAAAGAAAACGATCATATCATTACACAAAACAGAGAACCCAGATCAGGTTATGTGTTCATTACAACTGAACTACGTTCTTGCTCACGCATTTTAGCCATCTCAGACTTGACAAAACAGAAATAACCCAAGAACGAGAGCTAATATTAGTCTGCTGTTCTAACTCATATCAGTACCTAGCGGAACTGGAGATGGCTGGCCCCCTAAAGTTCCGTTATGCAGCTACTCGTTTCCTCCTCCGCAACTTCATAAGCCGCTCCCTCGTGATTGTCATTTGGCGGGCGCGCCCCTCCCCTGAAGTTCCGCTGAGCAGCTACTCGGTTGCGCCTCTGCAACTGCATAAGCCGCTCCCTCAGAATTGCCGTTTGTTGCTGCATTCGGCGGGATCGCCCCTCCTCCTCTTCACGAAGCTGATCAAATCAAAAACTAAAATTAAAATTTTGAAACTTATTCGAAACCATGGAAGCACACGGACACATACCTGACGTACTCGCTCCTCCAACTCTGCACGAAGCTGATCAAACACAAATTAAAATTAAAAATTTTAAAACTTATTCGAAGCTATGGAAGCACACATACACATAATAACACATACCCGACGTAATCGCTCTTCCCTCTCTGCACGAAGCTGAACAAAACAAAAATTAAAATTAAAATCTTCAAACTTATTCGAAACCATGGAAGCACACATACACATACCTGAATCCGACGGGATCGCTCCTCCGCCTCTGCAAGCCATTGGGAATTCAATAGCTCTGACGAAGTGAACCTATTATACGCCATCTTCGATTATCTCATTTCAAGAGGAAGTATGTCTGCGTGTTTTTGATCTGTTCATGCCCTGGTTCTATGAGAGTGGAGCCCTAATTCTCTGAGACTGGACTGGACTCCTCAAATGGGCATCTGCTTTCTCGGAAAACTTTACTCACACTCCACCTTTTACTAAAGACACCCCAATTTGAGTTGACCATCCCTCGAAAAACTCAGTTGATGGGGTGTCTTTAATAAAAAGTGGGGTGTGACTAAAGTTTTCCTGCTTTCTCTTTGGGCTTCCTTTTAAAGGATTGGGCCCTTCTGATGTATCAACTTAAGCCCATCTACAACTTATTTAAACGACACAGCATTGATATTTATTATATGTATTTTATTTATTTAATGTTTACTCAACTAACCGTTGAGCTACAATGCAGATGTTGTATATTACAACACCCTGTATCATTTTCCTTTTTCTAAGAAATCAATGGGAGTTTATCTTTCTTAACTCCTCTTCTTCTTCTTCCGCTTTTCAATATCTTCAAGCTTGACTTCTTCAACTTATTACAAGCTCAACTTGGGATGCAGGGCCGGCCCTTGGGTAAAGCCACCAAAGCAAGGGCTTTGGTCCCCCAGCAGGTCTAGGACATCAGATTTTTTAAAAAATTTTTTGATATCCAGTTCAAAATCTACACTACACTACATACCCAATCAAAAATAAACTCTGACTTCCCTTCTCACTTGAGAGTGAGAGACGGATCCAATTGAATTTTAAAATTAGAGTTTTAGAGACCTGGTCTCTTGAATTTTAAAATTAGATCATAAGACTTTATCCTCGTATTAATATGTGGATTTCTTTTGATTACTTTTGTTGACATATATATCAGTAAATTACCTCCAGTGAAAAGTTTATTTCTTTGACCCTGCGAGGAGACATGCTCATCTTTAGTATTTGACACAGCAATGTATGTGTCCCCACAAAGAAAATTGACACTCAGTCCTTCAGTGCCACAACATGCTTCTTCTCCATCTCCATCATCAGACTGGCCATGCTGAATCATTTCAACTCTCCCTTATTTCCGTAACATTAGTAAGTAGTAACATAATGCCAAACACAATGATTTGAAGTCATGCATGAAGTATGGTTGGTGGTTGGTGAAGCAAGCTGACCACTAGCCCAAGGGCTCGTCTGACTCTCTTAACTGAAGTGGAGAGAGCAGAGCAGTCAATTTTATAACATTGAGGCCTAAAGTGAACAGATATTACTTTGAAACATCAAGCTGGGAAACAAATATACCTTTTTTCTTTCTGTTTTATTAACTATGGCTTTGGAAGACCACAAGTTCCATCATTAGTTTCTCTTTGATTTCCCGAGAAAGTGAGGGAAAATATAAAGTCCATCTCATACGGACGAACCAGCAAAGAAAATTAAAGCCCAGATCGTTAGCCCATTAAGTCGGGAAACCATAAATTTATTCGTGCCATAGATCTTTCTGGAAGATAGCCAGATAGTTCGTTATATGATGATCTCTGATTCTCTAGATGGTCTGGACATCTCCAGGACTATTTGACCCCCCAGCCTCATAAGAATCCCGACGATTTTTATAACACAAATTTTGAATTAAAAAAAAATAAATCGGCACAAACCCTTTAGTTTTCCTCTTAAAAGCCCTTTCACTCTTCTCGGTTCCTTACTTGTTGTGTCCTCTCGAAAAGGAGAAAGTTCTTGGAGAATTTTCCAGAATCCAAAGCCCACCGTCCCTCCTTCTCTTCTCCTCTCATCCCATCTCTCCGTCTTCCTCTGACAAGTTATTGTAGATCGCCGGGAGGTACAATCTCTAAAGCTTCGCTTTGCAGTCAAAGTTTTGTTATTTACTTTTGTTCGAATTTTCTTCGTCGAGTTTGTAGATCTGTTATTTTCGGTTTCTATATCTAGCCAGATTTGCTGAGTGATTTGTTGCATTACCTCTAGATTTAGCTGTTTTATGGCTGCTGGTTATATCATTAATTGTGTTATGTTCCTTTATTTATTGGTTTTCGTTAGGCGGCGGTTCTAATGACGTTTCGTGTGATGTATTGATTTCGAAGACGCCTTTGGCTTACAATTTTATGGAGTCTGTGTTGTGGCTGTTGTTTCAAATTGCATTGTCTTGCTTTCGGGCCAATATCCCACGGTCTAGTTTCGGGTCTTGCATCTTAATTTGTTTCTCTGTGTAGTTGTATTTTGCAGATTTAGACTTAAGTCTTGTTTGGTCTGAGGGAATGATGTAAAGAAGCTGTATCTTTCACTTTTTCTAAGGAATCTGATTTGTAGTTCTTTTTCCATCTGTGGTTGTTGCTTTCGTACATGGGTAAGTGCGTTTTGCTGTTATAATATACAGTTGTGGGTGCATGGTAATCTGCTTGGCCATCCATGTAGACTCTATCTACTATAAAGTGCATATATCAATCGAGTTCGCTCTTGTTGTCTGAAAATTTGATTTACATATGTTTTACTTCTACCCAGGTTGAGAACATTAAACTAGTCGAATAACTAGCTAATTATTGGCGAAAGATGAGTGTTGTTGGTTTTGACTTGGGCAACGAGAGCGGCATAGTTGCTGTTGCTAGGCAAAGGGGCATTGATGTGGTGCTCAATGATGAATCAAAGCGTGAAACCCCTGCTATTGTTTGCTTTGGTGACAAGCAACGATTCATTGGAACTGCTGGTGCTGCATCAACAATGATGAATCCTAAAAACTCAATTTCTCAGATGAAGCGGCTAATTGGCCGCCAATTTTCTGATCCTCAGTTGCAAAGGGATCTCAAGGCACTGCCCTTCATTGTTACTGAAGGTCCTGATGGGTATCCTTTGATTCATGCACGCTACTTGGGGGAGATGAGGACCTTTACTCCAACTCAAGTTTTGGGAATGGTGCTGTCCGACTTGAAAGGCATAGCTGAGAAGAATTTGAATGCAGCTGTGGTTGACTGCTGCATAGGAATACCAGTTTACTTTACCGATCTACAAAGACGGGCTGTGTTAGATGCAGCCACAATTGCTGGGCTGCACCCTCTCCGTTTGATTCATGAAACTACTGCCACAGCTCTGGCGTATGGTATTTATAAGACAGATTTGCCTGAGAATGACCAATTGAATGTTGCTTTTGTTGATATAGGCCATGCGAGCATGCAAGTGTGTATAGCTGGCTTCAAGAAAGGCCAACTGAAGATACTGGCTCATTCTTTTGATCAATCATTGGGGGGTAGGGATTTTGATGAAGTGATCTTTCAGCATTTTGCCGCAAAATTCAAGGAAGATTACAAGATTGATGTTTCACAGAATGCAAGGGCTTGTCTCAGGCTAAGGGCTGCTTGTGAGAAGCTGAAAAAAGTTCTCAGTGCCAATCCTGAGGCTCCCTTGAATATCGAGTGCTTGATGGACGAGAAAGATGTCAGGGGCTCCATTAAGAGGGAGGAGTTTGAGCAAATTAGCATACCAATTTTGGAACGTGTAAAGAGGCCACTGGAGAAGGCTATTTCAGAATCTGGGCTTACTATTGAGGATGTTCATATGGTCGAGGTTGTTGGTTCTGGTTCTCGGGTCCCTGCTATTATCAGGATCCTTACCGAGTTCTTTGGAAAGGAGCCTAGGCGAACAATGAATGCCAGTGAGTGTGTTGCTAGGGGCTGTGCCCTGCAATGTGCTATTCTTAGTCCAACTTTCAAAGTGCGAGAGTTCCAGGTAAATTTTTTCCATAAATCCTCCCATGAGATGCTCTGTCCATGACTTTCTATGTCAGGATTATGTCTCTTAAATTCTTAATCATCATCTTTGATGCCTTTATTTGTCCAAATGATGTTGTGGTGTACTGCATGAATTCGTATGAGAATTAATTAGAAAAGTTAAATGAACTATGCTGAGAATTTTTTTTTTATATTTTTCAACAGTTAAATCTATTTGTTGTTTCTGTTCAATTTCCTCCTCTCTTATGGCACAGTAATTATGCCTAGTAGAGTAATTGATGTGCTAGTCAAGTGTTTCAATTCATGCAAGAAATGTTGTTTTCCCTAGCCTAACTGGTACATGTACTTCATATTGCTTGGTTCTGAATTGGCTAGGTATGCGTTATCTCCAGCTTTTGTTAGATATTTCTTTTGTATTGTTCTTGTCCATTTTCTGAGGCATGTCCTGTATTTTACTTGGCCTTCTTTTTTATCACATGAACTGGACAGGATGTATTATTTTGAGTCTCTTGTTTTTGTTCGCTTGTGCATTTGCAAATGGGGATTTAGTTGTTAATCAATGACTTTGTTCTTGTTTTTCTTATCATCGTCTTTCTCAAAGCTCAATGAGGAATCCATCACATGATTGCTGAATAAATTTGTACAATGCAGGTCAATGAAAGCTTTCCCTTTCAAATTGCTTTATCATGGAAAGGATCTGCTCCAGAGGCTCAGAACGGAGCAGGGGACAATCAACAAAGTACAATAGTATTCTCCAAGGGAAATCCAATACCTAGTGTCAAGGCTCTCACATTTTATAGATCTGGTACATTTACAGTTGATGTACAATATGCCGATGTAAGCGAGTTGCAGGCACCTGCAAAGATCAGTACTTACACAGTAAGTAATTAGCTTAATTTGGTGTGGTGTTGATCTTCAATTTGACGTTATCATTATGTGGAATTGTGGATATCTCAAGTATTTGTCTCTTATTTTGACAATGTCTTTGTCCAGATTGGCCCTTTCCAGTCGGCAAAAGGTGAACGTGCAAAAGTAAAGGTTAAAGCTCGATTGAATTTGCACGGGATTGTCTCTATCGAGTCTGCGACTGTAAGTCAGTGATACCTGAATTTAGCTAATTTGGTCCCATTTTTAATTTAACCCTGAATAAGTTTCTTTGCTTTTGTCAGCTTCTGGAAGAAGAGGAAGTTGAGCTACAAGTTTCAAAAGAGCAGTCGAAGGAATCTACAAGTATGGACACTGATGAAGCTTCCACCAACACTACTCCTGCTAGCTCGAATGACACTGATGTCAATATGCAAGATGCCAAGGGGCCTGCTGATATTACTGGAGCTGAAAATGGTGTTCCTGAATCAGGTGACAAGCCTGCACAAATGGAAACAGATACAAAGGTGAGTAGCATAGTTAGTTCAATGAATGAACCTTTATATACTGTATTGACCCTATGGAATACGTAGGTCGTAACAGACACATCTTCCTTGAGTATGAATCATTACCACCCAGTGTGTATAAAATTAAATTGTTATTATAGTATCTGCTTATTTAGAAACATTTGTTGTTGGTATCTGTGGAGTACATGCAAGTCAACTGTGTGCACATAGGCACTTTTGTCTTGCAAATGTGGATGTTGAAGACATAACAGTGGTTGATTAGATGTTGAAGACATAACAGTGGTTGATTAGCTAATTATCCTGTATAAATAGTGAAACAACATGGCTAGGTAATTTGAGGAATTAAAGATTATTGACCAATGATCAAAGGTAATGACTTTCCCTGGGTTTTTTTTTCAATGAATAATTTACTGCAGTGGCTAGGAGAGTGAAATATGATGATTTCTTCCCATCTTTGTACATTGTAACCCTGCTTTTGATGTGAAAGAATCTTCTGCCTCAAATATGATGTTATAGTTTTGAAGTGTTTATTTTTCCATGGTCCATCTTAATGATGTAAAACGTTTCTCGGTGAAGGAAATTATTGGTCTGTCATGATGTGTGATGTGGCATATTATGACTGAGATTAGAGAGGTATTTCCTTTTTCTCTCAGGTCTTAAATATGTGGGTATGGGTGGGGGTCCAGTGAAAATGGTTCTGGTTTTGATCTTTTGGTTGGCTAAGGAACTTATTATGCACTATTCTAATTATATTAATCTCAGCTTTGGCTACACTTTCTTGGGATAAGCTCATGCCGAGATTCCATTTTTTAATCTGCTACATGGTTACAGGTTGAGGCTCCTAAAAAGAAGGTGAAGAAGACAAATATCCCAGTAGCAGAGTTTATTTATGGTGCCATGGTACCAGCAGACTTGCAGAAAGCTGTAGAAAAGGAGTTTGAAATGGCTTTGCAGGATCGAGTCATGGAAGAAACTAAAGATAAGAAGAATGCTGTTGAGGCTTATGTTTACGACATGAGAAACAAGGTTTGTTCTGTCAACATCTCTACTGGCGACGATTTTGTAGACTTAATCGTCCTTTTTCTGTATTTGCAGTATTAATGGTTATCTTTTGTTGTCTCTAGCTCAGTGACAAATACCAGGAATTTGTGACGGATTCTCAGAGGGAAGAGCTTACTGCTACACTTCAGGAGGTGGAAGACTGGTTGTATGAAGAGGGTGAGGATGAAACTAAGGGTGTTTATACTGCCAAGCTTGAGGAGCTAAAGAAGGTGGAGGCTCTATCTCTGAATGGCTCTGCCTCATGCACCCTTTCATACCTATTCTTCCCACTTGTTTTTGTTGTTGGTGATGAATAATATTATTTTATTTATGAAAATTGCAGCAAGGTGACCCGATTGAAGAGCGTTACAAGGAGTATACAGAGAGGGGATCTGTGATTGATCAACTGGGTTATTGTATTAATAGTTATAGAGAGGCTGCAATGTCAAATGACCCCAAATTTGACCACATTGATTTGGCTGAAAAGCAGAAGGTGAGAAGTCGTCAGCTCTTCCTTTCCTCTGTCATCCCCCCACACTCCCCCTTCTAAATTTTAGTTTGCTTTTGCTGGTGAATGTATAATAAAGCATTCAATTATTTGCTGTAGGTCTTAAATGAGTGTTTGGAAGCAGAGGCATGGTTAAGAGAGAAAAAGCAGCAACAGGATACTCTTCCCAAGCATGCTGATCCTGTTCTCTTATCTGCTGATGTGAAAAAAAAGGCTGAAGCACTTGACAGGTATTGTATTTAGTTTTGTGTCTAATATATTTATTTTTAGTACTTTATGGTAACTTAGAAGTGATACTTCAATTTGGCAATGTTTTCTTGGATGTGGCGACAGCAATGGTTCTGATATATCAGTATTAGGTTGGCTTGTTTATTTATTTGTAAAGTGAAGTTGAGTTCTGCCAACGCTGTTATCTGAATTGTTCTGCTAAGATTTTGTAGTTGCGATCTTGGATCATAGGAACGTGATTAGTGTTTGGGACTTATAATTGCAATTTTTCTATAAATTACTATCCCCACTGGTATATTACTGTGTAAATCGTAAGAGATGTTTTATTTGTTCCTTTGGTTCAATAGGTTCTGCAGGCCAATAATGACAAAGCCAAGACCAAAGCCAGCAAAACCTGCTACTCCTGAAGCACCTACAACCCCGCCTCCTCAGGGAAGCGAACAGCAACACGGTGGGGATGCCAGTGCAGGTGCTGACACAAATCATAGTGCCAATGACAAAGCTGCTGATGGCGGTGGTGATGCTTCAGAGGAACCGATGGAGACTGACAAGTCAGATGCTACAAGTGCTGCCTAATTATACAGGGCAAGAAGTTTTGGTCAATATGTATAACAATTATTTACTTCGGAGCCTGAGGCGAAGAACTCTTCTGTGGACTTATTTGAGGGGGTTGCGGGATGTGATTCTCATTTGTAAAGCCCTCTCTCTATGATTCTACAATTACTCTTTCAATTTTGTGCTATTTAGGGATGTCTCAAGCTATCATTGTGTATGGATTTTGTCATTATAAGTTTGATTTGGTATGCTTCTTTTCCTCGTTTGGAAAGGCAAATTGTTAATACCAAAATGGTGATTCGCACTCGAGACTTGAGTTTTTTTCTCTCTCTCTCTGTGCTGTTAGCCTGTTACCGCTAGCTGGGGCCGCCAGACTTATATTGATAGTGTTTGGCAGTGTGTTTACATTGCGTTTAATTGCATCACAACTCATAGCATCATAGTTTTTTGTGACACGTCAAACGCTTTTACAGTGGAACTCATCTCAAAGCATCATAATTTTTTACCTCGCAGCATCGCATCATACCTCACAGCACTCCCAAACAGCTTATTCTATGTTGACTTGTCCCATGTAATCAAATTAAGTCAATTATTTTATTTTAGATTAATGTATAATGTAAATGTTAAGTGATTTTATATTAATATTATTAGTCATCTAATATAATCGTAATTTAGATACATCAAACGCACCTCACAGCATCGCACCACAGTTTTACAACATCGCACCACAGTTTTAAAAATGATGCGTCAAATAACTTTTTACATTCCAACTCACAGCACAGCACAGCAGTTGACAGCCCTCCCAAACAGGTCCATTATCGATACTCGCATCCGTAACAAAGTAACAAACGAGAGAGTAGTAGATTACAATAATGATGGGAATTGCATGTTTTATACCCAGCCCATGACATATCAATGACGGGGCCATTTGTACGTTGATAGCCCATCCCATCAAATAAAATTCCTTCCTGCCCCGCTCTCCGTTCATGGGGCTATTGCCATTCTGCTTGTGAAAGTTGTGCACGGTCTATGCTCTTACCGCACTCAAAAGTGTTTCGCGGCTGCGGCAATTAATCGAACACCTGCTGGGTCTCGGCGCGAGAACTAAGGGGAGTAAAGCTGGTCCTGCCAGAGGAAGCAAGGGACACAGGCGGTGCCATCGTCGATAGTGAGCTTGAGAAACCTGTTAGGCTTATGCTCCCTGGAAGTCACGACGCCGAGGACCTTATCGCGTGACAGTGCGACGCCTCCGCGAGAGGGAGATTGGATCCGACGAGGAGAAAGAAGGGTTTTTCGTGAAAGAGAGTAGGTGCAGTTACTTGACCTTTTTTTCATGCGCCAGGAGCAGCCAAGTAGCGCCACTTAACGTAGTCTGAATTATACAGAACTCTTGAGAGATACTGATGCAGAAGGTATTTTGTTCAAGTCTATAATTTTCAAGCTCTATTTTATTTACATACCCATCAAGTTTTACAGACAATAGTGTGAATGCCCTTAGCTCTCCTTGAATTCAGGCTTCCTTTCGAGTACCTTCTCGCGCGTTGTGCTAAATTCAGTATCTCCATTGATTCGTTTTCCATCTAAAGTTCTATTGTAGCGGTATTTCAAGTACGTCTGGGTAGACAATCGCTTGAGTCTATATTTGAAGATGATTACAAAGGTTTATGCGCTAATGTGGTTTTGGAATTTTTTATGTACTAGATATGGGTTTCAGCATTTGATGGGAATTAACGATAATACTTGACTCGAATTCTTTGCAGCAACTGGCAAAGATGGTTGCGGGACCAATTTGTTTCAAACGAACAGTATATACATTGCCTCACCTCTCTGTGAGAATAAAACAAACAGGTAGTGAATATGATATTTGTGTAAAAGTTTAGTCTTTGGTTGTTTATCTGTTTTTGCATCGTCTTCATGCTAATAGAAATAGTTGAACTTTAATAGTGTAATAGACTACTTATATTGGTTACCTTTCTGGGTTTCAATCGTTGTGCTTTCTTATCTTTAAAATGGGGGGAAATGTTATGTATTATATTATGCTTTCTTTCAATTGTCTGGATGATTTTTTTCCCCTGGTTTTTGGTTACAGAAAATGAGATTGTAAGCATGTTCCAATTGTCAGTTCCTAGGGAAGAGGTGAAAAGGTTGCCTTGGAATCATAGGTTCTCAAAGAAGGATCCCTCAGTTCGATTATTGGATGAGAGATTCATAAGGATTTTGAAAATATTCAAGTGGGGACCTGATGCAGAAAAGGCTTTGGAAGTGCTAAAACTAAAAGTGGATAATCGATTGGTCCGTGAGGTTCTGAAGATAGATGTGGAGATCAATGTCAAAATTCAGTTTTTCAAGTGGGCTGGGAAGAGAAGAAACTTTGAGCATGATTCCACCACTTACATGGCTTTAATCCACTACTTGGATGAAGCTGGACTAGTCGGAGAGTTGTGGAAGACAATCCAAGAAATGGTTCACAGTACATGTATTATTGCACCGGCTGAGTTATCCGAAATTGTTAGGATACTGGGCAGGGCCAAGATGGTGAACAAGGCACTCTCCATCTTTTACCAGATCAAAAATCGCAAGTGTAAACCAACAGCAAGCACATACAATTCTATGATTTTGATGCTTATGCAAGCAGGACATCATGAAAAAGTACACGAGCTCTATAGTGAAATGTGCAATGAGGGTAACTGTTTTCCTGACACTGTGACATACAGTGCTCTTATATCAGCATTTGGGAAATTAGGGCGTGATGATTCTGCCTTTAGGTTGTTTGATGAGATGAAGGAGAATGGCCTAGTGCCCACTGCAAAGATCTATACCATTTTAATTGGAATTTATTTCAATGCTGATAGGGTTGAAAAAGCCTTGGATCTAGTCCAGGAGATGAAAGTAAGGGGCTGTGCTCCAACTGTCTTTACTTACACGGAGTTGATTAAAGGGCTGGGGAGAGCTGGGAGGTTTGAAGATGCCTATAGCATATTCATGAATATGCTAAAAGAGGGTTGTAAGCCTGATGTTGTTTTGATAAACAATTTGATAAACATTTTTGGCAAAGCACGTAGACTTGAAGATGCTCTTAAGCTTTTTAATGACATGGAGTGTTTTCAGTGTACACCAAATGTGGTGACATATAACTCTATAATAAAGTCTATATTTGATTCCAAAGCTCCTGCTTCAGAGGCAGCTTCTTGGTTTGAGAAGATGAAGGCAAGTGGGGTTTCTCCAAGCTCATTTACTTACTCAATCCTTATTGATGGATTTTGCAAAACAAACAGAGTTGAGAAAGCTTTGTTGTTACTTGAAGAAATGGATGAAAGGGGTTTTCCTCCTTGCCCAGCTGCCTATTGCAGCCTGATCAATTCCCTTGGAAAGGCAAAACGGTATGAAGCTGCAAATGAATTATTTCTGGAGTTGAAAGAAAACTGTGGACAATCAAGTGCCAGGGTATATGCTGTGATGATCAAACATTTTGGAAAGTGTGGCCGTCTTGATGATGCTGTAGAGCTATTCAACGAAATGAAGAAGCTTGGATGCAATCCTGATGTTTATGCTTATAATGCTCTCATGTCAGGGATGGTTAGGGCTGGGATGATGGATGAAGCTCATGCCTTGTTTAGGACCATGGAAGAAAATGGTTGCAGTGCTGACCTAAACTCACTCAATATAATTCTAAATGGTTTAGCCAAGATAGGTGGTCCAAAGCAAACAATGAAGATGCTTATGAAGATGAAGGATTCTAACATCAAGCCAGATGCAGTTTCTTATAATACTGTTCTTGGCTGTCTTAGCCGAGCTGGTATGTTTGAGGAGGCTGCAAAGTTGATGAAAGAGATGAATGCAAAAGGTTTTGAATATGATCTTATTACTTACTCATCAATACTTGAGGCTGTCGGTAAAATTGATGAAGATCGTAATTCTACCACTGCATGAAGGGACTTGATATGAAGTAAGATGACCCCTTTATACAAATTTCTCTTGTTTTATTTTATGCTTGTAATTAAGGTGATCCTCTTTGAAATATCAGAGGAACCCGTGATGAAGGTATGCCGAGCCAGCTGATCTTCTAGTGGAGCAATATCACATCTGTTTCTTCTGGTTTTGTGTTGATGCCTATCCTTCAGAACTACTTGTGCCAGACCAGAACTAAGCTTGAATTTTTTGGGTGGAACAGTGCTGTGAATAGGTAATTACATCAAGAATAACATATTATATGCAAGTCAAAAATGATACCCCCATTCTCTATCAAAAAAATAAATAAATGCATTGAAAACTGGGAGAGTTTCAAAGACTAATCTGATTGGATGGATGCACGTTTTGAATTGCAAAGGGAAGTCAGTGAATTTTGAGTCCTAGTATTTTCTACACATGATACTTTCTATGTGACTTCAAAAGTTTTATTTCGCGTCTTGAGTTGTTATCAGCATTCATACTCAATTGGCAATTATTTGTTCTTTATGAACTTGCAGTGATTAAAATTCTTTTGCAGGTCACCTTCTGTCTTTTGTTATTTTGACTTGGAATGTGTTTCTTGAGAGCCTTAGGTTCTGGAAAATGTGTGAATTGGATCCTGCAGAAGAAGCTGGCATAGTGGCAAAGATCAAGAATTTTCTCTTTACAACTAAAAATGTGGCCGAAGATGGCACGAGTGGTTCCTGCTTTAAGAATAAATCTAATGAGGATTAGTCCTCATTCTGCCTTGCCAAGCAGAAATAGTGTTAGATATCTGCAAGATGACAGCTGAACATATGACTTTTAACTTATTAGAAGAATCGTAATGAGATTTTTGGCTGCTCTCTTACTATAGTTTCCCTGAAGAGGAAACTAACATGGCTATGCTGCTCTCTCCAGAATGCGGGGAATGTGGAAATAAGATCTCATAGTATGTTGGACTACCTCAAATTGATGCATGCCATTATTGCGAAATCAAGTGATTGAGATTTTGCAAACAGAAAAGTACTCTTGGTTATATTTTTCCCATCCTTGTTATGTGCTTCTTGTTTTTAAGTTTGTATGTTGTAAGAATGTCCAAAAAGCACTTCTACCTGGCACCGCATGCCACATTTGCTCTCAAGATTATTAATCAATTGTGGTAACGTTGTTGAACTTCTGGCCTTCTTTTTAGCTCTGAATCATTGTTGGTTTTGCTAGGCAGCTTTTCCACCATGTCTCCCCAATCAATTTTATTCTGCTTCTGCAATGAAAATGTCCCCTGCTATAGTTAATTCGGTGGAAGTTCAGTTCTGATGGTTTATTTACAAAGGCTGTGGGAACTTTATCCGACTGGTAACAGATTGCTGCAGGATTGGTGGTAGGATTGGGAGTAGGACCAGGAGGAATTGAGGAAAGGCTAAGCTCGTCACCGTCCTTCTCCTTTCTGATTTTTTTCTTCCCTGCAAGTGTGTAGAGAAGGTAGAGAAATACTTGCCTTATGCCATTTGTTTTACTAACATATCTGTGTACCGTGTTACAAATGCGTCCATGACATTAATCAGGAACTTTTGGGAACGCTAGGACAAACAACTTTTGTAGCTAAACTCCTCTCTAGTCTACTCATTTGTCTCTGAAACTACTAGTACTTTCAATATTCTGGTCATAATCCGGTACCTTGATAGATCATTATTTGGAAAAACTTTTATAACAGACAAATTGATGTAAATGACACTGAGTTACTCTTATCTTCATCCAGCTGCTTGCACCATTTCTTTGGGTCCAGTAGTAATTGCAAGAGCAATTGAACAAGGCTTGAGTTGCTTGCACTACTTCAGTAAGGACTTGGGTTATTTTTCATCATTTTATTGGCATTTCTGCAAGTCGCCTAAAAATGCACAAATCCTAGGGCCGCCTTTAAAGAGTCAAGGTAGAATGCAAAAGAAAACATAAGCAATGCTCTAAGTAATGATTTCTGCAGGTTACACTCATCAAAAGAGAACAGATAACCCTACGGTCCATAAACAGGAAGAAGCAAATCAAAAGAACTCACAATAACCTTCCAAATAATTCTAATTAGTATTATTTCCTCAGGATTACAGCCCCCTCAAGGCCAATATTGCTTCACAATAAGTTGTTTGGGGGGGGGGGGGTGGTGCGCCGGGGGAAGAGGGTTAAATGTACCAATATCATACAACAGCAGCTAGCAGCGAAAATGCTGAATCGATACGCGTAACATGAAAGAGTTCTACAATCTATCACCCGCTGCGATTTTCGGGAGAGGCATCATTGTCTTCGGCGTCCCCCAGCTGAAGTTTAGCAATCTCCACCTGTGCTTTCTCCATAATCTGCATCTTCTGCATTTCTAACTCCTTATGGAAATCCATCCTCATTTTTTCGAGCTCCAACATCTGATTTCTTTTGCTGTTTTCAATCTTTTCATATATTTCACTAAATTTGTGTATAGAATCTGCAAGTAATCTGAATGAGGAACCGGTATCGTTGTCCTTTCCAAACCTTCTCTTCTTTGGTGGAAGCCCATCTGAATCATCCTCGTGACCATCTCTTGATTCTGAGTTCTCAGGACTATCTCTCATCTCATCCATTGCATTAGCATGGTTTACAGAGACACTAGGATTCATGAAAACATAATCCCCAGAGTCCAAGCCGCAAGATAGGCCACCTTGCTGTGCAGATGATGACATTAACATATCCATTTTCTTGAAATAAACCCATTTACTGTCACCACCCATTTCTGTCAGCCTCAACTTCTCCTTCTTATATTTTTTCTTCAAGGTATCTAAACGATTCCGACATTGGGTATCTGTCCTTTCAATATTAGAAACAGCAGATACCTTCCCTGCAACTTCTTGCCACTCTTCAGCTCGGAGACTCTTCCTCCCGCGTTGCAAAAATCTATCCCCCCAAGCATCTAACAGAGCAAATGTCTCGCGCTCATTCCAATCAGTCAGTGAATTCCGCCCGCCAAATGATGTCCTGGGGGCAGCAGGAGCTGTAATCGGTGGTGCCAGTACCCTTGGAGCAAATTCATAACTTGAAGCCAAACTCTTTAGCTTCCGCTTTTTTGGATGTCTTTTCAAGTCATCTAGCTTGTCTGCATCCCTTCTACTATAATTTTTTGGCATAGCATCCCCATCATCTACATCTTCATCCTCATCTTCACCATCCCCATCCCCATCCCCATCCCCATCTTTTACATCTTCATCCTCATCTTCAACATCCCCATCATCATCATCATCATCATCATAATCATCATCATCATCGCTATCATCACCACCATTGTCCACATACCCGTTATTTGGATAATCAGCTACTCCTAATTTCTCCTCTTCATTTTCATCCTCATTGTCTTCACCATGGACATACTGATTACCAACTGCTTGAGGATACTGCATATTACGAACTGGAAGCTTTGCGCGAGAAGAACCATAACCCTGCGGACGATTCACAACATAGGGATTTGGCGGATACTTAGCATCATCCTCAGTGTCATCCATCTTTACCGAATGCAAGTGTAGCAAGAAACAAACCAAATATGCTATTGAAAAACTTTCTTCTTCTTCTCTAGAGAAACAAACACCATATTCAGTAGACCCCCATTTTCCTTCCCAAAAAAAATCTTAATCACGTCCAATAAAATATTTTGTCTTTCCCCATAGACTTAATCAAAAAACCCTATTAATCTCTCCTAGCACAAGATCCTAACTTTGAAATTCAAAAAAATCTAGAAATTTGAAAGAAGAGAAGTAATCAAATCACATGATTGATCTCCCTCAATTTTCCGAGAATCCTAACCACAAAACTTCAAAAATCACTGACACATCAAGATCAAAATCTAGGGGGACCAAACTCCCAGCTCAAAATCACCAATTATTTTCCTGTCACCGCACAAGAAAAAATATAAAAACACAAACAACAAACGAAATATCTTCATACGCCTCAAACGAACAAAAGAAGAAAACATTTTTCTCACGACAAATTACGAAGGAAAAAAAAGAACCATGATGCTTACCTGAAAGGAATGAAGGAACCCATATAATAGAAGAGGGTGAAAGGAACTTTTACACACAATCGAAGTTGAAAACAAAGGAGGAGATGTAGATGTGGGTTGTTGAGGAGGAAACATTTACCAGAAATGAGGGTCGATGCTAAGATACGCGTAGTGCGTATGTGGGGCTTGGGTAGTTGGGTTTTTTTTTTTCCCTTCCAATTCCATTTTAGGATAATGTGCACTCAAATCCCTGAAGTTTGGTTTTGTTGCACATACACCCCTGTAAAGAAAGAGAAAATTAATGCATAATAAGGGCGTTTACAATAATACGAGCCAAACCATTACTACATTATAATAGCAGATTCATGCGAGGTAGGGATGTAAAAATATCCGAGTAACCCGACTCAACTCTTAGATCCGACCCTATCCATTAATAATCCAACTCAATCCATAAAGAGAATGAAGCATAAGAATTTAAAATGTGATAATTCATTTTATTTATGAGTCGAATAAGGATTTCAAATAAATTTGAATCGTTTAATTTGATCCAATCTGTTTAAGCTAAAATGACACTGTTTTATGTATATAAAACACTCATTATCTAACAATTTACAAATTTATTCATTTTAAATCCATCAACAACGTCTCCTTCCACCTCGAACAACTCTCCGTTTGAAGTCATTAGGGTTATCTTCACATTGTCTCAAATCAATTCGATTTCTTAGCAAGCTAATTGAGAAACCCTAACACAAGCCCATTGTGTGCTGACAACAATAATAAATAGACCACATTTGGGCCTCATGGTGGCCCAATTTAAATACGATGGAAAGCCAAGTCTTGGTCTAAGTAAATAAGGTAATCAATAATAATAATAATAATAATAATTATTATTATTATTATTTTGTGTTTTGCTTTTGGGCTTTCGATTTTGTGCATAAACTGATTCTCTCGCTTTAACCCTTTTCTATGGAAGAAGCCAAGACCCTATGACGTGGCAACCTAACGTGAACGGATTGAAGATAAAAGTACACTTGCTTACTTGTCATGATATGATTGGGTCAGATGCAATTGGAAAATATTGCATAATCCAGCTTACGTGGATGCTCTCCAAAAGGAGGCCCATCTATGATAATCATATTTCCATTATATAATTTGCGTATTCTACAATTAATTTTTTCTTCAAAAAAAAAGTAATTTAATTAATTAATTTTTTGAAGTTTATTAGAAATAAATTTAAAATCCAATGAATTTTTTTTTGCTATTTAATTGGAAAAAAGAATATTAATACACATATGTAGGGGCACAACTCTTAAAATCTTTGCAATTTTCGATAAAATGAATTAAAATCTAAAAATTGATCTTCTTTGTAATTCTGAAAATTTTAGTTTACCCTTAGACTTTGGCAGTAAAATCCAATTTATTCCTTTTTTTTTTCAACAAGTTTTTCCTTCTCTCTTTTTTTCCTCTAATTTTCATGCTATATATAAATATTGTCCGTTCAAGGGTATTCAAGTCATTCCGTCATCGTTTTGCAGAAACGAAATGCAGAGGCACTGAGGTAGTGTGTGCTTCACCGCTTCTTTCTATCTAAATCAAGAAATCAAAGTAGCCGAAGAATAAACCAAAAGCAATCAATCAATGGGTTACGTCGCAGGAAGCTCTCTACTTCCGCAGTATCTCCACCACTCTCTTTCTCCTCCATCTTCATGTTCCTGTTCTTCTCAGTCTACTTTGTGTTTCGTAAAGAATGCTGTGACCAAGGGAAAGAGCAGAGCCACCGTGGCCTCTCTGCGCCAAGATGATCGAGGCGACGCCATGTTTAGTCAGAGAAGGGTCTTTCTCTTCGTGGGTCTTTCAGTTCTTCCGTCTTTGAGACTCAGGGCGAGAGCTATTGAAGATTTGGCTAAAAGTGGTGAGTTCTTTGAGTACACTTTTACTTCTTATGTGGTTAATAACAGATATTGGGAATAAACACATGAAATATATCTAGGAGTGTTTATCTTGACATGAATCATTGAGAGTTTGTGTGAGAAACTATGTGCAAAAAAGTGCCTGTACATGTGGTGTGCGATTGAGGTCATCTTGGAGAAAATTTTCCCCGATTTAAGTCTTTTAGGGAAATGGTTTGTTTCAATTTTTCTTCGAGAATTAATGGATGGAAATTTGGAATTCGGCTCCTCTCCATATTATTCATTGTTGATATACCTTCGAGTAAATTTTTTGCGCAATCTTAGTTTTTATTGTGTCTTCCCTTCAACTGAGTTTGCCATTTGATGATATCAAGAACCAGGTTTTAAAACCTTTTGGTGTAGAAACGCAAAATCTGTAAGTTTATGTCATACATTCATAATAGATTTTGAATTAACATATTACTGACTTGAGCTTAGATGCTCTATTTGAAATGAGGTTATTGTATATAAATCTTTACTTTCACTTAAATAGGTTTGCTAATTACTGAAAAATTGTCTTGTGTTATATTTGGGGGAGTTTGCTAAAAAATCGAAGTTTAAGCAAGCAAAAGGAGAAGTCTGCGTGAATTTCTCTCAATTTTCTACATGATAGTCTATCGATTTACCGCATACTAATATGTCAAGGCTATATATAACTGTTTATTGTTTTACTCTTAGTTTGAGATGAGTAGATGACTAAACTGCAAGTTGCAACCCATATCTGTAAAAATTGGCAATTGGTTGGCAGAGAAAATACTGCCGCCCTTCTAGGTTTTACTGGTTTTCACAGAGCATTAAGCTTCGTTAGTTGAGAGATACAAATATAGGTAACTCCTTGTATGTCTCCACTACTGTATATCTTGTGTTTCCTTTTGGTCATATTTGTTTGTTTTTTAAGGTTGGTATGGTTCCATGTAAACGATAGATTTCATATGTAAATCTAGCTGTCTTTGCTATTCTGGGATGGTACTTTCTTCTTGTTTCCCATACACTTGGACTTTGCCTGGTTCCACGCTGTTCAACTGGTTTGGTTATTTCTTGCCCCTCTGAAACCCTGCCACTGCTGCACGAGACTTGTGCATTGGGTGTAATTTTGGAGGTCTGTTTTGATTTCTAACAAGCTACAAGTAAGCACAAATTGTATTGGCACCTCTGAACAATTGAGCATAATTGAGCCATCTGCTGAGAAGACACCTATTAATTGGATGGAAGTCTTTTCGGCTTACTCATTTTAGCCGATGTACAACAATATGGCCGGTCAAGTTATGTGTTTCTCCTTGCATCTCTATGATTTACTCTACAGCATGGATAGGCACAAAGAGTCAGGGAATCAAAACAACTACATATCGTAGAAGTTTCCTAAGGTTTTTCTTGATCAATGCTTTTTTTCCCCTTTCTCCTATATATATATATTGTTAAGCAGTAATGTCAATATTTCATCTAATGTAACTTTTTATGGGATGTAGTATGTACATCTTCCAGCAATATTGTACTAACAGTTGGCTTTGGTGAGGGCTTTTAGCTTGTATGAAATCAAATTCTCTAGCTAATTGTATTATGGTAGTACTAGTATCGCTTTAAAAGTGTAAATTGATTGGGTGGTGCATTTAATCATTAACACCAGTTGGTATCCCTTTTGTGGACTGCAAGTGTTTGCATATTCCATATCATGTGCTTTTTTTACGGTAGTGTGCTGTGTGTTGGGTTTTCTTAAATTGTTTGATGTTTGTCAGTGGAACACAGTTGCTCTGCCTCTGATAGTCTGATACCATAACAAACAAGAATTGCTCCAAAAGGTTGAGCTGATATAGAGTACTCTTAGTTTTTTTTTTGATGAATAATATTAATTTTAATATTACCTGTTTTTAGCGTGTAGAAGGATTCGAACCTTCAACCTGTTCGAAATCCTAAGGAGTGGCTACTACTCTTAGTTATTTAGTTCAATACTACATGTTTTGGGAGGTTTAGCTTAGTTTTTGCTACTTCAGTCAACTCAGCTAAGCCTAGACCTTTGCTGACTTTTGTGATTATTTTGAATTATTAAGATCTTTTCCTTGGTTCTTTTTTTTTGGGGTTGCAATTTTTCTTGCTTGTCTATTGCACTGTTCAGTCTACTCATTTTTTGAGATCATTGTACTTTGCAGAAGAAAGTGGGCTAAAGACAACAGAGGAGAACCAGAAAGCAGAGGTCTGAATCTCTGCTTAATATAATAAACACTTGTTTTACCTTTTTGAAGGGCAAGCTTGAAATCTTCTGAATATGGTTGATTCTTTGCACAGCAAGCACTCCAAAGAGGCTCGTCATCAAATCCAATTTTGTCCCTCCTAAATGGGCTTGGTATATTTACTGCTGGTATGCTTGGTGCACTCTATGCATTGGCGCAGAAAGAGAAGAAAGCTTCTGATGCAACAATAGAATCTGTACGCTGCTGTTCTCTGGATAAAGATTTTTTTCCAAAATTCTCACATGATATTATTTGTATCCCATTCTATACCCTGCACAGTCCCCCCCCCCTCTTCTTTTTTCTTCTTCTTCTTCTTCTGATTCTGAGCACGGTAAAGTTAAATTTTATGTTCTTCTTTTTGTCTGGATAATTTGCAGATAACTAAGAAGCTGAAAGAAAAGGAAACTTCAGTTGTGGTATTGGAAAAGGACTTTGAATCGAAGCTACTGAAACAAGAGGAAGAAAAACTAAAGCAATTGAGAAAGGAAAAGGAAGAACAGCAGAACTTAATCAACAGGCTCAATTCAGCTAGCAGTGTAATTACGGGTTTAGGGCAGGAGCTAAAAAATGAGAAACGAATAATTGGAGATCTTAAAGTCCAGTTTGAGAGTTCACAAGACAAACTAGCTGAGGCTGGGGAGGAAAAGAAGACGGTTGAGAAGAAACTAAAGGAAAAGCTGGACTTTATTGGAGGCCTCGAAGATAAGCTTAAACTGCTTGCTTCAGAGCTCAAGGAAAAGGAAGATAGTATTCAAAATCTCAGCTCTGCACTTGCTGAGAAGGAGTTGGAGTTGGAGAACTTGAGTTCTACCCATGAACAAACTAAAAATGACCTTGTCGAAGCAGATAATGAAATCAAAGGATTAAGAGATGAACTGGTCAACAATCGAAAAGAATTAGAATCAAAGAACTCGACTGCGGAGGAATTAAATGCGATGGTGAATTCTTTAACTGTTGAGAGAGATGAATGTAAGAAAAGGTTTGATACCCTTCTGAAAGAGTACAGTAATCTGGAGTCAAAGTCCAAGAAGAATGCAGCTTACAGTGCAAATATTATAGGAGAAATGGAGTCTGAGGTTAACCAGCTAAAGGAAAGGCTTGACTTTGCTTTGAATGAAGTAAGTGGAAACCAAGCGGCTATTTCAGATTTAACCCAGGAAAGGGACGATCTGCGGCAAATGCTGGATTTAGAATTAAGCAATGTAAATAATCTGAAAGAAGAACTCCAGATCACTCAGGACAGTTTGGGAAAGTCAAGAAATGAGGCTTCTGATCTTACAAAACAACTAAAACAATCAAAAGACTTGTGCAGGGAGCTTGAGGCTGACATTTCAAAGGTTAAGGCCGAGTTTGCAGAGGCTAGGCAGACATTGCAGAAGAGCCTAAATGATGAAAAACGAAGTGGTGAAGTGCTTGCTAGGGAGCTAACAGTAACAAATGAGCTTTTGAAGAAAACTACAGGAGATCTTCAAGTTTTGTCCCATGAATTAAATGCTGCTGCCGAGGAACGTGCTAACTTGCAGAAGGAATTGGTAGATGCCTATAAAAAAGCTGAAACTGCAGCCACTGACTTGAAAGTAGAGAAAAACACAGTTTCTTCTCTTAGCAAAGAATTTCAAGCTTTGGAGAAGCAAGTCTTGAAGGACAAGGAGTCTAGGAAATCTCTTGAAGCAGACCTAGAAGAGGCCACTAAATCCCTTGATGAGATGAACCGAAATGCGTTGACACTTTCCAAGGAGCTGGACACAGCTTTTTCTCAAATTTCTAGCCTTGAAGATGAGAAAGAGGTGCTTTACAGAACCCTCACAGAGCGGAAGAATGCATCCAAGGAGGCCCAAGAAAATATGGAAGATGCTCACAACCTTGTCATGAGGCTTGGCACGGAAAGGGACACTTTATTGAAGAAAACAAAGAAGCTTGAGGATGAATTGGCTTCTGCAAAGGGTGAAATATTGCGCCTACGAAGTCGGGTAAATTCATCAAAAGTGCCAGTCAATGATCAGCCTGCAGGAAAAAGCCAGGTTAGTTCATCGAAAGCCCTTGTAAATAATGATAAACTTCCAGGGAAAGGTGAAGCTGAAAGCAAAGTCACAGTTACTGCAAGGAGAAATAGTAGAAGGAGAAAGACTGGTTCAGAGTCAGATAGTGTATAACACAAAAAACCCAAAACCACCAATTCCCAATATCTGAATCTTCTGTATTGAGCTTTTTCTTCTGAACAATAAAAACTTATCCCTCTCCAACCTTGAGCTATGACATGAGGCAGTTGTTTTTGTATAGAAAGGAATCATTGTCTCGCTTGGTTTGATCATTGTAGTAAATGTGTAACATAATAAACTTCTTGTCTGTTGAGATTTTGAATTGATGCCAGGTCTTTTTCAGACTGTAGTACTGACTAAATATTGCTATCCATGTTTGTCTCGTCTTATTATGTTCCACAAGGTTCACATTCACAACCACAGTTCACATGCTAAGTGCATGTCCAATATCCAATGGGGAAAATCTATTTTGGCTCCCTTTCTCCCTTATCAATTTTCCCTAAAAAAGTTTTCTTTTTGGTTAAGATAGGGGAAAGTATGTCTCTAAAATATATTTTTTTTGGTCAAGATAGAGAAAAGTATCTACACAAAATGAGGTACATCTTTGGACTTGCTATTTATTGATAAATTAAAAAACAGGAGTCCAACCACAACCTTTAAATCCAAAGTCAAACAAGATAACACCCTGCTCAATGTGGTACCGTTGGTTATTGGTTTTGATCGATTAATATATGTACATGAGTAATTAATCAATTTAGACTCCATCAGAGTTGGATTCCATCGGGACTCTCTCCACTTTTCATTTGTTCTCCTATTCTGTGCGCACCGCCAATAAATTAGAGAGAGGAAAAACGGAAAAGAAAGAAAGTTGAGTTGCAACTTACAACGCAACATCCATTGATCCGTCACCAGAACCCTGAATACTCCTCTACTTTATTTGTTATTAGATTTTTCACCTGTCAATCACCGCTTAGATCTGAACACTCTGCTACTCAATCGTACAATTATCTGGGTATCTCCTTGCCACGCTCTCCCCCCATCTTGATTCGAAAGAAAAACAGCAGTTATACATTTGATTTGTTCGATTAGGCCTTCTTTCCTGCTTGTTGATTTTAGATCCGTAACAAACATGGGTTTTCATCAGAAAATCGAGCCCATGAAGATTTGTAGTGCTTTAAGAGTGATTTTCTGAGAAAGAAGCGTGCTTGATAGTTGGGTTTAACGGAATTGTGGTTGATTGCGATGAGAATTGGGTTTCCAAGATACCCATCTATTCATTGTTCATCGTAAGTATAGTTGATATTGGGAATTCCAGAGCTTTTGCGAAGAGTGCAGCCATTGTGGTAGTCATGTTCTATGGTACTGTGGTTTGGGACCCATGGCTAATTGTCGCCCAAATTGTTTGCCTTCAATGCCTGTACTATCTAACTCTTGCAGTTTTTTTGTCAATTCTTGTTGGGACTCGAGTGTCCCGAATGAGTCTCGCCTATTTCTTTGATTTCGCTACTGTCTCTGCTTCAACGGTTACTGGTTGGTGTGTTATTGCATCATTGCTGTCCGGTGCAGTCGCAGGGTGAGCATTTCGGTTCCCTTTTTGCCGTAGTTGTGCTTATAGTTGGTACTGGATTGTACGTGTTTGCTTTGCCATTATCGTGAATCTCTAAATTTCTAGAACAACTAAGATTCTAGTTGGTTCTCTTGTGCTGTTGGTTGCTCATGCTGGGCATAATCTGTTTGAGTTGCAGAATGTGAAATAAGAATCATGAATAAGGTTGTTTCTGCCATATTGAACATATTGTATGGGTTGACAGTTTTGATCCTTTACTGAGCGCTACCTTCCTTTGTTGTGTGTGATTTGCACTTATTCTTACATTGTCGTGTTGGCCTCCTTTTTTGAATTATCTGGTTGGTAATATCATGCTTTTGATTTTGACCTTATTGCCTCTGATGCATAATTAGTAGCTCTTGGTATCAGTTAATTATGATGGTTGACTTGTTGTCATGACATGAGATCTCCTTGGTTTAATCTTGTCTTCCTATTGCTCTCATGACACAGTGATTTGTTTCTGTGACTACCAGTTAAATATATCCTTGTTTTATTTTGTCCTTCACACCGTGGTTTGAATGTCTGTAGTAACCTACTTGGTTAGGACCATTAGGTAAGCTTGTCATTGTTGTATTGATTTTGCGGCCTCTTTCATATTGCACTGATTTGCGCCCTAGAAGACATTATTGGTTGCATAAATATGTTATCACCTTTTCCCCTTTGAAGATGATATGTAAGCATTAGATAATTTAGATGTCTCTTATATTGGTTGTCACTCCACTTTTGAGTTTCATTTAGTTCCCTTATTCTATTAACTGCGATATCATTATTTTGGATTTTTTCTGATAATTTCATATTAATTTCTTCGTGTCTAGTTTTTAGTTATCTGAGCTTTCTTATATGGCTGCCCCCAAAAAAATTTAAAGTAAGCAGGTAAAGTGGTAAACAACTATATGCGTAATGGGGGTCACTTGGACTTGTTTGCACACCCTCTCTTTTTCTGTTGAAATGACGGAAATCTGTGCATTGCACAGGTGAACCCTAGACACTTGAAGCTGCCCCTTACCCCAAGTATCGGTTAAATCGCGAATTTTTTTTCATGCTACAGATACTTGAACAAGATCTTCTAGTTGGGAGCATTTTCCGTTGGCCAACCCATCTGCACCCGAGGGGCTGCTTGGGTATTTTTTCAATACATGTACTTGCACCGAGTTGCCAATTGGGTCACCATATCCTACCTGAGTGGCCCCTCCCCCTGTGTGTAGGAATTATTCCCTAGCTCAATTGCAGCGTTTGGGGTTACTTTTGATAGAATCTTAGCATCCTGGTGAGCCATTGAACCTCAACTTTTCGGAAAGATCACAGTCCTGATCTTTAATGTAGATGTAAATTTCTTTGATGCTTGTTTATTGCTTCTCTGGGCCTTTTCTATGCTTGTTAAATAAGGGTTTTTGTAGAAGTCTGTTTTTTTGGTTTTTAGTTTTATCACGAGTATTTCCACTTTCCTCACGTCTTACAATAATATATTTCACTGAGTTTTACCGTCTTTAAAAGTATGCCTATGAGTTTTAACTGGATATGGGTTACTTTGCTGCTTAGGAAATCAATGGTGTCTGTCAGTGGTCTGTATTGCTGGGTCTTTGTTCACCTTAATTCTTCAATGTCTTAAGATTTTTGTGGAGATACGTTTGGGTGACAAGAAATCTGCAAGACAGGATGATAAAGCCATTTATTTCATGATGCTGCTAAAGATCTGTGCATGGATTGGGTCTCCCATTTTTCTTTCTCCTGTTTGTTGGTACATGTTTGATGTAGATTTGAATAGTTTCCTTGTTAAGGGATCTTATAGGTGAAAATTGACATTGTTGGAGCAAGGAAAAGATAGGAAGGGGTCCCTTTGCTCGTCTGCTTGTTTGGTTGTGTGAAAGACAGTGGAAAGTGGGGAAAGATGGAAAAAAGAACATTGGGTCTGGACAATAAAATCATTACCATTTTCATTTTATTCGCCTGATACACTGGAATTAAGTCTTACATTCTTTTCTACTGCTCAAGTGAAGTGGCTTCAGTGAAACAATTTGTTGCCGTCTATTTACCTTCCTTTTTTCTAAACAATTAATGAAATGAAAAAGGGTTGAAATCCTTTTGGCCTGAACTTGAAAGTGGGAATGAAGAAAAATATATGTACTTGTGATTTATGTTCAAATCAGAGATCATTCCATTTGTTTGTTTAATGCATTGCTTGATATTGTATTTGCTCTTGCTATTCACTATACCATACTTGAGGTTTGTATCATGAATTGATTATTTACGGATTCTGCGTCTTGTTCTATTCCCACATGTTTGTTGCTCTCTTGTTGACTTAAATTGTTTATATCTGTTTTTGTGGTTTTGGCAGAGCTGGATATCTGGTTTTCCTAATTGAGAGGGCAAAGAAGTGCTTAGATTTTTCTGCCACCCTCTACTTCATCCATCTCTTTATTTGCATAATTTATGGAGGCTGGCCTTCAACAATAACATGGTGGGTTGTGAATGGAACTGGAGTTGCAGTGATGGCATTACTGGGGGAATATCTGTGCATTAGACGTGAACTCCGAGAAATTCCCATCACTCGATACCGGTCGAGTAAGTTTTTTCCTTTTTATGTTCAAGTGGTCAACTTAAATGATGCTATTTGAAAGTTCATTATTTTATCTGGTATTCCTTTCATGGACCTGTTTATGTGTTATGAAATATTGGTTGCTTTTTTGTTTGCCCTGTTGGGCATGGTTTTCCTGTGTATTTTCGAAGCTCTTTTCTCTAGACCATCTGCTTGACTCGAGTCTAACTGATGAAGGTGCTGGAACACCATTGTATTTCTGCCATAGCCAAATAACAAATGATACCAAAATATAGGATCCAGATATGAGTTGTTCTTGAACTTTATGTAGCATTTTGGAACTTTGTGCAATTGTCTTGGAATTTGTCCTTCTTGACTTATCTTTAAACTGCGGATGCAGCATGTAATGTGTTCGTGTATCTGTGTGTTGAAAAGATAGATCAAGTAATACATTACTACAAGGTAGAACAATTTATTTCGATTTTTTCCTTTTATATATTGCTTATTTGAAGTGGTGTGCCCGCTACTTTTCATTCTGCTTATTTAGCGATTTGAAAAACCTCGATCTCATTCTCTGTGTTTTGTATTGGTATTTTACAGAGACTGCCAGCTCACTAAGGAAATTTTCTTAGAAATTTGTGGAAGTAGAATTATTGAGTAAACTTTCTTCTTTCAGTTTATGCACTCTTTTCCTGTCAGTAACTGATTGAAGTTAACCATCAAGACTCCATTGGCAGTTGCAGCATCAAACCTTTTTATTAATATTCCGTAGATTCATTGGAGGAACTATGAGAAGTTTCCAAAGTTACTTTGAGAATACTTCTAAAATAGGATAGACAACATTACGCACCTATGCTCTTTTGAATGGATTGAGTTAATTTTAGGAAATTGATGGTCCGATTGGCAATCAGCTGTTGCAGGATCAGATCTCATATGAGAGTGATTATTATTTCTTGTATTTAGATTCTTCTCGAGACTTATCCTTTGAACTGGTGATGTGTTTTTGTGATAAGTTCAAATTTGTTAATCAGATAACTGATTCATTGTTATGGTGACATTCTTTTTTGGTTTAGACCTGCAGCAGTAGTATTTCCCCGCCCCGTAAACCGAAAAAGAGTCATCTCTTTTTTGTCTTTGTTTGATGTGCTATAATCACAGATGAGGTACTTAAGACTATATCTTTACAGATGTTTGACAGACAGGGCGAGGACAGGTGAGAACATCTGTTCTCCAGAGTTTATAGTTGGACAAAGCTCATGAGATACGATACAAGATCCGGTAAGAAAGTTATTTTAGTCAATGGATTCTTTGCTTGAGCTGATGGAAGCGATAGAGAACAGCCATAGCAATTGTGATAGATGGAGCCACGTCGGGTGGGACAGTAGGTATGCTATGCAGCAAGAAACTTTATATGTACAATTGTAGGTGATTGGGAAACATGATTCTAATTCTGCATTTTTTTCCCCTGATGCTCTCTAGTTTTATGTTATTTTCTTTGTTAATTAGGCCTTTATTCTTTCATTCGATAAATTGACTTGAGTTTCCAGGTTAATGTGTTGAATGGACAAATGTTATCTCCTCTGTGTCGAGATTTGGTTTTTTTTGTTTTATAGATGTTGCCTTGCCATGTTTTGATTCAGCATTGCCGTAAATCCTAGGCAATTCAACTCCATATTTGATCGTATGATTGCTCCTCCCCTCGTCATTCCATCATCAGTTAGTTATTTTGTTGGGGGCACAAACGGCAGACTTGATATGAGATGTACATGTGGAAAATGCGCTTCATTTAGGCAACTATGCTTTGCGTGGGGCTTCTATTTGTTGTCTTATGTAATGTATCACAGTGATTGAACTGAATATTGGTGTTGTATCATTCTTCTAGATTGCTTTAGGAAAGAATAAGATGGGAAAACTAGAAGTGCGATAATGACGACGGTAAGCATTGTCCACATCTCTCTCTCGCGCAACTTCTCACATGAATGATATGAAACATGAAATTATGATTTGAGCTCCAGTTTGGTTCATATGCACAGGAATGAAAGTAGGAGTGAAAAATGAAACATGATGAACTGCAACTTGTAGTTGTTCCCTAATCTATGAAAAGCAGCCTCATAGGGTGGACGACCCGAGTAACAGCATTCATGGCTGTGAATCCTTTGATGTTTAGGGTTATCTTAAAACTAGCTGCAGGAACAGAATCACCTCAACTTGTGCTCTTGAGAAATTCTGATAAATATACTACTTTTATCTTGCTGTTAGGTTTTCTCCTCTCTTATTCTTTTTTCTTTATTTTCACTTTGGTTATGTAATTATAGATGTGTCTGGTAGGACCATCTGTGAATTGCACTCTGAGTTCAAACCAGAGAAGTTGTGGATGGTACTTTCTTATGGGGGTATGTTGATGTAAACTTGTCACATACCAGAATGTCTGTAGAATGTATAAGGCTATCTATAAGTATAAGCATATGAACTATAAGAAAAAGGTGGCAGTCATGATCAATCAATCATGTAATGTAGTGGGATTTGGTTTACTGTAGGCAGTGTATCAACCACTATGGGAAAAAGGTTATACTCTTCTGTTTTGATTTGGTCTATCGCATTGCAAGATTTCTTACATCTTTAAATATGTGAAACTTGATTCTACTTGTTTCCTTGAAGTTTATGGATGATGGAAAATGGTCAATGCCTACTTTTTTTTTATATATAACCGAGAGAACGACATCTCATATTGGACTAAACTTGGGCTACCGAGATGTCTCTTTCGAAAGACTGCCGGGCCCATTACATTTATGAGGAACAAAAAAAAATTCAAAATATTTTCTAAGAAGATCATTTCCTTATCCTACAAAAAGTTCTGTTGCTCATCTTTGGTTTCTGAAAACCATGTCAAGGCTGAGCCTTCCAAGATGATGTGATGTCTGCAACTGCTTCGCCGACTGTGATATAGAGACCATTGGACTCGAACGATTCGAGGATTTTCGACTTTTGTAGCTTTTCCATAACACTTCCAGCAGGGTTTGCCAATACAATCTGCATCAAAAGGTTCACATGTATGAGGAACTCCAATAGAGTACAAGGACTGCATAGTTGGGTTCATGGGTGGTCGTATTCCTTACCTGTAGTGATCTCTTGCTCATCATCTTTTGAAGTTCACATACCATTTCAATACCACTTGTGTCAATGGCAGTCACAGCTGAAAGAAAATGTGAAACTCTGAGCACAAATTGGCTAAGGATTCATTCTAGTGGAGAATACAGAGAGTTCCTGCTTGAGCACATACCAGTCATGTCCAGAATTACACATTTCAGTGCGTTCTCGTTGTTGGTCTTTATATGCTCTTCCTCTTCCCGAACCCATCTTAAGATCCTGCAGTAGACAAATCCCTCCATCAGAAAATATCTCAGCTGGTTGGTTCCAACTTCCGACGTCGGACATCGTAGGCCATGTGTCCAGACCAACTAGCCCCACGAGGGATGGAGAGTTAAGCAAACATTGAACTAACCTTTCTTGTAAGTAGGTGGAGTTGGCAAAGTACATGGGGGATTCAATGGCAAGTATGAGAAGTGAAGGAATCCTTAGAGTTTCTTTGTATCTGTTGAGACTTTGGTACAGTTGAGTTCCTGGAATGTTTCCCAGAACAACTGTGTTTGGCCTGGTTACATGCAACAGAATCTTGAACACTGAAACTCCAACCTGAAATTTCATCTCACATTCTTAGGATTAACAGAACATAAGAAGCAGAATTCCATGGTGAAAGAAATGTCGGAACCCGGACGGCATACCGCTATGCCGAGTCCCAATGGGACTGAAATGAAGAGAACCCCAAAGAAGGAGCATAAGCAGGCTATGAAATCCAGTTTGTCAACTTTCCACAACCGAAACGCGGCCTGATAATCGATCAGTCCGATTACTGCTGTTATGATGATGGATGCTAAGATGACATTGGGAGTGTAATGGAATAGTGGCATGAGAAAGAGCAGAGTCACTAGCACTGTTGCTGCCATTATTATGTTTGAAACTGCTGTTTGTGCACCAGCATTGTAGTTTATAGCAGATCTTGAAAATGATCCTGAAGAAAAGGAAAAATACCAGTTCAGAAGTTGTTGTAGCTTTATTACTGCTGCCTAAGAACAATGGTCTCAAGGGAATAAACATCATCACCTGTTGTAACAAAGCATGAAGTGCAAGATCCTGCCATGTTCATGAATCCAATAGCCATCATTTCTTTGTTACCATCAACTTGATAGTTCTGCAGAGCAGCAAATGTCCTTCCCACTGCAATTCCTTCCTATAAAACCCGAAATCGGGCAAGCTATTCAGATGAGGAAATGATATAGCACAAGAAAGAAGAGACATTAGGGTTGTTTTGGCAACTTACAGTGAGAGAGAGGATTCCAGTTACCAAGCCTGTTTTGATAGCAAGTCCCAGAAAATGACCACTAAAGTATAACATATTTGATGAGGGTGGATTTAGACCCTTTGGCAAGTTACCAATCTGTTGATAGAAAGAAAAAGACTCTTACCAGACAATCTTTTTAGATATTAACAACATAATCTCGGATTACCGGATAATAATCTGTACTTACAACTGAGATTCCATGAGCTTTTGATTTGAGGCAGAAGACTAAAATGGTTGAGATAATAACTGAGGTCAGTGGGGCTGCTGCTGACACCCAAAAAAGCTTTGGTCTTTTCATGCTCTGCATACCATTTTTGTAGAAATGGTAAATATGAAAACTACAAAACAAGTGAACTTGAGAGAATTCAATGTAAAGCAACTGAAGAGACTTACAATATGCCTTGTTAGTAATAGAAAGACAAGGAAACAGAGACCCATCACAATTGTTTGCCAGGACCACTGCATAAACAAGTTTGTCAATGCCACAATTGACACAGTTATGATATGATGGGGTAATGCAACTTTTGGTCACTGAAAGAGTTGTCAATTTATAGCATAGTTATCGAATGTCGACACAATCTAACTTGTGAACCCAAAGTTGATAATTGTTCCAATATACATACACCTACAAATTTATCACTATTCGGACAGATTCCTAATATTGATTTTTTATGCCAACATTAGCAGTTGACTATCCGAATAGTTGAAAATCTATCCAAGTGTGCATATTAGAACAATTTTTAACTTTGGGTTCTCAAGTTAGAATGTTTGAACATTCGATGACCGAGTTAAACCTGGTCAACTCTTTAAATGACCAAAAAAGTTGCATGACCCCTAGTTGTGATCAAAATTGATAATGAGTGAACCCACTTACTTCATTTTTATGTTTGAAAACAGAGGACATGACAGGAATAAGCTGCATCTGGCTAGTGAAGTGCACAATCCCAAGCAAACCTTTCAATTGCTGCAATGACACAATAATAGCAGCACCAGCCATGAACCCAACCAGGGTTGCCTTCGACAGAAAATCAATCACAAACCCCAACCTGTCATCCTCAAATCAAAGTCGGTTGGAATTGAAGAACAGAGAGAACCTATGAACTTAATGTGAACTGATCAATATTACCTGAGTAGACCCAGAGATGCTTGAAATAGACCAGCAAAAAAGGTAGCAGTAAAGGCCAATTTGAGATAGAGAATTGGGTCTTCAGTAAAAGAAACTGCCTCACTTAGCATGGAACCCATCACCAAAGATGCTATTGAGACTGGACCAACTGCTAGATGTCTTGAACTACCCAGAATAGAGTATATTAATGGAGGCACAAAGCTTGAATCTGCAAAAGACCCAGTTTAGTTAAATTGACATTCCCTTCATTGTTTCAATTTATTTGCAATAATTCATAAATGGGTACTCACATAGACCAATGATGGGTGGCAAATTTGCAAGTTTAGCATAACTAATTCCCTGCAATACCAATAAAAATGAGATAAGACCACACAATACAAATTAAGAAAAACCCATTAATGTGAATCTCCATTGGATTTTCATTAATTGTCAGGATATGATTTCTTATGCATGGATTTTTTTAAAAAAAAATCATTAAATATTACTAAAATAAAACAAAATTCATGTTCAGAGCCAAGACAGAAAAATAAATTTGTTGACCTAAAGTATCTAAAAATAACCATAAAATTAATAGAAGACTGTGTATAAGCCATTTCAGCACTGATACACTGCCAAATTCCACTCTAATAATACAAAACAAATGGAATAAATGCAGTAACAACCAAGTGAACCAACTTAGACTCAGGGTCCTCTGTTCCTCAGAACTCAAAAGATATATATCTATATAGATATATAAATTCATAGTTTTGTTGTATGTATATATGTCTATATAGATATATAAACTCATTCACTGCCAAACTCCACTCTAATAATACAAAACAAATGGAATAAATGCAGTAACAACCAACTCAGACTCAGGGTCCTCTGTTCCTCAGAACTCAAAAGATGGCAAACCCACAAATCATATGTAGCTATCTATATAGATATATAAATTCATAGTTTTGTTGTATATGTAGATATAAATATACCTGTGGAATTGCAAGACTGGCAATGGTGAGACCAGAGATGACATCAGACCTGAGAAGCCTCAAGTTGTATTCAGGACCCCACTGAAAAATGGGGCACAAGAATTGGAGGGCAAGGAGGAGTTTCTTACACCATGTTTGGTTCTTGAATCTGTAGAGTGGATCATCAGGGAAGAAGATCTCAGTGAGCTTGTGGTTCAGTTTTTGGAGAGTGGTTTGCTTTGGTGGAAGGCAAACACTGTGAATCTCCATTGATATAGTAGTAGTAGTAGAGACCCTGATTGAGGTTTCATGGGAGGAGGAGGAGAAATGTTCTACTCTGTTACAGTTATTGACACCCATTTTTTTGAATTGAAAAGGCAAGAATGGTTGTGGAAGGATATGTTTATTGGGTTTCTCATTTATAGAGAGGGAGAGGAGATGGAGGCAGAGGAGGGGGGGTTATGTATGTGTGATGTGTCAGGTGGGAGTTACTGAGTAGTTGTTGGTTTGCCTTGCAGGGGTAGTTTGGTCATTCTATTTTTTTCTAAAAATATTTTATAAATGCAAAAAAAAAAGAACAAGAATAGAAGGCAGTTCTACTGTGGGACCCACAGAACAAATTTTTGATATGGTTTTTAATTATTATTTTTCATTAGCATTATACTTTTGACATTGAATTCTCTCTGTAATTTGGCATACTAATATATTTGCTTACAATAAGTGATCCCACTCCTTATATTAGTTTCTTTTTTTTTTTAAAAACCGATATCGACATTGTACAAGTGTGTCCATTTAACATTTGATGGGGCCTAAACTCATTCGATATAGCCTAGTGTAGCCCCCTTATCTACTCCCATGTTCCAAGTACGTACCGTTTGATCTAGATTCACCATTGTTTATATTAGGCCACGTCACATATTGTTGTTAGCAAAATTGTATGACTGATGAATAAATGAGAAAATTGGATTCAGCTGCAATTATGTACTTGATGCAATTACATAGGTCCAAGTATTAATCTAACGGGGCTAGAGAGAGAGAAAGAAGTAACAAAAAATCAGGGCCCTTGGATTATATATATATCCTTAGATAGTTAGATTATTATCCTCAAAACAATTTGTGAAGAGAATATATTTATCATAAGATTTGCATTATTGAATAACGAAAACCGTTGGACGTACCATAACGAACATGCTATATATATCCCAAAAATTTAAGTACGTATTTATTTGTATAAGGTACTTATAATTGATAAATTATCAAGATTAAAATTTAATCTAGTATTGATAAAAGTATTGTAGGGAAACATTTTGAACGAGGGGGCCGAGGGAGTTGCTATGCTTTTGACAAATATTGTTACTGTTATTGTGTTTTGTTCAAATGGTTGCGAATTTCAAAATTCCTGAATCTGAATCGGATAGGTATCAAACTCACGACTTCCAAAGAGAGAAGACTCGTTCTTAACCAGTGGATGTTAGGCCGAGAACTAAACGTATTAGTTGATACATAATTAAACATTTTAAGATCTGAGACCCAATTGATTCAAATAAATATATATGGAAATTAACAATATATTTGCCCATTAGTTTTCAGTATATATATATGACTAAGACAATAGTTAGGTAATTAGTTTGCAAGATAAATTCTAGCTTGAAAACCTACCAAAATTGATAGTGTTTGTCTTCATAGAATGCCCGATTCCAGGATTTGGGGGCTCCGTAATTCGTTTTAAATTGTAAAGTTTACAATTTAAATCTAATAATTTGGGAGTTGTGCCACACCACACCACATTTTTGTTTTTTCCATTTTTAAAATTTGTCTGATTTTTTGTCCACCATTATATATAAATCGTAAATTTTAGGGAATTGTGGCGCCCCAAATTCCTAATTTCAGCCCAATAAATCATTATATTTTTTGCCTCTTCTGAATTTTGATATTTTAGATTGAACGGTTGTCGGTTCAATTCCACCAGATTCATATACATGTGTAAGCCATCAAGAGAAATCTGGATTGTATTCCAACTGCAAAATACAACTTTATTAATTAACAAATACCAAAATTATATAAAAAGGTTCATGACATATATATGCACTTAATGAGTAGGTGGAGTTGTGCTACACGTTTTGGCTGCGGCAATGAGTCGTACATCGGTTTGAAAACCCTAAACCTGATAACTCGGTGGCTCGAAATCCGATATATCTTTAAAAGAGTTATCGGTCGGGCCATAATATAAGCGTCACATATTATAGTGTGTGCGGCCTTTGCACTTACGTTGATGCATGCCTAGGCTACAGGAAGAATGTAATACTACATAAGTATATATTGTGCGGACATCATATTTGTGAGTTTGTGTTGTTGTATGTGTGTGAGTTTTATGTATGCCTAGGTTACAAGAATAATGTAATACTACATAAGTATATATTCTACGGATATCATATTTGTGAGTCTGTGTTGTTGTATGTGTGTGAGTTTTATGTATGCCTAGGTTACAGCAAGAATGTAATACTACATAAGTATATATTCCGCGGACATCATATTTGCGAGTCTGTGTTGTTGTATGTGTGTGAGTTTTATGTATGCCTAGGTTACAAGAAGAATGTAATACTACATAAGTATATATTCTATGGACAGCATATTTGTGAGTCTGTGTTGTTGTATGTGTGTGAGTTTTATGTGCCATAAAAAAACACCATAAGTATACATGGACAAATCACATGTATGTTTATTTTCCTTTCCATGAGTTGACTTTCGAAAACCAGAATGATACATGTTCATAATTTTCTCATTCATAAATTTACATAATCTATGTGACAAGCTAAATAAGCATGCCACATAGATTAACAAAACAAACAAACTTTATTAAAGAAGTCACATAGGCATACCACATTTTTATGTAAATTTATAGATGTGTAGTGCTTCCGTTTCGAAAAATTAACTAAAATTAACCTTAATGGTTACATATGATAATATCCAATAATTAGAGAACAATTGATGATTTTTAGTAATTAATGCATCCCTTGTTGGACTCCATTAGCTCCCCAAAAGTTGGCCGCGTGCGTGATTCTTTTGACCAAATTAATCGGGTTCTTAATTTAGACCTACCTTGACCAAGATATATATATATAAATATATATATATATATATATATATAATTTGAATATCCCATATTATTCTGTAGGGACAAAACTTTGATTCACCATTTAATTTATATTTATTAATTTTCCATATTTATATGCCAATATATATTTATTAGATCAAAATCCACTAGTCGATGGGCTCCACCTGGATTTCCCATATCAAAATCTTCTTCTCATAATTTATCATATATATTATAAAAAATAATCATTATATATATATATATTTATATATATATATAAAATATATCATGCACCACCTTATGTGACTGCCTAATCTTTGATAGTTTAGGATCAGTTTGGTTTGATTTTGGGGTACCTTCTGTGTTTTGTTTTACTCTAAACTCTTAAAGTGTTGTCGATATATAATAAAATTATAAAGTGACTAGACCGACAAGTTGGCTGTGAGAGAAATTAGCCGTCGTTACCACCCTAAATTGAAAAATATGTTTCTTTTTGAGAAACAAAGGATGCTTTTATAGTTTGGTATACTTCCATATATATTTACACTTTTCTCTATGTCCCATGCACATTAAGCACGAGTTATATAAAATTTGCTAAGTTATAGACGTAAAGTTTGACACAGCGGGATTTAGGAAGAAATGTTGGTCGTAAAATGTGTTTGTTGCATTGGAAAAGCATAGACTCACTTTCCTAAGTTTCTTCTGATGTGAAAAGGGAAGATATGCCTGGTAAATTAACATTGGAAATATATGCCTTAGGTTCCGTTCGAGGATACGAGATGTTCCTTTGTCGATATCTGGGTATTGTTCGTACCCGTGGCCGGGTCGCTGTAGTCGTCGGTAACATTAAAGTAAAATAACGATTTTTGGTCATCACATATGCCCATACCCGTTATGATAACATTTTACTAATTGTTTTTAATACGTAGCTAGAGATGTGTTACAAATGAGCATTGACACATCTATAAATATGTAGACAATTAATGTGTCTTTGAATCACTTGGCCATAGTATAGTGGTGAATATCTCTAAGGCCAAATCATATTGACTCGGAAGGTCGTGAGTTCGATTTTCACCAAGAAAAACACATCCTTGTGGCCATGCACTTGGCTTTAGCCTAATTTACCCTGTCGTCAGGTGAGAAATTTCTTTGTGTGCGGGCCTCAATGCTCGAGTTTAGACCCATATCAAATGTTCAAATGGAAAATTTGTATGAGGGTCGTTCTCTGTTATCAAACAAAAAAGAATTAATGTGCCCTTTGCGCCCATCTAAACTCGAAAAGATAAATTTGTAGATTATCATGAAGCATATACATGTGTGTGTACTTGTGAACATCGCTTGTTATTTATTCTTTCAATCCTTCGGCATGGAATTGCTTAAGAGTCAAAAGTTTCTGCTTGTGATTTGGCCACTTGATGCATTATATATATATGCATATATCAACCCCATGATATTTCATCCTAACCGAATATTTGTTGATCTTTTTAATTGGTAGATTGGCTAGATTCGTCTTTTGAAATTTGAACCATAAAGTTACAATTAAATAAAACGAAAGAAATGGAGAGACAAAGACATGCATCTTACGCGGCGACAGGTAGGCGTGCCCTTTGATTGTAAGGAATAAATGGAATCGCAAAGATCGACAGTGATATTTGTCAAGCAACCCTAACTGTACATATCCTTTTTTCTTCCCACAATTGATGAACCAGATTCAACCACGAGTCCCTTTGCTTCGTTAATTTCTTCCTTTTTGATTGAGGGGGAATATGTTGTACTAGCGTTTGAATTAATTTGAATAAGAGTGTATGATGGTGGTGATAGATGCAAAGAAAATATATATATTATGGAGTAAACTTGCACTTGTCGGGGAGGAATAATAAATATGTTGTGATTCTCTACGCTATTTTATTGTGTCCTGACATGTTCGTAGATCAAGGTTTTTTAATCTAAACTTTGTGTTTTCGCGACCAAATTGGCTCTGTTGGGTAGAGTTTATTTATTTTTCATTTTCAATATTAGTTTATAAGTTGTGAAATAAGTTGTCAAGTGTCAAGTGAGATGTTTAACGAAACTTATAACTTATGCTAATTACTTATAGGATGTGGAAAGTCCGTTTTATATGTAATATTTGTAAGTGTAAATTATAAATTTATACGTATAATTTGTTATTATAAGTATAAATATGAATTAAAAGTATAATTTATTATTAAATTTAATTTTAAGTATAAATTACAAGATATATTTATATTAAATAAAATTGAAATTTGTTATTCACTAGTGGTATCGCTGTGCCAAACAGGTACATATATCAAATCTGCCTGTCATTTCCTCTTTGTTCACTTTTCTATTCTCGTATGATTTCACGGTTGTTGTTTCACGTTTCCAATAACTTAAACATGTTTTTTGAACCATAGATATAGCTAATTAGGAAAGGAGAAGGAATGACCCAACTAAGTGACTAACCTAGCTAGATCATGGTTTTCAAACTCGATCTTAATTGTCACACATTGCCCATACCGATAAGAAGAAAATGCTCCACTATACACCATGGAGGGTCTTCCATTGCCAATTTTGGATATGATCATATCTTATTTATTCTCTGCACTTTCATTGGTTATTACTTTGAAGCATATATATATATATATATATATATATATATATATATATATACACGTAAACCAAATGCCATCCACACGCCTCTATCAATCATTATGTGCGTCTACCATTAGTTGCTTCAACTACTTGAATATCGTAAAATACCGACCAAGCTATATGTATACATAAATAAATACATACATATATATACATATATACACACAATCATTATGTGCGTCTAGCATTAGTTGCTTCTAGTACTTGAAGATCATAAAATACCGACCAAGCTATATGTATGTATACAATCATTATATGCGTCTAGCATTTGTTGCTTCAAGTACTTGAAGATCATAAAAGACCAACCAAGCTATGTGTATATATATTATATACACCACTAAGAACATATACTTATTGAGTTTATATTAGTAATCTACTTTTAATTAAACCCCAAAATCTGACCAAATAACTGAGATTAAAGTTGATTTATGTTATAGAGGTTAAGATTTAGAGTTTAAGGGTTTATGATTTAGAGTTTAGTGTTTGAGATTTAGGATTTAGAGTTTATGATCTAGGTTTTAAGTTTTGAGTTTAGGGTTTAGGATTGTATAAACAACTTTAATCTAAAATATTTTAGAGTTTAAGAGATTAAAAATAGAGGTATTTATATAAACCCATTAAGGACATCTTTTATTGGAAAATGGATATATATATATATATATAAAATAATGACCGTAAATTATAATATTAAAATGCATAAAGTGAGTCAAAATGGGTCTCCTAGAATTCGTTGGATCCAATTCTAAATTCACAGGATGAACATTCATACCTACATACATATTTGATGTAGATAGTGGATGGCATTGAGAAAGCCAGCGTGAGTGGAGTGGACAATTATACTTTAGGTGACTAATTTTGTGTTCAATGCGAGTTCCCACATGCATGACGAAGGTCAACTTTGGTGATCTGTCTCGCTAAAATTATGACGTCTAAGAATTATACGTGTAGTGGTGAAGGCACGTAAAGACCTATCCTATATCTAATATCTAGGACTTATCATTCTCTCCTCTTCAATTTAATCCTCTCTATATATGTAATATACTGGGTCTCGATATAGGTTTCAACTGTTTCATGAAGTTATAAGTTCTTTCATGTGACCCAGAATTAATCTGTTAATTGTACGATGAACAGTTGAGTGAGTTCTATGTTATAAAAAAAAGATTTTTTCTTCATATAACAGCACGACCATACTATTCCATAGCAGTCTCTTCACTTCAAAGATGAAGTTATTTCTTCATATATGACACACCAAGTATACCCTAAATCTGTAAATGATATTACACCTTTGATTCTTCCTCTTTAATTTGAAGGTCTCCAACATCCAAAAATGCTTTGCAGTCGAGGAAAAATGTTGATGCACCATTTTAATGAAGTGTCAGAGTATACTAATATTCCTCTTACGTTGCCATCAGATATGTTCCAGCCTTCCAGGCCGTCCATTCTCTGATTGTCTTGTAATTGACGATGGGTGATCAATCTTCTCACGCTGCTTTTCTTTGACCAAATGGTTCCAAAAAGTCCAAACCTTCTTCTAATATGAAGCCATCACTAGTGCCTCGGAGAAGTCGCTGTACTGTACATATAATAACAAGTTGATTATTAAGCTACATGGCTTTGACCATTTTTATTTAGGGTTTTTGGCCCAACAATGTTTTGGGCTTTAATTTTTATTGAATTTGGGTTAGGCCCATCAATGATCAAAGGCGCGAATAAGTGTGTAGCAAAAACATTACAGGACAGCTTCTGACTTTCTGTTGGACAAAGCTAGAAAATCTAAGTAGGCGTTAGAGTTTAAAATTTTCACATTTTTAATTTTTAATTTTTTTCCTGGCGTATTTAGTTGCATAATCGCTCGCCAATTCATAACATAAGCACCAAAACCCATCTCTTTATCTAAGCTGGATCACCTCGATCTTTTGGGCTAGCGAATTGGGATCTCGATCGTATCTCATCCTTCCGAGTGTGTAATTAGCGAAAATGGTGAGTCTGTGATTGCATTGGCGTTCTGGGAAGTAATTGCGGAATTTCAATGTTGGTTAGATCTGGTTCAAATTTGCTTCGATTTGATGTTAATGTCATCGTGTCTGCTTGAGTACGTTGATTTCTTGCTCTCATTATGAAAATGGAATGTGTCTCTTGCATGCTAATTTTGAATGTGGAAGCCTCGGATCGGGTGTTCGGTTGCTTAGAATTAGTGACATGAGAATTGCCGGGATCTGTTGTTATTTGCGACTTGAACTCGAAATCTGATTTCACTAATTAAATTCAATGTGGAAACTTAGGATCAGTTGTCTTCCTTTTGATTGTTTCAAGTTGGGCAAAGGTGTGGTTTTCTTTTTGTTTGTAAATGGCTTGTTAGCAAGTAAACAGTGTGATTAGTGTTTGAATTAAGCAATTGGATAATGGTTTTGAATTTGGTTGGGATCTTACTTTTAATTTTATTTGGTGCATATGAACTCTATTGTGGAGGAAACTAGAATGTTTTCTTGAATTCTGAATTTAAAAGTCCCTTGATTTTTTTCAGTAACCAAATGGATTTTTAGGTTGCTGAGTTATGTAGATATCTTATTTCAGTTTTTGGGACTAACAAGTTTTCTTTGGTTTTTGTCACTTGTTAACAGCCTCTCAGGCTCGAAATCAAGGTATTTCTTTTCATTTTAACTGATTTTGGTTGAAGTTGGATTATATCTTGTTATTTATGATGAACAATTTTGGAGCTATCCGACCTTGTTTTGTAAATTTTGCACAGAAGAAACTTGCTCAACGGTCCGAAAGAGTAAAGTCCGTGGATCTACATCCGACAGAGCCATGGTAACTATACCCACTTGTTGAATCAAAAATTTTCTTTTGTTTATAAATTCAGTTTGCATGAACAGAACTAATGGTACATTTTGAAGACTTCTCCAGCGTGCATGAAACTTTGATCAAATGTTGGGACATTAAAAAAGAATATTCTCTACATGATTTGTGTCGATGAAATTTAATTTGTTATAGCTGTTACACAGGATTTTGGCAAGTCTTTATTCGGGAACTGTCTGTATCTGGAATTACCAGTCGCAGGTAAACATCATAATATATTGGGATTATTTATTACTATTTTCATTATGGCTGATTGGCTGTGATGACAAAAATAATTAGAGTGGAACTTTTAACAATCGCTTTAACTAATTGAACTTTACAACATTATTGTACGCCTTCCACTGACATGCAGCTTGTAAAGTTGTGGTACTTAGCATGCCAGGGACTCTTTTAATGAAATTAATGAAAGATTCTCAAATCATCTGTATGATGAGATTTATTGTATGTTTTGAGTTATGACTTTGGCCAAGGAATAGGGTTTTGATTGTAGAGGGATAGTGCTACAATGTAATTGGACGTATTAGACCCCGTCAATGTCAGTGTAGGTCCTTAAAATTAATGACAATGTCCAATTTAGTCCTGGACTTTTACTATTCTTGAATCAATTAATTATCTTTAAAAGTAATTTTCAATAAAGTAAAAAATTTCCAAGCTAATAGTGTCATGGACAAATAATATTGACTTCCTTGCCTTACCTAGCAAAAAATAGATTTTTTGATCAAGTATTCATATTCTGGCATGCTGACATTGATTGGTTATTAGGAAACAATTTATGATAGATTGTCGAAGCTTTTCAGTTTGGAACATGACTTTGAACCCCCAATATGGCCTAATAGACACAATAACTGCTTTATCAGTCTCCACATATTCTTCACTGAAAGCCGAGAATTTTTTTATATGAATTATATAATCAAAAAATGTCATGTTGATTGGTTTGGAAAATTTACAAGCTTCCTTGCATGGATATATTTGGTACATTTATCATTGTTGTTGGAGCCAAAACAAGCAATTTTCTTTTATTTTTTTTTTAAAGATCTCTTCCCATGGAGCCTACAATTTGATTTTTGTATCTTGTGAAAACAATGGGATTCTGTGTTTGATTGAGGAGTTACAGTTCATGTAGTTCTTTTTGATCATCATCATCAGTAATCAGTGTGAGATCTATGATTTTATTTGGAGTCATGAAATGGGTTCTCTAGGGAGTAAGGAGTGAGAAAAAAAGGGTGAAAAAGATGGCTTCATTGATTTTGGGCTGTGGCACAGCCCTACCATTTGTCTAATAGATTCAAAGACGCCTGCAATTAAATTTGAATGAAGAGATAGAATAGACTTGAATAGAGATCCTTTATTGTTTTTCTTGTTTGCATTGAGCAAATGTAACATGATAACATGAATTCTGTATGGTTATGTCAACATGCAATAATATTTTTTATTAGGTTAGGTAATGCCATGTCATTTTTATTTGTTCATGTTGCCACCACTATTAAAAGTTGGATGTCATTTTGCTTACATCTAAAGTTCAAAGATTGGTTTGAAAAATTTGAAGTTTTAGAGACTAAATAGATTATAGATATTAAGTTCAAGGATTAAAAATGACATTGAGCCCTTGATTTTACTCTATCTGGGGATGGCTGGGTCTTGTTCCCTTACTCTTCTAATGCATTTTTGTGGTTGCTTAAGCCCAAGAAAACAGCATTTTAGTAGTTGCCTAGGCCCCTATAGGTAATTTGTGACATGAGTTCAAGGTAAACTTATATTTGATTAAGCAAGGTTCCAACCTTGGTATCAATAGGGATTCAGTTGAAATCATCAAGGAGTGCACACCAAGAAATTCTCTGTTCAAATGGTCTTTAGCAACCATATTACTTAGGCAGACCCATAAAAGCTTGCTTATATATGGCTATATCAAAGCAGTCATGGAACAGTGAGTGAAGTTCTTATTTTTTTCCTTTTTTGTAGTTCGACGGGTTATCTTGTTCTTTGGACTTTGGAGTTTCATATAATCCTGTAGAGGTAACTGATTTTTTTGATTCTTGATACAGACCATGGCACAGACTTTTGAGATCACCGAGTTACCAGGTACACCACATGCCTGCACAGATATGTATATATATGTATGTATGTAAATAAAAATGCATACAAAAACATAAGTGCATGCATATACGTCATGATTAAAAAACATATTTTTCCCCTTTTTGTACTTTATTGTGCCAATATTGTCTTCTAAATCAGCTTCATGTATTTCCAGTTAGGTCAGCAAAGTTTATAGCTCGCAAGCAATGGATTGTTGCTGGAGCTGATGACATGTTTATTCGAGTTTACAACTACAATACAATGGATAAGATTAAAGTATTTGAGGCACATAATGATTACATTAGGTGTGTGGCAGTCCATCCTACCCTCCCGTATGTGATGTCATCATCTGATGATATGCTCATAAAACTCTGGGATTGGGAGAAGGGTTGGGTATGTACGCAGATATTTGAAGGGCATTCCCATTATGTGATGCAAGTCACATTTAACCCAAAAGACACTAATACTTTCGCAAGTGCTTCTCTTGATCGCACCATTAAGGTACACAGGATTTTTTTTTCCTGCCTTGACTTATATCATGCATTTTTTGCATTATTTCATGTAGTTATTCTAACAGTGCTGAGCTTCCCCCCACCCATTATTTTAGATATGGAATCTGGGTTCCCCGGACCCAAATTTTACATTGGATGCCCATCAGAAAGGGGTTAATTGCGTTGATTACTTTACTGGTGGTGATAAACCATACCTAATTACTGGTTCTGATGATCACACTGCTAAGGTACAATGAGTTTTTTTCCCCCACTAATGGTGGTAGGGACTTGTTCATTTTGAGTGTTAGAATACTTATCTTTGGAAAGCTATATTATATGAATACTATATATGCAGGTGTGGGACTATCAAACCAAAAGTTGTGTCCAGACACTAGAAGGCCATACGCACAATGTGTCGGCTGTATGTTTTCATCGTGAACTTCCTATAATAATTACAGGTTCAGAGGATGGGACCGTTCGCATTTGGCACTCAACCACTTATAGGTAATTAACTTGTGCAATTTTTTTGTGTTCATTTGTGGACTATGTTGGACTGTTCTTATTTATTGTTTTTTTATTTTTCAGGTAAGACTTGTTTGATATAGGTTGTTATGCATGAAAATGAAAACCTTGTTGTCTTCTTGTATCTGCTTCTTTATTGCACTTTCTTAGTGCCTTAATGCCTTTTGATAAAGTTTCTTTTGCAAGAAAAAAAAAGAAGAAAACATTGTGTTCTTATTTTTTTTTCTTTCAGTGCATTATAATCATAATTGTAACAAATCTAATGAGTATTAGATATTTGCTGACTTCATAGGTTTTTCTATAGTTTGAATTGGAAGCTTTCTCTTAACTTTCATGTCATCTCTAGATGATGTCCTGTAAATTTTTGACCTCCTAGATGCTTTAAAGATTAAATTTAATTGGTTAATTTCGGACGATGTGAAAGTTTGTGATAGTCCTAGAGTTGAAATCTTGAAGATAATATGCCAATGTGTGCCCCATGTATGTTTTCTATCGTCACTCTTTCTTTCAAGTGTAAATCTTTAGTTTGTCATATGATTATTTCTTCTTGGTATGTGTAATTAAATCATGGAGTTTCTTGAACACATCCCCCAATTTTCTTTTTCCAGATTATTAATTACATCTTATTGACTGGCAGGCTTGAGAACACCCTGAATTATGGTCTTGAAAGAGTCTGGGCCATTGGATCCAACAAAGGTTCACATCGGTATGTGGCTTCACTATCATTTTCCTTGTTATTTATATTTACTGCCATTTGTTTGTAAAGTTTGAAGTTTTTGGACGTTAACTTGCAGTTAGATTTCAGGACCATGTTGAGGCTCTTCAAAATTCTTCTGTGTAACTGTCCCTAAGCTCTTCAGCCTTTATAGCTTGTAGCATTGCTTTTGAGAAAAATATCTCTTACATGTCACAGAGTGGAATGAGTTTATATAATAAAGTTGTCTGTTTGAGTTTCTTATTATTTTTCTGTGAGTATTTCTTAGTATAATTATATATGGAAAAAATGGTTAGATCCTTTTCCGTTTAGTTGAATATTCCTTCCAGTTCTATTTTATGATTTTTATCATATCTTCATCTTCATCAATGGGAGTCTGGCTCTCTAGTGAATAGTAGGCTAACTATCATTTCCCTCTATACAGAATTGTGATTGGTTATGATGAAGGTACAATAATGGTCAAAATTGGGCGTGAAGAACCTGTTGCTAGCATGGATAACAGTGGAAAGATCATATGGTCTAAGCATAATGAAATTCAAACTGTGAACATTAAGAGTGTGGGTGCAGACTACCAGGTTTGGCCAAAATAGACTAACGTTTTCAAAAGCTGTTAAAGTTAAATTCCTATTAATATTTATTTCCCTATCTTCTTGTTTGCTGAAGTTGATGTTGAGTTGTTATTGGTTTTAATTCTTAGGTAACTGATGGGGAAAGACTGCCTTTGGCTGTTAAGGAACTGGGAACCTGTGATCTTTACCCACAAGTATGTTAGTTATCTTCTGGTCTTATTTCAGATTCTGTTTTTCAAATCTGGTTGATTACTGTGTTGCGTGTCATATTGTAGGCTATTGTTTAGAGCTAGAGAAAACACTAAATATAATAGTTGTGGTATGGTATCCAAAGAATGGGAAAACTTAGGCTAGATGGACTCGCTTTAAAAAAAGATGAAAACTAAGTCTGGATGGATTCATTACTTCTCTTCTGGATGTTCTTCATTTATTGGTGAAGAATTAATACTAATATGTGAATGAAGTTATTATACTTAGCACCTGCCAATTTATTCAGCATGAAATCTTTGTATGCATATCCACTACTCCACTTCTGGTGCGTGGTGGCCCTGGTGGGTTCATTGTTTCTAGATTTATTTAATTATCATGTTCATCTCTTATTCTTGATTTTGTTTTTTATTGGTGCTACTGCTGATAGTGGTACTATTTCTACCATTCTGTTTCAGCGCTTAAAGCACAACCCAAATGGAAGGTTTGTTGTTGTCTGTGGAGATGGTGAGTATATCATATACACTGCTTTAGCATGGAGAAATAGGTCCTTTGGTTCAGCATTGGAATTTGCTTGGTCATCTGATGGAGAATATGCTGTTAGAGAAAGTTCCTCAAGGATTAAGATTTTCAACAAAAATTTCCAGGTTTCTACCTTAGTTTATATCTGATATAATTTGATTCTCTTCAAAGAAAATACTCGTATAATTAGATTGTATATATAATGGGAGACATTATATCCAACAAAATTCTTGTTACTATTTCTGAACAATCGGACTTTTCCCTTAATTTGAATCAATTTTATCATGTTGCTTGGTGAAGGGGGTGGTGCAAAGACTAGTATTCATGAACATTCTGATTTACATTTATCTATGATCTCTCTTATGTGCACATTCCTTAGATTATTGATCTTTCTATTTGATGGGGTGATTGATTTTTAATTTTATGGGGGCCTTGTTATCCTGGCATTCTCTGAAGTTGTTATCATTTTTTGTGCAACTTGTTAGAGTTTGATGGATGTGATACATTTCAGGAAAAGAAGAGCGTTCGACCTACCTTTTCAGCTGAGCGTGTTTATGGAGGAACATTACTGGCAATGTGCTCAAATGATTTCATTTGTTTTTATGATTGGACTGAGTGCAGGTTGATTAGGCGAATTGATGTAACTGTAAAAGTAAGCGCCAACACACTTACAAAATGATCCATCAGTTGTGATTTTGTTTTTCTTTTTAATATTTTTGTGGCTTCCTAAAAATGTTTACCATCACACTTTTGTGAACAGAATGTATACTGGGCTGATAGTGGTGATCTGGTGGCAATTGCTAGTGATACATCATTTTATATTCTGAAGTACAATGTGAGGTTTCATATTGATATTATTCGTTTCTTTGAGTACAATAATTTTCATAGACTTGCTTCATATAGGTCTCTACATTGTGTTGTTATGTTATGAATTGCGGTCTGTTTGTTGATTTGGAGCATTGAATTTCATACTTATGTTGCAGCGCAACATAGTCTCCTCCTATTTAGATAGTGGAAGACCAGTGGATCAAGAAAGCGTCGAGGATGCCTTTGAGCTTCTCCATGAAACCAATGAACGTGTCAGGACTGGAATTTGGGTAGGGGATTGTTTCATCTACAACAATTCCTCCTGGAGACTTAATTACTGTGTTGGTGGCGAGGTATATGTGGTTTCAAAAGTTTCACGTATAGCTTAAGTGCTATCCATTTACTTACATTTATGGTGCTATGTTCTAACCTGATGCTTTCAGGTTACCACGATGTTTCATTTGGACCGTCCTATGTACTTGTTAGGGTATCTCGCGAGTCAAAGTAGGGTGTATCTGATTGACAAGGAGTTCAAGTAAGTACTTGTTTGCTGGCTGCTCCTGAGAATAACGATTGCTATATTTTTGTCAATAGACTCATTAGTTCTTTCTTCTCTGTGTATTATCATGCAGTGTTATGGGATACACTTTACTTCTCAGTTTGATTGAGTACAAGACTCTTGTGATGCGTGAAGACCTTGAAAGGGCCAATGAGCTTTTACCTTCAATTCCTAAGGAGCACCATAATAGGTTACATTAAACCTTTTCATTTTGATAAATAACTGAAATGGGTGACAAGATTTCTCAAAAAGGAATGGTGTACCTTTGCTGCTTGGAAATCAAGTAACTTCATATTTTCTGGCATTAGTATCTAGTATGACACAATGTGCTTGTCAAAAATTTACTACTGCACAATAGTATTGAGTGTATGTGAGTTGCAAGTCAACCGTATGCTATTCAATAAATTTGCTGTGATTCTACCTGAAGGTGGAGGTATAAGCTTGAGGTGTTTATTGTGACTCAGTATTGATTCTCAGAAAAGATTTAAATAAATATTTATAGGAGCATTTCTTTTAGGGTATGCATTTTCGATGTGGATGTTTTACATAATGACAACATAATACCATGTGTTTATCTTATTAACATTCGTGCAGTTTGCAAAGCCAATTGCTCCCTTTATTTGCTTCTGTCTCAGTGCAAACAGATTATTTTATCCCAGAAATTATTTGAAATTTAGCAGATTTTCTTTTAAAAAAAAAATTTGAAATTGGATAAATTTTTCAAAAAATTTTAAGGCTCCATTGTTTTTCGATGTAAATTTTAGGTATTGAAATGTTTCTTGGATTTCGGTGAATGATTTGGTTTTATTGTCAGTGTGGCTCGTTTCTTGGAATCGCGAGGTATGATTGAGGAAGCTCTTGTAGTTGCTACGGATCCTGATTACAGATTTGAGCTGGCCATACAGCTTGGTAGATTAGAGGTGGCACAGGTGAGTGTTATGATGTATTACTAAACTTGCATTACTTCATTATTTTTTTTAAACAATTCAATTTAAAGTATTGATGATTGATGTGCTCTTATTAACAGTTTCACCTTACAACTTGAAATTCATATATTTACTTAATATGCAGGAAATTGCCACTGAGGTGCAGAGTGAGTCTAAGTGGAAGCAGTTGGGAGAATTAGCTTTGTCCACTGGAAAGGTGTTCTTTTTTTATTTTAACCTAAAATGGTTCGTTTAGCATCAGGTCAAATTTGTATTCTTAGAAATGTTGGTATTTTCATCTCATAGGTCTGACCATAATAGTAAACTTAACATTAACACACTAGTGAAATTAAGGACATTTCATTTTGTTCTAGTTTGGACCAGTGGCGACAATTTTATCTATACAAATTTATAGCTATTTGAACAGTGTTTATCCTGTGCATTGGAACATTTGTATTCAAATTGTTGAAAACTACTTGTTATTGCATATTTTCTCCAAGGTCCCACTTTTTTCTCAGAGCTGTCCTTCTTTCTTATAGCTGACACTTACCCTTGGTTATCATTCTTAACCTTTCTCACATTTTGTGAATGATGTTGCTGCAGCTGGAAATGGCCGAGGAATGTCTGAAAAATGCAATGGACTTGAGTGGTTTGGTGCTTCTCTATTCTTCTTTAGGGGATGCTGAAGGTATATCAAAACTTGCATCTATCGCAAAAGAGCAAGGCAAGAACAATGTTGCATTCCTTTGTCTGTTCATGTTGGGAAAATTGGAAGAATGCCTTCAGCTGCTTGTGGAAAGGTATTCAATTTCTGATTACTTGACACTTGAAATTCAGTGCAAATATGGTGTAGATATTAAAGCATTTGTGTTTCAGCAATCGGATACCTGAGGCTGCTCTAATGGCACGGTCTTATCTTCCAAGCAAGGTTTCAGAGTCAGTGGCATTCTGGAAAAAGGATCTCAATAAGGTGGTTGTTTTTTGTTGTCGTTGTTTTTCCTTTGCTTGTTCCTGTTTTTTTTGTCCTTGAATTGGGTCACAGGTTTGGAGAATAGATAATCCAAGGGTATGCATTTATGTCATTCACAATGGGGGAATCCCCATAAGTTTCATATTATCTCACACAAAACCAATATGTCTCACGTGAAGACCATTTAGACAAATTGGTAAATACACACATATATAGAACAATGTATCCATTCTGGAATCTTAGAAAATGGTCCACATTATTTAGCTGGCTTTTGAATGCACCAGTATGTTTGGACTTTGCCTCGTAATGATACTATGATAGTTTCTTTATTATTTTTTCCACTGTGGTGAAATTCATAAAGGAATTTAAACATCACCCTTGCTCCCCATTGTAATCTCAATTCTGTTGAGTTGATGCAAAAGCCACTTTTGTGTTACATAGTTCGTTCCGGCTACTCTTGGATGAGTGGATTAGAAAGTTTGATGGCAGTTAATGATATAAATATATTCCTTATACTGTCATCGAAATCTTAAACTTTAATGAATAACTTATCTGATTCATTAAGTCAGTCTTACCTCCTGTCCCAATTTAAGCTAACAACTTTTTCAATTACAAGATAAATTTTCTTACAGCTTTTCTCGCTGTGCAAGATTTTTATTGCTACTAAATTCTCCCCTAATTCAACTAATCTGAGCTTAGTTGATTTACAGATTAATCCAAAAGCTGCTGAATCATTGGCTGATCCTGAGGAGTATCCAAATATGTTTGAAGATTGGCAAGTTGCTATCTCTGTTGAATCTAGAGTGTCAGAGACAAGGTATTGATATGGATTCAGTCATATTAAATACATTTATTTACATAGAAACACCCTCAAAAATGACCATTTCCACCTTACAATGATTGTTGTGAATCTCTCTATATTTATTTGCAGTCTCATTAACCTATCACTTTGAACCAGAGCAATCACAATTCATCTTGTTTCTTGCTTTTCCTCTTTCGGTGGAAAGTATCTATCTTTTTTTTTGGGCAGTTATTGGACTTATCTCAATTCTCAGTTGTGGACTAAATATGTTATGATCTATATAATTCTATCAATAAATCTGAATAACATGGTTCGCAGGTGAGAAAATGAGAGATGCTTTCTCATTAAATTTCCCAAATTGCATTGCAGAATTGTTTATCCTTCTGCCGAGGACTACATAAACCATGTTGATAAATCTCACATGACTCTCGTAGAGGCTTTCAGAAACATGCAAATGGAAGAGGAACCTCTTCAAAATGGAGAATATGATCATGAGGTGTGTATCTTACCAACTTGCTATGAAAATGGTGTAGTGAATTTGACTTTCTGTTCTAATACGATGAAAGAATTTAGTTGGCCATTTCATGAAACTGTAGCCCATGATAATGTTTTCAATTATTCTCATAGCTACTTTGACTTTGTCTTTCCTTTCATTTTAAGAGTTCAGACTCTCAAAAGTTGTGAACTCTAGATGAAACTTACGTGTTTTCCTTAAAGTTTACTTTGTAATATACTGGTGGTGTGGTTTGACTTTGAGGTTTTTATTTAGAATGGTTGCATATGTCATTCATTTACTATGATTGTACGGTGATTTTATGAAGAAAAAATGCTGTTTTTCTTTAGATAGCCTATGAAGCCAAATCACTATCTTCTATCAATTAAAAGCAGAATGACTTTAGACGTTAGTCATGTCAGAAGCAGACGATAGTTTTTTGTGTATGCATAATATGTTTTTTGTCACAGGCCTCCGAACGTGATGGAGATGAACAGCTTGAAGAGGAGCAGAATGGAGAAGAAAGCCAAGAGGAGGCTGTTGTGGTGGATGCTGATTCTGCAGATGGTGCTGTACTCGTTAGTGGTAGCGAGGCTGAAGAAGAGTGGGGTACGAATAATGCAGGAACCCCATCAGCCTAAAAGCAATTGTTTGGGCCAGTGTGATAGTCCAAATTTTGTCTCTGGTGATTAATTGATTCTAAAGTGCCATCTCTTAGTCCTAGTTTTGAGTAGTTGATGTCATAACTAGCTACTGATACTAGTTAGTGTAATTGTGCGTTTGTCTCTAATGTTTATCTTGGCACTAATTATAGGCTTATAGCATAAAATATACACAATACCTTCGCAATTCTTGTTGACATAACCATAGATGAAAACTCTCAAATATACATACATACATACATACATACATATATATATATATTTGCTTTAATCATTCTCAGAGTTTTTGACTATCATTTATGTTAACTATGTGCCTTGAGATCCGTTGCATGTGATCTTGAGTGCCATAGAAGCATGTATGGTTGTTTGTATCTTTTGCGATTCGCCTATTCCCACCAAGGAAATTTGGAATTGTTTTGGTTCTCTACCACTGTTTTGCATTGTATCTCCTTGAACTGTGATATTTAAGTGTCGCCTTGCAATATGGTCTGGAATTAAGTGGTCTTTGTTTTGGTGACAGTGTACTGTTTACTTCATTGTTTTTCTATAATATCTCGTGGCCTTATTACCCCTTGCCTTTTTTTTCCTTGGCAGTGCTTACATCGCATCACTAAGTTCTGTCAAGACGATTGGTCTCGGCTGTATTACATCCTTCAGTTCAGGTGAGTAGAACGTGCTAGATAAAATGGATACTTTTGAATACAGATTATAGAGTTTTACATACAAGTATATAAGAGCGCTAGTGTGTGGCATCGCTGCCTAGTGGTAAAAAAAGGAGGAAGAGAAGTTTTGAAGAGCCTCAACAAGCAGTGGGACTATCTGGTAAATTCTTCACAGGTGAGATGCTCCAGAAGATGACTTGTCGTTGCATAAATGCTTCTTTTTGCCAGTACAACATAGAGTACTTTGCTATTGCTTAGAATTTTCAGCTGGTTTTTTGTTGTACAACTAGAGCTATTTAGAACTTTTCAAGTTTCAAAGGGATTTACAGCAATTTTTTGCACAGAATATTTACAAACAAATGCAAATTGTATTCTTCATTCTTTTCTCGCCCACTGGAGTGGGCGAAACGTGGCACTTTCTTTTATATATAATGGAGTTGCATTTTTTTTCAGTGCTGTAATTTCAATTGAGAGTTTTTCTAGTGTATTCTTTGATGTTATTTCGGGTCTCCTCCTACTTGTGGATTTTGATATGAATCTTGTACTAATAGCGGTGTTTGGTTCTGAATTGGTAGAGCTAGATAAGCTCTCGGAGAGCCAATAGAACTTTGTCTTTTTGAGAGCTAGCCAATAGAACTTTTGTCATTTTGACAGCTTATAGAAGCTCTTCCACATTAAGATATTGTCCGTTCTGTAGAAGCTCTACGGATTTGTTTCTCCAGGCCCAACGTCCTTGCCTAGATCGAGAAAATCGGTCTTAATGTGTTTTGTTGTGGGTGCTCCTTAACTAATTTTTTCAATGTGAGATCTTATCATAAACAAAAGGCTGCTCCTAGAAGTGCTTTTTGAGAGTTTTTGCGAGTATTTGTTATGCAAATCTCCAATATGCCCTCAACACAAATCATAAGTCTATATTTTTTCTTATACCATTTTAGTAATTTAACAAAAAAAAACCTACGTAATAAAACTAGTAGAAAATATATGAAGTAAACATTCACAAAATCTTTTTCCAAAGTATATAAACTTTTTTTTACATTTTTACAGCATAAAATAAAATCTCTAGCCTTTTTCAGAGCATATTGAATTAATGCATGTAAAAATATTTAATTAAATAAAAATATAATTATGTTTGCGAGAATTTTGATGATGGGGTCCATGGGCCAACCATGTCCGAAGCCCATACAAATAGCCCAAATAAGTTTGGACCCTGAACTTACACGCGTCGCCTTGTCGCCTCAGTAACACGCAAAGCAAGTTACACCACGAAAGACAGTAGAGGGATGTGTCCTGTCTCTTCCACTGAAAAAGACCCTTCTCTCCTAATTAGCAACATACGAAGACATATCCCGCTCTCTTATTCCGATCTCTCTCTCTCTCTCTTGGTTATTCTCTCTTCGCCGCGTTCTGCTTTCCAAGTAAGCCCTAATCGGAACCCTTTCGTTTCACTCACTGTGTCTTTTTCGTTGATTGATTATACATAACTACATAAGTGTGTTCCTGTGCTCTTCTTCTTGTCGTTTAGATTTCGCGTATTCGTATATAGAGATGTGTGTTTGGTTACAATCTTCTGGATTACTTAGGTTCCGGTGATAGGTGCCATAATTTTGGCCAAATTATCGGATATTTTTAAGTTTTCGCAGCTATGTTTGGCTACTGGGAATATGATTTGGAGAAGAGGTTAGGAACTCATGTAATAGATAAGCTTCAATACTGAAAGGATGTTATCCTGTTCTGACTCTGGATGCTTTATGTAAGCTGGAAAAATCTGGTTGTCGTTAAATTAGGGTTCTTGTTGTTTTGGTGTGCTGTGTTTAAAATCTGCAGTCCTCTTATTTCTTGAATTTTTTTTTGTCTAAGATGAAATCCATTTCTTTACCCATGGGTTCAATTTATTTGATGCTGATTTTTAGGTGTAGCTTTTGTGGTTGGATTTGTTGTATTTGTTTATGCTTGTACACCCCATTGCTTGTGAAGGCCATGTTTGATGCTTATTTTCCTTCCTATTTACATCCTCGTTCTTTTGTGCAAGTTGAGTTGGCCGCCTACTATTTTAAGTCAAGGTTGCTAAAGCTCATTGTTGTACGATGGGACTGTCTCCCATAATGGCCTTGCTCTCTGAAGAAGCCCAATCATTTTCTATGACACATTCCATTTGTAAATATTAATTCATGTACCTGAGCCTTATATTCAGACTTTAGGTCTATGCTGAAGGGTAACTTGGCTAATTTGGGTTCCTGATCTGTTTTGTATGCTAATATGAGAAAGTTGGGGGGGAAGATTCCTTTTATGGAAGTGGAACATAAATTCTCTCTTTAGTCCTTTTTGATGTGGAACTGTAAGATAGAAACCCTCTTTGATGTAAAAATAGGACAGATTTAGAACGTCATTCAGACCTAACTGTCTTTTTGGGGAATTAGGGTTTGAAGAAGGATTAGTTGCAAAACTTTGGTTGCAACTGAAGTTTTAGACTTTTACTTTGCTTTGCTCGTTCAATATCTCGACGGGCTATTTTTGGCTGTATTTCACTTGGTTTATCAGTTCTAATTCACGGTTTTCTGATAGTTCTGGAGGCAGTATCATGTAGAGATTGCAACAAAGAATTTAGCCAGAGAAGTTATACCTTACAGATCCCCTTAGCTGTCTGTAAGTAGTCAAAACTTAGGCTGTTTGAGCTGATGAATTGGGGCAAGAATGAATTTTGCACTTTGGTAAGTAAGACAAGGAGAGAGCCAACATATAAGATTTTGGTTAAACAGGACTGCTCCATGTAAAAAAATTGAAGAACTTCGATTTATAACTTAAGCAGTTGTGTGATGTTTATGGGAATGCTTCAATGAAGTACCACCTGTTTTTGTTAGGTTGAAGTAATCAAGACTTTCAAAATAAGTGTTTATGAGTTTATGGATGATCTGTTTCCAATACTTTTTGGCGTTGCACTCATCTACATCGTTTGTGTTGATTTGACGCTATTTCGTAATTGGGCCTATGGCTATAAGAAAGTTTCTTTTTAGTGATTTTTGGCTTGCATTTGCACTGCAAGAGATTTTTTGTTTATTTACTATTTTCAGCTTTTAGTGTTTGAATATTGTGTTCTACTCATATACATGTTTTTATATTGAGCTGTTATCTTTTGCTTGCCATTAATTTATTTTTTATTTTTTGAAGTAGATTGAAAGAAATAGTGAAGAATCTTTACTCAATTTAGCAAAGATTTACGCTAATAACTTTTTGATAACCTCGTTCTTAGGGGAAAAAAAATTGTTCTGCAGATTTCGCAGTGGCCACATTGTGATTGTAGTTCAGCTTATAAGTCTTGATTTGTAGGTTTGTGTTTATTCAATGGGGGATGCAGAAAATGCCCTTCCACTGACAAAGAAGAGGGCTGCAGGAAGGGAACTTTCTAGAGACAATCCTGGTCTTGATGATGAAGATTCGTCTGATCAAGAAACTGGAACTTTTAAGAGGGCTAGTGATGAGGTGATAGCCAACAGAAGAATTGTCAAAGTTCGTCGCAGTCAAACCTCATCTAATCCTTCACCGAACCCATTTGCTGCGATTCGCTTGGTCCCTGCTACCGAACCTGGGGTGGCAGGAAAAGATGCTGGCAAGGAGGATGCAGGAAAAGATGATGTGACGGAGGAAGCAGAAAAAACACTTTCAAAGGATACAGGAAAAGATGCTGGCAAGGAAAGTGAGAAGGATGGAGATGAGAATATTAAGAAATCAGAAAGCAAGAGTTGTGGTGAACCAGTTGCCGAAGCTGCCACAGACAAGGATAGCACTGAAGATAAGAAGACTGAGATTGTCAGCGAGGTAACAAAGCCGGAGGTTGATGATGGAAAAACTGCTGGAGTTGATAAGGATGAGAAAGAAGATAGGAATAAGAATGGTAATAAGAATGTTGATCAAGGTACACAAGGTGCCACTTTGAGTTCATTCCAACAGCTTTCAAGTAGCCAAAATGCTTTCACTGGACTTGCTGGGACAGGGTTTTCGACTTCCACATTCTCCTTTGGTTCAAATACCAAAGAAGGATCTGGTTTCAGTGCAAGTTCTGGTTCTCTATTTGGGCAGAAGAATGATCAGCCTGCCTTTAGTTTTGGTCTCTCAAATAATGGAAATTCATCATTCTTTAACACTACAGGGGCTTCTATCATTCATAAGAGTGAGGGAAGCGGTTTCCAGTCAATGCAGGAGGTTGCGGTTGAGACGGGAGAAGAGAATGAGAGAGTAGTTTTCTCTGCTGATTCTGTGTTGTTTGAGTTTACTGATAAAAGTTGGAAGGAGCGGGGAAAGGGTGAAGTTAAGGTAAATGCCTCTACAACAGGAATTGATAGAGCCAGGCTTGTTATGAGAGCCAGGGGAAATTACAGGTTAATTTTGAATGCCAGTCTTTACCCAGATATGAAGCTCACTAATATGGACAAGCGAGGAATCACATTTGCCTGCATCAATAGCAATGGTGAAGGGAAGGATGGCCTGTCCACATTTGCCCTGAAGTTCAAGGATGCCTCTGTAGTGGAAGAGTTTCGAGCGGTTGTGGTTGCCCACAAAGATAAAACGCCAGCAGTTTTGAAGACGCCAGAAAATTCCCCCAAAGCTTCAGATGAATGAGTAACTGCAGAGAAATGCAAAATAATGTGGTTCCTGTATGAAGTTGTGGACGTGCGTCTTGTCTCCATGGTGGATATGTAGTATCTTGAATAGAGCTGGTTGTTTCTAGGCCTTGTGTAGCAGAGTTTACAAGTCCAATGTCTTTTCAGTATTTAGTCGCGGTCTAGTCCTTGAGATTGTTATTAAGTAGTACTTTATTTTGTCTGCGGAATCGGCTAATCAGACCTTCGTCGTTCAAAATGCAGAGCAATTCTGAAGCCATACCCTTGAGATGGTTAAATTAAATAGGCATATTGGACATTTTGTCGAGTATTCAGTCGTATGGATCCGGTTTATGCCAGTGTCCTTTCGATGTCCACAAAGTACTGTTTCTTGTTAAATCTGTATGTTTGGTTTGTCCTGCAGCATTTTGTATGCAACAACTGTTGCTTAGCCATGGCTCCTTGCAGGCTTATCTTATTGCTTTACTTGCACCTTTTGGTTTATGCATGAATGTTCTTGTAATTGGGTGGTATTTTCTTGGCACCATTGACACTAACGGACTTGACATTTGAAGGAGAAACAATCCAAAAGGAAAGTAGGGTTTCTTACTTTGATTTCATAATTATTTTAGAGCATGTAATATATATATATGAACAACTTGGCATCCGTGTCCTTTTGACAATTTACTAAACCCAAATTTGGGCTGGGTTAGGCAAACACAAATTCGTCTGACAAGTTTAGTTGGGACTTGGGACGAGACTCAGTGCAAATCACTTGAAGATACCCTAAATCTGGAGAAAGAATCCTGTAGACTATCATCAAGTTGTTCAGAGCATGTAATACAACAAAATAGCTCTCCTCTTTTGTTGTGGGTTTGTGTTCGCGATATTTAGCCCTAGTTTTAACTATGTTCTGTGTTGTAGCAGGAGCATGATTATTAGGCCTTAATAATCCAACAGTTGTAGCCACATAAGTTCACACTCTTGATCTTTTCAATCATAACAGGAAGAAACAAACAGAAGTGGGCACTCAAAACTGGAATGCTTGAACAACAGTATTATAAGCCAAACATTAACTCTGTCAGTAGTTTTCAACACATGCTCCTGAGCAAGAATCAAGACATTTTTCCACTTCATCTTCCACCTAAATAGCACAGACAAGCAAAATAAGTACATTGCATCACTGCCTATATAACCCAAAAAAAAAAAACTTCTTAACTGTGACACTTCGTGAGAGATATAAGGAGATTGAGTTACCTGGATTGTCTTTGGACCTGATTTTGTTGCAGGAAGAGAAAGCACAACCAAGCTTGCAGTGGTCCAAAGCAGACTGAGCGACGACGCAATCTTTTAAACACTTGAAAGTACATGAAAAAAACAGAACTTATCTGGTTTGATTACACATGGCAGAAAGCAGCTCTTATAGCAATTTTTGAAAAGAGGCATTAGACTGCTCCCCAAAAAGCTTGTGAGTTTAGTTGGATTTGAGGGTGGATTGGATTAAGTTTGGTGTAAAATGCTCAACCCTATTCAACAAATTCAATTTCTTTTACATTAGGATTGTGATCTAGTTGATTGGTTCGGCTGATCATCGAATCGACCACCATGTATAATAGGCTTAGGCCTGCAGAGAAAGATTGATTTGATATGCTGGCTGGTTTTGTGCTGCTTTAGTCTTCCAGACAACAAAACTAATAGGGAAGCATATGGATTCTCAGGTAACAGTATATATAAGGCAACTTTATTGATAAAAAACCAAAGTCTGTTTTCCAATATCCAGTTACAAAAACACATTTCTCCTCCTACATATGCAGTGAGTAGCCCTTGGTGCATAATCCCAAGCAAGAATCAACACATTTCTCCACCTTGTCCGTGCCTTCCAAACACAAAATTAGAATTCACAGTAAAAATAACAAGAAAAAAAAAACCCCATAACTTGTGCATTAAGTTATGTGACAGAGATAGAAAGAGTTACCTGGATCGTCTTCAGTACTGAAGTTCTTGCAAGATGCTAAAGCACAACCGAGCTTGCAGTGGTCCAAAGCAAAAATTTTAGGGATGCAATCCCATAAACACTCGAAAAAACATGAACCAACATTCTCATCTGGTTTTTTAACACACGGATTAAAGCACCCAATAAAGCAATCTCCGAATCCGGCGCTAGACTGTCCTAAAAGTACCCCAAATATCAACCATGTCAACACAACTGACTTGATCATCACTACTCTTTTGGCTTCCATTTCCTTTACATACACACACACACACACTCTCTTGAAACATCCACTTTATTAACAATGTTTGTTTTCTTGGTTTCACAAGAACACCATTGTAATCATCCCTCTCTTTTTTTTGTTTTTAGAGCCTATTTAGTATCTATTTCTAGATACTATGTTTTGTTTTTTTAAGACAGAAAAACATATTTATTGGTTAATTTGCCAATAACTCTTTGTGACCTCTCTGTCTTGATCTTCCTGTAAGAGAATGACAGTAAAACACATACATTACAAACAAAATGGGAGATAAGTTCAGTACTTTGTTCTTGTGATTTGTGAAACAAAGAGAATCAAACGAGGAGAATTCATCGACGACAAAAGTAATCCAAAAATTTTTGTGGGTATATGCTAAGTACATTGGTTTTGATTCAATTCAATGAAAAGCAGTAAACCCTTGTTGGCCTAACATTGGAAAAGATGGGAATATATGTTGGGAATCAACTAAAAACCTTCATTGTTGAAGCTTAGTTATCATCAAAAATATCAATATCTAGAGGAGGAGTTTGGTTCTTTGTTACCAACCAGAGTGAGGTAGTATATATATATAAATCTAATTAGGTGGTGATACTACTCATACTCACTCTTACTGAGACTTGCTGTGAATATGGAAGCAAGAAGATCATTGAAGTCATTTGTATTGGCATGCTTCATGTTTGGGTTGGTTTTAGGGCAACAATCTGATGCTACAACATTGCAGGAGTGCTACACTCAGTGCTATATCAAATGTTTATTTATACCTTTTCATGATCCTAGATTTTGTCCTTTACAATGTTTTTTTACCTGCATTTTCCCTGTGGATTCTCCTTTGGACCATTGCAAGCTTGGCTGTGCCGTCTCCTCTTGCAACAAAATAAGCACCAAAGACAAACCAGGTATTTGTAGCCGTTCTCTTTTGTCATAAAACTTTTTCTTTTACCCCTTGAAGGATTGAAGGAATAGCCTGAGGATTTAGGGATTACACATGGTTAAGGAAATAGTCGGGGCAAAGCCTCGGACACCCTTATTAGAGAAAAAGAAAAAGAAAATCACTTCTTTATAGTCTAATTGGTTATCTCTCAGACTTAAGACGTAAAGAATCTCGCCCAAGGTCGAGAGTTCGATTATGAACTAACGCCACTATTTCTAAGTGGTTGTGTTGGCCCTCAGCCCAATCCTATTGGACGGTTTTATACGAGTCTAGCCCGGCTCGAGTTTGAGCTATCCCAAAAAAAACCACACCTAATAAGTTGTTCTCAATTATCATAAAAAAAAATATATATATATATTTTTGTAATATATATTGATGTTTGTGGATTGATCTTTTGTGTTTTTATTTTAGCCGGAGATGAAGTGGAGAAATGCGTTGATTCTTGCTCCGGAGTATGCTCGGATAACTACTCAAAAAAGAATTAACAAAAGTTAATGTTTGAGTTTTGGGAATGCTAATCCGGCATTAATGGAATGATTAATAATATTAATTAACTTGTATGTTTGTCATCATGGTGTGGTTTGCTTTTGGGTTTTTATGCTACTGAAATGTAAAGGAGAACAAACTTTGGTACATTACTAAAGTTGCTTCAGAGATGTCATATCTTAATTATATTTTTTTAATTGATAATAATGTCATACAAATTCTTTATTTGAACATTCTATATGAGTCTGTTTGCGCGCACATAAAATTTTCACCTGATGACGAGATAAATTGAGACAAAACTCAACACATGACCCCTTAATCATACTCTTCTAGAATATGATTGGTTGAATTTATAAGAGCAGGAGGGTTGTTATCATCATCTTCCCTTGCCTTGAAAAAATAGCTTCCAAGAAATGGATGATGTTAGCAAATTATACAAAATTTTAGTGAATTTATATATTCATTTTTTATCTTTGGATCTCAACAGAGTCCAGATTGCAGATGACGTCAAACATGTGCACGTGTTAGAATCCAAGTATCGAACATGATTTCCAATCTTATACGTGACGCAATCACGAGAAACTGAAAAATCTGTTTCCCCTAAATGTCTAGGGTTTCCTAAAGGGTTTCTCCTGGATCGCGACTCAATAAATTCGTAATTCGGTTCCAATTTCGGTCTTTTAGGGTTACGATTGTCTATGATATTCTGGACTGGGCGTTGGATTCCTTGATTAGGGTTTTTTGCTGGTTTCGCATGATGGGATTTCCTGAATTGGCGTGTGGTGTTTCGAGATTTTGGGTGATTAGGGCCTGTTCGATGCTCAGTTAACTTAGTTTTCACAAGTGGGGCTAGATTTTTGAGGAAGTTCTAAGTTTTAGGGGGTTTTTTTTTTTCCGTATTTTAATTGGCTGTGACTGGTATTTGAGGGCATTCGCCGGTTTTTAATTCGTGTACGTGCAGCCAGGAGGTTTGCTTTTTAGGGATTTTGGTAATGGCTTCGCACGGGGAAGAGGAGCTCGAGTATGAGAGTGATCCGGAAGATGCCAAGCGTTCGCCGGCCATGCGTAGGCGACAAGCAGCCAGTGATGATGAGGAAGGGGAAAGAGAAGTAAGCGAGGAGAAGCCCATCATGCATCATAGGGCTCCAATGCATTCGGATGAATCAGATAGTCAGGGTGGGGCTGCAGATTATGACGAACATGATGAAGAAGAATATGTGGAAGAGGAGGAAGAGTACATAGACGATGACGAAGGGGAAGATGCCTATGAAGAAGAGGAGGAAGAGATAAATGATAGGGAGGGAGAAGTTGCGGAGGGTAAGGAGATGAGTGAAGAAAGAGTAAGTGGTGCTGGTATTGGCACTTGGGGTGGTGCTAATGCTGCGGATGTGGATGTGCAGAATGAGATGCAAGGTAATGCAACGAGGAATGTTGAGGAGGTTGCAGCAGCTGTTCCTGCAGAGAATCATGTTGAGGAAGAGGAAGACAAGAAGGAGAATGAGCCTTTTGCTGTGCCAACTGCTGGTGCGTTTTACATGCATGATGATCGCTTTAGGGACAATGCTGCTGCTAGACACGGGTATGGTTGCAATCTTTGTGGGTTTTATGTTTGTCTGAGGGTAAATGACTTGCTGTTTAAACTCTATTTGAATGATACATGGTTGCTATCCTGTTGTTTTGCTTTTATATGTACTTCTATGTACTGCAGTATGATATCATGCGGATCTTTTTGCCTTTCTTACTTCAATTAAGATGGCATTGCCTAGTTCTGAAATTTGGAGTTTCCATTCATTGAATGATGAATGTCATATGGAAGCAATCCTTCTGGTGATTGTGTTCAGTGGAGTTAGTCAAGAAGACACTATTAAGTGTAACCGCAGGCTGCTTTGAGAATTTCCTATACTGTTTTAGAACTTTTTGTTAAGATCTGTTGGGCTGGCTAATCTTTTTTCCGAGGAATTCTAGTGTTACACTTGTAAGACTAGTGATTCAGACAAAAAAGGAGGTCTTACTTCTATGGTGTTGACATTCCTGGATTTGTAGTTTAAATGGTGTGATCCTGTTTCCCAATTAAGTACGGATTGGCATATGAGGAAGGATGGAAGTTGAAGTGCTTGCTTTCTTTTATAGAGTTTTCTAATTGGATCCATAGATTAACTATATTTCTCCTTGCACATTCATGAACTGGTATTTCATTGTATTCACTTGAAATTTTCTTGCATGGTCCTTATAATGCTGCCTCGATTTATAGTCAATCGCACATTTGATGATTTGTTGAAAATGTTCACTTTAGAAGATGGAGAGGAAGTCTGCTTGCTGGCCCATATCTTATATTCCTATGCTGCATTGTATTTTGAAGCATGATTACAGCTGCTATTTAGATTGAGATTTATCTTTTATCTGGCTCTGGCTGGGAGTTCTTTATTTGAGTACTTACGATTTAATGGAGCATCACATTTGTGGACACAAATACATGCATTTGTACAGTTTTTTTTTTTGGTTCTCTTGGTTAAGGTTTTTCTGTTTTAGCGTATGATCATTCCTCTGGAAAAGTTGAGATGGATCCTTGTTGTTTTGGGGCTTATACCCATTCCTTTAAACACTTAAAAAGATGTTTTTTCATCTTCAGATACCTTATTTCCCCTTCGGAATGTTTTAAAAATAAGCAATGGATATAAACGGCAAGACATTTCCTCCATTAGCATCTTTTTCAAAATTCAATGCCTTGAGCTATTTCTCTTTTCATTACCAAGCTTACATTATTCCCATCAATCTTAAGGCTCTTCCTAAGATTGCTTGTCTAGTTCACGGCTATTTATCTACTATTCTTGTTAGAATGTTTTGTAGGATTTGCTTCTCACTCTACATGCCATTGTTTTGGACTTTAAGAATGTCCATGCATCTCTAGGAATGAAGATGAGTGATCGCTTTAATTTCATTAGCCATATGTTGGATCATATGTAGAGAATTTGATTAAATAGTGCAGATAGTCATATTATACATACTTCTGTTCGAGTTTCATCAGGTCCCATGGCTTTACCCCTTTCATTCTCCTTAAGGCTTCCTTCACTTCAGTCACTCTAATACATCGTATATACCAAAAATCTTTATTCTTAGTAGTAGAGACAGAGATCGTCGATGTTCCCTCCGTGGTCGCCATTAAACAACTCATCGAAGTAATGCCTCGAGGAATTTCTCATTTTGACTCATGTTCATAGGTTTGACTAAGTTTTACGTTGGATGCCAACCTATTGCGACCCTCCTCTTTTATCTGGGCTCGAGATCAGTTGCAAGCGCAGGCTGAGTTACCTACTTAATTTATGTCATAGGAAAAAAATGACTCCTTTAATGCATATATAAGTTTCTTCTGTTTTGTTGGTACTCAAGTTGTAGGCTGCTATGTATGTGCATGGTGCTTCTGTCTTATTTTAACTTTATCCAGGCGAACATATGGGGGAAGAAAGTTGTGGGAGTCGAAAGATGACAGGAAATGGGGGCATGACATGTTTGAGGAGATGTCTACGAAGGAAAGGCATTATGATGAGGTGATAATTTGATTTCTCTTCTGTTTGTTTCTATTTTCGTTTTTCTCCTCTCTCTCCCATTGCCCCCCCCCCCCCCCAAAGATGTGCATTTTTAATATGTTGTAAATTCAGGGAAGGAGGACTTCTAGAGGTTATCGAGCTCGTGGTAAAAATCACGGTCCAGATCATGTGTATGATAGAGGAAATAGGTCTAAAATGCACAACAACAGTAATAGTAATCAGATCCAACCAAAGGGTGTGAAAGGAAGAGGACCCAGAAGGTATGAGCCAAATTCAAAGCATAGCAATCAGTCACATCCTATGCATAACAAACAGTGAGTACATTGCATATAGCTTTGTTCCATTCAGTTAATCCTGTCCGTTTCTCTTATTTTTCTTTCATGTTTTTGGTCAAATTGGCAGATAAGTAACCTTTTGTTCAATTAATATACTAGATATGGAAAGCTTGTGGAGAGAACTTCACATACCAGTTCAGGAAAATCCTTCACGTCCACATCAAATGCTGATCCTGAACCACCTCCTAGAAAACAAGTGTTTGCATCTAGTTTGAGTTCTGCTTCTCCTCCTTTTTACCCTTCAGGTGCTTCTAATAAAGATGTTGCCCTGGCACACAAAAGAGATCTGCAAACTGGAAGTACCAGCAGGAGCAATCACCCTACTGGAATCAATGGCAAAGCATTATTTCGGGGAAAGAAAGTAGCTGATTCTGTTGGCATGGAGAAGCTCTATATTGACGACTCCATGAATGCTGCATCCGGTAAGCCTTTGCCAAACCTGCAGGCGCCACCATCTGTATCTTCACTGGTCAATACTGTGAAACCTTCTCGGTCCGGGGTTCAGGGTAGGGGTGTGGCTGTCCAAGGACAGACGACCCATCAATCATCGCCATCTTCCAACCGAGTCAGTGTTTCTTCTCCGATGCGACCCCATACTGCTCAGAGAGGTACTATTCAAAACCGAGGCCAACCTTCTGGTCAGCAGTTGGGCCAGCGCTCTGGTAGTGGATCTCAAGCATCATCTCCTCCAAAAACTGCAACATCTATGAGTTCATATGAACTTGGAGAAGTGGAATCTTCCTCAGAATCAAATAAATCTAAAATTGCAGTTGTTGGAAAGGCGAAAGGCAATATTCAAGGGAATGGATGGGGCTCTTTCATGTACAGTGGAGCTCAGGTTATGGGAGCCACGGGGAGTATGGCTGTGGGTCGTGGTGATCAAAACTTCCCGGCATCCCAAGGCTTCCTGCCAGGTTGATTGTTTGGTTCTTTTTTATGCTTGTAATAAGTGGCCATTGACTTTTGAGTTGCACCTTTTATTTTTCCAATGGGGATCCACATTTTCTCATTTCTCTAACAATTAATATGTGAGGCAGTTAGTATCTCTCTCTCTCTCTCTAAATTGGTAGAATGTTCACAAGCTTTTTTTCTCTCTTTTTCTTTCCATGAATTAGCATATCATTCCATATTTCCATGGCTTATTGTTTAGTGTGCCAGAAACCGCTTTAATTAACGTATCATTCCATGGCCTATTGTTTGATTTGTTGGAAACAGCTTGAATTATATTCATTCAGCCACTTCTAACTGTTCAGATTTATCTGCAGTGACTCTGCCTTTTTTTTTTTTACTTGTTTTAAGTTTATTCATTATTTCATTTACTTATCTTCATTCATATGTACAGTTATGCAATTTGGGGGCCAGCATCCTGGTGGGATTGGAGTTCCTGCTGTCGGCATGGCGTTTCCTGGATATGTTGCTAATCCAAATGGTTTGGGAAATTCTGAAATGACGTGGTATGCTAATTTTGTCCTTCCTACGGATCCTTTTATAAGTTGGTGTTTTTTTAAAATCTTGTTGATTTCTCACAAAGATATACTCTGGAACCTGATGAATCAGTATGTTGCTAATGGATGTTTACATGGAATCATACTCTTTTCAAAAAAAATTACCCTTGAATCTGATCGAATTGCAATTTGATTTGTAGGGTATGATAAGGAAACTATAATAAAATTAATTATAAGGGCCTCATTGATCTAAGGACGTCATCAATGTGTATATGCCTTTATCCTATTTGATAAGATTCCAATGGAAGATTTTGTTCTGCAATTGCTATTAATGTAGAATATGAAGACAACTTATTTGTGATTTTCTTTTTACGTTTAAACGCAATTGTTTTTCCAATCTCGAACTTTGGAACTTTTACTTTGATTCAGTTTTTTGACGTAAGTCTATTCTTTGACAAGAACTAGTGTTCATCACTTAACCCAAAGATTGTACTTGGTCAGCTGAGAATCTCATTTAGAGTTCGACCTTCTTTCATGTTTACTCCCCTTGGAAGCAATGAGCCCAACTAATACTAATATTTTGGGGCTTCACCAAGGGTCTAATTTACATTACATTTCAACATGGTGCTCAAGACTAGAGAATTTCTTTCTTGTTGTGTGGGATGAGGACAGGGGGCATAAAGCTGCAGTAGCATGGCCCTTATCCAAAGATATGGCCATTGATGTAAGGGCGCATACTTTGGCCAGCAAAATGCAATAGAATGATCGTTTTCCTTGTCTGGTAGACATGAAAGTTTCTTTAACATTGTTTCGTTTATACGAAGTATTTCATTTTATTTGGAGAGTTGGTGGCTGGTATAAGTCAAAAATCCACATAAAACAGATAAAATGAATTTTTTAAGCCATCAAGTATATTCAATTTGGTTTGCATTGGAGGAACCAATGAATTATAAGGTATAAGTGGAGTGAATAATAAGCTGCTATATTGATGTTCATATTGCCTTGCTAAACCCTATGCAATCGTTCTTGAAGTTTTTTATCATCAGAGAGTAATTATAACATCATTTGTAATTGTTAGGTTACCTGTTTTGGCTGGAGCTGCTGGAGCATTGGGGGCTTCTTATTGTCCCCCTTATATTTCTGTGGATGGGGCTTATCATGCTCGTCCATCTGGGCAAACATCTTCCATGGGATCCTCAAGGTCGGTTGTCTTTTGCTATCCGCATCCACTGTGTACTACCTGTGCTCTGGATTACTCTTCATTTTTTTAGCTGTGCTTACATAGAATTTCAATACGAATAAAGATTTTCCAATTGAAGTCCCACTTTCCCCTTTCTTTGAAATTTGTGCTATTACTATAATCATGCACTGCATACCTAAGTAGATGCAATTTCAAATGTTGTTTCGATTTTGCATTTCGGTTGTCTTTGTTGTTTTTTCAGTTTATCATTTTCTAGAGTTCTTTGGCTCTAGAATCAAATAGTTAATGAATTTCCAGTTTATAAGAGACAACAATACAACATTATTCCTGTGCAGCAAATAGGATGTCATATGTACATCTTTTTGTTGATGGGATATGTGTCTGCTTTTCGTTTTTTGTTCGATAAATTTTTTAGTTTATAAAAAAGAAGCTTGTTAGTATAGTCATGTGGAATGATTCATTCATTTGCAGCATAGAGGATATTGTAGGTTGTGATTTTAGCTGATGGAATCTGCCTCCTGTTTTGGAGTGTGTGTTTTTTCTCTGTCATAAGTTATTTAGCATATAAGAAAGAAATCAGTATGATATTGTTGTTCCTTTGCAGCAAGGACAATCATTCTAATAAACCTAATAATGACTGGAAGTCGTCTCAGAGGCCAGGTAAGACATTCTTGTTTTCTATAATTTTGTTTACTTTTCATCAGTGGGCATATTGTTATGTTTTTTCTTATTTGACTTGTTTTTGTAGAGCCTATGAATGATGAGTTCTTGCAGAGACAAAATAAGCCTCCTCGTAGGTAAGTTGGCCTCCTTAATTTAGTAAACCCCACCGTTATACTTATGTTTTTTTATGCAAGGTATTTCAATTGTCCCTACATTTCTTGCAGATACTCGGAGATGAACTTTAGCCAGTCAAATTCTTAAATTGGATGAAGCCTATTGAATAAGCAGATATAGATCAATGTCTGCCCAGTTGAGCATTTGGCTTTTGGGGTGTTGCAAAAATTGTTAGTGTGATTTGTTGGTGATCCAGGCCTTCCTCCAGGCCCTTTGTGTTCTCCAGATATTGTTCTGGAGCACTTTGGGCTGCGTATGTTTCATAATCTTTTAGGTAATTGCTCTTGGGCTCTGATTTGATTTTTCACATAATGTATTCAAGTTCCTTGTGCTAAAAGATTTCATGTAGTTTGAAATCAATAATCTTGGACTTTTAGTAGGATGCCTTTGAAAAAAATTTCTCATCTTTGATTAAAATTCACGTTCATACTCTGGCTTTGAAAGAGTATATGATGGATGTTGTAGAAATCTACCTATATTTATATATATCTTTCGACTTTCTGAGCCAAAGTATGAAAGGTAAATGTTCACGTTATTCCTTGTTGCTAAGAGTGCATGTAAGATTTTTTCAGATTATAGTTATTGAATTTAGAATCCCTATTTAAATTTGGAGTTCTTCTTGTATTCATCCACTTGTTCTGAATGAGTATGTTTACACTGTCAACCTTTCCTTCTTCTCCTAAATGGATTTCTCTGTCTCACTTATTCTCCTTTGTTTGTCGTTGCAGTTATATAAACAAACACCTGTTCCTGCTGTGCTCAACTCAAGATCGTAATTTTGTGGCTTGGCGGCTGGTAGTTTCTTGTTTAATCGTGCGGTATGTATATGCATGTTAGAACATAGGCTCTGATATACTACAAGTTTTGTGACCATATAGTGTGCAAATTTATGATATTCTCTCACTGGTCTCCAGGTTTTCTTGTTGCTTGGTTTTTTGGTGAAGCTTCTAAGAAATGTGATGTGGGCTGCTTCTGAAACTATATATCTGGAGATTTGTCAAAGAACAAAAATTAATGTGCATAATCGGGAGAGATTAGGTTTTTTGTTGAAACCAGATGGCTTTTTTCTTTTCTTTTCTTTTTGTTTTTTAAGAAGACCTGGACCTTATCTTTGTGATTTATGAGTATTAGTCTTGTACTGGAAATTCCTTTATGAGGTGATTATGGGATGTTGAGGCAATGGAATGCTTGCAGTGATTTTATAATTCTCCCGTTTATTTGTTATGATGAAATGGTCATATAATAAAAGTTTGTATGCTTTTCTCTTCATGCATCCCCTTTTATCATATTTTGATCTGGTTTAGGAGTTCAACAATATATATTGTCTCAAATAATACTTAATTTTCTAATGAGGATGTGAAAAATAAACTATTTTCATTGTTTTATTTTGTTTAAAATAGATTCCTTCCGAGTTCTCGTTATATATAATACTTTTTTTAATACTCTAATGTCATTGTAGATTGGATTTATTTTATAGGAAATTAAATCCACAAAAGGTTGATTTTCTCATGAAATTAAAAGGCAAAAAGATACTTTTCGTCCCTCAACTATGGGGCAAGTTTCATTTTTGTCCCTAAGCTTTTTTTTCTCCCATTTATGTCCCTCAACTATTGAAAAGTATCATTTTTGTCCTTTCAAGTAATATTGAGGTTGGAAAAAACCTGATCTGACGAACAACATGATGCCACGTCGGATTTTTCAATGGTCGGATTTATTCGAGGGATAAACATGGTACTTTCCCATAGTTGGGGGACGAAAAAAGGAAGAAAAAAAGCAAAGGGACGAAAATGAAACCCGACCAATAGTTGAGGGATGAAAAGTACTCTTTTACCGAAATTAAAATGGTTAACATGGAAAGTGCACTGTAGCGCGCTGTGTACTGTAATAGTAAGATAAGCATTTGCGGGATAGGTTATTGCTCAGCCCAATTTATATGAATGTCATTCTACGTTATTTTTCTACACTCAATTGTTCTATGGAGTTGTTGGGTCAATGTCATTCTACGTTATTTTTTTACACTCAATTGTTCTATGGAGTTGTTGGATCATCCATTTGACCCGACATTTATCAATCAGTTGTTTGATGGATAGATGGGTGACTTCTATGTTACTGAACAATTACCAAATGCTTATCTTACAATTATCCTATCCAAGTTTGATTGCATGGAACTAGATTCAGATTTCTTTTCCAATTATGCCAAATCTCTACCTAAATCTCTAAGTAACAACCAGTCTGAACGTGCCCTGAGTACTTCAAGGGATTCTCTATTTTTGTCCACGTGTATGTCTTTAAATCCGCCACATAAGCCATATGGGGCCCTCCGAATCTCTCCGAACCAATCACCATTAACTTCCCCTGCCACGTTGTCACGTAAGCGGTATTGCAAACCTCAGCCGGCAGCTTAGTCACAGCTTGCCACGTTGTTCCTTTGAGTGCCACCACGTCACTTCCGTGACACATGTATAAGTTATCTTCGTCGAATAAGCATGTTCTTGGACACGTGGCATCTTTCAATATGTGTTCTTGCACCTGGTCCCACTGCCACGTGGTGACATCAAATGACTCGACACTTCTCTCAAACTGACCTTGCAATTCCGTACAATAGCCGCCTATGACGTGGAGCTTGCCACGGTGGAACGCCGCCTTGCACTCGTCACGCTCTCTTGACATGTCAGGTAATGGGGTCCACTTATCCTCTGCCACGTCGTACGCCATGGCCGATGTCAGTGCGTTCTTCTCGTCATCATGACCGCCCGCAATATACACCGTCCGATCAGAATCAGACGCACATCCAAAAAAGCACCGCCGTGGGCCCGGCATTTCGGTCCCACATCGCCACTTGGCGGAAACAAAACTGAAGATGAAGACAGAGTTCAAGACCTCCCAAGTCACGGGATCTAACCCACCCAAAACAACAAGATCCGACCCGACGGAAATCATTTGGCAAAACATCGGCAACCCGTTTTCAAATCCGGGCGCCGGAGGCAACTCGCACCGGTAACCCGTCTCTGGTTCACAAAGAGTTAGACGATAAACCGGATTAAACCTGTACTTCATCTTGTTCCCTCCGTCTTCCGGGTTGACTAGTGCTTGAGCCATCGCGATGACATTTTGGGCCCGGCCGGTGACTTTCCTTTGCAGAAGAAATTCAGGCATCTCAACTTCAGCCTTCCAAGCTGTGCATACGGATAAAATGGAGGGGAATTGCTTGTACTGCACGTGAATCAAACAGTCACGGGCAATATCATTCGGTAGACCCGGAATCAGCTCCATTTCATCAAAATTATATAACAAAAGGGTTTATGAGGAAGAAAAGATTTTCACTAATTGACAAGACTGTATAACAAACAGAGAAATTTGGGTATGTATTTCGGGGTTGGTTTGTGTGAGAGAGAATTGAAAAGGTGCATGTATATATAGGGGGAGTAGTGGGAGGTTTTGGTAAGATTAATATGTTAACGAGAAAGAAAACGTGTTAGTATTGGGATGGTAGAGATTCGAGACGCATAGGAATTAGGAACAGCGGGGGCCCTGTTGATTTTCCGTTAACGACTTTGTGTCGCGGTTGGGTCGGAAACTACAGTGATTGATTCCCACAGCATATTGGGACGTTAAAATTTTAGAATCATTATATTTTTTTTTAACCGTTGAAGTATATTCAATCATGGGAATCCCCAGCTATGACCGTAAGGATATGCACCACATAAATCAATGAACTAGTACAATAACCCGCAAATCATGCGTGTTAGAAAAAATATTCAATCATAGGAATCCGCAACTACAACCGTTTGGATATGCACCACATAAATCAATGAACTCGTGCGATAACCTACAAATTATGCGTGTTAGAAAAATACATGATAATTTTTTTATATGGACTCAATAGGAATCAAACCCACAACATGAGGGAATACTCCCTCCTAAGCATTTAGATTAGGAGTTGGTTCGTGGCCATCATATATCTATGAGGTTAATCTAGCATCAACCGTGCATGAAATGGACATAAATCATATTATTAAATAATGAAGGATTACACAATTCAGAGTAGATTTTGGACCGACATAAGATTAGGTTAATTCGAAGCAATGGACTTTTTTAATCAAGAGAAAAATATGGTTGGAGATCTACCAGCACGTTCTCAATTTTCGCATTTTAACTCTTGCAATATGTATGGATGGATGGATGGTCCGTATGGATTCAGTAGATCGTAATTCAGATATAATTAGAGTATGAGTGTATGACAACCCATAAGCAGTTGACACGTGCAACAATGGAAAAAATATGCTTTTTTTCCATTTCAAATCGGTTAATTAATTATGTTTGGCTCAAATTTGTTTTCTTTTTTAAATTAGTTCATTCACATCTTCCGATTTAATTTTTTTTTTCCCAATTCACAAGCTGGTAAAGTCAAAACGACAGAAGTTCTTAATTTTGAGCCTATTCCTTGTATATTTGTGTTGATATTTATGAATTATAGTACTATTTGTGGATTCGATGAATGATAAAATTAGGAGAACGTATTTATGATTAATTCAAGATATCTAATTAAGGAATACGCAAGTCGTCACCTAATTTTTTTTAATTAAAGTAATTAAGGAGACAATTATTGATTTTTACCTTATTTGCATTACAATTTGTTAGTTTGTGACTTTGTTCACGTGACGAGCACCGGTGGTTGACATGAAATTAGAGTGTAGGGTTTTTAATTAGATGTAGAAGAAGATGAGATGAGGTGGTGTTTTTTATTTTTTTAATTAATTTTTTATAAAAAAAATATTTTCTACATTGACAAGTGTCAGTCCACGTAGTAAATTGGTTGATTGTTTGGGAAATTGTCCGAATGACTTCAAACTTCTAAACATTACGTGACAGAGTTGAGTTGGATTATTTTGTTAGCAAAAGTTACATTAACACATATGTACTAGAGATTTATGATTTGATAATGTCCATCAATCCTAGATGAACTTTTGTGCTTTTCTTTCATATTCATACGGTTCTTGCGGCTGGTGTGGTCGGTGTACTTCTTCCTGTAATGGTGTCCGTAGTGTTGACTTGAAGCACTAAAATCTCCAAATTAAAATTTTGAAAACGATGGAAATGGGCTTTAAGCCATCACGAGGGACCACAGTATGAGAAAAAAAATTGCAATTCACACCTTTCGTAGGGACCAAAAAGGCCTCAATTACTTGTTCGGGTACCGGCAGTGGTAGTGTGTCTCATCATCGTCTGGTCTGTTTCAGCGTGTGTCACGTTGTTTTTTGAATTCAGAAAACTGATTAGACGGTGAGACGGGAAACTGCCTACAGTTCTCACTGCATATATCTCCATCTACGATACTTTGACCTTAACTCCACTTTTAGTGCGTGTCCCAAGTGCTAGAATACTTGGCAAGTTGGCCAAGTTACATGTATAAAGACCGGCGACTTATATGTTGTGTTAGAATCTAGAGGGCATGTAGGCAACTATACACAAGTAGGGTAATTAATATAAGAGAGTATCCAAAAGTCTTGTATATGGTATATGGAGAGGGTAGGTCAGTAGTGTGCTGTATGTCAACTGTGCTTCAGTGCGTGTATGGTCACCCATCCAAGAAACCACTTGGTCTTCTAATTTATGCTAATTTGCTGCAAACTGGAGAAGATGCATGCATGACAAATTAAAGATTCAGTGTCTGGAGCGATAGCTCAATTGGTCATATTTTTGTGTTTTGGGTAGATGTCGGTATGCCACTAAAGTCAAAAATTCAAACTAGTTAAGAGTATTTCTCCAAGATTTTAGTAATCTTGTGGGCTTTGGGACCCACTTTCGGGGAGAGATTACGGGTATCATTTCACCCGCATGGATTTCGACTCAGTCTTACGCCATTGCGGTGCATACTATTTTGTCGGTCCGAGATTTACACTCTCTAGGAACAAACAGGATATATTAGACTGAGTCGTCTTGAGTTACCCAAAAAAATTGAATGAATCATCGTATATACACCATTACAATATCTAGGAACAAAATGGATTGGACTACCATAGCCACAAACATAATGTTGGGCTTGATGGGCCTCTAACACAAGAGTTGGATACCTATATGGTAACCCAAAATTATAGCTCATGATTTGTAGGTCCAATTCTTGGTATGCAAAAGGCCCACATGATTTATATTTCTTTATGCCCGATAAACCCCTCCGTCACCATCAAACTTTGACCGTTTGAAGCTTGCGATAGTGCACAGAGCCGAAGTCTTCACAGTTCGCACGAGTCACGACAGATGCAGTGAAAGAGTGAGACGACGAGGTAAACTCCGTTTCCTTCTTGTTCGTTCTCTTGTTGCTGCACTGTGGTTTTTAGTAATTGATTTATACGGGATTGCTTATCAAGGTCAAATTGATGATGCATTCGTTTCTTGGTTATTCTAGTTGGAAATATACGGTTTAGGTTAGATATTGTAGAAAAGCATTATGAAATTTAGGCGTAAAACATTCATGTACGAGACTATAAATATGGAGTAATGATTGTAGGGTTTAACTTGCCTCATCTCAGTTCATCCTGAATTCATTCTTTTGGGTCAACTTTTTGTGTTCCTATTCATAGTTTGAAGTTTAACATAGTCTCAATGCTATTCAGATTTGGATATTAATTTGAAATAATTGATTTTTTTAGGCAATAAATTGGGAATTCGCATCATGTCTTGTTCCAAAAAGAGTGAGAAGCGAAATCTTCCCTTATGGACGAGTTCAAAAGAGAACGCTGGTAAAAGCAATACTGCCAGGAGTATCCCTTCATCGGAAGTTGAACAACGTAAAAAACAAGCTGCTTCTAGTTCAAGTACCACAGATTTTTCCAAGCTTTTGGTATTGTATTTGTCGATAAAAATATGATAAAAACTTTTATACTTCCACCGATGGTGTCTGAAGATTGAACTAATGTGTTCTCCGTTTTCCACACAGGAAGGGGTTATATTTGTGTTATCAGGTTTTATTAATCCTGAGCGAAGTACATTGCGGTCGCAGGCACTTGCAATGGGAGCTGAATATCAGCCTGATTGGAACGATGATTGTACACTCTTGGTTTGTGCATTTCAAGGCACCCCGAAGTTTCGGCAAGTTGAGGGCGATTGTGGGACAATTGTTTCAAAGGTATTTATCTAGTTACAAATACGCTATCATGCAACTAATCCGTCATTCCCATCAATGGATAACCAGACATTTGATTAATCACTAGGAGAATTCAGAAAAGAGGATGAGAGGAGGGAAAATATCCTGCAAGTACTCATTGATGACTTATGTTATTGTTAATTCAATGTTTCTTTTCATTCCATGTCATGCTTTGATGCCTACCCCTTGATAAATTGAATGGGAATTAATTAAGATTGTCAGGGAATATATGCTGAGGAAATTTTATTTATAGCCTTATTATAAGGAAGAGTCATTGATACTCTCTTTGGTCAATGACTTGCTTATATATCATTATATACTTTATGGTATTTATAATTAAAGCTCAATTTAAATGTCAATCATACTTTATTTGGTGCATGACTTGCGATATATTTTTATCTACTTTGTAATATTCATAATGAAAGCTTAATTTCTGATATGATGTCTCTCAGTTTACCTTTCTTTTCCTACCTTGTTCTGATCAGTGAGAAGTTGCCCCTTTGAGAGCATCTGATAAAATCTCTGGGAATTCTCGTCTTTTCTTCTTTTCTTTTCTTTTTGAGAAAGTGTTAGTGTTCAATTTGTGTTTGTTTTGTGTAGAATGTTGTAATTGTCATGCTATTCAGAAGTGTAGTATTATTGCTTTGAAGATCATATAAAGCATTTTCTCAATTCAGTCCTAAATATCTCTCTAACCCATTACATCAACCCGGCAATTTCAGGCCCCAAATTGTGAAGCTTTTTCTTAAATAGTCGTTTTATAGCCGAGACTCTTAAAATATTGTAGCCATAAGTAGACATCTCCTTGTCATTGTTTGTTATGTTGACAGTGATTGTCTGAATGTCATCTTCCCTATATGTTTCTTTTATTGAATAAACATCATTTCCCATCTTTGAGTGGATTATTTTCATTGAGCGTCTAGTTTCTGAAGTTTCATTTCCTTCTGGACAAGATTATTGATGGCTGTCATTCATCTGATAATATTTATAATTCTACTTTATTAAGGAGCTTTAGAATCTGATGTACTGGACTGGGGGACAGGTTCAAGAGATCAGTGGAAAATGCTTCCATTTTTTATTTGGGTTTGTGGAGTGTTCTTTGACTTGATAGCTGACAAGGTTGTAGAGAGTTCTTTGTATTCACTGGAAGCAAACCCTGAACTTGATTCTTTTCAATCATTTGATGTTAATGAAATAAGGCTCAGTAATGATCTTAATTTCTCCCCTTTTTGTTCCTCAGGATTGGATATCAAAGTGTTATTCTAAAAAGAAGCTTGTAGATATTGATAGCTACCTTATGCATGCTGGAAAGCCGTGGCGGAGAAGCATTGTTTCCCATGAGACACATGGTAAGATAGTTTTTTCCTTTTTCTTTTTGTTTTGCTGCAGGTTAGAGTGAGGTAATTATTTAGATCATCAGTTTCCGTTTAATGAAAAACTTCATGTTGCATTATATAAGAATTAGTTGATTCTCTATATTTTATATTTATTTTGGTTATTCAGTTTTTGATTTGTTGATAGACAAGTTCCTAACAGGAAGCCTACTTGAAACCTATCCTCTGTTACAGAGACGAGGCCGGAGGCACTGCAACTTGATTTTATGGTCAAACCATCTTTTTCATTAAGTGGATCAGATCAATTATTTGAAATTATGAAGATCATAGAGCTTCACATGGTGGGAAATAAATACTACTATCATTTGGCTCTTTCAAGGATCTAAGTTGTCATAGAATTTTAGGATTTCTGTTGGAAAGGATAGAATTTGGCTAACCTTGTAATCCTGGTCTTTGCAAGTAAGGCGTGCAATAGACATCAAAATTACATGTTTGTTAAACTTTTCGTTATATGTGAATATGGAAATAATTGACCTTTCACTTTCCGGCACCAGAAGGAATTGCTGTGAATGATCTCTTGCTCCAATACAGAATTTTCTTGTTCGTTTTAATGGTAATATCCTTAGGCTCAATAAAGTCATGTTTGTTCTCGAAATGGATGAAGAATGTGGTTTTCCAAATGCATATATGCATATACAATTATACACTAGTAGTCTTGCTTGCATGTAGAATTCTTCTATTTATTTCATTTTTGACATAGGATGCTGTTTATTGCCACTGAAATCAAACACTATTTTAATTATTTTACTTTTTTATTTGTTGTTCTGCATAAAAGATTCACATACTGAATTTAAGCTGTGCTCTCAGATCAAAAGGCTTCTGCTCCTAAAATGAATCGTAGGCAAGTGGAAACAGGGCCACAATCAAAGTCAACTGCCTCTGCGTCCTCGAAGGTAATATTTGAGTGACGAGTTTGCTCCTGTACATTGCTTCCATTGTAATGGGATTCAATTTATGTTGTCATCGATACTGAGGACTTTCATGGCGCATAATAGTGTCAGCAACTACTGTTACTGCAAGTACAACTAATATTGATGCTAGCTTGCTATTAGTTAATGTGAATAATAAAGAAGCTTTTGGTGATTTGAATAATCTATTCCATGAGAGAGAAAGTAAGTTGTGTGGTAGTTTTGCTGTTGATCTCCAGCTCTTACTGTCTTACATCATTTACGGTGGTGCTGGTTGTTTTTATGTGGTTCTTCCTACTGCTGTTTTCACCATCATTAATATTGTTAACATTTATCTTTATGTTGTGGCATATTATAGCAAGGTCAAGCTTCAGATACTGTTACAGAGAGGTTTTCTCCTGATAAAGTGAAGAAGTGGGCTATCGATGATTTGAATAAAACAATTTATTGGCTAGAGAGTCAAGAAGAGAAAGTAAGTTGAATTTTTTGGTTCGATCCTCAATCACTGATTCTTATATTGAAAGTTCTTTGTTTTGTGATTTAATTCGTAAATTGGTGAACTTGAACACGCTCAGGTTTCATTAAGTTCCGTTCTCTGTTTCCCCCCAACTATGATGTGGATCTTCATTTCTTCTATTGATATCTTTACGTCAAATGATTATATCTTGTACATATTTTTAATAGTACTTTTAATCTGGTTTTAAACTGAACTTTTTTAAAATTTGTAAATATGAGCAGCATTTTGGATTTGTGAAGGCATTTAATTCACTAAGAGTTTGCACTTATGAAGGCCATCTGCTAGCTTTCAATAATTGTCATTTGTCACAGATCTTAGGAATATGTGTTACGTAAAATCTGATTTTTTAAGAAAATTTATATTCAACAGCCTGAGCCAAGTGAAATTAAGCAAATTGCTGCTGGAGGGATCTTGACTTGTTTACAAGATGCCATTGTCTCTCTTGAACAAAAGCAGGTACGGTGCTCCCTTCTGGGTAAGTAAGAATTGTAGGATGTGATTGGTAGCAACTCCACTCTTCTAGTTTATTTTAGTGTACACTACACGGAGACTAAATGGTCCCAACATATAATTTTACCCAGAAGCCAACAAGGGCATGGAGATTTGTTTTTTTTTCCTGGCTGATCTGATAGGATTACCCATTTTTGTGAAAATGCTTGTCTTGGCTGCGTGTTAAAACCATATGCCAATCCTACAGTTATTTGGTATCACTGCTCCCTTTGCCAATCAAGGAAAGTAGGAAACATCATTTATATATCATTTTGTTGCAACGCACTTGTTATGTAACATACATGAGGAAAGCTTATTTTCTATCACTTGAAATTCTTGTATTTTCACTTGTCACCTACCTTTTCTGAGCTGTTGACTTCATTGCTAGAGATATTTATTCTTCCCTTTTCCCCCTTCATCACTCAAACCAACTGTTTTGATTCTTTGTCATATCATTAAAAATGAATGTTTTCAAATCAGCATTGATTAGTGGATGAGTCTCTCAAATGTCAATGTGGCACTGTTTTACTTGCTTTCTGGACGCATCCCTAAAAATAAATTTTGTTGCTGATGAAGTTGTAGTCTATGAATATTGCACTTGTCTGCATTTCCGGAGCAACCTTCCTGACCTTACAGCAGATAGTATCTGGTCACAATCATTTAAAGTGATTTTGTTCCAATGACCATAAGATGTGAGATCAATACCCCATATTGATGATGGACTTGTTTGTCATATGTTGTACGCCCACTTTGCAAATAGGGTTGGTATTATACTATTATTAGGTATTATTATACCCCGTGTTGTAGCTTCACTATGTTTGTGTCTGGTATTCAGGATGTCCGGCAAATAATGGAGCAGTGGAACTTCATTCCTCGTGTGGTTGAGGAGCTAGTGAAGCTTGAGGCAACTGAAAATGTTTTGGTTTTGGCCTCAAAAGATGATCTGTGCAAACAGGCTAAAGCCTGTAAACAAATTTATGAGGTGGAACTCGGGGTTAAAGATGATTATTCTACAAAAACCTTAGCAAGTGAAGCAGCGGGATATGACAGCGATGAAACAATTGAGATGACAGAGGAGGAAATAGACCTTGCTTATAACAATGTAGCCTCCAAACTTTCATAGATAGCAAATGATTTCCCTTTTTAACTGGTCATTTCAAAAAAAAATTAAGTCCTCAAGGGGGCTCCTTTTTCACTAATTTTATAGTAGCTTTCACTTCCATTGACGCTCGAGCAGAGCCTCCTGGCCTTGACCTAAAGACGGCAAGGCTTATTTGGATTCAGACAATGGAATCTATGCTACTTAGGTAACAATTTCAAGGTGGATGTGCTTTGCATTTTTTTGGGCTATTTGAACTGAATACAGGCAAATATATAGATACATCTACTAAGCCTAAAGCATCATGTGGATGTTTATTTTGTTAGGGTTTTCAGATAAGAGAATCTGGCCAAATACTACCAAGTGACTTAAATAGTACATATTTTGGAAGTTTAATAAATTTTTTTTGAAATTAAACTAATTTTTTAATGACTTACTTGAAATTGAGTTATTCATTCAACCATGAAATTAGGAAGCAAAGGTTAGCAAAGTAATGAGCTAAATTAAATTTTGTGTTCCATTCCTATAATCAGATAATTTCACACTTTCTAACATCAATGGTGTTCTCACATCGTGTCACATGCTAATGCAATGTATCATAAACAATAAGTTGGTGCCAATTCGCGAGTAGTTTGTGATAATACATGAATAATTGAGAATAGAGATATGTGTTTATAATTCAAATTTTAAAAATTCACCAACTCTTTGTGAATTGACATAGTTTAATTCCATTGGTTACCGTACACCACATTAATTTATAATGTTATGCCATGACACCGAGCAATTACACACCTTTAATACATATACATTATACGTATACAGTTTTTTTTTCATTCATTTATACACTATGCAATATTACCTGCAAAAATAAAAAATAAAAAAAAAATCAGAAAGTACTTCTAAATCCTAAATTGGCAATTGGGTCAAATTTTGGTATTGGGTTCGCTTGTAGTCTTCACTATTCGGAGTAGGGTTGCAGCAGATAGACGCCACCACTCTCTCAGTCTCTCTTCTCGTCACCGCAGCCACCCCTCATAGTGGCTCGAAAAACCCCAATTACCATTTTTTCTCGCTCTAAAAGCTGTCTAAAGCTTACTCTCTCTCTCTCTAAAGCCCTTACAATTCCCCAATCTCTTTGCAACAATGGGGGCTTCTCTGCCTGCCAAAGAGGCCGGCCTCTTCAAGCTTATCGTTGTAAGCACTCCGACTCTCTCGCTATATTTCTGTCTTTCTTTATGTTTGTGTACGGGTAACGAGTGTTTCCAATCCTACTGATCGCAGACTCGCAGTTCACTTCTTGCTTGTATAAACCTAATTATTGCTTGATGTGATTGGATTATGTTTTGTTCTATGTAAAACCCTAAATACTTTGTGTATCGAAGCTGTTATTGTTCTTGATAGTAAACGGACACGAATTTTGAACTTTTTTTTGACCTATAATACGCTGATAGTAGGGTGTGTAAGTGGTTGGATTAGCCGAGTTTTTTTTTAGTCAAAAGGTGTGGAATTATGGGTTTAGTGTTGAGTGGATATCGAGGTTTGTGTTGGTTAGTTTTAGTTCCTTGTATTGCATGTTTTCTCGTCATCTGTTGGAAATTTCAAATGCATTGAGACAACGACGTATTTTTCAATGGGTAAGAAACATAAGTGGATAAATTCATGGAGCAACCTTCAAATTTGTTAGGTTGAAAAGTTTCACTCAGCCTATGTTACTTAAAAATTTTGAAGCTAGCTTGGTACACCAATCTTATTCAGCGCTATCCAATATCCACGATAGATAATGGGTATAACCCAATGCAACATTTTTGTGTTGAGTGTTTTTTCTCAGTTCCTGGGACTATTGCAGAGCTACCATGTTACATGATTCCAGGGTGTAATGCATGTAACATCTATCCTTTTTATTTCATATTCTCCACTGGACTCTATTCTTATACTAAATTTTGCTGTTTGGAGGCCATGTGTGATCATTGATTGAAACATGATTCTTGTACATGTTAATAATTGCAGAAATCATATGAAACTAAACAGTATAAGAAGGGACTCAAAGCAGCCGATGCCATTTTGAAAAGGTTTCCAGATCATGGAGGTAATTTTGCTTCATTTTCAATATTAAATTAGATTTTCTAATTTCCTGAGTATTGAAAATGATTTATTCATTTGCCTTTTTTCATGTTTAATCTTGCATGCTTTCTTCATCTCTTAACACTTTAATAATTTCACGAGTTTGTTCTGTATCACCAAAATGGGGAAAAAAGTGTGTTGTAACTTGTAAGCACTTTAATAATTAGTTAATTACCGTTGAGTAAAACACAAAATGAATGTTCTCATTAAAAATAGAAAGGTAGGCAGTGGGATATTTGCAAATCAAATTTATGTTTAGAAGTAAACTTTTAAGCAAATCTTTCATTATGTCGGGATAGGGGCTGTTTATGCTTATTTTTACTGGACAATTGAGTATATAATACCTTTTTTTATCCCTAGACATACAGCTTCCTGCTTAAAGTTGGCAATTGATTGCTATGACTTAAATGGAACCCCCAATGATACCTGAGTGACTCCCTGTTGATTTTATCTTAGGAACCTGTGTTCATAAGATAAACTTTGGCGTTTGTTTTCATCCATTCGATAAGGAATTTACCTGAGCAACAAGGAAGCTTATATTTTCATATGATATAATGTGATGCTGTCATAAGTTCACATGAAGAATTTTTTTCTGTTCAAAAAAGAAAAAGTTCACATGAAGAGACATAAGTTAATACAATCCGATACTGTCATTGGATACTTCCTTAATATTGGTTGCCCATTATAATTATTTTATGTGTTTAAGTTATTGTTTTGGTTGTCTGTGGAACACGGTGCCTCTGTTCATTCATCATTGTCATATGATGTGATGCTTTCTCTTGGAGTTTGAATGGAGCATTTCAAGTGAATGGCAAAAGAGAATCCTCATGGTGAACTCCAAATAAATGTTCCTGTATTAATTTAGCAAACTTCATATTATTTGGAGTTAAGGCATTGATGATGGGTCATTGCAAAACTATGAAAATGTTTTCGGAGTGGTGCATAGGATGTAGTTGCTCAAGAAGGTGGATGATAGATGATGTAGGAGTGATACTAACTGTGAGGATCCCAATAAATCTAAACATTTTCTAGAATGTGCTATTAAGCTGTGCAATTAAGCCTTCAACTCTTTTTAAGCTGAGCCTCGACTATGAGCATAAGTAATATGACGATACAGAGGTGATGTGGCAAAATGTTTTCTTAGGCTTTTTAATTGAATAGGTTATTCTGGATATTCATCATTGTAACAACAAAAGTAAGCAAATGAAGAGAAATCTTGAGTGAGTAACATATGAAAAATCAAACTGATCATTCATGTGAGAGCTGATCAATTTTTTTTCTCTGAGGGATGTAAAAGATGAATATAATAGAATAGGCAACAAGGGGATGCTGCCCATCTACACCGGAAAAACTGTTGCAATGGTCGACATTCTACAAGATATAGAGTCAGTGGCATTCGAAATTACATCCTCCTCCATATGATTACTTTGCCAAAGACACAGCAGGTGCATCCAGTTATCACGGATGTTGTGGATACTTGTTTCCACTCTGTCGAAGCATTCTTTGGTTCCTTTCTTTCCACACCATGTGATAAATAGTGAAAGGAGGGCCTGCAATGCCGCCACTTCAATCTCTTCTGCCATACATATAGGTCCAAGTATCCATTTCCTCCCTTACTGTTGCACTATTGACCCATGAGAAGCCAGTAGCATAAAGAGCCTTTTGCATGATTTTTTGGTCAATAAACAATGGAAAAAAGATAATTCACTTTTTTGTTTTGTTCCTCGTCTCAACTATTTTACTAATGCCAGCAATTTCTCAAATCCCTTCCTCTGTCATGGTCATTTTAGCTTCAGTCAATCCTACTTCTATGTCGGGGTTGGCCGATGAGTTCCACAAAGCCCCCTCCCCCCCTCCCCCTCATGTCCCATCCATGGATTTTCTCTCATTTTAGGGCACTTTTGAACATTGTGGGTGAATCTGGCCCTGTAAAAGAGGTCAAGATCTTGTGGCTTTCTTTGAATGTGAGTTATTTTCTGTCTTAATAGTTAAAACTTGCCACTTTTATTGGATATGAAATTGTAGATTGAACAGGGTGAGGCCATTGTTTGTTCTGTAGTTATTCATATATTTTTTTGGGAATCATGAATCCCCTATGACCACATGACTCGCAGAACAAGCGACCCTCAGGTGCTGGCTAGTGCACTTCCCATATTCCAGCTTCTGTCAATTCCTAAAATATTCTTACTTGAAACCCTTCGTTATCGCTCATGAACACCCACTGATGTAACAAAGTTCATTTTCATCGTTCAACTTTTTCATTGTGTTAATTATTTGTGGAACCCATTACTGTGATTTTCTGATATAGTAGTAATGCACTTTTGATCCCTCCTGGTACCAGAAACTTTATCAATGAAGGGGTTGACTTTAAATTGTATGGATCGTAAATCTGAGGCATATGAGCTTGTCCGGCTAGGTCTTAAGGTTAGGATGTTCTCTTCTCATTGCTGCATTTTAACTGTTGTTTTGCTCTCTTTCTTTCTTTCTTTTTGCCTCCACTAATTTGTGTATTAGTTTTTGTCTTAATCCAGAATGACCTCAAAAGTCATGTCTGCTGGCATGTCTATGGTCTCCTTTATCGGTCGGACAGGGAATATAGGGAGGCAATCAAATGCTATAGAAATGCATTGAAAATAGACCCAGACAACATTGAAATTCTACGCGACCTGTCACTGTTGCAGGTATGCATTATAGTTCCTATGTGTGGACTGTGGTACTTCTTGTATAGTTGTATTATTAAGGGAACTATTTATAAACTAATTCATTTATTGCTGAGCCGACTTGAGATGGTGAATAATATGTGTAGACTGTAGTGTTATTTAAGATTAATGGTTATGTGGATCTTTCAAATAACTAAATTATATGATCTGCAATTATGCATTTGAGACTTGATAGACTTCACTACAAGGATTTGATGGATGAAAATATATATATTTTTTCGATTTTGATAACTTGAATATGATTCCTGCCTACTTTTTCCGGCATGAAAATACAGAATATTCAAGGGGATTGATTACATAGCAGTAGCACCATGTTTTTTTTGTTGTTTGTTCCATCTCTACTGTATGCAACTTTCAAATAGCTGAACTAGACTGGGATTCCACAGTTTTCATTTCAATGTGTTGGTGGTTAAGTCATTTGCGATGCATAAACCATTCTGAGAGAATTTCCTGGTAGAATTGGACAGTGTGATGAAATTTTTCTTTCCTTGTGATGCTAACCCTTGGATGTAATGCTTATAAATTAATTTCCCAAGGTTTGATGCCTGGAAACCTGCCTTATTCATTTTTAATTCTCTTACAATTACAGCAAATATAATCAGCTGCCCATCTGATTTATATTTATTAAACTCTGATTTTCTGGCTTTCAAAAGCATAAACTATCTCCCAACCTAATTTTAAACCCCAATAGCTTAAATCTTGGATTCGCTTTGATGCAGCGTCTATTAGTTGCTGAGACGAGAAATATTTTGTGGAAGCCTAAATTTTATTTCATCTAATATTGCCGCATAAACACTTATGTTACAGGCGCAAATGCGGGATTTGACGGGCTTTGTTGAGACTAGACAGCAACTGCTGACTCTGAAACCAAATCATCGTATGAATTGGATCGGCTTTGCTGTTGCCCATCATCTAAATTCCCAGTATGGTTTAATTTTAAGATATGACGAGCTATGTTTTCAACAATTATTTATTGGTCATGGTTCTTATGTGAAGTTTGTGCGTGGTTCGGATAAAATTACTAGTACCCAAATGGGCCAAATCAGTTAATTTAAGACATGTGAAGCCAGTAGTTTGTTAACTTTATGAGATACTACATAAGTTTATTTTTAAGATTGTTCAAAACCTGTACGTGCATAAATTAATTGAAGCAATTAAACATTCATCTCTCTAAACAATTTGGTCTAAAATGCTGTTCTGTTCTTTTTCTTAATGCTAATCAATTTTTTTCCTGGTTCTTTTCCTTTTGTGATGATCGTTTTTTAGGGTAAACCTTTGAGTTGATTGGAGATGCTTGCAGAACTTATTTATGCTGGAGGATTTTTATTTATTTTTGTTGCATTAGCAACTGTTGTGTGTTTCTTCAAGTTTCTTGCATGGTCCAAATCATACTTTTGCAATTCGCTAACTTGTTGGATGTGCGATGTAGTCAACATTGATCCAGTCATCATTGTTTACCAGTGAAGTAAATGCATTACCTTTATGTTGACTATTTTCTGTGTCTTGTACTCTTGTTTATGGGGAAGCAAAATTAATATTGAATAAGTGGTTGCCTTTTTCCTTGTCATTGCTGGAAAGAAATGATGGGCCATTTCTTGTGGAACATCTGTAATAGAGAGTCGTGCTTTTCCAGAATTTGCTTGGTTGTGTCGCTGTTTCACAAAGGTCTACTTTCTCTTGCCACTACATGGATTTTTCTTTGGTGATGTAGGGGCATATTTTTGGTGCTTTCTGGTTTTTGTGCATCAAGGATACACCTGCTTTTTTGGTTGTCTTTTAACTTATTAACATGTATAAACAAAGATTAATACAAGGAGTGCACACTTGATTACATTAAATTGTTTCTTGTTATGCCACCATACTCTGTAAGTGCTTACACATCTACCAATTTATCAATTTTATCAATAAAATATTAAACTCTTCCTTTTCCAGTGCTTCAAAAGCAGTTGATATTCTAGAAGCATATGAGGGCACACTTGAAGATGATTTTCCTCCGGACAATGAGCGGTGTGAACATGGAGAAATGCTTTTATATAAGGTATTTTCATTGGCTTATTAAATGCACAGTTGTTTGTATTCTGTAACGATTCTTGTCTCTCGTCTTATTATTTACTTTAGACTTTTATGTCTTCTCCTGCAAAAAGATATATATATATATATATATATATATATATATATTACCTTTTACCATCATCTTGTTATAATTGTTTTTGAATTTCAAGTTGGGCATACAATCTGAAGCAATAGCTGTTATCTGGTTCAATTTTCAACCATGAATAGTCCCAGCTTGCTACCTCAGCTACTCAAACTTTCCCTTGAGATTGGCTACTTCATTCAAGAATGTATAGTTTTGGGAAATGTGATTTTGTGTCACTGATGTGTAAGGGGTACCATTACCACAAAAGAGGCTTTTAGCATTCAGGTTTTAGGTTTTATAAGCTGTCATGTGATCCAAAGGAAATAATAACGCAAAAATTGAGCCATACCTTAAAATGTTTTTTTGTTTTCTTCCAAATTGTGCGACAATTTTCCAACAGAATCAACACAATAAACTTCAATTTTCTGTTGTTAGCTGCGATGGATTTCCTCTTATTTCTATCATTGCAAAATTAAAAATGTTATTGTCAGAAGTGAAGTCAAGAAGTTCCCGCTACTAGCAAGGTTGCTTGGGTTGGGACATTTGAGAAAAGTGATAGCTGAGGAGGTTGGAATTAGCAATGTCAGATTTTCTACAGCTCCATACTTTCATTTTGGACTTGCATTGTGTTTACTCTTGGTTGGACCCTTTGACCTTTTTCAGATGAAAAGAAAAGCTGCCTCCTCTCCTCATTTCTCTTAGAATTGGTTTTTTTTTTTTTTTTTTTTCCAATTGCAAAGAGGCATAGCTATTGACCTGACGGGAGTAGATGTGATGTTTCTGTCTACTTGTGGTAGAAAAAACGTATTCACATGAAGCACTAAAATTGTCCACTATGTTTTTTATTAGCAATGTTATTGGAGTAGCTGTTTGCCTATGTTGTCCTAACCCTTTTAGATTAATAGTACCTAGTACTAATTATAATTTCTTATGGCTACTAATCAACTGTCTTATTCATGTGAAAAAAATTAAACATGCATATTTTGTCATAATTTTCAACTAACTATTTGGGAACTCCATTGGTGATCATCATGGAATCATGTTGTATCTTATGTTTAAAATGATTGAGGTTATCCACATAATTTTTTTTCTTCCAATTGTCAGGCATGACAATATGAGCTGTTGGGACGTATGAGTTGCTCAAAATTATGAAACTGATGCTTATATTATTTTGATCTCTTGTTTTTTTTTTAAAATTTCCACATACTCATGATCTTGTCACCAGGTTTCTCTATTAGATGAATGTGGTTCTCTTGAAAAAGCACTTGAGGAGTTATACAAGAAAGAGCCAAAAATTGTGAGTGTGGTTGTACAATGAAATCTTTTGAAATTTTCAACACGAAATACCATCGACTGAATTTTGCTTTTATTGATGTAAACATAGGTTGATAAATTAACTTACAAAGAGCAAGAAGTTTCTCTGTTAGTGAAGCTTGGTCGCCTGGAAGAGGGTGCCAAATTGTATAGGCAATTACTTTCCATGAATCCTGACAATTATATGTGAGTTTCTTACCCTTATTATTTGGCATTACTCAGATTTTTTGGAACCTCCATTCTAGAAAAATGATTGGACTTATTGCTAAGCATTCTGCGATGCCGATTCTTCCTCCTGTCCCTTTCTTAATTTCTCTTCTCATATCCATTATGCCATTTGTTACATTTTACTCATCTTCTTCCCACTCTTTCGAGGTAAGCATTGATAGTCTCAATATTTAAGCGTCTCTCTCACCTATGATACAATTACTTGAACATTCTTTCTTGTTAACAGTGGCACATTTTTGACAAAAATTTCGTTGTATAGCTCTTGATATGCATGTCGTTAATTGCCATTTTTTTTTTCAGAATGCTGAAAACGGAATATGTCTCGAGTGTTCTATATGTGTTAGATGTATACACTATCCTAGTGAGACAGAAATTATGTGGTTGGTTTTATTGCTTTCCTTTTGGTAACTTAATATAAACCTAGAGCAAGATTAATCATGTAACATCACTAATCAAAGAAGTGATTATACTCTCAGAAGAGCATAGTCATGCTTCTATTTGTTGTTTTTAGTGGTATAGGAAAGACCTTTGAATTTTTTTTGGGCATTTCAATATGTTGCTTATTACTATCAGAGGAATAGAGAAAAAGAAGTGGTATTCACAATCCCTAGCCATTGGGATCCATTGGGTGAATATAATAAAATCGTGGCTACCATATTGCTCATTGTTCTTCTTTCCTTTCTGCATCCTTTTAGAGCAGTATGCTATTAATTTTCATCTTTCTTTTGCTTAACATAATTACCTAGTATTTATTTTATATCTTTCCCTGGGTGCTGAGGTGCTACTGTTTTTGGCCTCTTATTGTCAGACCAAAATGTTTATATTTTCTTCTTATTTTTAATTACTATTCCCCTTGATTTCAATGTTTTGATTGCACAGATGACATTTTTCCTTTATTGGAATATGGCCATCAGTTTTAGCAGGCAAAAGTATAATTACTCTGTCTACATTTAGGTTTCTGTGTGATGAGTCTTTGATTTTTTTTATTTTAATAGTAACGAATATTTCTTACTGTTTAGATACTACGAAGGACTGCAGAAATGTCTTGGATTGTATTCAGATGAGGGTGGATACTCTTCTGAGGAAATTGATCAGTTAGACAACTTATACAATTCACTAGCGCAGCAATATACTTGGTCAGCAGCTGTTAAGGTTACTTACTCATTTATTTTGCTGGGTTTGGTGCCCTGTCCTTGATGCAGATTAATGTTGTCATTGGTTGGATGCATTTGTGGCTATGAGCATAGATTCTGCATTTTCACATGGTTACTGATGCTCTCCCGAGCAAGTTTTATTCCTCTTTTATTATTCTTGTAGTATACCAAGTATGAGAGAGCCTAAACTTTTGACACCTTGGGGAGCTTGACATAAGGATAATAAGTTCTTTTCCTCTTTTGTTATCATTATGTTCATCGTACCCAATGGTGTCATTGATGTTGTCATGTCGATCAGGAGCTTAGCTTCAGATGCTGTAGGGATTTAAATTGGAATGTGGATGGTTAATATGATTATTATTTTCCAGAGAATACCACTGGATTTTCTCCAAGGTAACAAGTTTCGAGAAGCTGCGGATAATTATATTAGGCCTCTCCTTACAAAGGTAAGTTTAGTTTCATTGACGCTACTGTGACTGGTTTTCTTATTTTTGGGGATGTATATAATTTTGACCTTCTTGGGTTTTCCAGGGAGTTCCTTCTTTATTTTCTGATCTTTCTCCTTTGTACGATCAGCTTGGCAAGGTTAGTGTTCATTAATTTATTAATTAGGGGACCTACAAATGATATGTCGTGGACTAGGTGAAATGTATGTTTTTATTCTATTAAATTTATTGCCTTGGTGGAACCTCTGCAGGCAGATATTCTGGAAAAACTGGTTCTTGAGTTGGAGGATTCAGTTAGGACGACTGGAAGATTCCCTGGGAGGTAACATATGATTATGACCGTTGTTTGACGTTAGTAAGACCTTTTAGTCAATTTTTTATGTTTTGAAAATAGCTGCTTTAATAATCGGCAAAAAAACTGCTAGCTAGATCATATTGATATACATTTTATTAAAAACTCCATGCCACATTAGCAATATTGGTGCATGATACACCTCACTAACAGTGTTAACAATTAAAATCAATTTACAACATTTATTAAGGATTTGATTGAACAATTTAAAATTCAAAGACCAATTTGCAAATTCAGCCGTAAATCCCGAGATCAATAGCGTATTTAAAACAACAAGTCCTCATTTTGCTAAGCTGATGTAGATAAATAAAATTGCACAAGCGTCACACAAACATGATTTATCTTCTCCAGGGTTGAAATCACCGCTTTTCCCAGGAGCCGTGTCTACATCTGAAACCGTTTGAATTTAAACGTAGAGAACTTTCAGTCATCACATATGGGTTAGTGGGCGAGCCATGAAATAAAAGATTAATATGCCTTGAGGTAGGAATAAATATTGGATCTTTAGCTGATTAGATGGGTCTGGTTCCAGCAATGGCAGTTTTTATACTCTTGTGATTCTTGGGTTGCTGACTTGCTGATGCAATCAAGCTACCCTTTTTGGCTTTTAGCACCAAAGAAAATAGTGAGAGAGAGAAGAAATTTTAAGAGTGTTGTTTCGGGATTTTCCTAAACCAAAGCAAAATAATTAGGCGAGAGAATCCTTGTTTCCTCCGCGATCTTCTCTGGACTAATAGGCTATTTGCTAGTTGTTGAAGGTGCATAACTGCTGTCTGCTGTGTGGATGTTTTGAATAACAGAAATTATCACTCTGACATCTTAATATCAAAAATCCAAAAACTATGGTTCTGGAGCTATCCTACCCTGAGTTTTGATATCATGATGAAATCGAGCATGATTCCTCGTAACTGTCTGCCCATTCTTGACAACTGGTTACACAAACACAAACTAGGTGCAAAGCTGTGTGCCAAAGGAAGGACGAAAGTAGAGAGAAAAGACGAAAAAGAGACTTTCTGTGAACATCCCGAGACAAAACCTCCGGGTTTTTTATTGTCTTCGACCTTCTATCTATGTATGCGTCTGTAACTTAAATCCATGTTCACGTAGGATTGTTTTGTCCTCCCCAAATGAGGTGCACTGCTTAATTTACTGGAAATGGGGAAAAGAAGGAAACAAGTCCCAATGCAATGCCTTTTAATTCAATTTTAACCATATCAAGACTCTAGGTTTTGATTCTTTTATCTATTATTTTTTTTTTTGATGTTTTGATATTGACTTGTGTAAGTACTATCAATAATGTTGTTGCATTGTCATCCACTATGCACTCTTGTTTTGTGTACAATTAAGGACCTGTAATTGGTCAGTAGTGTTTTGGATGCAAATCTATTTATAGCACTTGAGTGTAATCATTACATAAGAAATATGACATGCACATTAATGGTGAGTCATCTCTATTAGTTATAAACTTATAATGCACATCAAGTAATTTGAATATTTTTACTTTGCTTATGAGTGCAGAGAAGAAAAAGAGCCCCCTTCGACGCATATGTGGACTTTATTTTTCTTGGCACAGGTTAACTGCTACCCATTGGATAATGTGTTTATTTCCTTTTGTTTTTGAGCCGTACCTTTTTTAGGATTTGCTCACAAACTATGTTAAAATGCAGCATTATGACAAACGAGGCCAATATGACATTGCTCTCTCAAAAATTGACGGGGCTATGGAGCACACGCCAACAGTAATCGATTTGTATTCGGCTAAGGTTTTTGTTCTCAAATCACCTGTCTAGCAACTTGCGTGTTTGTGTGTGTGGTGTATGTGTGACTTTTTTTTTTAAGTGATAGAAAGAAATGTATAGTAAGTCTCAGCAGATTGTACTTATGAAGAAGATAGATGATCCTGAGTCTTGTATTGCTTTGTTATGTAATTTGAATAGTTCCTGTTAAAATGCTTGCCTGAGTATAGAATTGTGACCGCTTCTGAAAGATATGTGCATACTTTACCTGAAAGTTTCCTCCTCTTTGCCTCTCTGGAAAGAGACTTGATTGCATTTCATCTTTATTCATGGTTGAATGCTGCTATCTGCTTCAAAAGGCAGTATATTATTAAACATGCTCACTCATTTGCAAAGACCTTAGAGGCTAGAACATGGGTGCAAAGTATTTTACTAGTAAAGAGTTGTGATATGCAAAGGAGGTATTACTAAGAGAAGAAAAGTAAATAGAAAATCTAAGTAAATAGAAAATCTAAGTAATGAATTACTACTAGCTTGTTGATTAAAAGGTAGATGTATTATATAGTTGCAGAATAGTTAAAGATTCATTGAATTTCAGAAATCTAAAATTTAGAAATATTGGTTTATAGTAAGATATTAATTTATGCAATTGTCTTGTGCTTTGAAATATATATTCGAGTTCATTGTCTGTGAATCAGCTCTATCTGGTCCCCTCTTCTTATGAGCTACATGAGAGTGGACCTTTAACTCAATTCTTTGATAGCAAGCAGTTAGTTTTATTTTGTCTTTATTTTTTTGCACTTTGATGTTCCTCTTTTTTGCTTCTAATTTTTTAGTGCTGCAGTATATCACAAAATGAATATGTTTGCTCTAATGTTTTTGTTCAATTGTGTGGTTGCTGATATCCGGTCACTAGCCATCATATTAGTTTGGTTAATTATCAACGAGTGGTGTTTTACACTTTTACTGCTCTTGTCATTATGTGTCGATGGGTTGTTTTGGGGTGAGGATGTGTTCCAATATGTGTGGTGTCTTCTAAACTCTCTCATCAATGTATATCTATCGTCAATTTGCATGTTTCTGTTCCTAAAATATTTGTGTGATTGTTTGCACTCTCAAGCTGATTGCTTTCTAGTTTAGTAACATGGCATTTTTTGGTGACAGAGTCGGATATTGAAACATGTTGGGGACTTGCCTGCTGCTGCGGCATTGGCAGATGAAGCTAGGTGTATGGATCTAGCTGATCGCTACATAAATAGTGAATGTGTAAAGCGCATGCTGCAGGCTGATAAGGTCTTGAAGCTTTATCTTGTTCTTATTTTAGTATTTATTCATTGTGCTTAACTGTGTCCCCTAAGTTTTCTTGATTTTTTTTTCATAGCATTTTTGTTTTCTTTTGAAGGTGGCTTTGGCAGACAAAACTGCTGTGTTGTTTACCAAGGACGGGGATCAGCACAACAATCTTCATGACATGCAGTGCATGTGGTATGTTTCTGTTTTTTTGGGGGTTCTCATTGTGTTAACTAGGCCCTTTGGTCCTGACGTACTGGTTCTTTATTATTTGCTGTTTGGAAGGTATGAACTTGCTTCTGGTGAAAGTTACTTTCGCCAAGGTGATCTTGGACGGGCTCTGAAGAAATTTTTAGCTGTGGAGAAGCACTATGCTGATATTACTGAGGATCAGTTTGACTTCCATTCCTATTGCTTGAGAAAAATGACTTTGCGTTCCTATGTTGAAATGCTCAAATTCCAGGATCGGTTGCATTCACATACATATTTTCACAAAGCGGCAGCTGGGGCTATCAGGTAAAGCATTTTTAGGAATATGAATGGGTTTTTATGATTTTTGATTACTTGGATTTCTTTTCGACTGTCGTGAAACTGAAAATGTTAGATGCTGATAAGAAAGTCCATACACCTCCCTTAAATCAGTGGACATTAGAGGAAAAATAAAAAGGATAAAAATATGATAGTGCTTATAAAATGATGTAACTGTTAAAGATGTCTCAAAGCATTACGAAACTAAGGTCTCAAAAGAAAAGACCCCATTCAGTAAGAGAAGGCAAAGGTTGGCTAGCCAAATCTACAGTAATCCTCCATTTGTGCAAAAAAACAGTTTGAAGTTTGAACACTTGGCAACTAAAGTTAAACATGCACAGTAAGAATCAGAAACAAAAGCAAAAAGATGACTGCAAAGTGAAGTCTTGAATGAAAACCATTTGTCCCCTTGTAACCAAGTTAAAAGATATAAGCTCTCATGGAGAGGCAATGGCATCTGTTAAGAGTCCGACATCAGTTTGTTTGGGCTCTATTGTCCAGCATATATATGGCGTCCCCCTCCTTCCTTTACAAGGCCTATTAAGGGAGGTGTATGGGCTTTCTTATCGTGGTATTGGAGCAGGCCCAGTTTGTCACTCAAGTTGGGCTGTTAGGTAGGCCTGTCAAGCCATCGGATGCCCAACCTACACATGAGTGGGAGTGTTAAGACTTAAGAGTCCAACATCGGTGTCTGTCATCTTCGTTTTTAATTTTCAGTTTATCATCGCTGATGTAGTTCTTTGTTCATGGTGTTTTCTATGTATTTTCTTGTTGCAGTTGGATTCTCGATGTTTTTCAGATTTTCTTGGGTTCATATTTATCCTTTTTTGGATTTTGAGCTGCAGATGTTATATAAAGTTGTATGATTCTCCTTCCAAAACCGCAGCTCAAGAAGATGATGAAATGTCAAAATTGCTTCCTTCGCAGAAAAAGAAGATGAGGCAAAAACAAAGAAAGGCTGAGGCCCGTGCAAAGAAAGTATTTAACCTTCTTTGACTCACTTTTTTGGGGGTAGTTTTTTTACGATAACTTTCATAGTAAGGTTTTTCTATCTGTTTAGGAGGCAGAGGTAAAAAATGAGGAATCTTCTGCTACTGGTGTCTCCAAGTCTGGAAAGCGGAACGTCAAGCCTGTCGACCCAGATCCACATGGCGAAAAGTTGTTGCAGGTTAGTTCTAGATCTTTTTGGTTTCAGGATTTCTGAAAACAGACTGCTATTTACGCCTCTTGAGGAGGTTCAACAAAGTTTCCAAACCGATTTACGAATGTCTAACCCTGTATCCAACATTATAAATTTATTCAGGTTGAGGATCCCTTATCAGAAGCTACAAAGTACTTGAAACTGCTTCAGAAGAACTCACCAGATTCTTTGGAGACCCACTTGCTTTCTTTTGAAGTAAACATGAGAAAGCAGAAAATTCTGCTTGCGTTGCAGGTAATTTCTTTTCGACAGTGTAAACCATTGGTGCTTGTAAAATGATAGTGAAATCATAACATTTGAATAACAATTATGATGGGGATAATCTATGTTCTACATACAAACACTTGAGCACATCATTAATATACTTGACATCGAGTTGTTATTTTTCAGTGGTTTAATCATTTGTTTGGCCTAGTGGCTAAGTGTTTGTCATTGACCCTGTGAGTAGAGATTTGAATCCTCGTCTGGTATAGTTAAAAACTTAAAATCAATTTAATTTTTAAGAAGTAAAAAATCTTTTGTCAGGCTTTGTCATTTGCATATTTTCTGACGGGGTAGTACTCTTAAAAAAGTCTTCATTATTTTACGTTTTTTAATTCGTGAGATTATTTTTTAAGTTTTACTTTTGCCTGTAGGCTGTAAAGCAACTGCTGAGGTTGGATCCTGAGAATCCGGATTCGCATTGCTGCTTGGTATGTACCTTATTTCATGGAATGAATTATCCAACTTTGGAACTTATTCTGAAGCTGTTTCACACTATTTCAATCTCTACATGGTCACATTTAGACATAATAGTTTTGGATTTTGATGGGGCTTGCAAATTGCAATACTGATTAGGAGTCCTAAAGTTTGTGATGATTTTGAATATTATGTAATGCAGATTAAATTCTTCCATAAAGTGGGGTTGATGGCCGCTCCAGTGACTGATGCTGAAAAGCTTATTTGGAATGTCTTGGAAGCTGAGCGCCCAGCTATCAGGTTCTCTTAGAAATTGCCAATTTTTTGTGTGCTTGTGCTTGAACATTTTGGATGGTCCATTTGAAATTTAATTTTAATGCCTTTTTTCCTGTTGTCATAGTCACTTACTTGAGAGATCTCTGAGCGAAGCAAATAAGTTTTTCCTCGACAAACACAATGGTATTACGGACCTCATGCAGCGTGTGTTGACTTTTATACATGAACATCATTTGGAACTTTGTCATACTGGTTTATTTTTTACTCTGCAGACTCTCTGATGCATAGAGCTGCAGTAGCAGAAATGGTTTATGTTCTGGAACCTGACAAGAAATCTGAGGCTATTAAACTAATTGAAAATTCAACCAATAAGCCGGTGCCAGGGTAACTTTTTTGCTGTTACACTGCTTTGTTGCATCGTCTTCACTCTATGCTTCCTCATTTGACTACTGCAGTTTTGTGTGTGTTTATTAGGGATGTGGCACTTGGATCAGTCAGGGAATGGAAACTCAAAGATTGCATTGCTGTCCACAAATTACTTGGAACGGCTTTTGGCGATAATGATGCTGCATTAAGTACGTACTAAAATTTAACACTTGTATCTGTTTTTAACTTACTAAATAGTTGTTACACTTACACAAAAGTGATAGTTGTTTCGCAAAAGTGAGTGCTTAATGCTTAGCGCTGGCTCTGTCCTCTTTTAAGCTGGCAAATACCATATCGAAATCCCACTTCTATTCACCATATTTTTTGTGTTATCTACCTACTGTTATTTTGGCCTAAATATGGTGAAAAATGCTGTAGTTCATCATTAGTGCTATATTTTAATTTTCTTTTCCTTTAGGGTGGAAGACACGTTGTGCTGAGTACTTCCCTTACTCAACCTACTTCGAGGGCAAGCAGAGCTCTGCTGTCTCCAAGTCAGCTTACAACCAAGCATTCAAGAACCCTGTAAACAGTGCAGAGAATCTTGAAAGTGATCAAAATGCTTCAGTTGCATCAAATGGGAAACTGGAAGCTTTCAAGGACCTTACGATCTGAATGAGAGACGTAATTTATGCATTAGTTAAAGTAGATGGATAGTGGTGGATCAGATAGTCAAGCTGTGGCTCTCAAATATACCAAGTGAGATTGGAGTTCTCCAAGAGAATCATCCCGAGTCGTATGGAGATGATAGTGTGCTCTCTGGTTTTGGTATTTTATTTCTTCACCAGTCCCTACCTGATTTTGAAAGCATTCCTTCGCAGATGTGTATAACCTGTGTTCATGGTGCTATTTTAGGTTTGTTTTTGTTTTTTCCTTATTGTTGGGTCGCTAATTTGTGTGATCTTAGACAGTAGCGGTTCCATGCCTTTGCAGCCAAGTTTTTTAGACTGATGGCTCTTTTAGTTGAGGGGAGCATTTCAGAAATTTCGGGGTACTGGTCCAACATCCGGAGATGACAGAACAATACCTGGTAGAGCTGATTTTTTTTTGCAGCATGTTGTACTGCACTCATTTCTTTCACTGTTTCGTCCATGATGTATAAGCGCTATATACCTGCGTCTGTCAAATTTCATCTTTTATTGGAATATACGTTGTCAACTTTCCCCGTATGCTAAACGGTCGAGGGAGAGATGCGGTTCCAATAATATGGAGACTTGACGGTTCAAAATAATTTGTTGGAAACATCATATTTATTGGTTGAGGGGTGGTTTATATGTCTTTCGTTGGAAGGAAATTCTTGATAATTCTAGTAGGTAAGATTAATAATATCTCACCTTACACCCTAATTTGGGAATTGATACCAACACCTCAAATAAGTTTATGAAAGTTTGACAAAAGCCCCACACATGTTTTCCCAAGTGGTGTCATCCAAAACCCTCAAATACCTCCCTCAAACCCCCTTCGAAGTACCAAGTATAATCTAAGGCCTTGTTTGCATAGTGGTTTTGATAAGGGTTAGTGGGGTTTAACAGAGTTTGGGATAGTGCTATTGTAACCTTTTTGGTGGCAAAATTCAAAATTTTGAGAGGTGAGAGAATATAATTTGATTTAGGGTTCTGTAATTTCTTTAATTTTATAATTTTAATTTAATAACAAAACAATGTGATATGATATGATTATGACACACCTCTTCAACCATTTGATTGACATATGATACCAAAACCCTATTCTCAAGAGAATTTTCTCCCTCTCCCTAAAATACCTAAAAACCACTGGCTCATTCATCAATCCGAAACCGGTTCCAAACCGAATGGGAAAATTGAATCGAAAAACCGATTCCAGTGACAAACGAAACCGAAAAACAACTTCCGCCCCTATCCGAGAGAGTCTCTTCCACGGAGAGAAGCTCCGTGACGTGAAAGATTTTGGAGGGGAGAAGTGAGAAATGAAATAAGAACCTAAAGATTGTTCTTCCGTGAGATTCTCCGTGTCAATTTTGGTATCGTGTAGAAGGAAAATAAATGGTGGGAGCCTCTTCGCTGGCGGGGTTGCAAGATCACTTGAAACTAGCGAGGGAGTACGCTCTAGAGGGACTCTACGACACCTCCATCATCTTCTTCGATGGAGCCATTGCCCAGATCAACAAGTACGCTCTCTCTTTCTCTCTACTTTTGTCTATATGTTGTGGTGCGATTATGGTTTCCTTTAATTTGTTGCGATAAGGTTCTGTAATTCGGTTCAAAAAGGAAAATGAGGCATTTTTATTGTGGAAGGAGCAGGACAGTCTTTCTTGATGCTTGTTTAGACAAATCGTTTCAAGTGTAGCGGCAGTTACACAAAACAACTACCTATGGTTTTGGGATTTTATGCCTCTTGCAACTGATTCCAGTGATCTTAGTTTTTCTTGCTATTTCTTTAGTACAGCAGCAATACAAACGATTGATAATGCTTTTGGGGATATTTTTATGCACAAACTCCCGATTTACCACTTCTTGATCTTATAATTGTAGTTCTGTGCCGACCTATCTTCATATTACATCATATTGTTTGAGCATACCACTTGTATTATTCTATTCTCAAGCTGATATTGACAAGCATGAGAAGTGGTTCACAGAATTTGGATCTGCTTAGAAGGTATCAAGACAATTTCAAAGGAAAATATTCCTGATTATTTGTGCAAGTTGTTTTCTGTGTGTTTAAATTATGTTTCTGATTGTCAGAAATGTCTATTATCTCTACATTATTCGTGTATCCATGACGTCGCCTGTGATGTGGTTTCGTATGAGCTAACAGATGATTGGATTGCCTGCAATGTAGGATTAAACAAATGGCATTATACACAAATTCAATTCAACATTTGTTGTATGATTTCTTTCTATTTATATTACTAGGCTTTATTTCCTTGTGGAACTTTTCTCCTTGTCGTCTTAAGGTGTCATAACCCTATGATTTTGATTCTTTTTTATTTTCTTCTTGGTAGGCAATCTCTATCTGTTGGTGGGGAAGCTTATGTATTAATTTTTGTTCTTCTATTAATTGAGTTAGTATTTAATATAAATTAATCATCATATGATGTTAATGTTAACCTACCCCTCGTATCAAAATAGGTCAAATGTTGCGTTTGTAAAAGCGTTTGAGAATTGAGCTAGATTTTTCACAGTTTATAAAATGACGAAGTGCGAAAGTGATGAGATCGATTGGTTAGTTCATGACTGAATGAAGATAATTTGGAATTCACTTAGGAAGTTTGAAACTCAAAAAGAAAATTGAGCGAAATCTCCAAAATTATGTTAATTCACCATTCATTTTTTTTTTGCCAAAGATGGCTAAACTTAAAAATACTAAAATTGTAAAATCCTAATAGATATGAAATTATAAAAAAAATACTAATAATAAAATTAAAAATATTAATTAGACTAGAATTACTATTAACTCCTAAACTTCTAATAAGAAAATGACTACCTCTCCTAATTATTAATGTAAACTAGCAAACTTGTCCTATATCATAAACTCACCAACAATTGCTAATTACCAAACGAAACCGTAAGTGGCACTAGTTCCAAACTGGCCCGACTTGTGTTACGATTTGAACTGATCCTCAAAATTAATGATGAGCTCCCAAAAAGTACCCGTGATTGATCTTTCCATGGAAAACTTGAAGCATGGCACAACTACATGGCTCTCTACCTGCAAGGATATCAGGCATGCATTTGAAGAGTTTGGTTGTTTTGTGGCAGTCTACAACAAAGTTCCTATAGAGCTTCACAAAACACTTTTCTCAACAGTGAAAGAATTGTTTGATCTTCCACTAGAAGTGAAATTGAAGAACACCAGCGATAAGCCCTTTTATGGCTACAGGGGACAGTTCGGCTTCAATCCACTTTTTGAATCTTTAGGAATTGATAACCCAACAACTCTAGAGAGAACTCAAAGCTTCACAGAACTCATGTGGCCTGAGGGAAACGTTCGCTTTTGGTACGTAAATTTGATTGTTATCTTATCTTTAATATTACTAGCTTCTCTGATTTTACGAAATTTGAATAATACTATTATGTAGTTTGTGTATTTGATGATATATGTTTTGGTTGGGATGGTGAAGTTGACTGTGGTAACTCCTTGTAAATGCGGGAGGTCGCAAGTTGAACTCCCACACCCAACCACAGTTTCGGCGTTATTTCCTTACCCATTTGATGATATGGTGTTTTTTTTTGGAATCAGTAAAAGCGTTCTCTCGATTACAAAGACAATTGAGGAATTGAATGAAACGGTGATAAGGATGTTGTTTGAAAGTTATGGTGTTGAGAAGTATGCCGATTCTTACATAAGATCAATGGATTATCTTCTTCGAGCTTTTGGATATGGTGTGCCCAAGGAGAATGAATCCAGTGTCGTGGGAGCGAACTCTCACGCTGACATGAGCTTGATCAGCATACTTTACCAAAACTTAGTCAACGGTCTGCAGATAAAAACTAAGGATGATGAGTGGATTGATGTTGATCTCTCACCTTCATCATTTCTGGTCTTAGCCGGTGATGGGATTATGGTAAGTCAACATAGGGAAGTGATTCCTATTCTTTACAATTTTTTTGTCCTTCTACTCTTAATTAACATCCTTGAACTTAAGGCTATTCCCCCCATTTGCTTACCCCCATTTTAAATTCCATTCAGCTGGCCCGTTCGATGTTTAGGGGTTCTTGATGTAGGACTAGTGGCAAGTTAATTACAAGCAAACTGGCTAGTAAGATTGAGAAGTCATGTCAGAATTGTGCGAAACTTGGTCGAGAAACTCGATTTAAATTTAAAATTTTGCATTTTGTGTGTTTTTCCTTTCATTTAGAGTTGTAGCCACCTAAGGCTGATCATCATCTTTTGCTTTTTAAGAAATTAAACAAAACTTGAGAGTGTTCTCTCTGGTGGATTCCAGTGTTGATATTCGATGTTAAGCATTAGTTTAGCCTTAATTGTGGTTTCTGATTGTGTCGGTTTAGTTTTACATATGTGTTTATGATCAATAGGTATTTCACATGCCACATGGATTGGGGTTAAAATAGGGGATAATATTTGGGGTTGTAGCGTTACTCATATATTTTGAGGTGAAACTCGAAACCCAAGTTGTTATTATTATATATGGCTTAATTTCAGGCTTGGAGTAATGACAGAATTCTGCACTGTTATCATAAAGTCATGCTGAGAACAAAGGAGGCGAGATATTCTCTTGGATTGTTTGCGGCTATTAATGGGACGATACAAGTACCAGAAGAACTACAAGATGAAGAACATCCTTTAAAGTACAAGTCATTTGAACATTTTGACTACTTTCGCAGAGTCCTTTCGGAAAAGAATATGACTCCCAAATGTTTCTTGAAAGAATATTATGGTGTTTGAAGCTTTTCAATTTGAAGATGCATCATCGAAGGCCATTATAAATAAATTTCTCAGCTGTGACAAAAGATGTAATATTAATTGTGTGGGCATATGTATTAGTATTAGTCGGTAGTAGAACAAAGTGTATGTGTGTGTGTGTGTGTGTGTGGTGATTTTAAAGTCTTGGATGGACTTGGGTTGTGTAAAATCCTCTTTTATGTTACTTGAGTGATTTTAGAATCCTTGTACAACTTATGAGTCAAGGTGTGTCTTAATTCTTAGTCTGACATGCCCACCGGATTGGCTGTCGGGTCAGCTCTAAATTCGGGTTGCCAATCTATCCCGCTCCACTCTGTCAATAGTAAAGATCGGGCCGAAGCCCACGCGAGGAGAGAACGAGGCTTTCCAATAGTTTTTTACACGTTTGAGCTTTCGCCACGTTAAATTTAGTGTCTCGTTGATTGTGTTTGTTCATTGCTTTAATACTTCCGCATTGTTACTTGGTTTATTCACAATTGGGATTGTTGGGCAACACGAAATCCTACACCCATTATTTTACGAACTAATCATGCATGTTTTTAATTTTTCATTGCTTTAATACTTCCGCATTGTTACTTGGTTTATTGGCAATTGTGATTGTTGGGCAACATGAAATCCTAAACCCATTATTTTACGAAGAATTAATCATGCTTGTTTTTTACTTTTATTTACAAAAATAGAGGTGGAGGACTCGAATTTGGGCACCAACAAATCGAGATATGCCTAAACCACCTCGACTGAGGAGTTGTAGGCATATTAGGTAAATAATGTCAAAATGACTGAATCGAACTTGCATCCAGTAGCTTAAAAGATTTCTCTTCCAACTTTTGATAAATATATATATATATATATATATATTATTTTTTGTCTGGGTTTTTTTTTTATATTTTTTAATTGGCTTTGCCTCGGCCCACAGAAAGAAACCTAATTCATGTGAATGAGACAAAACTAAAAAACAATAGGAAGAATAAAAATCGTCTTGGGGAATCTTGATTCTATAAATTGCTTGTCTCTTCCTCCTTGTAATGAATTAAACCACAAAAATGCTGTTAAACCTCTTGAAAACATGTGTTTCTTTTTCCTTCTTATCATGTAAATTTGACATGAAAAAATTGAGATTATAATCAGTAATTAAAGACGAAATTACCTTCTGTGAACCCAAGACCATCGTTGTTTAGCTTATAAATTCATTATATATAAATTGTGTTTTGTAAATTAATTAAGAGATAATGATGGGGAAACTGATCAGTCTGAATCAAATACCCATTGTTCCTCTCTCTGTGTTCATCATCCTGTTCTTGAGTGTGTTTACATATGCAGATATTTGTACCTTTGTAAATTGTGGGCAAGGAGTATGCAAGGCTACTGCTCTTCTTGGGTTCGAGTGTCAGTGCAATCAGGGCTGGGCTAAGCCACAGATAGGTGAAGTCATCTGGCCTTTCTGTATATTTCCTAATTGTGAGTCTCTCTCTATCATCTCATCACTATGTTTTTGCATATATAGGTGTATGTATAGGTGTGTGTGTCTATGCCATTGATTTCGCTATTCTGGCTTGTTTGAAAGTAGAAGGGGGTAAATGCAATCGATCCATTCTTCGGGGGTCCTTTTTTTTGGTAACCTAAAACGATATCATAAAAATTTATCCTTTAGACATCCGATATGAGTCTGAACTCGAGTAGAGACAGATACACAGTGTAAGTAAGAGGGCAATTGCTCCCTTTACTTTTTTTAAAAAATACCTTAGATACTATTAGTTTTTTCAATTTTGCCCCCATATTTTTTTTAAATATACCCATATATATACTATCGATTCTTTCAATTTTGTCCCCCTTTAAAATAGGATAATGCTTGAGAACCCCAAAAAGTATCCCAAAAGACCCTCAATTAATGTGGAGTGTTAGATGATAAATGGGTTCTACATGTATGTTTTAAATCAATGACTATTTTAATGGCACATAGATTTTGGGGTCATTTGGGATCACAAAATGGGAGTCTCAAGCATTATACTTTAAAATATATTTTTTCAAATCGGTCCTCATAAACTTCTTTTATTCAAAATCCATTAAACTTCTATCCATAAAACTCAAGGGCCAAAGGCCACTTAACTTTGCACGCTCTGCTAGTCCACAAAACTCAAACCCACTTAGCTTTGCTCAATTGCTTTCTGCCTCTATCTCCCGACTCTCTCTCAAAGACAACAAACTAGCAAAGTGAGTTTAGATTTATCTCATCATGCAAGAATATTTAAAAGGACATAAGGTGTTAGTGTATGCTGTTGATGTCCAGTCTACTAGTACTATCCCACCTATGATAAATCACAGTGATAAAGAGGTTTTTTATGTTGAATCATGCTAAAATAATACTTTTCAACAAAATGCTTATTGTAAATAAGTCCCAAAAAAAATAATCCTAGGTACTATCCTCGAAACCCAAACAAATTTTTTCTCTCTTTTGTCTAAAATTTTGCTCCGCCCCTGAACTCAAGTCGTCAGGCTAGTGTCCATTGAAGTTTCTCACCCGAATACAGGGTAAATTAGACCAAACCCCAGAGCATGACACTTTTATATATTTATATATATATATACGACCCTTTGTTGTTCTTTTTTTCTCCTTCATATCTTAACCTGGATCTTGTTATGTAAATAGACTAGCTTATGAAATGGAGTTAAAAATCAGGTCATTATTATTATTGTGGGCGGTGCAGGCACTGTTGACTTCAGTTGTGGGTTATCGCCACCACCAGTAACTCCTCTCATGTCTCCGGTTGCTCCTCCAATTTCTCCGGTTGCTCCTCTTCCATTACAAGATATATTCAAACGTAAGCATAAATCAAAGAAAAATGGCCTACTTAATTACACATTATTCGTCATCTACTAATCAATTTCAAAATCTACATATATATGTATATATATATATACTCAGCTTGTGGTCTTGTATGGTGTGGGGAGGGAAATTGTGTGGTGAATGAAAGTGGGTACTCTTGCCAATGCGATGAAGGGTCAGTAAATTTGATGCGCTCCTCTACCTTACCCTGTTTACGAAAATGTAAGCTTACTTTTTTTTTTTAATTTTAATTATCTCTTCTTCTTCTGTTTCTGTAAACCCTAATTATATATATACATATAATTACATTGTTTAATATAATACATAAAAGCTTTAATTGATTTTCTACTTGTTTATCAGGTAGCATTGGAGCAGATTGCAATGGTCTTCATTTCGAATTGCCGCCATTATTTCCACCATGATACAGAGACCGAGTTGTTGAAGAAATTAATGATTACATACTGCAACAAATATATATATATATACCAACGTTCCTTTAACATAATTTTGTCTAAAAAAAGAAAGAAAAACCAGCACTATAAAGAAGTATAATATACAATTCTACATGTAATTTTCACAACATATATACCTCTGTCATGTAACTAAGCCTATTTTCTTTAAATAAACACTAAGCCTATTCATGAGGGCATAATCAGGTTAATTTGTTCATGAGCATATATTAATTGAATTATTTAGTGTGCCTCAATCTCATGTACTTACTTATTTAGATGAGAATATCACAATAAATCCCCAAAAATATTGACTTGTGAAATTAAAAAAAATTGAGAAAATAGCCTAAAAAATTCCCGATTTACTAACTATGGGTAAAATACAGTGATATCCCCTGATTTTAATCAATATTATAAGCTGACCAGCTCAATTTTCAAATTTGACAGTCAAGTTCCCACAACAGATCAAAATTCTTCATACGACCTATACGTCAGTTAACTAACAGAGTATGTAACTTTTTTTAGCTTCTTCCAGGGGATTTGACAATCAGACCTTGGAACAAATGTGTACCTAACGTGAATAATCTGTTAATTGACCGACGATCCAATTTAGAAGCTAGAAATATATTTTAATTTCTTCCAGGGGATTTGACTATCAAATTCGAAAATAAAAGGGTCAGTTTACAAAGTTGTTTAAACTTAAAGGGTGTCACTGCATTTTAACTATTTACTAATTACTAACATCAATAATAGATTATTAACCAAAGGTGTATATCTATTTCGGCGGATCCATATTCTCTTGTATTTTTTTCCTTCATATACTTTATTGAAGACGGCGAATAATTAAAAACATTTTCATTTAGGGTTTTCTGCCACCACTTGTCTTTTATTATCATTTGTGGCTAATCAAGGTAAAATTAATTTGATTATAATTATATTATTATTATTATTAATATATATATATATATATGCATATATTAAAAATTAATTTCATATATAGTATTTGTTAAAATTCAAATTTATATTTTTGTTGACACTTGCCGCGCATTTCACTTGCCATTGATCGACTAGTTATATTAACATAACAATATTTTTACTAAGGTAATTGCATATTTTTGCCTCAACATAAATTGACATAATAATTAAGATCAATAATAGAGTATTAACCAGAGGTATATATCTATTTCGGAAGATCCATATTCTCTTGTATTTTTGCCCTTCATATACTTTATTGAAGACGGCGAATAATTAAAAACATTTTCATTTAGGGTTTTTCGCCACCGCTTGTCTTTTATTCTCATTTGTGGCTAATCAAGATAAAATTAATTTGATTATAATTATATTATTTTTATATATACATATATTGAAAATTAATTTCATATCTATTATTTGTTAAAACTTAAATTTATATTTTTGTTGTCCTTTGTCGTGCATGCATTTCAGACTAGTTGTTTTTTTTTAATACCACAAAAAATTACGTTTATGGTTGAAATTAAAACTTAAATTTATATTTTTGTTGTCCTTTGCCGTGCATGCATTTCAGACTAGTTTTTTTTTTTTTGAATACCACAAAAAATTACATTTGTGGTTGAAATTAAAACTTAAATTTATATTTTTGTTGTCCATTGCCGCGCATGCATTTCAGACTAGTTGTTTTTTTTTTTTTAAATACCACAAACAATTACACTTGCGATTGGAATCGAACCTTGACACACATATGCATTTCATACTAGTTATATTAAAATAATTACAATATTTTTTACCGAGGTAATTGCATATTTTTGCCTCAACATAAATTGACATAATAATTAGCATATTAACCAGATGTTTATATCCTTTTCGGCAGATCCATTTTCTCTTGTATTTTTATCCTTCATAATTTAATGAAGACGGCTAATAATTAAAAACATTTTCGTTTAGGGTTTTCCACCACCACTTGTCTTTTACTCTCAGTTGTGGCTAAATCAAGGTAAAATTAATTACTATTATTTTTTCTTGCTCTCCATTGCTTCTCTCGCCCTAATATTTAATCCCTAAATACTAAGGTTTATCATGTGCCTCATCACCCCTTGACAACTCATAGACCTTGTTCCTCTTGTTTCCAAGAACAAAAACACATTTTTAACATTAAATTATAAGATTAAAAAAAATTGGGATTAGCACAAGACAATAATTTTACAAGAAAAGAAGAAATAATTCTTATATAAATAATCTTTGTAAATTAACTATATCCTCACCAACTTTGCTGTTTAGAGATGAGGAAACCCAATTTGAAATATGCCAATACTCTTCTTTCTCTCTCTCTATTCCTCTTCTTCATCATCTTAAGCTTCATCCCAGCAAACACTTTAAAGCTAGGTAACAAATTTCAAGTTAATTAAATTGTGTAGAATTAACCATGAAGCTTCTTTAATTTATTTTTACTGTATATAGTTAATTAAGTTAATTAGGGTTGATATTATGTTGTTTTTCATGAGAAAATTTGGATCAATATATGTATGTATGTATATATGTACAGATATTTGTAACTACATAAGATGTGGGAAAGGAACCTGTAAGTCCACTTCCCTTTTTACTTTTGACTGTATGTGTGATGAAGGATGGACAAAGCTAAAGCTTGGTTCTTTCACCTTGCCTACTTGTATTATTCCTGACTGTGAGTTCCTCTCACTCTTCATCTCTCTCTCTCTCTCTCTCTCTCTCTCTCTCTATATATATATATATATATATATATATACACACATACATATATATACACACACTTAATTTTACTCATTTTCTATAACTATTTTTTTTTCCTTTTTTGCAGGCCAAATTGACATCAATTGTGGATCCACAACACAGTCGTCGTCTACTGCCTCTCCTCTACTTCCGATGTTTACTCCCCCATCGCTAAATTTATCAGATCGTAAGCATATTATATATATATATATATATATCGAAAGCTATTAGAATGTTTGTGCTTAATTAAATGAATAAATTCGACTTCTACCAACAAATTAACTTATCGGGTAAAACCGGACTTGGGAACGCAGAAATGGGGACGATTCCTTGGTGGTCACTTGTCGGTCTGATCGCTAGGCTGGCCAGTCCAGTTAATTGTATACATTATATATCATTTTGATTTTTAATGATATTTATTCAATCTTTATTAATAGTTTTATACTTTTTTATTAGCGACAATAATTATATTAAATTTGATTTTCATATGCATAAATGACATTAATGTTTGAAATAATTAAAATAAATATTTGTATTGGGTGAAATTATTATTTTTTTGTTTTTTTTTTCAGCCTGTGGACTTATGTGGTGTGGGGATGGAACTTGTGTGAAGATGAATGACAATGATTTCAATTGCAAATGCAACCCAGAATCCGTAAATATAATGAATTCACCAGATTTGCCTTGTCTAAGGCAATGTAAGGCAACCTTAATTAATTTTAAGGCTTTGATTAAGATTATATATCTTATTAAGAAGTTAATTATTTGATATAAATAATGGTTTTTAATTTTTTTTTTCCTTTTTAATTTATTCCTCAGGTCACTTTGGAGCAAATTGTAATGGTACTATTTTCTAGGCTTAAAAACCTCCACTGCCACAGGAATTCTGGAAATAAATGTTTGGAGCAAATTGTAATGGTACTCATTAACCTAGAAGTGGTAGAACCCAACTCTTATCAAACAAAACAATTGTTATGTGAATAATAGAGACTATTCCCAACAAAAGTTTTACTATTATAATTACCAAAGGAGAATCCATTTGAAATGATGTAAAATTCATTGTATGTATTGGCAAAATGTATCAAGCCTCGAGAAAAAAATATCAAACCCCAATGAAAAATATGTATATTAGGGCGATCAAATTAGGCCATGCCCCATAAAATTGCATCAGGCCTTATAAGCCCATAAGAAATTAATATACCAAGTCAACCAACATAGATATGTACCGGATTCGATAGGCCCATAAGAAAAAATGTACCCTCTCGACTCTCCCTTTCCCTATCACTCTCAGCTTTCTCTATGTCTTTCAATCTTTCTCTGTCTAGGATTTTGATCCCTAATTCACAATCAACATTTTAAACAAGCTCAACACAAATTCAAGAGAAATAAAAAGCCATATTTGATGGTTTGAGTTTTAATTCGCTCTGCTTTTAATTTGTTGAAAAGCTTGTCATATATTATTATTATGAAAGCCGGTTCAAAATTTTCCCAGATGTTGGCAATTATCAATAAGAAAACAATTGGAGAGACATGTTCCAATATGGATAGCCAAAAAGATTTTATTAATAAGGATTAAGGACAAAGCTCATTAAATGAATTTTTGCCTTTAGACAATACCACACAAAAAGACCTGAAAGATGAAAGAAAGTTGCCAAGTATTTAGATCAGCATGAATGCAACATAGTAACGAAACCTAAGTTGAAAGAAACTGACTGCATGCCATTAACATGCATCTCATTTGCATTCTACACATGATTCTGCAAAGTTTGACCATTTTCTAGCTGCTATATCTTAAAACCATGAACAAGAAAATATATAGAAGCATCTAAGGTTCCCCAATGATGTGAAGCCATGAATGTTAACATATATAATTAATTTCAGTTCCTAACCATCAACAACAAGTTTTCTTGGTGGACAACATCGCATAATAACTCTGCAGTTAAACGTGTTTATGCTAGAGCACTATTGGGATAGGTGACCTCCTAGGAAATCGTGCGAGCCCGATGTATCCTTCGGGAAGGAACCAGACAACCCAAAGCGGACAATATTGTTGATGGATATAGGGCTGAAAATTATAATAATGAACAAATAAATTACTGTCCTAAATGAAAACAATACGTACATGGACAGTTATCACATTACCTAATTAGTACAGAAAAGCAATAGGGTCAATAAATAATAGAAAATTAACAATTGATTTAAAATTCCTGATAATATGACATCCAAAATACTTAATAACACATTTTAGTCGATTATTTAACATTGTTTTGGGTGAAATTGTAGCAATTCCAATCATTTGGAATTGAAAACCCCTCGTCCCAAAAAAACACCCAACGGAGTCTCTACTAACAAGCAAATCAATAGACGACCAGTATAATGATGTTGAGTTTGGACATTGATATATTTAATGAGAAAATTAAGGTTCGGCGATCCCTAAACCTTAAATCCTAAACCAAAAGGGTGGGTATAGTGTGAAAGATTTTTTTTAAAGCAAAAGGGTGGGTATAGCAGACTAGTATAATAACCTGTGCGGGGGTTTATTGTAAAAAAGCATACCTACTGTAATGAATTTTAGGTAGTAAATTTTTAAAATATTTTTTTAAAAAAAAATCATGGATGTGTTTGGATCAGGTTTATGAGTTCAATCATATATTTTTGTTTTAAACAAAAATCAAATTCATCGAAAATGAGACATAGAATGTTTTGATATTCAATGGTCCAAATTTTTTTATGTCTTTTTCACATCCAATTTAATTGTTGTTTGGAACAAAAAATATATAATTGGACTCGTAAATCCGATCAAAATACATCCATATTTTTTTTAAAAAAATATTTTGATACCATAAATCTTAATTACAGCGGGATCCGCTGTAAAAACATTACAACAAACCCTCATCGTCCATGTAATAACTGTCTCTTGACGTGATCATGAGAGTATCCATCCATGTTCCAGAATAAAGTTGTATCGTAACTACTTCAACATAAATGGTTAATGTTTATATCCATCAGGTCTGACATTTTTATGATTGATAAGATGATTGCAAGAGAGGTTCCCAATAGAATTAAAACTCATATTTGAACAAATTAACAAGATAATTCATTTTCGGCTTCTACACCATTTACTGTCTTTTCTTCTCAAATTCTACTCAAAATCTATTCCTTGAATTCTATTATCTAATATTTGTTTTCATTGTCTATCCATTGCTTCTCTCGCCCTTACATATAGAGACAATAGCTTACCCATCAACTCGTTTCCTGCCTCGACACGACAAGCCTTGTTCTAAGCAACACACACCTTGTTCCCTTTTGTCTCCATGCTTGGAAACATGTCTTAAATGTGAATTCAATTGGGTTTAGCATACTTAATTATTCCAATACCCCCACAAAGCACAAAACAAAGAAAGAAGAAGAAATTATCTACTGTGAACGAAAACCACAATATTTGAGCTTAGTTCTTGTATAAAGCCTTGTTGGTTAGTTGTCCTTTAATTTGATCTTTTTCTTCTCCCATTTTAACAAATGGGAAAATTCAATTCCAACTGCGTTATTTTTCTTTCAATCTCTCTCTTCTTTTTTGCTTGTATTCGAACAGCAACGTCCTTAGACCCACCTACAGGTAAACTAAATATATTCATGAATTTGTTTATTTTTTGTGTTTTTGAGGCTGTTCTGTCTTGTTCATATTGACTGTATGTATATGTATGCTGTTGGGTTGTGATGAAAAATTACAGGAATTTGTGCCGACAAAAATTGTGGACAAGGAAGATGCTTGGCTTCTGGTGTTTCTCCTATTGGGTTTGAGTGCGACTGTAATCCTGGATGGACAACGATCCATTTTGGTTTTGTCACCATCCCTACCTGTATTATTCCTAACTGTAAGTCTCTCTCTCTCTGTTTTTTTGGTAACTGAGAATTCTCCAACCCAACATGTCCATCGGACAATTGGGCTATCTTGAAACTCGGGCCGCCAACCTAGTTCGCTCCACGCTGGCGATAGTTAATGCCGGGCTGAAACCCGTACTAGAAATAATGCCAAAATTGTTGGCCGTGGGAGTTAAACTCTCTGTTTTTTTGGTAACTGAGAATTCCCCAACCCAACATGTCCATCGGACAATTGGGCTATCTTGAAACTCAGGCCGCCAACCCAGTTCGCTCCACGCTGGCGATAGTTAATGCCGGGCCGAAACCCGTTTGAGAAATAATGCCAAAATTATTGGCCGTGGGAGTTAAACTTGTGACCTTCTGTATTTGCAAGGAGTTACCACAAATTAACTTTACCATCCCATCTAAAACTTACTTGTTCTCTCTCGATACTTTATAAATATATTTATTATGCCAGACCATGTACTGATGAATTGGTACAATTCCGTTGATTCTTGAGCACTACATCAACATATAACATGGTATACCAAGACAATCAATATATATTCTCGGTCGTTCTACCTCACGAATCATTTCGCTTGTATGATGCCGTTTACGTAACAAAGGTGATGATGAGTTCATGAATAACTAATATTTTTGTGCAGGCACTATCAATTTCAATTGTGGAGCTTCAACACCAACTCCTCCTCCGGGGTTTGTCCTTCCTCCGCCTCAAATAAATTTCTCAAACCGTAAGAAGAATCATGTTACAAGAAACCAAATGGGAAATACCGATAAGTCACTAAAAGATAGGGGTATTTAATATTTACTCACCCAATTTATTATTTTCCGGTCTTGTTACTGAAAGTTTAAAACTTTCAATAATTAAATTATAAATGAACATATTTGGGTGAGTAAATGTTAAATACGGATCTTTGAGTGATATCTAAGTAGTTTACCCAATTAAATTTGTTGGTTTTAAAGTAGTCCTGTAATATTTCTTTGAGTATAAAATCCATTTTATATATATATATATATATATATATATATATATATTTATATATTTATATATATATATATATATTTATTTATTTATTTATTTATTTATTTATTTATCTCTTTTCTTTCTTTTCTTTTATCAGCATGTGCTCTTGTGTGGTGTGTGGAAGGAATCTGTGTTGCCAATGGAGCTGCGTACACCTGCCAATGCAACAAAGATGCAACAAATTTGCTGAATATGCCTGGATTACCTTGTTTTAAAGAATGTAAGACAACGCGCGGGCCTCTTTAATTTTCTAAGGTTTTTTATTTTTAAATGAAGAATATTGCAAGACAACCCAAATTTTAATTACATATAATTTTATTTCCATTTTACCCTTAGGTTTCTTGGGAGCAGATTGCAACAATCTTGGCTTAGGGCCGCTACCAAATCAAACACTGCAACAACCACCGCCACCTCCACCGTCAAATTGTACATCCAGCGGCGCAAGTGGTGGTAAGTATTTGGCACTCCCACTTTCGTTTTTCTGTTGGGATGTGCTTGCGCTTGCGCACATGATTGTGATTCAAATATTAATAAGGCAAAAGTTAGGGTTAAAATTTAAAATTTTACCATTTTATGTTTACATATGTGTTAGATACATATTCATCTAAATGTCTAAACCCTAAACGCAAATATCTATATAAATATGAAATGGCGAATGCATTAGACGCTCTTCATAATAAATTGTAATCATCGTATTGGATATATATATATATATTCGAATACTTTGTTATTTTGAAGAAAAAAAAATTAAGAAAATTTTAATGTTTTTGATATTTGTTTCAAGGAATTTTTTCTTTTAATATTTCATAAATCATATTCAAAACCAACTATTTTCTCTCCGAAATTAAACTTATAGATTTTTCAAAAACTTAATTTTCGAGTCTAAATTTATATTCATATGTTAATATTAATTACCTAGCATTAATATATAATATTATTGCACTTTTCACTCTTTATTGATTCAAATTAATTGGTAATGTAGGAGCAAGTGGAGCTTATTGGATGAAGAACATTGGCACGTTCATCATGATAGTATTGACAACTAGCTTGCTAACGTGGTTTTCTTAATGCATGGGTTTCGGATGGTGATTGAAAGAAAAAAATGGATGACAATATTATATATCTTAGGGGTAACCATGTCAATTGTAATTTTCTGTTTCAATAATATCAATATTAATGGATGTCATGTTTGTTGATTAATTGTGTTGGACAATAATGTCATTTTGGGGATTCTTTTTCTTTTTCTTTTCTTAAATTAAAACTTGGTTTTCAATTTCATCCCTCAACAATCTTTGGGAATAACATTTCATTTTTTTTCTTAAATTCTCACTATTAACCTATGGGTCAATATTTATGTATATTTTTTTTCCTTAATTTTCATTTTAGTTCTACCTTCAAGGGGGTTTCATAAAGGGAAAAAAAGAGTGTGAAAAGTACTACCTAAGGGGCGATTCAACACAAGGTAAACTCAGGTTTTGTTTTGTGTAGAGAATAAGACCCTGTATAGTAACTAATTATCATCAAATCAAAATCTAACAAAAATCAAAATCACACACGTAGATAATATATATAACAATATAATGTGGCAAAAAAAAACACACACACACAAAGAAAAGATGTGATCTATCTCAATGCTTTATTTTCAAGGGTTAATAGTAATTATTTGAAAATATAGATTCAAAAACTACTACGTTTCTTTTTTAATATAAAGCCCACAAGATAAATAATAAATCCACAATCCCACCCCTATATATATATATATATATATAAGCAACATAAAATATTATGTTTGTTGTTGGGATTTTCCACCACAAGTTGTCTTTTCTTCTCAAGTGTAGCTAAAATCGAGATAAAACACACACAATTTGCACAGCTATTTGTTGTTTTGTTTTTTTTGCTTCCCTATCATTGTTTCTCTAGCCCATTTAGGGAATTAAAAAACAAATACTGAATTTTAGCAGGATATGCCGAAATTCTAATACCTGCCGGCCCCATCACTCTTCCATGTAAAACGCCATCATATAAATTAATTCGTCAAAAATGCTGGCATAGTATAAGAAAATTAACAAGAAAATTCAAAATTATCTTCTGTAATCCAAAAGACTATATATGTTTATTACTATGTATTAGTTGTTTCTTCTCCTCCCTTTTTGTTAACAATGTTGAAAGTTTTCAATTTCTATTGTGTTACTCCTCTTTCTGTTTCTCTATTCATCTTCACCTGGATTCCAACCACCACTTCAATTCAACTTCTAGGTACGTAAGATATAGTTTCTTAATATTACGCATAATTAACCACTAATTAATGAATGAAGCATTTTTCAATTTGTATCTTCCTTTTTTCTCATTAAGTAGTGTTATGTGAAGACAGTTCAAGACATATATGCTCACTAATCTCCAAAACATAGGTCCAAGCCCAATACATTTAAATTGACAATGCAAATCCACAAAATATTAAGGTCCTCAGCCTATTGACTTTGAAAATATGAGCTCAAGCCCAATACTTTTATTTATATTGCAAGTCCATCAAGATCATACGTCATGCAGTTTGACACCCATAAGATGTCATAACACATGTCACACCTCCTCGAAAACTGACAATCGCCAGCAACAGGATGTCACTGAAAAAGTCTCTCTCAAACATATAAACAAAAGGAACTAACTTGACAAGCGATGAGGAATGATCAATTCGTATAATCACTATTGAGCAAGTACAAGTGGTTTTGCTTATATACATAAGTTAATTATTGTAGGTTCAGGCGCCTAGAACCTTCACTTGGGCTTAACCGGAGTGTTATGTGAAAATAGTTCAAGACATATACTACTATCAATTGGGCTTAACCGGGAGTCAAGCCCAATTGATAATCAAGCCCAGTTTATAGTCAAGCCGAATAAATTGTATGATTTTTAAGTAAAAAAAAAAGTTACAAATAATTGTAAGTATATAGAAAGGGCACAATATTTGTTTGGTTTTATCCTTTAGGCAACCTATGACTTGGACAGTACTTTCACTTCATTGTCATTTTCTCTGAATTTGCAAGTGCAATTGACGTGACTCACTTTCCAACTTCTCTCTTGGTCTCCACTCTCCATGACTCTCTTATCTCTCACTCTGGTGTCCTGCTCATGAGTGATTTGGTCTATACTTTCACTCACTCGTTTCTCTTTCAAGCTTGCCTGAAAAGGGTTTTTGTCCCTGCCTTTGCCAAAACATCTAGAGGTTCAAAGATTTTCTAAATTCAGGAGGATCATATGGTAGTTTTATTTTATCAATATGACCGTTCTTAACCGAATCTAAACACAATTATGTTGGCGTATCTCAAAATATTTTTTTTTTCGTTTCCTTCAAAATTAGCCCAATCTAAAAGACTATTCACACAATTAAGCTAACACATACCAATTTTATTATGTATTGTTGCCTATTCTTTCAATTTTAATCAAAATTTGTTTATTTAATCTTTAGCACTTTTAAATAATGGCTCATATTAGAAGTATTATCTAGTACCTAAAAGCTCTACGGAAATGAGAAGTTGTGTGAGAGGTGAGCGTAATATATCAATCGAGTCTCGTAAGTTAAGGGTATGGTATTACTGATGTGGGTTGATTATTTATGTATGGGGGATAAAATTATATTTTTCAGGTACCTAGGTAGCTGCTGGTATATATAGGGGTTGTAAACCTTATCCAAATGTACTAAGCAATTTCCTATATTGAAAACAACCACAAATCCCAAGAAAGTAGGCACATTGTCGAACCTCGTAAATCTTGTGTTCTTGTCTCTTTCTATTTTCGATTGCGTGCTTCTCTATATTGTTCTATAATCTGTGATTGTCTGTGAGAAACCTGTTTTGCAACAAACACTTTGCAAAGTTAGAGGTCACATGTTCAATTTCTAAAAACAACCTCTTCACAAGTTATGTGGGAATAAGGTTTGTGTACAAGGTTCAATTTTTTAAAACAGTCTCTTACATATTAAGGATAAAATATTAGATGCATTGCGTGGCTCTTATTGTGATGTATGGTCATGTGTAATGGTGAAAACACTTGCTATCATGCTATGTCTTTGAATCTGTTCTATCTGTTGTCGTTTCTTTCCACTCGATACACATCACTTTATACCATATCTATTAAACTAATTATATTAGATCATCATTACAACTAAGCATGACCAATAATTAATAACCCTAATTTGTATTAAATGACACCACAAAAATTAGCTTAATTTTGGTTTAATTGCATTGGCGGTCTTCACACGGATTCACGTGCTCTAATCTTCTCTTTTTGTAAAAGATGCTTAGTTGATCACTTCATATATTATACGATGATATTATGTTGTCTGTATTTGGGCAATTATTGATTACTTTATAACATTATTGAACTAGGACAAGAATTTAAGTTAATGTTTTTATGTATATGGTAGACTCCGACAATGACACGTTTTTGAGTAATTGAACAAGATCGATATTGCTAGAAATTCCACCTAATTTGTTTTTGCAAGAGAAGGGGGAGAGAAAATAAGAAGTGGGGTGTTGAAGTAGTTTTTTGTTTTTAATATAACACATATAACTCACACACATACAACAACACACTAATAAATATACACAAATATGTTGTCTACAGAAGTAAAATCCCACACCGTGAGTATAAATACACGAATAATTAATCAGCTGAGCTGAGCACCAATTTGTGTGAGTCGTTGAAGTTAATTAATTAAGTTGTGTTAAAATCAATTTAAACTGTATAGCTCATCATTGATGGTAAATTTAGAAACGACAACCTTATACATATACATACATATATATATATATATATATATTATATGGATAGTCTAAGACTCTCTCAAGTGTACCATCTTGGCTTTAGCTTGGTCATATATTCGTTACCTTTTGTAATCAAACATTTGTTTAATATTGTTTCTTGGTTATGTACATTAAAAAAGACAAAATTGTTACTTTCTTCCTTTTTTACTAGTCAAACCTATTGTTGAACCTTGTGTGGGTTGGTGGTTATTTCAAACAATATAATATATAATAAACAACGGTCACATGTCATGAAATCATAAGTTTAATGAATTTAACCTTAATTACGGGATATTGTTTGAAATAGCCACTAACTCAGCAAGATTATTAAGAAAACAATCTTGCATTTCCTTTGTTGGAAGTTGACTTGTGCTTAATTGTTGTTGAATATTATCTTTGTCCTTTTCAATTGTTGCTTTGGTTCTCGTTTTATCTGGACTAAGGTTGTAATCTTTCCCACATGTTAAGAACAACTAAGAAATGATATTAATCTAGGTTCCTAATGTTATCAGTTCCTATGTCTATCTAGGTTTACTTATTTTATTTTTATAAAACCCTTATTAAATAAATAGACAAGCCTCGCAAGTTTAAGATTTAACTCATTTGGCATGCATTGGAAGAAAAAATGAGTCTAATAAAAAAGAGAGAGAGAAGCAAAAATGATGTCTCTTCTGTTTTCGAACATATTTTGGAGCATGGTGTTGTTAAACTTGAGCGATTTGATAAGACAATGCATAAACAAAGGGAATCAATGGTTTATTACAAGGAAAATTTTGGGTAACCTAAAAAGGGACTAATACAAATTTATCCTTTAAACATTCGATATATATGATCCTAAACTCAGGCTGCTAGACCTGCGTGCATAAAAATTTCTCACATGATGATAGAGTGAGTTTTGGTTCAAAACCCAATATGTGACAACTACGATATTGTTATTGGTAGGAATCAAGCTTAGAATTATTCAAATTCATACAGTTTGACTCTTGTTAAATTCATCACTAACTTATCACCAAAGTGGTTCTTTTAACACAATATGAAACACATTTTGGAGTGGTTGTTGAATTTGAGTGATTTGATAAGACAATTTGGACAGACTACACTTAGTCTACAATTAGGTGTGTTTGATAGTAGACTTTCTGAAGAAAGATCAGACAATAAAAAAGATTCTCATCCCCTAAATGTACTTTTTTGCTTTTTAGTTCAATTTGGATTGGATTTTGTTTTCGTTCCAAAGGTGATGTGAAATTAAGCTGGACCTAATTAATTAACTTAATCTGCACTAGACATTCGATATGACTAAGATTAATGCTAATACATTCCCCCCAAAAAAGAGAGAATCTTGATTAGTTAATCTGATTTCCCGACATCGATCGACACTACACCAAAAGTTTAATTTACCTTAACAATCAAAACTAAAATAATATATAATTGTATTTTAATTTTTAAATAGTTGGTTTTAATTAATTTTAACAGTTTATAGTTGGTTAGAGACGTTAAATACACGCAAGGAAGAGGATTTCTCAATTTCTTTATTTTCACATAATCCCCACAATACAACCTCTACGTTTCCATTTGCATGAGAATGGTTTCTCTGCATGCATTCTATAAAATCTTTCAAAACATTCCCTGTCAATTATTTAATTAATTTCGTGAGAGAGAAATTAGGTATTTTATTCTTACGTACTCACAAAGGCAATTAATACTCAGTGGTTGGTTAGTATTGTTAAGGGAATACCGATCCTCAAAGAGTCTGCGAGTCTATGTGTACGTCTCTCTACCTATGCTCCTATATCCATGTATATGTGGGCTACAAACATTATTTGTTAGAACTTAGAATTTGTATTTGTATTTTTGTTGACAATTCTCGTGTATTGCGCGAGCACCCGACTAGTGGGCCTCACACTTTTGCACTCCTTATTTACTGCTCCTAATTTTCCATTTTTTAGAAGTGGCGACAAAAATAATAATAATATAAAGGGGTATTATATACCCACATCTTTCGATGTGGTATATATTAACATGACCCGTGGGTCTTACCTGCAGAGACAGAAGCATGCATGAGCCACTAGGGCAAAGGATATGGGCATTGGGGCATGCAAAATTATATGAGAGTTCGAAATGCAATAATTTATGTGTCAGTATTGATTGCGAATATCTTGTATTTATAGATTTTATACATTAATAACTCTCAGAACATTTTCTTGTGGTACGTATGAATTTGTATTTTACTATTGAGTGATGGGTATGAATGAGAAAGTTGACGAAGGTGTGTAGAGAGCTTTGATTGCCTGGAAGAGAAGTATGTGAAGAGACAAAGAGTGGAATTGAAGTGTCAGATTCCTCGTCCCCACCTTGAAGAAAAAAAATATATTCAGAGAAGCCAAGCCAATGTGGTGTTGCACGTGATGGCAGAGACACTATTTCGAATCCTTACAATCTCCATTGCATTCCATTTTGATGCGACTGCCTTTAAAGGATTGGGTTGCTTGGGTTCTGTTGTAAAAAAAAAAATTACAACAAATCCCATTGTCATGGTTAATAGGCCCCAAGACTTTTATGAATATATTATGATCGAGTTTACGAGTTCAGCCATTTAGTGCCCTGACTACTAAATCACCACTACACCGGAACTGCTGTAAATTTTTTTTCACAGCACACCCCCACCATCAAAAGGGTTTTATGTTATATTACGTGGCAATCTTTGGGAGTTTTAATTTAAATTTTTAGTAATGAGTGGTAATTTTCACCAATTCCAAAGTGTCCTCTGATACGACTTTTATCATTAATTACTGAATTTGTCCTGAATGGTTCCTTCATATCCGGGGCAAAAGCATGTCGGTTCCCTTGTCTTTTTTATTCCACAAACAGACAAACCACCTTGTCTTTATTTCTCTCTTTTTTTTAATTTGATTTATTACTCAGAATTCAGAAAGAGAATATTTTTTTAAGAAAAATAAATAATTAAGCATTTTGTAGGAATTATTATTGATCAGTACTAGCCGACTGTGACACTATTATGGTCACTTACATCAAGAAATCCATTAAAAGGGGCACAAACCTTGACGGATAAAAGTGCTTTGTTGAAATACTTGGCCTTTGTTCTAAGGTATTCTGTCCAAGTAATTGATCTATAGAGAGGAGGTTGACTTGGGCCTACTAGTTTTGATAGGGGTGAGATTTGGACACTACTTGGGGGCCCATAAAGATAAGCCACCGATAAACGGTCTTGGTTCCGGTTCACAACCGCCCGGTGAAGGACACTCGGGTATAACCCGTTTGATAGAATATGAAGAAGGTCTCCCACGTTGATCACTAGCCCGCCCGAGACCGGTGGAACGGTGACCCACCCGGATCCATCCTTCATCATCTGCAGACCGTTTGTGTTGTTTTGATGGAGAATAGTGAGGAGAGTGGAGTCAGTATGGGCTGCAAGACCCATGGCCCGATCCGGATCCGGACAAGCCGGGTAGTAATTCAATTGTAAAGCATCACAATTGTCTTTCAAGTCTCCTTTTGGGTTGGCCCATTTGATGTCTTCTTTTGTGATGCCCAATGAAGCCAACATGAGCCACATAAGCCTCCCTGCCAACTTCTTCATCTCTTTTTGATACTCTTCAATTATATCACTACAAGAAAATCAAGAAAAAAATCAATTTAATTCATTAATGCTATTATATAATTATGATGGATATATACATATAAAACAAATCATCAGAAAACTGGATTCTGTTTCTTGATAGTAAAACAACACCAAATCTTCTTTGTGGGTCCACTACTTTTGATTGTAATCTTTGGTAATCGCATTAAGGAAAAGCAATAACTAATGTTGTTTTTCCATTGAGTACTTTTAGTGTTTGCCACTAAGTGTTGGCACTATCATAAGCATATCAATATAGATATAGATCATGTATGTAGTAGTTAAGTACCATAATTTGATGTAATCTTGAGGCCAAAGTTGTTGAAAATGCTCTAGCGGAGATCCCACAATAGTGAATCCTTCAGACCACATAAGCTTGGAGAAGAAAGAAGAGATTCTAGCCAATCCATAGCCGGAGATTCCGTCGGGAGATCGAGCCGCCTTGAGCTTTGTTTCGTGAGGCAAAGAAAAAAGACTCTTACTTGCCATCTCAACTTTTTCAATAAGGCTGGTGGGGATACCATGGTTTGTTACTTGAAAGATACCCCAAGACTTGCATGCATGGTTGATGTTTTGAAGGGCATTGGGGTCTAAAAGATCGATCACCGGCACGGATTCATGGGTGGAAGGGTAGTGGTGGTGGTGGTCGTCGTCCGGTTGATCAGTAGTCCATCTGTATGATTCAGGTAACTCTTGGAGTGAAGTGAAGTCAAGGTGTTTGTGGTGGAGATGGACAGGGTGGGCTCTGAAGGCATCAGAGAGTCTTGAAGGCATCCTTGAAAGTTGTTTCAAAGTACAGCACAGATAGAGAGAGAGAGATAGAGATATAGAGAGAGACCGAGGGAGAGAGAGAGAGAGACAGAGAGATATGCTAGGTGTAGAAAGCAATGAATAGTGAGGGAGAGTACTTTGGTTTTGAAATCATAGGATGATCTATTGGGAGATAATGAGATGAGGATATATATATAGAGGTAATGGGCCCACATCCTGAATTTTTTTGTGTATATGTATACTTGTAGCACTACCAGAAAACTTGCCTATAGTAGCGAAACTATAGGCGTGGTTTTACTTCATTGTAGGTATAGCTAAAATTTACCCGCGGTTATGGTACGAAAGGTTAACCGCGGATATAGTCTTTGCCCGCGTTTTTTGGTACGTATAGCTGTAGGCTAATTTTGTTGTAGTGTAGCTTATATACATGGAAATATATTGCTTATTTTATGTCTAGAGTATTTAGATCATGATAATTTTATTCAATGATAATATTAACTCAAGCATTAATGTATATATTTACAAGACAACAATACATGAATATATAATCAAACAAAAAAGGTTGAATTATATATAGTGATGATTCCCACTTTATTATATATAATATGTATACATATGTATTGTTTGTATATATAATTATATATGATGATGGTGATTTTGAAATGTGAGAAGATTTTAGAGTAATGTGGAGGTGTTGGAGGGAGTGGTGTTTTTTGTTTTGGAGTGTTTTTGAGTGGTGGTGGGGGTTTAGCTTTGATACAAGGAAACCAGATATGAAAAGAGAGTGTGATGGACAAGAGAAAGAACAAAACAGGAAAGGACCATCTTGTCCTCTACAAACAATATAAACTGAAAATCAATCAAAAAGTGGAATCTCCTATTAAAGTTGTTCGCATTTTTTGTAAGAGGAAGAGGGAGGAGGAGACCCATCCCCCCTCCATGTGCCTTTGTCTTGTCCTCAAGTAGAAAAACATCAACATCAAAAATAATACTAATTTTTTTTACTTTTAAAACCCTAATCTAAAATCTAATCTCTAATTCCACTAAATGACAAAACCCACCTTCAATTCTCTAATGTGACCAAATTGACCTTTCGAAATCGGTGGAACCTCTCTTTTATCTATATATGGCGGCTATTAGTGGCTCAAACACTTGTTAGGCTCTCTTTAGGGGCCAGGTTCCCACATATGATGAGCAAGTGTACAATTTTTTGGGAACATTTGTAAAGGCATAGGTATCTTTGTCCTTTCCTTTCTCACCCTTATTGGGTACTTCTTATTATCTGTTTTCTGTTTTAGTAGTGAAAACAAAATCATTGCTTTTTTCTTTTCTTTTTTTTTTCTTTTTAGGTCAGCGGGATGGGGAAAGATAAAACACACACGTAGGACATATATGATGTAGAATTAGACAATTAGTGGGCCTTTTAATAATGTTTTAGGGCCTTAAATGATCCTTTCAATATTTTAGGGAATTTTTTTTGTATTTTCGTGTTTTTATGTTTTTCACTACATTAGAGTTGTTACCGACTCTAGAATTGATTTGCTTTTATCTTTGAAGAAATTTATCAAAATTTGAGAGTGTTTTTTTTTCTTCTATTTGGTCGATTCTAGTACCTTTTCCTTTGATTAAACGTTGGTTTGATCTTCTTTGTTGCTTCCCCCTACATCAGTTGGTATCGAAGCAAGGAGTGACCTTGATTCTATAGTTAACCACGAAGGAAGAGAACATAACCCAACTGCTAGAAAGCGAGGAATCGAAGTGGTTTGGATAACGATCGACGCTCAATGACTTCAGTGAATGAGTTGCGCGAGATGCTCACTAGATTCATGATAAAAAAAATGCAACCTGGATAGGCTAAACGTTAACTTCCTGCTAAGGAGATGGCCCCCAGAGGAACGAGTGCCCACACCTATCCGAGGTAAGAGATGTGGTCCGCCAAACCCTGGTTTCTTGCCTACCCTTATCAACTACCACTACCAGAAGACTTTGATTCAGAAGACGATGATGATTTCGCGGGGTTTGTGGGTTATCGACATTCCCGAAAATAGAGGCTTTTTAAGGAGTATCGGCTTAAAGCAGACATCCCAATGTTCAATGGAAACCAACAGATTGAAGACTTTCTTGATTGGTTATCTAAGGTTGAGTATTTCTTTGATATGATGGAAGTTCATGAGAAGCATATGAGGGCCCTAGTAGCCTTTCAGCTAAAAGGGAGCGCAACCATGTGGTGGGATCAATTGTAGGTGAGAAACTGATAAAAGGCTTGTATGGTGGAGTTACGTTCTTAGTGGTCACCTTGGGTAGATATAAAATAATGGCTAGTCTGGAAGAGAGGTATTATTGCCTTTAGCTGAGGAGGGAAGATCTTTCCATAGATTTTGTGTTGGGTTTGCCACATACATGTAGGATTAGTGGGCCTTTTAATGTTTTAGGGCCTCAAATGAGTCTTTTAATATTTTAGGGACATTTTCGTGTTTTTATGTTTTCCACATGGTTGTAGTAGTCAAATCTATAATTCATTATATTTTATATTAGAAGAAATATATCAAAACTTGAGTGTATCTTATCTCTATCTGATGGATTCCAATACTTTTTCCTCTAATTAAATGTTGGTTTGATTTTATTTGTTGTTTCCGGTTGCGTCAATATATCACAAACACAAGCGAGAATTACGAGCGTTGAATGTGGTTTAAGGCTCGTTGACCAGAACGGCCTGCTCGTTGACCAAGGTAAACAGTCTGTGCTAGGGTCTGCCTAATAATTTTTAACAAGTTAGGCTGCGGTTTCCAATCCAGCCCGTTAGAGAAAACTCGCCGATCTATCCGATTTAAAAATTGATGTTATTTAATAATTACATATAAGAATAGATATCACAAAAAAATGTTTTGGTGTAATAATTAGTACATAAGTTTTAGTTTTACATATTGAGATATGAAGTTTGAGACCTTAAATTTCAATTTTTCATTAACATGCAGAAGGTCATACCCATTAGTCCCCGCACACCAGACCGGTAGGAAAAATAATTTTGGAGAGTGTGGCAAGTATTGTCTATGGACAAAGCTATTTTTTCTTAGAGGGGGGGGGGGGGGGTATGCAATGATGTAGGCCCTGAAATTGTCATCACAGACATCCACATGTGTTTTTGAATTAATCCCTTATTGTTCATCACCAACAATGATAGTACTGATCACAACTTTAGGGTTTGCGTTTATAAATCTAATGCAGGCTTTCCTAATCCATTGTGTTTTAGCTTTTGAAAATAATACAAATCTCCGGTTTCCAAGGGGTACGTAGCTAATTTAGGTGACAATCCACGTCTGATAATTAAGCCTATCTAGACTAAATCTGAATTCATGAGTTTGAATTTTATAAATTTCTTTAAAAGAAAAAAAAAACTTTCTTTCCTTTATAGGTATTGCTTATTCTTTGTTTTAGTAGTAAGTAAGAAACAATAGCATAATTGCTTCCCAGTTCGAATCCAATCAAAAGCATATTTTTTGGTGGTCACCTCTTGTGGGTTTCGGCCTGCATGTGGGGGTTTGCTAGTGGGATGTGATATGTTAGTGGCTCTTTGCATACTGGGGCTCGGCTCAGGACTTACCCTATTGACATGTGAAAAACTTTCGTGTGCATGGATCCGCCAGCTCAAGATTTATGCTTACTTAGTTGTCCGAATGACATATTGGGCGGGATGTTTTTTCGGTTAAAAAAAAAAACAGAAACAATAGCTTTTAGCTTTGAAAAAGAAAAAAATAAGGAGATAGGGTTAGTGGAGGGCATATTTGTCCTTCTGTCGAAAGTATAATAAAGTAAGGCAATCGGGTCCCTTCGCTTAATGCTTTTCACTATTGTAGTCATATTTGGTACTAATTCCCTTGAAAAGTAACATGTTTTTTGCGGGTTAGATTTGGTGTGTCTTTTTTTTATTTTATCCCATTTCACCTCGTGTGGGCTCTCACACAATAATAAATTTTTTTACCCAATCAATCTTTGATTTAAAGACCTTGAATTATCCTCAAAAATTCGTACTTTTTTTTTTTTGCTCTCATTATATAATATTATAGACAAAATATACGAAGTCTAGAAGGCCCAAATTATCTCTTTTTAAAAAAAAAAATTTATTTGTGGTTGTGGGCACACAAAGATCATATCATGAGTTGCTAGATTTTATTTCTTTCATACATATATATATCTTGTATTGTTGAATCTACATTGACATGCATAGGCAGGTGAATGTTATGTTCACATGGCTCTAACGTGGAGAGGTCGGGGTACTTTTCTAAAATATAAAATATTTTATAATGTGTCTTATAGGTGTGTATAATCATGTTGACATGAAATGATTTAATTGTCACCATAATCGAAGATTCGTAACGAAGCCTTACCTCTTAATTCTTAGTGATTCGATTCATTTTATTTCACACGTTAAATCAATCGTTGTAATTAACCAGAGACGTATTCATCCTAGCTAACTTTTTTTTTTTTAAATTGAAAACGACACCATACAAATTTGCTATTGAATAATCCAATATGGGCGTAAAATCGTGCAATCAGATTTGCGCGAATAGAAGTTTCACACCTGACGACTGAGTAAGTTAAGTCAAAACCTAACACGTGACCGAAGTCTATTACTTCCCGTGAGAATCGAACTCAAAACCTTCCGAATCCATCAATTTGACCTTAGAGATGTTACTAACCTATCACCCGCATGGTTGATGATACTTGAAAATGACATGTAGCCCAACAGTTTGATAGCTCAAGGGAACCCAACATATTTATTCCACTATTTAATCCCAGAATTCATTATCTAAAATTTATTGTTTTAATATAGATTCCATTGTTTTTTAAAAGCATAGTCTCAAATTCATTTTTTAGTAATGAATCCATTGTTTTTGAAATTTCATTGAAAAAAATAATGGAATCAGGATCCACAAGATAAAACTCATTGATAATGGATCTTGTTAGAAAGAGTTTTATGCGATAATTCCGACTATGTAATTTTTTTTTAAAAAATCTAACATGTATTTTGAGAGTTAAAACGTTTTAAAATTTCGTTTAAGATACTTGAGTTCTCTTGTGCTACCACTATATGAGCTACGTACTGGATGATACCTAACTAGAGGACACCAATAGAGCAAACATAGATTGAGCCCATGTAAAACTTAGCCATATCATAATGAATTGAATTGGAGTGTCAAAGTGGTTCAAGTAACATGGCTATGGTCCTAAATTTAGTTTCTATATATATGTAAGACCACTGTGATTAAAATTTTAGTGGTTCTGCTAAATCAAGTAAAGCAAGATTTGACCATCTATGAGACTTGTCATCTCCATTAATGTTTTCATAGGCACCCATTTGAAAAGGAAATTAGTTTGACTTTTCGCATGAACCCTAAACACCTATATTCGCTAGAAATTTAATATTTCTCATATCATTCATAACAGAAGAAGCAAAAAATAAAGATAATCTTTCAAAATATATCTGATTGGGTCGGTGCTGCTACTTATATATATCCATCAGAATCCATATGCATGCAAACAAATTTAATTATCCCAATAATTTGTCAGAATTATTTTTTTCTTAAAAATAAAAATTCTCCATACCTAGCGGGCAACAATAGTAAATATTTGCACAACCTTTGGTATTAATTTATATATTACATTACATTATATTATAATTAGTTTTCTAACATTTATATATATATAATATTTACTCTGAATTTTCGAGATGATGACTATATTAGAGCACTCGCATTAGAGTTTCTTACCATGTTCTCTATTTTACCTACTCAAATACCATGCTTTTTATCAATTTAGAACATCTATATTTAACAATAACTGCATCAAAATCTCTATTCTAATTTTCACAATATTAAAATACTAATTTCTTATCCATTCTTTACATTATTTAATTTCGCATACTTTAAGCAAGGTTTGTAATAGTGCAGGTACCAACTCTGTACTTCAAACGTTCAAGTCTTCATGATATATTGTTGACATGCATAATATTGCACAATGTGATCACTGAAGATTTAACAACAATTACATTCAACCTTACATCGTAGACATATATGTATGAATAAGTTGAATATGGTCCTCCCATGCACGTCAATATTGAAGCACTTGAGTTTTAAGACTTCATCCACCAGCACATTCGAGACAGCGAGAAGTTACGACAGAGTGAATATTTTAATTTCTCGGGAGGATACATATCCACTTTTTGTGCGCTACTTTTGACACATGAGATAGGTAAGTCTGAATTATCGTTATATATATATATATATATATATATATATATATGATTCAGTGACCTTAATTAGATTAATAGCACACCCTCATGAAGGGTCCTGGATAATGTGGTCACTTATCGTTTCCTGAATGGAAATGTACTAAAAAATAGGGAACAATAATGTCCCAACGTCCCATCTAATTAATTATGTCTATGATGACATGAATAAGCCAAGAGAAAAGATAAATTATATGTTTAAAGATGGGAACCTTATGGACCCATAAATTATTATATCTGCTATGATTTAATTGTACCATATATATATATATATATATATATATATATTTTCTACATTATTCTTAACAAATCAGCATATACTATATATGATGTGGCAATCCAGTGGAAAGCATGATAGAAATGAACGATGAGACAAAATAGCTGCCTTATCTCTTTGCATTTGTTTATTATAAGGTTACATCTTCATTAAGCTTTTATCAATAGCAAGACCTTAATTCTTTCATTGAAAGAGAAGACAGTATATTCAATATTCATTAATAGAAAAAAAAAAAAGAATCCTACAAATACAATAGAAAAGAGGAGCAAACAATACTTACAAAGATGTTGGCTATGTATATAGAATAATTGTCCATAATAATTTTCGTTTTAAAGGGGGAAAAAAAGGGAAATATATGCAAAGACTCCAAAAAAAAGTAAAAATTATTATGCACTGACCTGGGTGAGGAAAAATACTTTTCTAGAGAAACAAACATAATATATATATATACACACACACACTACTTCAACCCTTAACCAATGAAAAGCTACCAAAACATGTAGCATAATCCAAGTAGCCAACCCACAGATAGATAATAGTCACAATACCAATTCCCAACAACAAAAAAAAACTATGTATGCATGTATGCGGTCATGGAAAGGGAATTTTCGGCTTTAAATAAATTTAATTTCACAATTGGCTAGAATACGTAGTTGTTGTTGGGAACTGATGAATACCCGCCAACACAAAACGTCAAATCTTATCTTTCTTTCTTTTTTTTTCTTTTGGAGAGAATGAAAAGTGGTGGCATGGGAATTGTTTGCAACGAAAAGACAGCACGCAACTAATGAATATATATGTGTGTATATATATACACATACATACGTAGGTAATTTAATTACGTATACAACTCCTACACTCTGTTGATGGCAACAGGGCGGGCCGGATCATGGTTGCCCCGTCCCCACTCCGCACCTCCAAGAGTACGTCCTGTTCCCGCCCCGCCATGCATGTCGGGGCGACATTTTTACCCCGTGTCAGCCCCAACATTCTTGAAAATTGAAAAATTAAACCGCATATCTTAAGATTCGAATATGAGACTTCGAGGTGGTCAACTAATTGGACTAACAAACATACCAAATCAATTTTTCTCTTATACTTGCTAACTAATTAAAATATTAGTTTTGCATACCACCTATATAACAATATCAAATTAATATATGTGTTTAGACAAATACATATTTATCTATATTATGCTATATATATAGATATATAACCCATATAAATATATGTTTATGTAAATAAACATGTATAGCCGGACGAGGTGCGGGGCGGGAGGCATGCCTTTCCCCACCCCGCAGCAGGTTAAGATTATTTGTCCCGTCCCCACCCGGCTCAAGTCTCGGATTGGGAAAAATCTGCATGGGTCGGGTCGGGGATAAATTGTCATCCCTATGTTGACTTGAAGGGCCAGCCAGCCATCTCTCATGAATGCGGCTTTCACTTTCCTGGAACATATGTGCCATTTTACAGATCTCTCTACACAAGTATTTATGTCAGTACGTGCCTGCAATGAACATATATATATATATATATATATATATATATGGTTTGAGAGAAAGAATGATTGAAAAAATCTTTGATTGAGGGAGAGAAATGGTTATATACATTCAAACAGATAATGATTAAGGTGAAGACGAGAGAGGTAGCGGTAGGGGCGGGGGACAGTGATGTTTTCAAAGTCACTCATGCATATAATGCCACTGTTTTAAGTTTTTTTCTTTGCAGAATTCTCATATCTTGGAATTTTACTTTGTCCTGCATATAAGCTTCTTCTTCTTCTTTTTTTTTAAAAAAAAGCTTATTAATAGGTTTTCATTGTCTTCATTCAACAATTTGCTCACAAACACTATATATAGTTTGCCAACTAGACTGTGATGGTCAGATCGAATTTGTGAATTCCATGCAAACTGAACCACGAAAAAAAAAAAATCTAATAATGTCAAATAAACCAGGAGATCTAGTCATATGCTGTCATCCATTTGATTGTTTCTTTTGTATTTAATGGTAAAAAAAGACCCCACCACATCCACTTGCACAAATTAGGATTGATGGAATTTGTAATAAGGAACTCATAGTAATTTAATAATTTATTTAAAGCTTGTCCATATATGGATGGGCAAAATAATAATAATTTAGTTGCATGAAATTTATTTTTGAGTGTTATGTAATGGATTTCTTTAAAGTAGTTTCAACATGTTCTTGTAATTAACGGGCCTTAGGACTTAGGAGGCTTTGGTTTGATGAAACCCGGTACTTGATGGGCCACCAATGAGAATCAACCCAAGGCCCAAAATGTAAATGAAACCGTAACAAATATGAGCTTGATGGGCCGGGCTTAAAAGTTCATGGGCTATTGAGAATTAAAACTCAGAAGTGCAAGTCTGTAATGAAAGTGCTACACATCCCAACAATTATCATTCCAGCATTGTGGGACACTCGTTCATTGGGTATGGTGACACCATAGTAAGGCCCCATTGAAAATCACTTTCAATCAATGGGTGTCACACATTCCTGCAATGCTTTTGGGATGATACCTTTTGAGATTTTTATCATTTTTGAGTCCATAATTACGAAATTAAATAATTATTAAAAGACAGAAGATAATTTAATAAGTTTGATATTCAAAAATCAAAATAAATTAATGCAGAACTTTTTTTTATTACTCAAATCAAGGGAGTCCCAAATTCGCCAGGACCACGCATGCCAAGCCAAATAAATTATTTCTATTAAAATCTATAATTATTTATATGATGTCATTAGCCCTAACTTTTCTGTTTTATTGTGTGTATTATTTATATTGTCCCGATTAGAGTTTTGAGAATATATGATTATGAATAATTAATCAACATTATTGGACCACATAGTCCAAGTAATTTAACAATGTTGTGCTGTTTTTTGTACGTACCTTCTTGATAATATATGATTCTCTTACATTCTTATGCATAGTTTTTAAAATCGCACCTTGCATCGAACCGTCTAGACGGAAGGTTCAAAATTTTTGAAGTTCAACCGATATAATGGAGGTTGAACCGCTGATTTATAATATAAAATAAATTAATAAATATTTATATATAATATATAGTATATATAATATATATAGTATATAGTATAAAGTATATAGTATATAATATGTATGGATTATTAATGATAGATATGATATACATATGATATAATTACCACAAAAATTCCAAATCATGATTATCAAACTCTAATAATTATCAATGGAGAATATTTAATTCAAAAATATTTTCTTTGAAATTTGAAATTATTTTGACTTGATAAAATAAAATAATAAATAATAAATAAAACAGAACAAGTCTCCAAACATTGAACGATTCTAAAGGTGATAACCCATATAAATATTTTTTCCTTTAAAAAAATAGAACAAACAGAGGCAAAAATTGTATTTTTCATATTAAAAAAAATCTGCCGGTTTTTTAAGGCATGAACGATTCGCGGTACGATACGGGTTTGATGATATATTGATGGTTTGACTACTTAAACGGTATTTTAAATGTATCATACCATTGAACCACCGATACGATACGGGTTAAAAAACTATGTTATTAAGTAATTAATTAAAATGTTTTGATTATTCTTTGACGTCTCTATAATTGAATCCCATTTGTTTGAGATTGTTGCAATTATTTTCCTGCAGTCCTCGAATTAATCTATGCTGTTTTTGTTCTCATATTTGTCCATATTGTTAGAAACATAAAGGTCCATTTAATGACTATGATTCCAAAGCATACCATGTGCAATGACCTAGGGCACCTACCAAGCTTAATTATATAAACATATTCAAACATTCAAATTCTAAATCCAACAACACCAAACTTATCAATTGAAAGAGAGAGAGAAACAAGAAATGGGCTCTGAATCTCCAGTTATCCTTCCGGTCATCGATTTCACCAGTCCGGCCCTGAATCCGGGCACGTCGGAGTGGGATTCGGTGAAATCTCAAGTCCGTCGAGCTCTGGAAGAGTATGGTTGCTTTGAGGCAAAGTTCAACAAAGTTCCTCCAGAGCTTAGAGATGGAATTTTTGGTGCACTAGAGGAGCTATTTGACCTTCCATTGGCAACCAAAATGCGCAATGTTTCTAAGAAGCCTTACCATGGCTATGTTGGACAATACCCTCAAGTTCCTTTGTATGAAAGCATGGGAATTGACGATGCCAACGTCGCTGAAAATGTGGAAATTGCGACTCGAAGCTTGTGGCCTGAAGGAAACCATGGTTTTAGGTTTGTGATCGAACACTTTCTTTATACCTTATCAAAATCATTAGCACGTAAAAGTATACTCGCACGCCCAGCAATTGCGGCATTATTTCCTTGCATGAACCTTTGGTTCATGAGAGGTTTTGTGGACTTAATTCTCCTTTGTGGGATTCGGTCTCGTTCTCCCCACACGGGTTTCGGCCTAATCTTACCTGTCATCAGTGTGGAACGGGCTGGATTGGTGGTCGGAGTTTATAACTAGTCTAGATGTCCAGTGGACATGTTGGGCCGGAAAATTCTCGTTTACCAAAAAGACGTAAAAGCATACTTTTGGATACTAAAGGGTTTTTTTTTTTAGGTTTGTAAGAACTACAAGGGTACTAACTTTTATATTGAATTTCTTTCTGTGCTTAGTAAAACTATACAATCATACTCGGAGCACGTATCGGAATTAGATCAAATGATCAGAAAGATGATTGTGGAGAGCTTGGGTTTGGAGAAATATATGGATGAACACATGAATTCAACAAACTACCTCCTTAGGGTCATGAAATACAAAGGGCCACAATGCAGTGACGCAAAGCTTGGGCTAAACTCCCACACTGACAAAAATGTGGTGACTATATTGTTCCAGAATCAGGTTGAAGGGTTAGAGGTGCAAACCAAAGATGGAGAGTGGATCGATTACAAACCCTCGCCAGATTCTTTCATCGTCATGATCGGAGATTCTCTCCATGTAATTCTTTTCTACTTTTACTTACAGATCCCAATATTTTTTTGTCTCAACTATCCCAAATATAAAAAATAATATAATCATATTCATCCATCCTAACAGTTCAAATTATATATGCGTTTGGCAGGCGTGGGTAAATGGTCGGTTGCATTCGCCTTATCATCGTGTCATGATGACTGGAAACGCGACAAGGTACTCTGCCGGGTTGTTTTCGATCCCGAAAGCCGGGTACATTGTAAAAGCACCTGCAGAAGTTGTGGATGAGGAACACCCCTTGCTTTTTAAGCCATTTGATCATGTTGAGTTTCTTGCATTCTACTATTCCGAGGCTGGTCAAAGGGCTCCATCTGCTCTCGAGGCTTACTGTGGTGTCTGAGAATAATCTGAATCATATGTATCCTAAAATAGTAATCTAAATATTTCCTCTTTGTGTGTAAATGCGTGAATGTTGTAATAAGTGGTGTATTTTGAATTTAATAAAAAAATTGTGACTCGTGATTTGGTTTGATACTTCTAATGCTCAAATGTGGATATTTGTTGGATGCGAAATTTGATAAGAGTCTAAAATTCTCATCCAATGATATGAAAAATGTTTAATAGATTTTAAAAGTAGAAAAATAAAAAATCTCGAATCATATAACAGACCTCACTTCGAACTTCAATCCTTGTTATCTTTCATTACAGAATCTCCAACATCACACAAGTGCTTGAGACCTTAATCTCAAGAAGATCTAAATTAACAATTTGATCTTCTTAATTGGTGTTTTGTAGGGAATTGGTTTCTCCTTCTTTACCCTTTGAAAGTCAACAAAAGTAATGGATTGGTTTTAGATGCAAGAGCTCTTATTTAAAAAATGTTAGAGATTTCAATCATCCCAGTAATAAATCTTGTTCCTTAATTAATATAAGTGTAGGAGCCCTGCAAAACATGGTGATTGAATCAGAGAGCGACACATCCATCACTTCTACTCTTATTTATATGGTAGAGGGAGGACTAAAGTTCTTGGCTTAAATTACTCCTCCTACTATCAAAATATAAGTAATAAATTAAGTGATGAGTTATTAATAGAACAAATAATGGACAACTTTTTTTCGATAAATTGTTATTAGTTAATTAATTTAAAAATAAAATACAAAATACGAGGCACATACGTCAAGAATAAAACCAAAATGAAATAACAATCGTCCCACAAGAGAAGAGCTCTATGCCACCCAAGGGGAAAGACCCAAATCACCCAAAGCCTTAGCAGAGAACAGGAAAAAAAAGACAAATTACTCCCCATCAAAGAAAAAAAATCAAAACCTAAGATAAAGCCCAAACATCTATAAACAAACAAACAGTTCGGGCATAAATATTATACAGGTTGATTCGAGAAAACTCTACAAATCAAAGCTAACACAGCTTACATGCATATAACATACAATTTCAAGACCTAGCTAGTTAAGTGGCCCCAGCGAAGTCTTTCATCATGTTGCGATCTGCCTTGTCTTGAGTAGCGCTTGCAACATAGAATTTGAGGAGTTCAGAATGCTCGAATGGTTTATACTGCAATGGATGTTCATCGTCGACTACCTCCTCCGGTGGCTGTATTAGTCCAGTCCGGAATGTGAAAAATCCGAGCGAGTGCCTAACTGCTTCTTCTTCGTTCACGATCACTCTATGATAACACGATTTTATTCGATTGTTGCTCCATGCCTACACCAACGACCAAATCAAAATATTAATTTCATCGTTCATAAGGTATTGTTTATGTAGGTTTGCCTTTGTGGTCACACGTTAGGTTATTACCCAACTTACCATGCACACATCGCCCGCGACTACAAGGAAAGACGAAGGGGAAGGCTCGTAACTAATCCAATCTCCATCTTTTGTTCTTAGTTCAAGTCCCTTGACATGATCTTGATGAAGGATGGTTATAAAGCTCTTGTCGGTGTGTCCCTTGAAACCAATATTTGTTTGATCTTCCTGTGATTTTATGTATTTCAAGAAACGAAGAAGATATGTCGTTGATGCTACGTGTGATTCATGGTGTTTCTCTGCGCCATAGCTTTCAAATAACATCCTCATCAACATTCTCTCCAATTCTGCTGCTATGTTGGCGTAGGCGTAAGCCAGTTCACTAAAATAAAATGTACAAAAATTTATATTTTTTTTGGTTAAATCATAACTTCATTAATAAGAAAGAATTAAACAAGAAAAACCAAGAACGTCACAGCAGTCCACAGACGACCAAGAAAACCTCTCCACCCAACCCAGAAGCTGCCGCCAACAACAACAACGCCAGACCCGAACCCTGGTATCAGCAACAACAGGGTTTATTACGGGACAGCTCATGATGTTCATATCGATCTATTATGCGCCTCTGTATCTAGCATTGGGTAGACCTCATACAATAACTGTCCTAGCCCTACCGTATCTTTTGTTTCATTTCTTCTGGAACAATCACAAACACTTTTTTGATTATGGATCTACTACCACAAATTCAATGCGTAATCTTAGCATTCAATGTGTATTCCTGAATAATCTCATTGTTCAATTATTCAACCATTTCATTTTACCAAGTTCAATGTTAGTCAGATTAGTCAACATTTATATGTTTCGATGCAACAACAAGATGTTATTTGTAACAAGTAGTTTTGTTGGTTGGTTACCAGAAGCCGCCGCCAACAACAACAACACCAGACCCCAACCCTGTTAGAAAACGTCAATGGACTCCCTTCCTCAAACTTGTAAGCTATAAGTTATTGTTCGCTTTCCCAAGCCCAAGTCCAAGTCCAACCAATCACATAATTGTTCCAAAAAATTTTAAGACTCACGACTTTAAAACGCGTCTTACTAAATTTAGAAAATTTTTGGGTTTATAACATGTCCATTAGATCGTTATTTTAACTATGTGGGACTTTTCGCAACAAACCCGACTGAACAACAAAAGAAAGAAGCAGATCTGCAATAAGGCAGCGGCAGAATGAAAAGAACCAGCCAAAGAAAAGAAACCAGCCAGAATGAAACCAGGCAGAGCCCAAAAACTAGTAACATAAACAAATATCAAAGTTAATATTATAAAAAAAATATTGACTAACAGTCTAAATTTGGTATTAACAAATCAAATTCATACCAGAAATGGTCGTTTCCGGCCGGCCACATGAGGTTTGTGAAATTTTCAACTTGTTGAAGATCGGTCGGGTACTCGATGCCAAGGCCTTCGTGGAGAGGAAGAGCTGAGATTTTTCCGATGTAGCCGTGGGCGGGTTTAGGGTTAATGTTCTTCATTTTGGTTTCTTTAGGGAGATCAAACAATTCTTTCATGGCATCGAAGATTTTGTTATGGAATTCTAATGGAAGTTTGTTGTACAATACTTCCATACAACCGTATTCTTCAAGTCCTTGACGGATTTTACTGCATGTAGAGACCCAAAGACTTGAACCAGGATTCAAGTTTTGCTTGGTCAAGTCTATTGCTGGAAGTTTGGACACTGTTTGGGAACCCATAATGTTATATCTGTTTAAGCAAGATAGGTGTGGGAGCTGAATGCATATTGTGCAGAATTTATAGAATAGAAGGTGAGTTGATACACCCCATATAAATCAACTATAAAGACAAATGAGAATATATGGCTATACAAAACAATTTCCTTTTCTTGGATTTGAAACAATATTGCCATTGGATTTTTTACGCATCCGGAATTTTCTTTTATGACATGGAATTGTAGTTATTACCCTTCGGGTGTGTACTTAGTAAATTCATGGGTCGCATGATAACTTGCAAATCATGCGTGCTACGCAAGCAATGATAGTTTAATATAAGGCTCGGTAGAAATCGAAATCACAACATCGAAAGTGTGAAAGTTTACTCCTAACCCATTAGGCTAAGACTTGATTTTACATGGATCAAATGATCATGTTGCTACTAGTCATTATGAAAATAATGCTAAAAGCCATTTGTATCCGTACAAAATAAATAAATAAATAATCATGAATGACGTTTGGGAGAGTCTAAGAGAAATATAATGAAAGATAATTGAAGCCAAAATAATTTCACAAAATATTAATTAGGGACCACCAAATCGTCCATATATTTGATAAAATCTCTCGAATCTCAATCCATTTTATTCTTAAGAATTCTAATAGATATGGAGAAACAATACTAAAATAAACACCATGACTTGCTAATGTAAAAACTATAAATTAATTGCATGATTGAATTTGTAAAAGAGATCCTAACAAAGATATGATTGTACATATATGATGATACTGAGATCACCCTCCCTTAGGATATTGACACGTGGCGTAAAATATCGAGCTAACACCTTAACAGAGAACATACCTCGGCCACCGATCAAGATAGAGGAGAGGATTCCAACCGAGGAGAATGTACTCAATAAGCCTAAATATTCACGCTAACCAAGGAGAGAGCATCTCGGCAAGACAAAGATGTCCCTTCAATACCTAAAGAGCATTGGTCCTAGGTAACTCGTTGAAAGCCAGGATCCCAGAAGAGCTCAGCTCCGTATAGGAAAGGAATCAATAATCATGATGGAATTCACTTTCATGTAAATTTGCCTAGTATCAAAGAAAAAATATATACTCCTACCAAAATTAAAACTCTCCTAACTCATATAAAATTGAGCCTTCAGCTACAAGTAAATGATTATGGACCCTACTCTTTTACTTGCTACTAGGGGGAGCATCGAGCACTGCCCCAGCTGATAGCATACTGACTTGAGTGTCGGAGAGGTTTCCGGGCATACCCTCGGGAATCGGGACCCCCTTTTAGCTCAAGTATTCTATTGTGTAGGACATCCCCAGTAGAACTAAGGACATCATTTAACATCAGCCTGATCACCTAATATGTCACCGAGACCCACGACACTTTGGTGTATATATATATATATATCATCAAACTTTTTTTTAATTAACATCCAATCAAACTCCATTGATTTCATTCAAGCCTGCATATATCGGGACCATTTCATTTCTTGTCTAAATTTTAAGCTAGATTGGTGTGTCCACAATGTTTTCACATCATATATGTCATTTGGTGGTCCTGTATTCATGCACACTCAAAATTAAAAATAAAAAATCATTAGTGTAGATCAGAAAACTGCCTAGTTATCTAATAGTTATGTAAAAAAGCATCCTTCATAGAAAAGACAAACATAAACACAAAATTTATATAGTGTGGTCCTTGCAGCCATGATTATATTTGATTAATGGGATTTAATTAGTTATCCAAATTAAGTCCTTTTTTCTCAGGTTGACTAATTATTGATGATCAGCATGTACAGTAATGCCAGACTAATGTGGCCGGTGACATAACAAAGGCTGGTTATTCATTTGAATGACAAATACTTTACTTTAGTAATTAAATGTTAAGCTAGTGGTCTATCATTGATTTGTTAATTAAGTGGCCTTACGTCGCTCAGTTTACAGCTCAAGGCTGAGTTATGACTGGTCGATCCATGAGTTAGGACCTCAAGGCCAAAACGAATGATCAGGGCGAAGTAAGGGGAGCAAGTTGGGTGGCAAATTGTATCAAGTTGGCTGTCTTGGGTAGAAGGTTCTGATATGCGCTTGAATACAAGCTGTTAAGAAGGGGATCTTAGCTATGATACCTGAGGTGGGCCATGGACCAGGCCCGTGGATCACATACTTGCAATGGGCCGAAGTCTTGCGTGCTGCGACTCTTTCCTGTATGCAAATTATGGGCTCTAGGCCCATTAGTCAAAATAGTTTGGTAATTGAAGCAATGTTACATTTGTTTTAACAAAAAATTTCTTCACTTATCAAAAATTTGTCCGCAAGGTGTTGGTCCTTTTTTTCTTGGGAATCGAGAAACATATCATATTGTTCTTTGGACATTCGATAAGAGTCTAAACTCGGATTGTCAGGCTACAAGAACAAAAGTTTTCCACCTAACGATAGAGTAACGTGGGACAAAGCTCAGCACATAGCCACAAAGATATTACTTCCAATGAGAATCGAACTTATAATCTTCTGATACGGTTTGTCTATTACCGTGGTTAGGGTGTTGGTCCACAATGTTTACATAACTACTAATTAACAAATTACTCAATCACACATTGTTGATTGTGGTCCTAGATATCTTTGAGATAATCATGTATGTGGTCCTTGTGTGTTTAGAAAACATTTTCTAGAAAATAACATTTTGACTGACAGAATTATTGTTGTTGTTTTTTTGTTAACAAAAGACAGAAACATTGAAGTATATACATATATCATATGTGTGTGTGTGTATATATATATATGGTGGTCCTGGTAGATGTCAAATTGATTGCAGATTAGGTATTTATTTGTTCAATTAGTTTTCTTCTTCTTTTTGTAGAATTCTTATTATAGGATGAAGCGAATGCAAGTATTATTTTATCATAAGTCTATATATGGTCCCAAGGATGACGTCTAATAATCCTTAATCTTCACGGGATAGGGAGAACTCCAATTTTTTGTTACAATTGTAGTTATCATTTTGTCCTTGAAATTATGTTAAATCATACATTAAAATGTGTTTTTGAGTATTTTAGTATTAATAATGTTGAAAAATATTAGATTTAAAAAAAAAAATTCTAAATTCTAAATTCTAAACCTAAACACTAAAATTTAAATCTTAAACTTCTTTTTTTCACCAAGTTGTCCACAAGACAACTTGCTAGTAAACCCATGCCACATACAAGACCCCATAACCCCCGTAGACCAGTTAAGACTTGGGCTGAGGCCTAGTGCGGAAGATAATGCACGGTGTCATTCGCATACGTTGGGCTTAGCAACGACCCATCTCTTAAATTACGGTAATGGAAACACTCATGAGACTTGAACCCACGACCTCTAACTTGCACTAAGAGTTACCGCGGTCAAATACAACATCTCAGCCAAAGATCCGTTGTTAATTTAAACCCTAAATTCAAAATCCTATACCCAAAACTCTAAACCCTAAACACTTATTCCTAACTTTGAAACTCTAATGTCATTTTCAAGTAAAAAAACATAATTTAACATGATTTTGAAAAAGAATTGTAACTACAATTGTAAAAAGAAATTGGAGCCCCTTCTAGCTTAATTTTCACATATTATACTTAAAATAGGTGTCATCAACCTTTCATTAATAGATAAAGAAAATCAGAAAAAACAAAGAAAACTTGAATTTACATATCCCACGGTTGAATAGTCCGCTTTCATCATCTTACTTTTTTGCACAAAATGTTAGAGTATTTTGATTTTTTTCCCTTGTACTTTCTTTTTTTTTTTCTGAAAAATAGAAAAACAATGCCGAAAACATTTTAGAAAATACGGAAAACATGAAATCACTAATAAAAATAAAAACTACGAAAAACAGAGAAAACAGAAAACAAACCAAACCGACCCTTAACCATCGGGTATTTTTGTGCAAACATTAAATATGATGTTGACTGTGGGGATTTCCATCGAAAATGTAATTAACAATTTTGTGCACACAACCCCTTGAGAATATCTTGAGTCTCGAGTTAGATTCTATACTGAGTTGAAGATTGGTTGTGTTTTGGACCTTCCACATTAGGGTGTTTGATTGTCATTGATTCTTTTATGGTATCAAAGATTTGATTCAAAATGTTGTTCTCTCTGTACAAAACCAGAGAAGATCTCAAAAAACGTATGCGTAGCAGATCAGCTAGTAATTCATGGAGATCAATATTTTACAAGAGTTTTTGCACAAACTATGGCGTAAATCGTTCACACTCTCAGACATACATACAACAAATATACATCTTTATTTTACATTTTTTGTTTCTTGAAGAAATAAAGAAACCCCAACAATAAATACATGCTGAAGAAAACATGTATGTACAACCAGAAAGAACCCACCAGTGTGTTCATAGGGAAACTAGGGGGGTCTCAAAGACTCAAACACCACAGAATGCCTTGATGGAGCCATTCACTCTCTTTCCCTCATCTGATTTATGGAAACGAAGGTAGTCGTACATATTGAATGGCTTGAATTGTAAAGGATGTAAATCATCGATAAGTTCCTCTGGTACGCTGGTAATTCCGCGGTTAAACGAAAATAGTCCAATGGAGTATCTGGTTTCCTTTGATTTCATAATGACTTGATGTTCACAAGGCTTTATTCTGTCATTACTCCATGCCTAAACAAAGCAAATCAAATTAATATTGGTAGTATACAATGGAGTAATCAAGAAGTTGGTAGAACATTCAGGGAAAATTTTAACTGAAAGAAAACAACAGCAGTCAGGCAAATCATACCCGTATCGCTTCAGCTGCCATGAACACAAAAGACGACGGGGAGAGCTCTAAATCAACCCATTTTCCATCCTTGTTCTTAACCTGGAGTCCACCAACATGATTCTGATGAATTATGGACACCATGTTCTTGTCCGTGTGAGCCGGTATACCAACATCAGTCTCATTCATCTCTGGAATTCTGTATTTAAAGAACCTCAGCAGGTATTCAGATGATTCAAGGTGAGAGTCATAGTACTTCTCTATACCATAACTTTCCAAGATCATTCTCATCACCTGTTGATCCAATTCCACTACTAGTTTCGCAAACGAATGGACACTAGTCCTGTTTCAAAAACAACAAATTAAACAAGTTATTGCCATCATATATGGCCAAATGAATCAAGAAAAGTAGCATAGATTAATCCGTACCTGAAACGATCATTTCCAGCGGGCCACATGAGATCTACAAAATTGTTATTACCGCAATCAAGAGATGGGTTTTCAATAGCAATGGACTCATATAGAGGCATAGTGGTATATTGTCCAAAGTACTCATGGTAGGGCTTATTACTGGTGTTTTGGGTTCTAATTTCCGGTGGGAGATTGTAGAGCTCATCGACTGATGCATATACATCATTGTTAAATTCTAGAGGAACTTTATCATAAACTGCTACAAAACAACCACACTCTTCGAATGCACGACGGATATCTTTACATGCAGCAATCCATGTACTAGTACCAGGCTTCAAATCTTCATTTGATAAATCAAGAAATAGAATCTCGCTCGGTCTAGAGGAAGCCATAGCTAGCCTTAGGTTTTTTCTTTCTTTCTAGCTCTCAAAGAAAGAAGTTTTAGGGAGTCTCAAGTTTTCTGTAGCTTGAATCTGCAGCTTGATGTTGCTACTTATAGAGATTATCCTTGGCCAAATAGTATCATAAGGGTTGATAACCTGAGTGAGTTCAAATCCCATGTGAAGCAATACCCTTTCTGAGTTTTTGCCCAACTTAATTTGTCGTCATATGAGAAATTTCTGGACGCACGGGCCTGACTGCTCGAGTTTAGACTCATATTGGAATATCCAGAGCTCAAGCTTGTATAGTATCATTCTCGGTTATAAAAAAAATTGATAAAATGTTTTAGGTCCATTTCACAAATGGATTTTCGCGAAAAAGCAAACGAATATATAAATTGGTAAACAATCATAGACACTACAATACTGATGAGAATTATATTCGGTACCAAAATCAAACAAGAGCCAAAACCAAAAGAGATGACTCAATATGCATGGTTCTTTCTTCAGTTTTTTAACTTGTAGATTGTAGTATCTGCCACAGGAGCTTTCATCCTCTAACTTCTTCTTATAAGGGGACCATTGCATAATACAGCATGGTTTGTTGTTGTATCCTCTGTTATAATGAGTGTGAGGTGTGCTATGCAAGCAAAGGCAAGAAAAGCATCCTCCATAATTTAAAGACCGAACCTGAAACTTTGTTCTAGAAAAACTAATCAGCTCAATGATGCAGGGGCGTTGGGGCATTTTGTCGAACACCTTGTGAAGAAAACCATACCTGCACAGAACGACTAAACCCAAATACATAACCATAAATGATGAAACCCAAAACGTAAAACAAAAAACAAAACAGAACAAAATCCCAAATTTCTCCTATCTTAATCTCAAATTGCCGAGAACCATAGGCTTGTAACAGACTACCAATTTTGCATGGAGAAATCGATTGACTTGAAATATATATGTCCATTAGAATCAACTTCATGCCAAAAAATTAGAGAAACTCAATTGACTTGAAATATTTAATAGAGATCATAGAACTTGCATGATATCATTAACACAAGTGGCTTTTACATTGAGAAGCTTCTGCTTGCCTTAGGTCTCTAGTCTCTGTTCTCAGTGCCCTAGGCACTAGCACGGGCTGTTTAACATTCTTGGAGACTTGGGCCTATGAACACTCTTTACTGGGCCTAATTGTTTCAAATCAGTGTTGGGCTTGTCTATGGTGTTGTCGGCTTGTTCAACAAAGACATCGTTCCAGCCTGTTCCACTACTTTCCATATATGCATCATTTTATTCAAACATCATTATAATATTTAATGTATTTATAGGTAATTTGATCAAATACCTGATGTCCTGATCAACGTATACTCTGGCATATATTGACACCGTATACTCTATAAGCCATACTTTTATGCGTTTGGTCCACTTTTTTTTGATAACTGAGAAAAATATTATATTGCCCTTTAAACATTCGTTATCATTCTAAATTCAAAAATTTATCACTTAAGGATATGATAAGTTGAGCAAAAATTCATCGCATAATGCTATTGGTGAGAATTAAACTCAGAACCTTCCGAATCCATACGATTTGTGGAGGTTCGAAGGCAACGCCCCAAGAAAACAGTCCAATGTAGCCAGGCCATAGATACTGCTGTGGAGATGTTTTCGTCCAAAATGTCAATATTGCTACAGCTAGCAGCTAGGGAAGGCGTTAGTACTCTACGACAACACAATACTTTGTAAATACAATAACATAACCAATGTGTACCAGATCAATTAGTAATTCTTGGAGATCAATAGTGTGCCAAGAGTTTTTGCACAAACTATGGCATAAACATTGCACCCAGATGAAGTCTGAAGGTATATACATAGTCTTCACACTCAAAGACATAAACACAACAAATATACTAGATCTTTATTTTAGTTTCTCTTCTTGAAAAAATAAAGAAACTCCAACAACAAAAACATGCTGAAAATACTCAAACACCACAGAATGCTTTGATGGAGCCATTCACTTTCTTTCCCTCATCTGATTCACGGAAACGAAGGAAGTCGTACATATTGAATGGCTTGAATCGTAAAGGATGTAAATCATCGACAAGTTCCTCCGGTATGCTGGTGATTCCGCGGCTAAACGAAAATACTCCGATGGAATATCTGGTTTCCCTTGATTTCATGATGACTTTATGTTCACAAGGCTTTATCCTGTCATTACTCCATGCCTAAACAAAGCAAATCAAATTAATATTGGTAGTATACAATGGAGTAATCAAGAAATTGGGAGAAAATTCGGGGAAAATTTAAATCGAAAGAAAACAAGTCGGTTCAACAAGACTCAGGCAAATCATACCCGTAACCCTTCAGCTGCCAAGAACACAAAAGAGGACGGTGAGAGCTCTAAATCAACCCATTTTCCATCCTTGTTCTTAACCTGGAGTCCACCAACATGATTCTGATGAATTATGGACACCATGTTCTTGTCCGTGTGAGCCGGTATACCAACATCAGTCTCATTCATCTCTGGAATTCTGTATTTAAAGAACCTCAGCAGGTATTCAGATGATTCAAGATGAGAGTCATAGTACTTCTCTATACCATAACTTTCCAAGATCATTCTCATCACCTGTTGCTCCAATTCCACTACTAGTTTCGCAAATGAATGGACACTAGTCCTGTTATCAAAAACAACAAATTGAACCAGTCATGCCACCTTACATGGCTAAAATCAAGAAAAAATTTGAGTAGATTAATCCGTACCTGAACCGATCATTTCGGGCAGGCCACATGAGATCTAAAAAAAATTTGTTACCACATTCAAGAGATGGGTTTTCAATAGCAATGGACTCATAGAGAGGCATAGTGGTAAATTGTCCAAAGTACCCATGGTAAGGCTTATTACTGGTGTTTTGGGTTCTAATTTCTGGTGGGAGATTGAAGAGCTCATCAACTGATGCATATACATCATTGTTAAATTCTAGAGGAACTTTATCATAAACTGCAATAAAACAACCACACTCTTCGACTGCACCACGAATGTCTTTGCAAGCAGCAATCCATGTACTAGTCCCAGGCTTCAAGTCTTCATTTGATAAATCAAGAAAAAGAATCTCGCTCGATCTGGAGGAAGCCATAGCTAGCCTTAGGTATTTTTTTTTTCCCCTTCTTTTTAACTCTCAAAGAAGAAGTCTTAGGGAGTCAAATTTTATGTCGCTTGAATCAACTTGATGTTACTACTTATAAAGATCATCCTTGGCCAAATAGTATCATAAGGGGTGATAGCTTGAGTTCGATTCCCTCTAGGAGCATAATCCTTATGGTCACACACTGGGTTTTAGTCCAACTTAACTTGTAGTCATATGAGAAACTTCTGAGCGAGAGGGTCTGACGGTCCGAGTTTAGACACATATCGGACGTCCAGAGAGGAATCTTGCATAATATCGTTCTTAGTTATCAAAAAAAAAGATTGATAAAATGTTTTACATCCATGTCACAAATGGATTTTCAGGAAAAAGCAAAAGAATATATATATAAAAATTGATATACAATCATAGACAGAGTACGTCACTGATCACAAATATATTCGGTACCAAAATCAAACAGGAGCCAAAACCAAAAGAGATGACTCAATATGGTTCTTTCTTCAGTTATTATACTGAAGATTGTAATATATGCTGCAGGAGCTTTCATCAGCTAACTTGGTATTCTTATAAGGAGACCATTGCATAATACACCATGGTTTGTTGTTGTATCCTCTTTTATAATGTGTGGGGTATGCTATGCAAGCAAAGAAAAGCATCCTCCATAATTTAAAGACCAATCTGAAACATTGTTCTAGAAACACTAATCAGCTCAATGATGCAGGGGCGTTGGGCGTTTTTCAGATTAGGTACTGGTTAGCATTGGTCAGGTTGGGACAAATAACTCATCCGACCCACATATTTTCAAGTGAGAAGTTCTTCAACCGATCTCATTGATAGTTTGGTTGGGTCGGGTTTCGACAAACGGGTTGGTCGGATATTGAGGGATTTGGTTTTGGTTTCGTTTATGCGGACTCGGTCAATCTTGACCAAATCACAATAAAAACAAGACATAAAACAAAAGATGGAGACTATTTGCACCCCCAAGTTAACTAAGTACACCTCAAAAACTCAATTTAACAACACCTCAGTTAACCCTACCAAATTCCCCCAAATTCTTCTCCTCTCTCCAGTGTTACTTCTCTCTTTCTCCTCTCTCAAGTTCTCCTTCTCCTTCTCTTTCTCTCCTTCTCCACTTTCCCAAGAGGCCAATAACAATCAGAACAACCTTCTTAAATAGTTCAAGAACATGCAAATGGACAATGGCAAAGGAGGAGGTGGCAACAACAACAAAGGAGGCCAAGATCTGAAGATGCCACCATTGAAGGACTTGTAGAAATTGCCACCAAATCAGAACAATAACAACTAGTGAACAGAAACCCAACAAGTGAGTTCTCCTTCTTGTTCCCTGTCATTCCTCTCTCTGAAACACCTACTTGAGATGAAGAAGATGAGATCCAACGGGAGAATGAACAAGACTGCAACTTTCTTCTTACTTCATCATGGGTTTTAGCTATTGAACAGAGAAACTTCAGTTTCAATGGCCCTTTCTGAGATTAAACACCTGCAAGATCGAAACTTTTCTATTTCAGGACTTGATGAGAGGGAAGCTTTTCTTCAATGGTTGCTTTAGCCAAAGAAATACCCACAACGGCTGAAGAAGACGAATTTAAGGTTACGAAGAAGATGAATTGTTTATTTTTTTAGAATTTTCCTTAATCTCAGCCGTTGGCAAGATCCAACGGCTGAGATTATGGGGTGCAGATTGTTAAATTTGAGAATAACTGAAATTGGGTGTACTCATAAATGTTATGTTTTTTACCGGGGTTTATTTAGAATGTGGTGCGCTTAGTTAAGTAAGGGATGCAAATAATCCTCATCAAAACTGAATCATATAAGCTAAAAACGGACATTTAAATCACAGATAATACAATAACGTCATATCGCAAAGCAAGCGTATACCCATATTTCTGATATCAAAGCACAAAAATTAACCAGAAAGTGTGATTCTCCAGAAAATTCACTATCAGAGGTAGAAAAGAACTCCAATGAAGAGAAGAGAGAACTAAAACTCAAAATGAACCTCAAAGCCCAATCAACACAATCGGAAGAAATGAAATAAAAAGACATAGAAAAGACAATATCATTACGTGAATCAGCTCAGCGAAACAAGCAATGTATGGGTAAATGGGGTTTCACCTGCAAATATAGAGAAGCTCTGCTTTGGTTGGGATGAGAGAAGACCCTATGATATAGGAGCTGATTTTGAGTTGTTTTGAAGTTGATTTTGGTTAATTTGGAGTTGAATTAAGAGGAACAGAAAGTTGATGAAAATTACCAATTTTACCAACTAGTAGAAATCATTTTTGAGGGTGTGGCTGTAGAACTGAAAAATTTGCAAACGTTGTCCGTTTTCAATGAATTTGACCGGCTAAAGCGAAACGGCGTTTTGAACAGAACTATGCGCCTTAGGCTCTTGATCCCACCCTAGTTTTGCAAAATTCTATCATTTCGGGCCTCAGATCAATTGTTTTCTGTTTTAGGGGTGTTTTTTTATAATTTTTACATTTTTGTGTTTTTATCATATTGGGGTTGTAGCCGACCCTAGAGGTCATTATCTTTTCATTTTATCAATATATCAAAAAATTCTAGAGAGTTTCTCTCAACCTTTGGGTGGATTCCCTTGTTTCTTTAAATCAAACGTTGGTTTGATTTGTTATTTTTCTTCCTTTATTGATCTGCCTGGATTACCCTAGCTCTTTTATGTCAGTCTCTCCGTCATTTGAGATGGTGTAGCTTTGCTTTGCTCAGTGCGGTGGGTTCTATGTGCTGATCTTTCAACCTTGCTACTCCATTCCATACTCTGCCTCCAGAATGGTTGTGCAGTGTCTCTTCCCGTTGTCTCTCTCTAACGGTAAGATATGGACCGGGCCGGGTCTTAAACGAGTGCAAAACTCATCTCTCTTAAGAGACCCGTTAAAAAGGAGTTACATATATGACATAATCATTAACCAACCTATATCTTAATTCTTATCCTTAATTATACGTTGGATTGTGGGTACGAGTCTCGAAATTCACCGATTCTTTCAAAGATCGTTTCTTACACCCTAGACCAGATCGGATTGAAGACCGATCCAGTTCGATTTTCATAACCTTAATCTTACCCTCATTTATACATTGGATTGTGCGGGTCGAATTGGCGAATCCAAAATTCAAATTTACTTGGGACACAAGTAAGTAGTGGGGATGTCTATCCCTAATTCTTTTGAATTATTTATATGGCACGAACATATAAATAACCATGGTTTAACTATAAGTGAAAAATTGCACAAAAATATAAAGAGAAAAAGAAAGGCCGTCATGCTGGAGTATAATACAATCACATAGTAAGATAATGACACTGAAATCCAATATAAGGAATGGAAGCCCAGATGACATATTCATAGCAGAAACTGAAAAGAGCTTTATTTCACATTCTTCTTGTTTGGTTCTACATGAATCGATACACTTCTTATCGCTGTTGAAAGTTAAGTACCTTAATACCAAAGGCAAACAAGAATGCAAAAAGGACTGTAAACCCAATTGTCACAGCTGCAACAACTCCAATGAAATCATGCCTGAAACCGAAATAACTCTCTATGAATTCTTCCACTGTTTCTCCTGTGTCGAGCCTATTCTTCAAGTCACCAAACAACGATGAAATGAATCCATACAAGCTGTAGGCCAATGGATTTGCCCAGTAGTACCATCTCCACCAGATTGGAATCCTCTGTTGCAAGAAATGGAAGTAAACAAATTAGTCCCTGCCCTGGTGTAGTAATAATAGGATACCAAGGCTGCAGACCAGTTATTATGCGATTACTTACGGTTCTTGGGATCAAGAATCCTGAAAAGAGACTCCACATTCCGTAAACGGCGGAGGACATTATAGATCCGACTTGTTGATTTGGTGACAAGGCTATTGCCATCATGCCATAGAATGTATAGTACAATAACAGGGTAAACAGGAAGAAGAAGAACCACAAGAATTTAACAGCAGTCCACTGGAATTGAATCATGGAATAGACGATAACGCCAAAAACTACAGCTTGAACAAAAATATACGGGATTTCAATAGCCACCTGCAGAAGAAGAAATTATTACGTGAATGATTAATCGTACAGAAAACTTCAAATTGAAATCCTTGATTGAATGTAAAGAGGTTTACTTGGGCAATGGCGTATGGCAGGGCTGAATACATTCCAGCAGCTCTTTCTCTGTAGAAGACCATTCTTTCAATGGCCACAACGGGCTGCACAGTTCCTGCATTTTGGATCCCAATAAAGCCAACGGAAGTGTACATCACACCCATCGCATTAAAAAGATCTTGTCGGGTTTCCCTGTGAGTCATAATGTCATGATTCAATATAAAGAATAAAAGAAGCTATAAGGGTTTGAAATTCTGCATTATTGGTGTTCTACAGCAATTACTTACACTTTGGATCCTAAGTGCCAGAATATTGACCCGAACATCAACCCTATGATTGTCGTGAAGATCATCCTTACGGCTGTGTATGATGGGTTGCGCCAATATGACCAATGCTGTTTCCATAAGCAAGCAAGACATTGGACGAAAAATGACTGCGAGTAGACAGTAGGAAAATGCAGTTCCTTCGAACCAGGAAGCGGCGTACTTAGATCTTGAATAAGTGCTTTGTTTCTCCTGGAACAAATAAAAAGAAATTCTGGCAGTAAAATTTCTAGAAGGGTATTTTACTTCAGTCTATTTAATCCAGCACAAAATCAGACTGGTAGTTTATAGCAAAGCCTACCTGTACAGTTCTGAACTTCTGTAAAGTTCAGTAAAATCAACCCCCAGAGCTATTTCTTGCGCTGAACCTGTAACTTCCAACATCCAGGTAGCTGGATTATAACCAGCTGTGATTCTATTGACCCCTTGAATATCCTATCCAATAAAAAGGGATGAAAAACTCAGAACAAGAAATTTATGCATTAGAATGTCAAAAACAGTGAACTCATATCCTATGAACTATTTCATTGTTTTGGTCATCCATTTTAAAGTACCTCAAAATATCTGATAAGATGGCATGAATGGCGACCCAAAGGACCCACGTATATCTCTTGTCCTCCTTGCTTCAATAGGAATAGCTGTAAATTCATGAGAAGTTACAACCCTAGTACACGGAGAGAAACAAAAAACATGTATAGCAATAACTCTTACTTAATATAACATTTCTAACCTCATCAAAAGCTTCAAATATGTCAATGCTTGGTTGGTGGATTGTGCACACAACTGTTCTTCCGGTGTCAACAGTGTTTCGAACTGTTCTCATAACAATGGCAGCAGCTCTTGCATCCAGACCTGAAGTTGGCTCATCCATAAATATAATGGATGGGTTTGCCACTAGCTCGATTGCTATTGTAAGCCTCTTCCGCTGCTCAATTGACAGTCCATCGACTCCAGGCATCCCAACTAAAGCTTTCCTCAGTGGGTTTAGTTCTACAAGCTCCATGACTTCCTCAATGAACATCTGCATGCAATTGTTCGAATAAACTTCTTAGGATAGAACTATAAAGGCAGGTTATCATTACTCAATTTGTGAAATAAATGGCAAATTAAGAAACGCAAATTTAGCCAATGGAAAGGGCACGAAGTTCCTTCCCTTGCAAGATAAATGAATTAAAAACAATAATCGTTGCAGATGACTTACCATTCTGGTCTCATCGTCCACTTCAGGGGGGAGACGAAGCCAAGCAGAGTAGAGCAAGGACTCATATACAGTGAGATGAGGTGTGTGGATGTCAGTTTGCTCGCAATATCCAGAAATCCTAGCAAATGTTTCTTGCTTCTTTGGGTATCCAGAAATTGTGATATTTCCCTCAACGTAACCACCAGTTTTCCTGCCCGCTAGTACATCCATCAAAGTAGTTTTACCAGCACCACTTACTCCCATTAGGGCTGTAAGGACACCAGGCCTGAAAGAACCACTTACACCATTCAGAAGAACCAATTTGTCCTCAAGGACACCTTGATGTTTCATTTCCTGCAAAGTTCAATCTGACTACTCAGTTTTCCTACTTTTGGATGGTTTCCCATCGGACCAAGGTGTTCAACTAATTGCTAAAGGTTACCTGTGGCATATCGACGGAGTACGTGATTTCATCAAAGGTGATTGAATGGGGTTCAAAAGGAAGAACCATTCCAGTTTTCTTGTTATGTTTAGCTTCTGGCTCTCGTATGGATGATGACCAAGATGAGGTGCTTCTAATAGTTCCCCTTCGACTCTCTACGTTTCAGTTAACAAAAGAAAAATGGCATAAGAAAAGCACGGTACAAACTGACTTTTAAAAGAAATTCAAGTCATGAATTACCTGTTTTTCGTTTATGTCCATGGAGTGATAACTGAACAGACCCTCCAGTTTTGTCAGCATCATTTTGGGAGTCTTCTGGTAAAACAGCCTGGTGCTTTCTAAATGCTGCATGATTATTTGTTAAGACATTATGACACAAGTGATCGCTATAAAATAGTATTAGTTGAGATACTTACGATTGAGAAAAGAGAAAGCCAAAGTGGCTCCTATGTTGCACAATACTGAGTATCCGAGTAATCCCCCTAATCCAATCCAATACCAATATGAGTATGGGAAGAACCCCTTAGATCTCAAAACTGACACTCCAAGAGTTTCGGTTGAGTTTGGAAGAACCTTGAAAGTAAATTTATTTTAGTGTCAGCTGATTGTCAAGAGAAACATAAAAGTGGTGGACGCAGCTAGTTCATCAAATTACCTTACGCCAACTATCTCCAAGGAACTCATTAACCGCTATTGCATGTTGCCCATACATCATTGGTGAAATCCAGTAGCCCCATTGCCACCAAACTTGTATCTTATCTGTCTCCTCATACAAAGCACAGCAAGTATATCATTCTATAATTTTCCATTATGTAAAAATCACGATGTGGTTTCACTAACACAGCTGCATATAATTACCTCGTGAAAGGACCACGCCACCCAATGTTACAAGTATGCAAATTGCAAATGTCCCAAATGTGTTGGCAACAACTACATTCCTTCCCAATACAGCAATAAATCGAAAAAATGCAGAAGCCATCTGGTGAATAACCAATAGCAAGAAAAGCTGTTTGAAAAACCTACACCATACGTACACTTCAGTCATATCAGTAAGGTGAGGGTGTAATCTGAAACAAGAATGTCAGGATCACATCATAATTTTGCTCTTTATTACATCTTTTTACCTTCCAACATCTGGATCAAGTCCAATGAGAAAATAGGTGATAACTATCCAAACTCCTACTTCCACGAATGCTATGAAAATCTTGAGGATCGCAATTGGAAGAGAATACGCCCACCCAGGATAGATAAAGTGGTCCCTTTGCTTGAAAAACACCGGAAGTTTTTCAATAGTCATGGGAAATTCTGCCATGCCATTGAAGAAAATGTTTATGATAGTGAAGAACAAGGCACCCATGTAAATTCCTCCATCAATTACAGAGTCTCGATGCATCTCCGTCCGTAGAAAGATTGTCGATCCAACCAGCCCATTTATAACGAGCTTGTCGAGAGGAAAGTAAATAAATGAGTTTTAATCACATTTAAATAATAATACTCATGAAAATCGATCAAAAGAACCATAGAGAAAAATCCTACTTGTGCCAGTCTTGTAATGTAAACAAATGAGTTCCTCTTCATAAGCAACACTTCCCTTGAGAAGCAAGCTTTAAGCAACTCCTTATTGTTGACTCCGTACTTTTTGGTTGTCAACGCGGCAGGATGACTCTTACGCTTGTCAAATGGATTTGCAAGATCATCTCTGCGTTTTCTTCCCACATGGAATGACTGGAATGCTTCAGAGAATTCCTTTACTGTAACAAAACGGTACGGATACTCTTTAGATGCCCAATATTGCTGTTGATCTTTCATTGATGTCACCTGCAGAGAATTTGGCCATTAATGATAATTACAAGTTCAATTATGTTGTTCTTTTAATACCTGTACCATTTGCAAGTATAGAAGATTGTATTTGTTCCTTGCTCTAATAGACGAAAGAGATAGAAGCCCAATTTGTGCTTACTTCTTGCAAGAAATCTGCTACGCCTTTTCTTTCTGGACACCTGAATCCCATGGATTCGAAAAATTCTAGCACAAATTCACGGGGACCCTGGTACACAATCTGACCTTCTGATAGAAGAATCACATCATCAAAGAGATTATATGTCTCGGGCGCTGGTTGGAGAAGAGAGATGATACAAGTTACATTAAGAATGTGAACAAATTGTTTTAATGAATTCACAATCTGGAAAGTTGTTGAGCTATCCAAGCCAGTCGATATCTCATCCATAAACAATGCGTTCACCGGTCCAACAAGCATCTCACCTGTAATATTGTTGATGTTGCAGAGTTGTTATTGACATACAGACCGGCAAATGAAGGCTAAGAGCTTAATGTCTATGATGTACCTGTTGTAACACGCTTTCTTTGTCCCCCCGAAATTCCCCTAATCATCTGATCTCCAACCACAGTATCTGCACAGACTTCTAGTCCTAAAATCTGTAGATTACAGGTAAGGAAATCGCTTTTATTATGGTCGGAGATAATCTGTGTATAGTACTAATCAGAGTATATGGTCTCTTAATAGTACCTTGAGAATATAATCTGTGTACGCATTGATCTCCTGGCCTTCTGTTGCTGTTGCCTTCAGTGTTACAAAGGGAAAGAAAAAAAAAGGTTCAATAATGAAATTCAAAATCTAAGTACTTTAATCAGAGATTAATTAAGTATCAGTTCCCTCACCTTCAAGAAGGTATCAATATCGAGATCAGGTTTGATATTCGCATCTTTCTCTCTTCTTAATAGCTCAGATAACATATCTGGGAATCAGAACAACAACAATCAACTCTGTTTACATCAAGAAATGACACACTGATCAACAAAGGAAGAAGAACCCGGAGAACTCACCATAGCGAGTTCCAACTCCTTGACACCTTGCAGCGAACGCCAATGTTTCCCTGACAGTCAATTCTCCCATATGGAGATCTTGTTGGCTGATATATGCTGCACTTCTCTGAGGCACAAATTCATCCATTCTATGACCATTGTATGTCACATTCCCAGAAACCTGCACAATAATTGTTTTTTAGCACAGAAAATTAGGGCAAAAGAGAAAAGTGATCAGTTTTTCTGTGTATCTTTATAATCCAAAGACATACAATTAGCCCTAATTAGAAAGAAGACAGTAACCCTAATGAGGTATTTATTAATCTATCACCTTAAGTTTGGAATCGAGCTTTCCGGCCAAAGCCAATAAAAGTGAGGTCTTTCCGGAACTTGGAGGACCCAATAGCAAAGTCATTCTGCAACACAGCAGCACAAGTAAGAAATATGTTGAATTGCCAAAACCCTAAAAAAATCATAATCTTCACAGCAGCACTAAGAACTCTCACCTGGATGGCTTGATAATTCCACTGACATCCTTGAGTATATTCAAGTGTTTCTTTCTACTTGAAAGAAGATGGAGAGAATTCAATAATTCCTTCACCCAAAAACAAAATCATATTAAATATTTTGACAAATAACCTGCAAATGCAAACACTACCCCTTAGATTCAATACATCAGATATTACCTCTAACAAATTAGTTCCAAAGTTGAGGAACGTCGGCAGGGCCATGCTTCCCACTAGTGCTTCTGCTTCAACATTTAGATGCTCAAACCGAACTTCAATGGTAGGAAATTCAATTCCAACTCTAAATATCAAGAAACAAAAAATATTTATATAGCCAAAAATAAATGAGAATCTATTCTGCATGCCACAGAATTTAAAACTCAGAGAAGCATAGAAACAAGTTACTGGGTTTTTACCTATCAAACCGGCTCTTGAGCCTCAACAAGAACTTCTCATTATCTTCTTCAGGAACCCTCAGTAACTTCTCCATCAATGCCCTTCTTTCTTGGGGTCCAAGTTTACGCACATCGACTTCACTGGCTCCACCACCATCTTCTGTTGAAATCCATAAACTTTTCTTCAAACGATTAACGGTAGGCAACTTCTGAATTGCAGCCCATTTCAGTGCCTCTTCATCTTCTGCCCTACTTGTGGATCTTGAAAAGACATCCATTGGGTTAAGATTATTTCTCCAATTGGAAAAACCCTCTTTCCCTAAACCAGTAGCTCTATGTATTGGACCACCACCACCATCCATTATGCAAGGAAATGGAGATTTTGTTGGTGGAACCAATTACACTCACACCTGCAAATACACGTATGCTCATGCATTCCTATGCAGTGGTTTATATTGTCCTTATGGAGGCAGTTGCAGTCAACAAGTAACAACACAAGAAACGTTATTCTCATGCTCGTAGAAAAATTCAGTCGATATTTGATGACATTCTTCAGTAAAATTCATTCCAATATTACTATTTTACAAGTCTTACAGATTTAATACGGATACAGTACAGATATAGTCTATAGGAAATACACTATTGTGATTTAGAATTTATTAGATTCTATATATAGACAAAAAAATTATATACTCATTGTGATATGAAATCTGATATGATATATATGAACACAAGTCAAATCCATTGTCTTATGTCATTATGGATTGTAACAAATTATAAGGATTTTTTTTGAACGTTTTGCTTTGACTGAATATGTTAAGAAGATTCATTGAACTGATGGTAAATACTTTCTGTATTTTAATTCTCAGTTTTTTGAAAACTCAGCAATAAATTCTGATTTTTGCCTACATAAATATCCGAAAAATGGTACTATATATTGGCAGTGCATGGGACAACTATCTTCAGACAGAAATACCCTTCACGGTATTGAAGATCACCCATCCTCTAATTTGAAATTAAGCAACAGAGACGAGAGATAAGATTTAACGGTATAAAAGTTTAAAGGGCTTTTTGCTTTTCTCTTCTTCTTTCTCATTAGGCCCACTAAAGTGAAGTGATAGATATACATACCTTTCTTGAGCTGATTGTTCAATAGGCCCAAATTTTTATAGCCCAGCAAGCAAAGCTTACCAAATAAGGAATTACTTGGAGTTCTATTCTTCTGCTTCTAGAACCAGCCGAGGATGGAGATGTGGGCACTTTTTTTGTGATTGAGGGCTATCAACCGTCCACATTTTGGTACAGCAAATAATTGAATTTTTTTTCTACAAAATTAATAGATAGCATATATTTATCATGCAATAATATAATTTGTTCCTTGAAAAATTACTTAATTATCATATGTATTATATTTCTATAAAAAAAATTAATTATTTGCTGCATCGGTCTTTTTAAAGGCATCAAATTTTATTGCTACAAATAAAATTACAATACGGTTATAAAACCACCAAAACAAAAACCATCAAACAGAACTTGGAGTTTTAAATTTAACTAAAAAAACAAATTGGGAATACATCTCACTAGGAGTGCGGCCCTTTATCATCCTAAGAGGCCACCTTTTCTAGCTTTTGAAGATGCTAGTTGGATCCAACCAGCGGAGAACTAATACAAACAGACTTGAGTTAGATTGGAGAACATTGTTTTCGCACAAGGGATAACAAAAAAAAATGGTGCCCCAGATAGTGTATCCAACGATGAAGTCAGGACATAGTATGAGAAGACTTTCTAGGAGTTGACACAGGATTTTATGTTAGGATGGGCAAAATTAAGAGAAATTATTATTTTTTTAAGTTATCTATTAATTATACTTTTGAAAGTATAAAAAAAAAATTAACACTAAAAATAATACATTTATAAAATAGAGTAAGTAATAATTACACATGTCTTCTTGTTTCAACCAAGCATGATTTTTAAAGAAGGGATCTAAATTAAAAATTCAGAAGAATTTTTTATATAATTTATCATATACTCATATTTATTTAAATTTGTTTGAGATGACATTCACTAACCTGCCCTCAATCTTTCTTTTTCTTTTTTTAACCTTAAAAGGCAATAACTTTATGAAAACTTTACTAAGGTAATCTAATCAATTTGTTCAAACTAGAATCATTGCTCCTTTGACTCAAAACTTTTAAACCATGCCTATGTAAAAGAGTCTATCGTTATCTATCTATCTACTTATTCAAAAAATTTGCTGGACAATTTAATCTGCAATGCCATAACTCCATAAGTCGAGAAAATATATATAAATAAATAATTGTCCATTCAAGGGTATTTTGGTCCGTATGCTCACATCATGGACATGACTTTCAATATATCATGGACCCACCGTTTATGTAGCCGTTACAGTATCTTTTACCCGCACGAAAGAAGCACCTAATATTTTAAAAACACAATTCGACCGTTACTTCTTTGATCTGCTCTGTATTGATAACAGCCTCTACGAAGAACTTGACACAACCAGCAATGGAGACCAATTACTCGTTCACAGAAGATGATATGGAGATTGAAGATCGTCTCGGGTTCCCCAGAGCCTATGCCCAGCTGTGTCGGGAACGTGGGTTTGGTCCCTATTGCCATGGCCCTCCGTACACTTTCAACCCCTATCTGTTGCAACAGAACGAGGTAAGCAAGAAAATAATATTCTGTTTATTTCCCGAGAAATCAAGGGAACAGGAAAATATGGGATCTTGGATCTGGGTTTTCTTTTATTGTTTGCTTGCCTAAGAAACCCTTGAAGGTGATTGTGTAATTCTGCCTTAGATACAACTCAAATTGCAGGGTATGAGGGCCGCAGAGTTGGATCAGATGTTCCCGGTTATCGATCCACGAGCAAAACCAACTGCGAAGCCAAAGATTTTTGTGAATCTCTTGTGGAAGCAGCTCAGCCATCTTGGGTATGTTTGAAATTTGAATCCAAGGCTTCATATACAAACAGACTCCAGGAAATGTAGAACTATTGAGCATTGGAGTTCCGATTCACAAATTTCTCTTTTTCTGTTTTCTCCTTTTAATTTAGGAATGCCGGCTTCGATCCTGCAGTGATTCGTGTAGACCCATATGGCAATGTTCTATATTTCCATGCAGATTCAGCTTCTCCTCTCGCTTGGGATATCGATCATTGGTTTCCATGTTCAAGTATATGATTACTCTCCACTCAATTTTTCTCTAACCAAAATATGCTTAATTTATAATCTGTAATTCAAAATGTTAATGGTATGAGTGGAGAACAATCCTGATTCCTGAGTACATAATGTCTTTCTCTGTCTTATATGATTTTGTGTTTTGTTTACATTGCAATTGAAGGGGGAGGACTGACTGTTCCAAGCAATCTGAGGCTACTGCAGTGGCAAGTGTGCAAGAGGAAGCATAACAAGTTAGAATTTCTAGTTCCATGGTGGGATCTCCAGCTTGGGATCTCTGTGAACCAGTTCTTATCTATATTTGCATCATCAAACTCTGATTTTAGGTGAGTGGAATGCAATTTTCAATACCCTTTCATGCATTTTCACTCAGAAACCAGGATATCAAGGTAACTCATGTAGTTGCACAATATTGCAGGCACAGGGCATTTTATTTCTTGTTCTCAGAAGGTGAAAATGAGGAACTAAATGCTTCACAAACTGTAGATTCACATTCATTTCCAAAACATTTTGTTGAGTCCAAAGAGCAGGTAGGCCTTGCTCCAGCTGCCATCGTTGCGTCTCGAAGTGCATCTTATGATTCTTCAATGGCTTTGAAATCACTGGACTACAATAGGCTGATAAGGCCACACTCCCCGGCATTCGGTTAGTGCAGGAAGAAGAACAAATACTGGTTCTTAACTTGTTCTGTGTAAATAATTAAATAACTTATGCTCTCTTTGTTTGTGATCAGCAGCTCGAAAGGCAAAAGGTGGTATCTTGAAGGAAAATGACTACCCAGATTTTGTTACAAACCCATACCAAGCAATTGTCATGGCTAGAGATTCACTGAAACAAAGAGAAGAAAATCAGAAGATGCAAGGAGAAATACAGAAACTGGACGATGAAGTGAATGATTTGAAGACGAAGAACGAAGAAGAAAAGCTAACTATCCAAGAGTTGGAGTTGACTCTCATCAAACGTCGGAGAAGGGCAGAAAAGTGTAGGCGGCTGGCGGAGGCTCAATGCTCATATAGGACCATGTTAGAGAAGATGATTAGAGATGCTATGCACCAGTAAGATATACAAAACTGTCAACTGTAGTGAGAAAAGTTTCTCAGGAATTTTTCAGAAGCTATGAAAGACTAATTTCACATATTTTGTTACTTGCAGGAGTGTCATTTATAAGGAGCAGCTGAGATTGAACCAGGCTGCATCTAATGCTCTCATGGCAAGACTTGAAGCACAGAAGGCAATTTGTGATGCTGCAGAGAAAGAACTCCACAAGAAATTTAAACAAAGAGACGAGCTCGAGAAACAGGTACGGCCTGAATGGGAGCAAGCAAGGAAAAGATCAAGAATGGATGATGCATCATTTGAGGAGAGGAGGGAGAACAAAACTATTCTTTATTTGCCAGGAATGAGGCCTAGAACTCCTTTGCATAAGGAGCTGAGGGTGTTTCTAGAGGAGGAACATAGAGCATCAGAAGCTGGATTATCTTCTAATGAAGAGAGAAGAAAGCACAAAGAAATCGAAGTTGAACTGCAAAAACATGCAAAATATGCCATGGAACCGGAGCCTAACGAGCAAGATAAACCAATTCTTTCCTTGGAGAATGAAACCCCCATTGAGCATAGGCTTCAAATGTTGGAAATAGAAGAAGGGAAGAGACATAAAATTCTATGCCCAGTTCTCCAAGAACCAGAAATTGAAGAAGATGAAGAGAGCAGGAAGCAGCGCGGGAAAGGAAATGTGGAGAGGTGGCTCCAATTGCTGCTAGAAAATAATCAAGAGGAGGTGGAGCCTCAGATTGAAAATGAAGAAAAGTCGAGCAAGGCTGATGAAACAATTGCAAAGATGAATCTCAAGTACCCAATAAGGGAGATCAAACCAGAATTTTCTGAAGGTGGAAACAAGGATAAGCAGAAAGTTGGCATAGAGGATGAAGAGAAGAAGAAAGAAGAGGCAACTGAGATAGAAGCCGCCAAAACACTAACAGATATAACCAATGCAAGTGAAAAGGGCAGTGCCACTGAAGGCATTGGCAGCAGAAAAAGCTTTGAAGGTGGTAAGGAAAGAAAAGAGAAGAAGAATGGAAAGGAAAGAGTGCTGGTGAGGTCTGAGAGTGCCAGGACCTTTCGACGAATTCCATCTTCTCCATCTTTGATCTTGGGTATGAAAAAAGGAGTTGACTGCATAAGGAAGAAGCCAATTGTGAGCAGTGATGACGATATAGATGAGGATCATGCCGTGGAGAACAGCTTCATTAAGTCATCCTTCAAAACATTCAAGAAAGCAATGAAAATTTGAAATCTGATTCCATTGTATCTAGGCAGGCATTTGTATGGTGTTTTCAGGTTATTTTTTTATTTTTATAATTTTTTAAAGTGTGCTAGTAATGGCTACTTGAGCTGTGAATAATTGTGTGAAGTGTAGAGCATTATATTTCTTTGATTGGTGCCAAAAGCTGTTCTGCCAGATTTGAGATAACAGCTTGTTTTTACAGAGATTCATCGTCAGTTTTTCTCAATTTTCTTCTTTGTTGTACTGCTTCCAATTCTATATCCATTTGTTGTTTGCTGTTCTTTGTTGTTTTTACAGATAGTATGTTTCTCTACTGGGAAATGCAGACATAGTTGAACTAAATAAGGAACAACTTTCCCAAGGCATCTTGAGAAATTGTATACACACCTCAATTCCATGATCCACTGGATGCTCAACAGCATATTCGTAAGCACAAATCCAGAGATTTAAAAGTTAAAACAAGAAAACGGCTCAAGTGCACCACTGTTTGACTCAACAACATCAATTTACTGGGTCCTATCAGACCGCACATATGATAATTGATATGGGAGCAATCTGTATGTAAGACTTATGCAGGCTAGGCTACAATTGCAGCAAGAAACTTTCATAAAATTGTGGAATGAAAAACGGTATCTATCAATATAAATTAAATGAAATTCTACAAAAGAAGGGAACATAAAAGGTAAACCCGTCCACAGCAATGGTGGATAAACAGTCAGATGCATACCAGCTTAAGCTATCATTCACCTCTGTAAAGTAAATCGGCGGTTCACCTAACGCGGCTTCAGTATCTTATTCTTCCAGCTTTGACACATAATGGAAGACGTAATATTATGAAATATTACGGGGGGTTGATGTTTCAGACGAACTGCCAGTTGAGTCACCTGGCACCGGAAGAGGAGCAGCACTTGCAAGAGAACCATTTCCATCTTCGTTTCGTGATACAACGGGAATCTTAACAGCTGCTCTTTCCATCTCCTTCTCAAGCTCCTCCTCCTGGCGCAAAGCAGTGAACTGGGAATCCAACGACCTGGCTGCCGCTAACCATGTAAGAACAATCACCAGAAGTATCCCTCCAAGGTAAGGCGTTGAATTTGCAAGTGATCCAAAGGTTAAAATCATAAACTGCTGAATGAGAGCTCCTCCCGACTTCCCCAACGGATTGCAGACAACATCAATGGCTGCCTTCCCTTTAAGCTGTAACAAACATTGAAAAGGAAAAGTAGAAGCAGAAATAAGTCTCAGAGAGATTTAAGATAACTAAGCTTAACTTATTTGAGGCCACTTTTTCTCAGAAAGTTTTTTAAGAAAAGTCCCTTTTCCAATATGAAACACAAAACTATAGATACAAATTAAATTGACATATTTTTTGTTCCCAGCACAGGGAAAAAATTTAAGACCCTTCATCATCTCAAGAAAAAAAAAACAAATAAAGAAATAAATAGAAAGGAGACCCGGCAAAGCAAGAGTTCTAACCTTGGTGTCTTCATCCAGAGGGATATAGGCCATCTCTTTGCAAGGGTCAAACAAGCTGTATTTGGCACTCTTGCTGAAAATATTCTGCATGGCACCCACATAAACAGCTGCAAGAAGAGGAGTCATACCAAACTGCGCAAGAACAGGAGCGATTGGGCCCCCAAACAATATCAGAGAAAAGAAGCCAACGCCTGTCAGCAGCAGAACCGTGGGCGTGATGGTTGCTGCAACTCCCCATCCATATTTGTTAAATATAAATTGGCTTATTAGCATCATTATGAAGGTTGCAATTCCAGTTGCACTAGAGAAGTCACCCATAAAGGATGAGTACTCGTTCGGGCTTGGGAACTACAGATAAAGAGAGAGAGACAAAAAAAGGGAGTTAGTCTCCTTATTAGTGAGCTATTGGGACAAGAAGATACAACCAGAAGCCCAATTCAGCCTACCTGAGCCTTGAGCTTTGACTTCCAGGTAACCTCAACAAGATTGATGCTGATACCATAAGCAACAACCAAAGTGGCAAGATCCCTTATGTACCTTGAAGAGACCAAGAATTTCAAGCTCTCCATAGTCCCCATTTTGGGCTTTGCCTGCATTGAAATTTACAGTAATTGGAATTGTATTAAACATTTCTTCACTAACTCTTTAATAGCCAGTTTCAATCTAACTAAAATACATCATCCGAGCTTTTATCCCAAAAGTTTGGAATCGGCTACATATTTCAATCTAATTAAAATATGCTAATAAATGCTAAAATGTCTCTCCAGCCATTCATACACATGTGAACATTGATATATGTGAACTGCAGTAGTTGCACGACTATTATAATTAATTGGCTAAAAATTTTTCTACAGGAAGACTTTAAAATGAGTGACAAACCCATTGGTTTCCACAGACAAGACAACCTTTAAGCAAGATTTCCAGAATCTAAGATAAAAAAAATAAAAAATAAAAAAAAAGTATGCCACTGGCCCACTGAAATATAGCATTAGGTGATAGCAGTGAAAGTGGCTCATTAAAAAAGCAGAAGCAACAAACGGAAAGACATAGCTAGCTCCCTGAACCAAACTAATTTGCGATAAGAACAAGATGGTATTAACCATCATAATTCAAGAACCAAAATATTACTTTTGAATATCATAATTTAAACAATACAATGAAAGCAAAAGTATAGATAGTAATTAATGAATAAACAAACTCAAGAGTAGCAGTGTGCATTTTGTTGGTGAATTCCCAATGTAAAATATTTAATTTACCAAAAATTCTGGTGAAACTTCTCTGTGAAAGAAAAGGCATACATATCTAACAAAATAAAAACCCGATCTGGCTAATTTGTACCAGTTGGCAGTTGGTTAGATAAAGAATAGAGCTAATGGTCTAAAGTTGGGCCAAGCTTATTACTTATTACGGAGGACCCAATGAACCAAAACATCAAATCAGCTCAATACTGAACACATCAAAGACAATAAGTTCAAATTGAGGAATATATTGACAAAAGCAAAAACCTGAACTGGCTAATATGTATTAAGTTTGATAAGCAAGGAAATTCAGCTAAGGGTCCAAAATTGGGCCAAGCTTGTTCACTGATTATGGTGGACCTAATGAACAAAAATCATATCAGCTCAACACTAAACACATCAAAGACAACAAGTCCAAATTGAGGCAATGAAGTTCAACTATAACAACATGCCAATGCATCAAAACCCATGTCAGCACCAACAAACTTGCTGTTTGAATATTTATCACTGACATCCTGAAAATATTAAAATTATTCAGAGTATTAATTCAATTGATTTAGTTAAATAATTACAGATTTTCAAAACCATAGCAGAAACAAAAACTTAAAATTTTCTCCATCAAGGAATCAACTGAGCCAACCTTTAAAGGATAGCCCTGCCTTTGAAGCTTGATTCCCATCAGTTTAATTGATTAATTAGATTGAATCTAAATAAGCATAGCCCTGCCCTTGAAGCTTGAGAATTGAGCCAATGCAAATACATAAATAACAAGATAGCATACTTTTAAAGAAGATTTTACCTTCTTCTTCTTACTACGTGTAGGAAGAGCCACAAACTTATTCACCCACCAGTAAAGGAAACAGATTGCAAGCCCCATCACCACCACAATGCTCATCATTGCCTTCAAGGAAACGGCCCAACCATCAACACCAGGACCCAAATTTTTCCTCAAATTAGAGAAATACTTCACCGTTCGTCCTGAGAAAATTAGGGCAACATTGGCTCCAAGTCCAAAAAGAGGGTAGAATTTTTTGGCCTCCTCAACGGTAGTTATCTGCATATAAATACAGTTATTCCAGTAGTTTGAAACAGCTTTAAAAATCATTGATTTGAAAAATATCATCTAAACTAGTTTTCATTTCCAGGACAAAATCAACTCAAACCAATCCATTTCTATACAACCTTTAGAAAAGGAAAACTAAAAAGCTATTACATAATCTTCAATCCAATGAAAACATAAACAAACATCTTCCGACCAATATTTGCAAAGCATAAACCTGTCTTCAAAAAGACAAACAAAATCCTAGAATCATAATGAATATCAAACCAATATGATTTACAAATAAATACAATTAGTGAAATATGAATTGCTTATAACTGTATATTACCTGATTGGCAAATCCCCAAAATAGTACTGAGATAACCACACTTCCCCATAATTCTGCCATCACATAGAATAAGCAGAAGCTCCAAATCCTCAAAATGGCAAGAGGACCAAGAAACCGCGGACCAAGAGAATTCAGAAGCTTATCGGCGAGCGCATGAGGGTGAATATAATTGCTGAGAGGATACAGAACAAATCCAAAAGCCCCAAAAAAGGCTATAAAGGGTACAATAACAGTGTAAAACAGACTCTGCGTGGGTAAAACATTCGCCAATTTTGTGTACAACAACATGAACCCAATAGCCATAGGTAAATTCACCCATGTCTTCAAGAAAGGTATAATCTCGGCGCTACTCCCTTGGGCCGTAACAACCAACACATCCTTTGTGTCTCTAAGAATTGTGTAGTTGAAGAGGATACAAAAGAACATTAACCCAAGAGGAATTATCTTTTTGAGAGTCGAAATCTCAACACCCAAGACCTTTGGCTTGTCAGGCTCGCCAAGAAGAGGCTGCCCATCAGCTGCAGCAGCGGCCTCTGCCCTGCAAATGTGCAAAGTTTTCTCGTTTGCGCAAAACCCATTTGGTTTCGATACAAACCCTTGAAATCTCTGAAACCCAGCCGAAGACAAAGAAATTCCAGGTACGGTTTTGGGTTTTACAGCAAAAAGCCTCTGCTTTAACCCCTCGGATGGGCGCAAGGTCCTGGTTTTGGGGTTTAAGGGTAGCGAAAGAAGCCCCTTTGTTTGCAGCAAAGCTTCCATCTCCCTCTCTCCCTCCCTATCGTCCCTTCAACAAACCCAAAGCTTGGCTTTTTCAAGAAGATGGCATAGGAGAGGAACTCAAAAGATGGAAAGAGTGAGAGATAAGGTGGCCGAAGATAAGATTGCTCCTCTCAAAGGAAAAAACAAAAAGAAAGTGCATCTAAATAAATAAAACAATCCAAAATCCTCAAAATTGACGCGCTAAGAGTGATAATTTAAATCTGATGTTTGGAAACCCAAAAATAGTTTTCAGAGAAGAATTTATTGCCAACAATATGAGGGGGTTGGTGGTTTAGGATACCAGAACCAGAAATTCATATGCAAATGAGGAAAAAAAGGAAAAGGAAAGTATCCAAAACGATATTCTCCAATGAAGACTGAATTACTATAATATCCTTCCCATGATATTTTTGCACTTTTTTAGTAATTTGCAAACCTGACCCTGCCCGGGGTATTAAAGCTTCGAAAGTCACATGTAGAAAACGACTAAAATCTTACATGACAAATAACATCAGCAACAAAGAAAATACCATTTCATGTTATCAAGAGTTGAGCCAAAACGATTAGTGAATCACCCTAGTGCATAAATTAGTATCTTCCTCCTAATATATGATTAATGTAGACCGTCCAAAAAGTACAAAATAAAAACGATGAAATATCCCTCAATAAAAAGAAATATGGGTTTGACAAAATGCCACCACCATCAGTTAGCGAGATGGCTTATTATGAATCACTCTCCAAAATAATTCTTTTACATCCCAAATCTCATGTTAGAAGGAACCCTTGCTTAATTCTCCAAAATTATGTTATCATATTGGTTATTAAAAACAATGACACAGGTGAAACCAGCTCATTGGTTGCATCCCGGATGAGGAGACATCATCACAAAAGGCAATAGTAAGTGTAAAAGCTAGTTGGTGGATATGTTTGTAATTGATGAGAAGGAGAGCCGCCAAACTATCACAATAAATAGGTAGAATTTGGAAATTGTTTTATTATGACAAATAAAATGGATAATACAATTTTTTGTCACTTAAATTTGTGATAAATTCCAACTTAGTCACCAAAATTTGTAAACATTTCAATTTAAGTATCGAATATTTACAATTGTTTCAAAACAGATACCATAATTTTAGTCAAATCAAGTGGCTTTGAATTAATTAATACTCCACATATAAAATTATTTGCTTAAATCCCGTATTTAAATCATGACATAATAATAATATAAATCCACGAAACTCTGACCCCATATGATTCATCTACTTCAAAAGTGTGCACAAAAATCAATGATTGGGAGCCCAACCCAACATTAGGATTGGGGCCCATTCCCTCTCAATGTACCTAGAAAGTTACAAATACATCCTAGAATATGCCAGCCACCTACTCTTCTTTCAACTCGATTGAGACAATGACATGGCGATTGAGCATCATGCCTAGTTAAATTAAATTTTATTTACAATTTCTTATTTATGTAAGTAAGAGTTAAAGTTGTTTTGGAAAATTAAAAAAAAAAATTGTAGTTATGAGTTATGACAGGCAGCACATGCAATATGTGATTGACGGTGAAAGGGGAAACAAATATCTTCTTGTAATTGTAAAAGAGACTGACTGATTGACTGACTAGTTGGGATGGGAGCAATGCGTGGGGTGGGGTAGTGATGGAGCTGCTTTCTTCCTCTCCCAAAACCAAAAGTAGCCGTTAATACACGGCTGAAAAAACCAATCATATAAATCAATGAAAAAGGATACATAACAAATTGCTTTAAGAAACAGCGTTTGACAAGGTGGTCACACACACAAACAAAGGGCATCCGTGAATTGCAAATATCCTGTGCCCTGATGACAACGTTACGTTTTAAGAAATGATGCGTGGCAAAGAAATGGCCGTACACATTGCCTCCAGGAATGGGATTGTGCAAAATCGCGAATCCCATGTCTAATCAGGGGCCCATATCACAAAATGAAGTTTATTTGTTGGCCGTACACATTGCCTTCAATGATCAATCCTTCTGTTATTTCCAAACTATAATGATTTTGACTTATTTTGTAGCGATTTAATATAACATTTTAGATAGCATATTCACTAGCATCCTACGATAAACAATAGCTTTGTCGTCAGTTTGTATATTGTCGTTCTCAATTAAAAAAAATGATATGAATTATCAATACAACTAGGTCTTATATCCTTCAACACAACAATAGCATTCTTATCCATCTCTCCTTGTATAAGAGAATGGTACACCCCCTCGTAACAACTGGGATGATGTAGGACACCGTGCCGTGTACCGCCAAAAACGACACCGTATATTTAGAGAAATGATCATGTATGTATTGACACACCCTAGCAATTTCTCTCGTTGTGCCCACCCTCGGTTGCCCTGTGCACCTTCCTGGGTTAGAAGCAATCATTTTCAATTTTTTCAGGATCTTTGATTTCTTTTCCTACCATTTTGTTATCAGGCATTGCTATTTGCTGCCCATGTATCTGCCAATCCAAATAATAGTCCGTACATGAATAATATGACCTTGCTGGGCTTCATGTTTTCTAGGATTACAACAAGGCTAGGGCCGAGAAGATCAAGCCCGCCCATCCACATATTGGGCTCTAATTGAAAGTACATCGACATTGTTATGGCCCCACCCCCATCCATGGACTCTTATAACAACCTAGCTAATTTTGTGCTGGACTGGGGTGGTTCTCACACTTTCGTCCGTTCATCAAAGAGTTTACGCGGTTTAAGAGTTTGGATAAATGATTATCCAGCCGAAAATTCAACTCTAATGGAGAGGGAATCTGTAACATCTTTTTATTATTGAAAATTATTATAAAAAGATAATTAAAGACCAAAATAGTATTTCAATGACCAAAAATACATTTTCCTTGCCCTTCAAAATGTAGAACTAATATCATCATTTTTTAAGTAAACTCATAAACAATCAAGCACTGAAGCTACACAATTTGAATTTAGAAAAATATAATATTATTAGTATTAGTGAATTAAAAAGATAGTTACCCATGTACCAACGTAGACCATCGGATCGGCCGTGACCAAGGAGATGAGCGGCAAAGACGACATAACTCTCCCCCAAGTGGCGTAATTGATGCAGATCTTCTAGAAGAGCCATCCATAGCCGTGGGTCATGTAGACTGTGCCCTTGACTTTTTTGATCAAACGGCAGGAAGCTCTTCGTGAAAAGCTTGCTTTAGGAGTCTCAAAGTATGATTTCATTTGGTGTTGGTCACACCATGGTACCTTTAGTACTCCTCCTCCGCCATGTTGTCAGTTGTCGATCGCCGGTGCCAAACCATATGAGAAGACATAACAGTAGAACCAGAACTATATATGTTGATCAATGATCCATCACCTCATGAGTCATGCCCATGCATGAACATTTGTTGCCTTGTCACTCTCATTATATATATATATATATATATATATATATATATATATATATACATTTCCAACCACATAATTACACAAGACTTTATTTGCGAGTGATATATATATAATATATATGTATGTATGTATATGTCCACCTAGAAGACTGTCTTTGTAAAGAGTTGTGTACTGTCAGATCATCTTTCTTCTTCTCCATATGCAGACGTGGCCCCAATGGTACCAGAACTTTCCACTTCGTTTTGTTTCTTTTGGAAAATTGGTTGCCGACCTTTTTTTTTTCAAACATGGAATCAATCAAGCGTCTATCGAACAAGTAGTTGGTAATTAAACTTCGGGTCATATGGAAGACCCTGTAACTCCCATGGATCAGTTGAGACTTGGGTCGAAGTCTAGTGTGGAAGAGAACGCAATGTGACATTCGCACACGTTGGGTTGAACAACGATCCATTTAGCAAATTGCGACCTCCCGCTTGCGCTAATAGTCACCACGGTTAAATTCATCATTTCACCCAATGAGTTGTTCTTTCAAACAATTACCTTCCATAATGAATTAGCCAAGTGGTTAAATTTCTCTCTATATATATTTGCTTATTTAGTTTCTACACATTTAAGCTCATACGATATCTATTCTCATTGTTTCTGAAAAGAAAATGGTACATTTAATGTCTCCTTCAATACTAGCCATAGTCTTGGTGGTAGTTGTTGGATTTCTATGGTCATATATACATTCCCGATTAACAGGTGCCAAGAAACAGCCACCGGGTCCACGAGCCTTGCCGGTAATTGGGCACCTCCACTTGTTAGGGAACCTCCCACACCAAACCCTAGCCCACTTAGCCAAAAAATATGGAGCTTTGATGTCCTTGAAGCTGGGTTCTGAGCCAACCATTGTGGTATCATCACCTGAAGCTGCTGAACTAATTCTCAAGACCCACGACGCCATTTTCGCGACCCGGCCAAAACTCATATCCACCGACTATATCTACTATGGTGGCAAGGCCGTCAGCTTCACTCCATATGGCTCTTATTGGCGTAATGTTAGGAAACTTTGTAATATGCATCTTCTTGGTGCTTCCAAGGTGGAATCATTCGCACCCATTAGAAGGGAAAATCTTGAAATGCTCATTGGGTCTCTAAGGAAATCAGTTGCAGAGTCTGAAGTTGTGGATTTGACCCTAACTTTGAGTCAGCTACTAGAGAACATCACATACAAGATGGTTCTTGGGCGAAACAAAGATGACGAATTTGACATTATGCGATTAGTCGCTGAGGGTTCGGTCTTGGCTGGAGCTTTCAACATATCTGATTATGTGCCTTATCTAAGACCATTAGACCTTCAGGTATGTATGGATTTATTTCGTGTTTCCTTTCCATTATCATCTCTCTTTTCTTTCCTTTTTTAATGTGAAACTCATTCGGTTATCTACCGGACAATTAGTTGATAAACCCAGAGCTACATTGAAAACCCCGTAACTCTCATGAACCAATTGAGAGATGGGCCAAGACCCAGTGCAGGAGATAACGTAAAATGATATTAGCACACGCTGGGCTGAGCAAGGGCCCACGTCACAATTTGCGATAACCTTTTCATTATCGTCGTACAAAGGTAAAGGGTTTCTTGTACATGCTTCAAAGGTCTTGACAGTTTTGTAAGGAAACCAATAACGAATAACATAAAATTAATGAACAAAACATGAGAAACAAATTATTTTTACGTGGTTCATCCAATTTGGAATACGTTCACGAGAGTCACTGTTGTGTGCAAGAAGAGATACAATGAGGTTATAGGTATTTCAAAGTAAATAACCCTTGGGACAACATGGACATGCTTACAATACCAAAACTCTACGTTGCTCCATCTCCCGCCCAATTAGTCCATGATCAAGATCCACACAACTGTTTAAGCTCTCCTTATCATTTATAGTGGTATTTATGCAACCAAAACCATTCTAAGAGGTTCCAAAAGTTGTCAAAAACCTTCAATACGATTAAAAAATAAAATCAAAGGTTGAGATAGTTTGTGAATTAATTTTTGAGGGCCTGATTTGTAGTCGTTGGAAGTGTCCTGACCAAATTGTGGAGGGTTTGGTCGTATTTTTCTATTGTTATAAAAAATAAAGTTTTTCAGTTTGTATCTCTGCAAATTTTTTTTTTTTTTCCTCAGGGACTGGAAAGACGGTTGAAGGCATTTAGTCAAGAGATGGACAAACTGCTAGAAAAAATCTTAAATGAACACGATCAAGAGGATGGTAAAGCAGAGACGAGACGAAATATGAATTTTATCGACACATTGGTTTCATTGATGAATCAACCCATGAATCCAAATGATGAGGCATCATACCTGGTTGATCGAACAAATATCAAAGGTATGCTAATGGACATGGTCCTTGGTGCATTTGAAACTAGTGCTACTTCAGTTGTGTGGATATTCTCAGAGCTTCTTAGGCATCCGCGGGTAATGAAATGTGTTCAAGAGGAGTTAGAGAGTGTAATTGGAATGAAGAGAATGGTGGAGGAGACGGATTTGACAAAGTTGAATTATTTGGATATGGTGATAAAGGAAACTTACAGACTTCATCCGGTTGGGCCTCTTTTACTTCCTCGAGAATCAATGGAGGATATTGAAATTGACAGGTATCATATATCGAAAAAAACTCGAATCATTGTGAATACTTGGGCAATGGGAAGAGATCCGAAGGTGTGGTCGAGCAATGTGAACGAATTCTTGCCAGAAAGGTTTGCTAGTGCCGAGATTGATCTCAAGGGGCATCAATTTCAACTTCTTCCATTTGGTTCGGGACAAAGAAGATGCGCAGGAATGCAATTAGGTCTCACCACTGTTAGACTTATTACGGCACAGCTTGTCCACTGCTTCAATTGGGAACTTCCCTATGGCATACTTCCTAGTGACTTGGACATGACTGAAAAGTCTGGGCTCGCTGTCCCCAAAGCCAACCACTTGCTTGCGATACCCACCTCGTATCGCATATTTTCTTAAGATTTAACTACCAAGATATGCACTTCTTGATTGATTCCTGCAAGTCATGTTAAATAAATTTCTATGTATCTGTTAGTTATAATGAATACAATCCATAAGATATGGTCAAATTGGATCCCGTTCTGTATGAAAAATCTCGTTTTATATTACATGACCTGTGCTTTCTGTGTTAAGTCTTTGATTCTGCAACTAAGCTCCCATGCTAGTGACTGGAAACGCCATGAATGTGTACACAGAGGATTCAAACACTTTGTTTCATAAGGATATATGGGTATTTATGTTTATACTAGAACCAGAAGCTTGGGATAAAACTTGGAAATGCTTATAATGTCATCGCAAATGATAGGTGACTATTTACATAATCTTAACACACATTCCATATTGCTTAGATGAGGAAAGGAATTGAAGGGTACAATATAAGTGAGACCAAATTCTCTAACTAACAACAACCAATTTTCCTGGACCTTAACCAGTGAGTTAGAATGGTCGGGTCTGGGCCCGCAGAGGATTGGTTATTGGACTGAGCCTCTTGGGCCTAGTATGGGCTGGGCTTGAGAGTCAATCTAAGTGTTGGTTGTTTTCACATGCAAGTGTTAATGAACAATTGATGATCAGGATTTTAAATATTAAAAATAAAGAATACCTATCTAGCCGCGATACAATGCCCAACCCGTCACTATGCTTACCATGGAGTTTCATAATTGTCACTAAAATAGTAGCGGTTTTTATTTGTTGTTCAATTAGCAGTTTTCATATATGTTTTAAATATATCAAAAATTAATATCCTTATACGTATCAATAATATTGTTCACTTTGAATTATCCGGTTTCCATGGATTCATTGGGTCCGTACAGATTTGTTCCAGCTACTATAGACTGAAACCCAATTCATTGAGCAAACCCAAATACTATGGGTGAAAGACCAACTCATTAGGTTAGGAAAATGCCTTGTTGTAAGTAAGGGGGTGGGCTTGACTTTGTTCAACCCATCGCCCAACCGATATGGTATTTTGTAATTTAGCCGAAATTGCATTGATCAGGTTCAGTTTAAGTCTACATTTTGGTAACCAATGGATTTTGTATTTATGTTTTTCGGTCTAGTACTTTCTTTCTCATGTATCAGTAGTATTAATCAGCAAAATCACTTGGGTTATAACTTAAAAGGTGAATTTTTTTGGCATTAAACAGTATGGATTCAAAGCTCCTGAGTTCAATTCTCATTGAGAACAATATCTTTGTGGCCATACACTAGGTTTTGGCCCAACTTATATTGTCATCAAGTGAGAAACTTCTATACGTGCGGGTCTAACAATCCGAATTTAGATTTATATTAAATGTATAAAGAATAAATTTATATAATATTGTTCTCGGTTAAAACAAAAAAGAGTATCAATTTGCAAGTCTTGACAGGTTGGCACCGTAAAGGAAGTTAAGTGAACCCAATGGCCCATTTTTTAGGTCAATTGCACCTAAATTGGGCTGTCTTTTAATTAATTAAAACACTTTATTTCATTACTAGTGCAGTAAGACTCTAAGAGGCAATGCTTTGCTTTCCGTGCATTTCATCAGGACCAGTTCACGATCCTCGTTGGGGGCGTTTCTAGTTCTTTGTTAAGGATTGACACAGTCAAAAGAGTTGAGCACAATTGACCAAGAAAGAACTGAGAACGGGTGGAATTGGCTTGGGATGAATCATTCCAATCAGAGGATTCAATTCACTCAATTTTTCACACACAAGTACTTGTCAACGTACTTAGAGGGAATGGGATGATCGAAGTACTCGGGTTTATATGCACCAAAATCTCATAATTTCTCGTCATAATATGTGACCTAATGATAGAATTGCAGAGATATAACTTCACTCAATTTTTATATTTACAACACATGGGTTGTCGATGTACTTGGAGGGTGTAGGATGATCGATGTAACAACCTGCCCCTCCGCATTAATAACACTTTGTCCAATTTGAACTAGCCCATACAAGTTCGCATGACTTTGTCTTCTCAGGTCCAACACCAATCTATATTAGTTTGAGTACAAGAAAAATGTTTGTCACTAGTTAGGAAGTTCAACCTATTATGTACTGTACTTCACATCTCCCCAACCCCTGGGCAATGCGGGGTAAGAGATTTAGCCCTTTCGCCACTCACTAGCTCGTCTAGCACCACCAAGCTTACTCTGCAAAGGCTTGTGACCCCCACTCTAGCCGAGTGTTATAATCGAAGTATTCAGGTATATGTGCACCAACTTCTCACAATTTCTCGTCATAAATTTTTTTTAAAAAAATTAATAGGCGAACATGTAGTCCAATGATAATTACAGGGATGTAGCCTAGAGATCACAAGTTCTATTTTTCGAAACTGTCTCTCCAGATATCATGTGAGAGTTTCAATTTGCTTGTTTCTAACCTTGTCTACTCGGGAGTTTTATGTACGAATATGGTTTACATTTTTGCCTTTGTTGAATAATACATTGACCAAATGTTGTGCCTATAAACACTAAATAAATTAAGGTACTCTAATTAAGATGACCTAATGGCTAATTCTAAGTGACTGCTCCTAGCTAGGGTAGAAAAATATATATATATAAAAAAAATGAGAGTGAAGTGAAGTAGTGAACTCCTACAAATCCTACCAACCAAGCGACTCGGACCATTCAACAACCAACTGCCTGGAATGAAAAATCCTTACCACATTTCAAACCACTCAACTACTTTAAACTTTATATATTGTAATGGGATTCTTGTTTTGTTTAGGCAACTTAATTAATTCTTTGTTGTTGTTTCCTGTAAGAATTTCTCTAATCCTGATAAGAAAAGAAAATGACAGAGTTTTTCCCACTACTAAGTTTTCTTTTGTCCATTTTGTCTCTTAATTAATTCTTGGTTTTTGGGATCTTCTAGAATTTGAAATTTTCAAATATAACGGCTATATATATTGTTTTTCAAAAATATATATCTCATAAATTAATTAAGGTGACAACCTTGAAATTAATGGAGTCAACCTTGAAATTAATAATTTTTTTGTCTAGTGATATTAGTTGTAATCACATAAAGGAATAATGAAGATACTCATGCCTTATTTTTTTAAAAATCCGTACAAATCGAATCACACAGCAGGTCACATTGGCTGGACTTTACAATAACAATGTAGAGAAAATCTATGTGCTCATATTATAAAGATTGTGCTTTAGGATTAGGTTGGTTTCAAAATTATTTAAAATTTTAAAAAATGTAATGTTGATTTGGCTTGTGGGGGTTCTTACAACAGTTTTTGGTTGGCTAAAAGATTCTTATTTTTATGTTCTTTTTTTTGGGCGGATAAACTACATGTGTTTGTTTGACTGACACACATATTTGCAAGTTATTACGCGAGTTCATGAGTTTACCCCAATACACACTCGAAAGATAGTGATTGTGGGTTCTCATGTAATAAAAGAAATTTGATGTCGGTAATATATAGTATTCATTATTATAAATTAAAAAGAATTGTTGGTTTTTCTTGAACTATTTTTATTAGTATAATGATGTTGATAATAGTAACATTAATTATCAACAAGATCTTGCAATTTTGAGAGGTGCAAAAATTCCAATAAGGGACACAATACGCCAGTCAAGTATACAAGAGGGGTTCAATCACCAAACCCTTTAGTCTTTACCACACTACCAAAATCATGTACGTCCAAGCCCGGCCCCGCTCTATTAATCGTTTGCTGTTTGATTAAAAGGGAATCAAAGAAAGACCGAGAGAGGGATCACCTTTGCTATCGTTCTACTTCACCTTTTCTCGCTTAGTATATAAAGTGAGGGTGATGGTGATATGTTACCTCTTATCTTAAACACCACGTATAAAATAAATAACGACATGAAGGCTGCAATGTATAAGAGCCCATTTTACATAAAGTTGTATTATCTTGAATTTTTTAATCATACGAAAACTTATCCTCTCCTCTAAACAGACTATTAGAATAGCGATACTCTAACAAATAGTATCACTTTCCATCACACCAACTACACAAACAAGGTACCATATCCTCTTACAACAAGTTTAGTCAATAAAAAATAAAAACATTTGAAGAATCAAAACATTCATGATTAAAACCATGAAAGCATGCCCAAAATAATTGATTAATTCACATCAAATCACATCCAACTGAGAAGATGTAAAGGAAGTGATTGAACCACACTAAAACGGCCACTTAATTAGTGTAATCTTCTACAATGGTCAATACAAATAAGTGGAAAAGAAAGACAACCATGATTAAGATTTTTTTTTTAAATGGGGATGGTGATTTGAAGTCTGATCACATGGTGATACACACCATTCTTACCGGTCCGCGTTGGTATCATGATTAGGGTATTTTAGTTGAAAACAATACAAAAAGTTGGCACTTTTAGGGTTTTAATATTATGGCGTTTGCATTGCTAAATATGTTGTAAAGTTGCGCCCAAACCACAAAAGCAAAATTTGAATGCAACTTTAGAGCTGGAGAGGGAGGGACACTCACTGAGTCTTGTTAAGGCTTGGCCCACATAATCTCCTTTTACAGCATTTTAGCCAACTTGGATTCCTTCAAAGCTATCTGAAGGAAAGAGATGGTGGGGCCCATTTCAGACGTCAGCAGATAAGCCCAATGGGCCCATGATGACCCAATTTTCTTCCTTCCGCCCAATTTCCACGATTTGTCTCTCTCATGCTCTCCTGCTTCCAAAAGTCACAAGGAAACTTTCAATCATGATATATAATAATAAAATCTAGGTTGTAAATATCGGCTTTATTAATTTCTTATTGAAAATTTCCTCTCTTTTGCCGTCATTTTTGAATTTATTTATTAAAGACCAAAAATTCCATATTGAAGGGACATAACCCAACTTAGTAGGATATAATAAAAAATCCACTCACTATCACACAATCAATGCATTTTCTGAGCTTGAGAACCATAGACGATGACCCCAAAAAAGTAACAAAAATGATACAAATCTTAACAATTGATATCCACGTAATCCTAGTTGTTGAATTGTACACATGAAATTTTATATTTACAACTTAATAACTGAGATATCAATTGTTGGGATGTATAGTAATATTGGAAGAATAAAGTCTTGGGAGCTCAGATCCAAACCAATAATCAATATGCGTAATAAAATGAATAATTAATATTTCTAACCTTAATAGACAAATTAGAGTTTACTTAAAAAGGAATATAAAAAATGTAACCGTTGCTACTTGCTATGGTCTGTTTGTTTTCGTCGTCCACAAGGAGGCCGCACAAACGACGGCGACAACAACCAAACAACTATATATAGACAGACAAGCAGGCTGTACTGTACCGACGCGTGGCCCTCAAAGACAGAGAGGCTGGTCACTCTAGTGGGACCCCACGTTATGGTCTTAGTACAGTGACGTGACTCGTGGTGGTGGTGGGATTTTTTAGATTTCTGGTCCCCCGGACGGACCACGATCTTCTCTTCTGCACCTCTCTAACGGTCACGTTTTGTCGGGCGACTCGTTCCGTTTGAATTTCTCGCCCGCCCGTCCTTCCTCCCATACACTTGTTTCTTTTTTTTGCCCTTTCTATCCCTCCCTGGCCTTTTATTTTACAACTCTTTATTTTCCTTTAAAGCCTATTTTATTATGAGAAACTAATTTGTAATATCAATCCATTAATTAGGCACTATGTTGCGTAGAAAATTCAAAATTAATAAAATCAAACAATATTTCCAAATCAATTGATGTATACAATTAAGATAAATGTTTGCAGTATCTACTATTTGTTAGTACATAATGAATTTTTGATACCAACTTTCATTCAATTTACCCTACCGCTCAAAATTTACAGATATATCGATATCTAATAAAATAAACTTATATGTCGTCTTTCTAAATTATAAAAAAATGAATTCTCCAATTTCAACTTTTTTTTTATTATTTTCAGTCAATTCAAGATGTACGATGATGATTGATGAAGAAAAAAAAATACCAATTTTAGATTTACAATTGTAATTTTTTTCTCCTAATATATTACATTTAAATATCCTATCGATATCTTAACACTTTATTATTCCATTCAAAATTAGAAAATTAAATTGTGAAAACATAATCTTCATTATCTTCAAGGCTAAAACAGCAAATATTCTAGAAAGGTCAATTCTGTCCATAATATAAGGTCAATACGGTAATTTTGGATCTGAAGCCGGGACAGTTACGTCCACCAGATAAAAATATAGGTCGTCGAGGTAATGCAGGCGGAGTCAGACAAAGATTAATTGGGGGATTAGTGGCATAATACTTTCTTATTAATTTAATCTGATAATTAAAAAAGCAATTAAAACAAAAGAATAAATAAATAAAAAATGGAAACAAGAGAGAGAATTCAAAACTCTGAAGAAACGGACACAAAAAACACACAACTCAAAAGCCTTTTTTGATTTCAAAATCAAACTGCTCTCTCTCTCCTCTCTCCTCTCCCTACCTGGCTACCCTAGTTAATGGCACGGTTATCGGCGTCAGACTAGTGTCTCCGGTTTCAATTGAAACCACAGTTACCGTCGTCGCTTCGGTTCGCCGGAGAATGGCCGACAAGACGCCGCCAAATCAGGTTAATTCGTTTGAATCATCTGCTAGGGTGTCGAGTCCGACATAGAAGGAAATTGAGATTGGAGTCGGGATCAGGGGTCGGAAACGGCGATCATGGTGGCGGCGAGAGGGTGCATGGCGGTGGAGAAGTTGAGGAGGATTGCACGGACGGTGTTTTTTATGGTTGCAATGGTGGTATCGTTGCTGGTATCTTCGTTGCCGGTGCTGGTGGCGATTGCTGATGTCCTGGTTCCGTGCGTGTTGGTGTCGAGCTTCACGTGCGTGAGATGCTACGGGTTCAAGGAACATTTGCGACGATACGCATTCAAGAGCTCCTTGACTGATATTCCCCTCGTATCGGTTATCAGATCTTTCATCATTATCTGTACGTTACCGGCTTCTCTTTTCATTGCTTCTCTTTTCGCCTTTTTTTAAACCATAAAATTGTTTTTATCGATTGCCGGTGCTTTCTCGATTATTCCCTTATCCTCCTCTTTTTTCCTCTGTTTTGCTGATTTTTTTTTGGATTTAACTGCTACGGAGTGTTGATCAATTAATTGCTCACCTTCCATTGCTGAGAAACACTTTGTTTGCAATTTTAATTTTTTTGTTGAGTAATTCGAATATCTAATTCCAAGAAATTGGAATTACTTTTCTCCTTACGTATGATCCTTTTTTTTTTTCCTTTCATTTTTTTGGTCATTTGAGCTGTTGCTGATCTCTATGGGTTGCCTGTCTTGCACAAATTTTGTTTTCTCGAAGTTGGAATCTATTATACTGAAATTTTGTTATTTTCAGTTTATTTTTGAAGATTAAGCCAGTCTAAGTTCATTTGCCTGTATTTCCTTAAGCATTCCCCACTCGATCCATTTTCTGGCACGAATAACTTTTACATGTTGTTTGGTTGTTGGGAAAGTAAAATACAACTAAAGAAACTCGTCCGTTGTTTTTTGAGTAGGTCTTCTTCTAAGCTAAACTGTGAAAAACAAAATTTTAATTTGTTCTTATATTTATGTTAACATTTCTCTGTGAGAATTGCTAGTATTCTTGCCATCTTATGTTAAGTTGGCTGCTTTGAGGTCTGTTTGGGTTGTATAGAAACGCTGAAGGATTTAAAATTAAATAATTTTATATCTTAAGAAAATGTAAATGAACGTATATTCTCATCCTTCACAATCCTCTCAAAGATTTTTAAGCTCACTTTATTGCTTAATTGGTACAAATAAAATTGGTCGGATAACCTGCTTTCATGTTAGACCATATGTTAATTTTTGTATTTAATCACAATTAATCTAATTTCCGTCTTTATTATGCTTCATTGTCACAGGTGTTTATTCAATGTGTGATAACCCTGCACTGTCACATGGTCCTTACCTTGGAACTGTGACGTTCTGTTCTTTCTTCTCTATTATTCTACTTTCGGTCAAGGCTTGTGTTTTCAGTGTAAATTCTCAAATGGAATCTGAAGCTTCAGTTTCGCTCTCAAGGAAAAGGCTCCATTTGAAGAAGTCGTGGGGAATGCCTGTCTTGTTTCTGTCATCTGTAGTTTTTGCCCTTGGTCATATCGTGGTTGCTTACAGAACAAGCTGCAGAGCCCGAAGGAAGCTTATGTTTCACCGTGTTGACCCAGAAGCAGTAAGTTTGCTATGCTTTTATTCTGTCAAGTGTCAGCTGTTGAATGAATAGACTGTGCAATGCTTATTATACATTTATACCGTTGTAAAATTGTTTTGTTTTGTTTTGTTTTGCATATTTGGCATTTTCAGGCATTTTATATGTACTGTAAGACTGTAAGTTTGTAAAGAAATATTAATGTAGGAGAGGAGTAAATGTGAACCTTTTTACTCCTATTGAGCTTGCTATTTGGTCTTTAGCGAGTCTTTGTTAGTTTAACAGTTGCATGCTATTTCATTCAATTATGGATTCTTAGTTACAACTTTTGTCTAATGAACAGGTTCTTTCGTGCAAAAATGTTTTCTCTGGCTTCCAGAAAGTTCCACGATCTCCTACTCCCTGTGTAGGGAAAATCCCCAAGAGTGGTACTGAAATTAAGCGAAAGCATGGGAGTGCAGCGCATGATGAAGGGGATGTCCCTATCAGATTACTTGCAGACATTGATAGCTTATTTATAATATGCCAGGGGCTTAGCATACATTACAAGCTCTGCTTGCCTGGATCCCCACCTCGTTCTCTATCCTCCACAGCTTTTCTTGAATCCACTCCAAACTGTTGCTCACCAAAAACGACTATGGGAAGTTTAAAACTATACAGGCAACCTTTTAATGCAGCACTAAAATCAGATAATCATCTGCACAGGTGCTATAGCACTCAATTTCATAGTTCTTCCCTATATGCTCCACTCTTGGATGAAACTTCTCCAGTCCTTTCTGAAGAAATTCCTGTTCTGAGCCTAGATGATCACAGTGAAGAGGATGATTTGAACTCGCCAACTCAAGAGCAAGATATGCAGGAAAATGAGCAGTTTGGTATTGTTTTAGTGCATGGGTTTGGTGGAGGAGTCTTTTCATGGAGGCATGTGATGGGGTTACTGGCTCGGCAGGTTGGTTGCACTGTTGCTGCTTTTGATCGTCCTGGTTGGGGACTATCTTCCCGACCACATCGGAAGGATTGGGAGGAAAAAGAACTGCGCAATCCTTACGAGATAGAATCTCAGGTAATTTGACCATTTTGTAATTGAGATCCATTTGCTGTTGTTTATGACTAGTCCACAGTGATTGGGTATGAGTAAATTATTACATTCTCATAAGAAAAATGGTTTTGGATTTCCATCTGAAGTCTTGTCTTGCGATACACGATTAGAAACAGACTTCATCTGAAGTCTTGTCTGTCTTGCAATACACGATTAGAAAGAAGGAAGAGGAAGGTAAAGTAAAAGAGGCACATTAGACTGAAGAATGGCTATTCATATCATGCCTTCTTTCCTGCCCAGGAGGTTTTGTGTCCTGTATGATTTTAATTTACTCATTTTTTCTGTTGCATATTATAGTTTGCTCTTATATAGTTGCTACAAGTTTTGTTCATCGAAACAAATCATTAGTTTTACTGGTGTAGCAATGGGTGCTTGTGTCGTCTTCTTTTCAAAAAGCATTTATTTCTTCTTCTTGCCCATTCTGTGTGGATAACGCACATGAGGTTTCAAAGTTCTGATCTTTATGTTTTCAGGTTGATCTGCTCCTTTCTTTCTGTTCTGAGATGGGGTTTTCCTCAGTGGTGCTTGTTGGTCATGATGATGGAGGCCTGCTTGCTTTGAAGGCTGCACAGAAAGTTCGAGAATCAAGGAATTGTTGCAATGTGAGTAAGCCTTCTTGGTATTTTACCAATTGATGTATTTCGTGTGAATAATACTGCTTAGCTTAGCTCTTGATTTGGGTGTGTAAAGTCATTTTCATAATATGCTGGGATGATAGTACAAGTTGTACAAAAAAATTTTGACATAATATTTTCAAGTTTGAAACGTGATACCATTTTCCCATTGTAAAGTTAGAACCGAAGAAAATATCTAATCTTCCGACAACATTTACCTTTCAAAATGATTCCGTGTCTTTTTATAAAACAAATTTATTACCTGGCTCATGGTTCATTTATTCAAATGTATCTGTCACATGCTGCGCATTGAGGGTCATTAAGTTTTAACCAATAAGAAGTTTCCTTGCTCAGAATAAATTTGATATAATACTTTCTTCAAGTAGTCACTAAGTATTAAATTTTGTAGTTCATCTTTGAAGAATCTCTAATGGTACCTAGTACTTAAGATGGCTACTCTTATGATTATATGGTGATGTTGAAGCTTGAACATTGAAATTGTGTTTTAAGATGGCTTCACTATTAGGACATACGTAAACTAAATAATTAATTGGGGTTTGCAAGTCTCAGTTCGGAAGGGCCAAAATTGACTTTGTGAGCCCATGGTTTTGGCAGCAAAATTTCCTCGCTTTCTTTTCATGAAACTTTCCTTTGTTTTTCATGATATATTATTAGGACAAATCTTGGGCTAGTGATAAAGTTTTTTCATTGCAACCTAAGATCAGAGGTTCGAAACCACAGAAACAACCTGTCGACAATATGGGGATAATGCAGCCAACAACCTGGCATCTTGCCTTTCCTTGCCCTACCTCCACTTCGTGATCCTTGTGCACCAGTGTTGATTTCTTTCCTTACCTTATTGATGATATAATGTTAGCATTGCTTCTGTCATTCTTCCAATCATCTGCTATATCATGGAATGCTACATTTAGATATTTGATAGATGGAAGGAAGAACTAGTAATTGGACAGAAAAGTTGGGGAATGTCTGCAAAGGCTTTTCATCACTTCCTAATGTACTTATGCATTATTCAGGTTACACTTAAAGGGGTGGTTTTGCTAAATGTTAGCTTGTCAAGAGAAGTTGTCCCAGCGTTCGCTAGAATACTCCTCCGTACTACACTTGGTAAGAAGCACTTGGTCCGTCCCCTGTTGCGAACAGAAATTACCCAAGTGGTTAATAGGCGTGCATGGTATGATGCTATCAAGCTAACGACGGAGGTGTTGAGCCTTTATAAGGTACACATACCATTTCTAACTGTAACTTGGTTACATGTTTTTGGCCACATGAATTTATGATTGATTATGCATGTTGTTTGGCTGAATGTCACGTATTATTGTCTTGTAAAAAACATTTACATTCTGCTGATCTTATTAGTGTGCTCCTCTGCATAGAATTACTCTGGTAAAGATCTGCTGTGCCAGACCAAATGGCTTGGCTTGTGCGCAATCAGGGTTGATGTTAATTGATGGTATTATTTATTTCTTTGATGGATTGGAGGACAAGGCCATGTAGGAAATGTGACTGAATAAATGAAACGAGATACGTTTGCTAGTATTTTAGAATGTTATTGGCTGGGGCTTGGAAGTGCACCTTGTTATTATGAAAGAGACATGCTTTTGAAATGAGGGTTCTTCTGACTAATTTATTGACAGCGTTAGATAGGTTTTAGCCATTTATAGTTAAATCAAAGCTCATACTTTTAATCCTAGATGATGCACATGTGATAGGGCATAGTCGTATTAGAACTATTCCTCTGTTTTTACATGCTTCTGAAACGAGGGTTCTTACTGACTAATTTATTGACAGCGTTAGATAGGTTTTGGCCATTTATAGATAAATCAAAGCTCATACTGTTAATCCTAGATGATGCAAATGTGATTGGGCAAAGTCGTATCAGAACTATTCCTCTGTTTTTTTGTTACTGATATTAGAAAAATCACATTGAATGGCCTTCCACTTAGAATTCTTTCTTATAGAGATAAACCAGATCGTTTCCTTCAAGTATAAAGCGGAAGTAAACAATCTATCCATTCCTAATTTAATAGTTATGTGGAAGTTTAGCCTGATCAAGTTGCAGTCATCTTGTTTTGCATAGCTGTGAGACATTTAGGAGATGGCTATCTATGGAGCCAGGGGAACTTATCTTGTTCAAGCATTGACTGCATTGTGCATACTGAATGAAAACTCGTAGTTATTGTTTTAGCTTATCAAATAATAAGAATGCAAGTTCAATGAGTGACTTTCTACTTGTTTGGTTGTTTTTTATGCAATTAGGCTCCACTATGTGTAGAAGGTTGGGATGAAGCACTGCATGAGATTGGTAGACTGTCATGTCAGACGGTCCTTTCTCGTCAAAGTGCGGAGTCCTTGCTGAAAGCAGTTCATGACGTTCCAGTTTTGGTCATCGCGGGCGCTGAAGATGCGCTTGTCCCACTTAAATCTATCCAGGCTATGGCTTCAAAATTTGTAAATTCTGTGAGTATCTTCATATTGTTCTTGGGTCTCACTTCATACAATCCTGAGTCTCTTCCTTCTGATCTTCTAACCTGATGGAGGAAGTTTCCCTTACATCTTTTGTTAGGGAAAATTAATCAAGCTCACCTAGACTTGATTAATTATCCTTAATTATGTTTATTTGTCACAGGTCCCTTGTGGTGGTGAAAAGTTAACCTATAAATACTAAATATACATGGTGAATAAATAGTCAACTTCGTTTTTGAATTGGAAAGCAAGCATGTTTCAACGTTAAAATAGTCGAACTAAGATGTCACGATAATATTGGCTATTGCCTAATGGACAGATATTTTCGAAGAAAATAATGAACTATAAAAATTATATCTTTCTTCATTCAGTCTAATATTGCTGTGTTTGTCACCTGCAGAGACTTGTTGCCATATCGGGATGTGGCCATCTTCCACACGAGGAGTGCCCCAAGGCACTACTTGCAGCTATATCACCCTTTATAAGCAGACTCTTATTAAAACCAGAATTGCAAACCAATAGGGTATATTAATATATAGGCTTGTAAGTGTTACAGGGGGGTCTTTCTCCTCTTTTCCTTGTTTTTTTTCTAAAAGAAAAGTTAGCAATTTACCCTTAGGGAGAGACTTATGTCTCATATTTTTGGGTAATTTTGAAGTGCTAGTTTGGAGCCTTCCCTAACCTAAAATCCTCTAGGGTGTTAGAGCTCTCACTTGTACTATTTTTTTTTTTCTTCAGAGGTTCATTATTTATTATTGGAAAGGTTTAATTAATTCACTTAAATTTATGAACAGTTCTTGCTGTTTGACCACTTGAGTGGTGAAAGAGCTTATTCTGTACATGTACCTGATTGTGAATGCATGCATCTCTGTAGTTCAGATCAATTTCCTATTCTTTTGAAATGATATGTGCATGTTTGGCTTACTGGAAGATATTGGCTGATACTTAATTTTACAAATACAGGTGATTGCTTGATCATTTTATGGTATTCATTGGGCCTAAAAATTAATTGTTGGATTGCAATTGGGCTTAAGGTCTTCAAACTATGAGGCGTAAATGGGTGGCCCATTGGGCTTTTGATTAAAGATGGGCCTGCTGATTGAGACCAAAAGACCGAAAACTTGCTCATCTTTGATTTACTGATGTTGATAACAAACTTTGTCAATAGCTCTACCGTCTACGGTATGCCAAGTTTAGTAGGACAATCAACATTTGACACGGCTTATTATCTACACTTTTACTTGATTGAGCAATGTCGATGTCTCATAAATTCGAGATTTTACCTTGATTTTTGTAACAAATGTTTTCTCATAAAAATCCTATTGTCCTCTTCATGTTTGATTTCCCCGTACTATCATACATCCAATATATTGTTGATATTTGCCTATTGGTTATTGTAGTGGTAAACTAAAGTACAATTATGTTTGGTGTTTGACCGAGATGTTTTTTTGAACCACATGATTGATAGCCTAGTTGGTTAATCTCTCTTGATTAATTCATTTAAACTTTGGAAGTATTGAATTCGATTTCCACTTTGAATAATACTTTTATCGTCACATGTTGAGTTTTTATTCAATTTATCATGTCATCATATGAGAAACTTCTACGTGTGCAGATTTGATAGCTTGAATTTATGCCCATATCAGATATTCAAAGGGCAAATTTGTATGATTTTGTTATCGATTGTCAATTTTTTTTTATACGAGGGTCCATGCACCAAATACCCAAAAACCCTCCCTTACCTAATTAAATACCATGGGGTATGAACCCAGGTGTTTGATCTAATCAATATTAAGTCTACAAGGGTACGTGTACAGAAATGCATTTTGATCTAATTAATCTCAAGTCTACAGGTACATGTACAGATTCATTTTGATCTAATTAATCTGAGGTAGTGAGGTGTTTGATCTAATTAATCTGAAGTCTACAGGTACATGTAACATCCAACACCCTGTATTAATGAATGTCAAATGAGATTAAATTTTGAGGGTATCAAGCATTTACGCGTTATGTCTTAGGATGACTATTGACCACTAAATTATCAAATCCAAACAATAATTTCTACAAATAATTAACGAGTTATGTCTTATGACGACTATTGACCACTAAATTACCAAATCAAAACAATAATTTCTACAAATAATTAACGCGTTATGTCTTATGGTGACTATTGATCACTAAGGCTTTGTGTGGGAGTTTTTTGTTATTGGTTTAAGTTGGTTCGTAAAGTATTGGTTGGGGTGGGTTTGTTTTGTATTGGCTTGAAATCATGTGTGGGAGTTTCAGAAATTAATGATTGGCTAGGCTTAAAACCATGTGTGGGAGTTTGAGACATCATTGGCTTTGATTGTTTCATTTAACAAACAATTACTCATATACCCTTTATTATAAACACATTTTTACTTCCTATGTAATTAGAAAAATAAAAAGAATTGCAAGTAATAAAAATTCACAAAACAACAAAACAAACCCAAGAAAGGATTGAGCCAACAGGACCTGAAAAATATTCAATCTCACAAAATAAAGCTCGACATAATCATAGAATAATTGGAACAAATTTATAAGTAGCAACATAATGTCAATATGGTCATGTCTATATGGCAAAATCATCCAAAAGATAACCTGTGAAAGGTAAAATTACAATCACCAAATAAAACTTGTAACACAGTACTTGAATAGATGGAGTATAGTTCTTAGGAAAATGGAGGAGAGTTCTAGGCGAAATAGAGGAGAGTATTACCTAGAAGGAGCCGCGAGGGGTCTTCGCAAAATGGAGCTGCGGTTGTTGTGCGACTATCTGATATGTGAGAAATTGATGTTGTATTGTGTTGGTAGGGCTAAGGGCAAAGTTGGCATATGATTTGTAAGATAAAGGTATATTTGGATATTAATTTTTAAACCAACATGAACCCACCGATTTGGTGGGTTGTAAAAGTGGATCAAAACCTTCATTAATTGGTTTCCCTTGTTTTTTAAAACCAATACAAACCAATCATTTAAAATGTTAAAAAAAACTACCACACATGATTAAAGTGAACCAAAACTAAACAAAACAATGAAAACCAATGAAATCTTAACTCTCACACAAGGCTTAAATAAAGTAGTCCATTGGAATTGTTAGAACAAGTTAATTGATGAAGTATAGTTTCTTTTTATGGAGCTCTCTACTTCTTGAGGGTGGTTGTCATTGTTGACTGCTTTCTAGGGACAGATGATATATATATTTAGAAAAGAGAGTGATATGTACGCACAAGAAAAGCCGCGTGAGTTCCGCCTCTGCTCTCCACCACCTCGCATGACTGCATGTCCGTCACAGTCAGTATAGTCTTTGCAGATGCCTAAACTGTGTACCTTAAAACCCTCCATTTCCTCTACATTTTTGCTTTGATTTTCTTTTGTGGAGTCGTGGTTTCAGTGTTGAAGAAAGTTGTAGAGACTCTCCATCTTCTTCGTCTCTGCAGAACAGCACACTCGCCTTTTTGGCTTCCCTTCCTGCATTGATCACTCTTTGTCTTGTGAGTTTTTTTCTCTGAATAGAAACACAATGAATCAATTTTGCATTTTTCTCTCTTTTTTTTTGATAGATTTTAGGGTTACGTTTTTTTTACTCATTTATGTTTTTTTTTTTTTATAAATGTGTAATCGTGGTTCTGTATAGCAACTTCGTTTTCTCTGTTTCTATATATATTTTTTATTTTTTTAGTACAGTATCGATGTTTGTCAATTTGTATTTTTGCGGTATTTTGAACTGGATTTGTACACTCTCTGTTTGTTTTCCTTCTCTGCTTCTTCATAACTGCCTCGGACCAGTCCCATGGTTTTTGGGAGCTTTTTCTCTTTTGTTCTTGCTTCCTTTTGTTTTTCTGTAAAGTTCGAATGATGAGTACCTTTGCTCACGAAGAAAGAAAGAATGACGAATACCTATAAGGTTCGAATTAAAAGGTCCAAAAAATGGGTTTGTTTGTTTTGTATTTGGTAACTCTGTTTTTTTTTTTATTTCTTTTTTTTTTCACACCGAGTTGATTCTCATTTCTTCTGTTCGTTTTGATATTCTAACATTCTCCGTTTGGGTTAGGGTTAAGGTCAAGGTTCTCTTTGCGTAATGCGAATTGATAATACATTACGTGGCTTCATCTTTAGGTTAAGCAATCTGGGTTTATATGTTTTTCTTAATTTTAATTATGTCCTCTCCGATGTTTCCAATCAATTTCTTCTGATTGAATTTTAATTTGGTTGGCCTATTGCATTGTCTTTTGTGGCGGCATAGTTTCTGTGACTTGTGAAATTAATGGTCACACTGGTCTCCGCGTTACAAGCCATTCACTCTACAGAAGATGCAACTACAATCTAAACGAGTGCATGTTTTCATTTGACACTATTTATCTCTTTGATAATGAACTCATGATCACGTTCGTCCTCTTTCAATGGTTTTGAATTAGCTGGTAACATTTCTTTCATTGGTCGTTCATCTATTCAGAATCTTTGTTTTCTAGTTTTCAGCTTCATGTTAGGCCACTTTCACTTCCTCCTTTTACTGCTGCTTTAGTTTGATTGGCTTAGACATCCAATTTTCTGGCTAATTATTTAAATATTTTCCGTCACTTTCTCCTGGATTGGAAACCTCCCTAAATTATTGTGACTTTTGTAATCTCACATCTTGTGTTGTACTCAACTTTGCAATTTTGGATTGGTTGGACAAGCTTGACACATCATGTAATAACTAATCTGAAAGCTCCATCTTCAAACTCCATGTCGTTCTGTTTTTAATTTTTTGTTATTCTATATCCCTTTTGGGTCCTGTTTTCATTGCCTTTCTTAAATTTGATGTACTTGCATTAGTCATCTTGGGCTGGAAAGTATTAATGAAAAAGTATATAACCGCAGTTTGGCATGGATTTTTTTTCCCTCATCTTGGGGTGATAGGTTCTCAAGTACTACTACCTTCATAGCATTTGGAGATATATTGGCAATGTCAAATCTCAAAGACGGAGTTGAAGACAAGGATATCGATTTTAATTGGGGAACTAAAGGAGGCGTTGGTGTGAAAAATAAGGACACGCAGTTCTATGAATCATTTAGCTATGGGGGTATAGAATATTGTCTTTATGACACTGCATTCTTTCACGTCGATGGTCATCCTGAGGCTTCCATTGGTAAAATTGTGCAAATATATGATAAGCCGGAGTATGGAAAGATCATAAAGGTTGTCTGGTTTTTCCGTCCTTGTGAAATACGTAATTTTTTGGGAGATTATGAACCACGCTGGAATGAGGTATTTCTAGCTTGTGGTGAGGGCAAAGGACTTTCCAACCGCAATTATTTGGTAAGAGCTCTTGTTGATCATGTTAAAGTTTATTTTTTTTTGCCAACTGATTTAGAGTAATCTTGCCTATTTAATTATTTGTGTATTGGAAGGATTTCTTATGATGCAACTAATTTAGCCACTATTTCGTGAAATCTGTCTTCTATATACAGAAAATTACTATATGTTCATATATCCTTTTTATCCTTCTATGCACATCTATAATTTGTGAATTATGCTGTATGTTGATCCTCATTGAATTTTGCAAGTAGATGATATTGGATGTTATGCAATATGTCTATAATAGTAGTTTAGAAGTGAGAGTTGCTTAAAAGTGATAATATTGCCATAGGTAGACCCAAATATGATAAACTATGACCTTTTCTGAATTGAGTATGTTTTCTTATGTTGTGTTTGTCTTCTGTTCCAAGGCTTAGGCTAAGGTGGACCCGTTGAGCAATCTTCCATTCATTCATTGGCTGTGTAAAGTGATTTGCTGTGGTTCATTCAATCAGCAGAGTTTCAGTTAATAGTCACGTTTTGATTTTGTATGGTCATGAAAGGTTGCGAACCGTTTGTTCTTTTCTATACTTTGATATTGAAATTATGTTCTACAAAGGGCATGCCTTCATAATAATAAATTACTATAAACACTACAAGTTGTATCTTCAGTTTTCCGGTTTGACTGGACTAGACGTGCTTAAACTCCAGGGTATTAGTACAAAATGTGGAGAAATGTATATTTGCTCCTTTATTTCCTTTTGTTTTAATCCTTTTTTCTCCAATGTAGAGTTTGAGAAGTGTTTTCTCTAGTGCTGGAATTTTTCTACCATGCGGTTGGGAATATAACTGATCTCGATTTGAGAACACCGGCTCACTGACAGAAAAGCTTTGGGCTTTGTGTTGAGGAACGTTTGTTTTTCTCCAATGTTTGTCCTCATCTTTTGATGGTGGGTGTCCATGTCCTCTTGTTGATTCTGCTCGGTCTTGTTGACGGACTTAAATCTTGTCGTTTTCTTGGGCGAATGTTTAATTTTTTGCACTTTTGTATTTCTTTTGACGATCTAAATTTGTCACAACAGTCGTGGTTTAAGCATAGATATAAATCTAGAGGGCTATGCAAGGCAAACCCCGCCTGCCCCCCTACAAACACAGATGAGTTTATATTAAGTAGTAGCTTTTTTCCTAATGTTTGTTTCCTGAATTACATCAATCTAGAATGTTAAAATTCATCTTGCTCTTTTTTTGCCACTAAGTTGAACTATTTCCTAAAAGTTTGTCCGCTGTTCTGCAATATTCAATAACTTGACTTGCCGTATTTTGCTTATGTTAAGGAATCAATTGTTCAGAAATGCAATGTTGTCTGCACATCAAATGATAGGCGAAATCCTAAGGCTTCTGAAAAAGAGTTGAAAGTAGCCGACTACTTCTTTTACCGTACTTTTGATGTTGGAAAGTGCACTTTATCAGAGGACTTTCCAGATTCCATCGCAGGAAGTAAAGGTTCGTTATTGTATTAAGTTTATATGTGCATAATTAAGAATAGAGCCATTATGAATAACCTCTTTGATTCACTTCTGCTAGTTTGGCACTTAACAAACTTCCATATATTTACTAGCATTGTTCTTCTACTTTTTGCCTAATGTGATATCAGTGTGCAAAATAGTGGTGTTGTGATGATAACTCCTCATCCATTTCCCCTTTGGCATCAGTTAAAATATAGAAAGTAGAGATTGAGAGTTTGACAGAGAGAGAAGAGATGAACTTACTTGTCTTTTATTTCATTGAGTGAGTAGTTACTTATACACATGAGATTACACTATTACAACCAATGCATTAAACTCAGCCCATACATCTCATAACTTCCTGCCATACATATTTACTCCATCTACATATCAATCCATTACACCCATCTCTCATAATTCAGCACTATCCATACTTCATAATTATAACAATTCTAACACTCCCCCTCAAGCTAGAGCATACAAATTAAACACGCCCAGCTTGACCAACATACGATTGAAAGACGGGCGTGACAACGGTTTTGTCAAAATATCAGCTAATTGTGAGTTTGAGCGGATATAAGGAGTGCGAATTATTTTGGCAACCTGCAGATCACGAATAAAGTGACAATCCACCTCAATATGCTTAGTACGCTCATGAAACATTGGATTATTAGCAATGAAGGTAGCAGCTTGATTGTCACAATGCATAGGCATAGGGTGTGAGCAGAGATCCCAAAGTCACGGAGAAGAGAAGAAACCCAGAGCATTTCAGATGCAGTATGAACCATTGCCCGATTCAGTAAAGCAAGATCTGAGAGTTCCTGAGTAGAGGAGGTGGGACTGATTATTTGCAATGGGTATAGGGAAGCACATATAAATAATTTTTATAATTCAATATTGATCTACTGATTAAAGTTACTTTTTTTAATCTTCTAGGTTTGCAGTAGTAAATTTTCTGAAGTGCATATCAATAAAAAAAAAATCTTGGCTGAAGAGTCATTATGATAGTATTTTGAATGCATGCAGTGGAAAACTTTTTCAACCGGAGAAAAGGCGATTTCACCTATGTCAAGCAGGATGTTAAAATATCTACTGGAAATCCAAATCCTTCTTCACAATTTGAACTAGACAAAGCAGTTCGTCATGAAGTCAGAGAAGGCAAGGCTTGCAGCAGAATTAATCAGGATGAGAAAGGTGAATTCTGTGAATGGCTTATTGATATTTCAAGAATCATATGATCAAATCAAAAAATGATCTTCTTCTTCTTCTCCCTTTTTCTTTATTTATTTTTTCAGGATCATGGAGAACTGCAACCAGTATGAGCTCAAGAAGACAGCTTGTGGAAGGCAATAGTAAATTGAGGCCTAATGTTTGTGTCGAAAAAGAGAGAACTGGACATGATAGAACTACATTCTGCAAAGACAAGGTTAAAATGAAATTTTCTGAACATCAGCCTCGTGCAAGTGCATTAGATAGCCGGCCCATTAAAAAGAGGAAGCATCTTCTGGATGAGAGGGAAGGCATGGATTCTGACCGCACAGCTTCTCAACCTGCAAAGGACAGGATCATTCAAACTGACACAAAATTTATAGAGGTCAATAAAAGACCTGACACTGTAAGTTGATTGTTATGAGTATGGTTTTAGTTTATTTTACGATCATTTAGTTGCTGAAACAACTACAGGAGTTTTTTGAATTCATTGCAACTATATTTATTGAAGAAATTTCTCTTGTATGTTTACAGATATACATATCCTAAGTTTTTACTTTTTAATTTGTTCTTTGATAGAGGACAACTTTAATTATGATAAAATACCAAGGGTTAAAAATCCCCAAATTGTCCTAGTTTTGATAAACAAAGGTAAAAGGTAAAAGGTAAAAATAACTTCCGTGCACAAGGCTTCCGCAGTGCGGGGGTCGGAGGCTTGCTGGATGTAGTTAAGAAGATGTACGCAGATTTTACCCCCACACAATATGTGGAGAGGCTGTTTTGATAGACAAAGAAGGCGAAAAAACCCAAAGTCCCTAATCACCCATGTGTTATCTTCACAGTCTGATCAATTAGCTCCTACGAGGTTCATTGCTCTTTGTCATATGCAAGGTTCATTTTAGATTCCTATTTATTTTATTTTCCCTAATGAACTTTTTTTCGGAAACATGATGTCTTGTTGAGACTTGAAAGGGGTTGTTTATTGAAATGCAAGTGCTCTCGCTGAAAAGTATCTAATTTTGACTTGTAGTTCCATCAATTTAAATTTCTGTCACTATTCTAATGTTTTCATTTTTGCTTTGCAGGATAGAAGTAACTGGTTCCAACAACTAGTGAGATTTCCTTACTTTTTATGCTTGTTTACTTTTTGATTGTTTTCAAAATTAATAATGCCTTTCTTTCTTCAAGAAGTATTTTGTTTGCATTTGAATTTCATCCCATGAACTTCTGATCCTTTCAGGACCAAAAAAAAAGTGAAAAATCCTGCAAGCTTCTAATGCATCAAGTGAAAAAATTAAAATTTGGAGAAATAGAAAGAATAGGAAGAAACTGAATGCTTCAAAAGAATAGGAAGAAACCAAAAGTCATAAGCCTGTGTGTTCGTCCATGCATATCAATGCTTCGGCATCGTTGAAACTCCACCAATGAAGTATTTCAATCAAATGTGTACCTCAGCAGCCCTACTAAAACTTCTTTTTATCATCGACAATCCAGCATGAAATCGTTTCTATCAGTAAATGCAAACCATTGTGCACCTTAGTGTAATGCTATATGGGTAAACTCACTCGTTTAATCTTCTCATAGTGATTAATGCTCTGCTTCGCCAATTATCTTAAGAACTTTTATTTTTTTGAAATACATTGTTCTATCAATATAGAAGTTATGTACTTTGCTGGTATTATTTATGCATAACTCTATAGCTAGGTTTGTAGACGTCTGCTATATGGAGTTCCTCGCATTGTCCATGTTAACCTTGTCCTGTGTGTTGGGAGCATGATTTGCTCCTGACTCTTTACATGTGAAATTCCTCATCCTTTATGCACTGCGGCAGACTGTTTTCAATACTCGATGTTTTTGTGTATCATACTCCGTACATAAAAAATTCTTAGCATACTTCATGTGCTTCTTATTGGTTTCTCCAACCGTAATTTTAGTAATGGAAGATATGATAGCATAAGACTGATGTTTAAACATTAAAAAGTAAATTTAACTAGTATTCATGTGCTGATTTTGGTCTTGCCTTTGCAGCCTTGGGAGGAGAGGCTGCAGAGAGCTGAGGAAGCTGGATCTCTGGTTGTACTTGAGAATTTTGATCCATCTTTTACATCATTAGAAGTAGAGGTACGAATCAATAATTGAGGTTATCGACTTCTTAGTTAAAGAAAAACCTTGCATTTAGAGTGTCTTATAGTAATTGTGTTTGAGAAATGCATATTTTCGTCACTCACAACTTTCAATTGCACTTATCAAAAGTGTAGTTAATTATGGGATCATGTAATTTTGTTTCATATCATGAAATTGTTTATATATGTGTGATTTCTCTTCTTCTAGCTCTATTAGTCTTTTCTTTTAATATGTATTACAATATGGCATATCTAGTATTGTGGCACTGCGTGGCAGATTGATTTCACTTTGTGTGGTCTCAACTATCTAGTTTACTCATTGCTACACTCCTACTTTTCTCAGGAGTTAGTTTGGCATGCTCTTAATGAAAAGGTTCAGGCAAAGATAATACAACGTTGTACTTTTGCTAGTCCGCACTATGGTACGCCCTCTTCCTTTTTAAGATGAGCATCATCAACCATATAGTCACCAAGGGAAAACCCTTAGCATAGTAATAAAGTTGTTTCACACTTCACCGCATTTAAGGTTCATGAATTCAATTCGTAGACTCAGCCTCCCCTGCGGTAAAACTGTACCTGTTGGCCTTCCTTGACCGACCGACCCTACCTTCACTGAAGAGCCTTGTGCACTAGAGTTGTTTACCTTTAACCCAATAATTTGCACTATTTAGATATTTTATTTATGTTAAGCAGAAACTCAAACCACAAACATGAGGAATTATTTCTTCATGTGCTTAACAGGTAAAGCTTTTGTAATATTCAAATCAAAATTTGCAGCTGAGTCAGCATTAGCTGAGTTAAGAAAGAGATGCCTGATGCTGTCAGATGGGAGGTAGACTTATCTATTGTTGCCTCATGTTCTATTTCGAAAATTTCTCCTTTCTGTTTTTTCATATCCTAATGTTTTCATGAGTGGTCCAACTATAGGATAATCTACAACTGGAGTCTGTGGAATGCTAGTGAGGAGCTAAATCTAAAATTTAGATGGCATGCATTAACATAAAAAGCTAGGAATCACTTTATAAGTTACTCCATTTTTTTTTTTTTATAAGTCATGTTTTTCTTTAATTATAATTATTATATTTATTATTAGTGTGATAGGCTCGAACCTTGCCCTGGTTCAAGTCCTAAACAGCTAAGAGCTCCTTGGTTAATCCAGTGTTAAATGGTGCTGAATCATTCTGAATGAGTGAAGGTCTTTTAGTAACTCGTGATGCCTCAAGGTGAAGGTGTATATATATAAATATATATAGCAATTTCACATGTGAACCAAAACCGTGAACCAACTTTGTGAACTTGTTTTTCAACCATAGATACGGCGGGTCCCACAGAAAATATGTTGCCCACACTTTTGTTGTGGTTTGTTACAACCATTGGATTTCTTGTTCACACTTTTGATTCACATGTGTGAAAAATCTTATATATAGATGAATAAGGTATAATTTGTTGCGAATAGTGCGAAGGAAAAAATTGAGATTTTAAAGTTACAGAACGATTGAACTCTTTGCCAGACTTTTTTTTTTTTTTTTTTTTTACACTAATGGTTGTCAATGGCTGCGGATTTGTTACCCTTGGGAACCATCCTTATTATGGTTTCAAACTTTTAAATTTATCTGGGAATTGTGGAGCTTTGCAAATTTTTTGTCATTCAAGTGAATTTGGGTTGTATCAAATCAACACTGAGTGACATAGCTTAAAACTGCATGATTGACGGTAAGTTATAGCAAGAACTTAATTATGTAGATAAATGGGTTCCCTTCTTTCTTGTTAATGTAAATAACGAAATATTTGGTTTTGCTTTATTTCCAGAGTGGTTGTTGGAAAGAGGGGAACTATATGCAGTCCTAGCAAACAAACCGGCTTTGTTGGCCATATGGTCTGTGACATATCTAAGCTTCAAAGACAGCATGAAGAAATGGTGAGGCATCTTGCCAATCTACTTTTTATTGCCATCTCTAATTTCAATTTCAATTTCTTTTCTGAATTGTGATTTGTATTTTGTTCTTTGTTTTCTTAATTTTTCTCCGAAGAGAACTGCAATATCAACTTCTCACTGCTCGCAGCCCAATACTATTGAGTATGATCTGGCAATGGACTGGTGTCTATTACAAGAGAAGTCAGACTTGTGGTGGGAGAGATTACATAAGGTGTGTTCAGTATCAACTTCTTACTGCTCCCAGCCCTTGTCTTTAACTACTGTCAATGCATGTGCTTTACATATGCTCTCTTTCTAAGTGATATATAGGAAGGGAAAAACATTAAAAGGAGGCTTGAGGTTATAATTTACAAAAAAAAGAAAGAAAAATAGATTTTTGTTTTACCCTTCTTTTCATAGATAGATTCACTACCCACCGTTCAGGCTTCCACCTAACTTATTGCTCTTGCCTAGTGAAGTAAGCATAAAATCTTATGATTAAGCTGCTTATTATTTTGATAACTAAAGAAAAAGAGTGACAATTATAAAAAAAAAATTTAGCTGGGCACATCTAGTACGTTCACATTGGAATGTCAAGGTGCCTGCCTCCTATGAGACTACACGAGCTGTGATGGGGACTGATCTGTCTGATTTGAAGCATCATAGGAAAGGATGGATATCTATTTCTACAGGACAACATCACCCTATTAAATGGAACCAGAACTTTTCAATTCCTCATTTAACATCAAGGATTTCTGGGGATGGCAAAGGATAGGGTAATTTGTGAATTGATGCCATCCTTAATAGTTTTTGTGGTTGCAGTTGACAGACATAAAACAGAGGCTTTGATACTTTCTTCTTCTTGTAAATGTTTTAACTTTTTCTTTTCATTTTATCCCTACAGCAACAAGCAAAGGAGATACAAGACCTTAGAAGCCGGCTAAAGACAACTGTAATGAATGTAAAAAACATCAAAACCCAGCACGATAATCTTACGAGGACATGATCATGTTTCCGGCTATTCTCATTATATTAAGCCATAGATGATACTTCGGGTGTGTACCAGGCAGACAAGTACATGAAAATTTTATGTACATATTTGGTAAAATAGAACTCATGACCTCCAAAGACGGAAAACTTTCTCCTAACCATACATATAGCACTACATCAACATCAAGGTCAACGGATTAAATGTTCAAGAATTTACTTCATTGCAGAAAACAAATCAAGTATATGATCTAATGCATAATTGAAAAAGCAGCCTCCTAGGATGGACATCCAACACCGTTAAACGTTTTTCTAGAGCTCAGTACAAACAACAGAGAGACAAGGGCATTAAACTACTCCTTGGAGGATTTGTTAATGAGTGATTTGTGAATGTGTGGGATAACTCCTCCACCAGCTATAGTTCCTTTAATGAGAGTGTCAAGTTCTTCATCACCACGGATGGCAAGCTGCAAATGCCTAGGTGTAATACGTTTAACTTTCAGATCCTTGCTAGCATTACCAGCCAACTCCAACACTTCTGCAGTCAAGTACTCCAGTATAGCAGCAGTATACACAGCAGCTGTTGCTCCAACCCTTCCATTTGCAGCAACCCTTGTCTTCAGCTGTCGGTGGACTCGACCCACTGGGAACTGCAGGGAAAATCAGGAAAAAAAAAAAGAAGAAGCTGCTTAAAATAATACTACATCAAATTGCATTTAAGAATGACGTAAAACTCAGATGCCCTCTAATTGGGGGCGTACAATATATTATCAGGACAGTAATGTATCAAAGCTGTTTAAAAAAAATCAAAATCAGACAAATCCAAAAGATCACATCAATTATCAAAAACCAACTTCCAAGAAAGGATCACATCAATTTGTCAGTGCTTCATACATGAAAAGGGACATATAATCTAGAAATCAACTTTGGTTCATAACAAACACTAGTTATTATTATTATTTTTAACTAGTGGAAATTTGGTAATCTCACAGAATAAGAAGCAAGGGAGGTGGGGAACAATGGGGAAGGGTTCATAAAATTACCACCATAGAATTCCAGCATTTTTCATTGTTGTTACTGCATTTAGGCATCCATTGATAAGTTAAAACCAATAAATTGAGTGTTTATAAAATAAGACAAAAGAAACACAAAAATTGTCCAGCAAGAGGCATCTAAGTGAAGAGAGAGACAGAGCCAAAACAGTTCTAATTGTGTCAAAACTGTGAACAGCGCAGGCATAAACGGACTTAAAAAATAAAAAATCCTCAATGCTACAACGCAGCCCAAGAAAAAGCCACCTTTGATGGCCAGCCAGCTTCCAAAAGGTTGACCTTTAATCTCATTTCCAACACCCTCCCCTTAGCATCAGACCACACCATTCTGTCATCCTCGCTTCCTTCATTTATAACATACAAATTATAGAAAATAATTATAAAAGTAATGACCCAATAAAACATTGATGCAATGAGACTGGCTTCCATGGATAACATACAATCCCCAACCAAAGCATATCTGACTTCTGTTCTGAAGAATAATCCAAGAAAACATCCTTGAGCATAAGCTCCTCATGTAATAAGTCATGCATATGCATTCCTCCATCATCCCATGTTAATAGACATCAACCACAGACAATTCGGAAACCCCCAAGATATATCATATGCATACAAGAGAGAGAACATTATACTTGGAGGCATCAAGTGGAAGGGTAAAGTTCAGTAAGTTTAACTAAAAGTCTACTCTATGTGTGGAGAAACCTTCCGAGGAAAACAAAATTAGAAGGATCTTCACAAAATGCAATGGAAAAAAGCACCAGCCCACAATGATTTTTGCTTAAAATTTTTCCCACATAACGTTGGTAAATACTTAAGGGCCCATTTTGAAATCAGTTGAAATATAATGGAAGGGGAGAACTTTTCAATTCAGTGAACGCAAGTCTTGTCTTCAAAGCCAAAACATTTGAAGCCACTAACGCCCAAAACTTTCACAAGCTTGGTGAGGAGTGTTTACAAGCTTCTTACAGAGGTTTAGCCAATTGACTTTTGAAGGTGCATCAATAAGTGGTAATCCCCGTCAACATGCCTGTGTTGAAGGCAACTATCAGATTCCTTGCAATTTGTAATAAGGCCAACGATTTTTGCATCAAGAAGAAATCAAGTGCAATCACAAGCCAGATAAGGAGAAAGTATTTGAGCTTGACAATTGGGCTCTCTGCTTATACTTGTGTATAAATGGTGCACTTGGATTGGCAAATGTACCATTTCTCCATACTCGGCAATGGCAATGACAATGGCAATGGCAATGGCAATGGCAATGGCAATGGCAATGGCAATGGCAATGGCAATGACTGCTATCCCTTTTGGCTGCCCGTCAGTTTGTTATGGAAAAAAGAACATTGACGAGCCTTTGAATGCGAGGCAACCAATTTGAGCCTATTTCAGAATAGATTGTTGTGTTTGTTTTTGTTATCTAACATGTATAGTAAGAATAGAGATATGAAGACAATTTTTTTTTTGCATGAAATGGACTCCACTGTAGAAATCTGCTCTATGGTGATATCCTTTCATCATCCACCATGAACATTAATTCTTGATTTAAAATAAAAAAAAAAAAACTCTGATAGACTCTTTGCAAGAAACACATTGACAGAATCATATCAAAACAAGATTTTCTCCCTGCATAACACCACCACCACTACTAAACTCTAACCTGAAATCTGCCATGACAAAAACTTCCACTAAATGCAGCAAGTAAAAAATTCCCCAAGTGCTATTTTCAGTTCTTTTTTATGCAAAAATATGGTAGTTCATGATTTGCCTTCTTTGATGATTTAATTCCCAGAGCTATAACTTCTCATTTTCTGATCACAGAAATGAATTTCATACTTCATCTAGTTATGGAAAGGAGCATAAATATTAACTAGAAGCTTACTAAGCAATCTCCCGTTCTCCAGCAAAATAAAGGGAGAACACAATATGCATCACACCAAGTGAGTGACATGGAATTAAGCCACTAATTCTAGCCAGTAGCCACCAGATGCATTTGAGAAATATAAACCTTAAGAATGGATGGAATAGGAAGGGAGAAACATAAATAGGAAATCAATTCCAGATCTACATGGTCCACCTAAGATAATGAAATTAACTGGCAGGAAATGTATTTGTAAGCTGCGGCATTCAAAAAAATGTATTTGCACACTGTTAAAAAAAAGAAACGAGGGAAGATAAAAAAAACTTTTTATCAGAAGATCAGGGAGTTTTGTTAAAAAAATGGATGGGTAACTACTAACAGACTTGTGCTCAAGCATTATATTGACAAGAGTATACAACCAATTTTCAAGACAAACAAGACCACCAGTACTCCATATGAAAATAGAAAAAATTGAAGAAAAACCATGGTGAACGACAAGGACAGTTTACCCAAGAATACCCGACAAACAACCTTACTTGTTGAAATAATTAGACCTGGGTTGTGTTACACTAATTAGCTTCATATTTTTTTCAACTTTAATTCAGTTAATCCTTCAAATTTCAATAAATACTGGTAGAGTTCCATATTTCTATCAACAGGTAAGTTGGCCCAACAATTTGTTTACTCCACCATATCTTAAATTCGATTAGACAAGGATAATCAAGTGCCCCAGATGCTCAAATTTAATTAGCATCTCGAAGAAACCAATAAATAACTATGCATATGTATCCACTGAAAAAACAATTAGTATATGAAAGCAAAAATCTACTCTCCACTATATAATTGACTACAATCTCAAAAAGCTTAACAGTCTCTTTTAGCATCTCTATCTACCAAATTACCCAATGTAACGAACCGTCAACGACGTAGGATTCAAAAACGAAAATAATTATAAACGGATCGTTCGAGAATGTTCATGATAACAACATATATATAGGGAGAGATAGAGAGAGGGGGGGAACCTGGAGGCCAGCGCGCGAGGAGCGAGAGACGGGCTTCTTCTTGTCCTTGTCCTTGTTGAGGGCCGATTTGCCACCGGTAATCAAGCCTTTAGCTCCTTTGCCCGACATTTTGCCGCCAAAATCTAGGGTTTTCTTTTCCTTCTTTTGAAATCGAAGAAGAGAAAACGAGCGCAGAAGGAGAGAGCGAGCGAAAATGCCAAGACTCGAAGAAGACTTTTTGAGACCCCAGACTCCAGAGGAAAAACAAAAACCCGATCTGGATGACCAGGCAATGCGTCACTCAATTACCCTTGTTTTTGCTTTTAATTACGGTTCCACCTACCCTTGGACTTAATATATAATTAGAAAAATATGCAGCCAGTCCCTCATACTTTTGATCATTACAAAAAACACCCATTATAATATAAAAAGCTAAAGAGACCTCCTCGTTAAATCTCCTCTCTTAACTCTCCAAAACATCCATCCAAACAGGCCCGAGTTAACATAAGTACACTCTAGATCATCTCAGAGACTGAGGTAGTGCTCAGTGTTTGAGCCAGATAGTCTTCTAAAGGTCTAGGTGTCTCCACAAATAGTTCATACAAAGCATAAAATGAGTTTGCAGTAGTGATGCATTCAAATTCTATGAATGTTCAGCTCACATAGGCTCTCAACCTACATCAAAATCACATGAAGCATATTGAGAAAAGCCAACATCCTTTTAAGCTCAGAGAGTGATGTCGAAAAATTAAAATGGAAGGAGATTCTTATTGAAGAATTTCAGCACAAAGAAGAAAATTTTGACACAAAGTTGAACCTAGCAGCTTATGACTTCCTTCCTTTTTATTCAAGGCCTAAACATGAAACCATTTCACAATCCAATATATCAATTATACAACAAATGCATAGCGAACTCAACGAAATCAGCCCTATGCATATCCTTCCATCATGATGTATACACTGCCATATCGACTTGAGGAATCCCTGCAAACGACAAGTTATATAAATTGTCACAACCAGTAGTATAATGGGTTTGCCTTTTAAGCTTCTTTTCTTTTCTTTACATATCAAATTTGGTATGTAATTTGCATTCACGATGTGATTTATGTTACTAATGATTGTTATAGCAGTTTAAAGGTTTTACTTGTAAATCATGACATATTGCAATGGAAAAATTCTGCATATAACTCTTGACTTTGCACATAAATACTTGCAAGCAAGGCAAAATTTTAGTACCTCTTCAGTTTTATGTAACCAACAAACCCAATACCTCCAACAGCTACAATCCCAAGCAAGATGACCAAAGTGATTGTCCAACCAGGCATCGTACCATGTTTTCCCCCTTGAAGACCACCATTGCCAATCTCTAGGCAGCTTATTGAATTACAGGGCTCCTCACTGGATGGCTGCCATTAATAGAAGTCATAAAAAGCAAGCACATTTGTCTTCAAACTTAGATAATTGAAAAAAAATTAAAATCCCCATCGTTTGACACGTAACTTATGTGCATGTCTAGCTTGATGTTATAATTTAAAGCTCAGTTTTCGAAGAACAATGGGCTATATTTGACATCATTACTACAGCAATCGTGGAATAGATGTATTGTTAATATGTAACTGAAGCAACGCAATGACAACACCACCAAACTATCACCAGATACAGGCAACATCACTCATTTCTACTTTTTCTTTATTTTTTCAAGGTACAGAAATTTTAACCATATTACCAGTAGTAATTATAAGAAGAATTGAATCATGATCAGTTTTAACTCACCTTCTCTTCCCTGGAGCACTTGTGATCGTATACTGGATAATCAGGAATCAAGGTTTCTTCAAATACAGCAAAACAATCCACATCGCGCTGTCGAACCCCACCTTCACAAGCATATGAGCAGGGTTTCCAGGGTCCAGCGACCCATTTAAAAGTTTCTGCAAGGCAAAGAAAAATACGGGAAGTGTTAACAGTAATTTCATGACTTCAGCACTATGTCACGGGTTCATTTTTAAAATAATAAATACCGTCAAAAGAAGGCTGGAAAAAAAAAAGGAATTTGTGATAATACAAGTACCTTGTGGTTTTCGCTGAACAAGTAGCTCTGCTCCAGATTGGCAGTAACCCCATTTAGTATCCTCATAAACTAAATGAGGATCAGAGCAGTCTGTACAACATATATATTCATTGCCATAGTCAACTGTATGGTTGCATTTTGTACACAAATCTCTTGTCTCTTTGGGACTTTCTGCTCAAACTTCAAGCAGTAAGGAATATATCTTACAGGAATCAAAGACATAAATGGAAGGCTGAATAATGTGATAACTGCCGGAACATTTTAGTGTATCCCAAGACATTTATATGCTTGGGTTTCAGCTACATTTCAGTACAAGAAATTACACGATTTTCCACTTTTTGATTGACATGAGTACCATAGAAGCTCAATTCATTAATGTAGGGCCATCACAATATTTGAGTTTAAAGTCCTGGAATGATCGATAACCCAGAAAAGATTCAAACTGCATTTGCAAACATTAATTCAAAGAGTGGACTCAATCTATTCAAGTGAAAAGCATCTGGTGCTAGTCTAGTAATATTTCACTAATCACAGATGCCATGAATTAATCTAGTAATATTACCATTCGATGAAATGGAAACATTTTTGTTTTTGAAGCAAAAGATAGCATGAACAGTGTTATCAGCATATCCTTTCTGGACAGAAAAAAAAATCCAGTGATTCCCCGCATTATGATTGGAACCCAATTTATGGCTATTTTCACTTTATGACAGAATGCTTACACATTAGAGTTCTGACATGATTATCGTAAAGAAGTAATCAACTCACCTGGTATGCAGCAATAAAAGCGTGTATAATAGTTAGTGCATGGAAGATATAAAGGCTCTGTACAGAGTCCATTGCAATCCTTAGACTGACTAAAGATCCAGTGATTAGTTCTTTTGCAATCACCATGATATTGATGTTGACAAGACTCCGTCCAATAGCATCCTAGAATGTTGAGAGGAAGAGTATTGTAATCATCAATAAGAACTGAAATGGATGACATATTTCAATGCAAAGCAAAGTATTTATTATCTGATATAGATGCAAGAACAAAAAAACTAAAAGATGCTGAGCCAAATTTCAGACCCTATCCAAGTCACAGTAAAGCTTTTAATTTTGAAAGTAGTTGACACGCAATGGGGAATTTTCTATAAGGAAAAAAAGACCATAACATTTCACTTCCCAATTACTATGTGTGCACAAGTATTAGGAGTGTACAGGCAAATGAAACTCTTTATTCATCAAGAACCCATAGGCAAAAACTGTAAAGACTTCTCAAGGTACCCGAGCAAAAATAGTATCATTAATCTTCAAGGTAGAATGCTCACACTCACTATTACTTCTTAAGCTCTTTTCAGTATTTAATGAAAGTTTCATATCCTTTTCCTCTAAGGTTCTATCAGTCAGAGAAAGGGGAAAACGAACCAAGAAATTCTGAAAATTTAATCAAACCTTCAATTTTTTGGTAAGTTAATCAAACATTCAATCCTCCAACTGGAGTTTTATCATGCATGCTCAGCGCCCCCTTAATTGTACATTATTCTATGACAATGAGAAAGATTTTACACACAAATATATGGAGCCTCAAATCTGAAGTAGGAACAGTCCATCAGTCACCAGAGGTCAATGGGAGCACAGAGAGGAGAATAGTTTTGGTATCAAAGAGTACTAAATCTTGATTGTCAATAAGTGAGCTTGATTTGTGTGCCAGTAAGATCTTTCAGGCGCCGAGAAAAATGCTCTATCATCAGTAACAGTGCTACTTCTATTTTCTTTCATATGCAAACACTCCGTCCAGCAAGTTGCATTGAATTCCCTTGCTCTCTTGCTTTTACCAGCCTAGAGGATATTGATAAGCTCTAAGAATTTACCAAACAGGGAAAGAGTAGGAAGAATCTAACTCTACATAACTCAAAAACGAGTCTGAAGCACATAAAATTCATTACACCAATCAGAATTTCAAGACCCGAGCCAAGGATTCAGGCTCCATAGCTTCTGTTGGTAAAACAGTAAGCCTTAGACCTCTTAGAATAGATAATTTTATCCCATTACACATTACTTTCAAAGTCATTTGCTCTAATTGACACTACTTCGCGTAATACCGTGATGCCAGCAGATTTTACCACAAATCTCAATCAAATCTCAAGGATTCAATGATCAAAAAGATCCACATTCACTGCTCTATACAATCAAAACCTGCATTTTATATGGGTCATCATGGATACCCATGTATAGCTGACTAGTTTCAAATCTTGCCAAATTCCCAACAATTATATTCATGTTCCGAAACCGACATTATCAATGGAATGCTTATTCGACAAACAAAACAAATCCAGCAAGATAAACAAACATAACAGAAACAACAGATCACATTCGTCATTCAATGAAGTTAAATGCCAAATTGCTTCTCAGTTGATCGACTTTCCTCCAATGGTCCAAATGGTAGAACAGGTTGGGATGTTGACTTACCACGAGAAGTAATGTTGAGTTGATTTGACAGCGTAGCTAAGAGAAGAGAGAGGAAAACGAGCAGAAACAGCTTCGAATGCCATTTCTCAGTTTCCATGGTGATTTTCCCGGGAAACGCTGAGAAAACTCCGAATCATAACATGGGGAATTTCCCAATGGCACAGAATCCAGCCTGGAAACAATGGAAGTCTCCATTTGACCTCCCCCTGCCCTGCCCTGTTAAACACTGAAACCTGGAAAATAAAATACATCAATCAATCCCTTCATGAAACCAATAATATCAGATTTATTATTATTTTTTATAAGTCAAAGAGAAAACAATACAATACATTATGGGCCTTAGACCCGGAAATGCTACCAACCCATTGGGTTGAAATGGCCCATTTTAATATCGACGGGTCTATGGATCTTGCATGTTTTGTTCATAACTTCAACAGGGTCAAGAACCTATCAGGGTTAAGGCAACAGAAAAATGCTTAGTTTAACAAACAGGGAATGATTAATTTGTATTGATTTGCTCATCGACTGATAAGGATAAACCCATAAGGATAAACACTCTACACAACAGTTATTGATAACAAAATTTTTGGGATCAAACCCATAAATTGATTAACTCAGTAAACCTAATGACAAACTGATTGCAAAACTTCTTATGAGCAATTGATATATTACATCAGAATCTATCTAGTACTCTAGCTGTTCAATTAAACTTGTAAATCCGTAGGTAAATAAACTCACAAAACAATGGAGCTCTTGAATATCAACATCCCTGTTGATGTTCTTCTTGAGTGCTCAAACTTCCACCACCAGAACTTGTACCCTCTTCATCACATCCAGAACTTCCACTAGAACTTGCTACTTGTCCCCGGCCACCATTAGTCAAATTAACGAGAGCAAGACAGGTTTTTGAGTCACTCTGGAAACACCATAGTTGAACCCAATCATTTACCTTTAGAGTTTTCTTCTCTAGAACCTTTAACCAACCAGAGGTCAAGTTGTAGGTGAAAGAATTTCCCATGTTCCATCTCTTGAAATTAACTTTGAATTCTTCAAGAGCAGGGTCCAGCAGTGTGACTTCAATTGAGTCTCCTTTTGGTTTTCTATCCACAATCATATGCTCTTCTCTAGTCAGAAACTCTGTAGTCTTGAGCTCTCCCCTTGGAATCGCAAAACGCCTTTGATGCCTTTTCAAGTCCGTATCTTTGACTTGCTTCTGTATCAATAATTTTGGGTCAGTGCCATTCATCTCCTGAATTCTGTTCTTGAATTGATCAGGTAACTCTGGTGGTGCCTCAGTTATCTCTTTCTTGGTAGTCTTTGGCTTCTTGGCTGTCCTCTTCTCTTTCTCATCACTCCAAGAACAAACCCTCTTCTTTGTGCTGAGTTTCCTAGTCTCTTTCTCGACCAAGTCTGTTTCTTTAAATAATTTTTTCTTTGCATGACTGATTATGAAACTTTTGGGCAGAGTTCCTGTCGATTCCTTCTTCTTCCTGTGAGTATTACTTCTCTTGAATTGTCTGGGTTTTCTTAGAGTCCACACAACGTTTAGAATATTTGGCTTCCTACGTTGTACCCCAACAGACTCTGTAGCTTTGGTATTCCTTCTGCTTGAGAGAAAATCGGCCAACACCATCTCTGTCAACATGATTGTAGCCTTTTCAGTATCCCCTCCAGCATGTTTTCTTGCCTCTTCCTGCATCTTTTCAAAAGACCCATCTCCCATGTTTTTCAAATCCTCGATTTTAAGTTTTCTTCCCATCACTCTTTTCTTCTCTACTTCAACGGCAGAAATTGAGAAGACTATAAATCAAACCCAGAAAGCAAGAACAAATCTTTAACAGCAGAAATTGAAGGAAATAAGACAACGAATCAAACCCAGAGAGGAATAAACAAGTCTTCAACAACAGAAATTAAAGAAAAGAAGATGATGAATCAAACCAGAGAGCAAAACAAGAGAGCGAAACAAGTATTCAAGAACCCAGAACAGCCAAACAGAGATTGAAAGAACAAATTTGGGCGTCTGAATAATGGAGTTAGTATTTAGGACTGTTTGTTAAAGGCTTAAAGCATATATAAAGGAAGTGAAATATGAATCTCCGTATAGCATTATGAATCCTTGTCAGGACTAGAGTTTTGGTTTTTTGAAAAAGATTTTGTTGATTTTAGTACCGTTAACCGCACTTTCTCTGTTTCCAGGTAAGAAATCTCCTTATAGCATTATGAATCCTTGTTAGAACGAGAGTTTTGATTTTCTGAAAAAGATTTTGTAGATTTTAGTACCGTTAACAGCATTGTCTCTGTTTCCCGGTAAGAACCACTCTCCTTATAGCATTATGAATCCTTGTTAGGACCAGAATCTCGATTGAAAATTTTTGATTTTTTTAAAGATTTTGTCGATTTTAGTACCGTTAACAGCATTTTGTCTGTTTCCAGTTAAGAACCCTTGCTGTTTTGGCGCCAAATCTGACGTGGCGATCACACATAGGACACTAGTGTAGGGAGAAGTTAGGGTTTCGCTTGGGCACTCCGGAGTTCAATGAATTACATCGGCTTTTTCCTAATGAAAATTCAGTTTCCTTATTTGATTTATTTTTGGTAGCTTTCTTGACGGACAATCACAAAATCTGTTAAAGATGTTATCAGTATACTGATTTACTAGTTTGCCTCTGAATTTCCGATCAAGTTACCGAACAAACCTTCTATTAGTCGCAAAAACCTCCGAGATGTACGGGTCGGAGGCAAATTCAGGCCCTTGAAGCTGTATTTCAACTTTTAGAATCGCTTGACCGCCATCCGACGGCAAAGGATTTTTTTATTACTTGGGTAAGAGGAAATTTGTAATTTGGAGAAAAAGAACCCTAAATCAGAAATAAACTCATACTCTCTCGTTCTCGTTTTGGCTCTCGCGCTCTACAGATTGGAGCAGTCGGTTTGGAAGCGTCACCGCCGCATGAACTTTCTGCACCACCAGGATTTTGCCCTTATTTAAATATTAAAAAATTTAATTTAATTATCAACCTTAGATTCATCCATCGGATGAGAAGTCAAATTAAGACCCCGCGACCTGAGAGGTACACGATTTGGTTTTTCTTCTGAATCAAAATGAAATCTGAATTGCTGTCTATGTACTATTGTTGCAATTGGATCCTTTTCCGTCTCAGGTACTGTTCTTTGTTCCGTATATGATTTAATCATATGATTTTTGCTATGATGTAGGAACTCAATAAGGTATTTGCTGTCCAAGTGTTTGATACAATGCCACAGAGAGAAAATGTTTTGAGTGTGAGTAAGTTGGTTGCTTGTGATTGGTATTTTTTTTCTATGCAGGCTTCGTATCATAGACGAGGCTATGTTAGAATCAGGAATTGGTTGTGACTAGTTAATGTTCAGACTTCAGAGTACAAGAAGATAGTTGCAGCAAGAAAAAATTTTGTTTTGCGGAGGCAACACTCTCCATTATTTCCTATCTTTTGATGTGGTTAATGTGAACATTGTTACTCTTGTTCGTGTCATCATTTTAAGAGTTCTCCGAATTATGAAGCAGCATTTAAGTAGAGAAGTCTTAGCATATATGTTTTATCCTTCAAGTACAACTTTTGAAGGGACATGCTGTTGATTCCAATTGAATGTTGCTATTAGTTTGGTAGATCTCTTAATTCGGTCATTTGGAGTTACACTTTAAGGTGCGTTGGTCTTTAATTGAACCCTCCTGGCAAGTCATGTTGTTGATTGTACAACTTAATCTATGTAATGCTAGTTGATGTCAATTTGTTGCGTAGGAAACTTGAAGAAAAGATGGTACTAACGTGGATTGGGTTTTATTGTATATATTCATTGCGGTTCTTCTTCTTGTTACAAAGTAAATAGAAAAGTTTTTTGCATGTGTAGTAAAAAAAAAACTGTTCAGTTGAACAACTAGGGAGTCTGTTGCTGTAAATTGTGATGCGATTGTAAAATATTTCAAGAGAAAGTTGTGTACATTAGTTTTAATCTTCATCTTTGATTTGCTTAAGAATTGGTATTTCAAGTTTGTGACTTCCATTCAACTTATATCTCAGCTTAATTTGCCTCAAGGATTATTACTTTGTCTGTCTATTCTTATACTTCTAACTGGCCACAATTACTTCTGCTAGGGTGTAATTTGCCATCACCTTGGCCTAGTTAATGCGTATTCAAACCTATCCTATAAGGAAAAAGTGAAAAATACTCTTTGCATACATGCATTTTTATGCCAGCTTAGGGGAACTTAGTTTAATTTATGAATTCTTGAAATATATTGCTTCAGAAAGTTAAATTGAACAAGCCAAAATGTTTGGAATATGGGTTTCATGTCCCGAAGTTTTCTTTTTTCCTTAATGTGTGTTGGTTCTATGTTTATATTGGCGAAATCATTCCATTCAATGGTATGAGTTGCCTTCACTATTCATTTCTGGTTTTGACAGATTATACCCCATAACGAACAAGGAGATACATATATGGAAAGCTTGCTTTTCCATTGCTAGAGCTGGGTCAGATGGCAGATGCCAAAGAAGCTGCTAGTAAAGGACTTGATATCAACAAGCGAGACTGCTGGGCAGGCTGTGAGTTGTATGCGCTTTGCTCTGTTAGTGAACATATAGATATTTCTCCAAATTTCATTATTGTCTGCATTGTGACTTTAACTCATATGTTGAAAGTTCTTGTCTCACACCAGATTATTTAATGGGAAATGGTTTACAGATAATTGGTTGTGAGGGGCATGAGCTTGAATCATTCATGTGAATGGCCTTAATATGCATCAAATTCAATGGCACAAATCAGTTCACAATAGAAAAGCATGTTTCTAGGCTTTAAATATATATTTGACGATATAAATTAATCTCTTTTGAAAAATGCAGGAATTTTCTTTCTCTTGAGTGATATTCACAGTATGTAGCTTCTTGTGCAGATATGTCGTGTACTGTCGAGCAGTAGAGTTCAGGGAAAATGGTTGTCTTCATGAGGTTCCTGTGGCTCATCTTTTATGTATGTGGGAATTTGGATTAAGTTTCATATAAATTTTGCACTAATTGACTTCAGTATTCAAGAACACACACAATTGGTGGCATGTTGCTCTACGTTATTTGGGATGCCATTCTCCAATAGAAAAGGCTGCAGAGGTTTATGACCAATGTATATGGAAGAAGTTAGAAAGATCTGATGCTGTGTCTCCTGAGGTATATGCTTTCATAATCTCTTCTGCCTGCATGACCCTAATTTTTGTATTTTGGTTACTGTATGTGTTAAGACTTTTGGTGGATATCGGTTTACTTGAATGCTCTAGGCTTGTTGCTGCGAGTGTATGCGTGTGGTGACCTCAAGTTCTTTGGCGACCGCATGAAGGTCCTATCAAGTTGTTTATCGAATCATCAGGTGAACGATACATACATCCTTTATGATAAATCTCCGTCTAGAAATGAAACTATTGGAGCTGTGCAAGTCAGAGGTATATGCAACATTTTCTAAATCGCGTTTAGCTTCATTACTGTGGTCATTGTTTCTGTATAGGATAACACTAGTTATGAAATGTTTTTCATATGTTATTTGCTTGTGTATTTGGGGAGGTCTGGGAGGAAGGGGGAGTGGAATCAAAGGTTAATGTATTTCCATACATGCAACATTTGTGGACTGAGACTGCTTCGCCCCCTAATATTCAAATGGCCACTCTGCAATAATCATCTGGAATTGTAGACTGCTAAATAATACTTGTGGATGAGTAGTTTTGACTCCAGGGGATTGTTCGCTCTGAGGTACATTTATGAGTGTTCAAACCCTGTCCTCACGGATTTATTTCGTGAAAATATTTTACCTCCCCTACTCAAACCCATAATCTCTTTGGATAAGTGGGTACCCAAGTTACTATCTAGTCTAGTTGATACATTTTCTACCCCTTTTTCTTTACATATTGTTCAACTGGAATTCAAGTAATGATTTATTAACAGCCTTGCTATTTTTCTGTAGATCTTCTGCATTGAACAATAACGATATGAACTATGAAGTCCAGTTTCGGCCCATGTTACATTCGGGCCTACTTCTTTTGTTCATTATTTGGCCCAATTGTTCAATGAAGTAATGAAAACCATGTGCTTCATTTCACTGTCTATACTTTGTTATCCTTGGGCCTACGCAAGCACCGACACGGACACGTCAAGTCCTACGTCGTTTTATCAACCACCTTAAACGCAAGAAAGTGCAAAAGCGTAAAGCAAGAAGCGAAATGACAAAAATAACCCCCTTCCACGCAATCTCCAACGCATTCCACGTGTCTATCTTATCCCCTTTGCCCCTCGTTGAATCATTGAAAGTTTACCTAATAATATAAAACTTTCCCTGAAACGTCTCTTCCCCAACCCAATCTCAGTCTCCTACTCTCTGCATTTTATTCCAATGGCAACCCCTCTCGCATGTTCTTTCTCTGTCCCGATCCAGGCCTCCGGATCATCCTCCTCCAGAAAACCCGAATCCAATCGCCAAAAGCCTGTTTCTTCGACCTCCTGGTGGGCCCCGCTCTTCGGCTGGTCCTCCGATCCCGATTACATCAATAACGCCACCACTAACAGTGTTAGTTTCCAGTCCAACAACCCCAACGCGATGCCAGATCGGATCGGGGAGCGGCAGCTGGATCAGCCGAGATCCAGATTTACGCTCGGTTCCTTCACCGATGAGAAAGCGAAGCAGCTTCGAAGGAAAACGCTGGAGGGCTCGTCTTTTCATGATATGATGTACCACTCGGCTATTGCTTCTCGTCTCGCCACCGACATATCCGAGAACGGAGATTTCTCGGATCGACGGTGACTCGTATGCCGACGGTGGATTCGAGATTTATCTGGCCCTAAAATTTGTCGAAATGAAAATTTAGGAGTTAGGACTGTTCTGTTACCGTTTGCTAACGTGGCAATCTGTTTGTTTAACATAATGACAAAGCTATAATTTTAGTTGTGCTTTTTTTTGAACTCCTACTAGTCTTTGGCGCATTGTTTTGTAACTACTTACTAGTCTTTGGCGCATTATCATCGCAAATGAATACCCCTAAACGGTGACATGGTCCAATATCAAAATTGGATGAGACAAATCTGTGAAACACACCCAGTTTGTGTTTTGAGAATAATGCCACAGATCTCAAAAATATCACTCTTACTTTACCCTAAATCTATGTGGCATGTGAAATTACAATTGATTATAAATACACATTTCGATAGCAATCTCGCATCGATTCGATGTGAGAGTTCCATTCCATTCATTTAATAAGAAGAGGTGTCCAACCTCGTAACAATTGAGAATGGGAGATAGCCTGGTTGGTTAGGTTGTCTGTCCAGTACCTTGAGGTTCAGAATGGGATTTGGGTAGTTTTTCATCCGTTGTGGTGACCTTCATGCCCCTCGGGCATTGTTTAACGTGTGTGTGGCTTGTGGGCTTTTAAAAAAAAAAAGAGTTCTTATAAGAACAAAATCTAGATGGGTCTTTAGCCTAATGTGGAACAAAACTTCAAGTGTTTGTTGAGTCAATATTTCTTCTCTATCCTTCCTTCAAATTATTAGGATATACTTAATATCTAACCCTTCACATTCTCAATCATTTTTCTCATGTTTAAATCTCAACTTCTTGGTGGAGTAAAACAAAAAGCTACTTCACAGAGGCCTGGAAGCTGCAAGTGCAACCTGCTTCATGGGCTTTATGATTAGGGCATTCCATTCACAAGATTGAAGGCATTAGAATCCTAGAGAGCTAAGTTCCAAAAAATACAAATGGCCCACTACAAGCCACCCAATTATCTACAAGAATTTCAGCTTTGGTGGGGATAGTGGCCTAGTGGGTATGACCCACCAACCAGATCTGTAGATCATGGACTTAAGGCCCATTTAGCTCTAAAAGAAGGAATCCCAATTGAGCAGGAATGCTGGCCCATTAAGAAATGGGAAGGACTCTGTTAGCCCGTTTGACACGCTTACTCTCTCTACTGGCCTGGGACTCTGGGAGTAACTGAGTTAAGAGAAGGCAGAATTTAAAAATAAAAAATAAAAAAAAAAATTTAAAAAGAAGAAGAGAGATTCAAAATGATAATCAATGGAAAGTAATATATTCTGTGACAGATGATGAAATTTGATGTTAAAAAGATAATAAATGAAAAGTAATATATTCTCTGACATACTACGACACAATGCTGTTCAAACCCCAACCAGCATAGGAAATTAAAGACATGCATATGCACTGCATTTCAGAAATATATAAATGTAAATGAAGTTTATTTTTCAATAGATCTAGCTGTTTATTTCTTAAATCCTCTAACCACATGTAATCACATATATATATGTATACACACACACACATATAATAAGTATTCAAGGCTCATCTGGACCGGTCGTTTATATATGTGTTACATAATTAGGACTGATCTTCTATATATATATTTAAAGAGAGTAAAAATTGGGTTGTACAGTATTATTGCCGACCGAAAGGGAATAGAAGCAACAGGAAACATTAATACATATATATATATTGATAAGAAAGATAAATGAATGCATACAGAATCAATCAAGATATATATACAATTGTCTTTCACATGGGCGGTTGCATGTGGATTCAAGATCTGGGCGGTCTGAATGTTAATAATAATGGATCTCTATTTATCCAATCCCTCCTTGTCTCCGTTAGAAATCCAAATCCAAACACATCAAAGATATTATCCGTTATGGACCATGGGTACATATGAAATTGTTTTTTGTGGGTCATCATCGACATTGGTTCTTAAACCTAGAAAATGCGTCATTGTGTGAAAGATTGAAATGTACTAGGCCTTTGTTTACATATCACTTTGTTAGATTATGACAATCTGATATGAGATATTAGTCTTAACAATCCATGGCCACCCAAATCAAGCTATTGTAATTACAAGTTTGGATCCTCATTTGATGGAATTTTAACCTTCATTGGAGTTCATATTTCCGGATTTCAAGTGTTATTCATAATATAAATTAGGAAAAAAAAAACTACAGGAGTAACCAAGTATAGTACAATCATAGAGTAAATTAACGTGTCAATGTCTGCTGCGCACACACACAGATCTGACCTTCGCAGAAGATCTATAGAGACAACTTATTTATCATACCCCCATGTGCATCTGCCATTCTGCGTACAAGATTGGTTGAGGTTATTTTCGTCATTTCAAAATAATTTATGAATTTGGTATAGAAATTAAAAAAAAGAAGGATGGATTATATGAATGAAATCTTGAGGAGATCACAGAAATAGGCAACCAACCAACAATGTGATACCTTTGCCCATAATTCCATGTGATCCCCCTTTCTATCTATTATTGTCTTCTATTGACATGAAAAAATTGAAAGAAATTAAGAAACACACAAAAATAAATTCAAGGAGATAAAAAATAAATAATCCCTGAATTTTTTTTTTTAAAAAAATTATTTAATCTTGGATCCGGTGGCATTGCCGTAGTTTCCTTCAAAATCAGTGGCTTTTCTTGCTCTCAAAACACATAAATTCGAGGGTTCCCATTCGCATTTCGCATCCAAATCACTCCCCCTCCCTCTTCCTTTCTCTCTGTTTCTGTTTCTCTCCAAATCAACAGCACAAGCACAATGCAGAGAGTGACTGTGTTACTAGTGATACTTTGCGCTACCTGGCAGGTAGCCTCGTCCGTCACCTCCGACGGTAAGTCGTAGCAAAGTGTTGATGTGGTGGGAGAGTGGTTAAACCTCTTTTCTTTTGTTTGGTAGACATTCTTGTCCTGCCATTTGTTGATTAACAGTTAATTTATAGAACATTAATTCTACGTTAATATGCAATTAATATGCCACTCTAGCTAGTCTCACTTTCTTTTAATTAATTCTGATTTGTCATAATTATAATTTCATACACTATTTCCCCCATGAAATTAAGCATAACCCTCACTTTCATATCTCCCATACTAAATATTGTGGTCACGGCAATGACAATCATAGACGTTCAGTCTACTTATCAAATCCAAGAAATTATACGAATTCCACATTGATATACAGATTGGATGTATATGATAAAATTACAGTGACTTTTATTGTCGGGATTCTTATCCGTAATTTTTTCTTGGTGAAGTTCCTGATGAGTTAATAACATAACTACCTTTTTTGTTAGCATGTAATTAGTTTTTTTTTAATAAACATCCCTATCTTTTGTTAATTACAGTTGTCTAGTTCTCTGTGGTCCTTACAAAAATAATAATTCAGCTTCTTCAATTATAAAGTACATAGGAATCTGATCATGTCAGTTAATGAATTTAGTGCATGTGCTACTAAACACATCATGTGATGACACCATGGCACACTAATGACTTAGATCCCAACTCAATGATAACCCCATATATATTTTTTGTTACTATATTAGTCACATATGCCAAATCGTATAAACTTGGAAGATTCTCGAGTTCGATTCTAAATAATACCCTTGTGACCATACGTTAGGTTTTGGATGATCAGATTTATACCCTAATGGGCATGTGATTTTTACATTAGGTTTTTGATTAATAATAATTGGAGTTGTGATTTTCAGGTTTATTGCCTAATGGAAACTTTGAGTACGGTCCAAAGCCATCACAAATAAAAGGAACAGTAGTGACAGCCAAGAATGCAATCCCTAACTGGGAAATCTCCGGCTATGTTGAGTACATTAAATCAGGGCATAAACAAGGTGACATGTTACTAGTTGTCCCTGAGGGAGCTTTTGCAGTTAGGCTAGGCAATGAAGCATCAATTAAGCAAAAAATCAAGGTCATTAAGGGTGCGTTTTACTCGATCACGTTCAGCGCAGCGCGTACTTGCGCGCAGGAGGAGCGACTGAACATCTCGGTTTCACCAAATTTGGAACCAAAAGATTGGGGGATGTTGCCAATGCAGACCATGTATAGCAGCAATGGTTGGGATTCTCATGCTTGGGGGTTCCAAGCTGATGCTGATGAGATTGAGATTTCTATACATAACCCAGGTACTGAAGAGGACCCAGCTTGCGGCCCACTTATTGATTCCGTGGCCTTGAAGCTTCTCTCCACTCCTAAACGGACCAGAGGTAAGGCCCAGCCCAATAAATATTAAACATTCTAGGCTAAATTCCTTCATTATTGGAAAATTATTTTTTTTAATAAGTAGTCTTACGAATCCTAGTGTTTTTTCTCCCAGTTATCCAACATATTGAGATGGACATACACAATCTCATATGGATCATGTGGGGCCCATGATTTCACATGGACTGTGTGCGACCATCTTAGCATTCGAGATAGATGTGACAAAAAACATTAGGATTCTTAATATTTTTGTTCAGTAATTCATTGCAATTTTTTTTATTTTGATAGAACATTGATTTAAATTTATTTTTTTGACGATAATTTATGGTATTGATTAGTGTATTTTCCTTAATTACAGTGAATCTGCTTAAGAATGGAGATTTTGAAGAAGGACCCTATGTGTTCCCTAACACATCTTGGGGAGTCCTAATTCCACCCCACATTGAAGATGACCATAGTCCTCTGCCTGGCTGGATAATTGAGTCCCTCAAAGCAGTCAAGTACATAGACATTGATCATTTCTCCGTCCCGTCGGGCAAACGAGCGATTGAGCTCGTCGCCGGAAAAGAAAGTGCCATTGCACAAATTGTGAAGACCATACCAGACAAGACCTATGCACTCACATTTTCAGTCGGTGATGCTAATAATGCATGTGAAGGGTCAATGGTTGTGGAGGCATTTGCAGGCAGAGACACTGTTCAAGTACCTTATACTTCCAAGGGCAAAGGAGGGTTCAAGCTTGCGAAACTTGGGTTCAAGGCCACATCTACACGCACTAGGGTTAGGTTCTTGAGCACATTTTACACTATGAAGAGTGACAATTCGGGTAGTTTGTGTGGACCTGTAATTGACAATGTGAAGTTACTTAGTGTGCGCAATCCGGGGCGTATGTGAGTGTGTGATCACCGAACGAGTTTAATCGCATTGCTTATGCGGTTGAATTCTTGGTATTGTTTAGCTTATGTTAATGTCATTATTATACGGGTAAGTAGGAGCAAAAAGTGTTTGATTTAAGTCTCTATAATGTCTCTACCTTATGTATTTATGGTTTTCTATTGAGTAAAATGAGGTGGTTCATTCGTAAACTTTTATTGCATTATGATGTTTTTTTTATGCGAATATGTAGTTTAGTGATAGAGTTGTAGTGGTGTAATCTAGAGGTCATAAATTTAATTTCTTGAAACAATCTCTCCATATATTATATATAAGGGGTAAGGTATGCGTACACCCTATTTGTCACTGACGTACCTGAGAGTCTTGAGCAAACTCTAAAAAAATGGACTCTCTTAAGAAAATTAAATGTTACATGTTACTTAAATAAGTTTGTATTTGTATGGGCGACTAAAACACATATTTTTTCAAAAATATGAAACCCTAGGATGCAGCGGCCGATGTCGCTTCACCCTAGGAACACCTCTGCCATCTATTTTCGACTTTGCCCATTGCAAAAATTTTGTGCACGAGAGTTGTTTACCTTATGAGGTTATGAGGTTCACCCTTGAAAATTCCAACTCATCATATTGACACCTACCTTGCTATTAGTCTTGTGTAACACTAAATAGAAACGTAGACTCCACAGAACACACCCAAACACGGCCTTCTTTCGTGATCTAAAGAGCAGCGCCAGTTCACCTTTGAAGCATCGAATGCACCACTCGATTTCCTTCTTTGAGTCTCCTACAAAAATTTACACCCAAACAGACTTTCAAATGCTTGTAGACCATTACTAGACATTCCTGCAGTGTAATTGAGTTAACGCATCTGAAAACCCTGCAACATATCATAACACAATCCAACCCCTCAGGATTTGCAAATTTTTTCAATATTGAACCCGTAACATCATCCCGAAAAGATTATAACAGAATAAGTTCGGAGGGACATTACATCAAACAGGAAAATAGACATGAATATTTGGTGCAGATTAGCACTCACAAGGAAGATAAATTGTCCAATAAATTGTAACCTCCATAAGTCGACTAAATAACCGACTGGTGTAAAATACAAGGGTCGCTTTCGCTTATTATTCTCTTGGGAAAGGGCACAACTGCATGGATGCTCTTCTCCTCCATTCAGTACGAAATTGCTAGGCCATTCAAAAAATACGTGCCAAAAAATAATCCACTACAACCATTATTGCCAAAACATGTGTCCCCTGATAACCCTCTCAGGTTAATTGACAACGTCAAGAACCAGCTTTCGAGACTTGAGGACTGACCATCTCAATCGTCTATAATATGCTGCTTGGAGAAGCGCAAGTGACAGCACAAAGATCCATTTAAATCCCATCTGCATGCATTTCCAAGCAGAATCATGACAAATAAATCTATGAAGAATTGAGGCAATATCTACCGCCCAAATTGTGTTTCAAACACATACTTGTGGCTGCTATCCAAGATTATAATTTTTAATAATCTCATGCTTGCAAAGCAATGGCCCATTTTGGGCCTTTTGGCAATTTGCATATGTACATGCAGAAAGTGCATTTGCATGCAGGCTACCCTCAGGCTCTTATGCCAAGGATTTTCATTTTTCACAACACAGACACTGAGAAACCATAGGAAGTACAGTAAGCAAAGACAGAAGTTTCTCTTTGTTTTTTTATAATTACGAGACTAGTATGTCATTTTATAACAAGCTTACCAGTTTTCTCTCTTCCATTTCTGGCTCAGCAGCCCATGTCAAAAATGTCACAACATCTTTCCCCATCTATAACAATAAATGCAAAGAGAGTCTGAGAATCAATATTTATTCATAGATAGCTAAAACATCAAATCTAACGGAAACGTAAAGACAATTACCTGGGACTCTGTTGCAGGGGTACCATCTTCATATTCCAAAGCACCATCATTGAGCATTTTGGGCATAGCAATAGCACCTCCGGGAAAGTAAGGATTATAGTGAAGTCCTTCTCGTATCTATGATTGCAATATTGACGTGAGTTGGACAGCCACATCAAAATTTATAGTACCAAAAAAATAATCTTATTGCATTTGGCAAGATGAATCGTAAAGGAAGAAATGTCGTAGTGTCAAGCATGCATGCCAACATCAAATACATTAGAGCCGCACTATGAGGTTTTGATAAATCAGTTCAATGGATAGGTTTTGTAGTCATCACAAAGTCAAATATTACATTTTCCATTATGTTTTTTCCAAGTAGCGAGGACCAGTGGTTCCAACTTCCAAATCACAAACACCATCCTTGGCATCTGATAACATGAAGTTCTATGTGCATAGGAATTTGAAGCAAAAAGAAGGTAAACAACTCCAGTGCACAAGGATCCCGCAGTGCACTGGGTCGGGGATATGAAGGATGCACGCAAATCTTACTTCCACATAATATGTGAGGAGGTTGTTTCTAGAAATTGAACCCGTGACCTCTAGGTTACACCCGGCAACTCTACCACTAGGCTACATGTTCACCTATAGGAGTTTGAAGTAAATTACAAATAAAAAAAGAAATGTCATATTATGGCCCACAAGTGATCACAGGACAAAAGGCAAAGTACATTAGAATAGGGTTTTTCTAACCATAGTACGGTTCTGAAGTCTAAAGAATAACAAAAGTCCTTCAAGGTTTTGTACTTCAAATTTTTTCCTCCTAAAGAACCATTTCTAAGCTTGGAAAGAAAATTACCGAGACACCAGCAGGAGGATCACGATAACCTGTTAGAAGAGCAAATACGTAGTTCTGACCATTATGACGGGCCTGAAACGAGGAAAAAATAAATCAATGCACGTACTCAAGTATACCTTATGTCTATCAAAACATTCAACTAAAAGTACCTTAGTGATGAGACTTAGATCTGGGGGATAGGCCCCTCCATTAGCAAATCTTGCTGCTTGTTCATTTGCATAAGGCTGAGGAAAGCGATCACTTAGCTTGCCTGGACGGGTGAACATCTCACCCTCATCATTAGGTCCATCTTCCACCTCAATCTCTGCCGCCATAGCTTTCGTCTCTTCTTCAGTATATGCAACACCCACAAGATCACGGTATGAAATTAGAGACATTGAATGGCAAGATGCACACACTTGTTGGTATACTTGGTGACCCCGGCGAATCCTGTTCACATATAGTTACCATAAATTCATCAAACGAGATTTAAAGCTTAGTGAAATTGAGTTTTTGGCTAACTTCTTGTAAAAAAGTTACATTATGGAAGCATCAAAGGATAAGAACAAGGCAGAATGGGTCATAGAAAGAAAAGGAGAGCCACACAGCATTCACTGCAAGCACAATGTCACAACCTTGTGTGTTTTTCCTTACTCGCTTCTTTACAGTTTTGAAACATAAATCAGAAGAGGAAATTTAAACTGGGTTACATCCCATGTCAAACAAATTTCAAGTAAAAGTTTGGATGGATAAGTCAAACACACTTACGATGAATGATCATACGAACTGAGGATTCCTTTGTGAGGCCATGGATAGTCAGGACATGCCAAGCCATGTTCCGCCTCATCAGAATAGGCTACTGTTGCAAAACTTAGAAGTCCTGATACACCTGCCCCAAGGAGTCCAAGCATCCTCAAAGACTTTATATCACCAGATTCCAGTCTTTGGTGATCCTGTTTTGAGATGATGCAGGGCAACACTGAAAGGGTCTGCATATAATGTTGCACTACTTATTAGCAAGAAAGAAGCGTAGTAAGAATTACATGATCTAACACATAAGATCCATTAGAAAAAAGGTCTCATACAAAACAAAAACAAATAAAATCATCCAACTTGTCAAATACTAAACCCAGACCCATCTAATACTTGGGCCTCTACAAATCATGCAGGAGCAGCTTTACAGTATATTCAACCTGAGAGTCAATCTTGAGAAAAGTACAGAAACATGTAATTGACTGACAAAAGAAAAGATGGAGTTTTTATTCACCATTTACTAACCAGAAATCTATAAGATGCCCAACCAATTTAATGATTAGCAAAATGAAATTCAGAAAAATTATTAGGCATCAGTGTTCTACTAAAGCTTAAACAAATCTGTTTATTGCAGGAAGCAAATAAATAATAACAGTCTCCCATGAGATCAAAGGACAATGAAATTCATTAAAGTTCTGAAAGGGATTTGAATGGGAATCAAAAGAGTATTGTGGAAAAAAAATAAGGTCATCATTTCAGTCTACTTTGACGAAGACATTTCCTCCATAACAGATCAAAACTTAGGTGCATGGGACACGGGTACATCTTCCTTTATCTCAAGTCATACCCCGGGTGAATGGGTGCCTTGTAACTTATTTCACAAGATATACTCCATAAAACATAATCGGCCCAGTTCTCCTACACTTACTCCTACCATCCCCTGCTTCTTCTTTGTGCTAAAGGTAAAAGATAATTTCATTGAAAGCACCAGAGAGGTGTCAAAAGAGGCACACATAACAGTCTTTGTTTGGTACATTGCCAGATCAAGAGGGCAAACCTTCTCCTAATGTTAAAGCTGCTTCACAGCAACTTAGGCATCAAATGACTGCCCTTCCCACTCCCTACTGGTTGTACAAGACTTGTGCACTATATTTGAATCAATGCACCAATTCCAAAGAGTTCAGTTTCTAGCCTAGTCAGATCTCACAATATGTTCATCTCATCTAAAACATGGAAAATTTTCTAAATGTAAAATTTCCTCTCATTATTGACGACGGAACAATAGCAATCAATGAGGTATTGGAATTAACTGAAAGATTTTTCATGGAGGGTTCATAAATTGAGGGTCAGAATTGCCAAAGATGATACAGATAGACAGAAGTTGTATCATTGAAATATAATGGATATGGCAATTTCTGCAATCCACATTGACCATCACGGCCACTCCCCAACTGCCCCTATTTGTTTAACCACCAAACTCAACCGGTTAATCCATCCTAATATGGTTCATGCAAAGTGCCAGCTTGGAGAACTTTAAAAGCCACATTTAACTTAACATAAGTGCTTAAAAAGAAAATTAAAAGGGAATCAAAGAGTGCAACATATAATCCACGATGCATGATAACAGCTACAATGTAGACAGACCATTTGTATGGCAATGAAGTGACGATAAATATAAAAGACATAGCGGAAGCATATATAAACAATGCGTGCAGTAGTCAACCATTCCTAAAGCAATGAAAAGATGAATGCCACATCTTGCCATATATGGTTCATAATAACTTCATACACCAGACTACCAGAGAAGCACATATGAAACCACTGAGGAAAATATATATCTTCTTATCTTACACATAAAGTGAATATTATAGTAAAAGCCCATCAGTTTGGTGGTCCCAACATGTCTTACTCAAAATCCATGTTTATCATTAGTCAATTATATATTTTCCATTTTCCACTGATTCATTCAAAAGCAAAATATAAAATGTCACAGTAATCAACTAATTAATGAATAAAAGATCATGACTGCACACAGAATCTCGAAACTATTTGTGGGAACATGTTGAATATTGTTCCTATTACCAAAAAAATATGTTCTAGCAAGTGATAAAGAGGATTAGTTTCTCGAATCAGCCTGTCAGTATTTTCCTAACAAGTGAATATGAGGATTAAGCAATCTCAATACAGCACAATACTTGAACCAAAACTATCCAAAAAAAAATCCTAACCTACCTAAACACACAGACAAACACACAAAAGATACTAGCCCACGTCTACATATATGCAATTAGTGTAAATCATATGTCTGAGGGCCCATATGTTTAAATTTGATGGTACCTTAGCATCTGGTTCGTTTGGAGCTTTCCTCGTAAAAAAGCGATTCAGCCTTCCACATCCTGATGAATAAATTCAATTGGGGGCAGAGAACTCGTCGGGATTAGAAATCCAAAAATTACAGAATACAAATCTATAAAAACAACAAATTAAAAAGTAGTGCAACCCATAAATTAACGAATAGGTCATTTACCTTGGATTCCGGTCTTGATCTTCCTGCCTAGGGCTGAAAACAGAGAGGAAGATCGAGGTTAATATCGGCGAAACACATTCATATCCATATAAAAATACATACAGAAAGAGGAATGACCAGCGCTCATATTGTTAACTTCGCGACGAGAGATGAAAGTGGCAGTTCGGAATCGGAGACAATCTGCAGAGTGAAGAACGAACCGAACAAGAGAGAGGAGCGGAGGAAAAGCCAACGCGTGTATGTGGGAGACCCACCGTTGAAAGTCAACTCTTTCAACGGCTCAAAATACCCTAATCTAGTAATTTGGAGCTAGTAATTTTTAACTGTGTTTACTTAAATGAATCGGGTATCTTTTAATCACGGAATACCAAACCCGAAATTATACTTCATACCAAAACAGTTTTCATACTGTATATCAAAATCATTAAAAAAAATTATTTAGCTTTCTAAGATCGGAATGTTGCATAACTTGCATATCCGAACCCATACCCGAACTTAAAACCCGAATCATACAAAAAAAGTAACATAACATAATAAATAATTTAAAATAAGTCTACAATAAACTAAAGACATCAAACTAGTCAACAACATCCAAATTATAGTTACTAACAAATTCAATCATATGTTAAATTTGTCAAATTATAGTTACTAACAAGATTAACATATCAAAACTTTCCTCCATCACGCTGCTCTGCATCAAAACTAAAGTTAAATTGACCAATAGAAGCTCTTAGGTGTGTGTGTGTTTTTTTTTTGTACTAGTAGAAATGTTTAGTAAAGTTGTTAGGATGAAGCTTAATCTTGAAGTGTCGAATCATAATGATCTTTCTCATGGCTCAATGTTTTTCATTCTAAGATGTGCACATAGTGGGAGAGTCATGAATCCATTTGAAGAACCCCTATACGTTTTTTGTTCTCTAAATGAAATGAGATGAATGGACCAAAGCATATATTCACACTTAGCCTTACGTTCTCAAGTTTTACAGAACTTTTGAACTGATGTTCTCTGTATCATGGAATCTTACCATCATTTCAAGTGATTATGAGACAGTTTATATAATTTCACATAGTACATTGCCAAATATATAAATGAATTACGTATATATTCTTTCATGAAACTTATCGATTCTGGCTTCAAGTGAATCATATATAGAACCTTTGGCTTAAAGTGAACAATATTATGGATTTTGTAGTGTGAGAGTTGGATTTTCTAACAATTTCTTCTGGGAGATTGGTTTGAGTTGCCGCAAGCTAGGCCGGCCGGCAGCAGGGGAAAAAGAAACCATGCAATTTCACTGATATGTGCTGCACAGCTAGGGTTGTGGTATTATTGGAACTAACACAGTAACACGTACATTATTGACATGGGTTGGGTTGTAGTATTTCTTGTCATGCGTTCGTCATCTCATGAAAGAAACCTTCCTTTCAATTAATTGTAGCAACGATGATATTGATATATTTGGAATCTAGCTTTATTAAACGTGTGTATTGAAACAACCTAGCTAAACAAAAATCGAATCGATTTCAAACTTGCATCACAATCTTACCAATAATTAGAAAACAACATCTTACCAATAATGACTAGATATATATATCAGCTTCATTCTAGATATTATTCCTGGGGATGGGGAGGCAAACAAATGGAGAGCACATCAGTAGTATATATCGACATGGAACCACTGTTTCTTCAAGAGGAATCACCTTCCTTTGTCAATTCACGAGGTGTCTACCACCAACCAGCACCCACCCCCACTATTACAATGATTCCTTCCTGAGATATGGCCCTGATGTAGGACTACTCACGTTTATCATATACAAGAATATCGCTATGTACGTAACTTCGTAAGATCAAAGAGCCACCGATCGACTTGGAATTAGCATTTTATGATCCCACGCTATTTTGGCCAAATTTCGTTTTCTAAGCCTTCAGATTAGCATTTTATGATTTTTGGACACATTCGTAATTTTTGTGATTTACTTTATTTGTGTTTCCTAGTTTATTGTGTATTCAGTTGCCTATTTATTTGGAGTTACAGTCTCTTACAAAATCATTCAATGATTAATAAAAATATTTTGAGATTTCCTCGATCTCTTTCAACTGGATTCAAGTTTCTGGTGTTGTAAGAATAAACGACTGCATGCATCAGGCCCTCCCAAATTTCCAATTCAAGCTTCAATTCATTTCAAGCACTTTATGGGAAACTAATTTTAATTTGAATTGGAATTAGTAACAGATATGGTCTGTTCCAGTGCCTAAACCTACCTACCTACCTATAATTCTTTCACTAATCACATAGTTTACACTTAATAATAGGTGAATATGGTTCGCAAATGTCAACTCAATCCATGAGCACCACACACTTTTTATTCACTATGTTCAGTTTAATAGGTGAATAACGCGAGCCAGCTTAGCATATATGATCATCGATCAACAAACACAATCTGTTTTCTAATCTCAAAATTAATTCTTAAAAATGTCTAATCAGTCTTAATTTATATAATATGCCTCTTGTTGTTGCCTAGCTACTTAACCCAGTTCAAGCTATTAATTTATTTTAATCTCTGATTGTGCCTACGGCATATCTTCTTCTATACAGTAACTAAGAAAGATTGATTCTTGCTATAATGGCTGTGGGGTTACCTTAGGAGTTGACAAACACAAGTTATTGCACTTAAATTTCTCCCACAAAGGGGGAAAATGCATGCAGTTGACCTTATAAACGAGTAATCTGATGCCGCCATTTACTGGTTATACCAATCATAGCGTGCCATGTCAGGATGATTGTTTTCTAGGTTTGGTCGACTAGTTTAGTATAGACTTTGCTTTTCTAAATTAAATTATAATGTTGAATATCCCAGCGCTACTCACATCACTCACATCATAGATATTGTCTATAAATATATCCAGTCGGCACGATTTTATTCTTTCTAAGCCATCATACTTTGATACTTAAACCTAAGGAAAAGACCTTCATAAAATTAGAGGAAGTGAGATTTTCTTTATAAACCACATTATTTGGATTAGCTTACTCAGCATCAAATATCGTGAATGTTGCTGTGAGTTCAATTTGGCATGCGTGGGGTTTATAGATTTACTCCTTACATACCCAAAGAATAGTTATTGCAGATTTCTCTGTAAAAGAAAGATGGGAATATTTTGTGTTTAGTTATCAGCAAAAACAATGTCAAAATAAAGGGGAAAAAAAACAGCAGTGGAGCTTCTGTATCAAACTTGATTGAGACCAACTATGATGGATGCCACCGCTTTAACTTGAAAAAAAATACAGGTTGTGCATGCAAGCAGGATATTTAGTGCATAATGAGCTAAAATCCATTGAGATTTCAATACCCAATTACATATTGCAACCCCCATATTCGAATTTGATCCTGCAATCTGATTGAAAATTTGAAATGTTTTGAGATTTCAATACCCAATTACATATTGCAACCCCCATATTCGAATTTGGTCCTGCAATCTGATTGAATATGATGTCAAATTTGAAATGTTTTGAGGAAAAAAAAAATTCCATTTGAAGGCTTGAAATTCTTTCTAGTATTAATGATATTCACTCAAGGACACCCACAGAGTCACAGGATCACTCAACTTCTGTACATTGGTGATTTGGTGACTCGTGATGTCAGAGATTCCCTTACCATTCCAATTAAGCATACAAATCCCATATTCCAACTTCCAACATGATTTTTAACTGGGGCAAGGATTTTTAACTGGGGCAAGGTGCGATGATTTTTTTTGGTAACCGATCATAACTCATCAGATATATTCTTTAGACAATCCATGAAACTTAAATTTGGGTCGATTAGGAACGTACAAATCCGTTCGACAGATTAAAATCGAATTCACGATCTCAGACAAAATTCTTTACACTATATATCAAGGAAGATAGTCTAGTTAGGCTATCCTCAAGGGGTTAAATAAGACAATGTGTCATGATGGTAAACCATAATCCTTTAAAGTTTAAAACTTGCCAATGAGAGCTTTTAAGGACAAAAACCAGAAACCACTTTTAAAAGTTAATTTGATATCCTAAATATGATTATTGTCTAGTTTTGAAACTTACTATATGATTGTGGTGTCCCCCATGAATATAAACAGACAAAATTAGGAATAGTGGGACTTGAGCAATCAAATGTGTAGTGGCAAGCACAAAAGGCAGAGAAAGGATGGAAGGAGAGAAAAAAAAAAAGTTGATATGCTTTTTCTTCTGTCCCTTCTCATGGGAAATCCAGGTTGGTCACCAAATTAATAGATACATATACTTTCTAGTTTCTATATGTATTATATGGAAGTATATCAAAACAACAAAGAAATATTATATTTTAAATAAAAAATAGCCAAGTCTTATGCTTTCCTCTAGGTATTCATCACTGCCATTATAGCAGATTGGGATTGTTTCTCACTGATAAAATTGGACACTCCCAACTCTTTATTTTGAATTTTATGGTTAATGGGTATCCATCAATCATGAGAAAGCCATAAACAAATGATTGAGGAAAGAAAGATAATTTATTTTGCAAACTTGGGATTATTCGTCATTATTTTCTGCAATATTCTTGAAGTGTTTGATGTTGTGGTTGGGTTTTTGCTTTAATTATTTTTGGCCACAAGCATAGATTCTTCTCTCTAAGTTTCAACTCTAGAGCCCCTCTTCCCCCCTCTCTCTCTCCTAGCTGGGTGGCTCTGGAATGGATGAATGTGCTCTGCTCTGCTTGGATTCTCCCTGCTATTGAAAAGATTTCCTACTTTTCTCCTTTTATTTTTAACTCTCCTTTTCATGGATGCCTCCTCCTTTTGAGTCTTGTAGGTGGGTTTTAGGCAAGCTGGTTTACACATTGCATATTCACCGATTCTATTCCATTTTCACACTATAAATACGCATTGTCTTTCTGGGTTTTCTTCATTGCGGCAAGCGCTTCTTTTCAAGTCCTTGTTATAGGTTGGGTTGCTTCTGCCTGCTCTTCAACCACTAAAATGAGCTATTCACAACACTCCATGGGTTCTGGTTTGTTCCATTTTCTCATATTTCTTTTTCTTTTTTGCACTTTATTACTTTCTTCCCCCTACTTGAAACTTGTATAAGCAACTAATCAAGTTGGGGTTTCTGTTTTATAATAAAATATAACAACTTGAAAAGAATGATGATATGGTTGGTGTTGATTGTTTTTATTGTTTGAAACTTATGGTATCGTTGTTGCTACAAAATTTAGGCAGTAGAACAGCTAGAAGGACGTTCGAGTTTGGAAGGACACATGTGGTGAGGCCCAAAGGGAAACATCAGGCAACTATAATTTGGTTGCATGGTCTAGGTGATAATGGCTCAAGGTATTGTTCTAATCCATTATTCTGCTTCTTGGTTGCTTAATTACACTGGTTTAGTCTAGTGCTTCAAATTCTCTACCTACATGAAGTATGGGCACCAATAAACTCTTTGCATGTAAGTTATGCTAAGGTGTTCTCATATATTTTTCTTCAAGCCTTGGTGTCTATAGTACAATGAAGTTATTGGTTATTTTTCTGCAAACTTTGTCTAATCAACAGTAAAATTATGCTAGGCGGCGGAAACTCAATTAGTTTATTATCTCTTTTTCTATAATTATTTGCTTCCTTGCCGTAAAAAGTGGACATGATGCTGTCTTTTTGCCTTCATATTAAGTAGAAAACCCATAATGAAAAGGTGAACTTTTAGAACCAAATACAAGAAAGGAATTGAGCATGTCAACATACTATCATGCTTCAAAACTGAGGGTGGGGGTGGGGTTGTGGTGGGAGCATCCATCAGATGTTAAAATTTTCAATGTTGAGATCCTTTTCATCAAGATTCCCATCAGTAAGTTCTTTGCAAGAGAGCTGTTTCACAGTGAAATAAATAGATTCTTCTATTCATCCTCTCCTTTTCATGATTTATATTATGCTAAGCTGAATTTGGGAGCCTTATACAGGGAAAAAAGAATATGCCATATCAGTGAATGGGGGAAGACCACTTGGCTCTTTTGAGAATGGAACAACCATAGATGACTCTTTGATGAAGCAAATTTGAACTCTCCAGAATTCTTCTTTGAATCCCAAAAACATGGACTTATAGTAGATCCCAAAAATTGAACACCAGATCTGGCTGGTCCTGTTCTTTCTGTTGTTAAACACATGGTTGACTACATCATTAGCATATCTTTGTTTTATGCCTTTGTTATGATTACTCTCTTGATATCTGCCTTTGTAATAATTTCTCTCTTGGTAAACACGTCATGCATACCTTATAAATTGAGGAATAATTATTGTCAACTGAATTTCATCTCCAATTCCATTCTTTTAGTTGGCTGAGTAAATCATTTGTTCATAGGTGAAGAATATAGAAAATTTGTTCATAGGTAATATAGAAAATATAAATGGAAGGGAGACAATTTTTTTCATTCTATGATTTGTTTGTTGCAGCTGGTCCCAGCTTTTGGAAAGCCTTCCTCTTCCTAATGTAAGGATACTGCATGCCTTTGATTACTCATAGTCATAGCTTATACAATCTCATTCACATTTCTGATCCCCAATTTCTTGTGTTTATTAAAATTCCTTGGTGCAGATTAAATGGATTTGCCCAACTGCCCCTACTCGTTCTGTGGCGATACTTGGTGGATTTCCTTGCACTGCATGTGAGATATCTCACCCTTTAATTCTGGTTTATCAAGTCATCGATAAGAACTAAATGCTTATGTTGAATCATATTAGGGTTTGATGTGGGAGAGCTTTCAGAAGATGTTCCAGATGATTGGGAAGGTTTAGATGCATCTGCAGCGCACATTGCAAACTTGTTGTCTGCTGAGCCAGCTGATGGTACTTTCTCAAATTAACTACCTGCATAATTGCATGTTAATTTCCTGAACATAGTTAGGAAACTGTTGCAAATTTCCTAGCATTCAATTTGTTTCAAGGGGAACTACTTACTGCCTCAAAGTTGTTATTTTTGTACCTAATATGCCCCAAGTCTGCCATTTCATTAAGCTTATAAATTTAAATTACTCGTAGTGTTAGATTTGTAAACTGGTATTCTTCATGAATTACGAGTTGATTCAATATAAGAAAATTGAATTCAATACAAAACTTATGTATCTTGTCATTGTTAACTTACAAAATAAAACTCTTCTGTAACAGTTAAAGTTGGAATAGGAGGTTTCAGCATGGGTGCGGCGACAGCCCTCTACTCTGCAACTTGCTTTGCTTCGGGGAGATACGCCAATGGCAACCCATACCCGGTGAACCTGAAGGCAGTTGTTGGCCTGAGTGGCTGGCTTCCAGGAGCAAGGTGTGCCTTGATTCTTAGCTTTCATGTCTAAAGTTTTTAAGTTTTCCGGGAAAGTGAATGTTGAAACAGCCCCGAGGTTCTTCAATTACAGGATGTTCATAGAGCTGAATACTTATCCGCAAAAGGTTTCATAAGCTGATAGCTAAACATTGCTATTGTGCAGCAACATAAAGAAAAAAATAGAAGGATCACACGAGGCAGTGAGACGTGCTGCAAGCTTACCCATTTTGCTATGTCATGGAACTTGTATGTATCCTCTCCTCTCTTACATGACAAAGGTTGAATTCTGTAAATGTTTTTAAGTGTTATGTGTCGGTTATATGATATATAGATATATGCTCTAGCCTGAAATGTACAACTACTTATCTTTTTGACAGAGCTTGCACCATATCCTTGAAAAGTTTTGTGTAACATGTATTTCTCACTTAAATGTATTGGTCATGTAAACGTTCTGGAAAAAGAATCTAATAAGGAAGTTTGTCTATGTAGATGAAATCATTTATACTTTCTAGCAGTAGTTCAAATAAAAGGAGAGTCTACTATGCATCTGAAAACTCTTTTAAAAATTTTCCTGATAAACTTTCATATTGCTGTTGCAGCTGATGAAGTAGTCCCACATCACTATGGAGAGAAATCTGCCAACTCCTTGAATGCAGCAGGATTTCGGCACATCACATTTAAATCCTATGATGGGTAATTATTTAGTTCTTCAATCCTCAATATTTACTATTTCGTAGTTAACATATAAAAGGTAAAACAACTCCCGTGCACAAGGCTCTCAAAGTGGGAAGGGTCAGGGACCACTGGACCACACTGGACCACACGTTGAAGCAGGAAAGTAATTTTGCGAATGGTTTGATTTTGCTGTGTAGGCTTGGTCATTACACGGTCCCTAAAGAAATGGATGAGGTCCGGAATTGGCTCACTGCAAGGTTGGTTCTTGATGGTTCTCGAGCATAATGTAACGCAAAATCAGTATCTACTTGGAGCTTGTGAGGAAGAACTGGGAACAATAACAGTAAAAGAGAAAATAATGCATATGTAAGAGTAGGTAGCTAGTAAGGTGGCTCATGGGGTATGTGGTATAGAGAAACTATTCCCCTTTGCTTGTCTAGCGCTAGTCCTAAAAATAAAGATTGGAGGTCTCACATTTCTCTTGTAAAACATGTAGAGTATTTGGTATTCAATTTTACTCCTAGAGCATTTTAATTTGTACTACCTGATATGATATTTTAATCTAGTAAAGTTTTGATTCTCTCTCGTGCTTGTGGGGCCCATGATTTCACATATTTAGAAATGTTAAAAGGATCACAGTGTTTTTTGTCTCAATTATCCCAAATGTCGAGATGGACACACATGATCCATGTGAAATTGTGGTACCACATGATTTATATAAAATTGTGTGCGTCAATCTCAGCATTTAAGATAGCTGAAACAAAAAACACTGGAATCTGTAAGACTTCAGCTATTATTTAGGCATGATTCTATTAGGTCTAGCTTTTAATTGTTATCTTGGTGTTATGATATATTTGGACATAATTGCAAATCAATGAATGCTTCAAATTTAAATCCGGAATCTAAGCCAATTGTTGCTCTCTTGACTTGACTGGGCAACTTATGAAACAGTCCTACCCACATATTTTAATTTACAAATCTATATATATGTGTGTGTATATATACTTCATCATATCCTTTGGAGCTGTAAGTAATTGGGTCAGAAACAAGATTGAAGAACAAGAACAAGTGTGATTCTCAAAGAATAAGACTTATGGCATCAACAGGTCAGAACTTGAGCCACAAGGCAGGGGAACTCACTGGTCAAGCCCAGGTACATGATCGATCATGAATTCATTGTCATTCAATATACTTTTGATTTATAGATCCACTGATTAGTTAATTATTGTTGATGATTTGCAGATGAAGAAAGACGAGGTAGTGAACCAGGCATCTAATGTGGCTCAAGATGCATCAAACAGGGCTTCTACCAATGCTGATCATAATAACCCTTCTCTCACCTCCCAGGCCACCAATTTTCTTCAACAGGCATGCATGCTTTATATATATACACACATACAGATCTCCTTACGTATTAATTAATAGTGATTTAAGAACCTGATGCGTATATACATATATAAATACAGACTGGGGAGCAAATGAAGAGCATGGCACAGGGAGCAGCGGATGCAGTGAAGAATACTCTGGGAAATAATAATCCAGACAACACCAACACCAACACCAACACCAACCCCAGCTCCACCAATACCATCAGCAGTGTTAACCACCCAAGCAACCCAACATCAACCAGGATTTGAAGATTTTTTTTAATTCATATAATATTGTTTTTTCTCTATTCATTTATTATTTGGTCTTTCATAAGCTTTTAAGACATGTTGTTGTCTTGGGCATGTTCTATCTCTTATCTGTGGAGGTAGAAACTCCTTTTATGCTTCTTTCTTTGGGACATATCCTTGTGATCTTAATATTGATCACCCAAAAATGGGAAAACTAATGTTTGTGTCTCTTTTGCTTATTGCTAATGGATTCTTCAATTTGGATATTATTAGAGAAGAAGAGAAAAACCCAATTGGCATAAACAATATCACAAACCCTTCAAGACTCAAGAATACTATTTAATCACCCAAAAAGCCAAGATCTTTACTTCTCATGTCCAATAAACATGAATTTGAAGGACCCAAACCCAACTACATGTTAAAGAAACACCAATGATTCACTTGCTCAAACTTTACTGTCATTGTAAGATATGATATTGTATGTTTTCCAAAGTTCAAGTCCAAACCCGACCCATCATAGGACTTCTAAGACTCCCGGCTTAAAAACACGTCTTATTAAGTCAAAGGTTACATATGAGCTTATAAACCGTCCACAATCTCCTCCTCATTTGTGGTCAGGGTGAAGCCCACCAAGTGAAACCATGAGTCACTCAAATACAATCCATATTCAAGCTAAACAACTTTCCTCTAATACCATTGTTAGGAAACACCAATACATTGTCTTATTCAAACTTGACTATCATTGTAAAATAATGTATGCTTTCCAAAGTCCAAGTCCAAGTTCAACCTATCACAATGCTTCCAGGACCTTTCAACACTCAAGGCTTTAAAACGCGTCTTATTAAGTCAAGGTTATCCATGGACTTATAAACCGCTCATCATATCTTTATTATAATGATGTGAGACTATATATGATCCCACTGCAAAGGAATCTTTTAGAAGAATTTTATGATGTCATTAATTTGGTATCATACTAGTATTAGATATTTCGGACAAAAATTTATTATTTAATATAATTTTCCACATAATAGTTTAGTTTATAGCCATTATAATGCACACTATGCTCTTCATTAATTCTATAATGCCTATATATTCCCTTTTTTATTAATTTCATTTCAATATTTTTTTTTCTATTTTTACATTTTTATACTTCTGTTTTTAACTATTTGGATTAGAACATTAACATATTTATGTTTGATTCGTTTATTTATAAAGCAAGAATGCATAATTATGTTTGTCTTTCATGTCAAAAAAATCTAAATGGAAAATAAATACTCAAGAAAATTATAAATCCTAATATACTCTTAATTTTTATTTTCCTTTAAAAAAAAATTGATTAGATTTTATTTTCCATAATTAGTAGTGAATATTGAGAGGTACATATCAAAAAAGTATCAAAGTATATCAAAATTATTAGTTTAAGTTGTAAGAATTGTGTGTATATTACGGTTCGTCAATTTAATGAATTTACTCAATCTAAACAACACGTCGCCGAATCACGACCCCCATAATCATAGGGCGTAGATTCTTCTTCACAACATCATATACTACTCTCAACCGCACCAAATTCCTGACTCGCGTTCTCTGCGTCGTCTGCGATCCGTCCCACCAACCTTCTCTCGAAAAGGAAACAAACAGCAAGAACCAGAGAGAGAGCGCTAGAGAGAGAGAGGAGAGCGAGAGACCTAGAAATTATCGCTTGGTATCTCTCATTCGCTAATTTTGGTTGAGTTGTAGATTTTCTAGGTTTACAGAGAATGTCTCTGACATGTGTAAAGATGTCTGAGGATGTGTGGTTAACGTGTCTTACCCATGCATTGTCCACTGAAACTGAGGAGATCATGGGGCTTCTTCTTGGTGATATTGAGGTCTTATTCTTATACTCTTCTTTTTTTGTTTGTTTGGCTTCTTATTTTGTGTTGATTTGCAGTTCGCGCTCTCGTGTGTGTTTTTTTATTTGTACTGAGATTAGAGTAGAGTTGTGTGATTGATTGCATTTGATTGGGGTGTGGGGGGTTAGGGGTCTTATGAAAGATGTTTGATATTGGACTCCTCTCTAGTGATAATTTTTTCCTTGGAGGAAAATAGGCAATGGTGAAGCTCAAAATTTTATTCTAATTTTAGATGACACAGGTTTTTGAAATTAAGCTCTTTTAGAGACGAAGCTCAAGTTTTTTATGATGATTTTAGTTGACATAGTTTGTCAAAAATTAAGCTCTTTTACACTTCTTATGTTGCTGCTATGAATAATGCTGTCGTGTAGTGCTGTTTTCATACGATCAAAACGTCTAGTAGTTGAGTCTGTTTCTTTGTTTTATTTGCGTGGTATAAATTTTAAGCAGTCAGTGTATCATGTAGCTCTTGCATTTTTTGTGTGTATGGTGGTGGAGCCGGTAGGGTGGTGCTTACATATTTTCCACACTTTTGATAATTTCTTCTTAATGAAAACTTCAGTACTCAAAAAATGGGAATGTCACGGCGCTAATCTGGGGTGCAGCACCCCAGTCTCGATCTGACAGAAGGAAGGACCGAGTAGAGACAAATCCTGAACAATTGGCTGCTGCGTCTGCTCAGGCTGAAATATCCTTGAAATGTTTGTTATGCTTTTAAGTTCTAATTTAAATAATATTTTTGTTATCTCAACTTTATTCGATGGCTATTACAAGGGTTGACAAGCAGTGTTGTTGACACTTGGAAACTACCTTCAGCCTTTTTCATTCCTGCACTTTAGTGCCTCTGCTGACTAGATAGTTCCAAAAGTTTGGGTCTTTGTTAGGAGTGGGAAAATGTCGGTGCACTACAGATGAGCATATTCTCCATTGTCAATGGAGAGACATGTAAGAGAACTTTTGAATGTTCTAAAATGGTGTAATGGTTTTCAGTAAACAGCATAAAACTTGCGCTATGCCCTTGGCCAACTGAAATTTCACTTGGAATTAAAAAAAATCAGGGTTACGTATGCATCTATCAAATGACCCATGGCCCAATAACATAACTCTTGTGGCCGGATCACTTTCCTGGCCACATTGTTTTCTTTTTCAGTTTTGTTTCCACTTTTGTTTTTTAGTTTTTTTCATTGCTGCAGTATCGTTCCATGAGACCATGCATTGAGAATGTGGAGGTGGAGGATAGTTCCTTTATATTAAAAGCAAATAAAAATAATTGTATTCTACTTAAATTCAAAAATAAAGTATGAAGATATCGATTATCATAAAAGAACCATTTCTTTGTGTTAAACACTTGGGCGCTTAATATTGTAGAACACCACGTCTTGGGTTAAATCTGATAACTAATCCATTGGTTTGACCTCTACATTCTAATCAGTTTGTGTTTACATAAATGCACATAGATAACGTCATGTACTCTCTGTTTTGCCTGCTTTTTGTGGTGCGATGTTGTGCAATTAACTTAATAGCACAGAATGACTGCATCAACGGGAAGAACAACAAGAGTGATTGGATGGTACCATTCACATCCTCATATTACAGTTCTACCCTCTCATGTTGGTAAGTAACCACACATCAACCGAATACTTCTTGCTTCGTTTCATTGTAGTTTTTGTGCTTCTCATAAGATGTTTCTCTGATCCTTTAGGAAAGCTACATTATGTTTGATGCATATATTTGATAAGTATTTTTGAAATTCTTATCATTGTTTTCTGCATTTCAAGTATTTTTTAAGGTTATTTTTTACGTGGGCATTATTCTTTATGTTGACTGTTCTAGTACTTGTGTAATTCCTGTATAATGTTCACATATGGCTGACTTCTTTAATTTATTTATGTGGGTTTTCGTTTTTTTGCGGGCTGTTGGAGCATTGAAGGCATGATTACCGCTTTTCTCTCGTATTCCACTACTATTGTTGAATTCTCTATGGCTGCTTGTTTCTATTGCCTAGATCATATTAGCAAGCCATTTCTTCGTCTTAGTTCTATATTTCATTGAATCCATAACGTAACTGCTTCACCATGTAATACAAATGCCAAGCTCTCTTCAATTCAGATCCCTTGCATTGAAGAAAACAGTAGCCTGGTTATCATTGTCGAGATCAAGTCTTGAAAGGGTAAACAACTCCTGTCACAAGGTTCCACTATGGGCGCAGGCTCAGGGAAGGACTGGACAACACATAAGCAGCCTTAAACTCGCATTAATGCATGGAGGTCGTTTCCATTGGTGGATCTAGACGGGTTGAGAGGAGGCAATTGCTGCTTCTGAAATATATATTTTTCTAATTTTATTAAATAATATAATAAGATAAATGTATAAAATGGTAAATGATTAAATAGGCAAGCATGTGGTAAAATGGTAAGAGCAATCTTTCTACCATGTGTTACAATGACATCTTTCCCAAAGAATATGCAATCCACATTAATCAACTGGCGACATTAATTTTGGGTTTACTGTTAGATTCTACTCCAATAGGCCAACCTGTCATGCTCCAATTCTTTGGGGGCTTGTTTTCATTTCTGATCTCTGAATGTAATCATCTTACTATTACAAATGCTTGCGGAGAGGAACTCCTTTTTGTTTCTTTTTCTGGGCTTGTTTTCATTCCTGAATTCTGTATATTAAAATGTACTACAATTCCTTACCTGCTGCAGATGTGCGGACTCAGGCAATGTATCAACTTCTAGATTCTGGGTTTATTGGGCTAATATATTCCTGTTTCAGTGAAGATGTAAATAAGGTTTGTGTTAGACCCATCTTGGGTGGAGTAGTTTTATGGAAGTTTTTGCTGGTGCTGCTAAGATAAATCTTTGTCCTGGGTATTTTCAGGTTGGCAGAATCCAAGTTATCGCGTTCCAGTCCTCAGATGGGAATCATAGTTCCATGCCAAGACCTATTTCTCTATCACCTATAAATGGTTCAATTATTGATGTTGAATCATCTTTAAGTTCCTCAGAAAATACACCAACAAGATCCAGATCTGCAAAGGCGGAGAGCCCAGAGCTGGACACCAGTAATTCAGGAATAGCTGGAGGAACTAGTAAGGTATAGTTTTGATTATCAAAGTTGGGGTTGGTTTTGTTACTTGATTCTCAAACTCCAGTATGCAAACATACCATAATGCACATTAGTTTTTTGTGAAAATACTAAACCTCGAGATCGGTTATGTATTATATTATTAAACTGTTCCTGAATTATCATTCAAAGAAAACACTATAAAGTCTCAACCATACATGCTTGCTTCCAGGTAATAAAATCAAACACTATGAATGCCTTAGTGGTGTGATAAGAGTTGGCAAGTTGCCATGAAATACAGCACTAATATCCGATAGTCAGCTCTATGTATCAGTATACTTGAGCCACATTGATTACCTATTTCATGATGGTTTTTTTAATGCCCTGTACTTCCATTCTGACTGGTTGTATCCGCACTAGGGGCGACCACATTGAACTATTAGGCCAATGCAGAATATATATTCAGAACTGGTTATATGGATCTTAGAAAAATACTTCTTCCCCTTTCTACCAACTTTCTTCAATTATGATGTATTTGGTGGCCAGGATGGAGGAAAATCTTCAAATTTGGGGGGCTTCTTTGCTAATGCTGATGCCAATTATGTTGGAAGAGAAAAAACCGGTGGAGATTATCACACTGACAATTTAGATAGTGCTGTTGTTGATATTGACCCCATGGATATGTCAGAAAGTATGCAAGAAGCTATGCACCGTTCAAATTTGGACATGAGGTATACATGAGTATGTACTTGATTTCTGTGCTACCCTTTCATTGTAATTCTGGCCTCCTGAGCTGTTTACTTCTTTTATTAAGTTGTTCTTTGTGAATTTGAATTGCATCATTTGCTAACAGTGGTGCTGAATATGTTCGAAAAGAGATACCTCTTCATGTTTTGCCAACCTCATCTCTGCTTAAGCTCGAGTCACCCCTAAAGTCATTTGCGGATTTGCAACATGTTCTATATGAGGAGGAGCGAGCAGCATATAACCAAGCCATCCTGGCAAATATGAGGTCTGATGAGGCACTGACACCTTCATGTTTTGTAGTTGTATATTAATGCGCTCAGCATGCTTCACTTATTCCAAGTCTCTGACTGCTGCATTTTTTTCAGGGATGGAAAAGTGCATCCCCTTACTTTCATTCATCACACATCGACATATCAGGCTTCCATGTGCAAATTAATTGAATATTGGTTAGGGACAAATATCAACTTGCTTTCTGTTTATTATGCCTTTGATAAATTAAATTGCTCATCTTCTACTTCTTTTTTGGGAAATATTTGCAGTCTGAGTCCGGCCATTAGTGCACTGCAGGAACGCTTGAAAGAGAATGAAATTCGGGTATATAATGAAATTGAGTATTTTTTTGGGATTATGAAAGTTCATTACTTGTTCCTTGGTACTTATAGTTTTAAAGAACTCGGATAGATATGAAAATCTGTCTGAAGTTTGAAACATACTGGAATATTGACCTTATCAATTGTGGTAAAAAACTTAAGAAAGGCTTTCCTGCTGTTGCACTTGCAAAGGCGTTTCATTTTCCACTCCTTCATCCCTTTGACTTCCTTACAAACATCTTGATGGTCAAGCATGTTTCATCCTAATGGTCATGTTGTTTCACAATAGAATGGTACTTAATTTCTGCAAACTATGCTCATGGATTAACCTGTGATTGAACAGCTAGCGATGCTGATTGATGAAGCCAAGATTTTGGAGACCGAGGCTTTTAGGGGGACAGAGTCACCTAATTTATCTCCACGTCATGGTACTTCTCATGGAGTTAGAGGAAGCCCTGTGGGTCACAGGGACTCCCGTAGTTCAGCTGAGCCTGCCAATTTGAGGACCGTGTCTGGTTCTGGTAGCCGAAGCAGAAAAATGTTTTGAAAAGAAGCCCAGGCAATACGAACCGTGTCCCAAGTGCTTTTGTAAGTGTTTTGGTTTTGCAGTGCCTAATCCCGTTTATTTTTGTATGTACTATGTAGACATAGAAGATGTTGATGCCATTCTAAAATTGTCTGGATAGATTGTCAATCTGCATGCATCTCTTCCATTTCTCTTCGCTGGAGATGAAGATGCTTAAATGCCCAAAAAAGGAGGAGAAGAAAGGGCTTTCCATGTCTGCCCATAGCAATCCTAATACAGTGCATGTTTATCATCAAATAATCATTGCTTAGATTTCCACATATGTGAAAATAATTTGCAAAATCCTTATATATGGCAATATCTGAACAGGTGATTTTCATTTGGCTTTGGCCATAGGAGCTTTTACAACTTGGCTGGTAGTTGGGTTCCGCCGTTTGAGGATTCTGCAGCAGGTTTTGGAGGAGCTTCTTATCATGCAATTGTGATCTATCTTGAGAATTTTGCAAAAGAAAGGCCATAGATGGTCAATGTAGTTAGAAGAATGTATATATCTCCTCCCCGGCTCATTATGCAAGGTTGTGTGGCACAAACCTTGCTGCTCTGTTGTATGGGATTCTTAGATCAAGCTTATGCTTATCATCACATAAAGCCCATTTGCGGCTTTTGTATCTCTTTAATTATTTGGTAATCCTAATGGAATGAATGCTGTGCATAAGAGCTGTTATGTCACCTGGGTTAAGCCACTGAATCAAACCATTTCTTGTTTTGATGCTCTAATGGAAGTAGCCTTTTTATTTTATTTTATGGAACTACCTTGATTGAGCACACTTTTAGTGTTACTTATCTACCACCACTATAGACTGAAGAAACAGACAGGAAATCTATCTATAAAGTATAAACCACCCTAAATGAGAAATCTAAGGGTGCGTTTCATTTGGTAGGGTGTTTGCACCTATCAAATACACTGCCTTTGACTTGAATGCAAAAAATGTGTTTGTCCTAGCGATGTATTACGGCATCATTGCACCGCAATGAGTTCGAAAATGAAGTTGTAAAGAGTTGCTTCCAACTCTTGACGCAACGCGATTGACCACATTTTCAACATGAAAACAAAAGTTTTTTCTTCCAATTTTGACCTCAATCAATTTCATTATTCTATTTATATTTTTACAAAAAAAAATCATCAAAAATTAATTGATATCAATTGAAAAATATCTAATTTTACCTACACTCGTCACAATATTTGTAGTGATATGCTAACCACTTTTTTGGCACCGCAAACTCCTATTCGCTCATTACAATTTTGAACTCGCTTCACCTTTACTGCAAGAGATAAAACACAATATACCCCCAAACCAACCCTATGCCCTATGCACCCATAAATTACATTTACAAAAAGAAGAGAGATCACACAAGCAGAAACAGGCACACAATCTGTGATTGAAGGAAAAGCAGGAGAGTGTGTGTATTTGGAGTTGGTCGTGGTCATGCATGGGAGGGATTCCCAAGGAGAGAATCAAATACCCACTTCACTTTGGTTTTCTTTACAGTTTGCCCTCATGTTTCCTTTAGCTTTCCCCAAGAGAATGGACGACAGATCTTATTTAGTCCTTGTGTCTGTGTGTTTGAAAGAGAGAGGGAGAGATTAAAGAGAGATTTTTTTTTGGAATAGTAGCCGCAAAAAAAGAAACCAAATAGAAAAAAGGAAAAGTTGGTCAAAATGAAACCTCGAAGACTTGTTAATATTCCCCCATCAAACCATCTTTATTGAAACTCACCATTTTTGCCTTTCTCTTTTAAGTTACTGTTCTTTCTTTTCTTTTTCTTTCTATTGGGAGTTCCTTTATCTATATCTCTCTGCAAGCAATTAATTGAGTATTGTACAAATATTCTCGAGATTCTCTCTCTCTCCCTCTCTCTCTGTCTCTCTCTAGAAAATACAAAAAAAATATTTGAATGATTTTGTGTAATAATTAAAATGTTATGTATAAGTAGATCTGATATATATATATATATATATATATGTATGTTAAGTTCTCATACGATACAATATAGTGCATATTCCTCCAATCCATTGAAGCTCAGGTATATATGCAAAGAAAAAATGGAATATTCAAATTTATTTGCAAAGAAAGAGGGTCCTAGCTAGCTTACATGCATATGTTTTTATGGTCAAAGGGGGAGGGCCTTTTTTAGTGTTCACGGTTCACTTGATTTGAAAATGGTTGTGTTGTGGTTATGGCCTGACAATATCTCTTTATGTGGGATCCTATATTATTGGTGCCACTCCTTCCCCATCAAATCAATTCATTGCATGAACTTTCATGGGTTTAAGGGTGACGGCTCGAGAGGTCTTTAGTTTGATTATCCCTGAAAACAATACTCTAGTAACCATGTATTGAGTTTTTGCTCAATTTATCCTATTATTAGGTGTAAACCTTCTTTGTATGCCGATCGAGTTTAGACCCATATCAGATGTGCTTGTATGAGTCGTTTTTGATAAAAAAAAAAATTATTCCAAAAATTGAATATTACGCAATCAAAGCAATGCAAGAATTTTTTTTAAAAAAATCAATTTATTCCACAAATTTGTGTATGTGCGTGGGCATTAATGTAAATCCATATTGTGTATGAGCAATTGTGCATGCATTTGTCGCAATAGCCTAAAAAGAAGTTGCAGCCATGCAAAGTAAATATTCAAAGCTTCAAAACTTAGAGACTGACTAGTACTACTAATTACTATACTCTTTGAAATCATAGCCGGAATTCTCTTTATCCCTTTAGATTTTTCCTCTAATCAATAATATTAATATTTTATTTATCAAGCTTTGCCAGAGGAAGAACACGAAAAAGCATCTACACGACCCTCCATTTATTCCCCCCTTACCCTCTCTTTTTCTCTCTCACAAAACTTGTATATAAACCCCCCCCTCACCACATTAAACCACCCAAGCTAATTTAGCCTTCCAACTACTTCTTGCTTTCTCAAGGTCACTTCTTTCACTTCCTCTCCCATACTTCATATACATACATACATACATATATATATATATATATATATTGTATGTGTTGCTTATATAAAAACTTAATTATTAAATGTGTGTGTGCAGGAAAAAAAATAAATATAATCATGAGCAGGCCAGGAGATTGGAACTGCAGGTCATGCCAGCACCTCAACTTCCAAAGGCGCGACTCCTGCCAGCGGTGCGGTGACACTCGGTCCGGGGTAGATTTTGGAGCGTTTGGAGGGCGGGGCGGGTCGTCACTTGGGTTCACCGGTTCGGATGTTCGACCGGGGGACTGGTATTGTACTGCTGGGAATTGTGGAGCACACAACTTCGCTAGCCGGTCAAGCTGCTTCAAGTGCGGAGTGTACAAGTTAGAAGATTCAGGCGCTAGTTTTGACTACGACTTGTCAAGATCTCGAGGGTATGGCTCTGGCGCCGCTGTTGCCGGTGGCAATAATAATCGCTCTGGATGGAAATCCGGAGACTGGATATGCCCGAGGTAATTAAACAGTTTGGGATAAAGAATTTGATGATGATGATAATGAACATAACTTAAAACGCGTGTGAAATTGTTCATTTGGACAGGTCGGGATGCAATGAACATAACTTTGCAAGCAGAATGGAATGTTTCAGATGCAATGCTCCAAGAGACTTGGCAACAGAATTTCTTAGTAGCTACATGTAAAGTGCTCTCCATCACTACTTATGCATTGTCTTTTAATTATATATTTTCCAAATTCAAAGTCATATTATAATATATAATTTGCAGGAGGAGTTGATGAAGCTTATCAAAAGAGGGTATTAATGTTTTTGTCTTCATCGATCGATCGAAATTAATTCCTTTTGGGTGCTATTATAAGGGTTTATTGAGGTGTAGTCAAGGCCCAATCATGGCATTTTGTTAGGTACCCCCATAAGAAGAATAGCAATGTTTGTAGTGATGTGGTGCTTTTGATCATCAACTTCTATCTTTAATATTATTGTTGTCTTTAGTTTGTTTTGTTTTCCAGAGAGAGTTTATTTAATGATTGTATGGTGCATGGTTTTCTTCAAATTAAAGAAGATGGTTTTCCACTTTTCCAATTCTCTTTTTCATGAGCCAAGCAGAAATGATTTGCATGAACTTCTTAATTATATCCATGCTGTCTCCCACCAGCTTCTCTCTCTTCAATTCTTCAAGTCTCAAGTGTATATATATATTAATTATAATAAAAAAAAAAGAATATACAATATATGTATCCAACAAAAAGAAAAGAAGATGATCATCAAGACCTTAAAATCAATCAAATTATATATATTGAAATATCAGAGTTCACATACGGTTTGTTTAATTAACATATTCGAAAGTTTGGGATACACTTTGTACAGGGCTTGCCCGTGCCCAAAGCAGCCCACGCTAGGGCATTGGACACCAGACCAGCTCAAGACACCACAATTGTTTTACACACATTCCATTAGTTTAGTCCAGTGACAACAAGTTCCCTCCTCCCTCTCCTCTTCCTCAGCCTTAACATTCACGCACACGGGCACAATCTAGATGTTCACCTTTGCTGTCCACAAGAAACAAAAATTTCATTGCAGCGTTGGATTCTCTATATTTTTCTCCTAAAACCCATCGGAGAATACACTCTCTTGCCATTGGCTTCATCTCTCAATCTTTAAGTCAAGAACAAGCGTTTTCTTTAATACCCAATGTGTAAATTGTTGTTTTTCTAATGAGTCTTCTCTATTTAAACTTGTTTTATAAAATATGAAAGGGAATCTGTCATCTCATTCGCCCCTTGTAATTTAAAAAAAAAATTGTAACGGGACACCACTTTACGGTGGTGTTTTGGGCACCAAAGTAGTTAGGGTCGGTTTTGTTTATGAACATATTATAATTATTCACTTTCACTAATTTTTAAAGAATGATATATATTGTGGTGGTAATGTTAATTGAGTAATATTGTCAGTTCATAGATATGATCACGAAAAAAATCTGTTTTTTGATTAATTAAAATAAGATTGATGAAAAAATGTCTAAGACAAGAAACAACATAGGATTCCCTTTATTGACCAATATATGTATATCTTTTTGAGGCATATAAAATAATAGATTCAAAAGCAAATCCACATTCATAAAAATCCTCCTTTACTGTATTAATATGCTTTAAGCAAGATTCTTCTTTTACTTTTTATACTCAGCTTTATGTTCTCCCTTTTACGCTCTCTTTATATATAATCCAATACATATATATACACACATATGAATGTCTATGTTAGTCAAGGATGTCCCATTCACTAAACTTAACTACTGTCTTGTCATATATATAAATCTAGGGCAGATTTTAGGGATGGCAATGGAGTAGGGTTGGGGTATGATACCCCTCACTCGTAAATATTATCCTCTCTCACATCCGCACTCATATCCGTGTGGATAGAAAAAGTCTTTGTCATACTCACACCCCGTTGAGTATAAAAAAAACCCGGATCATATCCATACCCGTAAATATTATTTATAGAATGGATATTTATGTGTGTATGGATGCAAATACGGATAAAAATCCGCGCCACATCCACACAACACGAGTATTTATTATGGATGACAATGGGGTAACTTCACCAATCACTTCTCAACATTGTTCTGTTCAAGTATGTATATCCAAATTTCTACTTTTACCAGTACCCAATCCATACCTGCACTCGTAAAACTTTTACCTGCCCATTACTCAATCCGTATGGGTAGGATATTGCGAATATCAACCGGTACGGATAGAATTATCATCCCTAATTCAGGACGATTAAAATATTGATCTAGAACTCAAAGAGATTTAACCATTTGTGTTCGGATGAGCAACCAAATGTGATTCAGTGAACGTAGATCTTGGTGCACACATAAGTAGACTTATTAATTTTGTGTATATATTGCAATATATATCAACAGATTTTTGGCAGTTTCGTTTGTACTTGCATGATCGCATGCATCTTCGCAGCTTTTTCTTTGGGCTTTGCCGTTTTATCCTTTTTACATTTGTCGTTTACTTAGTTTTGTCCAGTACTCTCATGACTCACAAGCTCCTTTCTTAGTCCCCACTCTCTCATTTTCTCTACTTTTTTTTTTCCTTTTATTTATCATTTTATTGTATCCCAAACCACTTACTTTTTGCTTATCTATTAATGCTTGTATTTCTACTTAACAAATTCTCCTAAACATATTTATCGGCTTCATGTAAGCACTTTCTAGTGGTTAATTGCATTCTTGTCAGAATCTCAGTCTACTCACATCAATTATATTATCCGTTTTGAATTTATCAATTCTCATAAATATATGAAATCCACGCAACTTTGTTCTTTCTAAATCATCATGCTTTGTTATACTTAGGTCCAAAAAAAAGGTCTCATTTTTTAGTGATAGAGACATGGGTTTTTCTTACAAGTTAGAGATCACAACTCACTCACATCAACAATACTGTCTGCTTTGGATTTACCGGTGTTCGTGAATACATCAACTATAATCATGCTAACACTAATGCACTCGATACATCAACAAACTTGCACGACTTTTTTCTTCTTGGGTTATGTCATAAGTCGTAACAATTTTAAAACCAGCCGTTACATACTTAAAAAAGTTAATGTCGTATACTAGAAATTTTTTGTAATTAAAGGTGTTTAGGCGACAATATTACTAGAATGAATGGTTAGTTAAGGTCGTTAGGACTACCAGCAGTATTATGTTTGGGTTAGTTAAGGTCGTTAGTACTACCAGCAGTATTATGTTTGGGTTGATAAATGGCAAAAACTGGGGCTTATTGAAAGATAACAAAGAACAAATGCAAAGACCCAAAAAAATATGATAAGTCCAGTGGGCTAGAAGGTCCACGGCCCAAACAAGACAAATTTCCAGCTGTGGCAAGAGTCCTGAAATTTATTGTATCACCCTGTCCTCTTTGGGTTTAGAGACCGTAACGGGTTTCTCTGCCTCTGTCTCGCCTTCCTCGCATCGTTACATTTGAATTTGATTTCAACTGGGTTTTGATTATTTTGGGCACTTCCGCCCTTATCTTGATTCTCTGGTCTTCGAGGTTTCTGGCTCTCAATGGCGTCTTGTGAGTCTCTCTCTCTCGCTCCCGCCTCTGTGACATATCGCCCTTAAGTGTTTGGTTTTCTTTTTTTATGTGTAACTTCTGCAGTAGTCCTTTTTGCAACATCAATTAAGGCTTTATTATACCTAGATACCGAAGAAATTGATGTCTCTGGGGGGTTTTTGTCTTCGGTTCAGTGGGTGCTGGGCACCATTCTTGTCACCCATAATTGTTAAATCAAATTCCGGCGGTTTATTTTGGTGTGAGAAAGTATGGATTATCATCATTGCTTATGGATTCTCTAAGTCGTCGTTTTGATTGGACGTATGAATGGAAAACAAAAAAGCTTAACTTTTTTTTAAATCTTTTACAGTCATATGATATGCTGATATGCATGTTAGTTTAAGTTCTTAATCTACTGTATCAATTCCCTGCACAATGTTTTTTTTGGGAGCCGGGGTCTAATTTCGATGCAGATGTAGGTGGGTATCTGCTTAGATGAATGTGGGAGGACTATGCATAAGTAGTTGTTGTTAAGGGAAATATTAGCAATGACAGAGTTGGTGCTTGAGTAGGTTCGCTCTCTTGTCCATTCAGAATAATTTCGACCAATTTATTTGTTGTTTTTTGTATGATATTTGATGTAGGCTTCACGGTCATTGCGGTAACTTCAGGAATTCCATAATCATGAACTGCACATAAAACCATTACCAACTTCTTTCGTAGACTTCTTATATTCTGCATTGAAGGCCTCTAGTATGCCCTTGGTGTTTGTCATGACTGAAAGGGTGGCTTGGCATTGAGCCAATGAAAAGATCATTGAACTGTAATTTCTTTGGATGTTTGTTTGTTAATGAGTTCAGACATATTAAAGGATGATTTCGCAGCATTTGTCGTATACTCGTATCCATTGTGTTAAAAGTCTGTGTGAAATTATTGCTTCTCAAAAGAATAACCTCACATAATCTGGCAGTATATTAAGCCATATTATAAGTTTATGGTGGTGAGTTTATTGACGACTGGGGAGTATCAATTTTCATTATTTTACAGCATCATGTGGCTCGTTCACATTACTATTTAATCTTCTGAAGTATTTAAGATTCTGTGTTTTGGAATTTAAACTTTTACCATCAACTCCATATTGATATCGCATAATGTCTATCATTACAGCAGTTGGAAGCTTAGAAAGAGTTTTAGTAACAATCTCAATGAAGATCGAATGAGAAAATTTGTTTTACTAGATTGCATTATTTGTGCATAGTTCTTGTTTCAGGTGGCTTAGGAGCTTCAAATGTTAAGCTCTTGAAGTTAGACTTTGGTAGATCAAGAGTTGGTAACGTACAACAAAGGAATGACTTGGGAGCATGGTTTGGCCAGAGACCATCGAAACATGCAAGGTTGACTATGTCGCGGCATTCTGATAAACCGCAGAGAGTACGTTGCTCTCCATCGCTGGTAGCTGAGAGTAAGTGATTTTTGTTTGTTCATTTATGAGTCAACTCTTTTTTGGTAATTTTCTGCACATTCCCTCTTATTTTATGTGTGTGTTCGTGTAACCAATTATCTGCTGGTTATTGTTAGCATTTTCCCCAATTTTCGTGGACGGGAAAAAAATTAGATTGATCAGTTCAATCCTTTTCTCTCCTTTTCAACTTCCAGCCTAGTTTAACTGGAAGAATAGATAGATGTTGGCACTAGGATGGTGGCAAAGTTGTTATAACCTTCCTTAAATGCCAACCCTTCTCTTCCACCCTTATCTTTTGTCCTTGAGCCACAAGCATTATGGCTGGTGCTCAGGGTCGAGTCATTAAAACTAGTAGTTGTGGAAACTATGCTTCGTGCTGTTTTTTCCACAAATTAACTAGGTTATCCTCATTCAAATTTTTTAAAAGAAATAAAAAAAAAAACAACATTGTTATTTTCACTTGGATGTGGCAAAATGGTAGTTTTACAAATGGTACTGTAGTTGACAAAACCTGCCATAAGTGAAGCCTGTTTGGGTTTACACTCAATTTCCAGACATTAAAATTGCCTATTAGAAGCCATCCACATCACATTATAGTGGGTTTTCTGCAGATAAAAAAAACCTCGTCCATAAAAATAGGTTCGGAGACTATCTGCTACAAGCTTGCTAGTGTTTGTTAATCATTCTTGCTCTCTGGGTGTTCCTTGCAGAGCAGGAAGCTAGTTAAACTTGAAAGGAATCTGTACACTCATTTGAATGTGAATCTGGAATGTTTTACGGATATATTCTTTTCTTGAGTTACATATTCGTAGTTCCTCAGTCAATGCAAATTGACATGATTTTTTTTAAAATAAATGTTTGTTTTCTTTTTTCCTTGCCATGTTAAATATGTCTTGGGAACATTTTTTTTTGTGGAATGGGCGTCTTGGTAAAACTCTTGAAGTTGATTAAAAGAGAATCTGGCTTGTGTCATTACTACTTGATTTTATACGCTTTTGCTTCTATTGACACAGCTGCTACAAGTTTGGCTGATGGTGACAAAGATACTAAATCATCTCCTTTGACAAGCCAGCTCATTCCAAATTCATCTGAGGTGATTGTTTTACTTAATGGTTGCTTTGCAACTTTGGATGTGTATGACAAGCCAAGCGATGTGTGTATGCATCTCGGGGGTGGAGGGCATAAACATTTGGTACTCTAATGTCATGTTAAAAGTAATTGGATTGGTAACTTTGAAGCTAAAGTTAAGGTTTAATGAGAAAGTCATTTCGTGTTGAAAAACTTAAGGATGAAATGCCCTTACATGAATTTGTTATGCTGAGACCATAAATGTGTGATAGCCTTATATATAACTTTGTTATGCATGTTTGATTTGCGTTTGATTTTCATTTATCTTTAACTTTAAGTTACACCTTTTCTTGGATAAATATAGTTAGAAGTATTGTTGTGTGCTATCCCCCTTTTGTGCCAGCTCATTCACATTTCAATAGAGATATTTTTATATAAACTTCTGCAAATATATATCGATCAGAAATTTGAAGTTTGAGTTACTTGTATTCTGTCTGCAGGTGGAATCTCTTCTTACAGAAATATGCAATACAACTTCGGTTGCAGAATTTGAATTGAATGTAAGAACACTATAAAATTTCTTATACCGTCTTAAAACATGTTAGTAAAGTTCTATTTTTGTTGCATTGTCTAATATTCACTGGATTTTCCATATTGCGAAATATCTTCCTGATGCATTCTTCCTTATTTATTAATTTATATTTATGTCCACGTATTTTAAGCTTGGTGGATTTCGGCTATATGTGCTGAGGGACTTGGCTGCGAAAGATTTACCTCCACCTCCTCCTAGTCCTGCTCCTGTCAGCGTAAATACTACTGCGGAGTCACCCAATTCCAATGAGCCAGTTTCTACTCAATCTTTGGCTCTTGTCAAACCTGCAACTTCTTCTGTGAGGATTCAGACATTTCTTGAGAGAGCTGCAGATGAAGGCTTGGTAATTCTCCCATCTCCAAAGGTAAGAGACCTGAACGTTAATGCTTAGATTTCTTTGAAACTGGGAACACTAAAAATCATCCTCACCCTTGGTGCAGGTGGGGTTTTTCAGGAGATCTCGGACTATCAAGGGAAAGCGTGCTCCACCTTCGTGCAAAGAGGTACCAGTACATGAGGTTTTGGCAAAATAAGATGTATTATTCTCCTTGAGAGAAGAATACATGTTATTTTGTTTCATTCGTTTCCTGTTCGACTGTTGATCTGGCTAATCTTGCTTCATTCGTTTCCAAAACATTTTCTAGATATTTTTATGCGACTAATAGGTTTACATATGCTTTCTCAATTTTTGGAAGACCTCTAAAGTTAAAGTTTTCTTGTTACCAAAATTCGTCATGATCCGTTGTCTTTATTGGCTCTACAAGTTCTAAAATTTTTATTATTCTGGTCCTCTTTAGTATTTATCCTTGTTAACTGAGGCATGTGTACACATTATCAAATTAACTTTACGTTAATTTATGATGGGACCTGTGCATGCTTCGATAACACTATCGCTTTAGTGTTTCTGCTACATGATAATACCCTTTCGTGCCTTAAACCAACAGAAGCAAATAGTGAAGGAGGGTCAAGTGGTTTGCTACATTGAACAGCTTGGTGGTGAAATTCCAATTGAGGTTAGTGGTTCAACTTGCTTTGTGTGTATTGACTATGTTTGAATCAGCTAAGTAGTGATAAGCTTTTGTCCGACATTTTATTTCACTTGTTTCATAATAATCCGTAAATTTGTTAAAAGAAACACGAAAGCACGACCATTGATACACATAGAATACACTAGAAACGTCTTTAAATTTGTGATTTTCAATTTATCTATGTGTGTATATCCTTATTATTTTAATCATCGTTTTTTCATGTAGTCGGATGTGTCTGGAGAGGTCATCAAAATACTACCCAAAGATGGGGGTAAGTTTGCTCCTCTTTCCACACATTCTTTCTGTCTATGTTTTTCCTTCATTTTAACACGACGCTTGTTCACATTTGAATTCTGATGTTATAAATCCAACAGATCCTATTGGATATGGTGACGCGCTTGTTGCAATTCTTCCATCTTTTCCTGGTATTAAAAAGCTTCAGTAGACGGTGCAGTTTGTTTTTCACCGTGAAACATTAGTGGCAGCAATACTGAGAGAGTGAATTAAAAGGAGTCCTTAAACCATCTTTAGTACAGAATCTGTGCCTCTTGGTGGTTGCAGTTATAGGCAGAAGAACCATGTGTGCCTTTTCTTCTTTTTGTTCTTTTGTTTTCCTTAGTTCCAAAGGTTACAATTTCTGATCAAGATTACAATTTGTGTTTTTTTTTCCCCTTTTTCCTGTTGGTTATTTCTGTCATAGTTGATAGGAGGTTACGTTGATATGAACAATATTGTTTTGGGAGAAGACCAAATCTCAAACAAGGTCTTTTTTGAGTTCAAGTACCGATGAGTGAGAAGGCCTAAAGAAACAAAATAAACAAAATCGTATGAGCCCGAAGTATTCAAAGTGATCCGATAAATTGAAAGTGGATGATATTATTGGTGTGTTTAGGCTTAGGAATTCAACACCATGGTTGGAGTTTGACTTGCATGGCCTATATAAATATTCTAGCAAAGGATGGGTTTGTATCTATCTCATGGGCCCTGCCCGCCCTGGCACTCTTGTGTCTTACAAGGCCCAAGGTCAAATCATGTCAAGTGTCCTTGTAGCGTGCTAATTCCATCTTTGTCTTCAACAAAGAAAGTCATGGATGATGGATCACATCAGTTGCCATTACTTACTAAAAACCTTTTTTGCTATCCACACCTTGCAATCAAAACCACCACAACAAACACACTATTTAGTTTAATCAAATCATATTAGTTTAAGTGATTTATTCTACCTCACTTTAGCATAACAATGATGAGCATGTTATGCTAGTTGGTCTATAAAATCATAATTGAATACCAAATGACAAAAAGACAAACCCACCAAATGAACGGTGAAAGGGCGGGCATAGACTGATAGGCTACTCTGTCCATACATATTAAGATTCCTTGTCCTTTCGGTTCTTCCAAAAACCGTCTACCATGCACACATCTGCAACACCAAATGTACAAATCGCAGTCACATGTGGGTCTCTTAATCAAAACACCTTCGCAAGTGGGTCGCCACTCGCCACAGATCCCAATACATATTTGATATTCTCATACAACGCACTCTTCAATTATTGCACTGCTTCACAAATCACGATCTCTTCTTGCTCATCAGGAAAAATGTGGAACTGCCTTCCCTTCGATCTCCTGTCCAAAATCTTCTCTTTGCTCGCTCCAGACTCTCTGGCGCGTGCGAGGTCAGTTTGTGGGCATTGGCACGAGTCTGGAAAGTTGAATCCTTTAACGACGACCCGGAATTTCCCGGCATGGTTTGTGGGGATGCCCGCCCGGAATCGAGGTCAGTACTGCTACATTCACAATCCGGGTATGGATACTTGGCATGAACTCCATCTCAACTTCTTACCCGACCCGGTAAGGTATGTTGCCTCTGTTGATAGTCTTATCCTCTTAAAATACTCGCATTCGACAATTCTTAAATTGGGTTTATGTAATCCGTTCACAAGGCAGTTCCGGCAGCTGCCATTATTGAACGTCGCCAGAACTAACCCAGCTGTGGGAGTTCTGGTCATGGGCCGAGGCCCATTTCCCTTTTTCCAAGTCTACGTGGCTGGTGGGATGTCTGATTTGCCATCTGGCAGCGCCACATATGAGTCCACATTAGAAATGTACAACTCCAGGAATGACACGTGGCAAATAGTTGGATCCATGCCCATGGAGTTCGCGGTAAGGCTAACGGTTTGGACTCCCAATGAGTGTGTGTACTCAAACGGGGTACTCTATTGGATGACCTCAGCCCGGGCCTATAGCGTAATGGGCTTCGAGATTGGGCCGAATATATGGATCGAGCTTCGTGTGCCAATGGCAGACCGGCTCGAGTTTGCGGCCCTAGTAGAGCGCAATGGGAGGTTGACACTTGTCGGCGGCACGTGTGGGAGTGACGCTTGTGTTTGGGAGTTAAGTGAGGGATATAGTTGGGTTTTAATTGATAAGGTGCCAATTGAGTTGAGTGTGAAGCTTGTGGGGGATAAGAGAAATTGGTGTGGTGCTAAATGTGTTGGAAGCAAAGGTGCAATTTGTTTGTATAGGGACCTTGGATCAGGAATGATTGTTTGGAGAGAAGTTGGAGAGAATGGTATGTGGGAGTGGAATTGGGTAGATGGGTGTTGTTTTGTTAGAGGGAAACAAGTGCATAATATGCAAATAAAAGGTGTGCTTTTGTACCCTGATCTTGCTACCTCATGTAATGAAATGTGCAAATGAAGTCTTTTCATTGTCTATACTACTGTCATATTGGCACGCCATGTTGACATTGTATATGTATTTTGACACAAGTAATCCTCTGCTTTACTGCTTAGTTCCTGAGTGAGGGGCAAGGCAGATAGGCATGTATTGAGATGGATACACTTTTTTTTTTTAGGTAACCGAGTAACCACTCAACTCAGTATGTCATTCGGATAGTTGAGTTGATGTAAATTTTGTGTCGTCATAACAGTTCGCACCCCACTGACGACAAATAAGATTGGGTTGAAACTCATGTGGGTAAAATGGGGCTCCTAACCCCTTCCTGGAAGTGGACTGAAAGTTCACAAGACCATAAAAACCCTAAAGAAATACTCCCAACTAGTTCGAACTCCTCATCTCAGCATCTGTTCTATGCCCATAGATATATTATAACCAATTGGACAATTGGTTCGAACTTCCGACCTTAACATATATACTAACCCCATAGATATATTATAATCAATTGGTTCGAACTTCCGACCTTAACATATATACTAACCCCATAGATATATTATAATCAACTGAACTATCGCTTCGTGATTTTTGAAATGGTTAGGCAATTGCTGAGCTCCTATTGAGGAAGGACAAATGTTTAAACACAAAAAGTGAATGGGCATTTGATATTGATATTTAACTATGATTTTAAAGAAGTAAGGAAGATGAGATAAAACCAAAAATGTGAAATGGGCATTTGATATTGATATTTAACTATGATTTTAAGGACGTAAGGGATATGTAATAAAAATATTCCAAAAAAGATATATTCGCTAGAAGGAGGGCTTGAACCTCCGACCTTGTGGTTAACAGCCACACGCTCTAACCAACTGAGCTATTCCAGCTTCAGATGATGAAATTGGGATTTTAGTAAATATATTCGCAAAACGTGTACAGTAATTGTCAATTGAATGTATATCATCTTTAGATTGTTTATTAGTGTTTCATTGTTGAAATTAAGCTCCACCGAGATAATTTAATCGAGTCAAGCTCAAACATTAAAATTTAAAATACCAAACAAACTCAAAGTAGTAATTTAATAAGCTAGACAAATATGGGTACAATGGAATTTGACTTGACTAAAATGTTTTGTCAAAGAAAAAGGAACCGAGATAAACTAATGTTACTATGACTTGTTAAACATAAATGATTGGTCAAATTAGTTATATAGGACATCAAATTGCTTATGAACACAAGTTTGAAAATCGAATTCAATCTCCACTTGTTTACTTAATTGTTTATTTGTAGATTGATATATTTCATAAAAAAAAAAAAAAATTTGAGTTATGGTTGTTTTCTTATGTAAAGGAATATAAGGAAAGAAAGTATGAGCATATATATGCATTGAGAAGTGACCTAATTTTGTTTTGTAGTGGCTTAGGTAGGTATATCACTAGCTAGCAGATGTGATTGCTCGTCTTTGTTCGTTTCCTGATCCATGTACGTGTTATTGCAACTTGTTTGGACTGTTCTAGGGTTTGTGTGTCATTTGAGGGTCATTGTTGCAATGGATTTGCAATTAGAGGTTCTCCGGAATCATTATGCTATTGTGGGAATACTCCATGTTATTTGTTTTGCATGATCTAGTTTTAGTTAGCTTCCAAATATGTAGACCAAATTATTAATTGAAAGTATACTGAAGAAGGATTGGTTTGATTTGGGAGTTATTTTGATATTTTTTTTAATGCCCCAGTCGCACATCGCTAAAAAAGTGTGACTTATGGGGTTCTGCGTTAATGATGAAGGTAGAACTACAACCCAGAAAACCAACTTATCAGGTGAGGGTGCCTTAAATCCTTATAAACTAGAGCTGGTAGCCCTATTTTTTCGATGTGGGATACTCATCAAACCACCCCCTTTGGACAGCCGACGTCCACGGCGGCTACGCTCGCCTGACGACTCCGCTAGCCCTTCAGATGGCAGCCCTCTCCACAAACGTGACTCTCTCAATGAAAGCACCAATAATGAGTACCCACACCGGCCCAAAAGGCCCAAGGTAGAACTACAACCCAGAAAACCGGCTTACCAGGTGAGGGTGCATTAGATCCTTATAAACTAGAGTTTGTAGCCCTATTTTTTCGATGTGGGATACTCATCAAACCTGATGAATACCCACCCCGGCCTATAAGGCACAAGGTAGAACTACAACCCAGAAAACCGGCTTACCAGGTGAGGGTGCCTTGGATCCTTATAAACTAGAGTTGCCTTACATTCTCTCAAAATTTTCAAAGAAATAATGAATGCAAATAAAACTAGCATGACCAAATAATTTGGCACTCAGTCCTAATCCCTAAATCAACATCTCCGTTGCTCACATAAAAAATCAACATTTCCTTTTTTGGGATAAAAATAAGAACATTGGATATTCTGTTTCATAAAAATGAAAGATTAGTTATAAGAAAATACTTTTCCAAATTAATTTGATTACGAATCTCTGAAATCTCTCCATAGATCTTATCTTCTTATAATAATTATCTTGAGTGCAAATCCAGGATTTGAACACACGCCCCTTCAAACTCACTCATTATCTCTCTCTCTTAAAAAATTCATCCCCGAATCGAAGTCCTTAACCACAAACAACATATATTTCAATAGAAAGATATGCCACCATAATTGGTCACAAGATCTCTAAAAGTCTCCTTTACTAATTAAATGGCATTACAAATTTTAAAAATTATTTTTAATAATGGAGAAATGCACTATACAAATTTACCTTTCGAACATCCGATATGTGCTTAAACTCAGATTGTAAAACCTGAGTGCATAGAAGTTCCCTGATGACAAAGTAATTTGGGCCACTACCACATGTGACTGCAGGATATTACTTCAAGTGAAAATTGAACTGAGGATCTCCCGAGTCCACACGATCTCCATAGTTAGTGACAAATAAATTCGTGATAATATTATTAAATAATTAAATTAAAGGTGCATTCCACTAATGTGATCCTACATCAATAAGAAAGGAAGAAGCAACTAGTATATAAGAAGTTCTCACAACCCAACACAGTATGATCGATTTTGCTAGCCTAAACGAGGAAGTTGAGCTTGTAAGAACAAATCCATGAAGACTTGGGGGTTACGCAGAATATATACATAGTCCAACCCAATTTATCGGAAGGTGTAAAGACCTTTATCAGCCACATAAGACATGATTACTGCAATGGCCAGGTCAGTACGCGTGGAACAAAATTAATAATAATCATAATATTACCGACTTAATCAAACCTTATGAATGAATTATATAATAAATTAATTGTGATATTTGTGATATATAAAAGGAGCAAAAGCTATGCTGCACAACAACTCTGTCAGAGGCATTTACCTGAGAAAGATCCAGAGAGAGAGAGGAGCAGCAGCCATGGCTGGTCTACAAAGATCTGCAATTTCATTTAGGAGGCAAGGCTCGTCTGGTATTGTGTTTGACGATAGAATCTTGACCGGAGAAGTACAAATTCCACAATCGACTGACAGAAAACCACCACAAGAAGAACAAAAAGAAGTAATTGATGCCAAAGATATGAAGCCAGCGAGACCGACAATCAGCACCATCGATAGAAGCCGATCCAACGGCGGAGGACGGGGCTACAGAACCGGAAAGGCGTCTCCCGCAGTTGAGCCTCCGTCGCCGAGAATCTCCGCATGTGGCTGTTTCGGAAATACAGGGAAGAGTAGTAAACGACCTAGAGCTGGTAAGCGTAGATCCCGATAGTTTTCCCGGTCACCGGTGATAAGATATTCCCTCCTGCCATCCGTTATTGCCTTATATATATATATATATATATATATATATCTACTCTATATGTGAGAGTCCTCCAAACCAGAAAAAATAATGAAAAGTAGTTACTGTTCGAGTTTTCTCTGTTCATTAGATTACATAAGAGAGACGATTTTGTGGTATTTTGGTATTGAATGTAATTATGTGTAAATCTGTACAAAGCAAACCTTGATCCCTCTCTTGGTATATCTAACTTTTGTTAGCACTGCAAGTCTGCAACTATGTCTATGGTTTCATTCTGGAATCAATTCCCAGAATTTCAATCGGATGAAGATAACAAAAGCGTAAATAGATGGATATTCTTACTTGTACCGCTTATTCTTCCTTTATTTTCTTAGAGATTCTCTCTGTTTTTGGGATCATCGACATCATAGGTGGCGACTCTTCTTTTTGATTAGCAACAATGGTTTCCGAGAAGTTAGCAGAGGAGATTAATATAACTTGTCGTGACTGAAAGATTGATTAAATGTTTCAACTTTAACTAAAATTTTAATTTGTTTCATTTTTGAAAACTCAGGCACCTGAGAGGCGGCAAAATACCTACCTCTTCACAATCCCTAGTTCTTCTTCCCCCAAATCTTAGGGTTGGAAACGATAAATTAGTGAACTAAAATTCCTACCAAATTATCGTACGTTCTTAGTAACTAAAGTAGCCTTTGTGTTGAAGATAGAGATTAGAGGACTATGTGGTGTCCATGACTTGTCAACACACAACGTACGTCATTGTCTAATTTTATCATCAACAAGTAGAATTAGAGATATTCATTGGACTCCTCTTTTGGACTTTGGAACCGCATGTGCTATGACAAAACAAGAATCGCCGCCCACCATCTACAATCTGTTAGATATCATCGTATACAAAATCCCAGGAGAGTCTGTGTGTTCCAATATGGGAATTAATATGGGCCCACACGTCCTTGAGGGCGAGTCCCGTGTTGAAAAAGATGTTCGTGGCTGAAAATAGATGGACGTAGCACCAAATAGACTCCGCTAATTCATAAATTGTTAGCCACTTTTTCTTTTCTTTTTTTGTTATTTTTCTTAAAACCGGCTTGAACTTGATAAAACCCAGCCCATCCAGATCATCCCGGACTGGCCTGATTACAATTTTCATCAACCTTCTGAAGTTCTGATGTGATGAAACATAGTCGAAGCTAGAGGTGTAAAGTGGGCCAAGGACGTGAGCCCGGCCTGACCCACACTCTTGGGTTGATTGATCGTGCTAGGTCCGACCCACTTTACATTCACGGTCTGGATCAAGGATCCAACCGTGAAAGACAGCGAACCCTTCTGAAGTTTTGATGTGATGAGACAGTCGAAGCTAGAGGTGTAAAGTGGGCCGGGGCCGTGAGCCCGGCCTGACCCACACCCCTGGGTTGATTGGCCATGCTAGGTCCGACCCACTTTACATTCACGGTCTGGATAGGGATCCAACAGCGAAAGACAGCAGGCCGTGCCCGGTTCGAAATTGCTTTTATACATATGAAAATGTAGTTAGTTAAACTGATATCGAGATTGACACTCGATACGGCCGAAGTCATAATTTGCTTGAGCAATTGTCTTAGGACGGATGACAAAAATTCAACAATGTAGAAGAAGATGAGATAAATGGAAAAATAAAAAACATAATTAATTGTCTTCTAAAATTTTAGAAAAAAAAATATTTAAAAATTTAAAATCTGAAGAAATAAATTTTAAAAAAGGTCAGGCTCGTTAGGCCCATCAGGCCCGGGGCCTTGGTACGGGCCATATAGTTTGGAGATTCGTGGGCCAGCCCGCTAATACCGTAAAATAAAATCCTCCAGGGATATATATATAGCTTGTATATGGATTGAAGCTATATATAGATTGAATTTTAAGGTGTGTACTACTAAATCTATGCATATAGAATTACTAAGAATCATGAATATCTAGGCTTCTTCTTGATGATAATATAAGATAAATAATAATTTCCTTAATTTGATACAAGCGAATTTGTCTTATTACAAATAGTACGCACGTGTAACACAGAGAGAGAAAGCGAGTCGTGGTCTAATTTCTTCTCAGAGATGATGGACCGACAAGTGGTATCTTCTGCCGCTGCTGCAATAACTCCAAATTCACCATTGAACATGATCTTGCCACCTCTCCAACTATTGGTATCACAGGCAGATTATCACAATCACATATCTCGATCATGAACCCATCTGGGTCATGGAAGAATAGCTGTTCCACATGAATCCCACCTTCCTCTACCATCGCCCGCACATGATTAATCCCCATCTCCTTCAGCTTCTTCTCCACCGCACCCATGCTCTCACACTATCCCCCAAATCAAAAATATCTTATTAATTACTTAGCAAAATTTCCACGTCATTATACATTGGAATGGATGGATATATTCAATAGATAGTGATGATTAATGAATTCACCTGGAAAGAGATATGGTTGTCTTTGGGGTTGATTTCGTGTTTCTTGGGCATCTTTTCCGGATCCTCCGATTGCAATAGATGGATTCCAATTCCATACCCGAACAACCTATACAAACAAAATGTATAGTATAATATATGAATTGATCAATATATATTTCACCAAACAGAGTATGTTGTTGTTCAAAGGAAAAAAAAACCCTACCATGCCCCATCAAAATCAAAGGATCCAGGCCTTCGAATTGGAACAAACCCAAGAACATTCTGGTAGAAATCAATGGATTCCTCAACTGATCTGCACAAAAGTGAGATGTGATTCAAGGATTTCAGATGAAATGGGTTCCTCATGTTGTCCTTCATTCTCTCTCTCCAAACAACACAAACCCTAGAAAAATAAATCTCAAAGCAGAAGAAATTTCGGAGGAAGAAGAGAAAAAAGGAAAAACAGAGACGATGGAATAGATTGATGCGAGTAGATAACTAAAGCACCAACCGATGATAACTATGAAGAAGAAGTTGGAAGGCATTTAGGAGTGCTGCTTATAAGGAGTTCTGTTAGAGTCTCCACAACCGACACTTTTTTTTATTTTTATTTTTTATTATTTGTCCCTACTGATTAACACGAGGTAGTCGCCACGTACGTTGCTGACTAATGGACACGTCAACACTTCATCTTTTTTATCGCCATCTCAATTTAGGGATATAGATGATGATACATGCAATTTTTTTCAAGGCAATAAATATTAGAAAACTATATGTATCCCAGCAATAAATAAAGTGGCCCAATATTTTCCCAATCTAAGTGTCGGGATGAATCAGCATGCCAATATGACATTATTTTTTAAAAGAATTTTATCTCTCCTTTTTATGACTAATTTGCCCTTTTATCTCTATATACCCATTTTCTACTGATTTGATTCTCTCTCTTTTTATGACTAACTTGCCCTTTTATCTCTATATACCCGTAACCTACCGATTTGATTTTAAGCCAGAATCAGATCCACATCTCCAAATCAAAGAGCCTCTTCGCCGTCAACTACAATGTTGTTTTCTTCAACGGCACCGATGTGACACTCCATCTCCACTCGGGAGCTTCCACACCTTTTTTGCTCCAGGTACATAACTCTTAATTTTTCTTATTTTTCAATCCCTAACACATTGTTTGGAGGATGAGGAAATCTGAATTCTTTTTTTTTTTCCTTAAAATTAATTTGGTGAAATTGAAGGTGATATTAGGAAGCTCTCTGAAGTATTTGTATGAGAGAAAGTGTGTGTAAGGAGAGAAACTACGAGAAGGAATCCAATACAAATAGAAATTTTAAATCTAACACAAAAATAAAAATTGATAATGAATCTCATAAGTAGTTCACCATTTATCCTCCTAAGAGGCCATCCTTTCGAGTTTTAAATATACTAGTCGGATAGAATCCAACCAAGAACCAATACGAATGGACTTGGATACTAGATACTTGTCACGATGTACCCGTAAAGGGAAACAAAATCAAAAACTAGTTTAGTTGAAATCCCATATCCACAAACGAGCAACAACACAATAAGTAGCAACATATATCAACAAGGGAAGACAGTACATGAAGAAACCCCTCCAAAACAACAAATCTGAAGAAGAAACAAACTCAAAATTGAATACTCTCATAAAAAGCTCATCATCGATGAACCGATCCAATATATCCAAGAGAAATCTCCACAAAACTTGTTTCCAATTAATTGGCTAAGATCCACGTAAATTAATCATCGTGACGGTCTATTATTGAAAAAAAAAGTAAAAAAAAGAAAAGAAAAAGTACTTACAAATAAGAAAATAGTGAAATTAATTTTAACTAGACTAAAGGGGAGGACAAAGATAATAAAGATTTGTCCCTTCTCTCCTCAAACGAGACAAATATGGAATTGTTTGACGAGTTATTTTATACCCAATGCTTTAAATATTATTGTCCCATGCATTAATATTGTCGTTAGGTTCGAATATAAGTAATTTCCATCAATTAATGGACCGTGAGATTTGGTTCAAACTGGTCGGGTTATGTTTCTCCATTCAAATTTATTATAAAGGAAATAGTATATAATAATGAATTTTAGTGGTAAAATTTTCATGAATTATACCAATATTCAAAACCTATACGTTGATATGATATCATTCATATACAATCCAAAAATCACGAGATTGCTTATACGTTTGATCTATACTTTCTATAAGTTTCTTCTAGCTATAGCTTACTAGCTACGTAGTTGTTGAATTTTCAAGACTTATGTCACACATGGAGTTTGCTTGACATCCGTGAATATTTGTGTATTATGATGTAACTAGGATACATAGATTTACTCAGTGTGCACCCGAACGATAACAACTATATATTTTGATCCAAAAAAAATTGTCAATTCATCACACAATATAGGATCAATAGATTTACTCAGTGTACACTGAACTATATATTTTGATTGAAAAAAAATTGTCAATTCATCATAACGCACGATCGATAGGTTTACTCAGTGCGCATCCGAACGATAATGACTATATATTTCGTTCGGGAAAAAATGTCAATTCATCATATTGTGATGAACCAAAAAGTCACGGAGATATTGGCATGCATGTTTTTTTCCTTTCAAATTTGTTTGAGACAACTGGACTTGAAAGCGACTAATAACAACTACGTTAACGTTGTTCGACCGTACAACTAGTCGGTAAAAGAAAAAAAAAAAAAAAACCCACTAGACAATAACTTAAAGTTAAGCATGATAATGATGTGTGTTAATTAACTTCTACTGAGCTTAGTATTCTCATAAAATAAATTTTATTATATATCTATTTTTGTTTGGAAACTGAGAATAACACATGTAAACTTGTCATTTGGATATTCGATATGAGTTTAAACTCGGATTGTTAGACCTACGTGCACAGAAGTTTCCCACTTAACGACAAGGTAAGTTCGGTCAAAGCTCAACATGTGGTTACAAGGATATTATTCTGAGTGAAAACCAAACCCAAGACCTCTCAAGTCCATATGTTTTGACCACAAAGAGATTAACCAATTAGGAAATCACCCAAGTGGTTTATTATTATATGTCTATATGCGGCCCTTGCCGAAAGCAACCCAAACTAGGGCTTTGGGCACTAGGCCAACTCAGGGCACCACAATTTTTTCCAAAAAAAATCCTTTTTTATCGCTAACCTATTAGTCTAGTTGCTCAGCCCAAAATCAACCCAAAATAATCATATAATCATTTTCCTCTTCCCTCTACTCTCTCTCAGACCTCAACATTCACTCACGCACACGATACATGAGTATTGTCTTATTTTATGGATTTTTTTTTACAATAGGGCACTACTTTATGATAACGCTTTGGGCTTCAAATTGGCTAGCGCCAACCCTCTCTATACACACTATTTGGGCACATATGCGATGATGACATACACATATCCATAGCACAATAAGAGTTAGATTTGATATATTTTTCTTTCATTAATTGTTGATGTCATTATAAGCCAATCGTTTGGTAAATATATATATCATGATATTGGACATGCATTTTATTAGAGAAGTGAAAGGATATGTTAGAGAAGTAAAAGATCTGTATTTCACTATATGTTGATTGTGTACAACATGCCTTTATATAGGCGTTAGAAAGGAAAAGTAAGAAAAATAATGTCAATAAAGTAAATCAAAGATGTTGTTGATATCTTTGACAAATTCAAAGATTTTGTTGATTTGTCAAAGATATCATTGATATTTTGTTGATATCTTTGACATCCCCCCTCAAACTCAAGTTGGTGCAGTAGAAGTAAGCTTGAGTTTGGAAACTAAGTCTCTGAAACGACCTGGCAGGAGTGGCTTGGTGAAGAGATCAGCAAGTTGGTCAAGAGTAGATATTGAGCAGAGTTGAATAGTTCCCTGTGTGACATGCTGACGAGTAAAATGGCAATCAATCTCAATGTGTTTGGTACGCTCATGGTAAACATCATTGTGAGCAATGTGGATTGCACTTCTATTATCACAAAATAGAGGTGTAGGACTGGGAGATTGGACTCCCATATCTCCAAGAAGCCAACGAAGCCAAACAATTTCTTGAGTGGTAGTAGCAAGTGCACGATATTCAGCCTCCGTGCTCGAACGAGCAACTGAAGTCTGCTTCTTGCTTCGCCAAGAAATGAGAGAATCCCCTAACAAGATGCAAAAGCCAGTGGTTGATCGTCTATCAGTGGGATCACCAGCCCAATCGGAGTCAGAGTAGGCGCGCAACTCAAGTGAGGAAGCAGCAGAAAAATGAAGGCCATAATAAAGAGTTGCTTTGATATAACGCAATATATGAATGACTGCTTCATAGTGGGAAGAGCGAGGAGCTGACATGAATTGACTAACAACATGTACAGCATAGGCTATATCAGGGCGGGTGACAGTAAGATATACGAGACTACCAACCAATTGTCGATAGAGGGTGATATCACTGAGAGGAGTACCATCAGAAGGTTTAAGCTTGATATTAGGTTCCAGTGGAGTAGAAGTAATCTTACTATCTGTGAGACCTGCCCGAGCAAGTAAATCAGAAGCATACTTAGCCTGAGATAAATAGTACCCGGTAGTGTCCGAGAGTACTTCAAGGCCAAGAAAGTAACTTAGAGAACCAAGATCCTTCATCTCAAATTGTTGTTGAAGATATTCCTTAAGATCAGTGATACCAGAATAATCATCTCCTGTAATAATCATGTCATCGACATAAATTAGTAGAAAAACACAGCCTAAGGCTGTCCGACGAACAAAGAATGCTGAGTCATAAGAACTGGATTGAAAACCACGTTGTTGAATAGTAGAGCAAAACTTGGCAAACCATGCGCGTGGAGCTTGTTTGAGGCCATATAAGGCACGACGAAGGCGACAGACTGTATTAGGGGGATGTGAATAGCCAGGAGGAGGTTTCATATAGACTTCTTCAGCAAGATCACCATTGAGGAAGGCATTCTTCACATCCATCTGTGACAATGTCCAGCCTCTAGCAGCAGCAATAGCTAACAGACTGCGTACTGAAGTAAGACGAGCAACTGGAGCAAATGTCTCTTCATAATCAATGCCATACTCCTGAGTAAAGCCTTTAGCAACAAGACGGGCTTTGTATCGCTCAATAGAACCATCAGACTTGGTTTTTATTTTGTAAACCCATTTGCAACCAATAGCAGACTTATCTGGTGGGAGAGAAACAAGATCCCAAGTATGAGATTGCTCAAGTGCCTGCAATTCTTCAGACATAGCTTGTTGCCAAACAGGATTAGATTTGGCCTCCGAATAGAACTGAGGCTCATATAAGGTAAGAGTAGTGGCAAAACACTGAAAATCAAAGTTTAATAGGAAGTTCTCTTACCCGGGTAGAGCGTCGAAGAGTAGGGGAACTGGTAGTGTCTGCAGTAGATCCATCAGACAAGGAAGACAGTTCAGGAGCAGGCAAAGTAATTTGAGTGTCACCTGTATGAGACTCAGAGGGAGATGGTTCATCAGGAAATAGATCAACCATGTTAGTGGGAGAAGGAAGAGATAAGAAATGTGATACTGAGGAGAACAAAGTGTTTTCCAGAAATACGACATGACGAGAAATGCGAAGTCGTTTGGAGATAGGATCCCAACATCTATAACCTTTATGTTCTATCCCATACCCAAGAAAACAGCAAAGACGAGTACGAGGTTCTAATTTAGTGTGTTCATGTGGTTGAAGGAGAACAAAACAAACACATCCAAATACTTTGAGTAAATTGTAGTTAGGAACAGACCCATAAAGACGTTCATAAGGCGATTGATTACCAATGACTGATGAAGGAATCCGATTGATGGTAAACACAGCAGTGAGAGCTGCTTCACCCCAAAAACGTGCAGGACAAGAGGCAGAGATAAGAAGAGCCCGAACAGTATCTAATATGTGTCGATGTTTACGTTCGGCTCTTCCATTTTGTTGGGAAGTACCTGGACAAGAACGCTGACAAATAGTGCCATGGTCATGTAAAATGGTTAAGAATTTAGAATCCTTATATTCCATGGCATTATCAGTGCGAAAAGTTTTAATAGGACATGAAAACTGAGTTTTAATCATCTGAGAAAATTCATGATAGATTGTAGTAAATTCAGAACGAGTTTTCATGAGATAGATCCATGTAAAACGAGAGTAATCATTGACAAAAATTACAAATGTCAGAGTGCACAAGGTCAAAAGGTGCATGAGAAACATAATCACTATTATTGAACGATAAAGCAGATTGTTTAGCTAGAGGACAAGTTAAACAATCAAAATGATTATTAGAAACAATTCCCAAATGACCATGAGAAACAAGAGACTGAATACGACTAACAGAAGCATGACCCAATCGAGAATGCCAGAGACTCAAAGAGGAAGCTGGAACTGTGGATGCAGCGAACTGATGACACGGGAGAGTAGGATGCAAGGGGTGCAAAGAGATGAGCTCATACAGTCGCCCAACTTTATGGCCTGTCCCAAGCGTCTGTCCCGTCTTCGGATCCTGTACAGAACAGCCAGAAGGAGTAAATAGAATATTAAGACCAAGTTCACATAACTGACCAACGGATAACAGGTTCAAAGTGAGTTGTGGAATAAGAAATGTATTGGACACTGATAGGTTTGGGGTAGATATCTGACCAATATGACTAGCTTTTATCCTTGAACCATTGGCAGTTTGTATAGATGGCAAATGCGAAGAAGAGTGTGTGGAAGTGAAAAGAGTAGAGTCAGCAGTCATATGATTGCAACATGCTGAGTCAAAGAACCATGATGATGATTTACCTGACACAGTGGTGGATGCTGAAATAGAATGGTTACCAGAGTTAGAAAGGAATTGACGAAGTAGTGACTCAAGATCACTGGTCAATTGAGTGGTTGTGGGTACATGTTCAGGACTCTCCTGTGCAGTATGATCAGTTGTGGCAGCGGAAAGATGTGTTCTGGAATGAGTGCCCTGAGTTGATCCACCTTTGCTGGGACAATCTTGTTCATAGTGTCTTGGTCCAATTTTGCGACATATGCGACATTTGCGAGTTGGACATGTAAGTATCATATGAGCAGATAGATGACAATATCGACACTTTGAAGAAGTGTCAGCTTTCTTTGTTTGGTGTACCTGAGGAGTGGAAAGTACTGTGTCGAGATGTCGTGGTTGACGGATCGAGAGCCGTGTTTCTTCAGAAACAAGATCATCAAGGGCTTGATCAAGAGTGGGTAATGGCTTCTGATGAAGTAAGGCTGCACGAGTAGGCTCAAAAATATCTTGTAAGGCCATAAGAAATTGAATCAGCCGGCGATGGTCTTTATATGTGGTAAAAGCTTTGGCATCTTCAGTATTCTTCCAGACTGGTTCAGTAGGAGTGAGTTGATCCCAGAGAAACTGCATTTGAGAGTGAAAGTCAGTGACAGTTTGTCCGGATTGTTGACGTAGCTGATTGAGATTCTGAATTATCTGATATTGATGAGAGAGATCGGTGGCAGTGTAACGATGAGCAAGATGATCCCAGAGAGTTTTGGCAGTATCAAATCGACCAAAGTGAAGATTGATGGAGGATACTGAAGTATTACGAAACCAAGTGATGATTTGATGATTTTTGTTATCCCAAGTTTCTAAACGTTCAGCAAACTTATCATCAGCTTCATCTTGGGATTGTGTAAGTAGAATGAAATCACCAGTGACATATCGCCAAAGTCTCCTACCCTTGAGAAAGCTGCACATGGCTTGTGCCCATAAAACGTAGTTACGCCCATCTAACACAATGTTGATGGGTTGAGAGATATCTGATTTGTCCATAAGTGCAATAAACAGGTGCAAAAATAACAACCAGATCAAGGAATGACGAAAGAAAGGACTGCAGTAGGCAAGAAAGATGAAATAGAATTTGAAGGTGAGAAACTGATATGAAATGGGACAGTGATTACCAAGGCTTCGATACCATGTTAGAGAAGTGAAAGGATATGTTAGAGAAGTAAAAGATCTGTATTTCACTATATGTTGATTGTGTACAACATGCCTTTATATAGGCGTTAGAAAGGAAAAGTAAGAAAAATAATGTCAATAAAGTAAATCAAAGATGTTGTTGATATCTTTGACAAATTCAAAGATTTTGTTGATTTGTCAAAGATATCATTGATATTTTGCTGATATCTTTGACAAATTTGATATCTTTGACAAATTCAAAGATTTTGTTGATTTGTCAAAGATATCATTGATATTTTGTTGATATCTTTGACACATTTAATGTCACCAACGGCCAACGTAATAATATAAATATGTTAGAAAATATTTTGGTGGACATTAAATTGCATTTCCATTATGTATGGGACAAATAGTGCTTTTGAATGGTCATGGCGAACTCGTATGTTTATGCATGTGTATTGTATGTTAGTAAGTTGTTGACGTTATTTTCCTGGTTTAAAACTTATGTTATCAAAGTCGGACCATGCCGGTAGGTCGGATAATAAATCCGGTGAACTAGTCACTAAACCGGCATGATTATGGTAAAATACCAGTCATGCAAGAGGCTCGGATAAAACGAGTAATGCCAGGCGGGTTTTCATAAAAATTGGATGATTTTTCAAAATATTTCAAAATACTTTAATTTTTAATTATTTATTATATATTGTTAATTTATGATGTGAAACTTGATTTCTATATGTATTGGGTGTATTATTTTGTATTAGATATGTGATGTGAACATAATTTTCTAATTTCTTAGATTTATTTTTATGGATGATCATATGATATTATTATGATATTTATTTTTAATATTAATTTTTATTTTATTTTATCAATTAAACCCATGGTTCGATGGATAACCCACTGGTTGAATCAGTAACCAAATCCCTCAGCTGGGTCGATGTTCGACATGATTTTTATTACTTTGTTTAAAAGCTGTCATCAATTGTTTTGGGAATGTTTACAATCTTACAAGTGTCTTTAACGGATTCGGAATTCTATAATTCTCTCTAAATTTTAGAATTTGGAATATTTGTCCGATAGCTCATATGATGGCAAATCATCTCCTTTTTTAATAAAATAAAAAATCATTTATAAGGACAAGATTGAGTGACATTGTTTGGATAAAAGTAAAAGAATATGTGACGTGCTCTACTTCTGGACCAAATGCTCGACTTTACAGCACATGAAAAATGTGCTCCAATATTGTTTTTATTATGTTTATTTTTCTTTCGTCTCCTATCTTATCTCTCCGAAAAGAGTTGGGCATGCCATTTTAAAGATTTCTAATGTAATTAAGTAGTATTTTAATATTATAGAAATTTAGGGTAGATATATTGATGCATTTGTTATCGATAAAAATGTTGTAAAATGTTAAAAATTAATATTTGAGTAAATAAAATAATAGAGAATCTGTTTTTTTTTTAAACTCAATATCAATAAATTTTCTTTAATTGGGCCAATTACATGGGCTAAAAGCCTATGATTCTTTGTCCCTAAAAAAGCCCAAATCCAAAAAAAAACTCTGGAACCGGTCACTCTTTTACAGTAACTGTTCGTATTTTTTGAAAGCTCGCTATGTTTCGAACGCTACGATGGCTATTAGATCCCTCTTCTCGAAGACGAGACCGTTACACACTCTATTGCACTCTCTTCGCATATCTTCGCCCCGAAATCGCTGCTACTGTTCTTCTACTGCTCCACTGTACTCAAGCCCACCGTCCCCAGATCTTGTAAACGAGATCTCTCGCATCCTCAGCGACCACAGAAACCCACACCACGACTTGGAGCACTCTCTTAGCGCCTTCTCATCACAAATTTCCTCAGACTTGGTTGAACAAGTCTTAAAACGCTGCAAGAATATCGGCTTCTCTGCCCATAGATTCTTTATCTGGGCTAGGGGAATTTCAGGTTTTGAGCACAGTATCGAGAGCTGCCGCATTTTGATAGATATCTTGGGCAGCAGCAAGCAATTCGCTATATTATGGGATTTCTTGATAGAAATGAGAGACAGTGAGTGTTGCGAAATAAGCCCTGAAATTTTCTGGCTCATTTTTAGGGCGTATAGTAAAGCTGATTCACCACGCGATGCCATTCGTGCTTTTAATAGGATGGTTGAGTTTGGTGTCAAGCCCTGTATCCGTGATCTTGATCAGCTGTTGTTTGTGCTATGCAAAAGGAAGCATGTGAAGGATGCCCAAGAGTTCTTTGATAAAGTGAAATTATATTTTGAGCCTAGCGTTAAAACTTATAGCATTATGGTCCGGGGCTGGGGTGATATTGGGGAATCATCGGAGGCACGTAACTTGTTCGACGAAATGCTTCACCGAGGATGTGTTGCCGATGCACCTGCGTACAATAGCTTGTTGGAGAGTTTGTGCAAAGGAGGAAATGTGGATGAGGCATATGAGATGTTGGCGAAAATGAGGTCGAATGGCATCAAGCCGGATGCTTGTACTTATTCAACATTTATTCGTGCATATTGTGAAGCGAATGATATTCATTCAGTATTTAGGGTGCTTGATAGCATGAGGAGGTACAATCTTGTGCCCAATGTGTTTACTTACAATTGTATCATCAAAAAGCTTTGCAAGAATGATAAGGTGGACGAGGCTTATCAACTTTTAGATGAGATGATTGAGAGGCAAGTTAAGCCGGATACGTGGAGTTACAATGCAATTCAGGCTCATCATTGTGATCGCAGCGAGGTCAATGGTGCTCTTAGGTTGATTTCTAGAATGGAGAAAGAAAATTGCATGCCTGATAGGCATACTTACAATATGGTTCTCAAATTGCTAGTAAGAGTGGGCAGATTTGATAGGGCAACAGAAGTTTGGGAGGGCATGGGAGAGAGAGGATTTTATCCTTCAGTTTCAACATATGCTGTCATGATACATGGCTTATGTAAGAAGAGAGGTAAGCTAGAGGAAGCCTGTAAATACTTTGAGATAATGATTGATGAAGGTTTACCACCTTATTCTTCTACAGTTGAGTTATTGAGGAACCGGCTAATAGGATTAGGATTTTTGGACGATATTGAAATACTTGCGGAGAAGATGGAGCAAAGCACATCTTGTTCCATACAGGAGCTGGCAAGGGCAATGAGAGGTAACAAGTCTTTTAGGAGATCAAGAAGGGAAGAAACAGAGCTTGAAAGTGACTGAAAACTGAAATTATTCTTACATCTGCCTGATCTTGAGTTTTTGGCTGCGAGGGGAGTAGAGAGATGGGTGGGTATTCTCTGTTGTTGCATAAATTACCTCAGAATTCATCTCTTACAAAAGCGGCGTAGCTGATACAGAACAGACAATACTTCGCCTATCGCCACCATCTGGTTTTCTTATAGCAAGAACATAAATTTGAAGGAGCGCACCATTCAGGATTAAGTTCTATGGTGATTTCTCCTGAGTTATTTGTTTGAATTATCTTAGAAGACTGCAGGTGCACCAATGTCAGGGCTATCTTCTGTAATGAGTTCTTTTCAGGTGTTGGCTCTTTCTGAGGTTGGACTTCACAGGTCGAACCATTTATTGTCATCATCATCAACAGTTGATTTATCTACAGGTCTTGCTAGTTTTCTTCTTTTTTTCTTCCCTGAAGTTGTGCTATGTCTTGAGAATCAAGTGAGAGCTCAGCTGAGAGGGCCATATTGAGAGTGTAATGCCACCACACTAATATATCCAAAGTCCAAACAGACAAAGGCAAGTAAAACTTCTGTCATTGCCACTCATATCATAAGCCTATATAATACTTCTACCAACAAAACTTGGGTGCCCTTTGGGCCCAAACTAATACCAACAATGTGGTGACTTATGAACTCATTATTGAGCTCATAATCTTTTAATGTAGGATTTGGGTTTCACATCAATACCCATCCAATTTCATGTGGTCACTTTAGATATTAGTTACTCATTTACCTCATATCGGTTTTTGTAATATAAATATATTACGTTCATCTATGTTGGGAGATGCACGTATTCAATCTTGGACTCGTCCCAAAAAACGTGGAGGCCCCAAATTTTTGTGTGCCCAAAATGGTCCATTGGACAACCTATATCCAACATAATCAAAACGTTGTAGCATCTCTTTTGGTTCCCGGACCAGATATATCATCAAGTAGCAAAACGGGTGGCCTCTTTTGAAATTTGATGGGCCCCCTAATGGGCCATCTTAGTTAGGATGACCTGAATTGGGTCAAGAACTTGATCTTTGAAATATATGGGCCGACTCACAGTTGGGCCCAACTATTTAGTATTTCACCGAGACACCGACATTCAAAGCCGTATCCGATCTGATCTGCCTGCATGTCACCGAGATCCGATCGAACTCTCGGTGAACCAAACCTCCATACGCTTGGACTCGATAGCTAGATTTAGTCTATACATATACATCAATAACGAATCAAGTCGGAAGAGCTTATCTCAAATGATCGCGGTTTCTGTGAAACCCTTATTCGTTGCAATCTTCACGCTTTCTCTCGTTCTTGCCATCATTCTCCTCTCTCCTTCCAATCCACTCTCTCAAGACTTAGTTTCTTCCAATTCACTCGTGTAAGTTTCTCTCTTTGATTACATATGGAATATTAAGAGTTTTTCAAAGAAAAATTGCACACAACTGTTTTCATGTGTGAAATTGAGCAGCTGTACGGTTATGGAGTTAGTGTTATTTAGCAGTACTGTACCGTGTAATATATCGGATGTTGATTAATGCAGGGGTAAGGTGGATATATGGAATGTTCGGAGAATGGTGGAATGGAGGCCTTGCAAATGGTGGCTTCAGGGGAATCCCACTCGTGAGTATTAACGTTTCAGTTTTTTCTTTATTACAGTACTTTACTATTAGTTATTTGGAATGAAATCAAGATTTTGGTGATAATTTAGGATTGATTGGTGGGCATTTAGGTTACTATTAGTGTTCAAACTTCAAAGTGCTGGAGTATTGAATTTTTGGTTGAGGAGGATGTATGAGGCTGGGTGCTTAATTTGTGAACTGAAAAGCTGAATCATACACAATTTTGGAAGGGTTGAACTGTGTTTTCGTTTATTTACTTAATAACAATCAGTTTTTATTTCTCAAACCGAGGGAAGACAAGTAAAAGAGGAACTTTAAGTGACTAGAAAATTCACGTTAACACCATGAGCGGTAATACAGGCGAACATGAGGGTCTAGTGGCAGAGTTGCTGGGGTGCAACCTAGAGGTCACAAGTTCATTTCCTAGAAACAATCTCACATAATCTCCACATATTATGTGAGGATGAGGTCTGGGTACATCCTTCCTGTCAGAGTTGTTTACATATCATGAGGAATAATCTTTACTGCTTTTGCACTATCTGATTTTGGAAGGTTCCTAGTTTGAGCACAGCTTGGAAATAATTTGTGATTTTTTTATAATAATGAATGCCAAAGTTTATCTTTTTTTAGTTTATATATTCTTAGTCTATTTAATTGGCTTTCATTGCAGACTATTGCATTGGTTTTTTGTTGAAATCATGCAGCTCTCCCAATGGAAAGTAATGGTTATATACGTGTGGATTGCTATGGTGGACTCAATCAGATGAGAAGAGATGTAAGTCTGGCATATTGTTTTCTTCACCTCATATTTTTCAGCAACTTGTGGAAGGTGCTTCTTTTTAATCACTGCATTGTAAAATGGAGTTTTGTCTTTGATGAGGGCAGTTGTGTGATGGTGTTGGAGTGGCGCGTCTTTTGAATGCGACATTAGTTTTGCCAAAATTTCAAGTGGCAGCATATTGGAATGAATCAAGGTAATTTATGGAAAGATTATATTATAGAGTTTTTCGTCGACATAACGGTAACCACTCATTGTTTTGACATTATTCGAAATTATCTTCGTAAAACAAGAGATGCTAACGTTTTCCCAATGTGTTGAGTTGTCCAAGTTTACTTATTTTAAGACAATGTTCATGCCTAACTTTTAATGTTTTCAGTGGGTTTGCAGATGTATTTGATGTTGATTACTTCATTCAACAGTTGAATGGCTTCGTAAAAGTTGTCAAAGAATTGCCTTCAGAAATTGCATCAAAAGAACCGTTTCATGTTGACTGTAGCAAACGCAAAGGCCAGTTTGACTACGTTGAAAGTGTGCTTCCATCCCTAATCGAACATCGTTTCATTTCACTAACACCACAAGTGGTTCAAAGGAGAGACAGGTACTGCAATGCTTATCAAATTATCTTTGGATTGTGATCACAGAAAAGAGGTCTAATAACTTTGGATGTTGACTACATGCTTCCGATGACTAAAATTTTATTTTTATTTTTTGTAATCTTTTAGGTACCCCAAATATGCAAAAGCTGCACTTTGTCAAGCTTGTTACAGTGCATTACGCCTCACTAAATCCTTGGAGAAGAAAGGCTCTGAGCTTCATCAAGCTATACCCAAACCCTTTCTCTCACTTCACCTTCGGTTTGAACCTGACATGGTAGCGTACAGCCAGTGTGAGTATGCTGGCCTTTCTCCTGCCTCCATGGAAGCTATTGAAGCTGCACGAGGAGATGATAGAAAACCATGGACTGGTGAGTTAGCCCGCATATGGAGAAAACGAGGGAAATGTCCTCTTACCCCTAATGAGACAGCCCTAACACTTCAGGCACTTTCTATCCCTACAAACACACATATATATCTTGCCGCAGGGGATGGCATAATGGAAATTGAAGGACTAACTTCAGTTTACTCAAATGTAGTCACCAAAGCTGCCCTACTTAGTAATGAGGATTTCACTACCATGCATGGTAACACAAAAGCTGCCTTGGATTATTACGTATCTATTAACAGCGATTCATACGTGGCAACTTATTTTGGGAACATGGATAAGATGGTTGCGGCTATGCGAGCTTTCAAGGGGTTGAATAAAACTCTTTTTTTAAGCAGAAAAGCTTTTGCAGAGCTTACTTTTCAGGGTTTGAAAGGAGAGGAGTTGATGCAGGCATTGTGGGAGGCTCACAAAGAAGATTTTGAAAGAGGAAGAGGTTCTGCCTTGCCCGACTGCTTCTGCGAATTCAAATTGTAACTACAAAATATCCATGAGTGATCTTTCTTGATATTTTATTTTATTTTTGTTAGTTTTATAGGCCATTCTAAGGTTTCAGAGAGATTCCCCACATCTTTGATCATTCATGCTTCTTAAAAAAGCAGAGTAATATCGCAAATAAATTTGTCCATGGTGTAAACAATGCACAATTGAGTGGTAACTTATGGTGCTATATCTGTTCTTGAAAGTACGTGTAATCATGTAACTTTCATGACAAATACCCAAAAAGAATCCAGCAACGCTTCTTAAGAGTCAATTCACTGACTAGAAAGTTACTGCTCAATAAGGCTCAAAGTTGATGAACACTCAAACTGTATGCTGATCGAACTACACTTGAGCCGCGTATTCAGGATTGACGTAAGATGCATATGGTATTGTTGCAAGAATACCAAATTAGGGTCACTATCCTTTTGATACGAAACACCCTGTGAAGAAGGCAATTTCCAGCGGGATAGCCTTTCCACTGAATTTTCACTTTCGGAGCAGATGGTGACTTGGAACTTCTTTCCTGCATGAAAGAAAATCAAAGTTTATGGAAATTTCCCTATTTTAGAAGGGATGCAAGGTTTTCAGTAACAAGAAGATGCCCACATACTTCACAGAGGAGAAGATTTTGTTTCCCAAAAAGACACTCCTGAAAATAGTAACATGAATACAACGCCCACCAGGCCACCACCCTTCTCTCTCTCTCAAAACACCCACACATATTGCTTGGCTAGGACACCTATAATATTAACTGAAATGAAACAGGTGGTCACAGACAAATATCAGTTGGGACAGTATGACCATGATCAAGTATAAAGGAAAAGGACCCAGCAAGAAAGCAAGGACTTGGAACCATTTATCCCACAACATGAAGACGCAAGATCATGAAACCACAAAAAATTTCCAAGGGAATGAGTATCTGATCTAACAGATGCTCTCACTTTTGAAATGATTGCTGATGCAAGTGAGCAAAGAAAAAAATTATGCTTAAACAAATGTCAGTCTGACATTTTTTGTTTTCCCTGATAAGTGTTGGTCTGAAATTATAAGGTCTGTCCAAGAAGCTTTCCAGGGAAAACTTCAATCCAAGTAGAGAAGAAAAATATGGAAAAAGAGACTATAGATGAACTACCAAATTTAATTACCCACTAGTCAATCAACATTGGATGCTTTTCCTAGAAAGATAACTATATTCCAATATTATTTTGTATCACGGTATACGAGATTTATCTCAAGCATGTCCCATGGTTCTATTGTTGAGAGTTAGGAGTTATGCATCAACCCCATCCAACAAAGAGAACGTTCAAAGCAATTGGTTTTTGGTGGTTTTCCTACTGCAAGGTCCATGCTATAAGCCATGACAAGAGTTTTTAGTAACTGTTGGTCACAATAGTTTTGATCATGAAGATGAACCAATTATGATCCGATATATCTAACTCGTAACCAAAAATGTTGAAAAGTTCTAAACTAAGCATTAACTATTATTTCCATCTCATGCCAAATATTGCCAACTGCCAACTTATAAAAGGCTATATGTATTAGACTTTCATGCATGAAAGGTTAATATCTAATGACAGGGAATATAACATTTTTATTGGATACATACCAATGGTAGCATCTAATGATATATAATGACAGGGGTTTTTCCTTCTCATTGACAGGGAAATCTTCACCACTGGAGCTGAAAACATTTAAAAGGAGATGTAAAACCTCGAATTCATGGCAAAATAGGAAAAATTAAAGCTAGTATCATACAATGCATGATTGTAATCTAGCCACATTAGTGTAAAAATTTTGAAGTGAAAACAAATGCATAAATATGAAGACGCAAATAGACAGAAACAGAACACAAATCTTCTACAAGAAGCAAGGTGACCACAATCGAGAAAGATTATGTCCACAAATGCATGCTCCATGGATTGAAATCTTAACCGCACATCAAATCACAGGAATAGAATGCACATCAAAGTGGGCATACAATAACAGATGTAACCACTGGATTGCTCTAAAGGAAAGAAAAAAGGCATTGCATGAGAGCTTACAAAGTTACAAGAATATTTTGATCATAGAAGTTTCATTCATCACGATCTTCATTGTGGCAGCACAAAATTAACCAAAGAAATGATGATGTCCCCCCTTGGTTCCGCCTCTGGCCACTTAAAACACTTGCCCCATTGGTTTTACAGATCTGTACTGACTTATGTACAAAGAATGACAACTTCTCTTTGATATGATCTGTAATGTTAATCAATATGATCCATGTACCTGATATATGATCTTCACTCAACTATCGGACAATATCGATTGTAAGCGGCCCAACTGTTTCGGAGAAAAAGGAGGTACCCTTCTCCGAGCCAATCTCATAATAAAAATGGCCTTATCAACCTGCTTACTCTTTTTAAGGCCATCAAGCAGTGTATAAATTGTATCCACATTTGGAAACCAATTCCTGTTCATGCAGTCTTTACACATAGTGTATGCCAAATCAAACTTCCCTCCCTTTAAGAGATAATGAATCATGGTCTGGTAGATTTTAACATTGGGTTTGTATCCATTGCCATGCAAAGCAGAATAAACTCTTTTGGCCATCTCGAGATACCCTGCCTGGCAAAATCCTTTAATGACCAAATTATAAGTGACCTCATCAGGCTTTATTCCAATACTCTGCATCAAAGCCATCACATCATTAGCTTGCCAAGCTCGCCTACCATTAACTAGATACTGTATTCTAACATTGAATGTAGCAAGATTGGGGAAACATCTTTTCAGCACCATAAGATTCCAAATTCCATCACCAATTTCACCCCGATTAATTTTGTAAAATGCTGATAAAAGTGTCGTGTACGTAAAAACATCTGGTCTTATACCCGCCTTTTCCATCACCACCATGAACAAATATGCCTTATCCAAGATACCCATATCACATAAAGCCTTAATGACAATGTTAACTGAAAATATATCCACCTCAATGCCAAACCTCTCTGGGACTTTGCTGAGGAATGCCTCAATTGCTACTAAATCACGAGTCTGTGCCAAAACCATAAGTGTGGCATTGAACGATTTCACAGTCCTTCTACAACCATACAAATGCATATCATAAAAGGTCTGCATTGCATTTTCAATCATTCCAGCCTTCCCATACAACATTATTATCCTCACGATGAACCCCTCACGCCTACCTTGTGGAAGAGTCTTTTGGTGCTCAAGCAACTGTTCAATATAATCAAACCTATGTGCCCCAGCTAACCTAGAAATAGTGTCTTCAAAGGCAAAACGATTCTCAATGACAAGTTTATTATGTGCATTGGCCTTGAAAAGGTTGAATAGCTTTTCAGGGTCTCGCTCAGCTTTAAGCTTTTCTAGTGCAGGCTTATCTAAGGGTTTTAGATTGCGAATTTGATTTGATGGAGTATCAGGAGTCTCATTCGACGCAACAACAGCAGAGGCATAAATATCCGTTGATGCAAGCACAGTAGCAGCATGACAAAATCTACGAACTGGCCGCAAGGTGAGCATGTGAGTATGTTCTGAGATATCGTTCATGCAGAAACAAACGCATAGGCCATGATTTAAGGGAATGTTTCAGGCTTTCAGCAAAACCTCGAACACCCGTGCAGAAAATTAGAACAACCCAGAAACCCTATTCAAAAAGACAAAGAGAGTCATATCAGATCCCAAAACAAAACTTACATATAACTTTTAATCCTGCAAAATTTTCCCAACAATTTTTTCTTCGTCACATCAGATTAGCATCCAAAACATAACAATTACCCAATAATAACACATACGAAATAGACCGAATCAATCGATCAACTTAAAAAATCAATGGGTCCGCACAACCCAAGAACCCACCTATGGGTCTGTGGTGGTTCGGCCTCTATAAGGGAAGATAAATAAGTCTTGTCTCTAGGAGAGGGAGGCGAGAAGCAAAAAAACAATAATTAGAGAGCAACATACCCTTAGAAGTGGGAATGCGCCGCAAATCCACCGATATTAGGATGATAAATGTGCGCGACTGTTACACTCAGAGAATGAGGGTACAGAGTCGGGGGAGGAACTTGATAGTGTGCTCCCGTTCAGAAATCGGAGAACCGATGCGAGTCGGTGTGTTGTGCAAAACCGCAAGTAAGCGGCTGAAGCTCCTCACGTCTTCGCATAGGTGTCTGTTTCGACTTTGGAGCATTTGGTAAGTTCGTTCCGAAATAATCATGTATTTTGCAAAAAAAGTCCAACTAAGCTATTGTATTCATTTTGCATGTTGGGCTAGGGCTAAACAAGTCCCTCCCCCTCAATTTTGTTATAACGGGGATGATGATGTGGTCAGAGTAAATGTTACTTTTGATGATTGATTAATAAATCACATCACAACTCAGTGTTTCTTACGTTTTAAATATTACAAATTGATCACTGACTTTACTGAGTCGTTTTACGATCAAATTTTTTGTTAATTCGGTTAGTCAAAATGTTAATATGACATCAAAAAGTCAAAAAAAAATATTTTTTAACTAATATTTACTACGTGGAAATATTTTTGGAAAATACACGTTACTTTAAGCTAATGAGTAATGACATATGTGGAGATCAACCGAAAGACTTTGAGAACCTACAATATCGTAACAAATTAGTCATTGACAAAATAAAAGTGTATGGAAATGGTCTATCTAACTCAAAGTTATGCAGATTGAAATCATTCCAGAATTAAAATACTCTTCCAACCGAGGTTTATAAACATAACAAAACCTAAATTCCAAAATCATATAAAAGAGCATTCACTCTTTGAAAGACAGAACATATATAATGGATAGTTAACTAAATAGATGAGATCTTAAGATTGGGTGACTTACTGTAACAAATCATGTTACAATTCAGTTTTCGCGTATGAGAAGACAAGTCTTATAAATAACGAAGCAATAGCTCAGTTCGCTATATCTCCGTGCTTAGAACGAATGATTATTTCGACATGCCAAGAGTTCGAACCAACTGGGAGTATTTCCTGGTCTTGTAGGCTTTAGGATTGACTTCCGTGAAGGAATTAGAAGCCTTTTTCACCCGCATGAGTATCGGCCCAGTCTTACAAGCTGAATGCCCTGTGAAGTCTCAGCAGGAAAATGGAGGCAATAAGGAGAGTAACAAGCTGAACCTATGGACAGTGCAGGAGCCACAGATAATGATATATGAGAATTGGCAACATCACCTTTTTTTGGTGGACTAAGGAACCTCAGTTATTGGTGGGCTGTATAATGATAGATTCAGGCAGGCATAAAGAAACTGAGAACAAGAACCCCTAGACAATCAAACTTAACATTACAGTGAAATAAACACAATGAAATAATCATCAAAGGTGGTGGTTTGAGAAAATTCAGGGGTGAATCATTTGGGGATCCATCCAACATCAAGAAAATAACTTCTTACAACTATATTATACTCACAAGTCACAAGCAAGTTCATCGTACCCATCCTTGCCCACAACAAAAATGCCAACATCCCCAAGAACGGTGTAGACTATATAAACAGACCTGAGAAGGGAAAATATCCTGGGAATCAAGAAAATGATTAAAAAGTAGTCGTCTTTTAGAATAAATTCATATACTAATAGAGTACTTTAATGGCGAAATTTATACTTTCCATAAACCAGGTTTGTGGAAAAAGTCAGGGGCATACAAAGAACGTTTCACAGTCAAGAAGTTCCATTAAAGCACCTCAACACACTAACAAATGGGCAGTAATGTACTTTAGATGTGTATATAGTATTCTATAAGAAACATTTGCAAGCCTAACCAGGACCCAAAACGATCAGTGAACAATAAAGTAAATGAGTAATAAAAGCAAGGTACTTAAAACTTGGTTGTATGCCTGTATGTTGTCCCCTATCCCTGAATATAAATGCATCTCTACAAGACCAATTGACTGTCATAGATCTACTTGGCAGACTGGCAGTTGATATATGAGGAGTCGACTGTTGACTCAAAATATTCAATCCAATTGAAGTTAGGGAACCAGGTTTAGACATTTAGTCATTCAAATGTTCGTTAGTTCAGCGATGATAACACAAGTCCCTTCAAAGAAATCCCATAACCATTTCCCACCCTTCATCAAATAGGAATGTTATAACTATATAATAGGGATAGGGATTGCATCTGCAGGACAGATACTGAATAAGTGAAGCAACAAACATACTTGTGGCTTGCAACAAGGAGCTCTTCATTCTTCAGACCTTTAAGATTATCTGCTCCCAGTTTAACTAAGAATGACCGCCAGTGCAGCCGTTCCTCAGCTGGAACTTCATTGAATCTGTGATAAAACATAAAACTGAATTAAACCTTCTAAGGCATTTCGCAGGTACCAGCTCATCAAACTGGTAAGTGGTAATGTCTTTTACGTTGTGTGGTAGACTTAATTTTGTATCTCAACCTCATCAGAAAGTAAACACACCCACAATACACCTATTCAAAAAGGAAAATTGAAGAAAAGGAAAAAAAAAAAGAAAAAAGAAAGGGATTTATCATGTCAGGGAAAAGAAAAAATCAAACCTAAACTCAACGTCCAAGTTAATAAATAGAAATTCAGGGTAAAACTAGATGAGCTCAGGCCATATTATATGTTCAGTATGGGACATACTTGACAGCAAGTCCAGAAGAAAACATACCAAAAGCCTAAAAATATACGAAATGAACATACGAGGATATATACCATAGAACTCCAATGTCAGAACATAGTACTGAAGAACAAGAGTTACAAGACATACCTGCACAAGAAGCTACCTACTGTGAATATCACTCAAGAGAATTGAAATATAAGAAAATTCCTGCATTTTTAAAAAGAGAGTAATTTATATCGTACATAAACATGCTGTTTTCTAGGGCATCCTTTCAGATTCATGGAACTGTATCACTTATTTTCTATTGTGAACTGATTTGTACCCTTGATGCATATTGAGCCCATTCACATGAATGGTTGAAGCTCATGCCCCTCACAACCTATTATCTGATAACCATTTCCCGTTATATAATCTGGTGCGAGACGAGCTTTCAACATATGAGTTAAAGTCACAATGCAGACGATAACGAATTTAGGAGAAATATCTATATGTTCACTATAGCAGATTGAAACGCATACAATTCACAGCATGCTGTGACCAGCAGTCTTAATTGTTGATATCAAGTCCTTTACTAGCAGCTTCTTTGGCATCTGCCAACTGACCCAGCTCTAGCAAATGGAAAAGCAAGCATTCCATATATGTATCTTCTTGTTCGTTATGGGGTATAACCTGTCAAAACCAGGAAGGAATAGTGAAGGCAGCTCATACAATTGAATGTAATGACTTCACCAATATAGCTCATACCAGTGGGCTAGAAGTATAAAAAATAGACATACAAAGTTATAGCCTCGTCTATGATACTAAGCCTGCATAGAAAAAATACCCATCACAAGCAACTAACTTCTCACACTCTCAAAACACTCTCTCTGTGGCATTGTATCAAACACTTGGACAGCAAACACCTTTTTGAGTTCCCACAGAGAACGAAAATGATCTAAGCAGAAAATTCCCATTAAACCAAAAGAAAAAACCATCAAGAGAAAACCCAACAAACAAATCATAGGATTAAATCATATAAGGGACGAACAACAGTATCTGAGACAAAAAAGGGCCCAGTTGCAACAACAGTATATAGATCGCAATTCAGATTGTAACAACAGTTCGCAGAAGAGCATTTTCTAAGAAGAAAAATCAAATCGTGTGCCTCTCGGGTCGCGGGGGCCTGAATTTGACTTCTCATCCGTTGGATGAATCTAAGGTTCATAATTAAATTAAATTTTCTAATATTTAAAAAACGGCAAAAAAGTCCCAAAAATTTTTATGTAGATAAAATATCAGTAATCGTTCTCCCATGTTCACTGACCCTCGCTCTCACTCTCACTCTACACGGACTGCTTCGGAAACATCACGATGTCTACTCCTCTTCATCGCCGGTGCCTTCTCCACCAGCGTAAAATCTGGTGGAGCAGAAAGTTGATGCGGCGGCTCCAATCTGTAGAGAGCGAGAGGAGTTTATTTCTGATTTAGGGTTCTTTTTCTCCAAATTAAAGTTGATATTAATTTACAGCTTCAGGGGCCTGAATTTGCCTCCGACCCGTGCCTCTCGAAGGTTTTTGCGAGTAATATAGAGGGTTTGTTTGGTAACTTGATCTGAAATACAGAGGCAAACTAGTAAATCAGTATATTCATAAGATCTTTTGACAGATTTTGTGATTGTTCGTCAAGAAAGCTTCCAAAAATAAATCAAATTAGGAAAAGCCAATGCATTCAATGAACTCCGGAGTGCCCAAGATAAACCCTAACTTCTCCCTGACACTATTGACCTATGTGCGATCGCCACGTCAGATTTGGCGCCAAATGAGTAAGAGTTCTTACCTGGAAACAAACAAATCCTTTTAACGGTACTATAATCAACAAAATCTTTCAAAAAATCAAGAATTTTCAATCAGGACTCTGGTCCTAACAAGGATTCATAATGCTATAAGGAGAGTTTCTTACCTGGAAACAGAGACAATGCTGTTGACGGTACTAAAATCTACAAAATCTTTTTATAAATAAAATCAAAACTCTAGTTCTAACAAGGATTCATAATGCAATAAGGAGATTTCTTACCTGGAAACAGAGACAGTGCTGTTAACGGTACTAAAATCAACAAAATCTTTTTCAAAAAATCAAAACTCTAGTCCTAACAAGGATTCATAATGCTATACGGAGATTCATATATCACCTCCTTTATATATGCTTTAAGCCTTTAACAAACAGTCGTAAATACGAACTCCATTATTCAGACGCCCAAATTTGTTCTTTCAATCTCTGTTTGGCTGTTCTGGGTTCTTGAATACTTGTTTCGCTCTCTTGTTTTGCTCTGTGGTTTGATTCATCATCTTCTTTTCTTTAATTTCTGTTGTTGAAGACTTGTTTATTATTCCTCTCTGGGTTTCATTCGTTGTCTTATTTTCTTCAATTTCTGCTGTTAAAGATTTGTTTTTGCTTTCTGGGTTTGATTCATTGTCTTCTCAATTTCTGCCGTTGAAGTGGAGAAGAAAAGAGTGATGGGAAGAAGACTTAAAATCGAGGATTTGAAAAACATGGGAGATGGGTCTTTTGAAAAGATGCAGGAAGAGGCAAGAAAACATTCTGGAGGGGATACTGAAAAGGCTACAATCATGTTGACAGAGATGGTGTTGGCCGATTTTCTCTCAAGCAGAAGGAATACCAAAGCTACAGAGTCTGTTGGGGTACAACGTAGGAAGCCAAATATTCTAAACGTTGTCTGGACTCTAAGAAAATCCAGACAATTCAAGAGAAGTAATACTCACAGGAAGAAGAAGGAATCGACAGGAACTCTGCCCAAAAGTTTCTCAATCAGTCATGCAAAGAAAAAATTATTTAAAGAAACAGACTCGGTGGAGAAAGAGAGTAGGAAACTCAGCACAAAGAAGAGGGTTTGTTCTTGGAGTGATGAGAAAGAAAAGAGGACAGCCAAGAAGCCAAAGACTACCAAGAAAGAGATAACTGAGGCACCACCAGAGTTACCTGATCAATTCAAGAACAGAATTCAGGAGATGAATGGCACTGACCCAAAATTATTGATACAGAAGCAAGTCAAAGATACGGATTTGAAAAGGCATCAAAGGCGTTTTGCGATTCCAAGGGGAGAGCTCAAGACTACAGAGTTTCTGACTAGAGAAGAGCATATGATTGTGGATAGAAAACCAAAAGGAGACTCAATTGAAGTCACACTGCTGGACCCTGTTCTTGAAGAATTCAAAGTTAATTTCAAGAGATGGAACATGGGGAATTCTTTCACTTACAACTTGACCTCTGGTTGGTTAAAGGTTCTAGCGAAAAAAACTCTAAAGGTAAATGATTGGGTTCAGCTATGGTGTTTCCAGAGGGACTCCAAATCCTGTCTTGCCCTCGTTAATTTGAGTCATGGCGGCTGGGGACAAGTAGCAAGTTCTAGTGGAAATTCTGGATGTGATGGAGAGGGTACAAGTTCTGGTGGTGGAAGTTTGAGCACACAAGAAGAACATCAACAGGAAAGTTGATATTTAAGACCTCCATTGTTTTGTGAGTTTATAATTGAACAGTTAGAGTACTATATAGTTCTGATGTATTATATCAATTGCTCATGAGTTGTTTTGTTATCAGTTTGTCATTAGGTTTACTGAGTTGATCAATTTATGGGTTTGATCCCAGAAATTTTTTTATCAATCACCATACATTATTTGAATTGTATGTTTATTTCTTTATCACTAATCCCTACAATTCAAGCAATCACCATACACCGTTTGAATTGTATGTTTATTTCTTTATTTTTGATAAACTACGCATTCTTTTGTTGCCTTACCTTGATAGCTTCTTGAATGAAAAGAGCAGCAATTAACATGCGAAACAGTTAGCCTGCAACCCTTGTAAATCTACTAATTAAAGCTGAAGCGTTGAAGATTGCAAGGAGAAACAGCAAGAGAGCTGTCCACTGGGTACAATTTAAATTGTTTCATATCCTATAAAAGTACAACAAGACCTCGTTCCACCAGAAATCACAAGACCACTGTTGAGCAACCGAGCCAATTTTTTATACTTCCCCGTGTGTGAAGCTAATACAGCATCTGCCATGGATGTAAAGACATATAGGTAAGAAGTACAGTGCATTCCCACGTGATATGAGGGACTATCTAAACTAAGAACATCACCGTCTTCAATTGGCTGGTGATAAAGACTTGTGATCAGAATTCAGAACTCGTTTGGAGGTTTCATTCTCGTTAGCCTTGCTACTCTATCTTTGTCTGCATTATCCAGCACTCCCTTCAAAATATGGACAAACTTCAGAATAAAATCAACCGAAATCACACAATATCATAATGCAAAATCAAATGCAGGAAAGAACATGGCTGCTTAGCAGGTGCAGGTGGGAGGAAATAAGGTGAAGATGCCATATATGGGCAGGGTGAGTGCTCTCTGATTATCTCAAAAATCCCAAGCTCCAATTTGGTATTTTTTTTAAGTTTTTTTTTATAATGCAAAATGCTAAATTCTGTCACCTCACCTGCCAAACAATTTCATCGAGACACAAGCAAATCTTCCCATACTTATCCAGAAAAACGCGCTCTGTCGGAGGCTTGCCACATACATCCTTCACAGACGAGGTAATAGCAAAGATGACTTCTGCCACTAGAGAAACAAAATCCCGGGGATAAGAATTCAATTATTACATCAGTCAGGGTTTTAGAACTTATTCTCTTTTCCACCTCAATTTTTCCAGAAAATCCTTCACAACTATCTAAACAAATGCTAATTTCAAGCTCAAAACACAGGCTAGCAAGTAGTCACCAAAACTCATTAGTTTATCACTCTGTCAAATGGTGGTGGACCAACTCTTCCATTCCATTATTTGAAATAATTATGGTGATGGGTTAGCAAACTCCCATTTACTTGGAGCCATTTCAAAAGCTAAGCATACTACTGCAAGCATGCAGTGCATTTGGGGGTCTATCCATCCAACATCAAAAAAAGTGTTGGCATTTCGAGTCACCACTGCATTCATCAGCCCAGTGTCAATGAGGACATGGGCTTGATCTCCCTCCCCTCCCAAGCTTGGGCGAGAAAATGATTTTGGGGTTTTCAAAAAACTCCAATATTAGCGTCCCCACAATATCACACCAAAGAAATAAGATTTGTATCCTTCTATAAACTATCAAAAATAACTTCTTATAACTATATTATACTCACAAGCAAGTTCATCATACTCATCCTTGCCCACAACAAAAATGCTAACATCCCCAAGCACTGTGTAGACTATATAAACAGACCTGAGAAGGAAAAACAAATCATGTGGGAATCAAGAAAATGATTAAAAAGGAGTCGGCTTCTAAAAGAAATTCATATACTAATAGAATACTTTAATGGTGAAATTTATACTTTCTGTAAGCCAGGTTTGTGGAAAAATCAGGGGCATACAAACAACATTTCACAGTCAAGGAGTTCCATTAAGAACCTCAACCACTCTACCAAAAATGGGCAGTAATGTAGTTTAAATGTGTCTACAGTATTCCATAAAAAAATTTGCAAGCCAAACCAGGACCCAAAAGGATAAAGTAAATGAGTAATAAAAGCAGGTACTTAAAACTTGGTTGTATGCCTGTATCAAAGTTGCAGAGTTGTCTCCTATCCCTGAATATAAATGCATCTCTGCAGGACCAATTGACTATCATAGATTTCCTTGGCAGTTGGTATATGAGGAGTCAACTGTTGGCTCAAAATATTCAATCCAATTGAAGTTGAAGTTGAAGTTAGGGAACCAGGTTCAATCATTCAAAATGTTCATTAGGTCAGTGCTGATAACACAAGTCCCTTCAAAGAAATCCCAGAAGGGCAAGAACCATTTCCCACCTTTCATCAAATAGGATATGTCATAACTACATAATAGGGATAGAGATTGCATCTGCAGGATAGATTCTGAATAAGTGAAGCAACAAACATACTTGTGGCTTGCAATAAGGTGCTCTTCATTCTTCACACCTTTAAGATTATCTGCTCCCAGTTTAACTAAGAATGATCGCCAGTGCAGGCGTTCCTCAGCTGGAACTCCATTGAATCTAAGATAAGACACAAAACTGAATTAAATCTTCTAAGGAATTTCACATGTACCAGCTCATCAAGCTGGTGAAGTCTTTTCTGTTGTGTCAATGTGTCGTACACTTAATTTTGTATCTCATCTTCATCAGAAAGTAAACATAGCCACACTACACACATTCAAAAAGGAAAATTAAAGAAAAGGAGAAAAAAAATATTTATCATGTCAGGGAAAAGAGAAAAATCAAACTTAAACTCAATGTCCAAGTTAGTGAACAGAAATTCGGGGCAAAACTATATGATCTCAGGCCGTATTATATATGTTCAGTATGGGAGATACTTGACAGCAAGTCCAGAAGAAAATACACCAAAAGCCTAAAAATAAATTAAATGAATGTATGAGGATACATACCATCATACTCCGATGTTAGCACATAGTACAACTACCATTTACACGCCAAGTCCAGTTTTCACTTCCACAACTCTCTATTCTCTATTTGATTCCACCTTAATGCAGGCAGCCACATCTCTTGATTAGTGAGTAGCATCTTTATTCCCTTAAATCCACCCTCTTCAGTCTTGGCACTCACGCGTGGACATGATGCAAGATCTTACTTAACTTCTTTGTCGAACACGCAGTTTCTCGATAGAATTTTAGATCTAACTGAGGCGCTTCAATTGATGGTTGAAAACATCTTTATTAGCTGGTTATGATAACCAAACCCTATGTGTTGTATCCATAAAGCATGGTCTTTAAATTCCATCTTAGATAAGCTAGAATTCTAACTACCAACTTACTAACTGTGATTCTCACCATTAACAACAGATGCAAAAGAAACATCAACAAAAAAATACAAAATAGACACCAGTAAGATTACTACCATTGAAGCAGATCTGATAATTCCTACACCACATAATTTCTCTTATCATAAAGAAAGTTATCACTGTCAAGCATTCCGCTTTGAAACTGAGAAAATCACAAACCGATTGAGGTGGAAGATCTGGCCTCAAAATCAACTCAACAATAACCAGAAGGTATTCAAAACAACTAATAATTGAACAAAAGGAGACGATGAAAAAGAAGGAACGAAGAAGAGAAATCAGTAAAACCTAGAATGCATATGCTGTTGATCATTTCAAGGTCAAGGAAACGAAGATTGGATGACGTGTAGAAGGGGGAATGGATGGTGGGGATCTGAGCATACCTTTCGATTAGGATGTTGCCTTCCACATTCGCAAAGAGAATTGCTAGTATCATGCTCGACGGTCTCCTCCGATTCTTTTGCCTTGTGTTCTTCTCTTCCCTGGTTTTTCTCCTACCTTAGTACACTTGTGGCTTGCAATTAATTGTGTTAGACCAGTTTTGGTTTTCGAAGCAGTCTGGTTCGGAACATTGGGCTCATTTCGACAACCAAGCCCATTTCTGGGCTCAAAAGGACGAGATGGGCTCATCATAACTAGGCTTGCTTCTTTCTTTTTTTTTTTTTAAAAAAAAAAGCCCATCTCTGGAAGAAAGTATAAATGGAGAAAATTATGAACCACTAAAGTGAGATATTGGAGTGACATACCCCAGAAGACTGCTAGCAATACCATCAATAAGATGGGTTCGGTGAGCTACAATTTTTTTAGTTAGAGTTTATTATAATTCTCCCCTAAAATAAAATCATGTTAAATCATACATTTTTTTTTATGAATCTCATATTAGGATTTATGATTCTATTGAGAGCAACACCTTCGTGGTCATACACTGGTCTTTAACTTAACTTACGTCGTCGTCATGTGAAAAATTTATGTGTCCAAGTTTAAGTTCATATTAGATTATCAAAGGACAATCTTGTATGATATCGTGCTCGGTTACTAAAACAAATTTAGGATTTAGGAACCACTTAGATGATAGCTTAGTGATGAATATTTTTAAAGTCAAACCATATGAATTCGGAATATTTTAAGTTCGATTTGAACTGAAAATAATTTATTTATGACCGTTTATTGAGTTTTGACTTGATTTATTATGTCTTAGGATGAGAAACTTCTGAATGTGCGAATGAGTTTGTGTAGCGGTCATCTCGTGATTAGTTTCCTTGGCACTAAATATTTGTTATTGTTTTTATAAATGGTGCAATATTATATAACAAGTCAATGCAATCTTGTCTTGTAAGTCGGTGCTCATTACATATTCCACCGTTATTGTCATCCAATTATTTTCCATCTAATGGTTTGAAATTATGTCAAGGACATTAAATGGGTATTTGAACTTGGGCATTAATGATTCCTTGAACAAGGACAACCGGAGTTGGTTGGAAACAAATCATTGTAGTTTTGTAATCCATATTTCACTCTCTACATAAATACTCTTTCAACTCTTAATTGGAAAAGAAAAACATATTCCTAACTAAGTTATTAATAAATAGATTGATTGATTTTTTTTTTAAATGAGAATGAGGATTCGAATATTGATCACCAGGGTGACACGCAAAATGTTTACCACTCAAACTAATAGTTTGGTTGTAATAGATAGATTGAATGGAGATTACAACGGAGGTGGATTGAGCAACCTAGCATAACCAAATCCTCCCACCAATAACCAAATTTAGAGACTATTAAATGAGGCAAAAATCATATTAAAAAAATAGGCCACAATTAAATATTGTAGGAAAACAAAATTAAAGGATAAATAAGGAGAAACTGAAATTCAGAAACTACAGACTTTCCCCTTCCACAGTACAAAAATAACACTAAAATATGGAGATGCTATAGAGAAGTCGTGAGCAACACTGTCAGAATACGAATCAAGTTGCTTTTTTTTTTGGGCATGGAGGAATCAAGCAACTTAATAAGGGAAGAAGGCAGAGGATAGAAATCACTAGACCACCCTTTAACAGGTAAAACAAATCAAAACTCTCTCTTCAATTCATTCACATCAATACTCCCAATTTATCTGTCTCTCTTCATGGTCGTCCCTGTTTTTACTTCTATTTATTGGAGGACTACCTCACCTGATCCCATCGCCGGAACTGGATTGACTCCCATTCACATGTCATTGTCTGGAGAAAATTTTGGGGGAAAGATCTGTTAGTGCTTCTGGGTCTTTTTTTGGTATTGCATGCATGGGGTAAGGTTTTCCGATTCTTTTCACTGACTTGGAAATCTGGGAGATTTTGTGGGATTTTGGGTTTGCTTTTTTTAAGAGTGAGTAGGAGATTGCCTTACTGTTTGTTGCTGCCAGTTGAACGATTAGATGAATATAAGTGAGGAAGAGAAGAGAGTTCGGATTTGATAATGGAGAGTTATTGGAAGAAATATTTTGCTGCCAAATTAGTTTCTATGATATTGACAGAGTCATTTTAGTTCAGAGTCTGGAGGAGCCAAAAGCATTCTTATGAATAGGATCAAATTCATGTAACCTGAGTCCTGAAAGAGGCGATTGACACTTTTAGCTAATCTTTTTTTTATGCTCGTGTATTTGAGCTGTGGGAGTATATTTTTGAGTCGTGGATGCTGTTGTTTATGTGAATGGGGATAAAAAAAAGTTGTTACTTCTTGTTTTTCTGAATCTACATGTTAGAAATGGAAGATTTCTCACGTGTTTGTTAATATTCTTACTATATTCTCTTTCACTTTGATGAAGTTAAATGTTCTGAATCAACTTATGCTTAACAAATTTGAGATTTGTTTAGCTAAATGTTCTGGAGCATAAGCTGAATTTCCATATTTGAGTTTTGGCAAACTTGAATGCTGCATGATCTATGTCAAATGTGACCAGCCCATTACAAGTGCCTTCCAGAAACTTTTATCTATTGCACAATATAAACTCTGATTATTATTTGTAACTAAAGGTGGAAATTTTTGGTTTTCTGGTGATATCTCTGATAGGCGATGCTGGTGATTACATGGGGGATCATAGGATTATATTGGGCCATTGATTGTTTCTGATGCTAGAGAGTTAATTAACTTTGATAGGACTTAAATTCTGCTTGCTACACCTTTACTCAAAGTGGTGGGGCTAACAAGAAAGATATTGGTTGGCCCTAAAAAATATTAAGCTCTCCAAATTCATCCCGTCACAGTTAATTTAGTTGGCAAGGATCTTGTTTAGGATACCATTTGTGCACTTGTTCAATTGTAATGTGGACCATGCCTTTGGAATGCTAAGGTTGTATGTTGACAAGCCATACTATCCAGATTGATGGCTTTCTATTCTTGAGAGGTTTCCTTGAGGGTTTGCCTAACCAATGACCGATCATCTGTCTACTTAGGCTTACTGTAAGGTTAGATGGTATGGCTGGATGACAATAGACACAGATTACTTTTTCTTCTTCTTTTTTCGCTTTTTTTGCAGTTTGGACTGACATTTACACTTGATAGTAATCGTGGAAAGGGTTTACCAGCTCTTATTATTTTTCTTTTCCTTTCTCTTTTGCCAGTTTGGTAAGGGATTTATGGATTCTCGACATCGTCACAGCCTCCTAAGTGTTCCATACGTAATGAGATATATCAATTAGAAAGCCTCAAGGGCTTGTAATACTCACCTTCAGGGCTTGTAATAGTGCTGTAACATTTGGCAGGGACCAAACTTTAGGTTAGATGGAATGGTAGGGGAGAACCCACATAATGGAATGCAGTGAAATTTCTTATAACCAATGCAAAATTGTTTGGGTGTTGGAGATCAAACTTTAAGTCTGTTGGAATGATAGGGGAGAATCACATAGTGGATAACTGTGAAAGTCTCTTATAAGCTAGCCAAAATTGTTTGGGATTTACACTTTGATGATGATGCTATATTTCCTGAAGAACTAAATTGATTCATTTTTGCAGTTTCATAGTAGAGAATCAGGAAGCTGATGTGGGATTTTATTCCCTACGTTCTCCACCCAGTGCTTCTCCAACTATGTACCATTTAAAAGCGTCTGTTGAACTCCCTTCAGTTTAAAGAAATTTAAAAGTCTTCTTTATAGTTTTATAGTTTATTCTAAGAACCCTTTCGATTCCTCCTCTTCACATGTTTATACTCATTGTTTCCCTTAAGAATTGTGATTGCTCTCTTTTTTCTACTTATATTTTTCTCAATATTCCTTCCTGAGAACCGTTCTGACCAAGTGGTGAGCATAAAAATGGCTATTCTTATGTCAGACTCCAAATGAGATAATAATTAGGTTCACGTGCCATATTTTGAGATAGATTGGATTCCTCTGCCACTTATCTGTTACTTATTCCTAGTTTTATAAATTAATTGATGATCTGTAGATATGTCTACTCAATTGATACGACACTGTTGATGGGAAAATTTTGACCTTTTTGTTGCTGATAATGGGTAGTGAACAATTGAGATGTTGTCTTAGCTGTGTCTGCATCTTAGTCTCAAGGAGTCTGGTACTAATCACTTATGCAATTACATGTATTTGTAACAGAGCAGTAATTGTTTTGGATGCTGTAATAAGCCCCCACTAATCACCTCAGTGGATGATCCATCAAAAGGACTGAAAACTCAAGGTAATCAAGTGAACAATCCAAGCATATCAGAGGGTTTCTGGACAACCAGCACGAGTGATATGGACAACAGTGCAGTTCAGTCCCGAGGAAGCATCTCATCAATTAGCACAACTAACCAGATCCTTGATGCGAACGGTGTGACTGGCAGCATTAACACTCCTGAATTCGTAAATCATGGTGAGTGTCTTCTCTGTGGATTTTAAATTTCTCTAACTGAGATTGGTTTGCCTCATTTTTCTGGCTTTTGCTTGATACTTCACCATTTTTGGGCACAATGAGCAGTAAACCTTTATTCTCATGGTGTATTTAACAGTATGATGGTAGCTAAGAGAATGCCTCACTCTTTTGTTCAGTATTAATTAGTGCCCTTTTGGAAGCAGAACTAGATGCAACTGCTTTTACAGAATAAGAAACCCTTTGTCGTTTCTTTCCAGGTCTATTCTTGATTCAATAATATCTGGGAAGCTGACAATTTTATTTGATTTTCTATAGGATCAGATGTAGTAATTATTTATAGTGATTTAAAATTATGGCAGTAATCTTTACGTGATTTCTCTACAGCGTTGCATGTTACTTACCTGTTGCTAACTTGCTCGTCTCCTTTGTTCGTTCGTTTGTTTTTTTCTTTCATGTTTTTATGGTTATATGTGCCATTACATGGACTGTCCAGTGCAGGTCTTATTCTCTGGAATCAAACTAGGCAACAATGGGTAGGAAATAAAAAGTTTGAAAACAGGCCACGAGAGGTTCAGGATCCCAAATTAAAGTAAGTTGCTCTCAAGTTTCCCTGGTCTAGCTAATTTATAGATGAGCGCCAACATCACTATCAATTTATTTTGTTTTCAAGATTTTACCTGTTGAGAATTTATGTGGCATCTACCAATTTCAAAATCTTGCTTGACCAGATAAATTCATTTTATTGGACAATTAACAATTTCAACTTTGTGGCAAAGGACCTTCTATAAAGGTTTCTGACATTCCTTTGTCAGATTCAAATTTCAAACCAAGTTCATACTTTTTCTGTAACAGTGAAAATGTGTTCAAATCGTTGTTCTTGTAACCATAAGAAACAATTACATTACATTTTTTCACCCTGACTAAAGTTTTGGGGATTCCGGCACAAACGAAAAAAATTTGGATTCATTTTTCACCCTCTATGATGCCTTTTCTATCCATTTCTTATTTTGAAAAAAAAAAGAAGAGGAAAATAATTTATGCTACAAATCCCAGCTTCTACACATATACACGTTTTATTAGATGTCTTCATTATCACGATGCTTGCTTATTTACGTGCGATAAGCAAATCTTATGTGCGTGAGTTTGGAGTCTGACAGTCATGTTTTAGGTAGGTGATCTCAAATTTGCTGATTGTTCGATTACCCAAATGTTGGCTTTTAAATCCTTTATGTCTAGGTATACAATTCTAGTCTCACTGCTTGCTGTTCCTCTGGAGGTCGTTTTGGAATGTACTTGCTTAATTATGCAATAAGAAGCTTTTATTCATGCATTTCTCTACCGTATCTTGTCAGCACTCATTGTCTCAGCATGGTTACACAATTCTGGCTTTGCAGTTGGAACGCGACATACGACAGTTTACTAGGGAGTAACAAGCCATTCCCTCAGCCAATTCCTCTCGCTGTAAATCTCTAATCCTATCTTGCGGTGTTACCCTCTAACCATATGCTTCATCTTCGTTTTCTCATTCGAATCAAACTTGACAGGAAATGGTAGATTTCCTAGTGGACGTTTGGGAGCAGGAGGGAATGTACGATTGAGAAGCTAAAACAACTAAAATATTGAAGGTTGGCTGGGTTTCCTATCAATTGCTGTAAACATTATATTGCTCTCACTGTTCGAAGACGCGGTGGTCAAGCAAAGCGGGGTGTGTATCTCAACTGTAGCATTATATACTTTAAACGCCCGCTTTGTTTTGTTTTCCTCTTCCTTTGTAGAACTGTCCTTGTATCGCATTATGACTAAATAATATTCTGCCTGGTGTTTGCGAGGCAGCAGTTAGTTTAGACTCCTGCCTGCTTAATTGCGTTGAGGTTTTACCAGGAAAGTGGTGAAGATTTTGGTTTTTCACAACTCTTGAGAACATGGACTCTGTATTAGCAGACATATGGGGATACTCGGAATCTGTGGTGTAAGTGTGTTAATGGGATGAGTTTAGGTTTTACCAGACTTGAATATAACAGAAGGCACAACTTATGGACTAGTGAATCTCTTGGGGTCGATCCGTATGGACTCGAGAAGTCTTAAATTTAATTTTTCATAGGGAGCAATACTCACTCTTGATATTGAGTTTCGGTCCAACTTATCTTGTGCGTACTTCTGTTATGCGCATTGTTCGAGTTTAAACGCATATTGTATGTTAAAAGGTAAATTTGTATGATATCCTCATCGGTAACAAAAATTCTTTAATTTAAAGACAAAAATTGTATTATGTCGTTAGTTATGTCCAAATTGAGAAAGAAAAAGTAAACAAAAGTGAAAGACGTGGCATCAGATGCAATCTCTCCTTTTAAGAGTCTAGAACCCACCAAGAAACATCTTTTCATGCCAAAACCCATACAACCTCCCAGAACATCTCAGACACTTCTCCAAGTCTCTCCAAAAACCCAAACACTCACCGTTCTTTAAATTCAATCCCATCTAACCATCCCTCTTACCATCAACACCACCACAAGAAAGTTCACTAGTCTCTTTTAGTACTATTTGGTCTTCACTAACACACACCAAGTCCAAGCAATGGCTTTGGCTCGTTTGGCTTTGAAGAACTTGTCCCAAAGGATACCATCATCCTCCTCATCTTCATTGATGGGTCTGCATCGTAGTCTTGGTGAGGGAAGTCTTGTGCAAAGGCAGAAGTTTGGTGATGAGTTTCTAAGGAGGTTCATGGCAACTACAGCTAGTGGTGATCATGATAAGGCCACCACTGATGATAAGAAATCCGAAGGCAAAGAAGTTGCTGTGAAAAAGGTTGGCAAGAAGCTGTCTAAACTGTTCCCATGGAGGAAAGGTGGCAGGAAAGGCGGGCTTTGGAGGAGGAACGAGAACCGCGACTTTGTTCCTGTTCCATCAACACTTAATGGTACTTTCTCTACCCTTTTTTTTTCCTCACAAGACGTGTTTCTATTAGTTTTTAGGTACATATGAAATTCCAGCCCACTCAAATCAAAAACATGATGCGTTTTGAATTTATCAAATCACTATGTGCACATTGGACCTGTGCGATTTTGTTTCTTTTAACCTTTTTTCTCTCTTTATATGCAAGACGTTTTAGGTACATATGAAATCCCAGTCCACTCAAATAAAAATTTTTGTCCGTGTTTGAATTTATTGGTTCATTGTATATATATCAAGTCCGTACGACTTTAATTTTTTTGGGTGTCATACTTTTTTATTTATTATAAATCACAATATTAATTTAGATTTTTATTTATTATAAATCACAATATTGATTTAGATTTACCGTGTCGGCACGGTTTTGTTTCTTTGCGCCTTCTCACTTGCTTTTCTTATAAATCACATTGATTGTGGTATCATGTTAAATTCCTAGGTTACTCAAATCAAGGCTTTGGGTTTATCCATTTATTGTGGATACATCGGACACATACAAATTTGTTCTCTGTGAACCCGACTCACTTAATGGTACTCGAGCCCAAAATAGGTTTTTGTTGATTAAGATAGGTTTTTGTTGATTAAGAGTAGCTTGGACTTTTCTTATAAACCATATCGCTTGGAGAACTTATTATAAGTCTAACAACATTTACATTGAGGGATTAACCTTGCTGCCTTTGAGATTCAGTCTTGTTTCGTTCTCATTTATTGATTGTGCTATCATTTCCTTATGTTATTATCTAACTGTTGTCATACTTTTGGGAGAATTTCAAATGCATATATGTATGTATTCATTAGCTAATTAGGCCTCCTATAATTTTCTCTCTCAGAGATCTTCCCTTCAGGGCTAGGGAATGCACTCATGGAAGCGACCGATAACATTAATCGCTTGTTCGATGATGTAAACATTGCACCAAACCAACTTATGGCTCGAGTGAAGGAGCAAGATGACTGCTACAAGGTTCGGTATGCTGTCCCGGGGCTTGCCAAGGAAGATGTCAAGATCACCATCAACAACGGAGTCTTGACGATCAAGGGAGAGCACAAGGAAGAGGAGGAAGAGGATTCTGATGATGAATATTGGTCTGCAAGTAGTTATGGGTACTATAACACTAGCCTTGTGTTGCCTGATGATGCTAAAGTTGATGACATAAAGGCAGAGATGAAAGATGGAGTTCTTACTGTTATTATTCTAAGAACTGAGAAGCCAAAGGTTGATGTCAAGGAAGTTGAGATCCATTGAGTTGGATTGTTGGAAGGGCTCCTTTTGAATTTTAATGGAAAATTTTCTGTGTTGAACCAGCCTTTGTGTTGAGTGAAATGAAAATAAGCTTGTGCGGGCTGCCCAATTAAGTCAATTTGCCTACTGTTTTGAAGGCCCATTGGGGAAGTCTTGGACTCTGTGTGGCCCATTTGGAAATGTGTGCTTAAGGCCCGTTTGAAACATAAGACTTTTTAATGGACCCAAAACTAAAAATAGTACTTACTCTTTTTTTATAGTGCATGTCACGTCTTGTTTTATATGGATCTTGGCCCAGTGAAGGCCAAGATAGATTGGTTGGGACAGTTAAAAAAGAGAAGAAAAAAACAAACAAACAAATATTCTGAAATATTTTTCAACTTGAAGAAGTTTTGTTTTTTGAGCATTTTGATACAACATTTCTAAGGGATTTTTGAGGGTTTCACAATTTTTTAAAATTTATAATTTATATTCAATGGTGGATAAAAAGTCAAACAAATTTAAAAAATAAAAGTATTGTGATGTGGTACACATTTCAAATCATTTGATTCAAATTGTATACTTTATAATTTTAAACGAATTGTGAGTCTTTAGATTCGTTTTAGGGCAACTCCAACAAAGTATGTATATATGAGAATGTAAAATTATAACCGTCAATATGCATACTCATTTTTAATCTTTGTCATTCCAACAAAGTTGTTATCAGAGCATATAAATTTACATTTCCTCATATGAGTTTCCAAATATATAAACCCAGAGAAGAGAGATAGTGAGAGCGCATATTTTGAGCTAGAAAAAGTTAGTTAATTTTAAAAACCTTTGTTTTGAAAGAATAGGTCATAGACATATTTGTATTAGCAAACCAATACAATACCATACAGGATGGTCACTTTCTCTACCCACAGGGTAGACGAAACAGAGACGATAGAACCTTTGTTTGATTGAAGAGTTTGTAAAATTTGTAATTGAGTATGTAAACCATCTTTGAAATATGTATAGTGCACATTTTCAAAACTCATTCTGCATATCATTGTTAAAGCAAATTGGTGGCCTCTACTTTGTCCATGAATATATATGGAGTAAAATATATTTTTGGTCACTGACAGATGTCCCCTGTTACAACTCAGTCCCCCACTTTCCATTCGTTTCACTTTGGCCACTCATGTTACACTAGTGTTCCACGGGCATAATTTTTGTGAAACTGGTCAATCATCATGCTGACATGGCATAAAAAAGTCAAAAAAATTATTTTTTAACTAATATTTTTGCATAGGTGGAATTGTAGTGTAAATTTTATTTTGGTAAAATATGCATGGATGTAACCTCTATTTTTTCATCTTTCTTCTCTCTTGAGCAACATCACCGCCTCTAATGGCAATTTCGTCGTTCAACCACCATTTTAGACGATTGACCTACCAAAAAGCTTCCCCGAATCTTCACCATCAAAACCCAACCTAGCCCAGCCATTTATCTAAAAAAAGGCCCGATTCGGCCACATGAGTCACCCCCGTCGTTGACCACCACCATCAATCAACTCCCCGACATGAGGCCGACCATTCCCAACCATTTATGTGTGCTGAAATACTGATGGAATGCATACCGAAATTCTAGTATAATCACCCCAGTTATTTTGGACCATTATGATACAAATTTATTCTGTCAGGGGCTTTTTTGTTACATTGTTGATAAGTTCTAATAGTTTTATTTGCTATTTCAAATGTCAATTTGTTAACGTGTCATCTAAATTTTCTTTTAAAAAGTTCTAAAAAAAATATCCATCTATGCAAAAGTTGGTTAAAAAACGGTTAGTTTGACTTTTTTGTGACAAATCAGTAGTTTGACTGACCGGATTTATAAAAAATCTGTCCGTGAAATACTGGTGTAAAATGAGTGGGTTAAGTGAAACAAATGAATCGTGAAGGACTGAGTTGTAACATGGTTATCTGTCAATGGACAAAAACGTACTTTCCTCAATATATATGGATATAGTGTACCGTAGGGGTTGTAGAGGACTCTGGAGTGAGGACAAAAGATCTGAAAGGACAAGTGAGAACTAATAATAGATGACGTGATGGTCATGATTTGAACAGTTATATAAACCTCTGTTAAAAGCTAAGTAATATGGCCTTCTCATCAAGTAAAAACAAAGTACACACACCCTCTGATCAAATATATTAACTACAGTACACAAAGTCACAAACCATCTACTTTAAAGTAGAAGAGGAAGTACACTGTACAGTGTACACACACACACCCCCTCTTTCTTTTCTTTTTTTGGGGTAGCCCAAACAGAAATAGAAACCCACAGGCTGAAAAGAACCAGAGAGGCTCTTGCCTGTTAATTTCTATCCCAGAATGACAGTAATAAGAATGAAAAAAGTTCATAAATGGGTGATAGTTGCATATGGTGATCAAGTCTGGTACCATAAGATTATCCAGTAGTTTCTTTCTCCAATACCAATACAGTTATTTACCAAAATATCTGAAGTCAATGGCACCAGTTCCCCAAAAAAAAAAGCCAAAAGAAAACATAAATGGTTTCAACCAAAGTAAAAAAGTGGACAAGCCATTTAATTGGTGAACAAGCAATGGCATCAGAGACATGTCTCTTGTACAGGAAACAGACCCAACAGCTCCTTGTGTCTCATAAACTGTATATAAATATGTAACTATGCATCCAATCCTTTCAAAAGAAATCCCTGTTCACTTTCATACTCCACAGTCCACTTAGAAAAAACACTCTTTCTGTATTTAATTTCTTTCTTTCACTGTGACATACATCATTGCATTTGCTATCATCAGTTTCATTAGTGTTCAGAATCTCAGATATGGCTTCATCATCAAACATTGTAGTCACAGCTGTGGCTTTCATCTTTTTTCTCACATTCCTTCCTCCCAAATCAGGTAAAACAAACCTATACCATTTTGGGTAATTAATTAATGAATTTGTCTTAGTTTCCTCTTGATTTTTTTTTCTTTTTTTTGTATTTCTCTTGCTTTCTATGGCAGTTGGGGTCATATTTTCAAGCATTGAGAGTGAGAGTTTGCAGCAGAAGAAGATGGTGTTGGGTTCAAGGCCACCTGGTTGTGTGAACAAGTGCTTGAATTGCAGGCCTTGTGTAGCTACAATATTGGTCATTCATTCTCACAAGAACATGGAGATCATTAGTAGAGAGTACTACTACCCATCATCTCATGGAGGAGGAGGAGGAGGAGGGGGAGGAGGAGGAGGAGGAGGAGATGATGACACATACTATCTTGTTTCATGGAAATGCAAATGTGGGGATAAGCTATTTCCACCTTAGTGAATTAGTCTTGAATCATTCTCTACTCTTATCAAATATGGTGTCAAAAAACTTAATTAGTTTACTGGTGTGTGTAGTTCCTTTATTTAATGTCAATCGTCTATAACTGTTCTTTTCACCTTATATATATATATATATATATATATATATATATATATATATATATATATATTTATGTCTGTATGTGTGTATTGATCTGTTTTGAAAGGACAAGTCTTAGTGTTCCAACATATGGTCAAGTTTTCATAAATGCAATAATGTACATGCAAGGAAATGTAAAGTTCCATCAAATGCTGACAATTCATCACCAACCACAACTGTGAGGGTTTTGGAAGATGTTGCCACTCCAGTACCCGAAGACAATTATATATGCATAACATAACTTACTATTTAGGTTCTGCGAGAAGTGGCAAATGGCCCGGCCCGCCTCAGCGCGGCCCACAACGAGGCCCGTACATAACGCTATCAATTCCCGTTGGATTATGTGACGGTTTTTTAACATTAAAAATAATAAAATAATATTATAAAAAAAAAAAAGAGACCACCACTACCACCACGACTCACGAGCAACAACAGACATATACAAACTTGCTCTTTCAACGGTTTTTCAGCACACATAAATCTTTGACAAGTAGAGTGTTTGGAGAGAAACAGAGGACAGACAGAGATTTTTCTCCGTGAAAATGGAGGTTAAGGAGGAGGTTATTTCGATTGAGCTCCCAGCTCCTGTTGCTTGGAAAAAAATGGTTACTTTTCTCTCCTAATAGTTTTTACTTTCTTTTTTTTCTCTGTATGAATATATTTTTTTCGTGTACAGTGTATTGCTTGAAGATTTAGTTCTGGGGTCGGTTTTTTTTCTGTTTTCTTTAATTATTTGTTGGTGTGATTCGTCTGATGGGTTTTCAGTTTTCACTTACTTTAAGGGTTAGGTATTATGTGCTTGAATTTGGGATAAGACTGTATTTTTTCTATGTTTTATGTGATTATTTGTAGTTAGGGTTTTTCTGGAGTTTTTCTGCTTGTAGAACCATTTTTGTTTCTAGGGCTTGATGTAGTTTTTGAAACTACCCATGTAGATTTTGTGTAGGATTGAACAACCAAAACCTTAACCCCCAAACTAAGCCAAAAATTAAGAACCCTAAGACAAAATTCACAATTCCCAGGTCTGATACTGGAACAAAATTCTTGGATTTTTTGAATCAAACAAAAACGACCCTGAATCTCTCAGGGTTGGATAAACTCACATTCCCCTCTCAGCCTCTCACCTTCTCCTATAGCAAATTTGTATAGAAACTCTCATCATATTAATTCATGACTTACATCCATATATATAGTCTCCTAGTAATCCTAATTACATAAGAAACTTCCTTCAAATAAAACTAGGATTTCTAAAAGTAAACTAATATGACTCCAATTATAACTATGATTTGACTTAGGACAATAGCCTAATAAAAGACTCATAAAACAAATAACTAATACTAAGTTCAAAATTCCAGCACAACCTGAAATTCTGACAATACCCTTACTATGAAAACTAAAAGAAATTTAGTTAAAATAGACACAATAATAGACTAACTTATAAAAGACTATATTAGTGGTCCTCCTGCATCAGGGTTTGCTTAATACGTGTTAATTTGTGGAGTGGTGGTTGAGGATTCCCCATCCCCCCTGCCATGAATTTTCAGTATGTTTTTACTTATTGCCTCTTACCTTAGAAGAAATGGAATATTTCAATACCTTGGAAAGGTTACACATCATTGAAGGGGGTAAAATAAAGAAAAGGATAATGTTTGTATATCAATAATTATGGAGGGATTTATAGTTCTTGTTTAGATCATACTGCTTTGAAATTCATTTTTTTAATGAATTTCTCGAGTGGATATTAAAGAACATTTATCGAAAAAAATATATGTAGTCTTGAAGAGTATCTAGACATAGGACTTATGTGAGATTTATATTCACATCCTTAGAATACCGATAGAATATGATGTGCTAGCTGTTTTATTCTTTTCTCCACGATTTTCCTAGAAGATTAAATCTTTTAATTTGATGTCTGTTATTGTTTCCGATTAACGGCATTTGTTTGAATTATGATGGCGGGGGAGGAGAGGGCGGCCAGCTGCTCTTGTTTGGCTGTTGTAATCAATTTTTTCCTTGTATGTTTGCTTTTAATGTATTTTTAATGATGTGGAAGTCTTCAAGGCATGGCCACATTGAATGAACCCATCCTTTTCCTTTTTTTCCAATCCGGGTGGGATTCGACCCAAGTCTCCAAGTTTATTGCCCTCCTGAGAGTTCCCTTCACGCTCCAGTGGCTACCTTATATGGATTCCCCTAATGTGTAAACTACAACAATGAAAAAGATATGCTACTTCTATCTCAAAGTGCTGTAAGGTGCATGCAACAATTAAATGTGCATTAAATTGATATATTATTTAGGCAAATGAATTTGCCAGAGACATATCGATTCTTGTGGTTGTTTTGTGTGGTATGTTGATGCGAATATTTGTTTGGTTAGCACTGTTAAGTAAAGGTTATGGTCTGTCAAGGTTATGGTGTGCAGAGCTTTTAGGTGACATTGACTTGAAAAACTTGTTGAAACTACGTTGGAAGTTACGGGATCCCAATTTTTACTTTCTTGATTTCTAGAAAGGTTATATTGTTTTTATTAGGTTCAATTAATTTTCATTAATATGCCTGCTCTCTCTAACGAAAACTACTTTTGAATTTTAAAAAATTATCCTTGACAATTTTCGGCAAAGATTCTTCTCAATCAAAAGCTCTCTTATATCTTTTCCTCCACATTATCATAAGTAAGACTAAGAGGAGAGGAGCATCAACTCCTTTAGTTAATTTTCCTTCCCCTTTATTGAAAGACCTTGCTTAGAACTCCATCTCTAGGGTCGTCGTACTTGGTGTGTTGGGACTGAAGAGGAAAGGGTAGGAAAAAGAAGTAAGGGGCTAAAATTCTCTAGTCATATGAGTTTTCTGATAGGATGAGACCCAACGATGGTTACTCAATCCCCGCTATACTATATTTTCTTGTTCGAAATTATTTCCAACCATTGGTGAGAAATTGAAGTTTGCATTCCAACTTTGTCTCTCAATTGTCGTTCTGTCAAATGCTTCTTAATAGAATCAATAAAAATGAACATATATGAAAACACTAAGTTCCCCTTTCCCTTTCCCTTCTTTATGGCCATTCCCTTGTAAGGAGAGAACAATTTCCCCCCTCACCGTCTTTCCCTCCTTTCCTCATCTGCATAAAAGCTACCATTCCTCCATACCAACCTCCCAATAGACAATGTGCTTGCCATACCGTAATCATAACTTTCTTGCCTTATCTGCTTATCACAATGTAGAAGAGGTGATAGCTGGATTCCTCCATTTGTTTTGCATAGGAAACAATGATTCGCTGAGATTTCCCCTTCTTTTAAGATTGTCAACAGATCTTTTTCCCCATCTAGCCTTCCCGGCAACAAAAGCAATATCTGTGGGAAGACTTGGCTTTAACATGGCTTTGCAAGGTTCTTTCAATTCTGTTAGAAGCCCGTACAAGAGTTCTGTAATCCTTTATTTTTAAAATCCCCTCAGCTCCTACTCTAACTTAAATGTAAGACTGTATGTAATTCTGGTGTTCTATGTTTCTTTGTAACTAGTTTCAGAAAATTTGAGCGAACATTTCTAGACTACAATGCAAAGTATCCCTGTAAAAGGACATTCTTTCACAATACTTTTTATTTTTGATGGTATCAATGGTTGTTTCGGTAATTTAGAGCTAGGCGGATGTTTTCTTTAAGGTAAAGCTGTATGTGACGATACATTAAAAGCTCTATTTATTTGGCATAAGTTGTGGTCTGTGCTTGTGAATATGGTTTTCGATTGTTGTCGCTATAAGATGTTCAGCTGTTGTTACTTGAGGCTTCTTGTGCTATAAGCAACTGTATGTGACAAAACATTAAAAGCTCTATTTATTTGGTATAAGTTGTGGTCCATGCTTGTGAATATGGTTTTCGATTGTTGTTGCTATAAGGTGTTGTTACTTGAGCCTTCTTGTGCTATATGCTGTTATTACTTGAGCCTTCTTGTTGTTATTATAAGCTGTTATTACTTGAGCCTTCTTCTTGTTGCTATAAGATGTTATTACCTGAGCCTTGTTGGTCCATTGCTGGTTTAAGGGTGGTTAAGACTTGTTCATTGTGATTTATAAGCTGTTATTACTTGAGTCTTCTTCTTGTTGCTATAAGCTGTTATTAGCTGAGCGTTGGCCCATTGCTCATTTAAGGGTGGTTAAGACTTGTTCATTCTGATTTATGTGGGGATGCTTTTGTCTCGTTTGATGTGGACCTGTGGTGATATTTTTGGACCATTGCTCATTTAAGGGTGGTTAAGACTTGTTCATTCTGATTTATGTGGGGATGCTTTTGTACCTGTGGTGATATTTTTGGCTTTTTTTACAACAAAAAAAAAGAGTGGTGCTATTTTTGGCTTTTTTTTACAACAAAAAAAGAAGGCTAAAATACGCTAGAAGGAGGGCTTGAACCTCCGACCTTGTGGTTAACAGCCACACGCTCTAGCCAACTGAGCTATTCCAGCCTGTTTTTGTTACTCATAATAAAATGTTCTATCATCATTTTGCTTTGATTTTTGGAGTTGTGTGATAGTGCTATTATTTAAAAAATATTCTCCCTATTTGGAATGCATTTAGCATTCTTATCGAGTTTTTGTTATGGGCTTAATTCTTGGCGTATGATTTCGATTTCTTCCTTCACAGTACTTTCCCAAGAAAGGCACCCCAAGGAAGATTGAGATAATGTTCATTGCTCCAACTGGAGAGGAGATTAATAATCGGAAACACTTGGAGCAGTACTTGAAGTTGCACCCTAGCAATCCTTCCATATCAGAGTTTGATTGGGGTACTGGTGAGTCTCCAAGGAGATCATCCAGGATAAGTGAAAAGGTCAAGGCTACTCCAACTCCTGAAAAGGAGCCTCTAAAGAAGCGGGGCCGAAAGTATGCGCCTTCAAAGAAGGAAGACGAAGAAGCTGAAGCCTCTCCTGAAGAGGCAGAAGTTGAGAAAGAAATCCAAATGAAAGATGCGGATGCGACTGAGGATGCAAGCAAGAATGCAAATGCAACTGAGGATGCAAACAAGAATGCGGACATAAATATAGGAGAAACTGATGCAGAGGTATTCAAGAAAGAAGTTAATATCAAAGATGCTGTTGAGGAAACCAATCCTGACAATGAGGGAAAAGAAATTGCCCTTGCTGAAGAACACAAAAGTGTAATTGAAACTGAAGTCACTGATGCAAAAGTGGAGGACAAACCTACTGAAGGAGCTGGTGCTACTGAAGTGACTGAAACAGCTGTAGTCTCTGAAGAAAAGATGTCACAAACTGACACCGAGAAACAGGAAGTGAATGTGGCATCTGAGAAGCCACAGGATGAAATAACCATTGAAGCAAATGGTGGTTCAGGGAAAGAGAACTCTAATGGAACAGCCTCTGTTTCCGAGGGAGAAATGAAAGAGAAACTTAATGTCTTGGAAAATGATGTGAAACCCAGCATGGAAGTGAATGAGAAGACAAAATTAATGGTTGAAGAGGTGATTGAAAATGGCAAAGTTGGCCAGATGGGGCAAACTGATGCCCCATTGCTGCCAGGTCCCTCCCCAGTGACTTGCTGAGTCTAGTGCACAGTTATTCCCGTCCCCATCTTTTTAGTGATTGTTACCTTTTGAACTCCTTGGATGACTGTAAACGTTAATGTGTAGATTTAGAATTATGTTGTCTAGATCTGTAGCATGTAGGGAAAGCATGATCCGTTCATTAGATTGTGCAACTTCCATTAGATTGTGCAGGGAACTCAGATTGTAGACTCTACGTATTCGACTTTAATGGTTACTGGGTTTTATTATATGCTTGTTCCGTTCTTTTGCTCATCTCTGATGCAGTGCAGGCAGCTGAGGCAGGCAATGCCATAATGCACAATGTCAGTGGAATCTGATTTCCCTCCTTTTACTTGATTGGTAATTATATAATACCTGAATGACAGAAAGAATCACATTCAGAATCTACTGTTATGGTCCAAAAATGTAGTTTTATACGCCCTACCATCCCCGGCTTCCGACGCCGCTTCTTGCCCTTGAACAATATTCCTCCTTGCCAAGAAAGGTACAAAAATGGAGAGGATATGCCCCATAAGAAGCCAAGAATATAGTTGAAAAGGATACAGGTGATCTAAAAGACAGGCCAAAGGGAAGAATCTATCTCAAGTCCATGGTTCCTTTAATCGTTGGATTAAGGTTAAGAATCTTTCTTGTGGCATGCCTAGAGAGCAAGGTCTGCATCATCATTCAAATACGACTTCATCTTTTTGATATTGAGCTTACCCCTTTTGCGTTGAGAACAATTGGGTCATACACCATCTTTTCTACAAAAGGAATGCACTTTCTCTGATCATCATCTTCTCATCTGGCAAATGGGGTTCTCTTTTCTCTTTCACTGCCTCCTCATCTTATCTGTCTTATTCTCCAATAATGGTACGTCTTTCTGTTCTCAAAATTTCTTTTCTTTTTACAGTAGATTTATAGTCATCTTATCTGTCTTATTCTACAATCAGATTAAGATCTCTGTGATTCTGTTTTGCAGTTTTTAGTGTTCATGCATTTACAGGAACCTATGGAGTAAACTATGGCAGGATTGCTGATAATTTACCTTCTCCGCACAGCGTGGTGACACTACTTAAAGCTGCAAAGATAAAGAACACCAGAATCTACGACGCTAATCATGACGTCCTCACAGCCTTCAAAGGGTCTGGCATCGAAATAATCGTTGGACTTGGGAACGAGTATTTGAAGGAAATTAGCATAGGCGAGGATCGCGCAATGAATTGGATAAAAGAAAATGTTCAGTCATATCTCCCTGGAACTAAAATCGTCGGGATTGCCGTTGGGAATGAGATTTTAGGAGCTACTGATGTGGAATTATGGGAAGTTCTGCTACCAGCAGCTAAGAATGTTTACAGTGCCTTATCTAGGCTGAATTTGGAGAAGACTGTTGAGGTCTCGAGCCCGAATTCAGAAGCTGTGTTTGCCAATTCATATCCACCATCAGCTTGCACATTCAAGGAAGATGTTCTCGTCTACATGAAGCCACTCCTACAATTCTTCTCACAAATTGGTTCCCCATTTTACATAAATGCGTATCCTTTTCTAGCCTACAAGTTTGATCCTGAGCACATCGACATCCGCTACGCTCTCTTTGAGAAAAATCCAGGAATTTATGATGCAAAGACCAATATACATTACAGCAACATGTTTGAGGCTCAAGTTGATGCAGCATATGTAGCATTAGAGAAGGCTGGATTTGGAAAGATGGAAGTCATAGTTTCAGAAACTGGCTGGGCATCTCGCGGGGATGAAAATGAAGCTGGCGCCACGATTAAGAACGCGAGGACTTATAATCATAATCTGCGTAAACTGCTAGCGAAAAAGAAGGGGAGTCCATACAGGCCTAAGAAGGTGATGAAGGCTTATGTATTTGCATTGTTCAATGAGAATTTGAAGCCAGGGCCTACTTCTGAGAGGAACTTTGGATTGTTTAAACCAGATGGAAGCATTGCATATGATATTGGGTTCACAGGACTTAAGGACTCATCGGCAGCCTCACTGCGCCTCCTGTCTTTCAAGGTACAATTTTTCTACTGATCGATAAACTTTTTCTTATCGCGGAGTTGATGACCTTTTGATGTCCTAATACTTAAAATGTTGCAGGGTATTGGAGCTCATCATGGTTGGTTCCCATCCTCGTACGCGTTGGTTTTAACAGTTTGTGCTGCATCTGTGCTTCTAATTCTAAGCTCATGACTGGTTTAAGGGCTAAAAAGTTGGCTAATTCCCGGCTCGACCAAGCGTGATTAAATTACTGTAACACATTCATTTATATTCATTCAATTCCTTTGATTCTTGAATTAACATCTGATGGTTGATGTGAAGAAATTGATGATGGTTTCTTTTCTTTCTTTTGTTTCATTCATTTTCTTTCAGCAATGTACCATGGTCTTGTAAATTTGGGAAAAAGAAGAAGAAAAAGCCTTTCTGACATCGTTTAGGCTTCAAGTTCTGTTAATTGATCCATATTATAAGTACTTTTACAAGTCTATTGGTATACAGTATGATTGAGACCAAATTAAAATCACCACAAAGTGGAGCACCATGTAAATTAAGTCATCCAAGTAATTACATTGTTGATCAAGAAATGCAAGTGCACCGCTATTGACATTAGTTAGAGCAATGTGTTGAAATATATCCGTTCTGGATCACAGGCCCGCACGGATTTAGATAAATTTGTAAATGATGAAATTTGTCCAAAAACCAATGGATGCAGTGGAAAAACTACTGATTTTGAAGTACACATTTTTTCGACTCAATCATGCAATTCTGCTCAATCCAACACCATTAACAATTACCTTAATGATTGTTATGTCCTAATTTCCACTATTCCCTTCTAGAAGTTGCTTTGAGTAGACCACAAATTGCAATTCAAAGGCGCAAGTATTGGTAGTCTTTGCATGACTACATGGTTTTAGATTTTTTTGGCCCCAACATGGACATACGTGGTTCCCATATACCATTCCTTACGTAACTTTCAGAATAAATAATTTTTACATATTTAATTAGAGACCACTAAGTTTACACCATAATTTTTTCCAACAACAACAGGATGTCGTTTTTCTGGAAGAAAAACAACATAACCCTACCGATTTCTAGAGAGATTACAAATTGACAAAAGCTGTCGTTTTTTGTGAAGAAAAACGACAGATGATGTCGTTTTTTTAACATATAAACAACACGATGTTACCGTTTTATAACCCTATAAACGGACCTGGTGTGCTGATTTTTATTTCAGCCATTCTAACCAGAAATCACCCAACGCTTAACAACTACACACTCACTCATGCTATATACAGAAATTGACAAACCCACATGTTCAATTTGAGAGATTTCATTAGATATAGAAATACTTAAGAGAGAATTCACAAGACCTTACCTCTCCTCTAAAGCTTTTTGACGTTGATGATGAGAAATTTTTGGTCGTCTACTTGGACGGACTTGGACATCGATTCAAGTGTGAGAAATCGGTGACAGTTAGAGTCCGAACATGGAAAAATCAGTAAGAGACTTGAAGTTTGAATGTGTATACTTAACAATAATATTTCTAATATTGCATAAAACAAGGATAATTTGGTCTTTTCATTATAAATTTATGGTGTAAACTTATCATGTATAAAGAGTCTAATAGATTAGTGGTGTGTAAATAAAATTTCCCTAAGATTTGATGCTTGAAAAAGTAATATTGGGGATATGCATTCTAACCATAAAAAATGTAAACAAATGTTCATGTCAATATCTATCATTCAATAGTAATGTTCGCACATATACATGTATGTGATCATTTTTTCTTAAGAAGGTGAAATTTCGTATGATGGAGTCATCTACTAACTTAATTTGTACACTTGTTTTTGGTAACTAGCAACACCATTATACAAATTTATTTGTTGTCAAGTTTGCGCGCACAATTTTATTTTTTTACCTGACCACATGACAAATTTGATCAAACATTTGTTCATATGCAATAAGCATGGTATGCTAACCGAAACCAATCAAAAGCACCTTTTGCAGCTAATGTAGGTAGACAACCACATAACAAGTTGATTTCACAATTTTGGTGTATGCGTTAGTTCAACAGCTAAATCTGTGCTAGAGTGTTGGACCCACCACTTTCAAATGTATACATTTTTGTTAATGTTCCCAGACCGACAATAAATAACATAGTCCATATTTTAGCGCAAGAAATTGTTAGTTTTTTTTTTTTTTTAAAACGTGTAATCTACCCAACTGTCCACCAATCCATGAAAGACTTTTCTACTCTCGGTACTCTCATTGACCAGTTGAGAGACTCAATACGAAAAAATAACATAAGATGACATTCACACACAATGTGCTAGCTACTAAGTAAAGGCTCATCTCACAAATTGTAATAATAGAAACATCAAAACATTATTACCCATTGAACATTGTACGTATTCTCAAAGTTTATAATAGAAATTTTTACGTAATTCAATTGAAAAGCAGATATTTACCCAACAACGTATTCATCGACTAAAACAAAACTAATCCTCTATGACGGGTTCCACCTGCGCCGCTCTCTCTATTACATGAATATCATCATCATCATCATCATCAACACCGTTGATCTGATCAAGGATCAGAACTAATCCCATGGCGAAGGCACCATCAAAGCCTGGCTTGACAGACAGAAAGAACACGTCCTTCCCAAGCAGCACGTTAGTGGAGGCATCCACTTTGCGTCGAATCTTAGCCACTGATTCGTTATTGGTTGCGTCGTAAATAGTACATGATCTTTGGGCAAAGTTGCCTTCTATCTGGTACTCCTCGCCTCCATTCTCGTACACCTCCACCGTCACGCTACACCGTCCGATTATCGATGATCTCCGTACACTAAACATCGGTTGTCGAACGTTGATTCCCTCCCCGGGAAACCCCTCCCACCGATGATGAAGACTCGGCCTCTGACAAATAGAGATCGAATCCAAGGGTGTGGAATCAAAAGAAAAAATAATCTAGATCGGAAACGAGTTGACCCAGTGAGTATAACTTTATGCTAAAAAATAAATACCTTTCGTCGAACGGTTAGAAGACAGCGGCCATGGGTGTCCATGAGAACGTGCTCGCCCCTGTCGCGGGCATCGGGGCCGTACGAGTCGACTCGGAAGACCAACTTGCCTTTGCAATCGTACACGGTGAAGCCATCGTTGGCAAAGAAGAGTGAGGTCTTTAGGACTGTGAGATGGGTCTCTTCTTCGTAAATAAACCCTTCATCAACCACCAAACTGGCCTTCATTATCACTTTTTGCTAAAGAACAATGATCAAACACTCCACTACTGGCTCCCTCTTTGGAGTTTAGACTAACTTAAATTGGGTATATGTCTGAGGGGAGAAATATGGACGTCGCTTATATCAAATACAGAAGCAGTAGATATTTATTAACAGTGTATGTGCGCTTCTGCTTGGAGAGATTAATGACGCGTTGACGAACATGTGGGTTTGTTTTAAGGAGGACTTATGTATATCAATACAACCCACCTGATGATGGCCTACTTGCTAATCTCTTTGCGATCAAATCATATCAATTTGAAATTTTTTGACGTCAGCGGACTTATTTGGAGCCAACGGGGCAATTGTCTACCCCAAAAAAAAATTACTTTGTCCAAAATTTTTTTTGGGCTTTTAGCCAAGCCTTTTGCTTACCTATAGTCCAACTCTTGCAAGCCCTGATAAGCCATTTGCCCCAGTTTTTGTACACCCAGTAGTCCAGTCATCTTGCTCTGCTTCTTGTCTTTCTCTCTGATGCAGCACGACACACGCACGCCACGAGCCCAAGTGAAGGGTGGCAATCCATAAAGTCTGAGCAAGCCCACACCAGAGGGAACTGGCAAACCAGTCCAACCCAAACAACGGCCGCCAAAGCCCAACCGACACCCATGCGAGCATGGGCCGGCTGTAACCAAGGCCCAGAGGGCAAATCCCCCTGAAAACCTTGGCTACTAGAGTAAGGATTGCTCCTTTCTATATACTGCGGTTTGAACCTATTCTTACCCGATGTGGGATTCCGCATCATACTCCCCCACTTAGAACTCGCGCGTCCACGTGCTACCGTACTGCCAACAACCCACCCGAGTCCACGGATGGGGGCCTCCCGAGTCCACGAGACGAACCTAGGCTCCTATACCAACTGATGCAGCACGACACACGCACGCCACGAGCCCAAGCGAAGGGTGGCAATCCACAAAGTCTGAGCAGGCCCACACCAGAGGGAACTGGCAAACCAGCCCAGCCCAAACAACAGCCGCCAAAGCCCAACCGACACCCATGCGAGCATGGGCCGGCTGTAACCAAGGCCCAGAGGGCAAATCCCCCTGAAAACCTTGGCTACTAAAGTAAGGATTGCTCCTTACTATATACTGCGATTTGAACCTATTCTTACCCAATGTGGGATTCCGCATCACTCTCCTAAATCTTAGTCAGTCTCAGACTCTCAAAAAATCAAATGTGAGGCGTGAGTTAGTGTTTGCTAGTTGCTATGTGTGCCTTGGTGTATGCTCTCTTCTCTGTCCATCTCTATGTTTGTTCCTATATTTTCTCTCAACATATTGAACGATGTCAACTAGAGGCGGACACATTGTGCCCCAAATGACTCAATAAAATTTCTATTAAATGAGCCTTAGCATTATTTTCCGTACTTTCGAATGTACAATAAATTAATTAGCCAAAAAAATTTTGGGGCAGCTCCTGCTTAGATTTGCTTACTCTAACATAAAATTTTGCATTCGCCCCTGGTTTTTTAGTTCATTTTCATTAAGAGCAATACCATTGTTTCGCGGGAAGGCTTTGGTCCAACTTATCATGTCGTCAGATAAAAATATTTTGTGTGCACGAACTTCATGGGTGTTTAGACACATATCATATGTCCAAAGTACAAAATTGTTAGTTGTCTCAATATAATGTGTATTGTTTTTTAGAGTTTTATTCAAGTTTACAGTTGGAAGGATTCATTGGAATGCATGCACATCGAATGGGCATATATGTTAGATGGAAGTTGTAGTACCAATAATAATATAATTGCATAGTTGCTTTTATAATTTAATTAAAAATTGGATTTTTTAATACACATTTATCTAAGAAAATTATAAGAAATAAACCCACGCTTTGGAAATGCTTGCATAAACATTTACCTCCAAAAAATAGATAATTAATGTGGATTTAACCACTATTATTGGTCCTTAGCACACCTAATTTGATGCCAAGTTGGGGATCAATGTAATAAACAATATGATTATGGAGTATATTTTATTTAAAGGATATGATCTTTGACTCATTGATAGACTTATTGAGATATTTTGCTAGTGTGAAACAGGCAATATCTGTACGAACGATATATACTTCCCTAAAACTTTTACGCTGTCAAATTCTAATTAAGAAATTTGAAATCTTCTAGACAGGAGGAATAATTGAACATTAGTTAGGTCGATTTTACAAGAAAGTCAAAACAAAATTTTTCTTCCACCGGCAGGGGATTATTGAGTGGTTAGTATCTCCTTTGAAGACTCAAAAACAAAGAAGGAAAAGGCTAGTAGAGGGTCCGTTGAGCTGTTCATGTCTATGTGGACTTATTGAGATCCACAATCTGCCTCAACGTGTCTAAGCGTGTTAATTAAGAATCCAATTATTTCAAGGGTTATCAACGAGCGGTGACTCGGTTGACAATCATTTGGATTAGATATATGTGTGCTCAAGGTTCGATTTCAATGAAAAGTAAATTATTCAATGGTATTTAAAAAAAAAAAAAGTTCTTTCAAGGGCTGAAAAATCGGCTCCTTTTACGCCAAGTACTGAAGTAGATACTTCTTCTTGCTGATTCACATTATTAGTTCCAACGTATATGTATTTACATTAATTGAGAAATTTAGGACAGTTGTTATACAACATGGAAACATAGAGGGTTACTATACCAACTCTTTTATACTTCAAATTTGGCTTTCTACGGTATTCCTTACTGTGGATATGGACATTTTCAGGTTAGGTAAATAATCCCCGTGTACAATATTTTAGTTGTATACGGATCAAGGACATGTAAGATCTTCTATATATCTTATTACCATGTTAATATGTAGATACACTGTTTCTATAATTTGAACCAATAACACCTCTCACTATAACAATTTTAAGGGTAACTATAAAATTATCGGGCAACCCTAGACGACGTTGTAGACTTCGCGACCGGCCAGCAAATAAACATGGACGGACCGACCTGTCCCGCCGTCGAAGCGGGACGCATTATGGGCGGTGCCAACGCGGGCGGACAGGCACCCATTACATCTCTAAAAGTGATTGCCAGTTTGCCACCAATTAATTTAGAATTTGACTGATTGAGGCACTGAAAGTTGGATATGATTCAGGTATATACTTTTTGCTGTTCGGACGTACCATTACATTAGTATGGATTTTTCCATGTCAGAGTTGTACTAATTACGAGAGAAAGCCGTAAACGTACTTAATGGAGATTGAGAAAGCGACGACAATTAAGGCGTGCAACTAAGCACATTCAACGGAAGAATCAAACTCTCTACAGCAGTGAACACAGAAATATCCATCATGACAAGGAGTCAAGGAGCACAGCCAGTCAACTCCTACCCACATTTTTCTCACGAATCTTCCCTAGCTACAAGCCTACAGCTATTACTTGTGGCAGATCTTACAAAAGAAAGTCGCAAATACCAAAAGTATGTAGTAAGTATACTACTCTTTGCATGACTTTTTTGGGTTGAAGATCAAGATGGTCTTTAATTTAGTTTTGCATTGGATACCTTGCTCCAGCTGCCAGTACTCTCTGCTGCTCTATCTGCGTCATATAAATACATAAATAACTAAGAATCCAATTTATCAAAAAAAAAAAAAAACTAAGAATCCAGCATATACGGCATTACGGTGTCGCTTTTGGATTAAAGAATCTAAGAGTACCTGGAATAGCTCATGCAGTTTGTTCTTGAGATAGCAGTACTCATGCTCTAGTAGCTCCAACGCTCTCAAGCATCTGAAACTCAAAACACATATCCCATCCTAGTCAAGACACATTTTTTTATCTTATTCTAACTCTATAATTTTTGAAGTACACAGCTTAATCGCTAACAACAGTAAAAATTTCATCAAACACCTCACAATTTTAAACTTATTTTCTTTTTTCACAGTTTAATCGCTAATTTAAAAATCAACACAACCATTCTACCAAAACGGGCACAAAAGGTGAAAAGAATTTATTTGGCAACGCTCAGTCAGTGTGTGTGGGCGTGCGTGCGTGCCACAGAAAGTGTGTGAAAGCGTGAATGTAGAGGAGAGGAGAGGAGGGTGTGTTATTTTACCCAGCACGGTTGTTCTGGTCAGAAGCGGCTCGAAAGGCGACGCACACATTTCTGACTCTATTGGCACCTATGCTCGAGCTGCTTCCCATAAACTGATTCAAATGGATTCCCATTTTCTTGTAGTCCGACAATTCTCTCTCCATCCTGGGTCCGTCCCATCATTTTTTACAATTATTACCACTTCATTCATTTGAAAATGATCACAGTACACAAGATGGTGAAAGAAGAAGGAGAAGAAAATTACAATAATGCCCTGAGATTCCTCAAGAGTTTCTCTGACTCGTGGAAGTAAATGTTGACGACCTCGGAGACAAAGTTTGGAGAGCTCTCATCTTGAAGTTGCTGCAGCTGTAAGAACTGCTCATCTAATACTCCCTACATACAAATTTCACAACTTAAATTAGTTACTATCATCACCCTTATATATTCAGTATTCTGATATGACAGCAACACTATTTTTTCAGCAACCTATGAACCACCCAACCCAGCATAACGTAAATTACCTGGTGGAATAGTAATGCAAGCAAACGACTCATGTCGGCGCGCAACCGATCCGCACCCAAAACAAGCATCCACAGAGGTAGACCCGTTTTGGCTAGCCAATTGATAGCTTTGCAGTAGATTTCAGGGGGTTTAGGGTTTTGTGTTTGAAGCGGGAACTTGAAAGTTGAGAGTAGCTGCTATTTAAAGGCGTTGCCAGACGCCAGTTGCCTCTATCCAACCCATGCAACGGTTATATGTGTTTTATTCTTTTTTAATAAAAAATGAGGGAGGGCGTGCAAGATGGGTATTTACCGAGGTGAATGCGGGGTATAAACCCCATTTCTCTGCGACGCTGGTGACCTGGTGTCTCAGCAACCGGTTACTTCGGCGTGCTATCTTTGTGTGGCAGGTTTAAGTTCGGCGGTGTACCCTAACTACAACCCGACAACTCCCTGCGGCCGGTAACTTGTCAGTCACCACTCCTATCCTCACTAAGAAATAATGAAAACAATGCCTTTTACCTCCTGCCAAACAGCACAGGTGACCCTTTTTCACTTTTTCTCTGACTTTCTCGGTAGAAATGCATAGCATACTGCATACCAAGCCAAGCCAAGTTATGGGTTTGAAAGAGAGAGAAACCGCCCGGTAAACAAGGGTAGGAGTGGACAGGTGTGTGTTAGTGGAGAGTCCTGGTGACCAGTTACTGCGAGAAGTTAATTTTTTTTTTGTCTTTTTGTTCGTTTTGTGGGTCCTCTAAGATCATGATGAGACTTTTCAAACTTAGGTGGTACTCATGGGTATGAACTATGAAGCACAAAATAATAGAAATGAATCATTTTTTTTAAAAGAAAATATATGAGTCCCGACATTAATTCCATGAAAACAATGTTATATTTACCGTCAAGATAGCATCATAAGAATTCCAAATGGGGTCCCCTGCAGTAGAAAATCTACTGTAGGGACTGCAGTAGGCTCATTTGAGCCATCAATTGTTTTTAAAAAAAATATCTAAAAATAATAAATGTAATGTTTTTATTGTTTAGATCATCATGATGTAAGTTTTTAGTGAAAAAAAAATTAAATTTTGGTTGAGAAAATACTGATACAAATGTGAAACATTTTCTATCGTTGGATCAAACACTTATTTAATTTGTTATCATTTCTCAATTAATTTAGTTTTTTTGCCTTAGAAAAAAAAAACATAATCTTAATCCATACACTCAATACTTTACATTTATAATTTTTTGATAATTTTTTAAAAATTATTAAGGCCTCTAATGGCCTTAATGCATGCCCTACAATAGAACATCTACTGCAGGGCCCCATAACTCTAAGAATTCACGCGCTCCATAGGTCTCAATTCCTGAGTTAATTCAAATGAATTAATGGCTTAATAGATTCCACATGATACATATAAAATCATGTACATATAATTCTACAATTGTGATACCAATTGTTGGGATCTTACCATATAAATATATAACTTATAGGGGATATAGATTACTTGATGTGGACTTGTAAATTGTGGATAGATTAGACCGTACATAGCTATTAATACTCATGTTCCGACCCATGTTAATTTGTTCATGTAATCCTCGACAAGCCTACTTCAAAAGCATGCTCTATGTGTGACGTAAGCATTAGGCAACCACATTATTACATACTCCAGTTTAATACAATTTAATTTTGTTTCAATCCCCAATCTACATGGATATATAATATATAACATACAAAAATGCGACATACCCCCAATAATTGTCTCTCATTTTAACCCTCAATTCATATGGTACGTGGGATATCCATTGATTATGAACACGAATGTAGGGCCCCCCAAACATCTGACACTTCAGATAGATTGAGATTAAAATGAGATTAAGAAAACTAAGGTTGTGTTTGATATCACTTCCAAATTTTGAAAACAAAAATAAAAAACAAAAACATAAAACACAAAACATAAAATTGAAACTTGTTTGGTTGAACACTTAAAACTGAAAACAAAAACTGAAAATAGAAATTGAAAGCATAAAATTGAAGAAAAAAAATGTGTGTTTATGCTTTTATTTTCATAATAATGGAATATATCCGCACCACTATATTTTTTATAATTGCAGTATTTGCCGTGTTTCACCATTGAAAACATCAACAGAAAAAAAAATATAAGAAATAAAACAATAACTCAAAGTATATTTGAACATCGTCTTCATATCTCTATGCAATTTGTAATCTGAAATCCTAAAGAAAGTGCAATCTATAATAAGTGTAACTAGTTTTGTTTCCAAAACTTTTAAAAACCTTTTTTTCTTGTTTTCAAAATTTTTGAAAACCTGTTTTTGGTTTTCATAAAAACCAAAATAGAAAATACAAAAAACAATATTTTTTGTTTCTATTTTCTATTTTTTGAAAACTAAAACAAGAAACAAGAAACAAAAGTGATACCAAACAGACCTGATAATACCAAAATTACCCCACCAATAAAAGTAGGACATGTGACAAATGAAGTGCCAGCTGGGCCCGGATGAAGGGAGAGCCGAAGGGTACACTTTGGCCATAACCGAAGTACCCACTTCGGTTCCTCTAAAAATTATATACTGAAGTCAATGAATCTGACACTGCTTCTATCATGCTGAAGTGCTGCAATGGTAATGTCCCTACATGACCGAAGTAGGTATATACCAGGTCATACAATGCAGAGTCCCCATAGGACACCAACCCTTAACAGAGTTCAACTCCCCTTGGGAGAGGGATACAGATGGAATTTACCATCCGAGAAACCCTTTGGAAAACCAATGAGAGAGAGTCTGACTCCTACTACAACTCAAACACTTCAAACTCTTATAAAAGGGGAACCTCCGCCCTTAGGTAAGGATTCGAACTCCTGCACTCAAATTTGCTTACTGAGCAAGAGGCAGAGCTCCGAACAGCGAGTCATCCGCCCAAGTTTAGTACCGTACTGACTTGAGCGTCGGAGAGGTCCCCCGAGCATACCCTCGGGGCCCTACCGAAGCTTACGTTTGCTTATTATCCAGGAAGGAAGGCAACCGATTAGGAAGGAAGAACTTGGTCTGACTAACTGATTCGTCTAGTAGGATCGGACCTATTTTTGACGTCATCAGTTTGGCGCCGTCTGTGGGAAGGAAAGTAAACTTCCCGAAAGATACTCACAAAGGTCAGACAAGGAAAAACAACGCTACTTCAGAAGAAGGAACATCAAGGTTCAACTTAAGACCCTTTGGTCCAATTAGGCCCACTTCAGCCCAAATACTTAGAAAATTTTCTAAGTTTCAAAAATAGGCCGCTCCGGCCCGCTCAGACCACTTCGGCCAAGAAGGTCACTTCGGCCCAAAAGGCCACTTCGGCCAAGAAGGCCACTTCGGCCAAGAAGGTCACTTCGACAAAGAAGCCCACTTCGGCAAAGAAGTTAGCTTCAACCAAGAAGACCATTTTAGCCAAGATGGCCGCTTCAGCCGAATAGGTGATTAAATTGTTTAGAGAATGCAGGAAGGCCACTTCGGCCAAGAAGAGCACTTCGGCCAAGAAGGCCACTTCGACAAAGGAGCCCACTACGACAAAGAAGCCAACTTCAGCCAAGAAGGCCGATTCAGCCAACGAGGCCGCTTCAGCCGAAGAGGTGGATAAATTGTTTAGAGAATGAAGGTGGATAAATTGTTTAGAGAATGAAGGTCTCCTCGGAAGAAGGTAGACCTCCTCGGAAGAAGGTAGACCTCCTCAGAAGAATGAAGGTCTCCTAGGAAGAAGGTAGACCTCCTTAGACAAGGAAGAATGTCTCCTCACAGAAGGAAGATCTCCTCAGAAGAATAAAGGTCTCCTCGGAAGAAGGTGGACCTCTTTAGAGAAGGAAGAAGGTCTCCTCACAGAAGGAAGATCTCCTCAGAAGAATGAAGGTCTCCTCTGAAGAAGGTGGACCTCCTTAGAGAAGGAAGAAAGTCTCCTCGGAAGAAGGTAGATCTCTTCAGAAGAATGAAGGTTTACTCGGAAAAAGGTAGACCTCCTTAGAGAAGGAAGAATGTCTTCTCACAGAAGGAAGATCTCCTCAGAAGAATGAAGGTCTACTTGGAAGAAGGTAGACCTCCTTAGAGAAGGAAGAAGGTCTCCTCGGACGAAAGTAGACCTCCTTAGAGAAGGAAGAAGGTCTCCTCACAGAAGGAAGATCTCTTCAGAAGAATGAAGGTTTCCTCGGAAGAAGGTAGACCTCTTCAGAAGAATGAAAGTCTTCTCACAGAAGGAAGGTCTCCTCAAAGAAGAAGGAAGATCTCCTTAAAGATAAATGAACACTTCCTCCTCAAAAAATCTACCTCGGGAAATTACCAAATAGAAAGAAGAAAACGTACCTCATTAAAAAAAAATCTTCATCAACAAATTGTCTGATGCGGAACTAGATCGGCGTACTAGTTCAGTGTTCACTAGTTCGGCCTCCTGGGATAGCATGCACTACTTCGGCCTACTAGTTCAGCGCTCACTAGTTCGGCCACCTGGTAGAGCACGAACCAGTTCGTCCTACTAGTTTAACACACACCAGTTTGGCCACCCGGTAGAGCACATACCAGTTGAACACACACTAGTTCAGCCACCAAATAGAGCACGCACCAATTCGGCCTCCCACCCGGTATAGGACGAACTAGTTCGTCCTCCCGGTTTAACTTGCTCTAATACGGCCTTTCAATTACCAGACAGAAGGAAAGAGGCCTCCTCGGCAAAGAATTTTACTCAACAAGGAATCCTCCTTGGCAATAGATGACTCCTCTTACCAACATAGAACCGAAGCGGGCATACTCTTCCTTGGTCCAAGGGGCATATGTATGGAACATACTACACTTCAAGTCTGAATCAAAGGACCAAAGAGGTCCCATTTAGGCCAGTTAGGCCCACCAGGACCAAAGTGTCCCACTTAGGCCAGTTCAGCCCAAAAGACTTGGGACAAATTCTAAGTCCAAATCAGGACCGAAGTGTCCCATTTAGGCCAGTTAGGCCCACCAGGACCAAAGTGTCCCACTTAGGCCAGTTCAGTCCAAAAGACTTGGGACAAATTCTAAGTCCAAATCAAGACCGAAGTGTCCCATTTAGGCCAGTTAGGCCCACCAGGACCAAAGTGTCCCACTTAGGCCAGTTCGACCCAAAAGACTTAGGACAAATTCTAAGTCCAAATCAGGACCGAAGTTTCCCACTTATACCAGTTCGGCCCAGCTAGGCCGCTTCGGCCCACGAATGCCACTTCGTCCAACCTAGGACGCTTCAGCCAACCTTGGCCACTTCGGCCCACGAAGGCCACGTCGGCCAACCTTGGCCCTTCGGCCCAAAGGGTCACTTCGGCCCCAAAAGCTGAGAAAAATTTCTAAGTCTCAAAATTAGGTCTCTTCGTCCAACCTAGGACGCTCTGGAAAACTTAGGCCACTTCGGCCCATCAAGGTCGCTTCGTCCAATTTAGGATGCTTCGTCCAACTTAGGACGCTTCGGCCCAAAGGGTCACTTCAGCACAGATGGCTTAGCAAATTTCTAAGTCATAAAAAGGTACTTTGGCTCATATAATCCACTTCGGCCAAGAAGGGCATTTCGGTCAAGAAAGACACTTTGGCTAAAATGAACACTTCAGCCTAATGACTTGCAAATTTTTTAAAAACGAATGAGAGAAAGATGCTTCGTCCCGGTAAGGACAGTTTGCACAAAAGACTTGTAAAAATTTTCAAGTCCAAAATGAGACCAAAGAGTCCCACCTAAGCCAGCTAGGCCAAAATAGGTCGGTCGACCCAAAAGACTTGTAAAAAAAATCACAAGTCCAACTCAGAGAACCGAGTTGTCCCACTAGGTCAGTTCGGCCAATTCGATCAGTTCGGTCAACTAGGCCAGTTCGGCCCAAACTCTTGAGAAAAATTTACAAGTCCAAATCAAATGACCAAAGAGGTCCTATTAGGCCAGTTCGGCCCTTCATGTGCTCATAACAGAGAAAGTATGAAGGAAGGGAAAAAACTGAGCAAGAGAAGCTCTTCCCCCTCATAAAATCTCCTCAGAACAAATGACCTAGTTAAAATACACAAGTCTCAAAAGAATGGCCAATGAGACACACAGAGGAAAGTAACCAAGCTAGGTCATCCTAGTTGAAGGCACTTCACTACTTAGACGAAAAATAAAAATAGCGCGGAAAGGCTTGTTAAAATAGAGAGTGAAAGATTGTGAATCTTAAACTACATTCAGGTAAATACAGGCTATAATTACCCTCCCATCAATTTGCCAAAAGACATCTCGATGAGAGTGTAGGGGGCATATGATAATACCAAAATTACCCCACCAATAAAAGTAGGACATGTGACAACTGAAGTGCCAGCTGGGCCCAGATGAAGGGAGAGCCGAAGGGTACACTTAGGCCATAACCGAAGTACCCACTTCGGTTCCTCTAAAAATTATATACTGAAGTCAATGAATCTGACCCTGCTTCTATCATGCTGAAGTGCTGCAATGGTAATGTCCCTACATGACCGAAGTAGGTATATACCAGGTCATACAATGCAGAGTCCCAATAGGACACCAACCCTCAACAGAGTTCAACTCCCCTTGGGAGAGGGATACGGATGGAATTTACCATCCGAGAAACCCTTTGGAAAACCAATGAGAGAGAGTCTGACTCCTACTACAACTCAAACACTTCAAACTCGTATAAAAGGGGAACCTCTGCCATTAGGTAAGGATTCGAACTCCTGCACTCAAATTTACTTACTGAGCAAGAGGCAGAGCTCCGAACAGCGAGTCATCCTCCCAAGTTTAGTACCGTACTGACTTGAGCGTCGGAGAGGTCCCCCGAGCACACCCTCAGGGCCCTACCGAAGCTTACGTTTGCTTATTATCCAGGAAGGAAGGCAACCGATCAAGAAGGAAGAATTTGGTCTGACTAACTGATTCGTCTAGTAGGATCGGGCCTATTTTTGACGTCATCAAGACCCTAAGGGATGAAATATGTTCCAATAACATACTTACAAAATTTATAATTAATTATATGATGATGATGCAAATTTATCATCATTGAAGTGTCAATTAACCATCCAACGTATGATTTGGTCATCATGTATTTCATCTAATGCAAAATAATCAATTAAATGACAACAAATTAATCATCATCTAAAAGACAATAAAAGTGTATATATATATTTTGTGTGTATCTATACATATATATTTGATTATTTTCCTTCACCTTCCCACGTCCTCCTATATGCCATGGTATAATTGCAATTGTGATGAGCCTTTATCTCTATGGCGGAGCACAAGTTTCCAAAAAATTCCTCATTAATTAGTGAACATGCTTTGCTAATGGCAGCACTTTTTGAAGGCGATCGTACCCACGCAAAAACTAGAGTAAGGGCAAATGCAATGGGAAATTATTTACTGGGTCAACATTTTTGTTGGCCCGGTCCCACTTCTATTACACAAAAAGTCAAGTCAAACACGTATTCTAATACAATCACATCAATAAAACACAAATTTCTATACACTTTTTCTTCCTACACACTTTCTCTTTCCACCCAACCTAACAACATTCCATTCCTCCATATTATCCACAACAAAACTACACCAAAACTTCAAATATCAATACATCAACATCAGCAAAACAGTTATCCTAATACAGCCACATAAGCAAAACACATTTTACAATACAGCCACATCAGCAAAAGACAACATCTTTATTGACCCAATACCACTTCACCATTGCATTTGCCCTAATATGTAGACATAATAGACTTCTTAATCATTATGCTTTATGCTCCCATGCCCATGTACTATAGCCATTACATACACGCACGCACGCGCACGCGCGCGCGCGCACGCATATATATATATAATATATATTATAATTATATATATATATGAACATAATTATAATCATTGCCTCCTTTTTTTTTTTTGTGTTTAAGCATCGAAGTTCGAAATGTTGGAGGTAGCTAGGTGAGTAGGTGGTGTTCTTCATTAGAGCATAAATTTCATGAACCGTAAAACTCAATTAGGTTAAAATTATAAAGTAAAACTAATACTAAAGGTCGGAATCGCATTGCCCGAGATAGTGTGATTTAAGAGTACAACGGATAATAATGCAAGACTTCTGACAAAGTACCAACAAATCAACAACAAAAACTCTAACTATTCAGTAAAATAGATAACTTAACTTCAATGGCAACGCACCTTCGAAACAAAAACACACATTCACTATTTACAACTGATATGGAAAGAAGTCTGTTGGACTTGCAACATTAGTCGCCAGGATACATGTATCAATACAACAAAATTCCGTACTGCTTCCACTTCGAAGCATCAATACTACATACGACATTGCTGATCTAATCCAAGCCCGAGTAAATATCAGACTAAGTGAATGTATCATCCCGATCACCCTCGGCGGTCTCCACCTCTTCCAGGTTGCTGAATTCCAGAAAATGGGTAGGCCTGTGGTCTTCATTGTAATACTCTCGAGGGGTCCCCAGCTTGACGCCGTACTTCATGCTTACAGTATGCTTCACCCCCATGAAGTTGTAATTCCATGGACCGTTATCAGGAACCTAAAAACCAGTAAGGGAAAGCATCTCAGTGCTCCATAATCCACAACAAAAAGAAATTATTTCTTGAAACACCACAAAACAAAGTACAGCATATCAAAGCAAGAAAGTCCAGTACAATTTATCTTACCATGTAGAAACCTAGGAACCGATCACTTAAAAGCATCTGGACCTTCTCGTAATGTGTTGGAAGGTAACCATGAGGATTGCTTCCCGTGTCCTTGTTGAGACGTCCCCATTCATAACCACTTGGTGTAAGCTTATATGCAGTCAATGAGCAGGAACCTGGAGTAAAACTGCAAGTCAAAATGATGCACTTCTCTCCATCCCATTGTTTGTTGTTCTCCAGAACTCGAGCGTGACTTGTTAGATCCTGCAAATTAATGGACCAGGTAAGATGAGAAATCATGCAGTTATACAAAAAGTTCAAACTAATAAGCCATCATATTTCGTTAATACAGTCCATTGACGGGGGTAAAACCTGTGGCGATAACTGAGGAAGCTCGTTTGGCTGTGTGTGCATCCATCCTAAAGGCTCCAGATCATTTAGAAAATCATGCTCAGGAAGTGCTGAAGGAAGATGTACTTGCTGATGAGTGCCCCACTGAGGTACCATGGCAATACAACGAATTTCCTTGACCTGAGGGTTGTCAGGGGGGCTTATACCGTACAAGTACCCAGCAATTTGTGTTCGTAAATCTGCTATGCAGATAAATCTCTTCAAAATATTCTTGGGCATGATATAAGTGTATCCAGTTTCCTGAAAAATCATATTCATTTTATGTCAGAAAATTCTCAAGAACAACATCAGCAAAGACAACAACAAATTTTAAAGGTAGACACAAACCTTAATGTCCTCCGAGTTCACATATATATGATTGACTCGAAGATAGAGATTTGTTGCAGATATAGCTCTAACACGCCAATCTGTTTTAGAACTAAATGCAGATTGCTCATATGGACTTGTTGTTGTAACAATGAGTTCATCCCCGTGGACGTTTGTAGTCTTTGTTGTTACTGCAGTCAGTTGACTTGCTTCTTTGGCCTGGAAACAAATTAGTCAAATTAATACTCTTCACATAGTATGAGGCCACATTTAACATGGTAGTCAGAATCGCTTCAAAAAGGAAACAATCAGATCATAAAAATACATCACCTGTTTCTCAATCTCTGCAATCTGCTGTCTCTGTTGAGAAGGTGGGGTAATCTCTGCTCCAAGTATAATATCACGAATCTCAGATTGTGTGAGCGCAGATGTATTCACATTGTTCTTCTTGGCATAATCTGAGAGTATGAGATCTCTTAAAGCAACCTCAACCTTCATCCACTGATCATCAGTCAAAGAAGGCCAGATATGATGTGGCTCAGTAACGACTGTTTTGTCTGGCTTCAATAACATCTTTGCCTTCTCATTGTTCACATGAAGTGCACGGAGAATCAGGATGAGACGGGAGAATGCTGTGTAAGAGGAAATACTCTTTAACCAATCATCATAAATGTTGAACAAAACCATTTGTGGTTCAGTAGCCTTCAAAATCAAATCACCAAATTTCTCAATCTTCAAGCAAGCCTGGAATGGAAGCTGCAGCTCACTTCCTTTAATGACTATGTTAGGGAAATCCAGTAAGTGAACCTCCAGAGGATCCAGCATTCCTTTACGAGTAACAATAATCTGTTTAGGCTGTTCCTCAACAGGCAAAGACCGAACAAGAGCAGCAACTTCTTCAGCAGTTTTCCACTTTGCTAGCTGGCCAAGACGCTTCTGCCCAGCCCAGACACTTGTGTGGATAACCTGCAAACATTCATATAAGTTTAGAATCAACAAAAACAAAGAAACTTGAAACACTGCTTTAATTAATTAAACCAGACCTTCAAAAACAGCTGCCCTGTCCTAGGATTGAATATAAAAATGGCACCATTGATGGGTTTTGTAGTGAGATTTCCTTCAAATGTCTTGTGAATTGTAACACGATAGACATTTGTATCATCAACAAACCAAATAATTTGGTTGCTGAAGATTTCTCCATAATTCTGGGATGACAAATATGGTTCCGTAGGCTCAGAAGAATACAACTGCAAACCCTTCCTTATACGCTCCCTCAGGACATATAAAGCTGGATTTGACTGCATCAGATAATAATACATCAGTTCAACTTGTATGTCCACGAGTTTTAAAAGTGAATCCACAAACATAATATCTGACCAAGTAATGTCCAAAAGATATCATACCTTCATGATCTTGTTCATCGCTTGGGCAAGTAGTGGTTTAGACCCAGGAAACCAATTGCCAAATGCAGACTGCAGATTGTATGCCAGATCAAGGCCAATCATCACTCCTGCAAAACCCATAAAAAGTTGAATGAAACCTAAAGGATAACTAAATAGGAGGGCGCAAAAAATAAAGAAAAGGGGGTAGAATATACCTGTTGGAGAGGGATATATAGACATGTTGTCTGTTGTGTAATCCATAAACTTAGCCCGAGTATAACGCTCAATATCATGAGAGTCATAGTCTCCCCAGCGGAGCTGTACATCAATCCAATACTTATTGCTACCTTTTTGATCAAAAACATCCTTTGACTCAGCCACAAGACTAGGCTTTGACATGGGCCACCTATGGGCAGCAAAGAGAAGAATGTCTGCACAAGAGCTATTCATTTTGTAACTTTTTCTTGGATGAATAGTCTCTTTCTGCACGGTTTCAATTTCTAATGCATCCAACTCCTGATCCAAAACTTGACATAGATCCATGACAACACTCTCGTGAATCTTCTGCCACAGATGAGCTCGGAATATCTGAATAAGAGAGATCTTCAAAGTTGGAATCTTTCCATGCATGAAAATTCCAGTCAGGTCCAATTGCACTTGGAAACCAACATAAACATTTGCCCGATTTATAGTTGGTGACCACCAGAGAGTGAATCTGCGATTAGGAATTTGGTTGAGACCAGATCTTTGTGCATTAGTCAGCTTCTTGTACTTCATAGACTCCTCAAAGCCAGATGCTTTCTCCCAGAATAGACCTTCCCAGGTTGGAAAGCTAAAATTTCAAAAGTTTAAAAGCACATCAGTGGTTGAAATTATAAATTTAAACACAGCAACAAATCTGCAAAAATCTTTTTTTTTTGTTTGGTACGAGGATCAGTGGAGTACAATAGCTTCGATAACTTCTTCTCTACATATGCAAATATTAAGTCAGCTTAATTCATTTTCAGACCTAGCAATGGAGCAATCGTTTTTTGAGAATGAAGGAGCAATAGAAACCCTTTTTATGGGCATAAAGATAACTTCAGCATAAATTAATTTCAGGAAGGGTGATAAATATGGTCAGGTACAAATTAAAAGAAAAAAAATTACATAAATAAAGATAAAAATGAACATAGCCTTACTATGTTCCTTTGAATAAGGTATGTTCAAGAATTCCCTCAACACCTCCGAGAGCTTGGATAACATCAGTTCGGTAGTTGTTCAAGTTCCAGAGTTTCCCATCATGCCTCTGGTGTGTCCACCAGAAAGGATTCTGTTTCAGAACTTGGTACTGCTTGAAGTCTGTCCGCACTCGCCATCCTTTATCATATGCCAAGGTATGTCGGTCCTTCTGGAATAGAGTATTTATACGTGGAATTCCCCTATCCCAAGAATCCTAATCAAGGACATTTATACAGAAATTGTTAGGATGCTTGTTTTTATCTTATTGAGAAGCATCATGTATGTATTTCAAATTTAAACTGATAACTCAGCTACAGGCTACAGCATATTGATTAAAAAAAAAAGAAAAAAAAACACATACCTCCCCTGCCAAAACAAGAAGAAAAAAGGGAAGGGGAAAAGAGGAGAAACAAGATCATATTTTTTTAAGAACACTCACCTCCAGATCCTCAAGAGTCAAGCGTCTATTCTGTGCCTGAGCCTCCTGCCTCTTCAGTGCATACTCAGCCCATACTCGTTGAGAATCAATGAACTCACTTTCCCATGGCTGTATGAATAAACAATAAATGATCAAAACAATGTCACATAAATTTGAGAGAAAAACATCAAAAACATGATAATCAGCACATTTTCAAACATTGTTGATCAACTCCTTCCCAGGGAAACCCACATTGGTGTGATGAAAGTGGATTTTTCTATTGGACACATTCCTCTAATGACTTCCCTGGAACTTCTAAATTAAATGGAACACAAAAAACTGTGAAATCTTGCAAAATCCCTGGTATCTATTATTGGTCCGACCACAACAAAAGTTCAGTCTATACCAGTACCATATCATATCAGAATGGGTCAATGGGAGAGAACAGTCAAATTAGAAATTATGCTTGCAAATGAATTGAATTTTTTTTACCTGTATGTAGCGATAAAGATTTGGAATCAGCTGGTCCTCTTCATGACTCATCCCGCTCCTAAAGTGGGTTACACCAACATCAGTCTGCTGACTGTATCGTAGATCACTCTGGGGGATCAATATGTGACCCATTGATAACATGCCAAGTCCTCCAATTTCCTTCGGAGTGTAAAAGATGACAGGAGGAAATCTGAAAACAAGGAAGATTTGAAATAAAAAAAACATCAAGAGGAGAGAGATAAAAAAAGAACACCAAAACAAATCGACTTCACAAGACCAAATAGAGTACCTGCTCGGCATTTTTGAATTCAAACCAATCTTAATACGAGTTTGAATTTTGTTTTCACACTTAACCAGCAAATCTAGCAGCTCTTGAGTATGCACAGTTGCTTCACGGAAATAAGTCATCAGACCTATATATAAAGGAAGGTTAGCAAACATGAGATCATTGCAAATACTAAAACAAGAAGAGAGAACTAAGAGAAGCAAATACCTATCAAAGCAGTATTCCATTTGTTGACAATTTTAGTGAATGTCGTGGACCCTGAAGACATAAGTATTTGTCTCACACGATTCTCAAACACCTTCATGTGTTCATCATCGACTCTTAAGAAAGCAACAGCAGTTCGCTCTTTAGTCTGTTCATTCTGCAAATTCCAAACTCCATCTCTTGTATTGCTGAATGCTTCTTGAGTCATCCTTATTTTTGGAAGGATACGGACCTCAAATCCACACCTACAGGTCAAGATGCAGATATATTCCATCAAAAAGCAAGCAGATGGCATGATATTAAACAAGAAGTACGAAAAAGAAACCCCAAATTTGTAAGACTATTAATACCCCAGTAACCCCACAACTTCCCAAGAGCATATGCACAAATAACCTAATCAAAGCAAGCATGTACATGCCACTTATGAACTAGCTGCCTCTTTGTGACAGCATGCATTTAAATAAACACACATACACGACAGAAAACTTGCTGTCAAAGTGAAAGTATAAAGTTTGAACAAGGCTTTGGATCACTGTGATCAATCAGGTAAACATACACTTGTGCACATATGGGCGCACACCCACAACTTGCTGTCAAAACCAATGCAGTCAGCATTTGAGTTTGAACAAGGTGTTGAGATTAAGGAGAGCAACCATTTGGGAATTATATTCAAAGACATATAAGTTGATGTTCAGCATCTAAAGTTTCGAGAAAATTGAAAACATGGAACTCAGCAGCAAAATTATCTGCTCACAAACCTCTGTTAAGACTGCATAGAAATCATAAAACATCTAAAGTAAAATCCAGATATACTTACATGCTGAAAAGAAGGTTAGGATTGTCTTTGCTGTAAACTGACACAAAACTATTTTCCCACTCTAATGTTGTAATGCTTCGAGGGAGACGGTTCTTCATATCCCAAAATACACTCCTTCCAAGATTGACTGCAGAAACGATAGAAGTTAAGCTTTATTTTTTTTAATGGAAAAATATGAGTAATACTACCATAAAATTTGCAGCTTCAACAATATATAACGAGGATGAGCATATACCATCATGTTTCATGAGCCTCATTCTGGCATCCCTTGGCCAGCACTTCTTGTTATTGTAACCAACCATATTTTCATTGTTGGGATCAGGATGCTCGGTAAGATAACGCTGGATAAGGTCTCGAGCCTCCTCATGGGTGAAGCGGAACAATATATGCACCTTATCAATGTACCTTGAATACAGTCGTATGGGATGCCTAGCCTCAACTTTCGTGTCCCAATAAGTAATGAACTCATTAGGCATCTGCGGTGGACCAGCAATCTCACTGGCTCGAGTCAATCCAAGGAGCAAAAGATCCAGCACAAGTCCATAATACTGGACAACAAAAGAAGCAAACTGAAGACCACGAATAAGACCATATGAGTTTGTGTGACTCATATCCTTATAAGATAGCACAACATTATTTTTTGCAGTGACATAATCAGCAATATTGTGGTCGAGAACCAATCGTAGTAGCCTGCAAGAGCACAAGAGAAAAAATGCGACCTAGAGATTAAGACTTTTATTCACTACAACAACAAAAACAAATAAACACATGATACTTTACCTATTTAACATTGTCAAGTCAATTTTCTCAAAAAACTTCTCAAATTTAGTTTGGAGCATCACCACGCATTGTCCATCATTTGTATCCCAGATACCTTGCAAATTGTTTATACCCTGACACCATTTATAGACCAAAAGTGGTGGTGGCTCTGAATCAGCCGGCTTAATCCAATTTGGGAAGAGATGACGTTTATCGCCTTCATACCATAAATATTGGTCGAGATATGCATCTGTGATCTTCTCAAGAGGCTCAATTTCATACACCGGTATCAGATAACTATACAAATCCATGAACTCTATGCCAACCTGCCAAAAGAAAAAGAAAAAGAAAAATAGAGTTAAGAAAATGCGAAATGCCACTATGATGCAATGAGCAAGATCAAAGATCACATAATTGAACTCACTTCTTTAAAGGCACGCTGAGTAAGCAGGTGACGCTTAATCCTAGATAGAGCTTCATGTGGATTGTCATAAGCTTGCTCAATGAGCCCTAGTTCTTCTCTTTGCAGTTGGTTTAATCTCACAGCCACGCTATAGGATTCTTTCAATCGCTCCAGTGCGAGGATTAATAGCTTTGTATCATGCTTGTATGACAACGGAGGGAATGGAATGGGGGAAAATTTCCGTGACTCCAACCAATGCACAGTTGTTGTGTAAATGGCAACTGCTTCTTCAGGAGTGACATAAGGACCATCTTTCAAATAGTTGTGTTGTCGTTCCTACACAATAAAATAAATGGGTAGTATGATAAGAGGAACTATGCAAAGAGCCAAACTTAATAAATAGAGGTGAAATTTTGCACATTATACGACCAGAATGACTAGACTAATTATGAACAGATTATACAGTGGAAAAAAAAATGAACAGTGACACATTAACAAAGGTCCTATACACACCTGCTCTGCCTTTAGCCAAAGGCGAGTCAATCTCCCAAGATTCTTCCGGCAAACTGTCTTATCAACTGTTGCACCTCTTCGTATACGCTCACGATTATAGTGAGCCACATTTGTCCACCAGTCTGCTTTTGACTTGACATAACGAAGAATCATGTTTTCAATGGGAACAGGCAAACCAGGAACCTAAGAGACAACAAAAAACAAGTGAGACAACTATCACAAGTAACAAAACTTAAAAGAAATAGGCATCAAGAAGTGAAGGTACCTTCCATGGAATGTTTGCTTTCCAACAGCGCCATGCCTCACTCAGATGTTGCAATATAGTTCTGGCTTTGTTTTGCTTAATTCCCTCTGCAATTTAACAATGAGCATTAAGCAAACAAAGAAAATAAACCAAAACAAGCACCTATAAAAAAAAACACAAAGTGGAGAAAGGGAAATGGATTATGGAAAAGTTAACCACCTGGCATAGCATCAAGGACATCATGCATAACAGCAGCCCGAAGCTCCAAGTCAAAGTGGCTTTCAACACGCTGCTTCGTAACTGTCTTGGCAACTCCTTTAGAATGCCGCCCTTCGAACTGCCGGGCAAGAAGATTCCCCAACCAGCGTTCCAGAAGAGGCACTATGCCTCGGAGAAAGAACAACCATACCCTCCACATTGGTGCCCAGACTCCACATCCAGGTCCTTTTCCCACAGGACCAGTATTGAAGCGATAGTAAATCAAATGCTTCAAATCCTTGCACATTCTAATCTGTCGCATTAGCCTGTACTTGTACCGGTACATCCCAGTCAGCTGCCCAACATGGGAAAAAGTATATTGCAAGCCATCAGCCAACTGGAATGCATCCACATTACCCAAGCGGAACTGGATATTGGCATCAACCACAAGCTTCGTCAAACGCAAGATCTCACGACAAAGATGAAAAGCATTACCAAACCGTGACTTCTTTCGTTCTTTCGTCGTGAGCGTTTTCACAGGCTTCAAGTTGAAATTATAATCAAGGTGAAGATAATTCAAGTTTTTCCTATGTATCAATAGGTTCAGCATGTTGTAACCCTGCTTACAGACTTGAAGACCTGCTTCAGCCCAATCAAGTTCCGTGGTTTGGAAGAACTTGGTTGCTGCAAGAGACCGGAATAGGTGCTTCTTCTTCTGAGCTTTAGGTGGCCTATGATGCAACTGATTCAGTACAAAGCATTTTAACAATTTCTGATAACTTACCCGAACTTTGACTGGATATGATGGAGGACTGCAGAAGCATAAAGAAAAATTAGGCGGTGCTCACTACATAAGGGTTATAGATACAATAAGTAGAAAAGGGAATAGACTCTTACCAGTGCTCCTTGTACCACTCTGAAACAAGGGGTATGTCTTCAGCCCTTCGCATTCGACCAGATCTCATGTTAAAAGGACGTGGGGCAAATAGCAAAGAAATTCCAGCAGCAGTTGTGTCAGTATAAAGCTGAGTGTCTGCCAAAAAACATTCCACTCCCTCTGGCAAAGAGAAATCAACATCATCCTCATCATCATGAACTTTCTTTTCACGTCGATCCTTGTTGGCACTCGTTATAGGGTGAATTAAAGGATCGTAGTAAAAAGCTGGTAAGTCTGGGTCCTCTGTTTTAATGAACATCACCATAGGAGTGTGATAGACACAAAGCTTCACTTTCCTAGGCCTGTTGTTGTAAAGATGCGGGAAAGCAATTCTGTACTCCGTTCTAAGAGGTGACCGAATAATGAGTTTGTTTATGTCATTGAACTCATTCCAGTCCTCATCACCTTTCTCCATGTCACGATAGAGGGGCTCAAACTTGGGGCCACCTGTAAATAAAAACCACTTAATAAAGTTGTTCTCAGAAAGCAGAAGACAAATACATGATGCACAGGCACAGTTCATTGTTTTCATCAGCATCAATTTAGGGGGAGAAAAAGGAGGGGCGGGGGGAACAGCCAGAAACCTAGCACCAAAAAGGCCCACAATTCAACATCTATTATACTATGGGGGTTCATATACTTTGACGCTCTGCATTAAGCTTAATTATAGTAGCATGCCTAGAGGGGGAAAAAAACACACCAAACCTCCAATTTAAATAAATAACTTTATTGAAAATGCAAGTAGCTATCTTCTAAGCAAAGAATAAAAGTCACGATAGTCACATGGAAATGATTTTTCTGCAGAACCTAGGACTTACTAAACAGCGGATTCGAGATATGACTTTTTGGCAAAAAAATATGATATCACTACCAAATAATAATAATTCATATTTCAAACCATGCATGATCACTTCACACGAAGGCTTTTTTCATTTTCAGGATGCAAACTACAAATGATTTAATAACATACAAGATCAATCTAAACAAAGTGTCAGAACTTTACAACTAGAAATCCCAATCAAGAAGCCTTTCTGGCATTGTAGATTTTGGGAGGAAAGGGACACAAAAGGCACTATCATTACTAAACAACAATATGCCATAAATAATTTTGATTTTCATAATCATGATTTCGATCAACAAGGCACTGAATTTAGTGATAAACTGATAAAAGCTCGAAGAATAACAACATATGAAGCAAACGAATTAGAAAGCAAGAAACATACCAGGTATGCACATGTTCAAGGCTTTAGCCGTAAAGAATGACTCCATGTCAAATAAATAGAAATAATTGCGGTCAATTAGGTCAGAAAGGAGCTGTCCAGCAAGCCGATGAAGTGTTGCCATAATTGGGAGGGAGAGATGCCATTTGCGGTAACTTGGACCATTGATAAGCTTTGTTTTCACAAGAGGCTTATGGTCATAAAACCAAGTACATACAGCAGAATCTTCTTCTTCTTCCAATTCCAACTGAATAGGCTCCAAAGGATCAACATCTAACAGATTATCAGCATAATCTAATGGAGGTTCCTCATCATCAAATGGTGGAAACCGCATCCGCTTGAAATGCCTACGATCCCTCTTTTCCCTTCTCATCATGATCCACATTGTTCCCCACTACAATATTGCATTCCAAGTTAATCAACTACCACTACATGAGCTTTGCAACAACTTAAGAATGCACAATAGTTGGAAGTTAACAAAAAACCAATGCTGGATTAGTAAAAGTAAAGGTTAAACAAATCTCAAGCACAAGGATCCCATAATGGGTAGGGTCGGGGACAAACAGGATGTACACAGCCCTTACTCCCACTATCCCACATAATATATGGAGATGATGTTTCCATGAAATCACATGACCAAATAAAGTACTAAAATAGTACCAACAGGACATCCAAACAGCGTCTACTATCCTATGACTACGTAGCAAATAGACATATAAGGAAAGAGAGATATTATTCACATACCTGAGCTAAATAAATAGGTTCAACAACCCATGGTATTTCATTTACAAATGTTATTGCCCCGGTAATATGATACAGAATCTTCACATCTCGAACCTGAAGAACAAAGAATAATGAGGTTAACATCGGTAATTTACTAGGAGGCAACCGCAATTACAGATAAGAACAGAACAGAGCCAATTCAAAATATCAGGAAGTGGATAAAAAAGGGTACCTGTTCCCAGGGCATAGGCATATTCTCAAGGAGCTTGTAAACTGCATGAGGAATGAACTTAAGGGCTCCAAGATACACACGTTTATCATGACGGAATTTCTTTGAAGACATGTCCCCATGATCTCTGTCACACAGAAACCAAAATAAATCCAATATATTCCTCTCTACATCTCGCACTTATTCTACCATTTCATGCAATTTCATTTTGACAGCAGTGAATTAATGCAAGAAAGAAAACATGGACTAATGCAACACACAGCATATCTACGCTACCAACACCTACATAATAAAGTGAATGATACTAAACACCACTCGTGCTGCAATTAACGCTTCAATAATTAGAAATACAGAAGTGAGAGTGCCTACAATTAGGGTTCCATTTGCTAACATAGTAGCAAAAATCACTTAAAATATGCAATCTTGTACTCATATTCGTTTACCGTCACCATCACTATATCCTCAGCTCAAGTTTTAATGGCAATCACGGCTTTCCTTAACATCAAAGCATCACAAGCAGAAAACCTTAAAACTCACCGTATAATCTTCCTAACATGCTCAGGGGGCATGTCCTCCTTTTGCGTCTCAACGAACCCAAACTTCCTCTTATCTCCATACCTCTTCGAGTTCAATTGCATCCATTTTCTGGCCTTCTCTTCTAACCTAGCCTCCGCCTCGGCGGGCGTTGGAGGCACCTGGGGAGCCTGTGACGGAGGCGGAAGCACAGTGTACGACGGCTGAGCAGCGGGCGGCGGTGGAATCGGAGGCAAGCTCGTCCCCGGCGGCACAATCGGCGGTTGACCGCTGGTATTGTTCCACATGGCGGCGATTTATGAAACCAGAAAGCCTAGAAACCGAAACCTCAGATCTCCAACGCATATATCGTGGAGAGATGAACGAAGGGTGTCCTGTAAGAATGGAGGGTTTTAGGGTTTCTTTGGGGTTTTGAAGTGCGTATGGATTATGAGTCGATCCAGTGCACTCTCTACCCAGTTGGAAGGGTGTGGAAAATCGAGTTATTTTGGATGTGCGGCTTGCTTTATATGAATGACGGCAAATCTATAGACCGCCTCAGTGTCATCAGTGGGCTTGCCCAATTGAAATTGGGCCTTATAATTAGAGAATCGGGCCATAATTGGGTCAGATTCTGGGCTCACTTCATTCTTGGCAGGCCAGGATATAGTCCTGATCATAAAACATATAATGGGCTAGTTTAGTAGAGCATTTGCAAAGTAACAGATATGTCAGTAGAAATGGTGGTAGCAGAAATGCTGGACAATTTTAGTAGCAGATATGCTCTTGAATCCTGGGTACGTGTTTGGTTGAACTTTTGCTGTTAACATTTGCGTTGTGTAGCATATTGTGATAAATTACGTGCAGGGGTATTATACATTTTAGTTGTATATGTTGTATCCAAACATACAAATAATTAAATAATGTAATTAATCAATTATTAATTTAATTTAATTTATTTATTATTTATTAAATGAGAAGGACGAGCAAGATGGTAACTGTACCAATTTAATTTATTTATTCAGTACGAGCAAGACGGTAACTGGAGGTGAGAGTCGAGTTCGTAACTTAGGTCAAATAAGGGTATATTTGACATAAATTAAAGATACTAATAAATTATAAATTAATTAATTAATTAAATTTTTAATAACAATTAATTTATTTATTTATTAAATGAAAAACATTTTAATAATATTATTCCTTAATATGAGGGGTAAAATTGGAATAACGGCCATTGTTAGGAGTAGATTGGCAAAGTAGTATAAAATGCTCTAGAAAAAACTCTCGGATTATGTGCCCATAAATTGTTGTTTGGCAAACAACCATCATTTATACTATACTATACTACTTTGTAGTATGGCCTAGTTTGGTAAAGCATTTGCAAAGTAACAGATATGCTAGTAGAAATGGTGGTAACAGAAATGCTTGACAATTTGAGTAGCAGATATGCTGCTTGAATGTTGTGTGATGTTTGGTTGAACTTTTGCTGATAACATTTTTGTTGTGTAGTATATTATGATAAATTACGTGCAGGGGTATTATTTATTTTAATTGTAACATATGTAAATCAATGCAAAAATATAATGAATTTCTAAAATAAAGATAGTTAATTAAAATTAAAGATATATATAATTATCATAAAAATTTTATTATTTTCAAAAATTTTATTCCAGAATCTCAAAATTTTTAATTACAAGAAATACAAAAATTTTAACTAATAAATGTCTCTAGATCCTTCTTTTGCTCATCCTCCTAAAACCACCCCCTAACCTCCTCCAAAACCAGATACACCATTAACCACCTCCAAAACCAGATCCTATCTCTTAAGGGTAGAAAGCAAGTCCAATACGCTCAACCAAGATGATATCCTTCATATTAACTCAGATCCGATCCTTCACATATACCCAGTGGAGTCTATTGTTAAAGAAAGAGAACGAGTTGTGAGCTCAGGTGAGGGAAGCTGGATTTGGAGAAAAACCCATTTTCTAAAAGAGACCTCTCTGTATTGGCAGTGAAGAGTTGGACCTGCAATTGGAAGCTCTTCTGTGATTGGTAATACATGCCCTTGTTGCTTTGTTTTGGCATATCCATGATGGGGAGTCGGAATCGCGAGTGTCGCTGGAGCTCCTGCAGATGAGAACGAAGTGCCGGGAAGGAAGTGTAGGATGTCGGGGGTGATGCGACGGTAGCCACGGTAGGAAAGAGAGAAGGACTGGCGGTGGGAGTAGGACCGACGATGGTGACTGGTTTGCTCATCCAGATGGTAGTGGAAGTAGTATCGACGGTGGGTGTAGGATCAACGGTGGGTGTAGGATCAGCGGTGACTGGTTAGGAGTAGGATCGTAGTGACTATTGCAGGGTCATTTTTGGAATTTCATTAATTGTGTGAGGACAATATGGGGATACATGTGAAAATGTTAGTAAAATTGTCTTAAAAGGAAGCATTTTCAAAAGAGCATAAAATGCTCCTAAAATTGCCTCGGAATTGCAGCCGTAAAATGGTTGTTTGGATTGCACAAAGCATTTATACTAGCAAGTAGTATAAATGTTGGTAAAAATTGTTATCCAAACGGGGCCTATAAGTGATAGTTAAAATTATTGCCCAAACTAGCCCAATATTTATTGGTTCATCAAACATAAAAAATATATACAAGCGAAATAGTCTATTGATCCATCCACACTAACAAAATATAGTCTCAATCCATAAAACATACAATATTTATTAGCTGATTCAACATCAAAAATACATACAAGCAAAATAGTCTACTAATCTACCCACACTAACAAGATAAGCACTCTCAAACCATCAAAGAGAATGCAAAAAAACCCCCGAAAAAATACGCAATAACAATAGAGAAGAAGAGAGGAACCACACCCAGTGTTTGACCACACACCACACCACATAAGGGAGAGGACACCAAATGACATATCACACCCGCTTTATGTCGCTAGACCAAAAACATAAAATGAGAATGAAACTACTAAAGAGGTATCAAACAAGCCGATGTTTTACCTCGTATGAAATTGCCAAAGAGACAAAAACCAAAGACTAGGTCTTCCCTCGCATAAAAATGCCAAACAACCACCTAACAAGCCGAGAGACCTAGCATGAAACTCCCAAAAAGGCATAAACCAAAGACAATATCCTACCTCACAAGAAATTGCAAGAGAGACATAAATCAAATACGAGTTCTTACCTAGCATAAGATTGACAAAGAGGCATGAGACAAGCCAAGATCTTATCTCACATGAACCTGCCAAAGAGGCATAAACCAAAGAGGTCTTACATCGCATAAAATTTTCAAAGAGATAACAGACAAAAGAACACACAAATAATACAATTTTTAAACATATCAAAAGACATTTAAAAAGATTCTTTAATATAAAATTTTGATCCATTTCTTCTATAAGGTGTCCCCTAACGTTAATGTACATAAATAAGTCAATGTTGTCATTTTTCAAATGCCCGAAGCTTTTAACCAAATGAAACTTATTCGTGGTGTTATCAATTTCTTCCATTGAAAATTCCCTTGCTGAAAGAGTTGAAGAGAATTGAGTTGCATCTTTACTTGTTGAAAATCTTTGGGAACGTAATTGCCAAGATTTGACTTAGATCGTGGTCGAGAGAGAAAAAAAATGAACCCTCTCAGTGTGACTCATTAAAATTGGGTATTTTTCAATGAGAGATCTATGCAAAAAGTCTAGAGGCTGAGTGTCAAGACAAAATAATATAGTTTTGCTATAGTATTATTTTGGGTAACCAACATTATTCAATTAGCGAGTCTACGAAAGTCTATAGACATATGGAGAATGTCAATTATCACCATCAATTTGGTATGTTCATCTATGATTACAATGCTATATACTCTCCATTCTTGTTAATGGCAATGGGCTAATTAATTAATTGGGTATGAAATGCTCCCATCAACATATCATGATTATTGAAGATTCCATGTATCTTCTTTCTCAATTGGAGCCTATCATAACTATATACTTAGATCGTGGCCGAGAGAGAAAAGAAAATTAACTCTCTCGGTGTGACTCATTAAAACCGGGTATTTTTTAATGAGAGATCTATACAAAAAGTTTGTACACATCTGGAGGCTCTTAATGCCAAGACAAAGTAAGATAGTTTTGCTATAGTATTACTTTGGGTAACCAACATTATTCAATTGGCGAGTCTATGAAAATCTATACTGCCAATTATCACCATCAATTTGGATTATCCATCTATGATTACAATGTTATCTACTCTCCGTTCTTGTTTGGTGCATATTCATTGAGAATGTAAGTATTTCAATAAAATGATAAAAGCCTAAAAAAATTAAAAATCAAAAATCAAAATCAAAACAATCAAAAAATAACTATATGGAGTAGGTATGGTCATCTACATGAAGCGGGTGTGGTCATCCGTTGGCCCAAATCCAATGAGACTGTGCCCAACTGCATGTGATTTATATTATTTTGTTTATGGATTGTACTATAGACATATGGAGAATGTCAATTATCACCATCAATTTGGTTTGTTCATCTATGATTACAATGTTATCTACTCTCCATTCTTGTTAATGGCAATGGGCTAATTAATTAATTGGGTATGAAATGCTCCCATCACCATATTATAATTATTGAACATTCCATGTATCTTCTTTCTCAATTGGGGCCTATCATAACTATATGCTTAGATCGTGGTCAAGAGAGAAGAAAATTAACTCTCTCGGTGTGACTCATTAAAATCGTGTATTTTTCAATGAGAGATCTATACAAAAAGTTTGTACACATCTGGAGGCTCTTAGTGCCAAGACAAAGTAAGATAGTTTTGTAATAGTATTACTTTGGGTAACCAACATTATTTAATTGGCGAGTCTATGAAAATCTATATTGCCAATTATCACCATCAATTTGGGTTATCCATCTATGATTATAATGTTATCTACTCTCCGTTCTTGTTTGGTACATATTCATTGAAAATGTAAGTATTTCAATAAAATGATAAAAGCCTAAAAAAATTAAAAATCAAAATCAAAACAATTAAAAAAATAACTATATAGACTCGGTATGGTCATCTGCATGAAGCGGGTGTGGTCATCCGCTGGCCCAAATCCAATGAGGTCGTGCCCAACTGCATGTGATTTATATTATTTTGTTTATAGATTGTACTATATTTTATTTGTGAATAATTTTTTTTTACATTAGATGAAATTTTTTGAACTTGATATATTGATAAATGTAGAGGATTATATTTCTTGAACTAACTTTTATCTGTCCATATTTTAAAGGTTGTGTATGAAATTGAGTAAGGCACTTGAAACATTTTGCAAGGCTCTCCACGTCCGCTCTATATCGCTAGACCGAAAAAATATAATGATAATAAAACTGCCAATGAGGCATTAGATAAGCGGAGATCTTACCTCGCAAAAGAGGTGTGACCAAAACGAGGTCTTACCTTGCATGAAATTGCTAAAGAGGCATAAATCAAAGACGAGTTTTTATCTTGCACAAAATTGTCAAAGAGAGATCAAACAAGCCGAGGTCTTACCTCACACAAAATTGCCAAAGAGACATCAAACAAGCCGAGGTCTTACCTCGCATGAAACTGCCAAAAAGGTCTTACCTAACCTCACATAAAATTACCAGTATCAGTCAAAGCCGAGGACTAACCTCGCATGAACATGAATTGCCAAAGAGGCATATTTCAAGCCAAGAACATGTCACGTATGACACAACCAAAAAGGCATAGCCTAAGGGGCAAAATTTGAGAAAACTAGTTGGGGGTAATGAAATGCTTCTAGGTAAGGAAAAAGTCAAGGAAAGGCTTAAAGAAAAGCACATTCGACCAAGGTTTAGGGTGCCTTGGTCAGACGGAAGAATCTGAATAGGCAGAACATGAGGATGGATCAGTTCAACCATGCCTTGGTCAAACTCCAACGTCATTCCAAGTCGTAGACTTGCCTCGCACAAATATGATGAAAAGGAGTCATTCCAAGTCGAGGACCTACATCGCGTGAAATAGAGCCATGAGAAAAGCTAGTGTGTCACCTCACACGTAATTGTTAAGGAAACATCAAAAGAAGTCTAGGTCTTAATTTAAGGTTATTATTTGTTTTCTTGGGAAATTTTGAGATCCCACCTATTTAGGATTTTGTTTAGAAAATGAGGTTACATTTTTATTTGTTGATTATTTGCTGTTGTCATGCCACGTAAGCAAAAACACAATTGAATTTAATGGATAACGTGACACATCAAAGCGTTGACGAACTGAAATCTCCAAAATTTGCCCAAGTTATTAATCCGTAACAATTTAAATTTTGGGTTACTAACTTGAAACATTTGATCTTTCAGTCATCAAAATAAAGTCTTTGGGCATCTTTGAGTGATCAAAAATTATAGTGTAGGTATTTTTTTATTCTTAAGAAATGGGAGGAAAAGGGAAGCAAGTAAAGTTCTTGAGAACGTGATGTGATGAAACATAATTCAAATGGAAACTTTTTTATGGGTATTAACTTAAATACATATAAGTATAGAGGTCACAGTTTCAATTATTCAATACAACTCCATTATCACGTTTCTCTTAAGTGGAGACGCAAATAACACCTCCCACGTTTTTATGATATTTGGTGGAGTAACTCTGATAAGAACAAATAACTCTTTGGGACAGTGTACACAAATATCGTATAATTCGTTTAAGATTTCTGGCAAAGTGCCCACAAGTAACAACAAAAATACTCTAAGACTTTCCGGTAAAATCGAAAACTTAACTTCAATGTCAACACACCTTCGAAACAAAAACTAACATTTGAAACAATTCACTATTTGCAACTTATATGAAAAGATGTATGTTGGACTTGCAACATTAATCATCAGGATACATGCATGGTTGTCAAAATTCCGATTTTTGATCGTAAGATCGTACGATCTTAGGTAATCAAAACGATTCGAATCGATGTAAAATCCCAAAATTGATCAGATTTACCGATCTTACCTTACGATTTTACCGATCTTAACCTTAATATTCTTATAGAGTCATAGACTTATGGGTTGTGGTCTACTAATCATGTGCATACGTTTCTAATCCTAGTTTTTGTTGAATAATTGGTTCTAATATACAAACATGATATAATCTTATACAATTATTGTGCTTGCTTTTCATAGTTCTTTGGAGGTCTTAAAAAATTATAATTTTGTGAAATATTAGCATGTCTATAAATAAATAAGTAATTATAGTATATTATAAACGATAGTATATTATATAATGTTAATTATTTATTTAAAAATAAGTAATTATAGTATTTTACATTTATTTTTTAAATTTTATAAAATCTTACGATTCTATTTTGATTTTGCATGCCTTCCGCCGATCTTGTATAAGATCCTGATTTTGACAACCTTAGATACATGTATCAATTCAACAAAATTTCATACTGCTTCCATTTCGAAGCATCAATACTACATACGATATTACTGATTAATCCAAGCCCGAGTAGTCAGACCAAGTGAATGTATCATCCCGATCAACCTTGGCAGCCTCCACCTCTTCCAGGTTGCTGAATTCCAGAAAATGAGTTGGCCTGTGGTCTTCATTGTAATACTCTCGGGGGGTCCCCAGCTTGACGCCATACTTCATGCTTACAGTATGCGTCACCCCCATGGAGTTGTAATTCCATGGACCATTATCAGGAACCTAAAAACCTGTACGAAAAAAGAATCTCAGTTAGCACCTCCACAATCCACATCAAAAAGAGATTATTTCTTGAAACACCACAAAACGAAGTACAGCAGATCGAAGCAAGAAAGTCGAACACAATTTATCTTACCATGTAGAAACCTAGGAAGCGGTCACTTAAAACAATCTGGACCTTCTCATAAATGTGTTGGAAGGTAACCATGAGGATTGCTTCCCGTGTCCTTGTTGAGATGTCCCCATTCATAACCACTTGGTGTAAGCTTATATGCAGTCAATGAGCAGGAACCTGGAGTAAAAAAAAAACCCTTTTATATTGTTTTGGCCATTGATTTATAAATTGAAGTAGCTCATGTGATCTCTGCAATCATGCATTGGTCATAATCAAGCCTCTTGACTCCCTAGGGTGATAAACACTTTTACATGGTTTACACAAAAATTTCAGAAAAATTGACCAGGTGGAGATCTGCCTGCGTCTGTGAGCAACCTTCCTGCAGATGGTGCTGGGTGGGTGGACTTGTTTGTGAGGGAAATGCAAACTGCTACTAGTATGGATGATGGTAGAGCACGCGCGTCAAGTCTGCTGGAGATACTTGAAAAATCCATCTGTCAAAAGGCTGGTGAAGAAGTAGCCCAAAGTTTTCAGAAGGTGAGTACTTATAGTTATATGTGAAGTCACAGTGCTTTCATTTTCTCTATTTACTGGTGAGCTAGGGGAACTATTGAATTCTTGTCCTCCATTGTTCTATTATATAGACCACAATTGATTCGAATAGCTCCAGTTCGTGAAGTTAGCAATAGAGAACAAAAAAGATCCAAAAAACACCCTCCATTGATAGAAGAGGGAAACGAAATAATGCGCGCCACTTGAAAAATGAAACACTATACTTTTTACACGTATCTTACATGGAGTTTATAATGGCAATTGATATTGCCAGCATTGACCATCTCAAAATAACATACAATAAGGCTATAACGGCAAATGACCCAAACGCCGGTACATAATTGTCGGTAAAAGATTAGTTTGCTGCAGTGCACCGCCTATTCTGGATCAGCTACGCGGTTTTTGTGAGAGATGAATTCTGAGGCAATTTATAAGACAACAGAGAAAACCCACCACCTCTCTACTCCCCTCGCAGCCAAAAACTCAAGCTCAGGCAGATGTAAGAAGACGGTAAAGAAAAACATTGTTACTATATATAATTCCAGTTTTCAATCACTTTCAAGCTCTGTTTCTTCACTTCTTGATCTCCTAAAAGACTTGTTACCTCTCATTGCCTTTGCCAGCTCCTGTATGGAACAAGATGTGCTTCGTTCCATCTTCTCTGCAAGTATTTCAATATCGTCCAAAAACCCTAATCCTATTAGCCGGTTCCTTAATAACTCGACAGTAGAAGAATAGGGTGGTAAACCTTCATCAATCATTATCTCAAAGTATTTACAGGCTTCCTCTAGCTTACCTCTCTTCTTACATAAACCATGTATCATGACAGCATATGTTGAAACTGAAGGATAAAATCCTCTCTCCCCCATGCTCTCCCAAACTTCTGTTGCCCTATCAAATCTGCCCACTCTTACTAGCAATTTGAGCACCATATTGTAAGTATGCCTATCAGGCATGCAATTTTCTTTCTCCATTCTAGAAATCAACCTAAGAGCACCATTGACCTCGCTGCCATCACAATGATAAGCCTGAATTGCATTGTAACTCCATGTATCCGGCTTAACTTGCCTCTCAATCATCTCATCTAAAAGTTGATAAGCCTCTTCCACCTTATCATTCTTGCAAAGCTTTTTTATGATACAATTGTAAGTAAACACATTGGGCACAAGATTGTACCTCCTCATGCTATCAAGCACCCTAAATACTGAATGAATGTCATTCACTTCACAATATGCACGAATAAATGTTGAATAAGTACAAGCATCCGGCTTGATGCCATTTGACCTCATTTTCGCCAACATCTCATATGCCTCATCTACATTTCCTCCTTTGCACAAACTCTCCAACAAGCTATTGTAAGCAGGTGCATCAGCAACACATCCATGCTGAAGCATTTCGTCGAACAACTTGCGTGCCTCCGATGATTCCCCAATATCACCCCAGCCTCGGACCATAATGCTAAAAGTTTTAACGCTAGGCTCAAAATCTAACTTCACTTTATCAAAGAACTCTTGGGCATCCTTCACATGCTTCCTTTTGCATAGCACAAACAACAGCTGATCAAGATCATGGATACAGGGCTTGGCACCAAACTCAACCATCCTATTAAAAGCACGAATGGCATCGCGTGGTGAATCGGCACTACTGTACGACCTAAAAACAAGCCAAAAAATTTCAGGGCTTATTTCGCAACGCTCACTGTCTCTCATTTCTGTCAAGAAATCCCATAATATAGCGAATTGCTTGCTGCTGCCCAAGATATCTATCAAAATGCGGCAGCTCTCGATACTGTGCTCAAAACCTGAAATTCCCCTAGCCCAGATAAAGAACCTATGGGCAGAGAAGCCTATATTCTTGCAGCGTTTCAAGACTTGTTCAACCAAGTTTGGGGAAATTTGTGACGAGAAGGCGCTAAGAGAGTGCTCCAAGTCGTGGTGTAGGATTCTGTGGTCACTGAGGATGCGAGAGATCTTGTTTACGAGGTCTGGGGACGGTGGGCTTGAGTACAGTGAAGCAGTAGTAGAAAAGTAGCAGAGATTTCGGGGCGAAGATATGCAATGAGAGTGCAATCGAGTGTGCAACGGTCTCGTCTTCGAGAAGAGGGATCTAATAGCCATCATAGTGTTCAAAACATAGCGAGATTTCAAAACACACTCCTATCACAGTGAAACTCTTCCAAAATTGGGTATAATTCAGCTTTTCAGTTCACAATTTAAGTACCCAGCCTAATACGTACATTCCTCAACCAAAAATTCAATCCTCCAGCACTTTGAAGTTTGAAAACTAATAGTAATATAAATGCCCACCAATCAATCCTAAATTATCACCAAAATCTTGATTTCATTCCAAATAAACCTCAGTTCCAAGAAATCATATCTTCTACCAAGGTATTCACCGAAGAGGCAGAAGCCCTTTTGAAAGAAGCTATTCAGGAACAGATGAAACGTTTTCTTCAACAGTTACAAAATAAAAGGCCAGAAACACCGAAACGTTAAAACTCACGAGTGGGATGCCACTGAAGCCACCATTTGCAAGGCCTCCACTCCACCATTCTCCGAACATTCCATATATCCACCTTACCCCTGCATTAATCAACATCGAATATATTACACGGTACAGTACTGCCAAATAACACTAACTCCATCACCGTACAGCTGTTCAATTTCACACAACAAAACAGGTTTGTGCAATTTTACTTTGAAAAACTCTTAATATTCCATATGTAATCAAGGAGAGAAACTTACAGAATTGGAAGAAACCAAGTCTTGAGAGAGTGGGTTGGAAGGAGAGAGGATAATGATGGCAAGAACGAGAGAGAGCGTGAAGATTGCAACGAATAAGGGTTTCACAGAAACTGCGATCATTTGAGATAAGCTTTTCCGACTTGATTCGTTATTGATGTATATGTATAGACTGAATCTAGCTATGGAGTCGAAGCATAGGAGTTTTGGTTCATTGTGAGTTGGATTGGATCTCGGTGAGATGGAGGCAGATCAGATCGGATACGTACGGCTGTGAATGTCGGTGAAATAGTGAATGGTTGGGCCCACTGTAAGTTGGCCCATATATAAATATGGTTCTTGACCTAATTCTTGTCATTCGGACTAAAGATGAAGGCCCATTATAGGCCCATCAAACTTCAAAAGAGGTATCAAGTTTTGCTACTTGATTCTTGGCAGGCCAAGGCCAAGATATAGGCCTGATCCATCATCAGGTGAACACGAAGTGGCCCCTCTGTAACCGTGAGTAGCTGTAGCCTGCAAGAAATAGTATATTGATGCGTCCTATCTAGTCCATGGAGTCCATGGCTCCGTTTGGTACAGCAGTAGTTGTTGTAATTTACCTGGAATCGCCCACCAAACAAGCACCATGTGGTGGGAGTGGTGGATAGACCAACCTCATCATGTGTTAGCCATGAGAGATGCATATAGTGAAGTGAGTATCACCGAGAGCATGACTATTTCCACGCAATCGATCTCCTGTATATCCATGACCCTCGAGATGATTCAACTCTAACACTTTTGCATGCAATTGTAACCTTCTCAAGACGATGTCCCTCACCAACCCATCTAGAATGCATGTTAAGTCCATGATCTTGAAAAAACTTAACATAAAACCAAAACAAATTAAATGCATGCATGGATCTTCCTTAATTCCAACCAACATAGGTCAGAAGATCCATGTAAACTCCAGTACTTGATCGCCTCACCCTCACCAAGGAAATAATTTTTCAGAAACACTATATATCCATAATTGTTCGTAATCTAGGTAGCATGAAGAAAAGTGTGAATGGTCCCCCACACTTCTCCTTATGCCACCTTGATTATGGACACCAAAATTATAAACATATATCATTTTGGATAATTTTTTCACATATGTAGTTTCATAAGAAAAAGAAAACACAAGCGCTAGACTACTACCATATTGACCAAATAAATTCCACACATCCACAAATACATCGAGAAATAATTAACATTTCAATGTTGTAAATCATCATCCTGACAACATTATTATCCAGTGTTTTTACAACTTTTATTTAGTTTTTAATGTTCTAAGAAGAAGTTTTTGCAGGTTTCAAGGAGTTTTTGAAGGTGAACTATGCATCTCCGTCACTTATCTGAGGGACTTCTTTTTCTCTTCAGTGGAGTTGCTACCGAGACCTCTTCAAGAAAAGCATCAACGATTGTATCTATAATTAAAAACTAGTTTGAGACATCAAAATATGGCCGAATATTCAAAATTTAAGCAGAAGCCTGAAAACCTAAAATCTAAGCATAAACCATTATTATCCAATGTTTTTTACAACTTTTATTTAGTTTTTAACAATCTATGAAGAAGATTTCGCAAGTTTCAAGGGGTTTTTGAAGGTGAACTATGCATCTCCCGCCCCTTCTCGGAGGGACTCCTTTTTCTCTTCAGCAGAGCTGCTACCGCAACCTCTTCAAGAAAAGCATCAACGACTGTATCAAGAATCGAAAACCGGTTTGAGACATCAAAATATGGCCAAATATAACTAATAAACTCCTTTCAACCTAAACCTAGTAAAAATGGAGAAGAGAAAACACGAAGAACATAAAGAAAGAACACAGAGAGTTGTGAAGAAAGACTTCTTCATTTCAATTTCTTTATCAAAACTGCCTGTGATACATTTTAACCTAGCTAATATACCAGTTGTTGCACCGACTCAAGCTAACATCGTTAGCCAGCTAAGCAAGTTCTGTTAAATTTAACAGCACATAACATAAACAAGTGTGAAACAATATTAGAACAACAGTACCATTAATTGGGTTCCTATCAATAAAAAATCTAAGCAAAAGCTTGAAAACCTAAAAGAAGACAACATATCCATATATTTGTAAAACTTTGAGATAACGATTTCCATCCCCACTCCAAGAGCACTGCAACTCGCGACATTGTTCACGCTGTGGCATATGTTCACTTTGTCTACCAAATCCCCAAATCATGGCCAAGTTCAGATGAATTGCAAGGAATGTTCTCTCTTTTGTTGAATCAGGGACGAGTGAGTGAGTGAGTCCAATCTTACGTTCAAAACCCTATGTTGGTTTAATAATGTTGGGCCATATAGGAAGCCCGTTAGATGAAAATCTAGCCCAGTTTGGTTTTCATGATGTCTAAGGCTCTAAGCCATTAGATTAGATTAGATTAGCTTGTTCATTCTAAATTGTGGGCCGCGTATTTCTCTGAACGAACGCAAAGTTCGGTTCCAATGATGGTTGGGCCATCTTCGAATCGCATTAGATTGAAATTCTCCGTCTCTCTGTTTTGTTGAATAAGGGACGAGTGAGTTGGCTCACGCCATTGACGCTCAAAACCCTAACTCTTCCAGAACAGAATCGAGATCATGAGTCTAATCTTAGAAACAAGGGCCTCTTCGTCTATCACAAGGACGAGATCTATGGTCTTTCTTGTTTGCGAGGCAGTCTGGCAAAGAGATGAGGGTGGGTACGAAGTTTACGCCATTGACGTTCCTACTTCTAGTCGTGGTCTTGGATCAACTAGTAAACCCATAGTACTTGGCAAACCCTTATTTCGCCTCCCGAATACCTACCCAGTCACTATGAACTTCTTCGCCTTTGGTTCGAAGATATACTTTTTTTGTGGATGTCCTCCAGGGCACTCCAGACTTCTATCGAAGGATGTTTATGTCTACGACACATCCTCTCCTGGCATTAGGAAGGTAGGATGCATGAATCTCGGCAAGCTCGACGCTATGGTATTGGTCCGGTCAATGACAAGTTCTATGTGATGAGTGAAACTCTCACATTTCGCGATTTCGAGGTCTTCGACCCTAAGTGCAATGCTGGGTATTACCCCACTCAGCCTCCGGTTCATCATTTCCCTTCTCCTCTTACTGGTCCATTTAAGATTTGTGCATATGCCGTTGTGAAAAATGGCCGTGAAATTTTTCTGTCCACCCTGTCCGCCGGCCTCTTCTCCTATGACACAGTTGAACGTGTTTGGTCTCATTTCCCTGATCGTTCTCTGCCCTTCGAAGGTGGGGCAGTGCCCATCGGGGGTTGGTGTTTCTGAAGCGTGACCAAATGGTACCGGGCTCATACCAAATGGTACTGGGCTCATACCAAATGGTACTGGGCACATATTGCTACAATAGCAGTAACAATGATTGGTATGACTTCCAATACATCTGGCGAGGCGGCAATGCCATAACTCCCGGGCGAATTGCCTCTCATTTATGGTTGGGTGATGGTCTAGTATGTGGTGTTCTCAGTGGATACAATCATTCACCCTATCGCCATGACTTGGCTGCACCAAGTAACCTCTGCATTGAAATGAGGTTTTATAGAGCTCAAGCCGGTCAAGTGAACTTCTTATCCTTCCAACACTACATGGACAAATATGACATGAAGAAGTTCCAGAGGTGGATGATAGCTTCATTCCCCTTGTAAGTAACTCTTCTAGTTGTTACTTTTGTATTTTATATTTCAATATCAAATACTAAGCAAAACTGCTGCTCTGTAAATTTTATTAGATGGAATTTGCATGGTTTTCGATGATTTAATTCGTTATTTCACTAGACAAAAAAATTTCAAATAGTAACTCGATCACATGTTGCTTTCTGTTTTTGTTTTATTCAGCCATGCAGTTATTTAAGTTGTATACTTTCAGTCATGGCTGGTTTGACTATTTGAGTTGCTTTAGTTGTGTGAACTCCTTTAATATTGCAAATAAGCCTGCAGTATCTGCATTTAAATTGCTACTCAGATATTCTTGCTTGTTACCTTATGAACCCATAAAGGTGTCTTGAAACTGTAACCAGCACTAGCGAGACGGAGGAGGGTATACTCACAAAGGAAAAGAAAGAGTGATGAAGGAGGTATTCCCTAGTTACTTTTTTTCTTGCAAAGATTGTATTGTAACAAGTTGTGTTGATCACTCAATCTCCTCGCTTGTGGGTTATAAATTCAGGTGCGACAGAATGTAGCAAAAAATTCGTGTAGAATTGCTTCCTGATGATTATTCCCTTTGTTGTTCGGTGACAACATTTGTTTTTGGTGAGTATTGTTTGCATTTTTTGCAGCTGCACAGTTGAAATTTAATTGATAAACTCAATTATTCTTGCTTCTGATGCATTCTTATCTCTAGATATACTAATTGTTGTAAATTTATTGGCCACTGTTATTTGTTACTTGACAGTGACACACAGTGGTTAGGTAATTACAAAAGAGTTCTGGAGGGATCGCTGAATTAATTGCCATTTCTTGCAGGTAATCTGTGTCACCATTTTTGGTTGGGTTTTCTGAATTGGCAACGGGCATTTCTATCTTTGTTGGGAATCTCTGGTTGACGTGCCTCACGTGTTTGTCAATGCTTTTGTGTAGTTTGATGAAATCGGACATTTCCTTTTTAAACCTAATGTTCACAGTCTTTTGTAGATCACACATCCGAGCTACATTAATATATGTCTCTGAAGTGGGATTTAATGGTGTTTATTGCAGGTAACTTATTACCTAGATGAATCAAAATAGTGGGGAGCTCAAAAAGCAACTGAATTATGCCAAGAGTAAGGGTTTCGAGACCACAGCTATGTAGCGTCGACTTGACATTTTCATGCACAAGAGGTTGTCTTGGGTATTGTTCCACACTAGAGCATTTTAGCTTCTAGCCAGAACTTTACACTTCTTCCACTGATATTTCTGTGACAGTATTGCAGATCTTGGATGGAGTTATCCAAGTGATTTGTGCAGTGTGGGTTGCGTACTTTTGAACTTTGATCTGTGAGTGACTTCCGCTCTTTGCCTTCTACAGTTTATTTGTCCTCTAAAAAAACCGTCATGTAGTTGTTGCTTCATTCATAAACAAGCTCTTTTTTTACTTCACTCGAAAATGCCAAAAAACTATTGTGCATGTGATTACAAATTGATACACAAAATATATGGTTTCAATTCAATTGAGTTAGACAAATAGTTATTGCAGAAAAAAACTTTCCAAACAAGACAACACTATCATTGCAAGGAGTGACAAAAAAACTTAGTTTTTCCAAGTACAAGGTAATCCTGTTGTGCACATGAGTACCAATATGTTCTAGGCTTTGTGATTCCTTTCTGTAAACCCCAACTCCTAAACCCTAGAGCTCCTTTTCTCACACGAAACTATCCTATTCGCACATAAACCCTAACTCCTTTTCTCTCATTTGAAAAACCCCGCTTCCTTTCGTTGTCGGTGTATAGACGATGAGAAGACGTCCTTCGGGCTCCGTTTGTCTTTATTTTTTTCTCTCTCTAGTAGCTTTCCATTCCTTTTCTACTCCGCCCCCACTGGACTGGAGGGTTGTTTGCTCTGCAGGTTAGGGACTGCACAGAGATTTCTCCTACCTCCACTGTGGGTCAGATCGAATCTGTTGAGTTCTGGTTCAGGTTACCCTGAATATTGAGTAGGTACATTACCGTGACTGTCCTGAGAGCACTCGTGTCAAGATTAGACAACGGAGAACACAGAGGTGAATTTTTATTTAATTTATAAATTTTTTTGGTCTTTTGTCATATTACCTACTTATTTTTTGTCACGGCAACTGAAAATGATAAATTTGAACACTAAGAAAATGAATCTTTCTTCTTCTATTTCTTTTGAACTTTCAACAAAGCAATTTATGAGTTTTTTAATGCATATTTAGTTAGCTTAAAAACAAACTCTCACTAAAGGTGAGGCCTTTCCTTCTTTAGGGTGAGGTCTGTCTCCACGACGATATTGTTGCCAATTCGACAATTTGCATCGTAACCCATTGAATGAGAAACCATGCATTTAATCCAGACTTGGTACCCATGAGGCCCAAGCACAATGGGTCTGGGCTTAGTTACATGTGTCTCAAGCCCAAATCTAATAAGATTGGGCCCAACTCCATGTGATCTGGGTCAGTGGGTCTAGTTCTAATGAGTCTGGGCTCAAATACATGTGATCTGAGCTTAATTCCAGTGGACCAAGGCCCAGAGAAGGAAGGATGGGCTGCATCTTATATTGGATTATAAATAAAAAAACAAAATGAAGAAATCTGTTTGGTAGCTAATACATTTTATATATATATAAATTTGGTGCACATTAGTGTCAAGAAAAATTATTCAAAAAGTTAAAAGTTTACATTATTTTGCTTATAGATGTATTATATTTTATTGTGAATAATTTTTTTTCTCAATATTTTAAAGGTGGTTGTGTGCTGATTCCTAAAGTTGATTGGGACACTTGGAAGCATTTTGCAAGCTCTCCTGCTTTAATCTTCTAATTTAATGGTATGTAATTTCTTCCACCATTGATTTTTTCCTTTCTTGATTCTTTAAGTATTTATGTAATTATGTTTGTCCTATTTTATTTTCATGATGGTCTTTACTTTCAACCAATTGGACACGATAGTGACGAGGGCTGGTTACAACCATGGAATTCCCATGTTCGAAGAGTTTATATGCCTAAATATGATTTGTTTATTAGTGATGTTGTTGATAAAATCTATAAGACAAGACATCATAATCTGTCAAATATCTTATATGGACATGGTCCATTGTTGTACTTTGAGCGTCTGGATGGGAGTATGATACTCTCATAGGACACAGTTTTATGTCCAAGCACTAAAACTCATACTCCCATTCGGACGCTCAAAGTACAAGAATGGACCATGTCCATATAAGACATTTGAAAAATTATGATGTCTTGTCTTATAGATTTTATTAACAGCATCATTAGTAAACAAATCATATTTAGGCATATAAACTCTTCGAACAGGGGAATTCCATGGTTGTAACCAGCCCTCGTCGCTATCGTGTCCAATTGATTGAAAGTAAAGACCATCATAAAAATAAAAGAGGACAAACATAATTACATAAATACTTAAAGAATCAAAAAATCAATGGTGGAAGAAATTCATGGCTGCAAAAATCGCTAGTCGGCTGCTAGGCGGTTCGCGGGGACTAGGGATTAATCGGGGACTAGTCGAAGATTAATCGTTTTGAGTTTTTTTAATTAATATATATACATATGTAATACATATCATATATATGTGTAAAAACACAATAAATGAAAATAATTAACTTTGGGTATTTTTGTACCACAAAGAAAAAAAGGGTATTAGTCATTACCTTTGGGATATATTAGTAATTAACTCAGATGAGTTTGACACGTGCTTCCCAATTTATTAGTACCTCATGCTTTCTTCTCCTTCTTTGCCAACGCCTCCACTTTCTTTCCTTCTCTCCTGTGCGCAGCGACCTTACTCTACCACCTTCTTTCCCAACTTTATTTCCTTCTCTCCCGTGCGCAGCGCCCTTACTTTCTGCAACTCTACCACTTTCTTTTCTTCTCTCCCGTGTCAGCAAGTGTTCGCCAACGCACATCTTGTTGCTCGATTCACGGCTCGAGGAACATGGGTTTCGACTTTCCACCTAGTTTGGGTTTCGACTATTTTGACCTAATTTCATGCAAGATGGTCTTCGTTGCTTTAATTTTCAGGTCTGTTTGACCAAGTGCCTGCAAGTTTCTCAATTTTTGTTTAATTTTTTCACAACAATGAGTAAAACAACCAGCAGTGTCGAAAATCGATTTTGGACATGAATGTGCCGTTGGATTTCCGATACCCAATTAGCCTCGACTAGGCCGACTAGTCGGTATTTAATCGGGTCACCGATTAGGTGGCCCGATTACCCTCTAGTCGAAGTGGCAAGCCTCGACTAGCGACTAGAGGGATTTTTGCAACATTGAAGAAATTACATACCATTAAATTAGAAGATTAAAGCAGGAGAGCTTGCAAAATGCTTCCAAGTGTCCCAATCAACTTCAGCAATCAGGACACAACCACCTTTAAAATATGGAGAAAAAAAATTATTCACGATAAAATATAATACATCTATAAGCAAAATAATATAAACTTTTAACTTTTTGAATCATTTTTCTTGACACTAATGTGCACCAAATTTAAAAATATATATATATATATATATAAATGTATTGGCTACCAAATAGATTTCTTCCTTTTGTTTTCTTATTTATAATCCAATATCAGATGAATTAACGGCCCATCCTACCTTCTCTGGGCCTTGGTCCACTGGAATTAAGCCCAGATCACATGTATTTGAGCCAAGACTCATTAGAACTAGACCCACTGACCCAGATCACATGGGGTTTGGCCCAGTCTTATTAGATTTGGGCTTGAGACACATGTAACTAAGCCCAGACCCATTGTGCTTGGGCCTCATGGGTACCAAGTCTGGATTAAATGCATGGTTTCTCATTCAATGGGTCACGATGCAAATTGCCGAATTGGCAACAATATCGTTGTGGAGACAGACCTCACCCTAAAGAAGGAAAGACCTCACCTTTAGTGAGAGTTTGTTTTTAAGCTAACTAAATATGCCTTAAAAAACTCATAAATTGCTTTGTTGAAAGTTCAAAAGAAATAGAAGAAGAAAGATCCATTTTCTTAGTGTTTGAATTTATCATTTTCAGTTGCCGTGACAAAAAATGAGTAGGTAATATGACACAAGACCAAAAAAATTTATAAATTAAATAAAAATTCACCTCTGTGTTCTCCGTTGTCTAATCTTGACACGAGTGCTCTCAGGACAGTCACGGTAATGTACCTACTCAATATTCCGGGTAACCTGAACCAGAACTCAACAGATTCGATCTAACCCACAATGGGGGTAGGAGAAATCTCTGTGCAGTCCCTAACCTACAGAGCAAACAACCCTTCAGTCCAGTGGGGGTGGAGTAGAAAAGGAATGTAAAGCTACTAGAGAGAAAACAAATAAGACAAACGGAGCCCGAAGGACGTCTTCTTATCGTCTACACACCGACAACGAAAGGAAGCGGGGTGTTTCAAATGAGAGAGAAGGAGCTAGGGTTTATGTGCAAATGGGATAGTTTTGTGTGAGAAAAGGAGCTCTAGGGTTTAGGAGTTGGGGTTTACAGAAAGGAATCATAGAGCCTGGAAGCAAACGCGACAGTAATGTTTTTTTCCTATAAGCGGTACGATATTGGCTGGGAGATCTTCCGTACATGATATTTTAGGAGCCTTTTTTTAATATTTTAGTGAAGGGAACGTCCTTCCCTCAGTGATCAAACCGCCTCCTATCACAAACGCATTCGAAAAAGTTGAAACCGCACACCTTCCGTGTCTTCCACTGGTTACCCTCGTTTGTGGATGTATGTTTCCCTCTTACCTCTCTAATTTCTCCAACGATATGATGTTTATGAGGATTTTGATGTCGTGCAACGTTAGTCAGGATGATGGAACAGCGTAAACAAAAATATAGCCGGTCTTCCATCTCCGATAAATTCTGACTTGATCGTCGGAGCCTCCACGATCGGCACCACCCAAACCGGTTAAGGAGCTTTTACGATTGTTCTTGTTGTGACATCTACAGAATTTAAAGTTGCAGACGGCCCCCACATACAGAAAAGTTGACTTTTCAACGATTGTAGCAATTTGCCCCTACAGTCCATGCAATCAATTGACCTTGGTGGAAAGTTGAAGAACTATGACTTTTTTTGGTTTCCTATAGCTCCAAGCTCATGACTGAAAACCATACTTAAATCATTGTCTAAAATTGAATCTTGAGCGATATATAGTGATCATAATGATTAATCTACAAAGGAATAGGAGTTAGAACTCTTCAATTTTATGTAAGCTCAAAGAGCTTCATGTAAAGAACTTAGGTTAATCATAATCAATACCAACCCAGAAAATTCTTATTCATGCATGATAAATCATTTTAGGCATATTGTATTGTGCATGCAAAATTTCATAACAATCGTGTTCTGAATCTAATTCACTTAATTTCACTTTATTCTTATTCTAGAATATATATTAGACCCTCATGGACATGAATTGGATTTAAGTCGGTTAAATCATAGCTAATCAAAGTTTGAAACCCCAACTTATCCTATACTTGTTCATTTTCAAAAATGAATTTTCAGCACTTCATTCAAGCTAGCATATAAGAGGTCAAATTCACTTAGAAATAGGCATAAACCTCAATTAATACATGTAATCACATTTGGCAAATTCACATGGCATATTCAATGAAATTCAATTCTCATAAATCAAATGGGCACACAAAGGTTTCAATATCATCAACAGAATTTTTAATATCATCAAAATCAAACATGTAAAACCAAAGGTTCAACAAGGACATCCCAAAGAGCGGGGGATTTCGTGATTTTTTTTATTGGTTGCCTTGGATTTCTAATAAGTTGTTTATGAATTTGCTTGGAAATCGTATATGAATCCTATATCGAAAGGGGATGGTTTAGATTGATTATAATCGGATGATTATGATTTATTTTAATGTATTTTTATAAATAAAAATTTTATATACTAAATTGAAACTATTAAATTGTTAAATATTGAAATTTCAAAATATGATTTTAAATGTAAATAATTGAAATTTTTGCAATCATCCGACTAAAAAATGTAGAAGTATGATAATACTAGAATTACCCCTCAAATGAAATGTTGATGCACATCACCCCGTTGACTAATGGGGAGGTGATCGAGCAACGTGCCCGTCCAAGGAACTATCTTGGTCAATCGAGATGTCATCTGTACAAGACTCCTTGAGATGATTAGTCATCACCTCGTAATCAGGTGACCAAAACACCTTGGGTTAACGAGGAGTACTCACCACAAAATAAGAAACCGATGAAGAGGACGTTTCACCACCAAAAATGCCTCCATGAATTATGGAAAATCATTATTTCTAATTCGTATAGATAGAAACCTACAACCAGGATAAATCTCTCTCGCAATGTCACTTTTCACTATTAACTAAATAGAGAAATCGTAATCCTAAGCAATCTCCATAGCACAATTTACTACCGCGTTGACTTGAGTGTCAAGAGTATCCCCTCCTGAGACACACATCGGGAACCCTAAGCAATCTCCTAATGTACTAAGAATCTGATAAAATTATCTCAATAGTTTCCATTCAAAAAAGGAAAAGAAAAAAAAGAAGCTCCTAACAATTCACTATTTTAGCTTTATGGCTTGATTCGCAAAATACACACCCCTATACAGGCACCTGACCTGCTTTGCATAGTCTTTATAGTCTCACCACCCTTGCCAATGAGCAAAGCAACCTGATAACCACAACATTACATTAATATCACTAGCCACAGATGTTCAATGGGGTAGTCAACATTTTAAAAACCATGCTGGAATAATTACCCAGTCATTAGGAACTTGCATTGATAACTGTTGAACTCCAGGTTGCATTGAATTCAAACCCATAGTCCAATAACACCCTGAGGTAGATTGAGAATCGATCATTAGCTGAGTTGAGAACCATCATTTACTAAACAAATTTCACATAAAACAAGACTCTAAAATGATAGAGAGTCGAAGACAATTCTTCATCCATACAATTTTAAGCCATACAAGATTCCTATACAACTAAAGAATAAGGTGTCAGATAATCCAAATAAACCCAATTACTCCCCTCTAATAAGCATTCCAAGTATTTAGCTCTAACTTTCACCCACTTCCCCTTCAGTGATGAACAAAATAACACCAGAGATTAGTGATTACGTTGCCAAAAAACAGCTGCGGCCCATCTATATAACATACAATTTATTCGGAAACCTTATTGCAAACTAACAAACATCACAATAAGAACACAACAAAGTGACAGTTTACCCTAATCAACTGAGGAACAACAATTTTAAGTAATTTTCCACACCATCAGCACACATCAAAGAAATTTGTATTTCTCCAAAACTAATGAAAACATTCCTGGACTTGTATGAATAGCAGCCAGGGCTGACAGCGCATTATTTAAGCATATGTCACATTTATCTAAATAATAATCACCCTCTCCGATTACAAGAAGCACAAAACAAAATATACACCAACAAAACCAAAACAAGCAGAGATTAACAGAGCCAAACAAACCACGAAACAAATTCTGATACGAGACGATCTACAAAGAAATCTAGCAAAAACAAACATACACATACGCACGTATCTCTTTTTATTTTCTTTCTGAACGTTTATAGCGTTGCAAGGAAAGCTTAAAACCCTTAAAAAAAACCCTTAAAAAACGCGAGGACTGATTGGAAGTGAATTAAAGCATTACCAGGGGGAGGTTCTGGGATGGGAGCTGCGAGAGGCACGGGGTCAGGCGATGATAGAAATTGATGGTGTGATGGTGGGTGCATGGAGGTTTTCATTGTGCTTCGTGAGGATTGAGGTTGCGCAGCTGGTGTTCTTTCTCTTGCCTAGATCGTGTTTTGTGATTCTTCAATTGGATTTGGAGCTTGATTTATACTAGTTGTTTGCCCGCGCTTCGCGCGGCATTAATTATTGTCTTTGTATATATACATGTGAAGCTATTGATTAAAGTGTATGTGTGCCTAAAGTCGCATCGTTTTTTATTGAAGACACAACCTTTTTGCCATCTTCATAATAGTTCCAGGTCTATTTTTAGAGTTCCAAATACATGGATCAAAATGTAGACGAATTCCAAATTCATATCCCAGGAGACTAACGTTGTTTCAAGTTATCGAATTGAACATAAACCATAAGTCCTTATATGCATGTATTGTAGAATATAATTTTTGTATCGAATGGGATATCCGACTTCTTTAGTTGATTTGTTTCGATTTTTAAACATAAGATAGTTTTGTGGTTTTTTCAAAGGACTTATATCTTATGCATTTGAAGTTATATAAGTGTTATATAAGTAACTTCCCTTTAAATTATATATATTTTATGAGTTACTTAATGTACACCATCTTACGTATTATCTTGGAAATGAATTCACATCTTATATTTACATGAAGGTAGGTATTTGTTCTACACGATATACATTCAAATTTTTAGACTCCAAGTGGTCCTCAAGGTGGAGAATTCAGCCAGAAGGAAATTGGCAAAGAGCTTCCCAAAGAGAAAAATGACATAGGAATAATGTTTCATAGAGATCTTGATATTTGATAACCTTAACATGTGATTCAAATGACAGCTAGGAACAATCTGTTCTTAACAACATATCAGTTATCCGAATTAAATTGGGTGTACATGTCTTATAGCTGTGCATAATTCATCACATATTGCACACAACAAAGATGTCTGCAACCTATTGGAAGCGTGAACAGCAAAATAAAACAATTTCTTTTATAAGTATCAAAATTCAAGCAAGCATATCAATTTGTAAATTAGAATGTAACTTGAATGATAAATAGAAGGTCTCATTAGCATTTAAGAATCATAGACTCATCTGCAACTTCAGGTCAGCTAGTTTAATAATCAGCAAACAAAGGCCTAAAAAAGTGCCTTATATTAGCAGACCAAATTTGATACTCAAATGCACCATTTAAGATAACAAATCCAAATACAAAAGGGGTGATAACTATGATGTCGCATATTAGCTCAATGATGCCATAAGATAAGGACCAATATATGTGCCACGCATTTAAATTGGACACTCACCAAATCTACAGTGAAGTTAAATTGTATATTTCCCTGATGGCCATGACAGGGAATAGTAACCTCTGAAACTTAATGCTTGCACTCACTTCCAGCCATATCACCTGTAGAGGACATCAAGTTGAAAAACACAGATATTAAGAGTGTTCCATAAAGAAATTTTAAAAATTGTCAGAGACTGCTAGGCATAGAAAATTCATGAACTTGAAAGCTTAATATAAACCATGTTGGTTAGTATCAATAATTTGTGATCTTTTGTGTAAAGGTTTAAAAATAGGTGTGGCAGTCAAATGGGGAGATTTCAACCCAGGTTCAATCCAATAAAAAAAGGTATTCAGGCAATCAGAGGTTAATAATTACCTTCAGTCTTAATAAATCATGTTAACCTCTTGACTTGTATTATTAGTTAATTCGATGAAACATGATGATTTGGGGTATAGTTTCTTTCCCAATGAGGAAGCATTAACACGTTGAAACAAATAGCCAAATAGAGGAGTATTTTATTGATGCAAGTCACCCACTTGACTTCATGTTCATTAGCTTACAATTTTAAAAGTGATGCCCTACCTGCATATAAAGCACAATGCCTATTGTAGCCGGATTTCATTCCATACTTTATAGAATATGATGACCACCCAACGGAAATCAAATATTGATAAGAGCTTCCAGTAATGGAGGCCACACAACCTGGACAACGCTCAAAGACGTTTTAATTCCTTTAACAACTTGCACCCCACAACTGCTAACACAGTACATCTCACAACAAATATTGATTGAATGTTAAACTGCCTTTATTCCTTAGCTATGTGCATATCACAACAAATATACACCAAAAGACATGCCTACTATCATTTAACAGTACACTGAAAAGTAATTTAAGGTAACAATGCCAAAAAGTATATGTCACACCAAATCAAGAATACCAAAAAAATGGAGGTACCCAATAGTGCAAAATTTTAAAAATGAATGGGGAAAAGTGTTAGCTAGCAAATAAATCTGATACAGAAATTACAACAAATGAAATGTTGATACCCAAGAACGAAGCATGAATCCTAGACTCACGATACATTAAACAAAAAAAATTCATCAAAGGTCAAACATCAAAACCCATCTTTGTCTAAAGAATAATAGTTTCATGAAAATTGACAAATATGCTAATATAAATAGAAAAGCTGATAGACAGAAAAAGGGCAAAAAAAAAATGCAGATAAAATTAACCTTCGGGATCTCCATATATTTATGCTTGTGATGATGAGAACCCAAAACCAATGGTATCAAGAAAGGAGGAGATAAACATTTAAACATTCAAAACAGAAATTTGAAAAGTCTGAGACAGTGAGAAAATCAGTGGTAATAAATTCATAACATCGATAAAAAAACGATAAATGGAGAACTAAAAGAATTCACAAATTAGCACTACCGGGTTGTAAATACGCTTTGTAATACATATGAAACTATATATATATATGAAGATTTGCTACATGTGATATATTGTTTTAGTGCAAACTCTCTAAATGGAAATTGCAAAATTTTCAGTCAAGTACCCCAATGATAGCAAATCAACTTAATAAGAGATGCAATATTCGACAAATAAACTGAAAACATACAGGATGATCTGCATACCACCATACGAACAATTGCAATCAGAGATCCAACAGACTGCAAATGGAGTTTGATAGATTTCCAATGAGTTACAAATCAACTTCATAAGAGAGACCAAAAAAATGTCAAGCACCTGATCTAAGTGCTGCAATGCCTCAAAACCAAATGCATAGTATGAAATGAAGGGTCATAATGCCTGAAACAGAATTAACTCATGGTTAAAAAGAATGATCCATCATCTATGTCAAACAACAGCAATAAATAATGGCTGAGGAGTCTCTATTTCCGCCTCAAGACTCCGTAATTATATATGTATAGATAGATAGATAGATTGATGTTTATGTTGATCACTCGTGAGGCAGTGACGACAATTCTATAAACCCGCCGAACAGTGTCATAGGGGCATACCCAATTGAAATTGGGCCTAAGAAGGGTACCTATTCCATAGATTAGAACGTATATTGGGTCGTAAGTTCATAACGTTAATTTTGGCATGTAAATTGTGAAGTCTGAGAATCAGGCCATAATTGGTCAGATCCTGGGCTTACTTGAGTCTTGGCAGGCCATGGCCAAGATATAGGCCTGATACATAATCAGGTGAACATGAAGTGGCCCATCAATAACCGCAAGTAGCTGCAGGAAATAGTCTATTGATGCGTCATGTGTCTAGTCCGTGGAGTCCATGACTCTATGTAGAGGAGGAGTTGTTGTGATTTTCAATTTTAATTGAAAAGTTCTTAAAAAATAAGCTGTTTCATAACCTCTGAAATTGTTTGGCGAAACTTCTAAACCCTAAACCCCATCATCACTGCCGCCACCATAAAAGAATCACCACGGTCATCGCCTCCCACCACAAATCCATAGGTTCGCTAATGAACTCACTTTTTTTGGACCTAAGCCCTGATCAACGATGACTGGCCACTAAATTCAAATTTTCAATGCATTTACGCCTGAAAAACTTTATTCGAAGAGACGAACTTCAACGATTGGAATGAAAGCACCCTAAGAGAACAAGAAATCCTGAAATGATGATAATTGGTAACTCAAACGTTGTGAAAATTATTCTATATTTATTATTCAAACTATTTTTTTTGTATAAAATAAATTTCAAGTTAATTATAATTAAATAAAACTAAATTAAAGAAAAACAAACTAAATTGTTGGATCGCTGAGTGATACAACAGAACAAGCTTCAAATTGAAGCTTATAATTTGCCCACTTGCGGGACTACCCCACCAAACAAGCACATCGATGTGGTGGGAGTGGCGGATAGACTAATCTTACGAGAGATGCATAGTGAAGTTAGTATCACCGGGAGCATGACCAATTCCGCACACTTGATCTCCTGTATTTTTATGACCCCCGAGATGATTCAGCTCTCACACTATTGCATGTCACCTGCTTAAGAAATGTCCCTCACCAACCCATCAAGAATGCATGTTAGGTCCATATCCCTTTCTATAAAAATAAAAAAAAAACACTCAGCTAAAACCAAAACCAATTAAATACATGCATGGATCTTCCTTTAATACCGACCAACATAGGTAAGAAGATCAATGTAAACTCCAGTACTTGATCACCTCACCCTCCCCCAAGGAAAGAAATTTTTCACTAATGTAGTTTCATAAGAAATAGACTACTAGTACATTGACAAAATAAATTCCACGCATCCACAAATACATCGAGAAACAATGAACATTTCAATGTTGTCAATCATCATCCTGACAGCATTATTATCCAGTGTTTTTGCAACTTTTATTTAGTTTTGAATGTTCTACGAAAAAGTTTTCACAGGTTTCAAGGGGTTTTTGAATGTGAACTACGCATCTCCCACCCCTTCTCTGAGGGACTCCTTTTTCTCTTCAGCGGAGCTGCTACCGCGCCCTCTTCAAGAAAAGCATCAACGACTGTATCAAGAATCGAAAACCAGTTTGAGACATCAAAATATTGCCAAATATAACAAATCTAAGCAAAAGACTGAAAACCTAAAAGAAGACAACATATCCATATGTTTGTAAGACTTTAAGATAACAATTTCCATCCCCATTCCAAGAGCACTGCAACTAATGACATTGTTCATGCTGGCATATGTTCAGATGAATTGCAAGGATTGTTTCCTCACATTCAAATAGACGATACAGTGTATCATTTATCAGAAACAACGTTAAAAAATCTCAAGCACAAAATCAACCAAATTTCATTCGCAGGTCAGTGAAATCTTATGCTTGAAATGCTCCAAAGACCTCATATTGTATTGAACCAACTGATGTAGTAGCAGAGCGAAAATCAAACACAAAATAGATAATAAAGAAGAGAAGAAATTGGGCTCTAGATAGGAGGAGAAAATAAAGGAGAGAAGAAAATAATTATGGTTACAAATGTACTAACACAAAAGGATTGAGAGAAGAGGGGGGAGAGAGAGAGAGAGGGGATATGAAATTGTGTGGAGTGCAAACAGAGAGAAGAAAGAGAGATACAGAGAAAGAGATGGAAAGTAATTAAAAAAACAGAGAGAATGAGAGGAAAATCATAAAAGTTAAATAACATAAACAACAAAAAAAGTTTGGTAACCACGTTAAACTTATCATCATGATATCAATTTATTAAGCTTCACAACAATGTAAAGATCTCCATTAATAGTCACATGACATATATTCTCAACGCATGTCATGTGGTGGCATTATTAAACAAACGCACATTGGAGAATAAAGAGAACTTGGAGGCTACAGAGAGTGAGGGTGAGAAGGAAGAAAAGGTGGAAAGTTATTATGGCAGAAAACTAGAAATAATAGAGGAAGGGAAGTGTCGATGCCTTGAGAGAGAGAGACAAGACAATGCTCTATTGAAGGCTAATCTTAATTGTAAAGGCCTAAAACTCCAAGGTCCCCACATTTTTACTGAAAGCAGTCATTATTCACAGCCAAAGAAAACGTCCCAAAATTATAATTTCCTCTTAGTTATTTCACCACCAATATTCGCCTAACCTTTACTCTGATCGAAGCCCTAAATTCCTATTTCCCTTTTGCCTCTAGAACACCTTGAAAAAAAACCTATAACAAAGATTGCTACTGTCGTCCCATATCAAAAGGATTGCATGATTGTAGAAACATTCCACTGAATTTGGTTTATCTCTTTGTGCCTCAGTTATAATAATTGTTCTAATTACAACCTTCTTGAGTGTTGTACTTTTCATTACTTATTCTTTGCTAGATTGAATTTCTGCCACTGATTTCTAGTTGTAAGCGCCTGGCCAAGTTTGGTAGCTTCTTAAGGAAAACATCCTAGAGAGTTTGGATCTGATTATACAAGTGAAATGAGACAGAGAAAATGGACAAAGCTCATTAAACTAACTTAATCTTCAAAATACAAAGAAACACAAAAGAGGCTTGGCAAGTTGGCATGCTACCTGCAAGTGGACTTGATGCATGGTTCATTCCGTGGTTGTTCTGTCCAGCCTCCACTGAACAAGGAGATCCAGAATGATTATTGTCTATCAACTTTGAAGACGTTCCTGCACACTTGTCCGGGGAAGGAGTGATGGGCAAATAACAGAGTTCTTCCTGTGACATATCCGAATCACTGAAATCGTCCTTCTCCATTGTCAGAATATCAACTTCATCATCTTCAGCAGTGACATCAGATTCTTTGACCTACAAACCACACTTTTTTTTTCTTCTCAAAAACATCATGGAGCAAAACAAAGTTTTCAAAACTATCTATAGTTTTTCACCTCTTCATCCCTAGGATTCAGATCAAATTCATCTTTGCGTTCTACATATTCCACATTTTCCTCTAGCCCTTCAAAATCCGGAGCAAATGCACTCCATTTCTCAGCATACTCTGGAGACCAGACATACACCACACCACCCCACGAAACAGAGACAATAACAGAGCAAACCGGATGCCATGCCCAATCAATCAGCCCTTCCTTTGGACCATCAAGGATTCTCACGATATCTCCTAGCTGGTTCCATATGTAGATATCATGATCTTCTTTACTAGCAGAGCCACTAATCACAAGCTCCCCATCATTGCTGAAACAAGCCGCTTTAAAATGTAATTGTTTAGCAGGCTCTTGAAATTCCTTTAAAAGTCTTAAGCATTTGGATCCTACAAGTTTCATCTTCTCAATGCCATGAGGCACATCAATGGTCTTCTTCAGTTCCTCAACAGTTCCAAGTTCGTCTTTCAAAGGCAGAAGATTTTCATAGATCCTGATTGTTCGATCATATGAATTCGTGAGTAGGTATTGACCATTTCTACTGAACACAATGTTTCTGATAATAACACCTCCAGACACAGGGACCATGGCTTGTACTTGATTGCTTTTGTAATCTATTATAAGTATTTCACCATTGGAGTTACCCACATAAACCAGGTCTCCATACTTATTGAAGCATGCAGCAATTGCCGAAACACCAGTAATTTTTTTGTGTGCTGAAGTCAAAACTTGTTTGCCCTTGTCCAGAACTGTAACTGGAAGAAAAGTTCGGCTTCCAGTGTTTAAATCTACAATTGCAGGTGCAGATGACATTGAGACAGGGCATACCAAGCAAATGGATGGAGCAGAAGAACGAGGATGCAGATGAGCTTGCATCGGGGTTTCGGGAAGAATAATACGATTAATCTTCTCCCCACTCGAGACATCCCAAATTGTTAAGGACTTGTCAATAGCTGACACAAGAATTTGATATCCATATTTGGACCAAGAGATGCTTGTTATCATAGAAGCACACTGTTCATCATGAAGCTCCTTTGCAATTACCAATTTCCCAAAATTCCAGATAATGCACCTTCCATCAGCACATCCCGCTGCCAAACAAATATTGAACATAACACTCAATTACTTCAAAATAACATAAACTCAAAGCAGATAAAACAAGTCATGGTTTCCTTAAACAGTATAAATAAATACAATCTTTAATCTCCACTGTACTAATCGACTCCAAATCCACCATGTTGTGGGCTTACTCTTCCCAGTTTAAATCACCAAATTTCAAATATTTAGATATAATATTGAAGCACAGAAATTCCAATAGAAGTTGCAAAAGACATTGAAAACAAAGGTACAAACTAAAAAATTAGAAAATCCAAAAAATCTATAAGATTTTCTTACCGGCAAGGAGAGTTCCCCGGCGATTGAAGGCGACACATTTCATGACCCCATTCTCCAGCTCCAGGACGTCCTCTACCCCCTCTGGAATACCTGCTTGCAGTGGATTTTCGATGAAGTACAAATATTACCACAAAACAAGAACACAAATTTGACAAAAAGAAAATCATTTCATCGAGTATTGGAGCTTCCATGTTCAGCCAAGTTTATACAGCAAACTCATACGAGTAGTACTCAGATTCAGCGTCTGAGCTTAATTAGAAACCCTAAAGAACGAAGAATAACATAGCACAGTAGCACACTCCATGCCCAACAAGGCAACATAAACCCAAACCCTGGACCAGATTTCCCTGAGAACCCGGTTTGTATCAAGTTGAGTTACGAAAATACCCATTCATAAAATTTTCACTTGTCGTTCCTTTTTGTACTATATACTTGAATAAAATTATATACCATTAACAAAATATCTCAAAGTAAAAATACAGAAAAAATGGATGAACGTCAAGCAAAATAAGAATTAAACCACTGAATCATAATAAAAATGGATTCGTTCAACTTGATAGGTGTATGTTGTGATTTCAAAAGAAATTGCACGATTTGATGATGACCAAAAGATTTAACAAAAGACAAATTTATAATTGAGTTCATACTGATATCAAATAATAAATTTGAATGACGTCGTTTTCGATTTTCAAAAAGAAAACATGATTGATGGACCAGATTTATTTTAATATTATGATTGCTGAAATATATTCTTATCAATTAGAATCTTGAATCACATAACTTACTTTTAGATATTTAGATTTCCGAACATATCCCCATCACTAATTCACAAACAAGAAAGTTTGAATTTTGAATTTTTAGGTTTCTTACTCTTTCAAGTTTTTATTCCATTTAAACATAATTATTAATTACAATTTTTTATTTACACTCAATTTTCAATTTTTTTATGTGAAAATGCAAATTATAATCTTTAAATCACAAATAAAAATCATCATTTGTAACCACAAAAAGATAACAATAAACAATTTTATAGAATTCAACGTCAATCAAGATCCGATCGATCTTAGAAAAAGAGATATTTACCTCGCATAGTCAACTTCATTGGCATCAATGTTGCTTGAACCCTTTAAGAAGTCGCCTTTTGCATAGTAGAGATTGATGATTGAAATCTAAAAATTTGCGATTCTTATAATTGATATGGATTTTGAGATTTAGGGTTTTTCGTCAAAACTTTAGGGTTTTTTGAGATTTAGGAATTTCTGACAGAGATAACGATTGTTTGATGAACACTTTGGTAAGTACTAACTTAATATATATAGAAATTAAACCCCGTCACATGCAACGCACGAGATTATTTTGTGTACATCATACGCTTCGTGAGTTTTTTTGTGAATAATTTGGTAAATATTTACTCGATATATACATAAAATAAACACCGTTACATTAATACTATATTAATTTTGTATTATATCGTAACGTTTTTTTAACAATGATTTTATCACCAATGCTATATACTATATAGGGGTTAAAATAGCATGAGATTAATCTATTCCTTGCCAATATTTAAAAAATAGAAGCACGTAATTTCATAGAATTATGTCAAGAAAAAAGTGTACCTACTAAATACTAACATTTTCAAAGATTTAGCAACTTAAGGATTAGCTGTCAAATTGTATCAACTCAGAATTCCAGTATACCGAGCTAAGATCAATTATCGAGTTTAACAGTTAAAAACTTAAAATTTTATAAAATTGTAATGACTCATGTACATATAGAGTATAGACTAGACTGATCGATTTGAACCCATCGATTTATCAATTTAATCGTTTGAACTGGTTAGTTTGACAGGTTCTCTCAGATAATTTTGATTCCTCAAATTCATCTATATGCCACAGACCGAACTGGATAGATAGCTGATCACCAGTCCGACCAGCCAGTCCAATTTTCAACTCACCTACTGCCTTCCTTTTTTTCTAACCAATTTTCCATATCTCAATTTAGGGACGTGATTAGGAAAAAAAAAATGGGTTTAATCACAATACACTTAATTATGAAAAAAAAAAAAAAAAAAAAAAACTTAACATGGTGAAAAGCTGTGACTTAGTCATACAGTTGGCTTATATAATATAAAACTTAAGTACCAAGCATGATAAGAACCAACCTTCTAACACATTATAGTCATACAGTTGGCTTATATAATATAAAACTTAAGTACCAAGCATGATAAGAACCAACCTTCTAACACATTATATCAAGGGGGACTTAAGTACTAAGCATCTGATAAGAACCAGCCTTCCAACACATTATATCAAGGGCCCAACCCCCACCCATGCATGGGCTGGGCTGTTCCCAGAGGCCCAACAGGCCCCCAAGCCAAATACCTTGGGTCCAATCCCCTTTAGAAAACCCTTGGTACAATGTGAAGACCACTTGGTCACTTATAAATTGCATTCTCATGCCCACATCTTCCGATGTGGTACTTATCAACATCCGAAGAGAATCCCTCTAAACAAGTACCAAGATGTTTAACAAATGATGTGGACATGCATAAGCTGCCCATCTAAGTACATTATAATGTTATGAAACAGAAACATTATCTACTTGTACACCATTATTTATTGTTATCCAGGTAATTGCAATTTTGTTTTTGGAGTTTGATAACATGCTAGACCGGCTCTAAGGGCGTTATCAATCAGAGTCATCGTCTTCATATTCACCATTTCCCAAATCCTGGCTAGCTGCAATTTTGTTCTTTGCTTTTGATGATCTTGACGTTGTTTTCCCAGGTTTCGAAGGTTTCCTGAAGGTGCCCTGCAATTCCAGCCCCTTCTCTGAGGGTTTCCTTTTTCTCTTCAACCGTGTTGCTCCCGTGTCCTCTGCAAAAAAATTGTCAATAACTTAGTCGAACCAGGGA